>NC_080585.1:37547603-38913436 GCF_029962835.1 Magnolia sinica | reverse complement strand
TATAGCTGGTTGTACCACCCACCCTTCGTCTCTTTGATTCTTTCTTACTTACACATCAAAACTCGAATCCCATACCTTAATCCTAACCTTATCCCTAGATTCTCAAATTCCCTAACTGGCCCTAAATTCCAAACTTCCAAACATCCAAATCCCCAATTCCTTATATTAAGACTCAAAGCCTCAAATCCCTTTACCAATTATGTCACGCCCCGAAATTCGAGTATCTGAATAAGTCTTCGGGACCCGAATCTCAAGGTGTGAATTATAATATAATGACATTAATTACAATCCAGTTGATTTAATTAAATTCAATCAACACTCAACATCATCTAAAAGGAAATACAACTGAAATGTTTATTTAATTCAACCCTTTGATAGTTTTCCCTTTCTACATCGAAATTTGAACATAAACTAAACCTAATAACAAAATGATTTGAATTAAAACTAAACCTAATTAAAAAATAAAATAAATAAAATAAAAATAAAGCTAATAGTAGAGGCCCGCCTGCTCGTAATATTCCAGCTCTGCACCTGTGCATTTGTTTTAGTAGGATGAGCATAATAGCCTAGTAGGGTTGTTTTTACCCAAAATTTAACATGTTCAGATAATATCAATTTTAAAAAGAAGGAATAGAAAACAGATAATGAAATTTAACAACAGAATTGTAAAATGCAATACATGTGATATTTCCATGAATACTCCTAACATTTGTATTATTTCTTACAACACCGTATCCAAGTGGATGGTCACGTTGCATTAACGCCCACGCACTGGTACCTCATGGTGAGGGACCCATTTATACGTTAGCTGGTCAGACTACTGCTCCAGTTGTACCTCTGACGTATGTCCACGCACACAATTGTACTCATACGCCGTACACAAAGGAGACTCCAAAGGATCCAGTGGGTTCTAGGGTCTTTCACCCAAGGGACACGATTGCCCTACTTACTGGCTTTAGGGTCTCTCACCCAAGGGACATGATCGCCCTACTTGCTAATACAACCATATATATTTTTTATTTTTTTACAATTTAAATAATCAATAGATAAGCATGAATAACATGAACAATTCTAATATCAACAAAAATAAATGATTAATAATTTAATAAATTCAATTTCTACACTATAATGCAAGTTCTATATGAGGTGCATAAATTTGTTAAAATATCAGGTTCTATACGAGCTCCACCCTTGAGTAATAAATCTCACATTGAGTGGCTGGGCCTACTAAAATTCATGGTTACTTTCGCATTCTCAGCTCAAATATTTTTATTTTTTTATTTTTTTATTTTTGTGGTCCACCATCAAAAGTTGGTTCGGCAATTTGGACGGTCTGATTACCATACCAACATTTCATGGTGGACGGTTGAGGAGTCACCACCATATTAAAAATGGCAGTAAACTATCATGATATTGTTATTTAACAAAGAGGCAGATTGTGGAAATAAATCCATACAACAAACCGAGTAAATGGTGTAACCCAAAGTAATAATTAAAATGCAGGTATATGATGAATGTATACACTACAGAGCCGAAGGGGTCATGGCCACTTGCACAAATCCAGAGCCGTTGGTTGATTTCTAGAATCCATGCAGCAACTCCAATGCCCCACCATTCAATTCTTCATGGAAAATGGGAAAGCTACTCGCGCGAGTAGGATTTGAATCCTACTTGTGTGTCATGTGCCACACAAGACACGTGTGTGATATCTATTCCGTTCATTTGAGAGGTCATGTTTTCTATGTTCCTATTACTGAAAATTTAGCAGTTAAACTAAATAGGTGGACCATACTTGTAAGTTGAATAAGGAACATTGTTAGCTTTCATTCATTCATGGTGCCCAAGAAAATAGACAGACCGTGCTCTTTTTATTTATTTATTTATTTATTATATTTATCTGGGCACGTCGAAGATGTGGATTGCATGGTAGATTTCTCAGACTTCCACACATGTGCTATATTCCGCATGAGGAGACGAGTAAGATTGTAGTCATACTCGCCTATCTCGCACTAGCAGAGTTCCATTATAATAAGAAGATCTCCAGTTCAACTGGTTGGAAACATTATGGTCCATCAAGTAAATAACTTCTAACCTTTAATATACATGTAAAATCTAACCCATTCGATAGGTTTATTATACTATTAGGATCACTTACAAGAAAACACTTACATTCACTCATTAAATGGATAATACTATTTATCAACAGATATAAGTTATTTTCTATTTTTGGTGGATATCCTGACTAGTATATAGAAATGATTTTTTTATATAAATGATCTTCATGTTGTTTTAAACGTATTGGGTGGGTTGGATGTTGTATGAACTTAGTATGTCATAAATCTATTGCTAGGTGGACCGTAACTTGTGGTCCAGCTTGATGGACTTGAAACCTTCCCCATTAAAGTAGTTTCTCATGGTACATCTCCTGACTTTTCATGAGGAGTTATTTGATACTCTGGTAGAGTACGACGATCATGGAATGCCAAATCGGTTACGTATCGGCCGTATCGGCAGATACGTAACGGTAACAGTGCGAACCGTTACCCGTTTCGGGGCCGAAACGGCCGATTCGATTTTTTGTACCCGTATCGGCCGATACGGGACCGATACGGGCGTAACGGGCCGTTACGGGCCGTTACGGGCCCGTAACGGGCCCGAAACGGTAACTTTTTTTTTAGCTCTGTTTTTGCCGTTTTTTTGAAACCTCTTGCTTCCAAACTGTTTCTAAGTCCTTCTACTACTAATTTCGACCAACCTTAGCTAGGTATTTGATAGAAAAACACATTATATTATAGATTTTTTTGAATCAAAGCTCGGTGGGCCATTTTTCAGAAATTCGTCAAAAATAGGTATTTATACTTTTTTTAATATATTTTGCTGTTTTAATCATGTCATATGATGTGTTAATCATAGTAGAACATGTTAATGTGCATTTTACAGATTTGGGGTGCCATTTAATAATTTTTTAATATTTTTTTCTATTTACGCATGAATTTTGGCCCCTTTTTTAAAATTCGAAAAATCAGTTTTTAATGGTTGTTTTGCTGTTTTAATCATGCCATTTGATGTATTAATCATAGTAGAACATGTTAATGTGCATTTTACAGATTTGGGGTGCCATTTTATATATTTTTAATATTTTTTTCTATTTACGCAATTATATTGTCACAAAATTTGAAAATTCGAAAAACCATTTTTAAATGATTCTTTTGCTGTTTTAATGATGTCATATGATGTGTTAATCATAGTAGAACATGTTAATGTGCATTTTACAGATTTGGGGTTCCATTTTATATATTTTTTATATTTTTTTCTATTTACGCATTTATTTTGGCCCTTTTTTTGAAAATTCGAAAAATCATTTTTTAATGATTCTTTTGCTGTTTTAATGATGCCATATAATGTGTTAATCATAGTAGAACATGTTAATATGCATTTTACAGATTTGGGGTGCCATTTTATATTTTTTTAAATATTTTTTTCTATTTACGCATTTATTTCGGCCCTTTTTTTGAAAATTCGAAAAATCATTTTTTAACGATTCTTTTGCTGTTTTAATGATGCCATATGATGTGTTAATCATAGTAGAACATGTTAATGTGCATTTTACATATTTGGGGTGCCATTTTATATATATTTTTTATTTTTTTCTATTTACGCATTTTTTTCGGCCCTTTTTTTGAAAATTCGAAAAATCATTTTTTAATGATTCTTTTGCTGTTTTAATGATGCCATATGATGTGTTAATCATAGTAGAACATGTTAATGTGCATTTTACATATTTGGGGTGCCATTTTATATTTTTTTCTATTTACGCATGAATTTTGGCCCTTAAAAATAATTGCAAACACCTAAATGTAAGATATTTTCATATTACATTCATTCTAATATATCTATCATTGATAGTAGATAGTTAGAAAATTAAATATATGAATTTTGTAGTCAAATTCAGGTTATCTGGTTCATAAATTCATCAGACAGTCCGATACAACTTCTCACTAAAGAGTGGACCGTTACACCACCATAAACATGTTCCAATTTATAAATGAATGCATATTTGGAATGCTTAGAATATTCCGGATTTAATCCATATTTTTTCATATTTTTTTGGCAAAAAAAAAATTTTGCGCCGTTACGGGCCGTTACGCCCCCGTATCACCGTTACGCCCCCGTATCCGTATCGGTTTTGGAGGTCACCGTTACGCCAACCGATACCGATACGGGACACCTTGACGACGATTGACATGCACGCACTCTGAAATTGCAAATGTGGCATATGATAACACAAATATTTTTATATACAGAATTTATAAATCAAAATATATACTTAGATAATTGGTTTATTTTATTTTGTAAATTTATTTAATTATATATTTATATAATTATTTCAACATTAAATATCAGAAAAATATTTAAAAAAAATTTAAATAAATAAGTAGGATTTCCTGCATAAAAATCAATTGACAATAATATTCCTAATAAAATTTTGGAATAATAAGCATAAAAATAAACTGAAAATACTAAATCTCAAGATAAGATCACCTACCTTAAAAGTCTGATGATCCGCCTCCGCTCTAATCTCCCTCTCTCTTGATCTACAGAGCTTTCTCTTTCCCTCTCTCTCTTGATCTACCCGGTTTACTCTCTCCCTTTATGATACGATTGAAACTTTGTTTATATCTTTTCTTCCTTTTTAATGGATATGAGGAACGAGGCGGAAGAGTGGGGGATGTAGGAAGTTTCATTTCGTGGGAGGGTTTGGCGGCCATTACCGAACAAAAAGGAAGGAAAGTGGAGAAAGTGGTTTAGTCGTGCGGAAGATTTTATTTTTATTTATTTATTTTTAATTTATTTAAGATATGGTGGGTCCCACTAACAATAATAAAAATCTACTCCGTCCATCATCTCGGCCTGGCCAAGAGAAGATATAAGGCAAAAAATGAGGCTGATCTGAAACTCAGGTGGGCCACACGCAAACGGACGGTGGGGTTAGTTCCCACAAAAAAAAAAAATGGGTTGTTACAAATTAAGCAACCTAAGCCTTAATTTCACTTTTTCCACAAATCCCATGAACCCTAGGTTGCCTAACCCTAATTTCACTTTTTCCTTTTGAAATTAAAATAATTCCTATGCCTACTTGGATGTTCCTACATCCATAAGATCCTATCTTTTAGTATTTAATGGTAATGCACTCCATAGTTTGAAATATGTGGTCTGAACTTTTCATAGTTACATGATTGATTCTTGATATATTTGATGATTTAATGTAGTTTGTGAATTTCGATTATTTAGATTAAGTTGCCGATTGATCTCGCTTAATTATTTAGTCACATGTATGCGTCTTGCATCAAATTTGGTATCAGAGCAGATTTTTAAGACTGTTATTGACGAACTCAGTCTGGCCATTTGTCTGGGGATGATAGGCTGACGAGAATTGAAGCATCGTCCCTATCATGTGCTATAGTGTTTTCCAAAAATAACTCATAAAGCGCACATCGTGGTCAGATACTATGGTCTTAGGTAGAACATGTAAGCGTACCACTTCTAAAAAAAAACTGTTTTGCAATATTGGAGGCGTTCGGCGTTTTAGAGCACAGAATAAAGTGGGCCATCTTGGATAAACAGTCCACTACAACAAAGATTGAATTGTGTTTCTTGATAGCCTTTGGTAAGTCTAACACGAAATCCATACTGATATCTTGCCACAGAACATGTGGCACTGGCAAAGGCGTCTATAATCCTATATTTTGCCTCTTTTGCTTCACCAGATGACAAGTCTTGCACTGTCCAATGATTTTGGCTACATCTCGCTTGAGACTTGGCCAATATAATCTATCTTTCACAAGGGCAATGGTTTTGTCCCTTCCAAATGACTAGCTACTCTTCCATTATGAAGCTCTCAAATTAGAAAATTGCTGAGGGACGTATGGGGGATGTAAATTCTGTCACCTTTAAATAGAAAGTCATCAATGATAGCAAACCTGTGATTGCCTCTCGACTGGCCATTTCCCAATGACGCATATAACTCTTCAAAATCTGGGCACACATAATACTCTCCCTTTAGTTGCTCAAAGTCAGTCACTTCAACACTCAACTTTGAAGTAGTGCCACTCGACGACTAAGGGCATCGGCTAGTTTATTCTTGACCCTGGTCTTGTGTTTGAGAATGAAAGTGTATTCTAGAAGAAATTGAACCCATTTAGCATGCATAGGGTTCAATTTCTTTTGCGAATTGAGGTAACTCAAGGCCTTGTGATTAGAGAATTAGATGAATTCTTGCGGTGACAAATAATGATGCCAATGGCGCAAAGATTGAACAATCGCATAAAACTCATTGTCATAAGTGGAAGCCTCGCACCTCCGTGGAATAGGAATGGCCTCTCACCAATCCTAATCTCCAAATCACATGGAGAATTCTTCAAATCACATGAAGAAAGAAGAGAAACTTTGAAGTTTTTGATTAGCAATGTATAGAGAGAGCTCCCCTCCACCTTTATAGTATCAAAATTGTGTTTTTACAAAAAGATGCTCTCAGGAAAGATTTCTTTAAAAACTCCATAATATCTAAAATGACCTTTAATGCATAAAGCAAAATAAAAACGCAAAATAAACTAAATCTTAATGAAGTAAGAAATAAAAAATTAAGACACCTAAGTCCTAAAGTGTCCACGATCGAGGCGAGCCACGATCAAAAGTGGGTAATATAGCCCGATACGCGTGATCCAACAGTCCATAACTCTACAATATGCAACTCACGTGCATTTTTTCAGTGTGGGGTCTTCAAAGATACACACATCATGCATGTGAGGTCTTTTACAATGGCTAGGGATACGATTGGACCCCGCGGGCCCCATGTAATACTCATCTAGCCACAAAGAAGGTTGTGTCTCTATCCTCCTCCTCTGATACACTTTAAACGGTCAGATGTCTTCATCCACTCGCCCCGGCTGAGAAGATTTCGTCTCTAGCAAAATAAAACTGCGATGCCGCTTTAGAAGATCCAAGTCAAGTTGCTGAAGATCCGCATATGTGATCCACGTATTATCAGAAGCATACCTATTTCTTCACTTGACAAGGAATTTTTGGAATCCTCCATAATGGGTGGAGACCACTTGCTCATGCAATATGTCTTCAATTTTTCGCTTCTAGCAGGTAAAGAAGGTATGGGTGGCAAGGGCTGGGACGATGGATCAGGTAAAGGCCATGGATCAGGGAATAGGTTAGGATCACTACTGTCAAGGTCTATGTGAGAGTTTGAATACTGGCCAGAAGGTGTAGTAGCAGAACCCTTATATTGTACTATGTCTTCCACGTTGAAAGTAGAACTAATTCCCATGGTAGATGGTGGGTCTACTACATACGCATTAGGACCCAATTTCTTTAGTATTTTGTATGGTCTTACACTACGTGATTGAAATTTCTAAACATCTTCCCATGGAAACCATTCAGTCCTCATACGAACCATAACAATCTCCTATTTGAAATTCTTAGAATTTGATATGAGAATCAGCAAGTACTTTGTACTTTTCATTACTTCGATTTATTCGCGTCTCGATCTCACTATGCAAGTCATGACTGTGGTTTGCAAATGCATGTGCTGACTCTGGGGGCCTATGGGACACCGACATGGGTATGTGATGCTAGACAATTAACCACTTGTTCTAATAGCTCGAACTGATAGAGCGTGGTGAATTAATCCCTTTATCTCATAGCCCAGGCCCCAAATCATGGTTTAGGTCCTCGGCTGAACCCTTCTCGTGGGCCCCAAATCCATGGGTTATGACTCACACACGAACCACCCACCTCACACGGGTCCCAAATTCATGGGTTCCGCGGGCCACCCACCCAGAGTGTGCCCCTGCATCCCACAGGCCACCCCACTTGAGCCCGATGTGAACCCTGCATTAATCACCCCAGTGAGGAGTCTCAAACATGAGACCTTCTGCTCTGATACCAATTTGATGCAGGAGTGACAGGACAATTAGCCACTTGCTCTAAAAAATCGAACTGATAGAGCATTAATCCCTTTATCTCATAACTTGGGCTCCAAATCCATGGGTTAGGTCCTCGGCCGAACCCTCCTTGTGGGCCCCAAATCCATGGGTTCCGCCTTACACGAGTCACCCGCCTCACACGGCTCCCAAATTCATGGGTTCTGTGGGCCGCCCACCCCGAATGTGCTCTTACATTCCACAAGCCACCTCACTCAAGCTCTGTGTGAAAATGCCCCCACATTAGTATGATATCTATAGGCTTCCTTTTTCTCCATCAAAGAGGCATTTCTTTCAAGTTTTCATCTTTGCTTATTCCCCTTTTCTCAAAACCCACCAAAATCCCTTCCTTTCTTCCTCTTTTCATCCTCCCGTATAAACCCAACCCTTGAAACCCTAAATCTTAGCCAAAATAACCCACACGTATGACCGTATGACCACACGTGTGAACCCCTATAGCTGGCCCTACGGCCCACTCTTCGCCCCTTTGATTCCTTCTTACTTCCACCTCAAAACCCTCTTGAATCACATACCTTAATCCTCACCTAAACCGTATATCCCTAAGTATCCAAGTAACCCCAAATCACCTAAACCCTAGATTCCCAATTTCCCTAGTTGGCCTTAAATTCCAAACTTCAACTATTCAAATCCCCAATTCCCTTCTTTAAGACTTGAAGCCTCAAATCCCTTTACCAGTTAAGCAACCTTAGCCTTAATTTCAATTTTACCCCAAATCCCATGAACTGTAGGTTGGCCTAAACCGTAGGTAGTATTAGCTTTTCCTTTTTGAAATAAACTAATTCCTATGCTACTTGAATATTCCTACATCCATAAGATCTCATCTTGTAGTATTTAATGGTCATGCATTGCGTAGTTTGATATATGTGGCCTGAACTTCTCATAGTTACATGCTTGATTCTTGATATATTTGATGATTTAGCGTAGTTTGTGAATTTTGATTATTTAGATTAAGTTGCCAATTGATCTCGCTTAATTATTTAGTCACATGCATGCGTCCTGCATTAGCGGGCCCTACCATCAGGATATCACAGCCATCCAGACGATTGAGCCTTTTTCCCTTCTATCAGTAGCCATCCGTTTTCAAGCGACAATGGGGCTCACTAGATTGATGAACTTGGCGCACCATTGGTTATGGCCCCTGCCATTGCAGCGAGGAAAGGACTGTTTGGGGCTTTGAATTGAGTGATAAGACAGGAAATCAGAGAAGAAAAATACAATTGGGGTTTTTGAATGTTCTGTGGGGTTTTTCCTACCCTTGTCTGGTCAAATTATAGGGTTATCTAAAATTATAGAAAGTGAGGAGCTGAGCAGTTCAGTGAACTACCCAAAAATCACATCCGGCGCCGTTCAATTTGGTGGGCCCCACTGTCAGTGTTTCGCAACCACTAGGTAATTGAACTTCTTCTTGAAGGGTTGTTTGGATGCTTGTAAGTTGGATTAGTGGGAGGTGACTCACAGGGAAGTCACATACAGGTGGTGTTTTGGGGAGGAAATTCACTTGTAAGTCGCTTACAAGCAAAAATACCAAGAAACTTCTAGGGTCTAGGGGTGAGAAGACACTTTCCTGTACGTGACTTGTAGGCCAATGGTCTGATTTTTTAACAGAGGGGAAGAGGGGGGAAATGCCCCTCCATTACAACAAAGTTCAGCCATTGAAGAATCTCTCTCCCTCTCTCTTTCTTTTTTTTTTTTTGTTTTTTTGTTTTTTTTGTTTTTTTGTTTTTTTAAGAATGACTAGATTATATTAAAGAGAGAAAGATACAAAAGGAAAAAGAGATCTGCTGAGATAGCAGAAAACTTAGAAACCTAAGAACGATAAATCATAATCCTTCAAAACATTTACAATGCCCACCCATTCAATGATCAACTTTTTGGCTCTGGACCAAACTGTCTGGACCGACGCAGAAATATCGTTGAAACATCTATTGTTTCTTTCCTCCCAAACCGCCCACCAAATCGCGAGAATCGACAACCTCTAGAGACGAGACCTGATTTTGCCTATCTTAACGCCATGCCAAGCCAATAAAAGATTGCGGGAAGATTTAGGATTACACCAGTTGATATTGAATCGAGAGAGCAAAATTCGGCCCATATTTGGGAGACGAAAGGGCAGTGAATCAGGAGGTGGTCCACTGATTCCTCTTCCTTCATGCAGCAAAGGCATATGTTTACGAGTTGCATGCCCCTTTTCTTGAGATTATCAATTGTTAAGATTCTGTTTTTCCCTGCTAGCCAACCGAAGCAGATGAATACTTCCAAATAAAAGGAGCTGAAGGGGCCGCTGAGATATGAGAGGAGGCGAGGAGGGAGTAGAAAGATCTGACCGAAAACTTGCTGCTTTTATTGCTGGACCATAAGAGCTTGTCAGGAGAGGATAGATCAGGCACAGCTTTGGAGATGGAATCAAGGAGGTTGACGTATTCTGAAATCTCCCAGTCGTGAAGATTTCTGAAGCATTTCACTTCCCAGACAACATTCGAGTCAGAAACAGAAAAGAATTCAGCAACTTTTATGTTCCTACGAGGGGCCAGACAATATTTATTAGGGAACCTAATTTTCAGCGGCACCTCTCCTAACCACAGATCTTCCCAGAAGCGGATGGATTGGCCATTACCGAGCTCGAACCTGATATTATTGAGCATATCCTTTTTAGATCGCAGGATTCCTTTCCATATATGAGAAGCCCTATACATTGAAGAATCTTTAGTCCACCAGCCACCTGATGAAATCGCCGTGCCATTGTCTTATGGCCCTTGCTGATGCAGCAAGGACATGATTGTTTAGGCGATCACTTGTGTGGGTGATTGTCTACCTTAGAAAGTAATTTCATTCCGTAAATGTTAGGAGAACCAATATGCGAAAGGCCCCATGACTGATGGAATGCACTGGTCTAGGCCCTTAAACCATTAGGGATTGTAACAGGCAGCTGTCATCTATGGCAGCCCGCTTTGTCACGGAACTTGCTTTGGCCTATGTCTAGGTAGCCCTTTCCACTGTGGTGTTTTCATGCTGGCCACATGGCCCTTTCCACAGGTCACTCCCTCTCGAATTCGAACATGGGACATGGTGTTGGCTATGATACCAAATGTTAAGAACATGAAACAAATAGAATGTATCAAACTATAATGCAACTAGATCAATGAAGAAACTATTGGTAATAAAATTCAACGTACCAAATTGAAAGTTTGAATCACATGAGAAAAGATGCAATAATTGTGAGCAAACTCAACAGTCATCTAGTCTTATACTAGAAATCACTCCTTCCTCCCCTCTAACACACTACAAGAGAAACAAGAGAATTTGCGCAAGGAAAATATCATTCAACTATGTCTTATTCCAAAGGATCTATGCCTTACTATAATGAGTGTTTACAAGGGTTCCTCTTTCAAATCTCTAACATAATCCAAGGAATCTAAAGGTAGGATTCCTTACTAGCCAAGATGTCTAAAATAAATAAATAAATAAACCCTTTGAACAAGAAAATCTACTAATAGTTAACATAGAGATCTCTAGAATATGAAAACCCTTAAACAAGAAATCTAATAATAAAGTAATACTTATTTCCTAACATAGAAATAGGAAAGAAAGGAAATTAGGAACAAGCAAAAAAAGAAAGGAAAGTGGGTCTCTTCTTGTGCACACGTGTGGGATGTGGGGTGATTGCATCAAGTTAGGCACTGACTGCTGGGGATCATAACATCTGTTGTGGTTTGGGTCTTCATCGTATGGTGGGGGTTCCCTATGGACTAGTAGTTCGGTTAAGTAGGGTTATAGAAGCTCTAGTGTTCTTTGATTGATTGATCGTATATGTGCAGGAAAGCTAAGCTCTATCGATTCGATAAGGAAGGGAACCAATGGAAAGAGCGTGGGGTTGGGGCGGTGAAGCTTCTTAAGCATAAAGAGAATGGGAAGGTTAGGTTGGTTATGCGGCAGGCCAAGACACTCAAGATTTGCGCCAATCATCTAGGTCGGATCTTGTTGCTGGTTGTCTCCATTTTCTCTTATTCTTGATACATGAGCTTTGTGCATTAAGGATTTAGTTTTTTTTCCCCCTTTGTTGGCAGTTCTTCCATCAATCTCGATACAGGAACATGCGGGGAATGACAAATCTTGTGTTTGGCATGCATCTGACTTCTCTGATGGGGAATTGAAGGAAGAGCTCTTCTGTATGCGTTTTGGATCCTCTGAAAGTGAGTATTGTGATTTGATTATCTAGTCTTCCTTTTTACCTTTTCTTTTCTTTTTTACCAACCATTTTGATTAGATGAATAGTAGCAAAATCACTTTTTGATATCACTTAATTACTTAATCGTCCACACAATCTGTCAGTGTTCTTCCCTTTTATTCTAAAGAACTTGAGCCCTTGGCGCGAGGAAGAGAAGAGGGGTTAAAGTAGGTGTATTTTATGTATATCCACAAACTAACATTTCAAAATCTTCAACGGTTAAAGAGTGGTAATACGTGCTAGTTAGAAATGTACTGTTGGGAATCAGCACCAATGAAAATGGTTGAACCCAAAGCATTTCAGTTTGTTCTTTTTATATGTACATAAGGTGGAGCACATGTAATCCCACTTGCCTTAAAAACCTGTATATGGGTTGAACCGTAGTATTGGACATGATACTAAACTTTGTTTTAGAATTTATTGGACTTGCGTATTCTTGCCTTGAATAAATTTCATTAACACCAATGTATATGGCACATAATTTGTGGAATCTAAATGGGATATCAACTGGATAATGCACAATGAGGTCATAGTTTATCACATATCTGACATCAACAATACATTACAACGGATGGGAAAATAAAAGGAAGAAGAAGAAAGTTGTGGATCCCTCTCGCTCCCTTGCTTATCACTAGGTTGTGAGCACCATAGTGAGCAAGGTATTCCATGTCGGTAACGGTGGCCGTAACGGTCACCACCATTACCAATACGGGGGCGTAATGACTGTTACGACTACCGTAACGGTTGAAAATTTTCTTTTGCTCGAAAAAATCTGAAAAAAAATTATTTAGAAAATAAAAATAATGTAGATGTTCCAAATATGTATTCATTTTTTGTTTTGAACATGTTTATGATAGTGTAACGGTCCACTCTTTGGTGAGAATGTTGTATCGGGCTGTCTAGTGAATTTATGAATATGATTATATGTATCTAATGTTGACACATCACAATCAAGCATTAAAACTAGAAATAAGAGAAATTGCATAAATACTACTTTTTCAAATTTTTTTTTTTTTTTAAAGGCCATCGGAACTTCCATTCACTCAAATCACTTCAATATATGATTTTAATTTAAAAACTATAATAAGAGTGGTCTAAATCTATTGTAAAATGATTTGAGAGTTTTTGGAATGAGAAAAATGGATTTAAATAGAAAAAAAATGTGATCGTTTTTCGACTGTTACGGGGGTAACGGTTGTTATGGCCCGTAACGGCCGATACGGTCCCAAAAAATCAACTGCCCGTTTCAACCCCGTATCGCGTAACGGTCATGGCCGTTACCTATCTGTATCGGACTTTACGGGCGTATCATAACGAATACAGAACACCTTGATAGCGAGTCAGTTTTCTAATGTGGGATTTGACCTGTGAACTCATCTTCATACATGGTTGAATCTTCCATTCTCATGTACAGTTGTGGGCTTATGGCTCGTGATTCCTGGTTCCCTCCCTCCCCCATGTGCGCGTGCATGTGTGTGTTTTTGGCTTCTCTAAGTTCATATCCTCTTCCTTGGAGAAGGATTTGCACATAATAAATACCCAAAAAAATTGAACATTCCTTTTCTGATATTTCAAAATGCTAATTACACAAGCATGTGTTGCTTTGTGGTCCTACATAACATGCACATGCTCACACAAGCATGTTGCTACTTGTGTGATGCCCATTCTTGCAGGTTAACACCCACGGGTCATACATTGATAGATGCACCCTGTCACCTGTACGTCTATACATCCATCAACACATGATTGTGAGTTTGTAATTTGATACTGTCAGGTTTCATGGATTATATAGCTTTTCCTATAGAATGTATTCTGTAGGTAGATAAGAAGTTGTTGTTTATGTTTGCTTTTAGTTTGAATCTTCTGTCATCTGGTACCATGTTTTTTTTTTTTTTGAAAGATGGTCATCTGGTCCTATGTTTTAGTATTTTTCTACCAATATTAGAACATATCTTCCAGTTAATGGAAATCGGATGTTTCAATGTTGTAGCATTTCAGAGCCTTCATATAAGTATCATGATGGGTACCAGTGGGCCCTTTGCAAGATTTTAAGGTTTTTATTTACGGTTTTACCCTACTCTTATACTCATGGATTCATTTTCTGCATTAGACTGTAGAAAATTCATGGAAATGGTTGAAGAGATTGCCCAATCCCAAGAGAAGAAAGAGGAAAACAAAGAGGCTACCTCTGCTGCTGGACTTCTTGAGAAGCTCAGTGTTGGGGAAAGCAAAACTGAGGAGAAGAAGGCAGGGGAAGAGAAGAAGGAAGCTGAAAGCGTGCAGGCAAAACCAGAGGCAAAGAAGGAAAAGGAGGAAACAGAGCCTTCTGCAGCTTAGACATGGGTGATCAGTGTTCATTCCCCTTGGGATTTGCATATTTCCATCAGGAGTTTGTTGGTAAGGTTTGTATGCTTTTCCCCATTCCTGGCACATTGATTCAATTCGAGTTCTTGGGAACTCTGGAAGTGGTGTTGAATCTGTTAATCTGTTGTCTTTGTGCTATGATGAGTCTGTCAGTCCATTGTCGGATTTTTATGATATCTTCATTTGGTCTCTGCTCGGCAATTTTTTAAAAGGTCTGGTTCTATTGTGTGAATTGATGTTTTAGTGCATTGTTGGGAATTTTTGGTTTATTTCCGTTGGGGTTTCTCAGATAATGATATTTTGTAAACTTCTTCAGTTTTGGTCTATTATTAGTTGCCCAAACAGATTTGTTTGGTGCGAGGGTGTTGATAGTTCAATGAATGATTTGAGTGATTGCCGGACATCCGGTCTTTGTTTGTTGTTGTGGATTGGTCAAGTGAATGTGGGTCCTGTTTACCAGGTCATTTGGGGCCCATTTGATTTGGAAGTCATTTTTCTTAAGCTACTTGTGTCTGAAGTAGCTGATCATGGTTTCTACTGATGCAGCAGATAAGTATGTATGGCTTATGCAACAGATACGTTCGGCAAACAAGGTATGTATTGGTAAAAAAATAGAAAAGTATGTTCAGTTTCTAACATCACCAAAGTAATTTTTAAGTTTCTTCCATAAGTCCCCCTTTTTCCGTTCTCTCTCCCTTTTTTTTGTCTTTTATTAAAATTTCTTCAAAAATGTCCATTTAATACCCACCATCCATCATGTGGGGCTAACTTTTGATGTGGACTGTTTATTTTGTTCGGCTCACCTTAGCCTTTTCTTCAATGTGAACCGTCCATCATGTAGGGCCAATCTTTAATGTGGGCAATCCTCACCACCCTGTTGTGAGGCCCACCTTAGATGTAGGCAGATCATCTTAACAACCTAACCGATGGCATATGTTAATAACAGATGTGACTTCTCCTGCGTGCAAGTGGGGTATGCGACTTTTGGACAGATGAGATCCACCCCTTTCTATCAGACATGCAGCAATGTGCTTGGACTGGGTCGCAGAGTTCAGGCCGGTTCAAAGCTCAGGTGGCCTCCCTACACCATGTGAAAAAAATTGAGATAGGAAGTCCCACCATTGAAATCATCACGGTGTGGGTCCACCCTAGTGTGTATAACCAGGGTGAATGGATTTTTATAAAAATCAGGACATTCCAAGACTCTGTTTGCCACACCGCATGAATTTGGAGATTTTAGTTACATCGTTTTCTATGGTGTGACCCCCTTATGTCTTTGATTGGATCGATGTTTAGGATCCATGGTGAAAATGTAGTGGCCCATCTGATGGATGGGGTGGATCTGATGTACGATTGTTCCAAGTAGCACCCTCTTAGCATGAGTCCACGCGGGACTCCACACTTGCCCGTGACCTGGGGTTTTAGGAATCCGCTGTAATCCCAAGCTCAAGTGCACTGCACTACAATAAACAATATGGATGGAAATGGCCCACCTATGAAACCTCTTCGGTTCCACGGTGCAATCCTTGATCCAAAACTTTTGTCGCCCATAAGCTGAT
The DNA here is from genome assembly GCF_029962835.1 of Magnolia sinica. NCBI lineage: Eukaryota > Viridiplantae > Streptophyta > Magnoliopsida > Magnoliales > Magnoliaceae > Magnolia > Magnolia sinica. The sequence continues at coordinate 38,897,276 of NC_080585.1, read as the reverse complement.
TTCAAATATGGGCACTCAATGTGGGTGGGTCTAGGGTAGAGCTGGGCATTGAGTCGAGTTGGACCGAGTTAGGGTTGACTCGACTTGATCCGGTTTTGAAATAGGTTTAACCTGAAATCGATCCAACTTGATACCAAGTCTAGCATGCCTGACGCGATCCAAGGTCAGAGCCACTTTATGAATAGGTTGAATGGCAAATAAACATCACGGTATTAAAGTGGGTACTAGAAAAGTGCCAATAACAAGGTAGTATCCCACTATTTCCTCTGGTATAGACCACTTGAGATGTAAATCTACATATATTTAGGCTAATTCCTTGAAATGAGCTAGCAAGATAAACGGCCGTAGATACGAGGCATACATCAGGGTGGGGTCCCACTTTGAGCTGTCACGGATTGGCTACTCCCCTCCCCCCAGCCAATGGCTGGTGGTCAGTGCTCTGTGGGCCCCACCATGATGTATGCGTTTCATCCATGCCGTCCATCTATTTTTATAGATCATTCTAGGGTATGATACCAAAAATGACGTATATCACAATCTCAAGTGGACCACATTACAGGAAACAGTATTAAATGAATGTCAATTATTAAAAACTTTTTGGGGGCCATAAAAGTTTTGGATCAAGATGATCTTTGTTTTTTCCATTAATCTAGGTCTGTATGACCTAATAAACAGATCGGATGTCAAATAAACAGTATAGTGGGCTTTAGCAAGATTTTAATGGTGGATATCCAATCACTATTGTTTTCATGTGGTGTGGTCCACCTTAGACTTATATCCTTCTCATTTTTGGGATCAAGCAATTAAATAATCTATAAAAATGGATGAGCGGCATGGATGAAACACATGCATCATGGTGGGCCCACAGAGCACCTACCACCAGCCACCGGGCTAGTGGCAGGGGAATAGCCAATCCGTTCCCTGAGCGCTGCTGGTAATCCGTAGCCCTTTTTCTCGCAATAGCACGACGCGTGAATCCCACGCATTGCCAGCCATCATAGAGTGCCGATTACATGCCACCCCGCCTCACCCAAGACGGTGCCCCTCTTACTGTGGGGTCAACCTTGATGTATTTATTCTGTATGTATGCCGTTCATCCGTTTTTTTGAATTATTTTAGAGCATAATACCTAAAATGAAATATATCCAAATCTCAAGTAGACCATAATTTAAGAAACATTGGTGATTGAATGATCCACCATTAAAAACTTACTAGGCCCACCGTAATGTTTATTTGTGATCCAACTCGTTGATAACGCTACAAAGACCTGGATGAAGAGCAAAAACAAATAACAGCTTGATCCAAAACTTTTATGGACCATAACAAGTTTTAACGGTTAATCATCTCCATTTTCTATATTAGTCCACTTGAAACTTAGATTTTCTTAATTTTTGTACCATTCCAATCTGTAAAAATAGGTGGACAGCGTGGATATCGAATACATACATCAATGTGGGCCCATTGTAACGACCACACCGGCATGGCCGGTGCCGAACCCACTCCGGTCCGCTACTTTTTAATTGATAGGACTTCTGTGTTAGTTTTGCACCATTTACACATTCTGGAGTTATTCCAGTCCAAATCATAGAATCATCCATTTCATGGAGAATAGAAGAAATTGCACTGACAGAAGTTAATATAACCATCTGATCCTCTTAGAATTTTGAGCACTTATTACTTTATTCTCATCCATCCATTTGATAATCATTAATTGGATGGTTAGGATTTATTTTATAATTTAATTTTAGATATCTGATCCATACCATGGGACTCACAGTTTGGACGGTCTAGATATCTGCAAATCAGTGGCTCATGTGATGAGGAAGAATCACTGCTATTTTAAATGGTTCAAAACTAACACAGTAGTCTTCGCCGAAAGTACGAGAGAGATACTTTGTTACTCTGGTAGAGTGATGGATGATACGCATTCAGTCATAAGTTACTTATAAATATCATACGTGGCATACAATTAGTTCAAAATAAACCGTCCAAATTATAGATACCAGTTTAAATGTATATTTAATAAAATATAAGTTGTATATTTTCATCTAATTATTAGATTTCGATATGTTTGTTGGACGGTTAAAAATAGAAGTATCCACTGGTCTTATTTAAAAATAATAATTATCCATTAATCAGAGCTTAGGATTGTTTAGACAATCTAATTTTCTTACCGTAATTTATTAATAGTGGTTTCCACAATTTAGTCGGCTTAATTTGAGTTTGTACATGCCTACTGTACGATTTCTACGTGCTTACGTATCAAGCGTAGCCAGAGCATCAAATTCAAATAACTCCTCAGAAGAAAAAGGACGCGGATCGCACACCTACCCTGACAGTACCGACGTCGCTACTGGTGGCTGCTCTGTCGGCCCATATGTATTTTATCCTCTCCATCTATCAAAATTTTCATTTTTTTATTTCTACCAAAAATAAAGCAGACCAAAATTTAAAGTAAACCACACCACAGAAAAACAATGGTGATTTAATTTCTATCATTAAAAACCTTCGAAAGTCCCACTGTAATGTTATTTGCCATCCAACCATTGATCATGTCACACGGGTATGAATGAAGGGAAAAAGCAAATATCATAATGAATTAATGGGAAAAATAAGTATTAGACCTGAAATAAGGGAAAAATAAATATTAGGTTGGTCTCAAACTTTTGTCACCTCAAAAGTTTTGAATGTTAGTTAATCAATCACTATTATTTCTTATAGTGTGGTCCACTTGAGATTTAAATCTACCTCATTTTATAAATAATACCCTAACATGATTTTGGAAATTGGACGAAATGGCAATTTTAGCATGCATCCCGTGTCCAGCGAAATCGTGAGCGGATTGAGTGAGGCTGGAAAATACTTACTTCCGTGAGTCTGTGACAGAGGAACCACTTTGATATATTTTATTTATTTTTTATACACTTTTAGGGGTCATTTTAAGGCCTGATTTAAATAAAAAAGTTTAAAAAGTAGATCCAAATCTTATTTTCATTTGACTATGCTACAAAAAACAGCAGTGATTAAATGTCTACCATTTAAAAACATATTGAAGACAATAAGTATAACAGTGGTGAGTAACTGACTACCATTTAAAAGCATATGGTAGGCAATAAGTATAGGATGTGGATTGCCTACTGAACTGGGATGGGAGAGGGGGGCGGGGGGGGTGGGGGGAGACTGAAGTGACATCACCACCTTATGTGAGCCTACCATGATATATTGTTATATTCACACCGCCTATTTATTTGAAAAGGTTATTTTAAGGCATTAACCATAAAATGAGGTAGATCATAAGTGAAGGTGAACCCAACCACATGATACATTGGGGATTGAAAACCGACCATTAATAGCTTCTTTGGGCCACATAAGTTTTTAGGTCAAGATGATATTTGTTTTTATCCTTAGTCCATATGTGTGTTAACATATAAACAAGTTGGATCTCAAATAAATATCATGGTAGGCCCAAGGAAGTTTCAACGGTAGGCATCACTGTTCCACTATTTTTCGTGGTGGGGTCCATGTTTTTAGGTGGAGATGATATTTGTTTTTGTCCTTATTCCATATCTAACAAGTTGGATCTCAAATAAATATCATGGTAGGCCCTAGGAAGTTTCAACAGTAGGCATCACTGTTCCACTATTTTTCGTGGTGGGGTCGACTTGAGCTCTGGATCTACCTCATTCTTTGGATCATGACCTAAACTGAGCTCTCCAAGTGGATGGATGGTGTTGATACAACACATACATCATGGTAGGGCCTAAAGCACGTAGTGACGTCACTTGTAGCTAACTCGCTACTGTCTGGTTCAATAGCTAATCCGCCTGCATCAGTACAAAATCAAGATGATATTCATGCTTTCCTTTATTCTCGTTGTCGTGACCTCCTCAGTACGTTGGATGAAAAATAAGCATTACGGTGCGCTTAAGAAGTTTTTAATGGTAGGCATTCATTCAGCACTCTTTGCTGTTGTGTGGTCCACTGAAGATTTGAAGCTGCTTAATTTTTTTGTTTATAACCTAAAATGACCTTGCAGAGCGGATGGACGGCGTGGATATACAAGGTGAGCCGCACATCTACAGCCTCACCGAAGTCGGTGTTTCACGGCCTCACCGAATCTGCTACCTATTAAAAACCCTTCTTTTGGCTGCCTTGCTACTAGTAGCAGTCCCGCCTCCCTCTCTCCCTCTCTCTCTCTTTCTGTACAAGGAGTGGCCATGGCAAGCAGCGAACCGGAGCGCAGAGATGAGGAAGAAGGCGCTGCAGCAGGTGAGGACGAAGACACGGGAGCGCAGATCGCCCCGATCGTTAGGTTGGAGGAGGTTGCCGTCACCACCGGTGAGGAAGGAGAAGACGTACTCCTCGATCTGTATGAAAATCCCTCTCTCCCCATCTAATATAATTTTCTAAAAGGAATTCGTTCTAGGGTTTTGGAATTTTCCATCGCGGTTTCTTCTTCTCTTTTGTTTCGTTGATCCATGCTAGGGTTTTGGAAAGTTCTAGGGTTCTTTGTTGTAGTTCTTGGATCAATTGGTCGTGTCTTTGCAGGAAAGCAAAGCTCTATCGATTCGATAAGGAAGGGAACCAGTGGAAAGAGCGTGGGGTTGGGACAGTGAAGCTTCTTAAACATAAAGAGAATGGGAAGGTTAGGTTGGTTATGCGACAGGCCAAGACACTCAAGATCTGCGCAAACCATCTAGGTTGGATCTTGTTGCTGGTTGCCCTAATCGTCTCTCTTTATTGATATATGAACTGTCTATGATTGGGATTTATGATATATATATTTTTCTTCTTGTTGGCAGTTCTTCCGTCGATCTCGATACAGGAGCATGCAGGGAATGATAAGTCGTGTGTGTGGCATGCGGCTGATTTCTCTGATGGGGAATTGAAGGAGGAGCTCTTCTGCATTCGTTTTGGATCCACTGAAAGTGAGTATTGCCATTTGATTATCTATAGTCCTTATTTTAATCAACAATTCTGATTAGATGAATAGTTGCAAAATCTCCGTTTGATATCAGTTGTTTACTTAATTGCTCCTGCTATCTCTGTCAGTATTCTTCACCCCCTTTTTCTTGAAGAATTTGAACAGTTGGTGCAAGGAAGAGAAGATTTTGAGCTGTTAAAGTAGATGTAGTTTATGCACATCTACAAATTAATATTTTGAAGTCTGATTAAAGGGTTTGTGATATGTACAACATGGAAATGAAGAATACTATTGGGAACAAGCACCAATGAATATGATTGAACCGAAAAGAATTATAGTTCGTTCTTGTTACATATGCATAATGTGGGAGCATATATAACCACACTTGCCTACAATACTGGCCTGAACTGAAGTATTGGATATGACACTAAACTTTGTGTTTTATAATTTATTTAATCTCACATTTTGTTTCAGGATTTTGGTGGTGTTTGTGGTGTCTTATTTGTTTTGAAATAGGAGTGAGCCAAAGAACATTATGTGGGTAGCCCAAGAAAAGTGTATTTATGACATAAACCTCAAGGAATGATTTGAAGATACGCTTTAAAGCTAACATATATTTTCTATAAGGCCCTGCTTGGTTTCATTGAAAATGCAGGAAACCCACTTTCGTGCCATTGAGAGAAATCTAGTTTCTATGGCCCTACAGTTTCCCACAATATCTCCCCAAACATTTTCCTACTCCCCTGGGAAATGGCATTTTGTTTCCCACGCTTCCCCCCCCCCCAATTTAAGAATGCAATTCTACACCACTTGGCAATTTCTTTTCTTTCCTACTCTTTCTTGGAGATGATATTTCTTGAAAAATATCGTTTCCCTTCTCATGCTTTACATAAATCCAAACAGGGCCTAAGTTTATTCTACCCCGTGTCTGCTTTCTCATTAAATTGTTTGATTTGTTGATTCTATAAATATTGTTTCCCTTCTCATGCTTTCCATAAATCCAAACAGGGCCTAAGTTTATTCTACCCCGTGTCTACTTTCTCATTAAATTCTTTGATTTGTTGATTCTATTGATACTGTATTTTCTAATGACACATACATGAAGTTGTCTCTCATTGTTCTAGCTGACTATGTTACTCTCTCTCTCTCTCTCTCTCTCTCTCTCTCTCTCTCTCTCTCTCTCTCTCTCTTCTTGTGTAAGCAGGTGCATGTTGTGGATTCTAGCCTCATATTTCATTTACTATGGACATTAAATTAATTTGAATTTCCATTTACTCAATCATAATTCACGTGGTTCAATATCAAGGACCCATGGTTAAAGACAACGTATGCCACCAAGTGTCAATGTGTATTGGTATTTTGAGAAATAATACGCTTCTAGTTTCCATATGCATTGACCACCTTTCTTTCAGAGGAGCTTGGTTTAGATACTACTCTCCGTATCTAGCAAACTTGATTCCAAAGTGGATGACATTGTTGCTCTTGACAATGTAGTGGGCTCTAATCCATCAAATCATGCTTGATTTGTGTTCGATTAGGACCTATTTATTTGACCTTTCCATATTTTCACATTTTAAAACTTTTTGGCTGATGTTTGACCAACAATGGTAAATTTATTATTCTTGTGTTTCTCATTTTTTCTTTTTTTTTGGAATAGCAAAAAATTATTTTCAATTCCAAAGGGCCAATGGCCCAAAAAATTACAAGAGACCAAGAGTAGAAGGAGAAACCTACACCCTGTGTCACGTCCCGAAATTCGGCATCCGAGTTGGCCAGGCCCAAATCCGAATTCCTGAACTGTGAGTTGAATTTAAACAAAATATACACTGCAATCCACATTATTTCCATGATTTTCAAGGCAATCAGAGTAACTAAAAGGATAAAAATAATTGTCATTAAATAACATCCACTAATTGATCCTTGAGTCTTTAATTACATTGATATTAAAAAATAAATAATAACAAAATACATTGAATTTTAATTAATTTTTAAATAAACAAAAGGAAAACTGGAAAAGTCTTCAGTCTTTTCCACCTATCTCTTCATACACAAACCTTGCAAAACAATCTATATGGGTGTGAGCGCAACGGCTTGTAGGGTCACATCATTCCCAAAATTGGAAATTCTACAATAACACCAATATATCTCAATAAAAATAAACATGATCAATTGCAAATATTGAATTGACATTTTACATTTCAGTGGTAACAATTTAGTATTCATAATAATAAAATAAAATAAGACCATGGTGTGCCGTAAAGGCGGTTACGGGATCGTAAAGGCCGTTACGTAAAGGTAACAGTGGCAATCGTTACACGTTATGGGGTTGTAACGGCCGTAACAGCCGTTATAGAAAAAAATGACCTGTAATTGCCGTTAACGGCACATTATGCCCCCTATAAAGGCCATCCCCCTATTTAAGAATGCAATTCTACACCACTTGGCAATTTCTTTTCTTTCCTACTCTTTCTTGGAAATGATATTTCTTGAAAAATATCATTTCCCTTCTCATGCTTTACATAAATCCAAACAGGGCCTAAGTTTATTCTACCCCGTGTCTGCTTTCTCATTAAATTGTTTGATTTGTTGATTCTATAAATATCATTTCCCTTCTCATGCTTTCCATAAATCCAAACAGGGCCTAAGTTTATTCTACCTCGTGTCTGCTTTCTCATTAAATTCTTTGATTTGTTGATTCTATTAATACTGTATTTTCTATTGACACATGCATGAAGTTCTCTCATTGTTCTAGTTGATTATGTTACTCTCTCTCTCTCTCTCTCTCTTCTTGTGTAAGCAGGTGCACGTTGTGGATTCTAGCCTCATATTTCATTTACTATGGACATTAAATTAATTTGAATTTCCATTTACTCAATCATAATTCACGTGGTTCAATATCAAGGACCGTAACGACCGTTACGAGGCCATAACAGCCGTTATGCCCCATATCGTTAAGGTAACGGTGGTGCCCCATTACGGCCACTGTTACTATTACGGAACACCTTGGATAAGACAATCTTCCAAAATCATTTTTGGTTCAATCCAGGGTAGAGCATTCATGTGTGTTGATCCTTTTAGGGAATGACCTTCGGCAGAGCACCGATGTTGATCATTTTTGGGAATGACCCTTGACAGAGCAACGCCGAATAGACTTTTAGGGTAAATACACAGGGCAGAGCACTCGTGTGCATATCTTTTAGGGAATCACCCAGGGCAGAGCACCCGTGTTGATCCTTTTAAGAATGACCCTATGCAGAGCACCCGTATCGCAGATCCTTTCGGGAATGACCCTGGGCAGAGCACGCATAAAATACAATGATCCTTTTAGGGCAGAGTACTCATAACTTAAATACACAATAATCATCAAATAATTTCATTATCCAATATGTAACAGTAAACAACTAAATTCCATTTGCAAAATGTAATAATGACAAAATAATTTCAATCTATAACACATAACAATAATGATAAATTTAGTCCACAACATGTAATTGTAATGAATTAAATTCAATCTACATACGTAATAAGAGTTAAACAAATCCGATGTACAACATGTAAATACAATTAAAGGAATTCGTTCTGCACAATGATACACTAAGACAAGAATGTAAATCCATGTGCTAACGCAAGGTTACATTGTAATTGTAAGGTTTTTCTATTAGAGTGATAGGTCTAATGTGATGATGGATTCTACGTGTAGATGGTCCGGATCTAGTTTCGCTTAACTCAGTTTGATGCGCTTAAACTGGTAGCACTCGGTAAATGTTTTCAACGTAAAATGATGGCATCCCTAGACAAAAAATCATACATGCTGATTTATTAAGTCCTACACTAAGGCTTTTGATTCTCTAATATTAAAATATAAGAAAACAACACATCAAATCATTGAGTTGACTCAGTGAGTTGACTCGAATCAAGGTTACTCTAACGTATGAAATCAAAGGATAGAGAATAGAAACTTAGCTAATAAATGGCTCGATGTCGGAATTCGAATCAGCTCGGATGATCGGACTAACGGGTCATCAGGTTGACTCGCTGAGTCAACTCGATGAAACTACCTGCTTCTCTTTCTTCTGTCTTTCTTTTCTTATCCTTTCCTCTAGCTTTTTCTATTGATTCATTCTTCTAATCTCGTCCAAAATGTGCTGGAACAATAACTCATATGAGATAGAACAACGAGTCATGCGACTCGGAATGCTCAACTCTCTTCCTCTTGCTGATTCGTTTTCTTCAATTTTTCTTTGTATTTCTATCTCTGATCTCTTTCTCGTGATGGAGGCTATTTGAAGTCTCGATGGGCGTATACATGTCTTTAGAAAACACGCCTTTGGAGTTTTTGTGGTACAAGGAAAGTTGGCGCTGGTGCAATCGTTTGAGTGTAGGTTTCATTCGGATTTCGGACTCTACATGCTGATGTTGATCTTGGCTTAGATTTGGTGATCATACACTGCTTGAAAGGCCTAGATGACTTCTGATTTGAATATGAAATAGTGCTTCATGCAGATTGTGCGGTGGCTACTTGACAAGAAGATGCCTGGTCTTCAATGGCAGATTCTCATATAAGATAGATCTCAACGTGCTCTTTGTTCTGGATGGCTCAGATGAGTCCTACAGGGCTTAAGAAAGGTGGATTTTGAAGCTTCAATGAGCTTGGTTAGTGGGTGTTGTGGTTTCGAGCTTGCCGATGTTGCACGTCTCTCGTCGAGTGCGGAGAAGGGTTGGCGTTATCTTTGGTACTTTTTGGTTGAAATCTGATGTTGGGCTTATGGTGGGTCCCATTGCCATGATCGACCAAGATTTTAGGAGCTTTTGAGATCTTGCTTGGAGAGGACGAAGATTACAGAAGTTTCGGTTGCTAGTGGCAAAGCTGCAATTACCGATGAGGTTGTTCGGATTTGGATGGTGGAGATCTTCTTAACAGACAGTTTAGATCGGTGGGCTAGTTCCATTTGGACGGTGGGTTGATGGCCATAAATGGGTTCGGGTCTGCAGTTGTATCCCGGAGAAGGAGAGGAGAGAGAAAATCGGGAGGTGGCATGGGTTTCAGGTGACATGCTGATGCACGTTACTTTTTGTTTTTTGTTTTTTAAATATGGTGGGATCCACATAGATGCCGTGACAAATCCACTTTGATCATTAGTTTTGCTCGTCAAATTTAGGGTGTTGGCCCAAAAATGAGGCTGATCCAAAGCTCAAGTGGACCACACCAAAGGAAACAGCGGGACCCACCGTTGAAAAAATACACGGGTTGTTACATCCTGGGTCAAGCACCCTAGGCCAAGGGCTAGAGCAGGAGGCCACATCTTAGCGTAGGGAAGAAAAGAATTAAGAACCCCCGATAGATTACACCAACATGACTCAACATAATGTATTGGTTTTGTCCGTGGCTAATACATCCTTTGATATGAGTAGTTAGATCCCCTTGCTTGTGCTAATTTGATCCTTATTTCTTGGGATTAAAACATCCTAGAGTTATGCAATCAATTTTACAGCATTTGTGTTGAAGGAGATTTTAGAGAAGAACAATGACGTGAGCTTACGTAATCAATTGCCATGAACTTCGTAGCTATGGGCTCTATGCCAGTTTCCTTCATTGCTCACCTTTGCTAATCTTGTCTCTCTAAATGGGCACATCAAGCACTGGAAGGTTGAGGTAGAATTCTCACTTCAAAGTACATACACCAAACTTGTGTATAAATCTAGGAACTCTTTTATATGTCTACTTTCCATATGGTGCGCACCATAAACATTAAAAGGTTGGACATCCATCACTCTCACTCATCTTTTCTCTCACCCAAATTCAAATAAAAAAGAACTAATCCCTCAAAAAAGGAAAAAAAAAGAAGAGCTATTATACAATGCTTGTGCTGAGGGGTTGTGCCATACATTCTGGTTTTTAGTTGATACAAGTTGGGCCACTTGTTGATGTGATGAGCCTTGATGTGGATGATCCATGCACCAAACTCCCCCATATTGTCCTACCTATAGAAATATTTGACCCCTTTCTTGGTTGATTGTGATCCAATGGTTGGTGATCCAAACAGTTGATGTGATGGGCCTTGATGTGGATGATCCATGCACCAGAACTGCCGCATATCTCCTTTCCTCTTTTCGGGTAGCTTGGGTCATGCCGAAAACAGTTGAAGAGTTGCTTTGGGCGTGTCACAGTGGAGGAGTTGAAAAAGGATCGTAAAGTATTTAAAAGTATTTTAGCATCCCGCTCATTTTAGCCATGTTATGGGTTGTTTGAGGAGTCAGAAATGGGTGATGCTGCCGGAATGCGGAAGTGAGGTTGAATGAGGTGATTTCTAACATTATAAGGCTTGTCAAGGATTGGGCGGTTTATGTTAAGGCAGCCCCGACTGCTTCTCCCTTTCAGTTCTTGTCTTTGAGTTTTTGGGGCTCTGTATTCTTTTCTCGCTTTGCGAGTTTCTTAATAAATTTCAGTTAACTCTCAATTTTATTTTATTTTTCATTCTTGACAATCCCTCTGCTGGTCACCTCTTGAAGGGCTATTGTTTTTCCATATAGGAGATTTCTGGTTCATGGACCACCAACATTGGGGCCCATTGTTTGAATCACTAAATCATGGGATCCACTTGCACATCCTGCAAATGGATATGGTACCATATAACCTTCTCTCTTTAACTAACTTGGACTCTATGACAGCTAGAGATACTTTGGATCTTTTTGAAACCAATATGAAAAACAAAGTTCAACCACAATCCTATGACCCAGTACCCATAGACTACTAAGCTGACTTGTTGATCAAGCCATGTGGACCTAACTTTGATTCAATAAGAAACCAGATCAAAAGTTGTTCAAAATTTGGTAAATTCTAGAACTTTCCTGAAGTTGAAACCTTTTCAAACTTGGAAACCCATCTATAATGCTATGCATTGCCCATTTTGGGCTCTAGGGTGACCCACCACGAGGAGTTGCATGCCACACCCCATACCCTACCTTATTTTTTAACAGTACTTTCTTGGACGGCAATGGGCTCCTATAGGATCAGATGTGCAACCCACTTGGCCTATAGTAGAAACCTGGGCTAGACTCTTATCATATATATATATATATATATATATATATATATATATATATATATATATAAAATTTTGAAAAAATAAAAATAAAACAGAAGATTCGAGACTATTCTCTACAGATGCACACAATTACCTGCAAACCACATGCATCGGGTAATCCCAGGGAAGGGAATCAAACTCGCATATGTGGGGAGCACACCCACGACGCTTGACATTTGCAAAAACCCTGTGTGGGTTGCTACTCTTATCATGGTTTATCACCATTTAAAAATTAGTAGCAACTCTTCAACCATGCACATGACATAGTTGTATGGTAAGACAGATTGCCCAAATGGCTGACCCAATTTTAGATGGAGCATAATACCAAAAATACACTGAGAAGATTATAGCAAACACCTAATTTTTAGCTTGGAATGTGACCAATTACTATTTTATTTTTAAACCTCCATTTGATGGGCATCAATTGAATGCAAGGTATTCTGTATCGCGGTGGCCGTAATGATCACTGCCATTACCGATACGGGATTGGCCACAAGAGTCGATACGGGGGCATAACAACCATTACGACCCCCATAACGGTTGAAAATTTTCTTTTGCCTGAAAAATTCTGAAAAAAAATATCTTGAAAATCCAGAATAATGTAAATATTACAAATGTGTTTATTTTTTGTTTTGAACATGTTTATGGTAGTGTAATGGCCCACTCTTTGGTGAGAGTGTTGTATCGGGTTGTCTAATGAATTTATGAACATGATTATGTCTCTAATGTTTACACATCATAATCAAGCATTAGAACTAGAAATCATTAAAAAAAAGGCATAAATACTACTTTTTCAATTTTTTGAAAAAAATGCCCTCGAAGCTTCTATTTGCTTAAATCACTTAAAATTACAGTTTTAATCTTAAAAACTGTAGTAAGAGTGGTTGAAATTTGTTGTAAAATGGTCTAGGAAAGTTTTGGAATGAGAAAAGTGAAACAACGAAGAGAAAAATGGATTTAAATAGAAAAAAAAGGTAGTTGTTTTTCGACTGTTATGGAGCCGTTAAAGGGGTAACGGTTGTTATGCCTCGTAATGGCCGATATGGTCCCAAAAAGCCAACTGCCCTGTTTCGCCCCCATATCGCGTAACGTTCATGGCCGTTACGTATAAATATCGGCCTTTATGGGCGTATCATAACGGATACGGAACACCTTGATCGAATGATTAGAGTTGCTTGATGGTGTAATTTTAGAATATGCTTCATCCATTCACAACAGAGGCAGGCTTTCGAAAGGCCCCGGTGCTTCCTTCATTGCCCTCATCCCTAAGGTGGCTAGAGCAAATTCATTTTCTGATTTTAGACCAATCAGCCTGATTGGGAGCCCCTACAAAATTCTCGCCAAAGTCCTAACCATCCGCTTATCAAAAGTCATAGGGAAGCTAATCTCTCCTTATCAGAATGCCTTCATTAGAGGAAGACAAATCATGGACTGTGCCCTTATTGCCAATGAAGTCATTCATTCCTGTCACAAGTCAGGCTCCAAAGGCATATTTTGCAAATTGGACAACGCCAAGGCATACGATCACGTCAACTGGGGATTTCTTCATTACATGCTTTCTCGTATGGGGTTCGGGATCAAGTGGAGAAGGTGGATTGAAACCTGCATAGGCTCGGCCCACTTCTCTATCCTTCTCAATGGCTCCCCTAAAGGATTTTTCAAGAGTACTAGAGGGCTTCGTCAAGGGGATCCCCTATCCCCCCTCCTTTTCCTCATCATTGGCAAGGCCTTGTCTAAAATGATGACAAAAGGTCAAGATGAAGGTATCCTGAGAGGAATTCATATGCCTGGTCTGTCCTCTCCCATCACTCACATCCAATTTGCCGATGATACTCTTATCTTCTTCGACGCAGCCGAGATATAAATCGAGAACCTCCACACGGCCCTCCATTGTTTTGAGGCTGTCTTCAGGCTGAGAATAAACATGGCAAAGTTGAAGTTATTTGGGATCAACGTGCAGTCGGAGGTCCTCCACAGGCTTGCCGACACCCGTCCTTTGTGCCCCCCCCCCCCCCCACAAAAAAAAAAGAAAAAGAAAAAGAAAAAAGCATTGTGGGATAGGATTATTTGTAAGTTTCAGAAGCATCTGGCAAGACGGAAGTGTCGTTACCTATCTTTGGGAGGTCGATTAACCCTCATCAATGCAGCTCTCTCCAATCTGCCGCTATACTTTATGTCCCTATTCAGATGCCCTGGTTTAGTGATGAAGGCCATCGACAACCTTAGGAGAGATTTTCTGTGGTACGGAAAGGAAAACCAAAGGAAGATCCATCTTCTCAAGTGGAAGGAAGTCTGCAAGATATTCCAAGACGGATGTGCTAATGTTAAAAATCTGAAAACTATGAACCAAGCCCTGCTCGGTAAATGGACCTGGAGGTTAGGTACTGAAGGCGATGCCTTTTGGACCTCGATCATAAAAGGCAAATAAGGCTTCTCTCCAGGTGGTTGGTGGACCAAGGATTCCTTGGCCTACAGGGCTTCTTACCTATGGAAAGGCATTCTGCAGTCGAAGCAAGCAGTCCTTCAAAACTTAGGCTTCGACTTGGGAAACGGATCAGCTATTCGATTTTGGGAAGATCTATGGGTGGGCGATGATCCGCTGAAAATTCGCTTCCCAAACATCTACCGGCTTGCGCCAGATAAAAACATTTTCATTTCTGACTGTTTCTCTCTTACTGCTGGCCAAACCGTCTGGGACGTGAGATGTTCCAGGAACCTCCACGATTGGGAGTTGGCAGAATACACGGAGCTTCTAGACTGCATCTCCAAGACTACGCCGGACCAATCTTCGCCCAACAGACTTATCTGGAGGCTCGACAAAACTGGATCATTCACGGTCAGATCCCTTTACTCATTCATCGCTCCTAATTCCAACCCGTTAGTTCCTGCTTCCCCATTCATCTGGAGGTACGCAGCGCCTCCCAAGTTCATCTGTTTCGGCTGGCTGGTGGGGCGGAACAGAATCTTAACCATCGATAATCTCAGAAAGAGGGGGATGCAGATAGTGAATATATCCTTGTGCTGTATGCAAGAGGCGGAGATGGTAAACCACCTCCCGGTGCAATGCCCTTTCATCTCTCAAATTTGGGCCGACTTCAGCCAGTGCCTCAGGATCAGTTGGTGCATCCCAGATTCAGCCCTCAACATGCTATCATCTTGGCAAGGATTCGAACTTGGAAAAATCAGAACCATTATTTGGAGAATGGCAATATTAGCAATCTGGTGGTGTGTTTGGGAATAGAGAAACGAAAGATGTTTTAACGATAAATCATCCTCTGTTATCATGGCCGGTTCCAGGGCCAAAAGGCTCCTGATCGAATGGGCTGTAATCTCAAAGGGTTCGGGAGATAGTGATCTTAGTTTGCTAGGCTTTTAGCTGTTGTCTGCCTCCTCAGCAGACTTGTTTTTCTTTCTGTTTTTTGTATTCTCTCCTTTCTTCTTTAATATATTTTGCCGTTGCCTTTAAAAAAAATGTGCTACACAATTTGGACTGTCTAGATAGATAGACTGTCGTGAGCAAGGTATGCAAAAATGATTACGTAATGGCTGTTATGTAACAGTAATGGTGGGCACTGTTATGCGTTTCAGGGCCATAACAACCATTATGGGAAAATGGCCTGTTACAGGCCGACATACATTTTTTTTGATTAAAAAAGGAAAAGAAACAAAAGGCCCCATTATGGGCTGTATTGTAATGGTAACAGTGGTGGCCGTAACGGTCACCGTTACTGTTATTGAATACCTTGGTCATCAGTGCCACATGTGAGTTGGATGGTGGTGGAGTGCCACATTACTAGAGCCTAGAAACTTGAAGGACTTCATAATTTTTTAAAACAATGTTAAAAGGCTAGGGACATTCATTTTTCACTTTAAGGATGTTTGAATTAATGATGTTTTGTCGCGTAACAAGGACATTCCCTTTATTATGAAATTCCGCTTGTGTCTTTGTGCTGTTCAACACTCTTGGACACATGGGTTATGTTATAGTTATTATTATTTTTTTTTCATAATTGATCACCATTATCTTTTGTTTTTTTAACACATTGTTATTTCAACATAAATAATTCAGTTTTAAGTTTATCATTAGTATAGTATTTTTGCAATTTCATTGGTTTTTTTTTTTTTTGAAATTTTTACATATAATAATTGTGGTATGCTATAAAATATAATAATTTGTTGTTTAAATATTTGTATGGATGTGTTGGTGAATTTGGCTTTTGAAAGCATTGCATCCAACACTCTGTATCCATTTTACCATTGATACACATTTGTGTCCAAGTTGCATATATTTTTGTTCCTAATTTGCCAATTTTGGGCATGTAAATTTTACATTTAGTTCATTGATGATCCTTGAGGAGATTCTTAGGCATGAAAAATATTATAAGAAATTCCAATTATTTGCATTCAAGCCAGACTACTGGCAGCACCAAGAAAATGCTGCCAAGAAAATGTTTCTTCGTCAGAGATTTGTCTCAGACTACTTACTGGAATGGTCTGAATTTGTAGGAATTCTGGTGCCAATGATGATTAACTGGTCTTGGATATTAACTCAAGGGTTGTTTGGAACATGAAAAACCTTGTAAATGAAATTGGTTTCTGTGGAAGACACTTTTTCTCCTTTTGAGAGAAAAAAAAGTAGCCTTGGAGATGACAGGTTTTGAGAGGGTCTTAGGGTTGAGAATAACTGCCAGTAAAAGTGAATTACTGGGGACCTGGTTGAAGAATGAGGAATTGCGGGGTTTTGCACAGGCCTTTGGATGTAAAACCATGGAAATTTCCATCCACATACTTCAGTTGCCGCTTTGCATTGGAAAGCCAGCCAAGCACTTGTGGATTATGGTATTCGAAAGGGTGGATAAGAAATTATCTGGCTAGAAGAGCCGCTCTTTCTCATTGGGAGGTAGAATAAATCTCATTATAGTGGGCTTAGTTAACATGCCAATATATTTCATGTCTCTCTTCAGATATCCAGGAAGTGTCATTCGGAGACTGGAGAAGAGCCAAATGGACTTTCTATGCATGGATCAGAAATAAAAAAAACTAATTTAGTTTGGTAAGAGGTTTGTAAGCCCCAGGGAGTTAGGGGGCAAGGCATTCAACTGTCGAAAACGAGGAATGAAACGTAATGGGGAACTGGCTATGGAGATTTGGGGAAGAGGAAAACAGCATCTGAAAAGAAGTCATCACAGAGAAATACAGTTTGGATGGAGGGTGGTTCCTGAGAATGTCAGTGAGGTATAGGGCTTCTAATATTTGCGTAAGGGTGTTTAGAATCACAGACAGATTTCATAGTGATGTCACTTTCCTTCCCGGAGAAGGGGCTTGCTTCAGATTCTGGCTTGGCAGATGGTGTGCAGACATTATGGTAAAAAACAGATTTCTAAACCTGTTCTGATTGTTTAGGAATGTAGATAGCCCAATCTCCAAGTGCTTATCTGTTGAAGGAAACAAGTAGTTCAGGAGATACAGACTGAGGAAGAGATTGTCAGTTCTGAAACCTGTTGGGGACGCTTCATCAAGCTGAATTGAATGGGAGGATCAGGGGTAACTGGTGCTGGTTACCAGAGAAATCAAGCCAATTCACAGTCAGATACTTCTGTTCGTCTTTATCCTCCAATTTGCAATTGCATCAGTCAGGATTCCTTCAGTCATATTTGGAACTATAAAGGCTTTCATATGGCTGGTGAGGAAAATCAAGATCCTCACGATTGATTATCTTGGGAAGAGAATTATGAACTTGAATGGATGTCCCATGTGCCAAAGGAACAGGGAATCGGTTAATCATATGTTCTTGCATGCACCTTTGTTCAGCAGACTGAGGAAGAGATTTTCTTATGGTTTGGCATGGTGCAGGCCGAGGAAGCAAGTCAAGGAAGGTGATGTGGAGAATTGCAAGCTTTACCACGCTGTGGGAAGTTTGGAAGGGACATAACAATCGATCTTTTTGCGATAAATTGAATACGTTGAGAGCAGTATTCATGAAAGTTAAGGGATCCATCATTGAGTGGGCTAATGCGGCGAATATCCTAGGGGAAATATGATGGGTTTTATAAGTGCTTTAAAAAAAGTATTTGCTTGTTTCGTTGGGATGATAGCTTGTCATCCTTTGGTTTTTTTTTTTTTTGAATAAAATCTGGGGGAGGGAGGGAGGGAGGGAGGGAAATTGAATTCACCTCAAA
Organism: Magnolia sinica; assembly: GCF_029962835.1. Taxonomy (NCBI): domain Eukaryota; kingdom Viridiplantae; phylum Streptophyta; class Magnoliopsida; order Magnoliales; family Magnoliaceae; genus Magnolia; species Magnolia sinica. The sequence goes on along the minus strand of NC_080585.1, from coordinate 38,879,088 downwards.
ATTGTGGAATCCACTTAAAATTGAAGGACAATCGGAATGCATGGTTTTCCATATGCCAAGTTTACTTTTTATGTATGCATGTTTTAGTTTTCCTCCATCCAAACACCTGTAAAGGAGCTTGGGCATCCATTAGGGTAATGGTTGGTAACTTGGTAATTAAAGTTGCTGGGATTGGCACATTTTGGTGCTTTGGATGCAGATTGGGATTACTGCAATTGTAGTTAACAGATAGCAAAGGAGTAAATGATGATTACTGCGTTCATTTTGTTACTAAAGGAGTAGGCTGCTCATTTAGTAGGTAGGTTATGTGTTCACAGTATTGGTATCAATGCATGTATCACATCCCTGGGATATGAAACCATATCCGTATCGCAAGGGGAATAGTGCATGTATCGCGGAATGTATCGCTGTTTGAGGAAAACATTAGGGAAGCATTGGGAAAATGATGGAATTTTGAAATGAGACATCAGATGTGTAAAGAGACATGGTTACATAGAACTCAAAACAACACAAAAGAAAGTATGCATAGGAAGTTGTTTTTTGTATAGGATACTAAATTGTGCGTTGTTTGACAGAAGTGTAGTTATATCCTTTTTTTTTAAAAATGACGGCAGGGTGTCCGTGCCCCTTTTTAAGGCTGCGGATGCACACAATCACCTGCAAAAGTAAATCATACAACTAATTACCAAGACACAACTAATATATCCAAAAGTAAAGAAGCAAAAATGCATTTGTGCCCACTGCTTGCTACATCTCTGCCTTGGACCCTTATAGAGTTTGAGGCCGTTTAAAGTTCATTATCTTTGTCTCCATTAGGACGACCATAGTATTGCTGCTCCACAAATCAGTAATATTGTGCCTAGGTTATGGTAAAATGGTACCAACTTAAGTACTTTCTCAAGTATTGTTGGTACTCTTCATTGAACTAGATGAGTACAACCGGTATTGCCTAGTTGCCACCGTCCGTGGTTGATATGGGTCTGGAATTGGAGAACTTGGTATGTATGTTACTCCTGGATAAATCTGGCCATAGTCATATCTTGGATACCCTTGTCATGCCCCGGAATCCGGCACCCGGGTTGGCCAAGCCTTGATCGCGCATTCCATGGCATGACTCATGATATAACCATTCACATACTAAATTCCACAACACCAATGCCATGCCCCCAATCCCCGGACTGTGATTATAGCCAATCTTGGACTTGGATCGACGGTCGCGACTAAAGGTGTTTAAGTTCTTATTTTCACAGCTAACAAAATCACATTCACACACAAACCCGCAATAATACAGAAAACTAAAGGAAATATTGATCTAAGTTTCTTTAATAATTTTTCAAATAATTATCCCAAATAAAAATAATCATCCACGTCCATCCTTTCTTGAATTAAAATTACAGGAAGCATGATTCTGACTTCTTAATTCGATTCCGTCAGGTTTCATGGATTATAGTGTTTTCTAAGAATGTATTCTGTAGGCAGGTAGAAGTTTTTGTTTGTGCTTGCTTTGAGTTTGAATCTCTTGTCATCTGGGCCTCTGTTTTAGTCTTTTCCTACTGATATTAGAGCATATATTCCAGTTTATGGAAATAGAAGTTGGATGTTTCGATGTTGTAGCATTTCAGAGCCTACATGTTGATGAGTATCATGATGCGTACCAGTGGGCCCTTTGCAAGATTAAGGTTTTTTATTTATGATTTCACCTTACTCTTTATACTTATGGATTCTTATTCTGTCTTAGACTGTAGAAACTTCATGGAAATGGTTGAAGAGATTGCCCAATCCCAAGAGAAAAAAGAGGAAAACAAAGAGGCTACCTCTGCTGCTGGACTTCTCGAGAAGCTCAGTGTTGGGGAGAGCAAAACCGCGGAGGAGAAGAAGGCAGGGGAAGAGGAGAAGGAAGCTGAAAGTGAGCAGGCAAAACCAGAGGCAGAGAAGGAAAAGGAGGAAAAAGAGCCTTCTGCAGCTTAGACATGGGGTGATCAGTGTTCATTCCCCTTGTTGTGATTTGCATATTTCCATCAGGAGAATGTCGTTAAGGTTTGTATGCTTTTACCCCATTCCTGGCAAATAGATTCAATTTGAGTTGGATTGGGAACTCTGGAAGCGGTGTCGAATCGGTCAGTCCGTTGGAGTGCTATGGTAAGTCTGTCGGTCCATCGTCGGATTTCTCCAATATCTTCATTTTGTTTCTGCTTGGTAATTTTCAGAAGGGTCCGGATTGTATTTTTAATGAATGTTTTTTGATGAATGTGAGAGTATCTCTTCTCGGCTATGTGATCTTTCACCCCACCTCTTCATCTTGGGGGGCAGGCTGTCCCTGACCTATGCTGAATGAAAGCTGAAGTTGCCATCAACCGGCCAGATGGGCTGATTGGGTCTGGGGAAGAGAAGCACAATCAGTTTCCTTTTGCTTAAGGGGCTGTTTGGATTTGCCGAAAGCATGGGAAACTAAATAAGGTTTCCTGAGAAACACTCTGTGACAATTGAAACAATAGCTAAGTGTGGTTAAGTACTGCCTCCAACACATAATTTCCTACAAAATCTCCAGATAATGTTCACCTTTACCCTGGTAAAGCCTTTTTCTTTCCTATCCCTTTGCATTATTTCTCTGTACAGCATTTATAGAGCGAGCTTTTTGCGCAACCAGGTGTGTGGGGTCCACTATCTTGTGTTTATGAAAGAAATTCACTTGATTCATCATGTGAATCCCCACCTGGCTGTTCTTATGAAAGAACACTCTGGGCCCCACGCACAATAAGGCAGATATTAATGGTGGGCATCCCCATCCCATCTGTTCCTTGTGGTGTGACCTGCCTATGTTTTGGATCGTTCTGATTTGTTATTATTATTATTATTATTATTTTTGGGATAGGGTTTGAACGTGAAGGGCCACACTGTAGCCTAGTAGTCATAGAGGAACTGGCTAAGGTGTATAGATGCAACATTTGCTGGCATCATGAATTGGAGGCCTCATCATTGAATATCCACATACACAATATGACCTAGATCATTCCGTATGTACCATCCAACCCATACATTAAGTGAGCCCCATCATGCAAGTTGGTCTCCTCAAAAGAATAGTCTGATCCAACCATCATGTGGACCAGTGTGTATTCAGAGCTTTTTGGATGGTTGTGTTTTTTTTTTTTCCTTTCTATGGTGGGGCCACCAAATAATGGTATAGGCCTTATTTATTGACGGTATTCCATCATCCAAGGGGCTCATAATAATGGTATAGGCCTTATTTGTTGGGGGTATTCCATCATTCAAGGGGCTCATGTTATGCACGGGTTGGATGTTTATCAAGCGTTTTGCAAACAATACAAGCGACACAAAACCTTGTAACATTTTGAAACACATTGACAATAGGGTAGAGGAGGGCAAATCAAACTAGGCAGAGAGGCAAAGGTGCCCTCCAAACAAATATACAAATAACTTCCAGAAGAACCATCCCAACGAGATTGGAGTGACCCCACCAGAATGTGTATGTGACATCCACTACGGCCATCAGATGTGTCATCCTACAATAGGCCTATGGCCCAAAAATCCGGCCCATCAGTGATTTCAGTGTGCCACACTAAAGGCTATCTGGGGCCCATTGTATTTGCACATATGCAATTCCGGCCAAGGAAGCTCTTCACCAGGCTTGGATCAAGGGTCAGGCCAAAAAATTAAGTTGTTTTTCAGATCAGTTGGGCGTCAATGAAAATCAAGGGTGGACAACTCTCTCTACAATGTGGCCTGCTTGAGTTTTGGATTTAGTCAGTTTTTTCTGTCGTAGGAGTTACACAAGGTGACATATTTGATGGGTACATCAGGCTTGATGCGGACAACAATGATAGCGCACTAGTTCCTATTAAAAAATTTCAAGTGCAAACTACATGGGCTGCTTGATTTTTCCAATTCCACTATAAATACCTGCAAATAGCTGTCATTATTTCTTATCATTCTCAAGGGAGGAAAACCGTGGAAATCCTCTCCCTTAAAATTGGGAATTCCTCGTATTTCTATATTGATAGTATCCATGAGGCCTACCGTGATGAATATGTCATATCCATGTTGTCTATTTGTTCTGCCATATCAGTTTTTAGGCACAAGTAAAAATAAAATAAAATAAAATGAGGCAGATCCAAAGCTCAAGTGGACCACACCACAATGAAACAGTGGTCTTGACAGACCTCAACTGTGGAAAGCAAAAACCTTCAAGGCCCACATTGATGTTGACTTGTTATACAACATGTTCATAAGGTCATATTGACATGAATAAATGTAAAACATGAATAGTCGCTTAATCCAAAACTTCTATAGCTCCTAAGAAGTTATCAACAATAAGCATAGTAGCTTAATCCAAAACTTCTATAGCCCTTGAGAAGTTATCAACAATAGGTGTTCGGTTCCCATTGTTTACTGCGGTGTGGTTCTTTTGAGCTTTGGATCTGCCTTATTTTGGGACTCATATCTTAAAATGAGCTAGTGGAATGGATGGCCGGCAAGGATGTGACATATGCATCACAATAGCCCTCACAATTTTTGCACCCAAAATGTTCTCCCACCTTTCTTTTGCACCCAAACACCAGAGTTGTCAACGTCAGCTTTAGGGCTTGAGCTGTAATTACATGTGCAAGTAATAATGACTAACGTACACTATAGTTACAATGAAAATTGAAAAACAAAGAAAGAGAGAGGTTTCACGCTTCCCATGTGGGGATAGCCTCTTAGTTAACAAATTTTCATTTTTTAATTTTTTAATGTTGGTTAAAGAGTATTGTAATCCTTCTATCTTTTCCTGGCACAGGAAGAAGATGAGATTGCCAAATATTCACGGGTTAAAAGGCTAATTCATTTTTATATTTGGATTAAGCATCTTGGTAAATTTGATAAGATTAGGTTTAGGGTTGAAGAAGAAAGCACAGCTAAAATGATATTTCGTCAATAAATTCTTTTTTAATTTTATTTATATCTGTTACTTGTGTTTTTACCATGTTTAAAAATTGCTGATTCAACCTGAAACTCGGCTGAGGCGCTGAGTCTTCGTGGAACTCAGCATCGTGATTGACATTGAGTAGTGGCCCACCTGTTCCAAGCTAGGGAAAGGCTGGGGCTTTGAGGGCGCCACTGTGATGTATGGCTTTTATCCGCACTGTCTATCCATTTTGCCATATCATTTTAGCATATGAGCCCAAAAGTAGCACAAATCTAAGGTTCAAGTGGACCACACCATAGGAGGCAGTGGTGCTAATGATGCCAACCATTAAACCTTTCTAGGGCCCATCGTGATGTTTTTTTGCCATTCAACCTGTTCATAAGGTCATATAAACATAGATGAAGGGAAGATATAAATATTAGCTTTAATACTAACTCTATGGTCTACTTGAGCCTTAGATCTGTCTATTTTTGGCCTCATAACCTAAAATGATAGTGTAAAATGGATGGATCGGTGTAAAATGGATGGATCGGTGTGGATAAAGTCATTCATCATGGTTGCCCCATAGAGCCCTGGCCTTTCCTGAGTCAGGGAAGGGGATAGTACCCACATCGTGTCCTCTGTCTCAACCAACAAATGCACTGTTAATTATAAATCTACCAACAAATGTACTCACTCCACATTTTACCCCTCCTGTTCCAAGCTTAGGTCAAGCTGATCTTCCATGTCTTTATCCACACCGTCCATCCATTTTTCCATATCATTTTAGCTCAAGTGGACCACACCTCAGGAAGTAGTGATTTACCACTTGGATGAGGGGAAATATTAGCTTCTTTTTTTTTTTTTTTGTTTATTTGTTTGTTCCACAGACGCACTTACACCACAACGGGTACTTGAACCCATGACCTCATGTGAATCTACCAACTAGGCATGAGTAAGAGAAATATTAGTGTTTAATCTCCACTGTATGGTTCACTTCAGCCTTGGATCTGCCTCATTTTTAACCTTATAACCTAAAATGCTAGGGTAACATGGATGATTACGGTGGCCCTTGGAACCCAGGTGGGTACCCAAACCGGTTAATTGGGAGTGGATTCTGCGAAGCTAGGTAGTACCTAAACCGGTTCGTTGAGGGTGGATTCCGTGAGGAGGAGGAGCATGAGCCGGTTTTGTCAGTAACCCCTCGCGGTCCATCTATTTTGACAGCTTAATTTAAGGGCATGAGTCTAAATTGAGATGGCGCCAAAGCTCAAGTGGACCACACTACAAAACCACTGGGAGTGATGATGCCACCATTGAAACTTCCACAATGATATTTATTTGCCATCCATCCTATTCATAAAGTCACGTAAACTGGATGAAAGTAAAACACAAATATCAGCCATATCCAAAATTTTTGTTACCCACAAGAAATTTTTAATAGTGGTCATTCAATCACCAAATTTCCTATAGTATGGTCCACCTAATATTTGGATCTGTCTCGTTTTTTAAATTATGCCCTAGGATGTTGTGAAAAAATGTGCCCGTGGAACACAAGTGGGTCATGACAATGGACATAGCTAGAGACGGAGGGTCATGGAATGGGCTCCATACGGTGGCTACTATGATGTATATGTTTTATCTATATTGTTCATCTATTTTGACATATCATTTAACAAATGAACCCAAAAAGCATGCCGTCAAAGGCTTAAGTGAACTATACAAGAAGTCAGTCGCTATTAAAAAAACTTCCTAAGGCTTACTGTGATGTTTATTTGCCGTTTTCTCAATTAAAGCCCAATGGATATATGAGGGAAGGTACACCTCTCAGTTTGATCCAAAACTTGTATTGAACTCAAAAAGAAGTTTTCAACAGTGAGCTTTTAATTCCGAAGCTTGGCCCAGTTTAGGCACGTCCAAGTCCTCTATGCGTTTGCCAGCTCATGCAGGGAGAACTAGCTAAAAAATTGAGTATATCCAAATCTGAAGTGGACCACACCAAAGAAAACATTACGAGCAGGTGGGCCCTAGGAAGATTAATGGTTGGCGTTCATTCACATTGTTTCCTGTGGTGTGGTCCACCTGAGATTTAAATATACTTCATTTTTTTGCTTACAGTTGGGATATCATCGGTCCGGATATCCATAAAGATGTGATCAATTTCTTCCACGGTGAAAAGTTGCCACGTTCTTTCACGGCCTCTCTCATCTGTTTGATCCCAAAGAAGGCTGCCCCTAAAGCCTTCTTTGACTTCCGTCCTATAAGCCTTTGCAACAACGTCTATAAAATCTTTGCCAAGATCATTGCTGACAGATTGACGCTTATCCTTCCCAACATTATTTCCCAATAGCAAGGAGCTTTCGTTCGAGGTCGCTCTATAGCGGAGAGTAGCTTTGGCGCAAGAAATGGTTAGAGAAATTGATCGAAAAGTCAGAGGCGGAAATATTATCCTGAAGTTAGATATGAAAAAGGCGTATGACCGCCTAGAGTGGGATTTCCTCACAAGGTTACTGCAGCGTTTTGGTTTCTCTCAAAGGTGGATTCAATTGGTGGAAAAATGCTGGAGTAACAGTTGGTTTTCAGTTATTATCAATAGTTTTAGTTGTGGTTTCTTCAAGTTGACTAGAGGTCTCCGCCAAGGGGACCCTCTGCTCCCAGCCTTTTCATCCTTGCTGCGGAGGTTCTGAGTAGGGGCTTCGCCAAGCTATTTCTTAGTCCCAGCTGTTTTCCATTTAAATAAAAATGGGGATGTGAGCAGATTACACACCTTCTTTACGCTCATGACACGGTTCTTTTCTTCAATGGTGGCAGCCAAACTATCAGAGCGGTGACAGATTTTCTATACACATACCAAATAGCGTCAGGACAATGAATCAACTTCCAAAAAGCTGCACTCATCTCCCATCCGCAATGCTGGTTAATCGTATTAGAAGCATCCAGAAGCAAATTGGTACCCCCTCTTCATTAGCGCCCTTCATTTACCTCGGGATCCCTCTCTTCAATGGTAGGACAAGCATCACTCTGTTTCGCCCTTTGATGGAAAAAATTGAGAAGAAAATTCAAGGATGGCAGGCTCAAATCCTTTCTCAGGTGGGCAGATGTACGCTTATCAACCATGTCCTCTGTGGAATTCCGATTCACGCCATGTTGGCGGCCTCGATTCCAACCCAGATCTTGTAGAGAATGGAATCTAGTTTCTCCAAGTTCTTTTGGGGTTGGCAAGATGGGAAAAACAAATGCCACTGGATAAAGTGGAACAAAATCTCTATGCCTAAAGAGGAAGGCGGCTTGGGTATCAGAAAACTCCGAGATGTTATGGCTGCGCTCAGATTGAAGATGGCCTGGATAGCTAAAGTTCGGCCAAATAGTAGTTTGTGGGCGGCTTTTATTGCAACGAGATATAGCCCGCTGACAGATGCCTCGCCGGCCACATCCACGCCCTCCCTCTCCCCCATATGGAAATATATTCTGGCGTTATACCCGGTTCTTAATAGCCACATTCTATGGAAGGTGGGTCGTGGCACCTTGAACCTATGGCATGAAAATTGGACAGGGAAGGGCTGTTTAATTGATTTGATTGATCGTCCGATTTCCAACGACCTTCTATATATGTCAGTCAACAATCTGATATCCAACGATGGCATCAATGACCGATCGCCGGCTTTCAACCTACTTCCATCAGGTATCAAGGAACACATTATCCATTCTGATATTTGCACGTCGGACTATCCGGATCGCCGTATATGGACACTCGATCGGACCGGTTGTTACTCAGTTAAATAAGGATGAACGGTATGCAGATCTGCTGGGCAGGTTTTTGACTGGGCCAAGCAAATCTGGCACCAAAATCTACTTAAAAAAATCTCTATTTTCACTTGGAGGTTGTTTCACCGGGATGTTCACTCCCTAAGTGTAGGGTTGTGATGTAGTAATAAACTTGGTAAGACCAAGGTCGAATCCCAAGGGACTGAAACCTATACATTATCTGAAACTAGATAGAAATAAAACTAGCCTAAGATGAAATCTAAATCAAATATAAATTGATGAATAATGGTGAAAGATTAATGTAAAACTTAAGAAAAATCAGAGATAAGAAACTAGAGATTTAAAGGATCCACTTGTAGAGATTAGGGAGATCTTATGCCTGCTTCAAAAATCATGGAAATAAAACTGAACTTCCTCTGATATAATTTTAAAGAGATGAAAGGTATATGAATTAGAATGGATTCCATCACCAAACCATGCTCAGGAGACAAAGCAAACAATAGAATTAAACTAATTACCAACCAATCAACATGCTATGAAGGTTAGGAAGGGTACCGTCATCCGACCATGCTCAGGAGACGATGGTGAACAACAGGGCTTTCTGATATCATAAACATAAAAATTAAAGGAACATGCTCAAAGCTATCGCAGACCCATTGTAATTTTAGTCACAATAGACCATTAAAAACTAAAAATATTCTCTTAATTAAACTAAAATCAACATCAGCTCAATCTAAACAAAAGGCACAAGCAAGGGTTTCCCATCATACTACAAGCTTCACCTCTAAGCCCTATCTAAGAGGTTTAGCCTGTCATAGACATGCTAAAATCTCATTAAAAAAAAGGAAAGAGGAACCAAAGGAAGAAGGAAGAAGGAAGATGTGCTCCACTACACGTCCAAGCCGCTCCACTTTTCTCTCTCTCCCACGTCTCCCTCCCCCGCCCAAGATCTCCTCCAGCTCTTTTTATAGCTGTTGGAGTGGTGGAAATCGGATTTGGAAAGCTGTCGCACGCGCAGCGAAAGCCTTTTCGCAGCTAAGTTTGGGGCTTCATAACTCTCGCGTTCCTTCCATTATTTCTGTAAAATTAACGTCTCTTGAAGTTATTTTGGCTGGCCTACATGATGGACGGTTCAGATTTGCCATATAATCAAAGATGGTGGGCCACAACCGCCTGAAAAATCGGATTCGTGGACGTGTGTAACCTTTCGCACGTCCAGCATTGTTGTGATCGGTGGGCCCCACAGATGTACTTTCGGAGAAATCCACCTCGTCCATTAGATTCAGGATGAAATTTCGATCAGAAACAGATGGTTTTGAACGTCCGTTGATGCGGCCCAGAGGAGAAATCATAATAAAATTACTTTTGAACGTTGCAAGGCAGTCTGTTTGTGGCCTTTGTATCGCGCATATTTGTATGCATGGGTACAAACAGTCAGCATGGGTTTGATGTATTCGAGGCCATATACAAGATGGACGACTTGGATCAGATCCCTGAGCCATGATGGTGGCCCAGTTCGTTCCGCAAAATGGACCGCCCGTCGGTTTGTGAAATAGAGAGTTTCCGTCTCTGTTTTGGCAACTAAGATGGAACGGTCAAAGGTCCGTTTGACCATGGTGGAAGTATAACGCACGGCTGGTGCACTTGTGCACGTGCACATGCTGCACAAGGTGGGGTCCACTGCAATCTTTTAGATAAATCTACACCGTCCATCTATTTCGTCTCCCAGATTAAGGCGTTAAATCCAAATTTGAGGCAGTTTCAAATATCAGGTGGGCCCAGAATCAACGGTTTATGGGCTGATCTGTCAGTTGGGGCACTTCCATAGTGATCCGAGGGCTAAAATTTGAAATGTATGGTTAATTTATGTCCCCAATCCCATGTATGAATTTTCGAGCCAATCGGATGGCGAGAACCCTGTGATCTTGCATTCTGCGCCAGTTTCGGGCCTCTTTAACGTGAACGGCTTTATTTCCTCGGATCCCTGGTGTGTAAATCCTTCAGTTTTAGTCCTCTGGAGTCCGTCCCCTGCTCTGATGACTTTAGAGTGTCAAATCCATGCTTTTAATATCTTTTTTCAATCAACGCTCCTGATTTCATCCTGCAACAAAAATACAATTAAAATACTCCATTAAGCATTATCATATAGGTAAAATCTGACAATAATCAGGGTCTAATATGCAATATTTGACCCTCATCACGAGCCGTCCCCACGGATGATAGGACTCAGGCCAAGGGTATCTCCCTGGCTTCTAAGTGCTGGTGCTGCATGAGTGAGACAAATTACTCTCCTCAGTCGGAGACGTTGGACCATCTTTTCTACTCTGGGGCGATTGCTACCACCGTTTGGATAGAGTTCATGAATATTTTCGATATCCACCTGTCTTTCCCTTTTTCAACTGCAGATCTCTTCTTTTCATGGTGGAATTCCTCTCAGTCTTGTAGAATATCTCATCTTATTTATCGCTTAACTCCGTGCATCATTGTTTGGGAACTATGGAAGATGAGAAACTCAGCCAAGTTTGATGGGACCGTCCCTTCTAGCACTAAGGTTATCAACAATGTCAAATGGCTGCTAGGAAGGATGTTCCAGGGTACCCATGTTCCGAACCAAATCGCTCTCCACCTTGGTCTCTATCACAGACCTACTGCGCCTTCTTCAAGTCTTGTTGTTAAGTGGTCTAAACCACAAGCAGGTAGGGTGAAAGTTAACATTGATGGGGCTGCAGCTGGTAATCCTGGCCCGAGTGGGGGAGGGGGCATTGACAGAAATGCCAATGGAAACCTTATTTTTGCGTTCTACTCGAGCTACGGTCAAGCTTCAAACAACAGAGCAGAACTTCGTGCTCTCCATGATGCGATGCAGCTTAGTATAGAACGGGGTTTGCAGGATGTGCACATTGAGTCGGATTCTTCCTTTGTTGTGGATGCCTTCAAGGGGAAGTCGGTCCTTCACTGGAAGTGGGGTTACTGGATATCGAGAATAAATAATCTGCAAAAGGAAGGTCATTTCTCCATTTCTCTTATTCCCCGGGAAATCAATGGGCCGGCTGATGGACTTGCTCGATTGGGAGCGGCCAATCAGGAATCTTTCCGAGCGGATAGGTGGTCGGACCTTCCTAGGCTGATCAGGGGGCTCTGTTTCCTTGATAGAGCGGGTATTGGAGCTTTAAGGGAGATTTCATTTCCGTCTGATCTCTCTTCGTTCTTTTGTATAGCCACACGATAGGCGGTACAGGGCATCTTTTTGTCTGCCCGTGTGCGCCCGAGAGCCTTTTCCTGTAACTTTGTTGATGATTATGAATGGATGTTTTTCAAAAAAATAAAAATAAAAAATGGCATTAGGTAATTTTTGTATACTTGAATTTTTTTTTTTTTAATAAAAAAATGCTTTGAAATGATTACTCTTGCTCGGGTGGTAGACTCCCGGGAGTTTCAACACCCGGTAAGGGTTTGAAATCCCACTGCGGCGACAGTGTGTGCGGGTGCGCGCGTGTGAAAAAAAAAAAAAAGAGCTTTGAAATGATCTAAAAAAAACGGATGGACGAGATGCATACAACACATACATAAAGGTGGGCTCCACAGTCAAAACGTCACCGACTCCTCGTTCGTCAAAACCCTTCTTCTGCTTGCAGCGGCCCTGCAACTAGTAGTCTCTCTCTCTCTCTCTCTCTCTCTCTCTCTCTCTCTCTGTATAAGGGGTAAACATGGCGAGCAGTGAGCCGGAGCGCAGAGGTGAGGAAGAATGCGCTGCAGCAGGCGAAGACGAAGACACAGGAGCGCAGATCGCTCCGATCGTTAGGTTGGAGGAGGTCGCCATCACCACCGGTGAGGAAGAAGAAGACGTCCTCCTCGATCTGTATGAAAATCCCTCTCTCGATCTAATATAATTTTCTAAAAGGAAAAAAAGATTTCATTCTAGAGTTTTTGAATTTCCCGTCGCGTTTTCTTCCTCCCTTTTGTTTCGTTGATTCATTCTAGGGTTATGGTAAATATTAGAAGGTAAGGAACCGGGTTAGGTAGCCCCATGCACTTCCCGAAATCATCGTCAGCACCATTCGTTTCGGTGGGCCCCACTGTTGGGGTTTTGTGACCATCAGGGCAATTGATTTCATCCAAGTAGGGTTTTGGAAAGTTTTAGGGTTCTTTGGTCTTTTTCTTGGATCAATTGGTCGTATCTGTGCAGGAAAGCAAAGCTCTATCGATTCGACAAGCAAGGGAACCAATGGAAAGAGCGTGGAGTTGGGACAGTGAAGCTTCTTAAACATAAAGAGAATGGGAAGGCTAGGTTGGTTATGCGACAGGCCAAGACACTCAAGATCTGTGCAAACCATCTAGGTCGGTTCTTGTTGCTGGTTGCCCTCGTTGTCTCTCTTTCTTGATATATGATCTGTTTATGATTGGGATTTAGGATTTTTTTTTTCCTTCTTGCTGGCAGTTCTTCCCGCAATCTCGATACAGGAGCATGCAGGGAATGATAAGTCGTGTGTCTGGCATGCATCTGATTTCTCCGATGGGGAATTGAAGGAGGAGCTCTTCTGTATTCGTTTTGGATCCACTGAAAGTGAGTATTGCCATTTGATTATCTATAGTCTTTATTTTTTTGAAGGTTATCTATAGGATCCACTGAAGGTGAGTATTTCCATATGATTATCTATAGTCCGTTTTCTTTTTGAAGGTTATCTATGGTCCTCTTTTCACCAACTATTCTGATTAGATGAATAGTTGCAAAATCAGCTTTTGATATCAGTCAATTTTGAAGAATTTCAACAAGTTGCACTGGGAACAAGCATCGGCGAATACAGTTCATTTTTGTTTCAAGTGCATAATGTAATGCATGGGCATTTTCACACCGGGCTTGAGTGGGGTGGCTTGTGGGATGCAGGCCCGTGTGATGTGAGTGGCTCGTGTGAGGTGGGCTCTACCTGTGTGAGGCGGGTGGTTCATGTGAAGCGGAACCCATGTGAAGTGGAGCTCATGAGGGGGGTTTGGCCGAGGTCCTAACCCATGGGATGTGGGGCCTGGGCTATGAGATAAATGGATTGATTTGCCATGTTCTATCAGTTCGATCTTTTAAAGCAACCGGTTAATTGTCCTGCATCAAAGTGATATTAGGGTGGGAAGTCTCGTGTTTGAGACTCCTCACCGGGGGTGATTAATGAAGGGGCATTTTCACATCAGGCTCGAGTGGGGTGGCCTGTGGGATGTAGGGGCACACTAGGGGTGGGCGGCCCATGTGAGGTGGCCCCCACCCATGTGAGGTGGGTGGCTTGTGTGAAGCGGAACCCATGTGAAGTGGGGCCCACGAGGGGGGTTTGGCCGAGGTCCTAACCCATAGGATGCGGAGTCTGGGCTATGAGATAAATGGATTGGTTTGCCATGCTCTATCAGTTTGAGCTTTTAGAGCAAGTGTTTAATTGTCCTGCATCATAATGTGGGAGCATACGGAACCACACTTACCTACAATACTCGTGTGTGGGCTGAACTTAAGATACTGAACTTCGCTTTAAAATTTATTTAATCTCACATTTTATTTGAGGATTTCAGTGGTATCTGTGATGTCTTATTTGTTTTGAAAGAGTAGTGAGCGGAAGAGTGTTATGTAGGTAGCTCAAGAAAAAATTATGTTTATTTCATAAACCTAAGGGAATGATTTGAAGATACGCTTTCTAGCTAACATATATTTTCTGTAAGTTTATACTGCCTTGGGTTCTGCCTTCTCATTAAATTCATTGATTTGTCGATTCTAGTAATATTGTATGTTGTAATGAGACATGCTTATGAAGTTGACTTTTTTTTTTTTTTTTTCTTTTTCTTTTATTCTTTTTGAACATATGCTTATGAAGTTGTTTCTCATTGGTCTAGCTGATTCTGTTATTATTATTTTTTCTGTGGAATCAGACTACTCCTGTTTATTTGTGGATTCTAGCCTTATGTTTCATTTACCATGGGCTTTAAACTAATTTGACTTTCTATTTACTTAATCATAATTTACATAATCCAATGTCAAGGTTAAAGACAACGTATGTCGCCAAGCGTCAATGTGTCTTGGTATTTTCAGAAGACAATACACCTTTATTTATTTATTTTTGTATTTATCATTGCTACAACAATAAATTGGTCAAAATTCACACTGATATAGTTGATATGTATTGGCTGATTTGTAATGTTCATCAATTATTGGGCATGCTGTGACATGCTCTAGTAACAACATTATGAACCTCGTGTGTTGCTAACAATTTTGGTACTTGAATTTCTTTATGTAAATTTATCATGAAGTGGACATAAGTTTTTTTTTTTTTGTTAGCTTGTTAGTACACAACACTGTCTGTTCACACTTCACTGTTAGACATAAGTTAAGCTTGATTATCCTATTGTTGCGTGATCGTTTGCTTAAAAATCAAGAACTTTGACAAGGATTTGAGTGATCAAGTGACATACATTGCGTCAACACGCAGAGAGGAACATACGAACTTTGGTTTCCTAAATCACAATGTCCAATGATCCATGATGTGGATTGTGGTTCAGTTCACTCTATATCTAAGCAATCGATATATAGATAGTGGGTTAACAAGCTTTTGACTCTGATTTACAACTGAACTTCCCAATTCGTTGCCTGGATTGCTACAAGTCATGATCCAACTTGCTTAAATTGATGATCGTATTACAATGAATCATGGCCCTACTACTAAAACCTGCAACTTATATTTATCAGGAGAAAGTGGTTGAACCATATGTTTGAGGCACATTCTGTGCCCTGGGGTTCCACCAGTCATAGATTACCAAACCCCCTTATTGATTAAGTATTGCATGTGTACTCATGGTGAACTTTCCTTGCACCTAAAGCCTCTCTTTCCGAGGAGCCTGGTCTATATGCCACGCCTCACATCTAGGGCTGAAAGTCCGACCCGTGACCCACCCAACATTGGTTTGGGCTCGGGTAGGATGTATCGGGTTCGGTCTCGAGCTTGGGCTATACAAACACCAACCCGATAAAACTTGGGTCGGGCTTGGGTTGAGGTCTCGGGTTGCCCGACCTAACCTGGACCCGATCAATATAGAAGTTACTTATAAATTATAATTGAGTGTGGATCGTCTGTGTTGAAGGCACAGGAGATTCCAGTGCTGTTGGGTTTTATTGGCCCACGTCCTTTCCAATGACTCAAGCTAACAAGATACGTCGGATTTCTCTCCCAAATAGATTGCGTGCTACATAACACGACTTTTAAAGGAATAGTTGTCCTATATTTTAGCTTGTTTGTTTAGAAAAAAATGAAGTTCTTTACGATAAATAACTCAATATATTATTAATAAAATCATAAGTACAAAAATAAGACATGTATTGAAAATATAATAGATTAATGTAATAACGAAAATATTAACATGTATCGACTCGACCAACCCGACTGAGCCCACTTTGGTTGGGCTTGGGTTGAGAATTCCTAACCCGAGTTTGGGTTGGGTTGGGTTGGGTTAGGGTTGAGGTATAGGAACCTTGGGTTGGGTTAGGGTTGAGTACCAACCCGACCCAACCCTCCCCCACCCGACTTTCAGCCCGATGTGAGTCACATCTAGTAGACTTGATTCCGGAGATGATGACATTGCTGCTATTGAAGCCCCTTGCCTGAATTTTGCTGATGTGACTTCATCAGGTGGAAGATGCTTCCCACTTTGTGCAACATCTTTTGGAAGTTATAAGACTGTTTCCCTCTGAGTCTTGTAGATTGGAAGTGCGCTAGGAAAATCTCGTTCAGCTAGTGTCTGTTTTGGTGACCATTGATGGCATGTTAAGCTTTATTTTCAATATTGTGTTGTCTTATTGGTTTGAGTCAACAACGTGATGAGTCATTTGGCTCACTATGATTCTTTGAGCTTTAACTGGCCTCCTCTTCTTTGCCTATGTGAGGGTCCCTTTACGATTTCAGCTCATTAGAACAACTCAGACAATGAAGGGCCTTGTTGGAGGGACATGTTGCATTTCATTATCTTCTATCCCCTTCTCAGTCTTAACCTACTAAAGGATGAAAACTTGTTTTGGTGTACTGCATTTGTTACCACTGAAACCCATTCATACTGGCAGATATGGGCATGGTTTTTCAATTTCAACAAATGGGGCCCATGGCTGAGTTGTCCAGAACGTTCAGGATGTTCATTTGTTATATTCCACCATAGATTCACTATTCCCCAAACCGCTATCCACAGGACAGTCTTAACCTTTCGATTTGTGGCCAACATATAGATGGCTAGAAAATAGATACAATAACTTTCTGCATTCAACAGATTTGGGACCTCCCAACCTGAAATAATTTTCAGGAATGGTCCATCCACGGTTGGACAGATCAATAGAACAGTGTCGATTACTCTATTTATGACTTCCAATGAGTGTAACATTTGATAAAAATAGGTTTTAAAATCAAAGTTCAATATGAAATCTGCAAATAAGCATTGGAAATAGGTGCTAGACGCTTATGTTAGTTCTGCACCACTGAAACCCATTCATATTGGCAGATATGGGCATGGTTTTTCAATTTCAACAAATGGGGCCCATGGTTGAGTTGTCCAGAACGTTCAGGATGTTCATTTGTTATATTCCACCATAGATTCACTATTCCCCAAAACGCTATCCACAGGACAGTCTTAAGGGTCCTTACTCTTACCCGGGTGGTAACTTTTTGGAGTTTGAACACTTCGTCAAGGGTTCGAGTCAAGGTGTCCCGTATCGGTATCGGTTGGTGTAACGGTGCCCTCCGAAACCGATACGGATACGGGGGCGTAACGGCGATACGGGGGCGTAATGGTGCAAATTTTTTTTTTTGGCCAAAAAAATATGGATTAAATCCGGAATATTCTAAGCATTCCAAATATGCATTCATTTATAAATTGGAACATGTTTATGGTGGTGTAACGGTCCACTCTTTGGTGAGAAGTTGTATCGGACTGTCTGATTAATTTTTGAACCAGGTAACCTGAATTTGACTACAAAATTCATATATTTAATTTTCTAAATATCTAATTTATATACTTAACAACTTGATGTCATTTCTCCCAATAGTTCTTTAAAAAAACGAAATTAAATTTAGGTAGATGGCGTTGCCAATTTGGGGCTGACTTGGAGGACCAATATATGCTCCAAATCAGCCTCAAATTCATGCAATTTATTGCCATTATCCTACTTATGAATTGGTGGACATTTATTGGATAGTGAATCATGAAAAAAATCAAAAGGCCCTATTTTAAAAAATAAATGTCCACAAATTAACAATTAAAACTATTCAAACAATTTGATTTTGGCATTGTGAGTTAGCAATTGCAGTCCATAATTTAATTGCTAAATTTTAAGTTAATATATGTCTTGTGTACAATTTTTTAAGGCCCGAATTAGGCGGGACTCGGATTGTGAAGTATAGCACACGTGTCAAAGTTTTTTGGGCCCCACCCGTGATGAATGTGTTCACCATTAAAAATTTATTGGGGGCTACAAAAGTTTTAGATCAAGCTGACATGTGTGCTTTCCCTTCATCCATGTCAGTGTGACCCAATTAATAAGTTAGATTGAAAATAAACATTACAGTGGACCTTAAGAAATTTTTAATGGTGAGCATTCTATAACCACTGTTTCCTATGGTGTGGTCCACTTGAGACTTGGATATTACTAATTTTTTGGATCCTGACCTAAAATGATGTGGCAAAATTGATGGACGACATGGATAAAATATATACATCATGGTGGGGCCCACTCGGGTCTGATCAGATTGGATGGAAAATAAACATTACGGTGGGCCGCTGATATTTTTGGTGTGGTCCAGATGATCTTTGGATATAATTCAATTTTTTGGTAGTGCTCTAAAATGATATCTGAAAATAGATGAACGGTGTAGATATAATAAATACATCACTGTGGAGCCCATGTAACTTTGATCTCCTTCGAACCATTTGTACAACTCGAAGCTCGAGGAGTGTCAGCGCTCGTCTTAGCGTGACATGTACCTACAATAGCTGGTGCGTGGTACACCTGCAAAGAAAAAAAAAAGAGGGAGCGAGAGGGAAACCGAAAAGAAAAAAAGAAAAGAAAAAAGAGGGAAAGAAGAGAGAAAAGAAAAAAGAGGGAAAGTGGGAAAGAAGAGAGAGAGAGAGAGAGAGAGAGAGAGAGAGAGAGAGAGAGAGAGAGAGAGAGAAGAAGAAGAAGAAGAAGAAGAAGAAGAAGACCAAGAAGAAGGCCGCAACCGCAACCGTAGCCGCAACTGCAACCGCAGCCGAGCCGCAGCCGCAGCTGCCCGAGAAGAAGAAGAAGAAAAAGAAAGAGAAGAAGGAGAAGAAAAGAAAGGAAAAAGGTAAGGTTTTTTTTTTAAAGGACCATAACAGCCGTTACGGGTCCATAACGGCCCCGTAATGGCCGTTACGGTCACAGAATTCTGTAACGGCCGTTTCGACCCCGTATCGCGTAACGGTGTCAACCGTTACCGTTATGTATTGGCCGATACGGCCGTATCGTAACGGATACGGGACACCTTGGTTCGAGTACCCATGGTGGTGAAATCCCACGGCGTGCGTGTGTGTGCGTGTGGCGTGAGTGTGTGTGCGTGTGTAAAAAAAAAAAATGGTGGTAGCTCATCAAGCATGCTATTGAATAATCATATGTCAATCCTAATTGTCCAAATTGCTGACTCAACCGTGGATGGTGTATAATCGAAAATTGCACTAAGACGATAATATTAACCATCTGATTTTTGACCACTTACTATTTTACTTTACTTTAAACCATCCTTCCAAGAGCCATTAATTGGATGGTTAGGAGTGCTTGATCATTATGATTTAGAGATATGCTCCAACCATGTTGGGAACTGCAGTGCGATGATTTAGATAGCTGTACACCAGTCCAACATGCAAGGAGGATGTGTTGGCATCATTTTCAAAACGGTGCTAAACTAACATACAAGTTGAGCCCAAGATTCAGTAATCAATACTTTAGTAGTCAGTGTATGATGAACATACCAGATTGTGGAGTTGTTTGTTGGTCCAACGTGATGTGTCTGTGGCATCTAAATTGTGCAGCAAGTTTGCTTTGTCATGAAGGAAAGTGATGCACCCAAATGGCCACACCAGCTGATTGTTCAAGATCTGAAGAATTTAACTGTTCAGGTTGCCTTGATTGATAATCTGGACCAGATCGGTGGTTTGATGTTCAATTTGATAAGATCAATGGTTAGATTTCATTGTGCAGTTGAGAAGATCAATTAGATGGTCATTATATTTCTAGGATCTATTGTTTTAGTAAGTAATTAGGGTGTGATTAAGTATTATATATATATATATTTTTTCATCACTTTCTTGGTGGGCCACTTTTGGGGCATCATATATGTCCAAATGTCACAGAATTAGCCCTGTATGATGGCCTATTGAGTAAGGTTTCAAATGAGCCAAAGATGAAGGCCATGTGAGTGAGTTATGGCTCATTTACATAAGGTTTATATAGTTAGTGATGGGATTTAGGGGCAGTTTGGTCATTTTTTGTTATTAAGGAATCTATTTTTGGTTTTAAGCCTATATAAGGCCATGCTATGGAGTTATGATGATGATTTCAATAGAAGTTCTTTAGTTGGCTGTTTCTTTGCTTTGGAAGAGGATTTAGAAGGGGCTTTTGTGATCTCTTGCATCCAGCTACAGGAATGTTAGGTTCTTCCCTACAATCTTGTTTTATCCAAAGATTTAGAAGGGGCTTTTGGGATCTCTAGCATCCAGCTAGAGGAATGTTAGGTTATTCCCTACAATCTTGTTTTATCCTTTGAATCCCCTTTAGGGCCGCATTAGAAAGACACTCCAAGAATCAGGCTATTCCAAAACGTTAGGTGGGCCCTAGCATAGGAAACTGTAAAACACACCCATGATCTCCAAATTCCAGTGGTATTGCCCATTTGAGTTTTCGATCAGCCTGATTTTCTGGGCATTATTGCTTCATCCTGGTTGGGTGCACCTAATGAACAGGTTGGATGGCAGATACACACCGCGGTGGGCCCTAAACACAAAATGATTATATATATATATATATAGTGGGCGCCCATCCTTATTGTTCTCTGTGTTGTGGTACACCTAATCTGTGATTAGGCTTGATTTTTGGGCTTAGTGGGAGACAAGATGGATTTTGGACAAACTGTCATGATGGACACAATAGAACCTTTTCCAATCAACCCATATATATTTATAGCGAACGACCTGTGCTTTAGTTCATATTGTTCCAGCTTAGAACAATATACATTGAATTGGCAGCGATTTAGAACGATGCAAGGTGATAAGTGCGTAGGATGAGGGGTTGTATTGTATCACCTTGGGCCCCAATTGTCATCATGTACTGGTTTTGGCCAATACTTTAAACCTTGCTGCTGGTCTTGCTTTCAAGCCTTGAACCAATTAACTGCTTCATCTTGTATTAGCATACTTGCTCGAGTCTGCAAGATCCCAATGGTAGACTTCTACTCCCTACTTGTAACTTTTTACCAGCCTCCTTTGTTGCAACTGATTAGCTTGGTTTTGCTTCGTTGGAGGAAACGCCTAAATCCAGTCACCTGTAAAAAGAACTTGCCTTACCTGTAAAAAGAACTTGCCTTACACATTGCGTCACCATCTTACGGTTTGATCGATATACCAATTCCCTTTGCAACACATTCTTCCATAGCCCCTTAGAAATGCTGTAAATGTCATATCATAAAGAAATCTTAGGAGCTTATTGGCTTATTTCCATCTCATTAGATGGAAACTGGTTATAGCCTTTCATGTTGATAATTGAAATCTTTTCTTAGAATATGTTGGTTATGGTCGTCCACTTCCGCCAGAAGTAGTAGAAGGCCACCATGTTTAACATGATTCGAAGCAGGAGCAGCATCCGGTTAGAAGGATCCTGCAATCGAGGTTTAGTAGTAGCTTCAGTTGGGAAAGACATCAGCCACAGAGGCCAGGTTGTAAACCTTGGCCACCCCTTGGCCACCCCACTCTCTCTCTCTCTCTCTCTCTCTCTCTCTCTCTCTCTCATTTTGTGCATTTAGTGGAGGTTGCCAGGGGTTCTTCATCATTCACAGGGTCAGGAACAGGAGGAGCTGGCTCATGGATGACAGGTAGTACCCATTCCAGATGGAGTACCGGTTCAAGCTTGAGGGAGTGGTATATGAAAATTTTCCCAGTCAGCATCTTTAACATGTTGATCTCAGACACCATATTTAATTTTGACATAATTCTGCATGACCATTCAAAGCCTTAGGTTAATTACTTGGTTGACCCTTTTGTCCTATGCCCGGCATACATTTTAGGCACATAGATGCTGAGTACGTCAAATTTTGCCCCTAACAAATCTGACAACTTCCAGCATAGGTAGTAGCATGGTGTAGTATAACCATGCCTCATATCACATTTTTTCTTTTTGAAGGATGACAATTTATTGATAAGATGGCAAAGCTGAAAGAATACAAGAAAAAAAAAAAAACAAAAAACAAAAACAAAAGAAAAAACCTGAAGCGCAAAACATGTGCAACAATCTGCGCATTACAACCCAAACAGCCTGGAGTCCACATTTATTCATCCATAATTTCAGAGCATTATTCCATAATTAAATGCAATTGGATATACATTCAATAGGAATTGTGTGCCCAGTCTATTGTAAAGGCACACATCCACGTTCATGACCAGACTTACCTTCCGGGTTTGTAAGCTGTCATGTAAGATTCACATCATATGCAGGGGATTATTCATGCTCTCCATTCCTCAATGATAGTGTTAACCAAGAAGTGCCATGTACATGTGGTTTCCTACGATGTGTGTGGGACCTGATCATGCACCCATCACGATGAATGCATGATCACTGCAGTGTTTCCATACCCATTGGGAAACCTATCCATATTTGCATCTGGTGGTTTGGCCAAGGCTGTGATCACTTGGTTGAGTCAGGATCTCATTACACAATCCTACACACATCCATAGGGACATCTTTAATTTATCTATAAATCACATAATGTGATGTGGCCTTAGCCTGTAATCACACGATCAGGGAAAAAATCCAATCTAAAGGTACAGTTCACATAGTCGTGTGGGCAAGCTCAGTATAGTGGAGGGCCCCACATGCCCACTGCTGTGTACACATCTGGGAACTTTCCAATTTAGCACCTCATGAACAATCCCATGCTCAACATGTATGCTACCTAATGACATCACATCTCAATCACCTTGGCCTTAAAAGATCATGCGCCCCACGTATTCAAGTATTGTGATGTCTTTTCCTACTGGTTTAACACAATCCATATCTAGCATGTTCAGGGAAACTGTCACTACTGGACCATGTTTTGTAATTATTTAAGGAAAATTTAATCAAGTATTGTGATGTCTTTCCCTACTGGTTTTACACAATCCATATCTAGCATGTTCAGGGAAACTGTCACTACTGGACCATGTTTTGCAATTATTTAAGGAAATTTCTACCATTGATGGTTGCCCATATCATGCATAGGGCTTATGCGGCTATTACCGTCACCATTTAAATTGGTCATCAGACACATCCGCATATAAGATAACAAGCCACATATATCAGGTAATCAAACGACACACAGTCAATCTATGTCCAAATCAAGCATTGAAACCAACATATCCTGCTGTGCAGCAGGCAGGGATATTTTTTATTATCAGATATCTTAGATCAGCCCACCATTTGGTCAGATGTCTTCAGCATATGCCAATTGGGCTAGGTACAAGTTTCAGCTGAATCAGATCTCAAACGAATGAGATCCGTTGAAAACAAGATCAAATGGCTACCATTAAATCCGGTCAGATCCGGACACTTGTGTGATGCAAGTTTTGGCCACCCTGATATTTCAAGATGTTAATTACACAAGCATGTGGTGCTTTGATGTCCTATATAACATGCACATGCTTACAAGTACGATGTTACTTGTGTGATGCCTATTCTTGCAGATTATCACACAGGATAACAGGTAGTTTTTTTTTTCCCACACACACACGCAAACTTACAAGTAGTTAAAATGCATACTGGCACCCATTTCTTTATACATGCATCAATGCATGATTATGAGTTCTTAATTTGATGTCTATTGATTTGGTGATATTATTTGCCGATAGTTGTTTTAGACTTTCAGTGTTTCCTATGGAATGTATTTTGTAGACAGATAGAAGGTTCTGTTTATGCTTGTTTTGATTTTGAATCTTCTGCAATTGCCAGGGTCATATGTCTATTCTTTTTCTACTGATTTTAGAACATCTCTTCCAGTTTATGTAAGTTTGGATATTTCGATGTTGTTGCATTTCAGTGCTTACCTGTTTATAGGTATCATGATGGGCACTGGTGGACCCGTGTGAGATAAAGGTTTTATTTACGATTTCACCTTACTCTTATACTTATGCACTTGCATTTTGTCTTTAGACTGTAGAAGTTTCATGGAAATGGTTGAAGAGATTGCTCAATCCCAAGAGAAGAAAGAGGAAAACAAAGAGGCTACCTCTGCTGCTGGACTCCTCGAGAAGCTTAGTGTCGGGGAGAGCAAAACTGAGGAGGAGAAGAAGGCAGGGGAAGAGACGAAGGAAGCTGAGGAGAAGGAAGCTGAAAACGTGCAGGCA
The DNA here is from genome assembly GCF_029962835.1 of Magnolia sinica. Lineage (NCBI taxonomy): Eukaryota > Viridiplantae > Streptophyta > Magnoliopsida > Magnoliales > Magnoliaceae > Magnolia > Magnolia sinica. Next base: position 38,854,811 of record NC_080585.1, on the reverse strand, counting down.
AAACCAGAGCCTGAAAAGAAAGAGGAAAAAGAGCCTCCCGCAGCTTAGACATGGGTGATTGGTGTTCGTTCTCCTTGTTGGGATATGCATATTTCCATCTACATGAGAATGTGTGGCAAATTGATTCGATGTGAATTGGATTGGGAACTCTGGAAGCAGTGTTGAATAGTCGGAGTGCTATGATAAGCTTGTCAGTCCATTGACACAGTTGTATGATATCTTCATTTGGATTCTGCCCCGCAATTTTCAGAATGGACGAGTCTTTCTGACCCTCACCGGAGTTATATGATATCTTCATTTGGTTTCTGCGTGGCAGTTTTCTCAAGGGTCCAGGACTATTACTTGAATTGATGATTTAGTGCATTGTTAATTGTTTTTGGTTTATTTGGTATGGGTTCTCTCAGATTGTGATATTTTGTAATCTTCTTCAGTTTTGGTGTTGTTGGTTGCCTAAACAGTTATGTTGGAGTGTTTCAATAGTTTGGTGCATGATTTTGAGTGATTGCTGGATATGTGATCTGTGTTGGTTGCCCCGGAATGGCTAAGTAAATGCAGATCACATTTACCTGGTTATTTAGTGGCTGCCAGCATTCCGGTGGCTGAGTTATAATTTGACTTTTAAACAGAAAATGGTAGCATTTGTTGGGTCCGCTAATTATTAATTCACCAGAGACGGCTCTTTCTCCTGTGCCAGTCCCTTCACAATCTCAGACAACTCCTTTCATATGGCCACTGAATAGAGATGATAGGCATGGGTAGGGATCTAGCCATATTCTATGGCCCACCTTGTGGTTATCTAGATTGCTCATTTGATGGCTGTTGGTGTTGTGTCCTTGAAAAGCCAATTTAATGATCTTAAATGTTGAATTGTTCTTGGCTGTAGATCATGATGACCGTTTGTTTTTAATACCATAATTAATATGGGTGTATTCTAATTATACATGCATTCGAAGGAGTGGGTTTCGTTACATGTCAAGGGAGAGTTGTATTATATGGATGTATGGATTGTAGAATTCTTATTATTCCATCACCACTTAATGGATTTTAGGATGAACTTGTGATTATTTTTATTTTGTTATTTTGTTGTGAGGGAACTTACGATGAATTGTAATGAAAGGTGGTCTCACCCGGAGTGTGTGACTTTGCCTTATCATACATGTGAGTGTTAGTATTAATTGATATTTGATATTGCCATCAGATTAGTGAGGACTTGCATTGAGAATTATTTCAAGTCTTCGGATCCAAAGAGGCCCATCATGCTTGATCTAGATTAACTTATGTATAATACCAATTTTAGGTAATCGTTGGACTTGATGAAATGTGGAATTTAAGTTCCAACTGTAATGTGCTTTAGCTTACTTCACTATTATAATGTCTTATGTGTGGATATCATCCAGTGCATGCATTAAGATATAGTTGAGGTCCATATGATCTAACAAGAGATTCATTGGTCATTTAAGAATATTCTTATAACTAAGACTCGGTAGATCGAACTATCCATTTAAATGTTTTTTCATTAGGCCTAACACTCAAAAGACATTTTAGATGGTTTTATAAATGGTATTTAGTTATTGGTCTTTTGTTTTAACTATTAGAAGGTTTTAATTACACTTGATGTTAACTCCCATGGTTGAGGTCTTATGGTCCACCACTTGATTTTCGTAGGTATTGAATTAAGAGTGGATGGCAATGACTATCGGATGGATTGACCAATTTAGGTACATGGATATGCAAGATAATCAATTTTATATATAGTAGGACATACCAAAGTGGAGCACTATACTTGTCTCCCTGGAATAATAACTCCAATTGATCTTAAGTTAAGAAAAAAATCGAGTAGAGAGCTGTGGACTTTTAGCACTTCCCTAGGTGTTATTTATTATATAGTGAGCAAGAGTGAAAAAGAAGAAGAGAGAAGTAATTTCTCCACCCATCTACACGCATGTGTGGGGTCCACCTTGGACGAATCTCATTTCGTTGCCCTTGCTCTTCTTTAGGGTTGGTATTTTGGCTTTGTATTCTCCATATGGGATAGATATGAGAGAGAACCTCCTCAATTGAATGTACTACATCAGCGATGTACATAATTTTGAGTGGCATCATTTTTGTAGGTGAACCTTAGACATTAATTTATGTTTTATTTATAAAAATTTGACAATATCTATATGGGAAACCATATAATTAGGTTAATAATAAATTTGAAATTTTCAAAAAAATAAATAAATTTATTCCTTTGCATTTCAAAAGCTCTAATAAAGTAATATCTAAGAGGTCTCATCCTTGATATTTATTAGTTTCTAATTTTTATCATGTTGATGAATATTGTCCATTTTACACTTTAACTAGCAAGTTTCTAGAAATCGTAATAAGGAATGTTCGTTTCAAATTCAACAAGAAATGAACATTTAGATTAGAAGATCCAAGATATTTAAGTTACTGTGTCATTAATAAATAATTTTATATCCATGGTTAATTATAGTATATGCATTAGGGCTGAAAGTTGGGCGGGTTGGTGCTCGACCCTAGCCCAACCCAAGGTTCTTGTACCTCAACCCCAACCCAACCTCGGGTTGGGAATTTTCAACCCAACCCCAACCCAAGCGGGTTCAGTCGGGTTGGTCGGGTGGATACATGCTAATATTTTAATGATTGCATTAGTTTATTATATTTGAATACACGTCTTTTTTTTATATCTATGATTTTATTAATTATATATATAGTTATTTATCATAAAAAACTTCATTTACTCTAAACAAACAAGTTGAAATATAGGACAACTACTCATTTAAAAGTCGTGTTGTGTAGCACACAATCTATTTGGGAGAGAGAAATCCAGATATCTTGTTACCTTGAGTCATCGGGAATGATGTGGACCAATGAGACCCAACAACATCGGAATTTCCTGTCTTCAACACATATAATCCACACTCAATTATAATTTATAAGAAACTTATATATTGATCGGGTTCGGGTTGGGTCGGGCAACCCAAGACCTCAACCCGAGCCCGACCCAAGTTTTATCGGGTTGGTGTTTGTATAGCCCAAGCCTGAGATCAGACTCGATACGTCCTGCCCAAGCCCAACCCAATGTCGGGTCGGTCGGGTTCAACCCGCCCAACTTTCAGCGCTAATATGCATGTCTTATTCATTCTTCCTTGTTGTGTGTTATTGTTGGAGAAGAAAAAATTAGGGTTTTTTTTTTGAAAAAATCTTCTCTCTTTTATTTATTAATAGTTTGACGTAAAAGAAAATAATAGTAGGGTAAGGTCTACCAAACATGATACACCCATTCATTTTAACACTCCCCCTTAAGTTGGTGCATATAAATATCATGGATGCCCAGCTTGGACATTATAGAAGACAATCAAACTATGAAAATGACTTTGGTAAACACATCAGCTAGTTGGCTTTTGGAGGAGAGATACAGGGTATGAATGATACCGACACGCAACTTTTCGTGAAAAAGTGACAATCAACCTCAATGTGTTTAGTTCGTTCACGAAGGATGGGATTAGAAGCAATATGAATTGCAACTTGATTCTTACAAAGACAGGAGTTAGAGAAGTGTCACGAAAACCAAGCTTTTGAAGAAGAGTTTTCAACCAAATAACTTCGGTTGTCACTTGCTCTATGGACATATACTCAATTTTAGCAAATGAATGAGCCACAACAGATTGCTTCTAACTCTTCCAATCACTAGATTACCACCAACAAATGTACAAAAGCTAGTGGTAGACCGACGGTCATTCGAGGACCTGGCCCAATTAGCATCACAATAGGCACTAATATGAAGGTGTCCGTGATTGGAATACAAAATGCCTTGCCTTGGAGCAGCTTTGAAATAATGAAGAATTCAAAAGACAACAATAATGTGATGTTGGTAGAGAGCCTTCATAAACTGACTTTAACCCTCACGGCATAAGCCATGTTTGGTCGAGTAATTGACAAATAAATGAGTTTGCCCTTAAGATGTCGATATAATCTTGGATTATCAAAAGAGAGAGACTACATAATAAAGAGACAATAATTCACCTTAACAGGAGTTTCAACAGGTTGTGAGCCAAGAAACTCTGTGGATCAAAGAAGATCAAGAATATACTTTCGTTGGGAGATGAAGATACTATTCTTTGAACGTGCAACATCAATGCCATGAAAGTATTTAAGAAGGCCAAGGTCTTGGTTTCAAAATTGCGGTCTAAGAATCCGTTGAGTTGGGAAATGGCAGCATTGACATTGCCCGTAATAACAATATCATCGATGTAGACTGCCAATATACGTAACTGAAAAGTTAGATCGCTTGACAAAAACGAAATGATTTGAGCGCCGCCGAAAATTTATGTTGAATTGTAAAACCAAAGTGATTAAACCATGCGCATAGAATTACTTCAAACTATATAACACATTTTTCAAGCAACACACTTTGCCTAGAGACGCTAAAGGGTAAAACTCAGTAGGAAGACTCATATAGCAATATGATAACAATATCGTTGACATAAACTACCAATATACTAACTGAAAAGTTGAATCACTTGACAAGACAAAATAATTAGATGAGACCACTGAAGAGTTGTATGCTAAATTGTAAAACCAAAGCGCTCAAACCATGCACATGGAGATTGCTTCAAACCATGTAACGCATTTTTCGAGCGACATACTTTGCCTGTAGATGCTAAATGGTGAAACTTAGGAGGAAGACTCATATAGATTTCTTCATATAAATTACCTTGGAGAAATACATTTTTGATATCTAACTGAGGAAGAGGCCAGTGACAATGAGCGATAATGGAAAGAATAATTCATATAGAGTTTAGTTTGGTTACAGGTGAGAAGTGGTTCTATAATTGACATCAAATCATTGAGTAAAGCCTTTGACAACTGTTAGGCCCATGTCCTAGTAACTGTTCCGTTCCATAGGATCCTGTGGTTCTTCTGAACGAATTCCGGCGACCCGCAACCTGTAGATTGCATTTACGTGTGACCCTAAGTCCCATCCTGAAAACCTGAGTCAACTTAGCCCGAGACCGATGCCATTGGGACCATGCCGTCGCCGCGGTTCCAATGCCACGTCTCGTGCACCAATCCGACGTTTAGATCATAAGATATGGGCCGTGCATGATTCCGACCATTGATCGCGTGATTGTGGGACGCACCTATCCCAGATATGATTATTCCCTAGCAAGCAATCATCACCCTAACCTACCTACCTACCTTACCCTACCCTAGCCACCCTAGTCCCTAGCCCATAATTCTTTTTTCTTTCCCATGAGAGCATGCCTTACACTAACTATAATTGCCTTAGAAAGTAATCATCTCTCTCACTCCCTCTTATCTCTCTCTTCCTCCCTCTTTCTTCTTCATTACTCTCTAGCAAGAGCCATAGATCTCAAAAAAATCTAGCAACTTTCTCTCCCTAACCCTCCCAATCCAACCATTAAGACTTCATCTCAACCATTGAACCTTGCTCCCTTTAAGCATTGGAAGCCATTGGTGGTAGTAGAAGTCCAAGATTTGAAGGTGGGTGCCATGTTTAGGATATATCTTCCATTGTTTCCTTGATTTTCTTGCTTAGGATCATGTAGGACCCACCAATCAATTGTGGAGATCCTACTTGAACCTTTGGATGTGGCTAATGGCCCATCTTGATGTATGCATGCACATGGAGGAACTCATAGTGGCGGAGCTCTTCCCATCTCTGTTGTTTCTTTCTCTCTCTCTCTTTCTCCTTTTGGATGATGATGATGATGATGTGTGTGGCCCATTTGATGTGCTTAACACATCCAAACTGTCCAGCAGGTGGGACAGTCTTGCTGTCCATTTTCTGGGCACAGGCTGGTCCATCTTGCTGTTCTGTTTCACATAAATTCAATTCCCAGGGAAAGGCCATGATATCTGTTTGTTTTGGATGTGTACAGCCTATCTAGATGGACCCTACTTTGATGCTGGCATTTTTATTTTATTTTATTTATTTATTTTGCTATCCAAGATTTCAGCATGCTGTCCCATTTGAGGGCCCACCTTGTTGGCGTCCAACAACGTTGGTTGCTGCCCGTTTTTGTGCAGACCCTACTGAAGAGAAACACCAACATCAGCTGATCCAAGGCATTGGTGGGCCACCCACGTGAACCCCATCCACCGTTCACGTGGCCCACTTGATGCATGTGCTGGATCCACACCGTCCAGACCCTAGACAATGAGTCCCATGCAGCACGCTGCTGCTTTGACGCTAGCAAGTTCTGTGGGTCTGTATATGAGGTATGTGTTATACCGTCCATCCATTTTGCACGTGTGGGATGGGACCCACCTTGATGTACGTATCCTATCCACATCGTCCATCTGGACGAGCGGTGTGGGGCGCACCAAGATGTATGTGTTTCTCCCAGCCATCCATCTATTTGGACGTGGGCCCACCCACATGCCCCCCCATGACGTATGTGTTTTATACACACCGTCCATTTGGATGGTGTGCTGTATAGGTACAATCCATACCGTCTAGACCTTGGACGGTGGGCCCCTTGATGATGTACGTATTGCTCCCATGCCTGTGGGGCCCACATGATGTGTTTCATCCTCACCGTCCAGAGGACAGTGGGGTCAGCTGTGATGTATGTGTTTTATACACGCCATCCATTCATTTTCAGGATGGTGGGACAGACCTTGAGACATGTGTTTTATATCCAGCCGCTGCCCGTTTGCTGGATGGGTGGGGCCCACCTTAATGTATGTATTGTATATCTACACCATCCACCTTTGGACAGTGCCGTGTGGGGCCACCTTGATTGTATGTATTCTTTATCCGGACTGTCCGTACAGGGGCTGGACGTTGAGGCCAACCATAATATATGTGTTTTATTCCAACCCGTCCATCAATTTTTTTTTGACATGGCCCACCATGATCTGGACAGTGGACCCTATCATGATACATGTGTTCATCCATGCTGTTCATTGTCTAGATATGGACGGTGGGACCCATGTAATGTATGTGTTATATTCAAACCGTCCAGATCATTAGGCCTACCTTGATATATATGTGGCCCTTGTTTGAGGCCCAATTTGATGTATATGTGGCCCATGTAGTGAGGCCCAATGTGATGCATATATGGCCCTTGTTTGAGGCCGAATGGATGTATGTGTGGCCCTTATGTGAGGCCCAATATGATGTATATGCGGCCCATTTGGTAAGGCCCAAAGTGATGTATGTGTGGCCCATGAGTGAGGCCCAATGTGATGCATAATTAACCCATGAGTGAGGCCCATCGTGGTGTACGTTAGGCCCTTTATGTGAGGCCCATTATGTTGTTTATGAGGCCCTTGTGTGAGGCCATGGGCCCACTATGTGTTTGGCTCTAAGTGGGTCACTCCTAGGGAGCAATGTTAGTTAAACGTCCACATTAATAGGCAATGATGGTTAAATGTCCACATTGTGACCTTCCCTTAGGCCTTTGTTAGGCCCATTATCATCTTCTCTAAGTGGGTTGACCTAAATCGATGGGCCCCATTGATATTGCATGATCCATTTATTCTTCTTGGGCTAACCCAAAATGTTGGGCCCCTATTGGTTGACAGTAGGATTGTTTTGATTTTGGAGTCCATCTATGACTCATTTGGGCTCCCTTAGGGCATTTAGCGGGCCATGTGATAGTATGGTGAAGGAAGCCCGTTTTGGATCCTCAGGATCGTAGGTAGGCCACCTAGGCCCAACCTTGATTTGAGGAGAGTTAATCTTCACCATAGACGGAGGGATCCGTGCTATCAAAATTGGTATATCGACAGTTGAGGACTGAGCCTCATGATTATGAATCTGTTGTCCATCTATGGACCCCGCCTTGTGTATATAGGCCGATTATCAATACCGATTATCGATGCTAATCATCGATGCCGATTATGAGTATGTGATAGCATAGCACATGATACATGCCCATACGCATCATCTGCATGCTTGTTATGAGATGTGGTTGACCATTGCATATGCCATTGGGCAGGTTGTTTATGGGACTCCCTGATAGGCAGAGTTGTCCCACATGAGCACACGGTATGCGCAGGATTAATGCATGACTGAATTGTGTGACTCATGCATCTTGCATTGTGTGTTGTGATTACCGTACACCCTTGCGACATCAGGGCCATAACCGCTACAGGCATATCGTGGATGACAGGTTTGGACATCTAAAATCTTCTCTTTATATGAGGCATGAAGGATGTCCTTAGGTGAAAGTCCTTAAACCCAATGGTACCGGAAGATGTTCCAATATCAAGATCGAGTGGATGTATGAGCGCACGAGTGCTGTATACTAGTAGGACGCGTCTCTCATTGTATCGTAGTCGATTGGAAGGGGGAGTGGCCTTATCCACTCAAGTGAGGGGGCTTTAAGCGGGACTGAGTCTGACCAGCTCGCAAGTAAGTTCGCGACCGACGAGCCGGGCCGATATTGGTAGGCGGGTAGTGAGGTTTATTTCACTCACTTGGTTGCGCGGTTAGGGAGGTGACAGCTAGTATGGAGTGTACTAGACTCCGGTGATATACATATTCCAGAGATAAGTTGTATTGATATGTGGTCCTTGGTATGGTTGAGTTGCATCTCGCATATGACCCTGGCCATGTAGGCCTTGCATCACATAGCATTGGTATGGCCGATAGCATTCATGCCCTGCATCGCATAGCCTTGGTACGACTGACTGCATTATGGACTTATCAACATGTTTCCGTATTACTCTGATACTATATTCCTGTATTACTACCTTGCGCATACACTTTCACCACCCTCTAAGCTTTCTATAAGCTTATGCATGATTAATGCGTGCAGGTGGCGCCAGGACGCAGCCGTAGCTTAGTAAGAGCAGGAGCATGCAGTCGAGCTTCAGGAGTTTCCGTAATTATTATCATTGTATTTCTCTATATGCGCATTGTACCTTAAAATTTTTTATCATAGTGAATTTTGTGATAATGTCTTGGTTATTTTTCGTGGGTTATGCTTATGGTTATGCTTGTTACAAAATAAACTCATGCTGAAAAATCCTCCTTCTAAGATCCCAAGATCGAAGCCTGGTATATGGGTGCCGGGAGCCGAGAATGGGGTACTACAGAGGTTGTCGGCGCCGAATTCGGCGATCAAAAATTTTGGGAGCTTGGTTTCTGAGTTTGGGGCGTGACAGTAATGAGGCAGGCTTTTAGCAGGCAATGGAACCATTCGGATTGTACTTCAAAGTATATACCCACTTGTAACCAACAATGTGATGCACGAAGACAAATTAACTAACCTAAGGGAAAAAGACGACATGAGTTCACTTAAAAGATATAATGTACAAGTGTGCTTTGAGAAAGCACACGCCTCAAACTGAATAGGTTTAAAATTACTTATTTTATTATAAAATAATAAATGAAGAGAATTGACCGAAGTATGACCTAAATGAGAGTGCCAAAGACAAATATGGTCATCCTCTTTTATTGATGACACAACAATCAGAGGAGAAGACTTGGACTCCACATCAAGCATGTACAATTCATCACGCTCACATCCACCACTAATCTTTCATTGTGTTTGCAAATCCTGCATAATATAATGAGTGGAAGAGAAAGTCATGAAATAATGTAACTAGTTGATTAATGCATTAATCGAAAGGAAATTGGTTGAAAATATTAGAACATGAATGACAAAAGGTAATGTAAATAAAGAAGATAAGAGATGTGAGTCTTATCTATGCACATTGGAATATGACCCATCAGCCAAGCATATATGTTGAGAGGAGGGGTGGTAAGAGAGAAAGTTACCACTCTTACCAATCATGTGATGTATAGCGATCAGATAATAATCCAAGATGATAGAGAATGAGACATGTGGTTGGTAATGATACCTAAATGATCCCCCAATGGTTCAATAGACGTAGAGAGAGCTACGTCACGGCTAAGACTAGTCTCGAAATCTATCATAGTTCCCTGATTTGCAGGGAGGCTGAGTGTAGAAGCATTATATGCAATACTCTCCTCCTCAATAGTAATATTACTAGCTCTAACTCTGAGTCAATTCGGTGGACCAAGATGGATATGAAGTGCATGGCAAGAGTCACGAGTGTGTTGCGGTTGTCCACAATATGTGTATGTGACATTATTTCGATTAACGTTCTGAGATGGGGAATTCTTTAGAGTGAGACCTGAACTTGTAGATTATTCTTGACCCGGCTTATGTCTAACTACAAAGGTTGACTTCTTCGGAATCGAAGTTGGAAATAGTGATGGACGTCGATTAGATTCACTACGCGCATAGTTATAAACAGTCTCAAGTGATTGTAAGAAATCTTGCCCAAATATTTGGATACATTGAGGTTCAAAATTCGAATGAAGATTTCTCAAAAACTTGAATATATGCCATTTTCAGTCATTTGTGTAATTCTTCGAGGATAACAATTACAGGCATACAATGATCAAGCTCTTTCCAACGTTGACTAAGTGAAGTATAATATAATTCGACAGACATGTTATCTCATTGCATATTAGTAATCTCATAATGAAGTTAATATATACGAGTGTGATCATCTTGATGAGAATACATCTTAGCCATTGTATCCCATATTTCTTTAACTATTTTATATGACATTAATGGACTAATGATTTAAGGTTACATAGAGTGGAGTGATTACATTATCATCATAAAGTCATCATTTTCTCAATCCTCATGGGATGTATCATCCTTCTGTGGTTCCTTTTTAGCCCCTATGAGATAACCAATTTTTTCTTGCCACTAATATATATTTTGGCAGACCAAAACCAAGTCAAATAGTTATGACCATCAAGCTTCACTATAATAATATACAAGACAGGATGATCCGTAATTCATAGTTCAAAATTTTTCATCATGAAAAAAAAATTTATAGCAAGATATCATCACAATACATAAGGATGACCTTGACAAATTCAAAACCCGTAAGCATGTTTAACGAAAGAATTAAGGGGTTGCGTTCGGGGGGCAATAGTAAGTCAGCAATAATAGTGGGTTAATGGGTTTCGATGGTTGTCAGTTGAGGGGTAATTAGTACAGTAGTAAGAGTTTAGGATGGTATTGGGGTGTTGGGTTCCGACGATGGTCAAAATAGGTACAGAGAAAAAGGGGCGAGTCTAAGATTCTGACAGTTGTGGGGATGGGTGAGGAGCTAAGGTTAGGGATTATAATTTGAAAAATCCTCTTTAATACCATGCTATTGTCGAAGTAAAAAAAATTAATAATTTTTTCCTCCTCTCTCATTTATTTATAATAGTTTATAAAAATGAAAAATAAAAGTAGGTTAGGGTCTCCAAACATAATACACTCATTCATTCTAACACTGTGAATGATGTTGTATGTTATTTGATGATAAATGGTTCGTTAGATTAATTTAATGGTTATATTTAATAATTCTATTAGAAAATTACATGTATGCACAGTCATTAGGAAGCAATCAATGTGATTGTCTTCTACGGTCAATTGGTTAATTTTTTTTGTATATTCTTAAATTATTTTATTTATCTTACATGACCCACATTAGTCAAAATTTTGATATAATAGATATACAAAGTTCAAGTCACAATATTAATAAAGATCTAATGATATACAATAGTTCAAAGAAGATATATAAAACATATTTGTGGAGTTGAGCTTGCATTATGCCCCTTAGGGGCTCATCCATGTGGACATATGAATGTGATGTTTTTTCTTTATTTTTCTTCACTTTTCTCTCCTCTCCCATCTTTATATTGTGGGTTTTTTTTACAACATAATTTGGAAACTCCTTCCTCTTTCCTTTTACAAGTCATTTAGTGGGAGTTATTTGGAGTTTTCAAATCTAAAATTTTTATGCAAAATTAAATTTTTGTAAATTTCTCAATTAACCATGATTATTTCATGAATGTATGATTTATATTGAATTTAAATTTGAAAAATGTGCTTAGGCTTAGACTTCTACATGGGATGTATAAGGCCCATTTACACCCTTTAAGGGAATAGTCAATACATGTTCAGTTTACTATGATGACATATTGGGCCCATAACCACGCATGTGACTCACATGATCATAAAATTTATGCTGTTGATCATGCTTTTTTCCTTAATAATTTAGTTACAGACTTGTCTACATTGCATGAAACTTATTTGATGATGATTTAGCATTGGGCAATCTGTATATATGGATGCCCTTGTCCAATTATGTATGAATCATGAAAATTTTGGAGGGTTAAGATTGATAGATACTTTATTTTCCCGTATCTCACTCACTAGGGTTGGATTGACTCGAACTTTGAGCTGGAGAGTCCCATCAACATGCTATATAAGATGGATAGATTAGATCTGACAATGGTTGGCCAATTATGGACCGAATGCTATCATAATCATTTATCTTGTCTTCAATGTATCTTATTAATTTATAATCGGATTGGGATAAAAACTTAAATCTTAACTCAATGATGATGTGCTAAAAACATGGATTGGATCAACCATTTGATTACCCGGTCTATGAGATTTCATCGTACTGGTCCATATACATTTGTCGTATGATGGGAACTGAATCGCACATTTATTCTTAATTATTTTGCATATGGTTTTGATGTTATATTTATGTGGTAATTGCTATCCCATGATGTGAATAATTATGTGATCACTTATGATAATGAGGTATAGTCTCGTTATTCAATATATGATACAAACACTTTGGTTCACATTGAGCTCTGATTTGGATATTTTTGCTTATGTAGTTACTACTTTCAACGCAAGAAAGAAGAGACATCACAATCCTTATTACGTCTTGGATGTATGGTCTTTCAGCCTATTATGTGAGTTGGGACATCATAATCCTTGATACATGTCTTGTATTATGTGATTGTGTGAGTTACCAATGTAAATAAGAGTGTATGCTCATGAGAGCATGTTACATGCACGTATTCTATAGATGAGATGCTTCTACTATGATGAAACTTACATGGATGGTGCCATGAAAGTTAAAGACAACATATTCCATGAAAGTTAAAGACAACATATTCAATGACAAGTAGGATATTCCTGTGAATGTGTAGGCTGGGATATTTCAATGATAAATAGGATATCCTTTTTATTAAAATTCACATTACATTCTTTGTGGGCCGGGCCCACTTGTTATGGACATGGTCTATTTTCTTTTTAATAAAATAAGGGTGAAGGTCGTTCAAACCCTAGAACCCACTCATTTCTTCCTTTTCTATCTTTGTCTTTCCTCTCTTTATTCTTCTTATCTTGATGTTGTTCAAGATCAATACTTTTATGGTATTAGAGCGGTGAGATTGGGTTCCTTAATCACTGCAAATGTTTTCTTTACTCAATTGAATCGATGATTTTATATTTGTTTAAGCAACACCAACTTATCTCAATCCACAATGCTGCTGTTCCCAATTTCAGATTTGCCCCTGTTTGGCCCACTGTAAAGAGTTCTTCAAGATCTTTGTTGTATCCACATCTGTTAGTGTCGATCTTTTCTATGAATTGAAGATCTAACGTCTGCTCTTACTACAAGCTTAGATTTGTTCCTTTTTTTTTACATTTTTGGATCTATTGAACATCTTTGAAGATCCACTGACATTTAATCTTTAAAGATCATGTTGTTATCTAAGATCTGTTGAAAGTGCTGCTATAAATGTTGCAACATATGTTGCTAATCGATCAGATGATCGTTGTTGATATTATTTTTTAGTATGAGGTGTAATCCATCTTTCATGTCTCAGATCCTCTAGTCGTCCGTGTGATCGACTATGGGCTAGATCATGCAGGTTGGCCACCCCATGCTTTAATGTGGTGATGTTGCTACTACAAGCTATTATGTTGACCATCTAATGTAGGTTATTGACGTCCATTGCTGGGTCCACCTTGCTGTTGAAACCTTCCTTGATCGTGATTGGTGTCATCATGATCGGTTGCTTTCCATTGTGATAAATGTGACCTGCAGTTTTTTTTTTTTTGTCTCACTTGCTGGTTTAAACCATTTTGGGCCATTTATTTTTTTACCATTGTTTTATCTTGTTGTGATAATTTTTTACCTTTCTCATTCTAGTTCATTATTTCAATTACCTTGGAGCAAGATGAAGGCCTTAAAGGAAAGGGCACGTGTTGATACCTAATCATAAAAATTTAAAAGTTGTATTTATTAAGTTGCATTGTGTTGATAATTTTCTACAATGGGCTCGCTCCATTATAATTTTCTTATGTCGAAATTAAAGCATCAACATCTCATAGAAATCTCCCTTAATGTTGAGTTACACACATTTTCTAAGTGGAAGGAAAACGACAATCAAGTGATGACTTAGCTCTTCAATAGTATGGAAAAGAAAGTTTATAATAATATGATATATCGAGATAGTGCTAAAGATATATGGGACAACTCGCGACAACTCTATTCTATGAAGAAAAATATTCAACAATTATATGATATTTTTCTAGAGTTCCAAAATATTAAATAAGGCAATAGTTTACATGAGCATTGTGCTCCGTTTCGTGAGTTGGCAAATGAATGGAACTTACATAATCCCTTTACTGAAGATTTGGTCTCACAATAACAACAACAAGAAGAAATTTTAGTGAACTTATTCCTTGTTATGTGCGATCTTACTTAGATTCTATTAAAGCCCAAATTCTTAGATCCGAATAACTATCGTCTTATTCTGATGTATTTGCTTGAGTACTTTGTATTCCTATGCCCAATTAAGCTTCCATTACATCTTCACCATTTGAAAATGTTGCCCTTTACTTAGATGTGAGTAGTGGTGTTAATGGTGGTAGTCCTCCCACAAGGGGCGATAGTGGAGGAGGATGTGGTCGAGGTTGCGTTAGTGTGCAACAATAGCACTGTGTGTTGCAAAAAGACCAGTCATACTATAAAAAAGTGTTGGGACTTAATGAAAAAGAATGAAATATTAGCCCCCCTCAGGCCAACCCAACGCTATTCTCCCATCTCTAGCCATAACTGTTATACTCTCATTAGCTGATTTGGAGAAGTTATTCAACATAACATCCATTGCGGAGTCTAACATAAGTGCATCCACATCTCTCGCAACCTCAGGTAGTGTGTCAATTACATCCATTGGATTGTCACCTTGGGTGATCGATTCAAGGGCCATAGATCACGTAATAGGTACCCGTTCTCATATCATCTCTTGATTACTCAATTCCCTGTTTGCATGTATCCTTAGCCGATATATCACTTTTACCGTTGTTGGTAAATGGACCGCATTACCTAGTTCTCACTTTGATTTGAATTTAGTCTTATTTGTTCCAAAAATTTTAATAAATCTCCCATTAGTTAGCAAACTTACGAAGTGTTGAATTTTTTCATAACATTCTTTCTATCTCATTGTATTTTTAAGGAACTGTACAGAAATGTGATGATTTGTAAAAGGGATGAGTTAGGTGGGATCTTCTATTTTGAATCAAGAAATGTGAATTCTGTTATCTTTTCAACCGACTCGCTGACACAATCTCAATGGAACGCCCGTCTTGGTCATTCCTTAGTTGACTCTTTACATAAACTCATTAATTCCCACTCTTTCTAGTTTTAAGTTAATAAATTGTGAGGCTTGTCAATTGTCTAAGCATAGTTGTTCGAGTTTCTTGCCTCGTACATTAAAACGTAGTTATTTTCTTTTTGAATTTTTGTATTCAGACATTTCAGATTCCTAACTCATATGACTTACTTTGTTACTTTTATTGATGAATTTTCTTGCATGACTTTGATTTACATGATGCATGATAGATGAAAATTATTTAACATTGTAAATACTTTCATATGGAGATTAGAAATCAATTTCAACGAGAAATACATTTTTTAAAGTACCAATAATGCTATATAATGTCCTTAAACTTTACAAACTATTTTTCTGCTAGCAGGATCTTGCATTAAACTTCTTGCATATACCCCCACAATGGAATGGAGTGGCCGAATAGAAGAATCACCATTTATTAGAGGTAGCCCATTTACTATTAACTCACACAAACACTCCTACATGTTTTAGGAGTTAGGTAGTGCTCATTGCCTTCTACCTCATCAATTGGCAACCTTTATCTATTCTTCATGGGGCCACTCCTATCTTTGTTTTACTACCAGGGATCAGACCATTTTCATTGAATCATCAGTGTTTGGATGTACTACATTTGTTCATAAATTGGGTATCTTCACTAATAAATTAGAACCTCAAGCTATTATCTTTCTTGGTACTTTCATAGTAAAAAAAGGTTATACTACAAATCGTGAATATTTCAGTGATTATGTATCTTTTTTTTAAAGGATGTACTGTGTAAATGCTTATACTTAAGTACAATTAGGATTGTCAAATTTCGTAATCCTGAAAGGAACACAAGCACTCATGAAGATACTCTTTGACAACTTATAAAGAACTGTTGTCGACTCGATCAAGCATCTCAAGAAAGACTCAACATCTTAAGGCATAAGAGGACATGATCGGAATACTTTATATGAGTCAAGCATCAGTGGTATAACCTTAGATTGACCCTATGTTAGGTGTATTTCACATAGCATTATAATGAATATATTTTCAAGTAAAATACATTCTAGTTAGGCCAGCCTAACTACTTTTAGCTAACCCAACATAATTTGGGCAAGTTTACAGTTTGATATAGATTTTTCGTGGTAAGTTCGGCCAGCCCAACTTTGGGTTTGGCCAGTCGAACATCTTCGTTCAGCTAGCCCAAAGGATGTTCGGTCAAGTTTTTAGCATGTAAAGATTTCAGATCTCAGGGAGATTTGGCCAATCGAAATCTTGTATTTGGCCAGTCGAATCTTGGCTTGGGCCAGCTGAATTTTTGAAAGATCTCATCCCACAAAATTTGAGTGTCGTTGGAATGCAATCGTTGGAATCTGGCTAGCCGAATCGACACTCGGGCCAGCCGAATTTTCAAAACCTTTGGCTATAAATAGAGGCATTCTCTCATTCATTTCTACAACAAAAATTAGTGAGAAAATTCTTCAAGGAAAGATAGAAAGCCAGACTCTTCTTAAGCTATTTGTGTGGTAATTCTAATATTCTATTAGCTTATTTTATTCAATTTCTCAAGTTAAATTTAATTATTTTTAAGAGAGTTATCTAAACTCTATTTGAGATTAAGATAATATAATTTGCAGCAATTAGGATTTTGTTTATATATTGAAAACACATTAGATCCCTATATTCCTTTTGGGTTGAAGTCATACAAGGCTTCATTAAATATTTTAAGAAAGAAGATCACTGCAATCAGGCTACATTAACGTCTTTGACTCGCCATTTGAATATAGGTACTGTATTTATATTCATTTCATTTTAGATTTTTTTGAGATTGCCTGAAAATCTCAGCGAATTGTTTTGTGGTGATCCCGTGAAAATCACAAAGCGAGTTTTGTTGTGATAGCCCATGAAAATCACAAGAACTGTATAAGGTTGTTAAGATGACCTTGTGAAAACCTTGAAATAGTGAAAGTCAAAATTACGAGAGTAGTAATTTTGGGATTGGAGTAGGTGTGTGTTCAAGCATCGAACCACTATAATTTCTTTATGCATTGTGGTGATTGTTTTAATTATTTATATGCCTGTCTTATGATTGATTAGCTCTTGATAAGTTTGTTATTTTGATTTTAAAGACGTCGTGAAATAAGGTTGTCCCGCCTAAATCTTTTAGGTGAATGTTGTTTTACGAACTATTTGATATAAAGAATTCAATACTCTAAGTAATTGAGTATAATTATTTAATTATTCCGTATTGTATCGAAATATTTGGTATTGTCCTATTCACCCCCCCTCCCCTTTAGGACATCTATAGCCCGTCATTTCAAGTCGCATTTGTTTTCCTTCATTGATATCTTATTTGATTATTCAGTATCGTCTCCATCTTCGTCATGGTTCCATTCCATTTGTATTTCTTATGACTTCCCTTTGCGGTTCAATATGCAAATTCTCGTGATTGAAGCATTAGAATCCAAGCTTCCATTTGGTAATGCAAACTTGAACATGATGAAGCTAAAATTGAAACCTGAGCAGCAAGGTAATCAGGAAGCAGTTCTTGAAGGAAATGTCAACATGAATGACATATTTGCTAACTTGGAAGAATCTGGTGATACAAATGATTCAGACTTCCAGCCTTCACAATTCTCTGAGAGGTTGGAGAACTTAGAGAAGAAGGTGGATGCGTTGCATGTCTCTCAGGAATCATTACTTCAGACTAAAAAATAACAAATGAAGTACATGAAAAAAAATACTTTCATCGATTTAATCAGAGTCTGAAAATCAATGATCCTAAGATGCCTATACCGTCCTCTTCTAGTTCTGATTGATATTCTCTTCTCTTTATTATGGTCTGTAATAACTATAATTCTCTCTTATATACTTTGCTTAATGACTTTCTTTCTCAACACATTTGAATATTCATCTTATTTACATTTGGATGATTGTATAACATTTAAATGACTTTCATCTTATGTTATTATCCTTGATTTCCTAGTTGAAATACATTCTTGTTTCTTCCTATGTTAACTTCTAACAAAAAGGGGGAGAAAAAACTATGAATAATATGAACACATGCACAACTCACTCTTTGATTTTGAATTCATATATGAGCACTTGCACTTCACATGCATAGATCATATGGTATGGTTATATTTTTGGCATGTGATTGGATTGTATGGATATATACTTTATGTGATAAGTGCTCGGGGGGAGTTTATGAATGCTTGTGTTGAGGAGTATTAAGATCCAAGATATGATATCACTGGTGGTGTACAGATGTTCCTTTGAACCATAAATCATATGAGTATGATGAGTCTATGAAATGATGTAATATGTTATGATAAATTGTATGATTGTGTTTTGTATTGAAATTGACAAAAGGGGAGATTGTAAGTGCTTATACTTAAGTACAATTAGGATTATCAAATTTTATAGTCCTAAAAGGAACACAAACACTCATGAAGATACTCTTTGACAACTCATGAGGAACTGTTATTGACTCGATCAAGCGTCTTAGGGAAGACTTAACATCTTAAGGCATAAAAGGACATGATCCTTACTCTTTCTCCGATGGTAGGCTCTTAAGAGTCTCAACACCCGATCAAGGGTTCGAGTATCCATAGGTGGTGAATCCCACTACGACCTGAGTGTGTGGGGGTGTGTAAAAAAAATCATCAGGTGATATAACCTTAGATTGACCCTAGTTAGGCATATTTCACATGGCATTATAATGAACATATTTTCAAGTAAAATACACTCTAGTTAAGCTAGCACGACATTTGGTTCGGCCAGCCTAACTACCTTCATTTAACCCAACATAATTCGGGCAAGTTTACAGATTGATATAGATTTTCTATGGCAAGTTCGGCCAGTCGAACATGCCCGATCAACCAGCTTGAAGGATGTTTGGTTAAGTTTCTAGCGTGTAAAGATTTTGGATCTCAAGGAAATTCGGCCAGCTGAGTCTTGGCCTAGGCCAGCGAATTTTTTAAAGATCTCATCCTGCGAAATCTGAGTACCGTTGGAACGCAGTTGTTGGAATCCGCCTAGGCGAACCGACACTCGGATCAACCGAATTTTCAAATCCTTTGTCTATAAGTAGATGCATTCTCTCGTTCATTTCTACAACGAAAATCAGTGAGAAATTCTTCAAGAAAAAATAAAAAGCCAAGCTCTTCTTAAGCTATTTGTGTGGTAATTCTAATATTCTATTAGCCTATTTTATTCTATTTCTCAAGTTAGATTTAATTATTTTTAAAAGAGTTATCTAAACTCTACTTGAGATTAAAAGAATATAATTTGCAGCAATTAGGGTTTTGTTTATATATTGAAAACACATTAAATCCTTATATTCCTTTTGGATTGAAATCATATAAGACTTCATCAAATATCCCAAGAAAGAATATTGCTGCAATCAGGGTATAGTAACGTCTTCAACTCGCCATTTAAAGATAAGTACTGTATTTATATTAATTTCATTTTGAGTTTTTCTAAGATAACCTGAAAATCTCAGCAGGTTATTTTGTGTTGATCCTGTGAAAATCACAAAGTGAATTTTGTTGTGATAGCTCATGCAAATTATAAGAACTATATAAGGTTGTTAAGGTGACCATGTGAAAACCTTGAAATAATGAAAGCCAAAATTGCGAGAATAGTAATTTTGTGAGTGGAGTAGGTGTGAATTTAAGCACCGAACCACTATAATTTCTTTGTGCATTGTGGTGATTATTTTAATTATTTATATGCCTATCTTATGATTGATTAAATCTTGTTAAGTTTGATTTTTGATTTCAAAGACATCGTGAACTAAGGCTGTACTGCCTAAATTTTTTAGGTGAAGGTTGTCCTACGAACTATTTGATATCAAGAATTCAATACTATAAGAAATTGAGTATAATTGTTTAATTATTCCGCATTGTATTGATTGTATTGAAATATTTTGTATTGTCCTATTCACCCCCTCTAGGACATCTATAGCTCGTCCTTTCATACTCTATTACCCTAAAACATCATCGATTGTTGTGTCACCATCATCTGCATCTTTACTTAATACTTATACATCTCCTATTCATATATTTCACACTCTTGGGTCGGAAGGTTCTTCACGTGCTACCAGCCTCATGTCATCACCGCCCCCTCAGGCTGTACTGAATCATAAGCTCCACCCTTCGATGTTCCAAATTTAGATCTTTATTTGCCTTTTGAAAATGTACTTATTTATGCATTCTTCTTCCTTTTTCACATTTTGTTTCTTATCATTGACTTCATCCTTTTTATCACTCTTTTGTCATATCCTTGGCCTGTACTGTGGTCCCAACCTTGATCCTTGATGCACTGATCCATCCTAATTGGTAGAAGACTATCGAGGAGGAAATATCTGCCATGCATCATACTGGAATTGTGGTTTTTAACATTCTTCCTCGAGGCAAGCAAGCAGTCTATTATCGCTGAGTTTGTACCATTAGCACCTTAAAGCACATCTTGTTAAAAATGATTTCAACCATCTTGGACTATGAAGAGACTTTCTCTCACCTATAACTAAAGTAAATTCGATTCGAGTTTTGGCTTCTATCATAGCCAACGAGTCATGACCTCCTCACCAACTCGATGTGAAGAATGTATTCCTTAACGATGATCACTTCGAAAAGATGTATATGGAGTAACCTCTAGGGTTTGTTGCTCAGGGGGAGACTAGATTTGAAAAGCTCTATATAGGCTAAAGCAATCTCCTCGTGCATGGTTTGGAAAAAAATTATCCATGCCCTCTTAGCCTCGAGTTACACCGTTGCTATGTGGATTATTCCATTTTCGTGAGATATGGATTCAAGGGCATTGTGATCTTAATTATTTATGTTGACGACATTGTCATCTCGGGCAACGACGAAAAATGTAATGAAAGTGTTAAGCATCACATCTAAAAGAAATTTCTAACAAAAGACTTCGAACAACTAAGAAATTTTCTTAGAATTGAGATAGCAAGATCGATGACCAGAATCTAGCTCTCTAAAAGCAAGTACACACATGATTTGCTAAAAGAGAGTAGATTAATAGGGTGTAAGCCATGTGACACTCCTATAAATCTGAATGTAAAGCTGACATAAAATTAGTGAGAGCTTCTTAAATATTTAGAAAAATATCATAGGTTGTTAGGGAAGCTCATATACCTAACTGTTACTCGTTCAAATATTTCTTTCGCCGTAGGATTGATCAAGGGATTCATGAACTTGATAACTAAAGATTTCAAAGAATTCTCCTTGATGTTTTTTGTATTGATCTAGCCCCAAAAGGATTTATTTATAGAGATATACAACCTATGAATCTTTCTATATATGGAAGAAAAGTAAATAATAATATTACAATCTTGTTATCCATGGAAGAAAAGTAAATAATAATATTACAATCTAATCTAGTAGAGGAGTATCAATTGTAATAAATAAGTTTTTCCTCTATTTTTGTTCTTCTTCTTCTTTTTACATTCATGGATGCCATGGCCGTAAATCTTTCAATACGTATAGAAAGAACTATCTTTGCAGGTCGTTGCAAGATGACCAAATTTCTTATACCAATTACATTGGACATGAGACATGTCCCATTTTACTAGTGTAGAGGATGATTTCAGAAGGACATTATCTGAGGTCCCAGCAAGTTGAGGGGTCCCGAAAGAGCTTAGAGACATTGCTCTTCTACCAACAAATCAGATATCACAACACTCATTGTGGGAAGTAGACTTTGATTGAGCAACGCGGCCCGACAATGGTCAAACTCAGGGTGTATTTCATAAGAAATTGACGAACCCGAGTGCGTTCATGCATATTCTGAAAGATGGTGATGACATCTACTGGAAAGTTAGGATCCATCATTGACATCTTAGTTCAACTGGTCACAATAGTATTATAGAGTTTTTGAATTGTACGATCTACTTGTGTGAATTGAACCAAGTCCTGCTTTAACCGATACAATCGAGCATCATCACTCTGCTGATAGATCATTTTTAATGATCCCAAATTACTTTTGTGGTCCTATGAGGAGTGAGACCAACAACACCCATCTTGTCAATAGAGTCTAATATCCATGTGATAATCTTACAGTTTTTCATTTTCCAATCAACCATATCTTTGTTTGATCCAGTGCATGAACATAATCGATTCCATCAACTATTCCCCATAAACCTCTTCCATGAAGAAAATTATCAAAATGGATGGATTATAGTCCATAGTTGGTGCCATCAAGTGCAATGAGAAGGAAAATTGTGATCTATAATTTGAGAAAGGTAAATTTGATAGAAATATATGTAACAATTTACAGTACCTTAATGAATTTAAGGTAACAACCAGACTAGAGATCAGGGTCACACCAGAACAGAAGCTAAATTCATCAGAAAAGAGCCACGCAACAACACCAAATTTGTGAACTTCATAGAAAGGCACCAACAACGAGGGTTTTGTGTTAAAAGGAAAAAAAAAGAGCTAGTTGAGTGGCGACCCATGCTTTTTCATATTGCAGCCCTTTGTTAAGGGTTGTGCTTTGGTATTTAGCTAACTTGATTGGCAAAGGGTGATTAATTGCATGGATTTTTAGTATGACCGGCTAGAACAGAGGTTACAATAAGGCAGAGATCGAGGGTTTTCAGAGGTTACAATGATGATAATGGCAATGGAGTGCTGTTGGTTGTGATAGAGGCGGTAAGAATGGTGAAGCCCAATTAGAATGATTCCAGATTTGGGGTATCACAATGGATTGCAGGTAGTCGAAAATACGGTTTTCGGTGATGGGTTGTAGGCTTGACAGCGGCGTGACAGCGGTATGATAGATAATGGGTGCAACAACGAAAAATCGATTAGGTGCGTCTGCAGATGGAGATCGTGAGCTATGGATGCGTGACAGTAACAACACCAGATTTTAATGAATGTGCGACAACAATGGTAAGGCAAAAACGGAGGCTTTCGACTGTGACAAAAGCAATGGAATGGAACTTGTTCGGCATCAAAGATTATGGCGTTGAACTTTGGTGCAACAATGAGATTAGGTAGGGGCGTGGGATCGAGATCAGCTGGAGAAGAGGGTGTGGATTTGGCAGGGGCGTAAATTTGAGATGGGGTTAATTTGGCAAGGATGTAAGATCGAGAGATGTTATTTAGCATGTGCGCGTAGTTGGGATTGGAATGGATACTATCAGGATTTTGGAGTTTTTCTATTGTGGCTTTGATGATGGATTCGGTCAGGCCGTGAGGCCTTTCATAGCTTAGTTGGTTAAAGCACCCATTTAATAAACAGAAGGTCTTGAGTTCGGTCGGAAGAAGACATCGACAATGAGGATTGCAACAAATGGCAGTGACGAGCGACGACAATGAGAGAACCTTCATAGCGATGGGCCTAATGATCAATGGCCCAGATGGATCACCTTATACCATGATAACTCAAGATTTTCAAAATTTCCATTGATATTTTCTATATTAATCTAGCCCCAAAAGGGTTTATTTATAAAAATATATAACATATGAATCTCGCTATATATGAAAGGAAAGTAAATAATAATATTACAATCTCGCTTTACATGGAAACTATATATCAACACTAACCATGTACTCATCATTGGGAAGTTGTCCTTCATATATTGTGTTGGGCATAGAAGCAACCTCAAATTGACTCAAACAAGCAATAGAGAATGAAAAATCTAAGCAAACATAGAGATACACAAGATTTAATGTGGAAAATCCTAGCGGAAAAAAACCACGACATAAAGTGATGATCATCCACTGTAATCAGATGAATGTTACAAGAGATGGAACAACTTACAGTAGAAACTCTAGCTTTTCCCTTAATATTTGTGTTAAGCTCTCAACATTAACCCTAATTAAAATTAGGAGGGTATTTATATACTCACATATAATATTAGGAAATAAAACCGGCATTTACTCATTCTGTCGGTTGGACTGATGGGTCCATCAGTCGGACCAATGGGACCTTTAGTCGGACTAACAAGAATTGACTCACATCTATCCGGTTGAACTGAAAACATGTAAAAGTGGACAACGTGCAATCCGAGAATCCACCCCTAATTCGGTTAAACCGAGACATGGCTTCTCTGCACTAAGTTTAAAGGCACTCGATCAACAATCCTCATGGTGGCTTTAATAATTAAACTTCATTGCTCCAAGCTACCACCACCATCTCTAATCATCTTCAAATTAATGCCATCATCACTTCATGCACACTCCATCTTCATTTCTTCTTTGTCAAGCCTAGAGAAGCCAAATAAAACTCGAACTTCTTTATAGGAATAGCCTTCGTAAGCATGTACATTGGATTCTTGCTGGTGTGAATCTTTTTAAGAGTGACATCTCTTTCCTCTAGCATCTGACAGATAAAGTGATGACGAACATCAATATGTTTAGTTTGGGAGTGATTGTAATAACTGCAATTTTTATAATTAGTAATATACATTCGTACAAACACACAACATTTAAGGAAAAATAGTGAATGCTTAGAAGCATTGTAGGTTAGATTGTCATAGTTCCTGTCAATGGTAGAAGTGCTGAATTTCAGGGATCAAATTCTCTTTAAGGGGGTAGATTGTAACACCTCATACTTTCTAGTACTCGGGTGTTACCATGAAGATCTATATTAGTTCGCACGTGTGTGGAGACACACGTGATTCACCTTATGCATCATATCTAGTGGCCCACAATCTATTCATCTTGACCGACTAGTATAATCTTCATCCATATATTAAGTCATCTGACCATTGAGAGTGGAATTCACCTATAAATCGAGCTTTCCATTAGATTGATCCTTAAGATGGGCCATTACATAATTACAGAACTTACTTTAGGATATTAATCTCTTTGATAGTTAAAGATCTAGTTCTTATTCAAGATGGACCATACAGTTGCATTAGGACTCTTTAGATAAACTATAGATTGATCACAAAGTTCCATTGATCGATCTAACGACCGATTCCCCTAACTTGACCATCGGATTATAAAATCGACCGACTGTTTAAGTAGTAGATGTGCCTAGGATTGGACACGTGGCTCACTAGGACATGATTTAATTCATTAATGACTCTAATCAAAGGAAAGTCATATAAGATATTAATAATATTATTAAAAAATAATAAATAAATACAATATCTATGTATGCACACATAAAAATAATAATTAAATATTTAATAATATAAAAGCATGAGATGGATAGTCCTAATAACCTATAGAGTGGGACCCACAATATGATTATGATATATATACACACACACACACACACACACACATGTAATAATAATAAAATTTAAAATTTAAAATAAAAAATTATATGATCATTGGATAGTAGCAAGTATTGAACATACGAGTGGCCCGTTGGGACCTTCTGACTGTTGATGGTCAGATTGGAATCGATCTGACCGTCAGATCAGTGAGAATCCACATATAAGACCCAAATCAAGTTGTGGGCCCCACCTAGGCATTTCATCGGCCTGATCCTCTATCGCGGGCCTTGCCTAGGACCTACAAGTGGAATGAACAGAGTGGATTTGCAAAGAACTTTACAGTGGGTGCCACATTTTAGGTGCGTGTACCCCAGGGGGTGGTACACCCGCTGTGCACCGGACCTGCCAAGCCAGGTCAAACAGGGCTGACCCGACGATTTCTAAAGAAGGAAACATTCGTTCTTTCTTTTTCTGCCAACGTCCGTTTCAAATGGACGGACACTTTTGCCTGATTAATGGCCCACCATATGGGCTCTCTAGCATGATCTGAACCGTCCATCACGTCGGGGAAACAAAACTGACGAAACTCATGTGGTTTGTGAAATCCATGCACACGTGAACGCTCACAGCGGTGAGTGCAAAAGGCCTAGCGTGCAAGCCTGTTTGTGCTTCTAACCGCCCCAAGATCAGTTCATTGTGATCAAGGTGGGCCACATAGAGACAATCCAAACCGTCCATCCGACTCATAACCTGGACCTGACAAAAAATCAGCTGATCGGACGAGTTTTTCTCTGCATACGTACACACGATTCTCGGCCAAACAGGAGTCGCGCACAACAATTTCCAGAAATGTAAATCGTTCTCTCCTTGCCAGCTTAGCAATCCGCGTGCCCTCTCCCCTTCCAATCCCAGCCGTCCGTATCAGAAAAATCCTGACCCTTCAAGCTAGGTTTTCTTTTCATAAAGAGAATGAGAGAGTGTGTCAGCCGTTTCCTCCTACCACCGAACCCACCGAGCTAACCTCCATAGAGCTTCAAGAAAACACGTCCCCAAGCCCCCTGGAGTTCATCCAGACCTTCTGTTGAACCCAGATTGAAGGAAGGAGCTGGGAGGTTGGATTCGCCATTAATGGCTACCTCCTTCCTCCCTGTTCGAGCTGCACCAAGACATCTCGGGATGGCGCGAGATCTGGCCGGGCGGAGGTACTTCTGACCTTAGTTGGAAGAAAAGGGAGAGAGAAAGAGAAGGAAGAGAAGAAAAGACAGAGAGAGAGTTGGGGTAGTGTAGATGCACCACATTTCTGTTTAGCCGACCGAGTTGCTGACTCGGTTCAAGTTGGGACAGTCCTGGTTTGGTCCGGGTTATCCCAGGATAAAAGAAAAAATAGAGAAATGAAAAGAAAGGAGAAAATGAGAAGAGAAAAAAGTCATTATCAATCATCCCCGTTCTTGCCTAGCTGTGTAGCGAGTCGCGCATCCGGTCTTGCTGAGTCAGCCCATGTTGGTCACTGGTTATATTCAAATGATTGCTGGACTCACTAGCTGTGGGTATGACAGAAGATTTGATAGAAGAAGGAAGAAGAGAGCAATGAAGAGATGAAGAAGAAGAATAGAGAGAGAAAAAGTATGTTGGTTTGTCGCACCAACTCGACTCGAACTAAGTTGGACTTAATCTGATACGGTGTTTTTGTCTAGTGAGATCCTTGACCAAGAAGAGAGAAAGTAGAAGGATAGAAAGAAAGAAAGGACAGAAGAAGGAGAAGAAGATAGAGAGGTGGAGCGCTGCCGAGTTGACTCGTCTGAAGCTTGTCGAGTTAGGCTGAGTTGAGGCAGCGTCCATTGTTGGACTAGCTAGGAGGAGAAGAAAGAAAATAGAAAGAGGGAAGGAGAGAGTAGGAAGGAGAGGAAGAAGGAAGAAGAAGAGGAGAAAGTGTGATGTCGGGTCAACTCAGCTGTCATTTCTGTCGAGTTGACTCGGTCGAGTTGTGTGGAGTTGGACCAACTCAGTTGAGTTGGGTCGGGTCGGGTTGAGTCGCGGGGCAAGTCGTCGGTTCGGATTAAGGCCGAGTTGAACTACTGATCGACCCAGGTGAGTACACCTTCTCCTTCCATATTGAAATTATTGCGATTATAGATATCATTGTTACCATTACTATCATCATTAAGATTGTTAATATTATATATGAATAGTCATTAGCAGATTATTTATATTAATATTAGTTATTACATACAAAAAATTATCATTATTAAATATTAGAGTTTTATTTTCTCAACCTTAAATATTATCATTGATGATTGAAGCATACTATTTATTTCATTACAATAATTATTAGTGCCTCGTTAATTAATATTAAGTATATTATTAATATTAATGATCGTTTTGAAATTATTAGTATTATTAGCATTACGATCGACTATACATCATTAGCCATTATTGGATTACTATTTTTTAATTAGTAACATTACTAATATTGTTATTACATCCATTAGAAATTAAATCTAAAAATCTAATCCTAGATATAAACTCTAAGGATGAAACCCTAAATCTAAGTTATCTAGATCTTAGGTTGGGACTTTAACCATAAATAGTGTGTTAAGCTTGGTTCTAACCATAGAATTTTACAATGTATGGTATAATTTGATTATAATGACACCCATGTTCCCTAGTGACACTAGTGGGTGTCTCGACATGTAAGGTGATAATTTCTCCCCCTTGAGCTATCCATTTTCTCATTAGCTTAAGTGATATTTAAAAAAAAAATAAAATTTGATTGATAATTGATATTTTCATTTTATAATTACATGTGTTAATTGTTGAAATTGAATTGCTAGATTACATGCTTAATAGTTATCCTGCATACTTTCTCATACTTGTGGTTTACTTGTGGATTGTTTATGGAACTTAAACCGGTACATCAGTGAAAAACTCCCACTTATAAATGTACACTCATGCTTGGGATGAAACTCGATTGACTGTGATTATAATTGACCTTCGACTTAGTAGCTATTGAATGGTGGTTTAAATTGGATATTGATGTGGGCCTACCATCCAAAGGTTGCTGTATGTAAGTGGTTGTTAAGGATAGTCTTTTATTGCATAGTTTTGATATTGGTCCTATATGGCTTAGTTTTGATATTGGACCTATGTGGCTTAGTTTTGATAATTGTCCTATGTAGCTTAGTTTTGATATTCGCCCTAGGTGGCTTTGTTTTGGTATTTTCCCTAGATGGGTTTGACATTTTATCTTGTGCAACCATGCGATGGTAAGCCCCATATACTGAAATATGATTGGCCATTAGCCGGGGATGGTGGTCATGGGACACTATACCCAAGCTGTTGGCCTACGCCAGGTGACGAGCCCTCCCGTAGTTATCTTGAGCTTTATTAAACCGGCTGAGTGTAATTGGACTAATAATGGCTTGACTAATCATGCATACATGACATATTTATGATGACAGGTGGATATTTTTGGATGCTGTAGCATGTGCCTTTACGTTATTGGGATATCGTTTTGCTAGCTGCTACACCATCAACTATCGATTTACGTACGTGATGTATGATGGCCAGTCATTATGCGGTACGTGATGTATGCACGTGATGTGCTTCGCTAATGGCCAGCCTTTGCATGAGTGACGAGCCCAACTGCCCAACGGATGAGCATCGCCGGATCAATGATGCATTCACGCATTCATGCATCTAATAAGACTGCATCATGTATTGTTTTGTTTGCCTTGTTATGTTTTCATAACTATGCTTACCTAATGCGATGGTGTGTAATCTTGAAGGGAATTCATATTGAGCTGACTACTCATTCATCGAATATATAACCGTACAGGTAGAGCAGGTAGCCTAGATGATATTCGTGTTCATATTAATGAGTAGGGTACCATTGTCGAAGATGCATGATTGTATTGCTAAAAATTGCTACGTAATTTTACAGCTCAAGATTTATTATGATGTATTTGTTTCACATGCAATGTTATCTTATTTATAACTGTAAGTATTAGGACATTGGTTTGTATAAGTCATTATGGGCAACCTCTTGTATATCCTAAATATAAATGCGAATTTCTCTTTATGTTGATTTGTCTATCATACGCTAAACTACTAACTCTGGAATATATATATATATATATATATACACACACACACACACACACACACACACACACACACACACACACGTGAAATTTTGGCTTTCTATAGGTTAACACTTAGGTTTTTGGAAAACGGGTCATATACTCGTGTCTTGAAAATATGGGACATTGCAGTGATACAACGAGTTCTTCACCAAATTGATTGCGTTCTCATTGTCACAATGCACAAGCACGACTTCCTATTGAAGCCCCAACTTATTTATCATCCCTTTTAACTAAATAATTTTCTTGAATACTTCTATCACAACCATGTATTTAACTTTAGTTGTGAAAAGTGCAACCATAGACTAAAGCTTCAACATCCAACTAATAGCTCCACCCGCTAACGCAAATGAGTAACTGAAAGTCGACTTTCTATTATTCACATTTCCTGCATAATCTACAATCACATAGCCTACAAGTTTCTTCTCATAATTTATGAAAACTAAGACGTGGTCCATTATACATTATATGTATCGAAGTAATCATTTTATTGCTTCTTTTTATTACTTGCTAAGGTTTGACATATATCTGTTCACAACACTAACCACATGCGAAATATCTAGTCTAGTACATACCATAACATACAGAAGATTACCAACCGTATTCGAGTAGGGCACATAAGACATATCATTTTTTTCATTTGACATATGACATGACTCTGAAGAAAGTTAAAAGTGAGCAGCGTGCGGAATGCTAACCAATTTTGCTTTTGTTAGTCCAAACTTGACGAAGACCTTCTCAAGATATTTCTCCTGAAACAACCATAACCTACTCCTTTTCCTATTTTTGTGTATATCAATGCCAATAAATTTTTTTGTAGCCTTTAAATCTATCATCTCAAATGTGCTGGATAATGAGCTTTCAATACGTTGATTTTAAATATGTTATGGCTGGTAATAAGCATATCATCAATATACAACACCAGAATAATGAATTCTCTATCACTCAATGCTTTAAAATAGACATAATAATCGAATTCACTTTTGACAAACCATTACTCAACAAAAAATAATTAATTTTTTTATATCACTGCACAGTTGATTGTTTTAAGACGTACAATGACATCTTTGGCCTATAATTAAATTCTCATTTCCCTGCACCTCGAACCGTTTAAGTTGTTTCATTATTTTCTATTCTAGTTCTCTAGCTGACATTTACTAATATGCTTTTCAATTTTAAAGCTTAACCTTGATTGTTTCCTATATATACAATGCTCACATATATTCAAGTCAAAACTTTTTAAATTGAAAATTAAATGACGATCGAGCAGTACCTTCATACCTCACTCGCTCATGTGACTTAAGCATGCATACCACAAATTTGCTGATGTGGACTCTACTACAAACACTGCAGGTGCACTCAATATAGTATTGCTAATAAACTTGTAAGGATTTCCATTCCTCTATGCTTTCATAAGTATGAGTGCCCATTTCGAAATGTTTAGGACACATTCATAATCGATGAACTTGTACCCAAGTGCATTTAGAGCTCCCAAAGAGATCAAATTCTTTTTCAAATATGGAACATGCATCATATATTTCAAAGTATGTTCCACCCCATTAAACATCATGACGCGAATCGAAACAATTCTGACCATCTTACAGGCATAATTATTACCTATAAGAACCAGGCCACCATCATACTCGCTATATGTGGTGAACCAACACTAATGACGATACATATGGTACAATGCCGACGTATCCAAAATCCACTCCTGATAGAAGCTATTGGTCTTAGACACTGACAACATATCACAACCATCCGATCCTTCACCAGATTCCTTTGAATCGGCTTCATTTGATGAATCATCTGATTTCTCCTCCTAGGTTTTGAGATATTGACAGTCCTATATATGTTTTACCCTCTGACAATTCTAACACTTCAACTTACCTTTGCCTTTCAACTTGGATTTAGATTGCAACTTTCCATTCTCTCGCTTAGACGATCTTCTCCGAACAAATAATGCATCTACAAAAATACATTTGCTTCTATTCTTCTTTCTCAACTACTTTGACTAAAGGGTTAAGATAGCGGTCTTGACGTCCAAGGTATCCCTACCATAGCATAGAGTATCAACCATAGACTTATAGGACTTTGGAAGAGATATCAACAAAATCTAAGCTTTGTCTTCTTCATCGATCTTCATTGCCACGTTTGTCAACTTGTAAACTAGCTTGTTGAAGGCATTAATATGCTTAGAGATATCCGACATTTCCACCAATATTTAGAGTATAAAATTGTCTCTTTAAATATAGATGAGTGGTGAGTGATTTCATCATGTAGATGTTCTCTAACTTCTCCCACAAGTCTGTGGTAGTCATATCATCGATGACATTGTACAAGACTTCATTGACCAAGCACAATTGGATTGTGTTAAACGCCCTCTAATCAAGTTCATCCAATCATCTTCCTCCATAGATTTCAGACGATATACTTTTCCAATGAGTGCATGTTATGAGTGATTTCATCATGTAGATGTTCTCTAATTTCTCCCATAAGTCTTTGGTAGTCATATCACTGATGACATTGTATAGGGCTTCATTGACTTAGCACAATTGGATTGTGTTAATCACCCTTTAATTAAGTTCATTGAATCCTCTTCCTCTATAGATTTCAAACGATGTGTTTCCCAATGAATGCATGTTGCAACCTTTGCTAAACTAGGAGAGCTTTCATTTTTAACCTCCATAGTTTAAAGTTATTTTTGCCTATGAACTTCTCTGTCTCGAACTTCACATTCGATCCCCTCGATGCCATGTCTCCAGATTCAAACTAATACCCCAACCTTAAGCTTTGATACCATTTATTGGGCATGTAAGCAACCTCAGATCGAATCAAACAAGCAATAGAGAATGAAAAATCTAAGCAAATATAGAGAATGCATGAGATTTAACATGGAAAACCCTTGTGGGAAAAAAACCACGACACAAAGCGATGATCAATCTACTATAATTAGAAGAAGGTTATAAGAGACAAAATAACTTATAGCAGAAACCCTAGCTTTTTTCCTTTAAAACCCTTAAATATCTTGATATTAACTCCAATTGAAATTAGGAGAGTATTTATGCGCTCCCTTATAAGATTAAGAAATAAAACTCGCACTTATGCATTCCATCGATTCGGACCGATAAGACCCTCGGTCGGAGTGATAAGAACCGACTCACATCCATCCACTCGATTGAACTGAAAGGGACTCTTGTCAAACCAAAACAAGACTTCTCTATACTAAGATTAAAGGCACTTGATCAACATATTATGCTACTTGAAGAGCGCACTTAAAAAAGACCTCATATACAGAAACAATGGAGACCTATGTGTTACAGGTTATGGGGATGCAAATTGGGTTGGATTACTTTTTTAAGAATTCTTTTTTAAGATAGAGTACTTTTATATATTACATAGGTGTGTTTATTCAATTTAGTGAGCATCTTATCCTAAAATGAAGCAATTTGCATGCTTTATTGATATTTCATCATAAACTTTACCTAAATTACATTGTGATGCTCTATATTTAAGAAGATTATTGTTCTCAGATGTACAATAATCCTTAAATTGTATGGTATGTGTATATGCCATGATATCTCACCCCTACTATGCTGACAGGGATTGAGAGTTTGATCATATTGGATGTGATATGGGTTGTAGTTTTAGTAGATCCATCTTTCTTTCACAACATAAGATGGTTTTCAGGTATTACTTGATGATACTATTGGCTATCTCATCAACTTATAAGGGAGTGTCGCTTTAGGTATATTTAATCTACTAATGTTAATCCCCAGGAGGAATGAGAAAGGATTTTGCCTTAATTAAAGAAAGATGATATTGTATTGAACTAATAAGATGAGATATAAAAATGTCTCGTTTAATGGGAGAAAGTAAAGACATACCATAATTACATAATTCCAAATTGTTTTATGTGTGTATTAGCTTTGACCAATTTTTAGACTCGGGGACGTGGAGAATTTAAATTCCTAATATAATGTGCTTTATTTTTTCTCATAAGGTCAATTAAAGTGGTTCATATGTAGGTGTTGTTGGGTGCATGTATTAGGATACAATCGGTGTTCATATAATTTAACGAGGGATCCACTGGTTGCCTATGAACATTCTTATGGCTGTGATCTGGTAAGTTGGACCATATATATCAGTGTTTTTTTTTTTTTTGGGTCCAATACTAAAAAAGGTTTTATAAATATTTTTATTATTGATATTTTATTTTAATTGAGCTTGATGTTAATTTTGACGGTTGAGATTTTGTAATATAATACTTTCTTTTTACGGATATTAGATTATGGATGGATGACTATGACTAGTGGAGGGATTTGGTGGATTCAAATATATGTGTTAGATTTTAGAGACACAACAGAAGAATGATAGATTTTTAATGGTCAAGATTAATTGATCAGACCCTAAGAACATCTAATTTTGAGATAGCTAATTTTATATAGTTAATCAAAATACAAATTCTAGATATATCATACCTTTTGATCACTACTATTAAATTTCATCAAATTGCTAATGTTACTTTCTATAGTTAATCAAATATAAAATCTAGATATATCATACCTATTGATCACAACTATTGAATTTCATCAAATTGCTAATATTAGACCTTCAAAGTAAAATGTTCTTTCATAAATTTATCCTAAATGAGTAGAGGAAGAAAGACAATATGCAGTATCTTAAAGTGGGATTATAGTTGCGCCAAGAGAAACACATGCATAGTGGGATACATGTGTGGATGTGTGGGCGCAAGAGGATAGAGGGAGAAGCACTCTCTCTCTCTTTCTCTCTCTCTCTCTCTCACACACACACACACACACTTCTCTCTCTAACTCTCTCTCAAGGTACTGACGCCCTTAGGGGTTTGGGCATTCAAGGTTCTCTTTCTTATATTTTCTCTTTTTAGGATATATTTTATTTATAATAAGGAAAAACATTTATGGAGAGGCACCAGTTATAATGCTCCACCACCTTATAGACTTTGGTAATGCCCCACTATATCTAAAGTATGTAAATCTTGTTTGATCTGTAACTAAATTAATTTCATTAATTCTCTGAACATGGTTATCCATCATAAATTTTATTCCTATACAAATCAAGTGATGGATCACAAGATCTTAATTGTTGAAATTATTATTAACGATTAAAAAGATTAATAGTCGAAAACACTTATAAAATTATTTGAAACCTTTGGTATACCCATACCAGTGAAAAATTATTTGATGGATGGTCTGATCTACTAGATCTTAGCCATATGCGTATTCGTAGGAGACCAATAGTTCCTTTATTGGATTATATAGACCTTAAAAATGTTCTAATATAAGAACCTAACTATTTGAACCATTAGAATTGGCTTCGTAAGGTGGGCCAATGCATCACATTAGGAACTTGAACTCCCCCATACATTTTTAAGTCTAGCTAAGGATTAGTCAAAGATAGTAAATACACAAGTCAACTATAGTCCAGGCATGATAGGTTTTTTAGTATAGAGACTTGAATTGATAATCCAATGCAAATGTCCAATAGATCTAATACTAGGAGCTTACTCCCATATGGCACACTTATACTCTATCCAACAAGTCCAGTAGCATGAGTCTATTCCCATTACACCCTTGTACTCCTATGTAGGATAAGTTACATGAACCATCTAGTCGTTGAGCCCAATGGTGAAGACTTCTATCCTAATTCGTCATTGATTTCTCACGTGGGATGACCACAAAGAATAATAGCAACTATAAGTTTATCCCATTACTTGCTAGGTGGTCATGGAATAATAGGAAATTGATATTCAAGGAGCACAACTTCTCAAGGATAACAAGATGAATTCCTCTCCTTTAATCCATATGTGTGTATAATTTATGATATACCCACATACCGATCTTGACATTAATCACATGGATGTAGAACCTATGGTCATCATCATGATGTATGGTCAAGATCATCAAATCAACGAATTAGATGAACATATTGGCTCCATAGGTCACACAACACTAACAATGGAATCCCTTATTGCTTATTATTATTATTATTATTATTATTATTACTACTTGTTACTACATTTTGTTTAAAAAATTTATTTATTTGATGACAAATATTCTCAAACATTGTCGAAGCATTTGGCAAATAATGGGGGAGACAAATACTCCCGCAGTGTTATCAATTATTTTGGCCCATGCATTGGCTACTATCTCATGTTCTCCAAATGTTTGATATAATACATTCTTCGAATACACTTTTAAAATATACAAGCAATAATAATATTAATTTATCAACAAATTGCGATTTTTGTAATAATTTCAATATTTTTTTGCATTAGCTTTGATATTTCCCATGACCATGCTAACTCTTACCCGGAGTTCAATCCTTCACTCTATTGAAGGGTTTTCTTTCTCATGCTCACAGCTGAATAAACTATCAAGGCTGCTGAAAATTAATTCCAGTTTTGTCTTTTAGTGATTAGATTTACTCCTCTTGACATGGGCAAACAAAATGCTTATTCTTGAAGCTAAATCCCATCTTTCATCAAACATAACAAGCAATCTTCATGATTAAGCAACACTGTGTGGATCTGAGAACAAGTTTTATATATTGTTTTAATTTCTTTTCAGTTCTATTTTACATTGTTTGTGTACTATTGCTAGGATTGTATCACACTTGAATGATATAAACTTGTTTTGAATATTATTGAATCACTTAAGGCCAACAACTCATAGTTTTGTTCGCTAAATAATGGAAAATTATTAAACGTAGTGTTTTCTAATTTTTTTGGTTAATGTTTCCCTCAGACTGCAATACATGAAATATTTCCCAAAGTAACTTACTCGATCCCCTCACTAGGTGAGGCCACACTTGTTTGTTGAGTCATGTCTTCATTTGTCCATTGATCCCATCTCTCGAGTAACTCACTGCAATACTCAAGTGAGAAGCATAACAACCATTGAGAGATAGAACACTTATTTCACAAACTACGAACTAAGATTCCAGACAATTGAGTCCATGCACTTGGAGAAATTATGTCATTAGGGTCATCCCTTCCTCTCTGACGCAGGGATGAACGTGATGAGGTCGATCACCGTCTTCCTCAAGGATAACTACTCCAAATCCACGGAGGTTCTCTGGACTCCTCGCAAAGGCTTCTCAAATCCGAGGAAAGAAAGCAAGAAGAATAGAAATAAATTCTAATAAATTCAAATTTTAATTGATTGATGAAATAAACGAGTTCACAACCCTTTAAATAGGGATTCGAAGCAATGGGAGAGAAATTAGAAGCAAACTATAACTAAAACTCTCTAAAATTCTTAACTTACTATAAATAATAAATTTACTTTTATACTAAGTGCATCATGTGGCTTAACTACGTTATTCTCCTAATTATTCTAAGCACTTTTCATGTTGGACACAACTCCTAGAGCCCAATGGATGAAGAGTTATAATCAAACTAAAACTTACTATTTATAGTAAAAACGGAACTCAACATGGAATTCAGCCGTCAATTTGATGGAATCTCGCAAATTTGAAGCAGGCAACCTGCCTATGCCAAGTTGGTTGGCTAAAGTATCTCGTCCTACCCCAAAATCATATATGGTACGTCGAGTAACTTATTCCGGTTTGCGAGATATGCCTGTTTTAAGATTCTGACGGTCATGATGACTTTCTATCGTTGACCAGGCTTTTTCTGATCCATCTTGGCCATGAAACTGTCCGCGACCCGCTCTACAATACTCTTTGAGGGAGGACCACCCATAGAGGGGCGAAATACTGAAACAGAGGGTCGATGTAATCCAATATTATGGCCAACCTGATGAGCCAACCGGCCTGATATGTTGTGCCAAAAGACCTTTAAGGTGGGGCCTACTTTTTTCATGGTGCTGATATCTAGTGTTGGTAGGAAGGATGGCAAGGCAATGGTACCACAAGCTGTGCTGCCTTTAGATGATTCCTGTCATATATTTGATCCTGCCCAGATATGTTTGCAAGGGAGATATTCGTTTCTTCAACATTGTTGCATCTCTTTTCAGAAGATGGTTGAGTTTCTGTCTTTTGTTTTGCTCTCAAGTCTCTCCTCCATGGAATTACAATGATGTTGATCCTACTGCCCATGGTAGAGGCTCGAGCTTGGCATCGACAATTAGCTTCCAAAAATCCTCTATGGAATTATAACGGGGCTGATCCTACAGCCCATGGTGGAGGCACCAGCTAGGCATCAAGCATCAGCTTCCACAAATTTTTTTTTTTTTTTATAATATTGATGCTATTGCAGATCTCCCAGTTGAAAAATGGTGGGCCACTTCTCGTAACCTTCTCTAAATAGATGCAATAGAAGCAAATCAGCACAGGGTAGAATTTGCTTCACCCATAGCTTGAGGTGGAGCTACTGCATGTTCTTTATACGGCGTGCTTGACACTGTTTGTTTGGGTGTTCATTAGGGCTGTCAATGGGCCGGGTTGGCCCCTCAGGATTAGGGGCTCGGCTCATTTCGGGCCAGGCTTGGATGGAATACCAGGTCTGAGGACTGGGCCTGAGCGTAAGATTTGAGCCCAATTATTAATTAGGCTGGCCTCGTCTGCATTTAAGAGCCTGTAACCAGCTCGTTTAATGTTTGAAGGTATGTTTTCCAATATCATGCATGATTGGGCACGCCAGACGAACAGCCCAATCAAATACAAAAGGTCATTGGGTTTGGGCTCGACCCTGACTCAGACCTGGGGCATGCTTAATCATAATGGTTCATATTCAAGCCTGTTTATTTTGGTCCATCATGGGCCTGGGCTGATCAACCTCATCAGCGGCATAAACTCCTCAAAGCGCTGCCTATTCTCTACTGCGATACTCAATCAGTTATATGGTCTGTTTTTCCAAGTGTTAAAGGAATAGAAGACCCCAAATCACTTTAACTCTTCTTTTTGTTGAGGACAAACTAGATTCGTTCAGAAAATGAAATGGATCTTAGAATTCTTACTTGGAGAAAGATGACAATTAAGGCAAGGAAGACTTGCTCCCCTCTTTGCATTTGAATAATAATAATAATAATAATAATAATAATAATAATAAAAAACTTTCTTAGTAGCTCGTTTCTACAGCTTCTTAAGGGCTTGGAGACCAGGGTTTCACTTTGCAGGCCGGGCTTCAATAGACCTTGGCCGAGCCCGTTGACAACCCTAGTGTTGATAGTGCTGATGGATTTTGTTTTAAATAAAAGAGAATCATTAGGAGACAGAGATAACAGTTGTGTGAGAATGTGAATGAACAGTTTATTATTTTACATTTAATTACAGGCAGTGTTTCAAATTGTGCATACTTGTGGTCCCCACCTATTTGGAAGTTTGGATTGGTCCCAAGTCAGTAAACAGGCATATTTCAACTAAGTGTATTGCCACAATATGGTCCCTAGTGCCATATAAACCTTCATACGCATGACTATCATGCACTCAGTGAGATTTTGAACTGAGTTTCTGGTAAACTCAGTACTGGGCCTGACTCGGGCTAGACTCAGAGAGAAGTTGAGTCAATCAAGTTAACCAAGTGGTTGGGACTCGGGAGTGAGATTTGAACCCTCAACATCAACTAAGGGGGCAACAACCTTAACCAGTGAGGCATT
Source organism: Magnolia sinica (assembly GCF_029962835.1). Classification (NCBI taxonomy): domain Eukaryota; kingdom Viridiplantae; phylum Streptophyta; class Magnoliopsida; order Magnoliales; family Magnoliaceae; genus Magnolia; species Magnolia sinica. The sequence continues at coordinate 38,815,391 of NC_080585.1, read as the reverse complement.
GGTAATGTTATTATCTTAAACTATATTACATATATAGATCTAGCTATTTTAAGTATCTATTAATATTCCTAATATTTTCAACTTATAATAATTAAACATTTACTAGAGCTGGGTCAAGTCTTTGAGTCTAGGTCCTTACTCATGGCTTAGTAGTAGACTCCAAGAGTTTCAACACTAAGGTCATGAGTTTGAGTATCCATTGTGGTGTGTGAGGGTGTGCGTGATAAAAAGAAAAAACAGAAAAGAAAAGAAGGAAAAAAAAAAAAGTCTTTTGAGTCAACCTCACCAAGATGAATATCAAGTTGAGTTGAGTTTTCAGGTTTTTAGACTATGGTTTTTATATCGGATCCATGACTGAAACACTGTCAAAATCGTACAATTCTTTCCACACCAAGCGAGGTGAGTCGAGAAGTGATCTGAAGAGTGTTTTAGCTCAGAAGAACTCTCAGAACAGTCTGGTGGTTAGGGAAAGCATCAACAAAAGATAAGATCTTGCCCAGATAATTGAAGTCACAAAAGGCAGCTGATCTCAATCTAAGGCAAATTGTCATTGAAGTGTTAAAGAGAAAGGAGAAAGGATCCCAGTTTAGCATAACATGCAGATGTGATCGATTGGATTGCAAGGAAATTCTCAATCCGTCGTGTCTTAAAGATAGCAGGTCTTTTGTGCAATTTTTTAGAAGGAAGCAATAAATGATGAGTTGAAATCTTATTATATCTAATAACGCTTGGGAACTAATAGACCTACCACCTAGAAACAAACCAATAGGATGTAAATGAGTGTTTAAAAAGAAACTAAAATTAGAGAGATGTGTCCGTTCCGGTTGGTCGCACATGTTGGGTTTAAACTCGACATACCTAACCTTTTCAAAAGGGTGCTTAATGCACGACTTCGGAGTCTATATAAGGACTTCCATTCCAACTTCAAAAATACGAAAAATCATTTCTCCTCTTATAAAATTCTCTCTGTTCTAGTTTACTAATTTATAAGTGTTTGTTGTTGCTGAGTTCATCGCTGAGTCAACTACAAGTGGTTCGAGCCCGTGTCAAGTGAGTGCACTGCTGGGACCAGATCATAATCGTTGTATCCTGGAGGTCGATTGCTCTGAAAACCTGTTGCACTTGGGACGCTGTCCAAGGGGAGAAAATTCAATTTCAAGCCGAATGACTCACGTCACGCCTCCACTCAGTTCAATAAATCTTTTTTCTCAGATTTTATTTTCTTTTTTGATTCTTGATTTTTTATATAGTCTATTTAATTCAACATATATTCCAACACTGGTCATACTCCGACTGACGAGCAATCATAACTATGGTTAGACAATATGGATTTATATTTGTTGTTGTATTAGAACCTATGATAGAGGCCTTCAAAATCAATCAAAATGTAGGAAAATTGGGGATGGAATATGGTCTTGCTAGCTATTGGAACATTCTAGAATCTGGTTATTCTGGGCAATGGGAATCCATGATCGATGTGTTGCTGATTCAAATAAGATGTTATCAGTTGAAATACTCATCGGAGGGACATCACTTCTATTCAAATCATGTGTTTCACTAAGATTTCAAATAGCTCTCCCGGTTTCACTAGATATCTTGTGACTAGAATCCCTCTTTCTTCTGATCCAATTCCACCACTGCCAACCACAGTTATATTCCGACATGATAGACACACTCTTTAGATATTGGAACTACCCCCTTTAGATATTGGGAGAACTCAAGTACTCTCTTGCTTCATTTGATTATGTGGTGAGAAAAGAGTTTAGGAAGTTAAGAACCTATCATCAGTCCCTAATAGGCCTTAGCTGATAGGGGTGGATTTTAACCAGTTCCGTCTTCTTTAGAAAAGGAGGAAGAATGGGAGTTATATTGCAATGCAAGAATTTTAAGAACTTAGTAGGCAACTGTGTTCTCATAGATCTGGTCTTTGAAGGTAATCAATTCACTAAGTGTAGCAATAAAGTGGGGAACAATTGTATGGACCAGGCAGTTTTGAATGTGGTATGGCTGAATGATTTTAAAACAACATCAATTAATCATCTATCTAACAGAGTGATGGTTCATACATAAACGCTTTGACATTGGACACATGGCACATATCACCTCAATCCATCCGTCTAAGTTGTGAGAATCACATTAAATCGGTTATAATTCCAAAATTCAAATTGATTTAATGATACTAATCTCCACTTAATAAGCATTTACTCGTTGAATTTGGAGATTCTGTTTTCATTTAGCTCTCCATTATCTATTTATCACTCAGATTTTTAAAAAATATATATACTTAATATTGATGTTTAATATCCACATGAATCAAAGTCCATAACTAGTACGATTTATTTTGCATTCAAGGTATTTTACTCCACAATTTCTTAATGCCAGAGTATCAACCATCTCACTCTGCCAGAATATACAACTTTCTCTACTTTTGGAAAGTAAAAGGGCTTCGGTCATCCACACCCACCTAAGGAAAATGACCTAAATACCCTTTCTTTTCGGTAGATCCCTTATATGTACTTCAATAAGTTGGAATTAAACACAAAGCTACTCACATTATATATAGTAGAGATAAAATGTAATGGGGATTGAAACAAAAGTGAAAGATCTGAGAATTGCAAGATGATTTCCATTGATAAGTTAAACAGTACAAAGTTCATGTGGCTACAACAAAATTTCCCAATCATGTTTTAGGATAGTCCCCTATCATACATGGAACCATAGTTTGACGAAAGTGGCTCCCATCCGATGGCTCTCAGTATAGCATTTTTCTCTCACCTCACCACTGCAACTCTGGACAAGGATGAAAATTTGTACAGTATTTGTCGCCAACTTGTATACAAGTCTCAAAATTGGCTTTCTGTGTTTTTTTCTGCCTGTAACTATCTTATCTGAGGACGGGTTTTTGACGGACCTTTGAAAACTGAATGTCCCCATTGAGAACTGAACCGATGAACTGCTCAACCTCTTCAAACGCAAATTCATCCTTAAATACAGCAAACTTACCTTTCCGGGGCTTGTAAGCCACCAGGAGTTTGTCTGAGGACTTGAACCCAGACTTGTCGAAGGAGTTGAGAAATGCTGGCTGCTTCACACTGTCCAACAAACAGTATGTAACTGAATCTCGAGAGCTATAGTGTTGATTCTGTCGCCTTGAAAATGTCTTCTGGGAGACCTGAAATCACCAGAGAATATTTCATGAACACACAATCAAGCCTCAGAATCCACAAGATGCAACTGCTAGGTATTCTTCCCTAACGACCATTACATAATGATAACGGTGGGACCCATTACGTGATAGAGGGTTGTAATGCCTGGTCTAAAAAATGGCCCAAAACGGGCCTGTAACAGCCATGACAGCATTTATGGGTTCGTAAAGACCAATATGGGCCTGTAGCAGGCTGAAGCAGGGCAATACAGGGCTGGTACATTTTTTTCCTCTTAAAAAGTTTTGACTGTTACAGGACTGTAGCAGCTGTTATGGACCATATCACAACGGGCATTCATCCGGCCGTTACCATTACCAAATACCATGAGCAACTGGCACTTTGTATACACAAGCTTTCGGAAAAGTAATTCATATTTCAGAAAGCAGTACTCCATGAATGTTCTTAAAGGCAGAAATAAAAAAGAGAAGATGGGACTTTCTAGAGTCATCATCTTTTATCTTAAAATCCTTCGACACCCAACAAACTCACTGCTGTGAATTATGTGTCATAATTGAAAATGACAAAAAATAAAAATAAAAAAAATAAAAATAAATAAAAAAGAAGAAGATTTCTCAACAACTCATCAAGAATATTTTGAATGGGCCTTAGTTGGCCGGTCCTAATTGATCAACACATTCAACTAATCCCATCAGTCGCAAGGGATGGCCAATTAAATTGCATCCCTGGCAACCATGTATTCCTTTTTTCTTTTTTTTTTTAAAAAAATCATTAAAAGAACGAAAAGAAAAACCCACATCCAATCAACCATGAGCTAACCAATAGTTACTATTCAGAAACTACTGTACCGCCTGATTAGCCCATTGGACTTGGTTCCACAGAGAAGGAATTTATCAACACGATCATTGATGCATGTACTTACAGTGTATAAAATAGATTCTAGCTTCTCCTTTGCTTTGGACGATCTGTAAACACCAATAATGCATACAGCAGTGTTATCACCACAAACAGCACCCATATTTGAAAGTGTGAGATGAGGAATCTCTCTCTCTTCTGGTTCGGTCTGAGATGGACTTTTTGCTTGACTTGAAGTTGCCTTCTTGTTCTTTTTCTCAAAATTATCTAGTAAGGCTCTCAGCTCACTGATTCCAGATTTCAAATCTTTTATAGCACCAGTTCTCAGGACATGCTTCTCCCCATTACACAACCTACCAATCACAGCTGGAAGTGCATCGACTCCTAGCCTTTTCATCATTGGATCAGAAACATCATGGGCCTACATAAATAGGTGATACAGTTTATAAGATCTGAAACTACAAACATGAGGGAAAATCAGTAACTATGGGCATACCTCCGCATCGTAGAAAATGAAGTGCTTATGATACAAGCCACTGAGAGCACGCCAGATCACAGGTCTATCCTTCTTTGTCGAGAGTAGTAACACCTGAGGTAGGTTTTTCAAGGTGCTTGAGGAGAAATCAAAACGATTTAAGTCCACACGTTTCGAAAAGCTTGGCAACTGGTCTTGACAGAAGTTCTTCAAACTCTTGGCATCCAAATCACCTTTATATTCTACCAAAGAACCTCTATCACTTGTTTTATATGAATAAATGAATATCTGCGCTGATTTGGAGGGCCACATGCCAAGATCCTTGCAAAGAGTTTGCTCATTTTGGCAATTTATACTACCAGCCTGTCAAAAGATAAACATAAAAATATGGTATTTTTACATTAGGTAAGTCACACGTGAAAGATATGAACCTATAAAGAAAACACAAATGCAAGCATGTAGACTGGCCACACTGCCACAGACCTTTATTGCTCCTTGTAATGAACTTGCCACCTCCTCTATGATGGGTTCCAACATATGATATCCCCTCGCAGAAGGGGTGTAGAATAACAAAAGCCAAGTCAATCCTTCATCTTGTATTTCTTTCTTAAACACCTGCGAATTAACGGCCTGGATGTTCCCTGAAGAACTAAACCCAGAACTCGATCTGCCTGAGCCACTGAAACCACCAAACTGATTCCCGCCTTTCGTATTACCGCCAAAGATGTTGGAGAAAATGTCATTCAAGCCAAAACTAAATGAGCCCCTGCTAGCGCCAGGGTTCCCGAACGAGAAGGAGAAAGCCTCTGAATTTCCCTGCCCACCCATGTTCTGCCATCCATCGGGTCTAAATGTAAAATGATTATTTCCTTGGCCACCACTAGTAAAATAGGTGTATCCATCATGATCCCCATGACTGCCGCCATCAAATCTGGGGCTACCCTTCTCATCTCCATATAGATCATAATTCTTCCTCTTTTTTTCATCAGATAAAATTTCATATGCTGGATGACAAGTAAAAGTATTATCCATTAAACTAGTAGACAGAAAGCAATTGTTTGGAAGAGAGGCGGGGGAGGGAATCCACAGAATGCAATGATTGGAAAAACTCAAGGATATGATATGGTTGTAAACAATTTGGACAAGCTACTCCTCAATGCATACAAACAAGAGAGTGCCCCCTTTTCTCTAGTTAAAAAGGAATCAAATATTCGGCTACCCTTGTAATTTCAATATAACATACGACTTAGCATTATTCAGATCCTTGTTCAGATGAGACAAGGATATTCTGGCTTGTTTTTAATGATTGTTAACAAGGGCCAAGTTTACTACTCTTGCTATAAATGAAACATCAAGAATCTTTCCTGAATTCCATCAATAGAAGGATATGATATAAGCCAGAGGAACCATGCAAAGAAATTCAATTCAACACTCAATATAACCTGAAACAATTTGCAGACAAGCTTCCTTTGAACTTGGAACTTTTCTCATTCCATTTTCAAGCTGTACAAATTGGCCAAGAGGTTCTTGGAAACAAATAAGAAAGCATGCAATCATCGTACAAAATTTTTCTCCTAAAAGTTGAAGACATTTAGTGTGATTCTTTTATCAACTTGAGGTTAGAAATTTCAGCAACATTTCCGCTGTCTTTCTTCTAGTGCTTATGACTTGGTACTAATGGTACTCATTGCTCAAGACAACTGATGTGGAGAAAGTACATTTCATGGGATCAGGACTGAGTTGATCTTTCAGATCTCACTTTGTCCACATAGTAGCTCAGATGCAACAAAAGTAAGAATGTTTCTACATCAGCTGTTCCAGATTTGACAGCATTTGATAAAAAAAATTTAAGACTTGGTTTTTGATAAAACAGAAAAGGAGAACAATCACAAGTTATTTGCAATAATTAAACAGAAGTTGAGAAAGTTCTCAGACATGTCATAGGAAGCAAATAAGCGTATCACATAAACCCAGCCGAACAATTAGGGAATTGCAGTTGCATCTTCACTCACACACATTTATACATGCATACAACATTAGCAACACTAACATGCATTTATACATACATACAGCATTAGCAACAGTCACACATTTGTACATACATACAACATTAGCATCTTCACTCATATTGCAAAATGTAAAAGGGCACAGTTGAAGGGAAAGTGCTTTGGGACATAACAAAAGCAAAAAGGAAACTCTGCTATCAAGCAAACAAGCTACGTACCATTATTAATCTCAGCAAACTTCTCTTCCGCACCCTTGTTTTTGTTCTTGTCGGGGTGATATTGGAGAGAGAGCCTGATAAAGAAAAAGAACAGAAATTATCAAGTCAACCTGGCTCAATTAAGGGCCACAAAGAAGCAGACATTTCAAAATATTAATTGCTAAAAGCCATAATGGCCGTTATGGGAAAAAAAAAAGAAAAGAAAAGAAAAGAAGAAGACCCGGTTAAGGCCATTACAGCCCCCGTAACGGCCCCATAACAGTCTGTTACAGGGCCAATACAAGTGTTTTTGGACTTTTTTCAAAAAAAAAAAAGAAAAAAAAAGACCATAACAGCCATCACAGCCCCCGTAATGGCCGGTACACCCTGTATCATAAAGGTAATGGTGGTGGCCGTTACGGTCACCGTTACCGTTACGGAATACCTTGGGAATGACAAATGGTATACATTGTCTTTGGGGTTCTTGCCGAAGCATCATACCTCATTGCTCTTACCACCTGTATTCTTAACTTTTATCTCTTTGTTCTTACTTCTTGTATTCATATATTTCCTAACTGTAATGTCGCGATATATTGCAAAAAAAATAATCGACGATAATATTGTAAAATAAAAAAATGTGTATTCAAGTCACATATTATATCGCGCCTGTGGGAGAAAAGATATATCTGCAGATATACCAGCTGATATTTTAGATATTTTCAGACACAATGTATCACACCTGTGTGAGAAAAAAAAAAATATCAGCAGATATACCAGCTGATATTTTCTGCAGATATACCAGCTGATATTTTAGATATTTTCAGACACAATGTATCACACCTGTGTGAGAAAAATAAAATATCTGCAGATGTACCAGCTGATATTTTTGATATTTTCAAACACTAAATACAACAAATCTGGTCTATCGTGAGTGGTCCAGACATATTTAAGTAGGTTGTCATTTTGTTCGAGAAAAGGTAATGGTGAGATTGTTGACTGTGCCATTCACCTGTGATTGTTGATTGTGACATTCATCCAGTTAGAGAATCAATGGGCAGACATATTTAGGAAAGCTTCCAGTTGGCATAGAATTAAAGATATCTTGGGCAAGCTAGTGACATGCAATATCACCGATGCACCCGCCTAAGAGGGAGTGTTGGAAACGACACACGGTGTACATTTTCTTTCGTGCTCCGGTGAAGCACCATAACTCTTTGTTCTTATCTCTTGTATTCATATCTATATCTCTTTGTTTTCTCCGGTATTCTTATCTTTTGTAACCAACCCACTTATCTAATGCATGGTATTTTCACATTGGGCTTGAGTGGGGTTGGCCTGTGTGAAGTGGGGGCACACTCGGGGTGAGCGGCCCGTGCAAGGCGGGTGGCTCGTGTGAGGCGAGACCCATGTGGGGCCCATGAGGGGGGGTTCAGCTGGGAGCCTAACCTGGGCTATGAGATAAAGGGATTGATTCACCACGCTCTACCAGTTTGAGCTTTTAGAGAAAGTGGTTAGTTGTCCTGCATCATTATCTCCTCAAAGTTGAGCTTTATTATAAATAAGAGGCCAAGGAAGAGGAGCTCTTTAACTCTCAATTTTTTCTCCCATTCTCTCTTTTCCTCCTTGTTTGTTCATACCATAAATAAAATCATATGCCAAACGGAAGCATCACAAAACTTTAACATAATGGAGCAAATTAATAATATGAAAGTGACAACTCAAGGGCACCCGAGGAGACGATTGAGGCTGAGGCTGAGGCACTTAGGGAGGCTTAAGAATTTTCTCTAAGCAGTTTTCCAGCACAGTGATCATTGAAGGCGATTCTAAAAATGTCATATTTTGGGATCCATGGTAAACTCTGAGCCTTGGAAACTCGTGCATTTAATAATATCTCTCCCATTCCCTCTATCCTAAACATTGCATTTTCCCATGGGGGAAGAGAGGCTAATAAAAGATTGCAAATACTCCAGTGTTTTAAATAGCGAATGGCGAGTAGCATGGCGTTGGTGTGAGGCGTAAGCTACATAGTGTGTAGTGCTTCTAGATTTTTAATCAAGGTTGCGCTTGGTTGCACTAATTTCATGATATTCTGCACCAAATTAAACTGATTAATAATGGAATTTAACAAAATTTCATGATATTAGGTACAATTAAATGCAACCTAAAGTAATAAGAAAGTTTAATGATTAGGTATGAAGGTAAAGAAAGAGAAATGAAACTAATTCAATATTGTTACTTATATTATTTTACTAAAAGCATTGAAAAGAGTAATTAACTTTTATTGAAAATAGAAAAATGAAACAAATCATTGAAAACATTAATCGATTTTAATGTTGTAATTAAAAATGTAATGTGAGCTACGTAGTGTGTAGTGTAGTTTATTTAGTGTGTAGCGTATGCGAATTATCATGTACATCGGCTACATGCGACTTAAGCTATTTTCATGAGCTACGCTACATAGCGTAAGCTATCGGTATTAGTGGGTGTAACGGTGCCCACCGTTACCGATACGGATACGCTCCGTATCGGCCGATACGGGGGCGTAACGGCCGATACGGGGTGTGTAACGGTGCATTTTTTTTGGTCAAAAAATTATGGAAAACATCCATTAAATCCGGTGTATTCTAAATATTCTAAATATGCATTCATTTATAATTTGGAACATGTTTGTGGTGGTGTAACGGTCCACTCTTTAGTGAGAATGCTATATCGGGTTGTCTAATGGATTTATGAACCTGACAACCTGGAATTAATTGCAAACCTTTTATATTTAATTTTCTAACTATATAATATCTATATAAATTTACTATAATGAATGTAATACAAAAACATCTTATATTTTCAAGTTTTCCTTTTATTTATAATGCTAGCGCATTGCATACTTCATGACTCACATGCGTTTTATTTTAATATATAGAGTTTAGGGACTTTTGCATCCTATTATGTAATTCATATACCTAATAATTTGATATCATTTTCCCCCATAAATCTTTTTAAAAAATAAAATTAAATTGAGGTAAACCGTGTTATCGATTCGAGGCTGGTTTGGGGGACCATTTGATGCCCCAAACTAGCCTCAAATTAATGCAATCTATTGGTACTTATTCCACTAATGGATTGGTGGACATTTATTGGATAGTGAAAAATGAAAAATATCAAATGGTCCTATTTGAATAAACAAGTGTATGCAAACTAATGGTAAAAATTGTAGGAGTTATTTAATTTTGGGATTGTGACTTAGCAACAATCATCCCAAAATTTAATTGGTTAATTTTGAGTTGATATATACGTCATGTATAAATTTTTAGGGCCATGTACTGGGGTCCACTCGATTATGTATTATATATTCATGTCATCCATCCGTTTTGGCAACTCATTTAAGGGCATTGGAAAAAAATAAGGTAAATCCAGATCTCAGGTGGACCACTAGTGGGCTAGGCGGGCCACCTCGATGTATTTGTATATCAATGCCATCAATATGTTTGCCAACTCATTTTAAGGCATGGTCCAAAAATTCAGGTAAATATAAATCTTCGGTGGACCACTAGTGAGTATCCCTTTAAAAGTGGGGCCCACCTCAATGCATTTGTTGTATATCCATGTGGTCCATCCTTTTTGCCAACTTATTTTAGGGCATGGTCCAAAAAATGAGGTTGATCCAAACTTAGGTGAACCACAAAATAAGGATTTAATTCCCACCATTAAAAATTTGTTAAGACTTTTTTTTTTTTTGGATCAAGCTATTATTTGTGTTCTCCCTTCATCAAGGTCAAAGTCTATGTGACCTTATGAATAGGTTCGATGGAAAATAAACATTATAGTGGACGACATGGATATACCACACATAAATCAAGGTGGGGCCACTGCAAGTGCAGAGGCGGATTGCTTACTAAGTAACTCAGTATGCTAAGCGAAATGAGTAAACTCTGTGGGGTCCACTATAATTTATGTATTTTATCCAATCCATCCATACATTTTACCAGATGATTTTAGGGCCCTATCTAAAAAACGAAGCATATAAAAAGCTAAAATGGACCACACCACAGGAGACAGTGTGATTTGAATGTCTACCGTTGAAAATTTCTTAGGGGCCATAGAAGTTTTGGATCAAGCTTATATTTGTATTTTCCATTCATCAATGTTTGTATTATCTTATGAGAAGGTTGGATGACAAACAAACATCACTGTGGGGCCTAGCAAGGTTTCAATGGTGGAAATCATTATTTCCACTGTTTCATGTGGTATGGTCCACTTGAGCTTTGGATAAGCTTCAATTTTGGGCTCAACCCCTAGAATGAGCTGAAAAAGCCAATGGATGGCGTGGATAAACCACATACATTCACTGTGGGCGCAATCCGATTTCTGCAAGTGCACGCTGCAGCGTGCACTGCAGGTCCGCCGAACAGCCACGCAGTCCATTCGTTTTTCAAGAACGAAATGAAAAGAAGAGAGAGGGGGAAACCGAAAAGAAAAGAGGGAAAGGAGAGAGAGAGGGCCACAGTCGTAGCCGCGGCAGCCCGAGAAGAAGAAGAGGAAGAAGAAGAAGGAGAAGGAGAAGGAGAGAGAAAGAAAAAGGTAAGTTTTTTCCTTCTTTTTTTTTTTTTCCAATTTTTCCTATTTTCTTTAGGCCCATAATAGTTGTTATGGTACTGTAACGGCCGTTACGGCCCCGTAACAGCCGTTACGAGCACAAAAAAAGGGATGGCCGTTACAACCCCATAACACGTAACGGTCACGGCCGTTAGCGTTACGTATTAGCCGAAACGTAACCGTTTTTTAACACCTTGTAAGCTACACACTATATAACATAGCTATTTAAAACACTGAGATGTTGTTGTTAAAGGGGTAAATTGTGAGCCTTGATGTATTAGGACTTATTTCCCCCTCTGACTTTCCTTCAATAAAAGTTTAATTGTAAAAGGTAAAAATACAAATAGAAGTAACCATGGTGTGCCGTAAAGGTAACGGTGGCAACCATTACACGTTATGGGGTCATAACGGCTGTAATAGCCGTTGGAAAAAATTACCCATAATTGTCATTAACGGCACGTTGCATCCCCTATAAAGGCCATAACAGCCCCGTTATGGTCAGTTACGGGATAGATACATGTTTTCTATACTTTTTAATCAACATTATGGGGCAGAAACATATTTTTTGGGTTTTTATTTTTCAATTTAAAAAAAAAAAAAAAAGATACCGTATTGGCCGTTACAGGGACTGTAACAGCCGTTACAACCCGTATCGTAAAGGTAACGGGGGTAGCCGTTACAACCACCATTACCGTTACAGAACACCTTGGAAGTAACACATACTTGTGGAAAGCCTTTTGAATCTCTCGTTGATTCGCATTTCGCTCGACCCCAAGAACCTGAAAAGAATAGGCATTTGATCACCATATAACTATTTAACTAAAACATATAGAACCTCATTAAAATTGCTAACCATCCTTGACACAAAAAGGAATGTGTAAGAGATAAGAAGAAAAAATGATTTCATGTATTTTATGATACCACATAAAATGGCAGCGAGTAATGCACAGTGCAAGCCACATGCATGTGGGTCAATCCAATCATCCAAACCATGGACCCTACCATGGATGGAGCATTCCCAAAAAATGGAACAGTGAATTTGATCTTAACCATCTGATTTTAGTCACCAAAGAAATTTAGATTGCAGACAATTTTCTTTTTGACTGTCCATTTGAATGGCTACAATTAGATGGTTAAGGCCAAAAGATCATTTGATCAATGCGATTTTTGGTATACTCTTTTTATAATGGGGCCCACATTTTGGAAGGTTATATGCCATACACGTACACGGTATGCCACAAATTTTATTTTATTTTTTTGAAATGCATGCCGCATCCTAACCGTAAATGGATAAATCACATCCATTTAATATGGTATGGCAGATGAAATGCTAACAATTCTAGGTTTTTAAAAAAAGGATTTTTGAATTCATTTCCTACCAAGAGAAGAAAGTTGCATGCTTTCAGTACTAGCGACAGGCTTTCTTGGCAGGAAAAAAAAACCAGTATAATGTTTTGCATATAGTAGCACAAAGCATGAGGTGAACAGATTTGGGGGCAGAAATGGAAAGTGTTTACTTCAAATGTTACCATGTGTAAACACCAAAAAAAAAAAAAAGAAGATGAAGAGCAGAAGTGCTGGTTCAGAGGGCGAGTGGGAGCAGAACCTTGAGTAGAAGGTCCATGCAATTAAATTCCCACTTCCTCGGCCTTTGACAGAAAGAAACCCTACTTTGTAACAGCTCAGTTACCATTTTCATTTCGGTGGGCACTCCGTTTTCCCACTGGAACAAAACTTCTCAGTGCTTCAGCCATTCTTTCTTTACATTTCAGAAAAAGATGCATGAACTGTTTGAGAAAAAGAAGAAAATGACAAACCCTTTTCTCACTTCTCTTTCCCATTCGTGATGCGTGGAGGATTATTTCAGGGGAAAATATACATCATTGATAGAGCAACAGTTGATAAAGAAGGAACCAGATTTGGGTGTGGAAATGCAAAGTGTTCACTTCAAATGTTACCATGTGTAAACACCAAAATAATAATAATAATAATAAGAGCAAAAGTGCTGGCTGGTTCAGAGAGGGAGTGGGAGCAGAACCTTGAGTAGAAGACCCATACAATTAAATTCCCACTTCCTGTGTCTTTGACAGAAAGAAACCCCACTTTGTAACAGCTCAGTTACCATTTTCATATTGGTGGGCACTCCATTTTTCCTACTGGAACAAAACCTCTCAGTGCTTCAGCCATTCTGCCTTTACATTTTAAGAAAAAAGAGGCATGAAATGTTTGAGAAAAAGAAAATGAGACTTCTGTTTTCTCACTTCTCTTTACCATTTGTGATGTTTGGAAGATTATTTCAGGGGTAAATGAAAATGGATGATAAAGCAACAGTTGATAAAGAAGTCACATATTGGAAGGCTAGGATCTTTTGAAGTGAAAACTTAAGATGTCTACCACTGATTTTTTGGCACCAAACAGGTTAATGGTTTGGATCAACTAAGCACCGGCTCCACTTGAACCAACACACAAGGACAACATATGTGAAAATCATGATATTGGAGGGCTAGGACATTCCAAAGTCTACTACTTTATTAAGGGTGTTCACCATCTGTGGTGAGGCTGTCAAGCTAATAGTTAGGATCAACTAATCATGGGCCCCATTTTTATAATGCCAATTACAACAAGAAAACATCCAATCACTAAGCTTGACCATACATTATGTGGGGGCCATCTTCAATTGGCCATGAGTCTTTGAAATCGCTTTCACTAGACGACCCTAGCCATCTATCAATGGTCCAGACTGATTATATCTAGGTCTGATAATTAATAAGGATCTTCCATCATATGGCTCCCACCCATGATTGCCACAGACTCTCAATGATCACTTAGCTTGGACAACTCTAACCAGATGATCGAAGGCCTGAAAAATAGCCAGTCCTCATAGATTTTATTGGACAATGTCCAGTCATTGATCTAGATCGTCCACCATGTGAGGCAACCTTTGAACACGTGCCACTCATGAATCGATTTGACCAGACGATCCGAACTATCCGATCATTGGTCAATAAACTGGATGGTCTAGGATTGATTATGTGAAAGAAGTGTGATCATTAATCCCCTACCATGTCAGCGACCTTTCACTTCCCAAGACTCTCAATGATCAATTTGATTGATCGAATCTAACCATTCCGCCAATGGCCAAAAAATTGGATGGTCTTGATTGATCATATTGAAGAATATCCATCCACTGAACTGGATCATCTGTCATGTCAATCTACACCTTGATTGCTTGTGCTTCTCAGGAATCACTTTGACTGGAAATCCTGACAATGCCTGATTTAGCTTGTGTGAGATTGGACCATTAATTGTGTCAGCCCCACCGTGATTATTGACCAAAGATAGGTTGCACAACTTGTTGGGTTTGCAGCATGTGTGAGGAATACAGATTGTACTGAAATCGGGAGAGTTTCTGATCAATGTCCAAAGCTTTCCAAGTTTAAACACCAAATTTTTAGGTCCCAATGAGGAAATCATTTTGGTTTTTTTTTTCCAAGGAAACCAGGCCAATGAAAATGTGTTCCATATGGGTGCACTAATGGCAGAAATCTAGTTTTTCATGGAACCAATTTTAAGTTCTCTTTTCCCACCTCCCAAGTAGGCCCTAACGTAACAGCCTGTTTGGTTCGTGGGATTAAATGGTTTGGAATTGTATTAGATGGGATTAACACCATTATTACACAATGATTGCATGTCTAGAAACACCATGGTATTTTGACCATCCAATCCCCATGTTTGGGATAAAATTCTTGCTGTGGGAAAAATACTGAATTAAGCAAAACCCCATTTGATGGACACCATGGAACTGTAATCAATGAACCAAATTCACAACAGTCACTTGTACACGTATATAACTAAAATGTCACATGTAAAGGGCATATATGGATAGATGGCATGGATAAAACACATACATCAACGTGGCGCCCACATGTGTAATGGATTTCAAAGTACATCGGGAATCCTGCATGGGACCAAATGCAATTCCATCCCACGTAATCCTAACCCCTCCCATCCTCCCCAAACGCCAGATGGAATTTGCATGGGATCAAATGCAATTCCATCCCACCTAATCCCATCTAAGCCCACCTACCAAACAGGCCCTGAAGGACTAGTGGGCTGCTAAAGGCACTGAAAAATGCGAGCTAAAATGGCCAAAACACTGCAGTGGAGATTTTCTGGCCACAATGGACTGAAACAAACCATGTGGGTTGCAAGAACATAAATCTAAATTTCTATGGAATGTGGAAACCTGTTTTCCACATTCTCTTTTCATGCTTCCCAAGAGGGTGCTAAAACACTTTTAAAGGCATTGAAGAATGCAAGAAAGAATCCGAAAAGGAATATGCTCCCAAAGCATGCTGAAACATGGGGAAATGCCTGTGAGCCTAAAACATGTCAAAATTTTAGACCAAATGAAACAAGAGGTTAATGTTGTTGTCTCGATGACAAGAATGAACCATTTCAGCTGTTTTGTATTATGAAACAAAATTGACAGCTATTCATTTTGATGCCTGGGAAACTTCACTTACAATAAAGGCGTTTACGGACATTGAAGGCTTCCATTCTTTAGATAAAGGGTTTACATACAAAAATCTGAATATTCTGTTGTCCATTTGGTAGGCTGGAACATACTTTTCAAAAAAGGTGGGTCAACCTGAGACATGCACAATCAACCCAGCCAGGTCATCAGCCTGGTTAATGTGTTGGGAAAACCTGGCACACCATGGTTTGCATGTGACTCGGCCCATAGTTTACTGGGTTGACTCTGGACTCGATTGACATTCAATCGAGTTTTCAACCGAGTCGACCCAAGGAATAGAAGAAGATGGAGAAAAACAAGAGAGAGAGAGAGAGAGAGAGAGAGAGAGAGAGAGAGAGAGAGAGAGAGAGAGCAGAAGGAAAAATGAGGGAAGATGAAAGAAGGAATAGGAAAGAGAGAAAAGAGTGTCTTTGCAACAGTCACCTTTTGGGCAAGCTCATCTTCCTTTTTTTCTTGGAGTTTGTGAAGAGACATGTTTGTCCATGGAATTTCGTGTGTTATCAAACAGCCCCACACATCCAAATGACATCAATTGAAACCCTCGACCGGGATTTAAAGATCCACAGACATGCACTTCTCCTTGCAAACCCTACCCACAAATCCAAATGACCTCTATAGGTAGAAGGCATTAATCCTTCCAACTCATTGAGAGTTTGCTTTGTTAGGGAAATTTGTTGTAGTAGTCCAGTAAACCATAACTGGGAAATTTGTATTGCCAATGTATCAATATCACCATTGTATTGCCAATATTTTCAACTGTGTAAATTCCATGCGTATCAGCAATATTTCAATAATTTCGCCGAGGTATCAATATCACCAAAAATCTGTTTATTAAAAGAAATTTCATTTCAGAATTTTGATGGGCGTATGGTTGTATGCAATGTTCAAATTTGCTGACGATAGTATTGATAATATCGCGATATTATCGTTATCGCAACATGGACAATATCAAGACTATAATCTTTCGTTTCCTTTCTAATTGTCGATGATTTCTTTCATGACACATCATGTTGTTGATATTCTGAAATATCAATGGATGTTTAGATGGAAGGTTGGATGGTTGGATGGATAGATGGGATAGTTGGATGGGTAGATGGGATGGATGGGATGGATGGGATGATTCTTATGATAATACATGCTTTTAGCCTCCATTAAATAGAAACTTATTATGTTATGTATGCATTCTTTTGGCAATTTTTTTAATTCCTAAATATGCAAATTTGTGTATTTTAGCATCTCCTGAAGTTTCACTGAAAAATTCCATCATTTTCCACATGTCACCCCGCATTTCCTGTTATCAGCAATATTGATATTGTTTCCGTATCTCTGGCCAGCGAAATTTGTAGCAATACTGACACTTCGAACACTGTTTGCAACAAAGATCAAGATGGCTCTGATAAGAAGGGAACCATTGACTAGGATTGAAAGGTTTCAAAGAAGGATAGAGGAAGACTAAAAAGGACTTGGATTTAGGTCAAATGGATGAGAAGGCTTGTTCGCTTACCAAGGGCTTTAGGGGTCATTTGGTAGTAGCTAAGGTTTTTACACCAGTATTTTAAATAGCGGTAGCATGTTGTGTAAGCTACATGATACTTCAATTTTCTAATTTAAAAATATGAATATATATATATATATATATATATATATATATATATATATATAGAAGTAAGAAAAAAATATAAAAAAGCCAAAAAGATGATTCATGTGAAATTTTTTTCAAGTATAAGCATGCTCAAACAAGTTATTAATCATCATTTATCAAAAATCAATCCACATATATAAACCAAATCAAATCATTATCACATCAACAACTTTCTAAGCAAACCACTGAAATTAATAATATTTAATTGAAACCACAAGTCACAAGTATGAAAAGAAATTAAAATCCCACAAGTTGAGATTATTATTAAGTACAAAAAAATACATTTTTTGTGTGTTTTTAACATATATTCATTCAATGATATATCATACATTCTTTGAGAAGAAGAAGAAGAAGAAGAAGAAGAAGCCTTTATGGTCAAACCAGCATAATGGCCTTGCATCATTGCCAATACAAGGAACACCAGTTATATCTGTTGATACAACCTGGTTTTTAATAGACCAGTTCACCCCCATATTGCATAATAGGAATGGACAGTTGTATTATAAACAATAAAAACCACACGTATTCACTACATATGCTAAGTTGTGCATGCGATGCATGTGCCACGTGTGAATTGTACATCATGAAGCACCCCCTATGTGCCCATGCTCTAGCCTACAACTTCAACCACCCTACATGATGCATGTGTCACGTGTGAACTGTAAATCATGAAGCACCCCATATGTGCCACATGCTCCAGCCTACAACTTCAACCACCCTACATGCACTATATATGTCATCGCATATTTTCAAGCACCATGCAACACATGCGAAGGTTCAACATGCATATGCAATCACAACACGTGCTAAATAATTCTTCCTCACTCTAGGTGCTTGACAAATAGTATAAGCATAACTAGCCTAAGATGGCATGACATGGCTAGACAAGACCTAGACGAGCTTGACCTAGGTAGGCTGTCCATGGCTAGACTTTTGTTGCTACCAAACTGGTCTTTAGATAAGATTGTCTAGTGAAACGGTTAATTAAACCAATCCCAATAACCAAGATCCCATGTCAGTTCACAGTACTGTAATCAAAGAGAAGAAAAGGCATCATCAAACTTAAAACATTCCTTAGATATCATGTGTCAAAAATTACAAACAACATTGGCATTTCCAAAAGCATTGAATAGTGCATGATTCAAAATGTGGGCTAGAAGTGCAAGGTCATCGAGAAAATTAGTTGGTCACTCATATTCCATTCATCCAAAAGTCCACCACAACTCTATCTCAGTCAAGCACCTTGCACACCCCTGCAAAACCCCTTAGAAAGACAAACAATAAAGGCACCAAGCAATCCATGAGAAAGAAACACATCGTAAATACTCTATTGGTATCATTGTCAATACTTTCCTAGATGCACAAGCCCATTAAAACAGTATATGTTTGAGGTATTTAATCAATTCCATACTATAAAAATATTGTAGAGCTAGACCTAGTAACCTAGCCGCAACATTCAGGTATGAGGCACCTTTTTGTGATCCAAACCATTCATCGAGTGGATTCCAATGGGGATAGGGCTGGTGCTAAAAGAACGCTCCCTCCAGGAAATTCTAGCCATCCAATCCTCGGCTCATAAATGGATGGTAAAAGACCACTAATGGTTATGGCACATGCAATGCACGTTGAGAGAGGAAGTGAATTGGCAGGGCATGGTAACATATGTTCAGGTGTATGGTAGCTGTGTGGGGCCAACTATGATTTGTGTGCACCATCCAACCCATCCATTAGAAAACACTTCCCATGTTAGGCCTATGTGCCAAAACCCAGCTTGATCCGTAACCCGTAACTTTGGTGTGCCGCAGCAAAGAAAAATGGCAGGCATTGGGGAGGGTGACACTCACCATAGAAAGTCTCAAATGGAATATGGTTCCACCATGCAGGGGCGGCTCTAAGGGGTAAGCAAGTGAGGCAATCGCCTAAGGCCCCCTAACTATGAAGGCCCTATATTATAGTAAAATTAAAATTTCTTAATTATGAAGGTCTTATATTATAGCAAAATTTAAAATTAAGAAGAAGAAAAAAAAAAAAAGCCTAAAATTTTTGAAATAAAACTTATTGAAATGCCTACAAAATAAGAACATCTAAAAATTAGTTTACAAATTTGAAATTGAAAATAAAAAACAAATCCTAGAAACTAGCACTATCAATAATAACAGTAACTCTATCGTCTCTTTTCAAAATAATAGCATCATTCCCAATAAATTCTTCTCCTAAAACCTAGGACCACAACTTCCTACTTTATTGCTAATTAAGTTCTCAAAAAATTAATTATAACGTTATTTTTCTAAATTAAATTCTAACTTCATTTTTCTAAAAAGGCAAGAAGCAAATTTATGGTTTAATTTTGAATTTATTATTATTTTTTTATTTTTTAAACTAAAAAGCTTCATTTTTATGACTTGCCTAAGGCCCTCAAAAATGTTGAGCCACCCCTGCCACCATGTTGTGTATGTGCCATCCAACACATTCATCAGGACAGCCCCACTAGGATGAAAGGACTATATTGGTCTTAGGCATGATCATATAGTGCTCCCTGTGCCTCTTGAGTTCAGGATCAGGATTATCATTTAGATCTACAGTTAAAATGAGGACGTTTAAACGATTCAAGGTTTGGATTCCACCTACAGATCATAGTTTGACTCTCACACAGCTTGAATGTACAGTATTACCACACTCAACCAATGTCTCAGAGTTTTTCTCATAGGAAAAGCCGAGAAAAGAGAGGAAGAGTTGATGAACAGCCGCATGGCAATCTCTAGGAAACTACCTAAAGGCCCATTTCTTTTACCTAAAAGCCCCCTCATGTCCTTTAATAACCCAAACTTCTAACCACTCCTAAAACTAGTTGATAGGGAAAAATAAATAAATTGTTCCTTGTTAATGTCGTTATATGTAAAAGAGATATAGCCAGCAGCATCTTCCAACAGTAAAAAATTAAAAAAACAAATAAATAATAAATAATAAAAACCAATTCGGATGGCCTGGACTGTTCGATGGAGAAGATTTTTTATCCATCACTCATCCACTGCTTGGCTCAATGCCAACTTCCAACAAGACCAAATGGTCACCCAAACAGGGAAACACCATCAGTTCAATGTAAGCATTGTGGAATACCCATCCATCAAGAAATTTCAAGGCCCTTCAATGCCGTCCATTACTCTCATTCCCACTTCTACACCTTGATAGAAAAAACCCAAGATCCAAAACTCAAAATCCCAAACAATGATATGAAAATCCCAAATTCTACACCTCATAGAAAAAACCCAACACCCAAAACTCAAAATCCCAAACAATGGATCGAAAATCCTAAATGCCAGCAGCTCTTCCACCCAAATCAATTTAGATAGTTTTCTTTATTTTTATTTTCCTCCAACCTGAAAAAGCATCCAACATCCGTCCACCGCTGTAAAATGCCAATCCTGCATAGCACGATTCCCTTTTTCCACACCACTCGAAATGGATAGCGAAACCAAATGCAATCGGATTGAGATTCGAAGAACATCCAAACACACTCTTTATTCAAGCAAGAAAATCAAGAAAATACATAAATCTAAACGAATGAAAAAAAACCCATCGTATATATACGATCTTTCTACGTAGAGAGAGAGAGAGAGAGAGAGAGAGAGAGAGAGAGAGAGAGATTGTAATACCTTGTAAGGATCGACGGCTTTAGCTTCGTGGACGGAGAATAATAATGAGAAGAAGAAGAGGAACAGAAGCATCAAATGGCGAATGGTTTTCATATTCGATAGCTCGTGTTTTGAATTTTCTTTTTCGAAATTGAAATGTTTCACTTTCTTCTTCTAATTTGGATTGATTTGGATTCTCTGAAATGAAGGAAAAACCAAAAGGGGGGTTTATGTTGGAGGGAGAGAGAGGGAGAGAGGCGTCGAGAGGCTTCGGCCGTTGAGACACGTGGCGGATTTCTACGCTTCCAACGAGCTTGTCCAATGGGATTTCAAGAAAATAAATGCGCACATGCAGCGGTTGTTTGTAAACTTTCATCTACACCCGTTAGTTTGCAGCTTATGACGTGGGTAGGATATCCCATCCGTGGAAGATGGACTCCAATTGCGCACAGCACCGACGTCGTACTGTGGTACGCTGGAAAAGCTCTGTGGGCCCACCATCATATATGTGTTTTCTCTATGCCGTCCATCCATTTTGCCAGCTTATTTTAAGAAATGAACCCAAAAAAAAGGATGTAGATCCATATCTAAGGTGGAACACACCGTAAGAAACAGCGTTGATTGAATCCTCTAACGTGTAACACACCGTTGAAACCTCGCAGTTAGAATCTTACTGGCGGCTAGGGGTGCACCAAACTGGTAGAACTGGTTAACCGGACCATAACTGATCAGAGCGCACATTTTTCTAGTTTCCAAATGAAAGAACTGGTTAGTTATATTTGATTCTAGGCTTGGGGTTATATTGAACTGAATTTGGACATGAACCGGACCGTATAACCAAACTCTGGAACCGAACTTGGAACCTGATCTTTTGGTCAATAAATATTTAAATTTTATTTTTTTAAAAAAAGATAAAAATTTATACCATTCATCAAATGAATCACAACACAAATAGACATGGGCACCGAAATTATTTTGGGAACACGAAAGGGTCATTAAAAAAAAAAATATCCATGACAAGATTATTCATTGCCAAAATTTTTAGTAAAGGAGCTTAGGCTGGATTATAATTTAATAAAAAAAAAATCATGCAATTAGGTTGGATTATAAAAAGTCTAGAATGGTAGAACCGAACTAGTTTTTACAGTCCAGTTCCAATTTAGTTCTAGGGTGCAAACAGTTTAGTTCTAGTTCTAGTTTTCCTTAAACCGTTGAGAACGGCTTAGTTCTGATTTCACCTCAAAACTGGACTGAACCGAACCGTGTGTACCCATATTAGGGGCACAAAAGTTTTGGATCAAGTTAATATTGATATTTGTATCTTCAATTCATTCATGTCCATGTAACCTATGTTGGGGGGACTGCGGAAGCACACAAAGATGAATTTAAAGAAGCAATCCAATTGCACAACACAAGCACAAAGAAAACACATCAATTTAACATGGAAAAATCCTTACGGAAAGAAACCACTACACAAAGCGATAAATGAACACTATGAAAGCAGAAATTACAAATGAAGAGAGCTTACCCGATTCGAATAACCTCGAATCAAACCCTTGCTACACCCTTGAAACCCTAGAATTTTTTGTCCCAATCCCGTTTACACACACACACACACACACACACACACACACACACAATATATATCCTTCGAAGGCAATCAAGGTTACGTCAATGGCATCGAAACCATGTCGATGGCATCGAATTAACACCTAAATAGTCTAGAGACAAGATATGAAAATCCGATTTTCTTCGATTGCATCGAGCCATCTTCGATGTTATCGAACACTCATCGATGGCATTGAAAAAACACTCAATTGTCCAGCAATCAATTGAAGAAAATCTAGAAATACTCGATGGGATCGAGCATTGTTCGATGTCATTGAGAATGGCATTGAATAATCTGTCGATGTCATCGACATGCCCTGATTCTGACTTGATCTAAGACATCAAGAAACAACAATCTCCACCATGTATTTAATCTTTAAACGTGTAGTTTCTTGTCCTCTTCTCTTATCTCTACCTCGCATCAAGCTCCACCATTGCTTCTCGTGTACACTCAGTTCTCTTTTTATGCCATCACCGAGCCTAAAGAAGTTGCACAGAACTTGAACTTCTCTGTAAGAACAACCTTGGTGAGCATGTCCACCGAATTCACACTGGTGTGGATCTTATCCAGAATTATGCCTCATTTTTCAAGCACCTGTCAGATAAAATGGTGATGAATATCAATGTGTTTAGTATGGAAATGGTAAACAAAGTTTTTAACTAAATTGGTAGTGCTCTCGCTGTCACAATTAACCAGCATGACCTCCTGCTGAAGCCTCAACTGATTTATCATGCCTCTTAAGCAAACACCTTCCTTAAAACACTTCTATTACTGTCATATACTCTGTTTTTGTTGTAAAAAAAGCCACCACAGACTGAAGCTTTGACATCCAACTGATTACTCCACTTGCCAGTACAAACGAGTAACCTGAAATTGACTTTCTGAAATCCACACTGCGTATGCAGTCTGAATCCACATACCCTACCAACTTTGCCCTTGTCTTCTCAAAAGTTAAGACGTAGTCTTTTATACATCGAATGTATCGAAATAGTCATTTCACCACTTCCCAATATTGCTTGTCGAGGTTTGACATATATCTACTCACAACACCGACTGCCTGTGAAATATATGGTCTTGTTCAGACCATGACATACATTAAACTGCTAACAACATTCGAATAAGGACACGAGATATCCTGTTTTTCCTCATTTGATTTAGAATATTGTTCCGAGAAAAGCTTGAAATGATTCGCGTGGGGAACGCTCACTGACTTTGCCTTTTCCATCCCATACTTAATCAACAACTTCTCAAGATATTCCACCTGTGATTACCAAAGCTTGCTCCTATTCTTATATCTATGATTATCTGTATCGAGAACCCTCTTTCTAGCGCCCAGATCTTTCATCTCGAATGTCCCTGATAACTGAGTCTTCAGTACATCGGTTTTAGACATATCATGACTAACAATCAACCTATCATTAATATACAATACTAGGATGATGAATTTGTCATCACTTAGTGTCTTGTAATAGATACAATGATCGTATTGACTCCGAGTGAATTTTTAACTCAACATGAAATAATCAAATTTTTTATACCACTGCCTGGGCAACTGTTTCAGGTCGTACAATGACCTCATTAACCTGCAAACTTTATTATCTGCCCCTTTAACTTTGTAATCCTCTAGTTGATTCATGTAGATCTACTCTTCTAACTCCCCATATACAAATACTTTCTTTACGTCTATCTATTCCAGCTCAAGATTGTATTGGTCAACCAATACCAGCATGAATATGATAGACACTTGCTTAACCACTAACGCGAATATTTCTGTGAAGTTAATTCATTCTCTTTGAGCATAACCCTTCGCCAACAGCCTCGCTTTGTATATATCCTATTTTATTTTGAATAATCACTTGCATCCGATCACTTTTCGGCCCACTGGAAGCTTTAGCAGCTCTCATATGTTGTTTTTGTGCAGCAAGTTCATCTCATCATCCATTACTGCATTCCACTTTTCTGTATCAAGCTCATCAAAGTCCTCCTAAATAGTAGACGGGTCTCCCTTATCTGTAATGAAGGCATATGCGATATTGAATCGTCCTTATATCTTTCCGGTAACCTGTGATCTTGCAGTGAATTTCTTCTCACAGGTGGTTTCTTCACTTGCTCATGTACCTTTGTTTGCATATCTGTCTTTGCCTGAGTATCACCTGTGTCAATTTGAACGTCAACGACCAACCTCTCTAGTTCCTTTTGCTCATCCTAACCATTCTTGTGGAGTAGGGAGCTTTCGTCGAACTTGACGTCACGGCTAGTGATGATTTTCCGTGTGACCTTGTCATACAACCTGTAACCTTTCACACCAACACCATAGGTAATAAAATTGTACTTTTTGACTCTATGTTCTAGCTTATCACTCTTAACTGACGGTACATAAGAGTAAGCTTCACAACTAAATATGCACAAATTTGAGTAGTCAACCTTATAGCCATTCCATACTTCTTCTAGAATCTTGTAGTTAATTGCCATAAAAGGGGACCGATTTACCAAATACCAGGTCGTGTTAACAGCCTCATTCCATAGGTCCTTACCTAACCCGGCATTACTAATCATGCATCGGACCCTCTTCAAAAGAGTCTGATTCATCCGTTAAGTCATTCTGTTTGCTCGGGTGTGTGATGCACCGTGTTGTGCCTAATGATCCATTCATCTTTACAATATTCATTGAAAGTAAATTCATCATCATTATCAGTCCTTAAAATCTTTATTTTTTGTCATGTCTATTTTTTCCATCATGGTAATCCATTGTTTGAATTTGGTGAAAACTTCATATTTATCTTTTATGAAATAAACCCAAACTTTACGGGAATAGTCGCCAATGAATGTAACAAACCATGATGACTCTTCAATAGAAACTATGGGCAATGATCTCTATACGTCAGAGTACACATAATTAAGTACTCCCTTACAAACATGTTTTTTCAGATTTAAAAAATAATCTAAATTGTTTACCATATATACAATGCTCGTATATATTTAAATCATAATTTTAAAATATTAGAATTAAATAACGATCGAAAAGTACCTTCATGCCCTGCTTACTCATATGGCCCAGACAAACATGTCACATACGTACAAACGTGAAATTTGATACAATCGCTACAACTCCACCTATTAAAGTGCTCCCGATCAACCTATAAAGATTATTGTGCCTTTGCGTTGTAATAACCACGAGTGCCCATTTTGAAACTTTAAGGACACCATTAAAATCGGTGAACTTGTATCCTATTACTTTGAGTGCATCGTGAGAAATTAAACTCTTCTCCATATTAAGAACGTGCCTCACCTCAGTCAAGGTACACTCCATCCCATCGAATATCTTGATGTGTACCATACCAACAGCCACAACGTTATAGGCATTATCATTGCCCATAAATACTTGTCCATCATCTCACTCCCTGTAACTGGTGAACCAACTCTAATGAAGAGTCATGTAATACAAAGCCCTTGTGTGAAGGATCCACTCATCTCTACGATCATTGTACAAGTGTCTGATCATAGACACTAACAACACATCACCTCCGTCTGTCTCTTCATTAGACGTGGCAATGTTGGCCTCCCTGAAAGAAGCTTCTGAGTTTTTTTTCTTCGACTTAGGATTTGTATAATCCTTCTTCGTATGCTCAACCATCCCACAGTTCCAGCATTTTAATTTGTCATTGCCCTTGCCCTTGGTTTGGATCTTTACCGAGAAGATCCTGTATCTTGCTCAGTATTACTGTCCATCATAAGCAATGCATCAGTAGAGGCCCCCATGCTACTGTTTTTCTTTCTCATGGTCTTTCCTTGAATGGATGAGATAACGGTGTCCACTTTAAGGGATGTATTACTGATGCACAACGAGTCCCTGAAAGACTAATACGATGTTGGAAGTGAATTCAGCAAAATACATGCCTGATATTCATCTTTGACCACTCCTCCATGTCTAATAACTTACAAATTAACTTGTTAAAATTACTGATGTGGGCTTTCACATCTCCACCATTTGCCATCCTAAAGATGAACAACTGCAACTTCAAGTATAGGCGACTTTGAAGGGACTTGAGCTTATATTTGTGCTATTCTTTCATCAAGTTTAACTGTAATCATTAGTTTTTGAATTCAACCAAAATATAGGCATTTATATGACATTATCTAAAACAAAAATCATTATGGAAGTGGGCTAAAGAACCAGCAGCCTTATTTCTACTATTGAAACCAAATACATGTTTAGTAAATGATTATAAAAAACCTTGATTTTTTGGGTATATGCATGCACAAAAAAAACTGTAAATATAACATATAAGTAACTCAAATTTAACAGTCCAACTTGGATGGATTATCTATCCAAATAATAACCTTATCTTCATATTTAGTTGATTGGTGTATATTAATGGTTTCCACGGTCGCGGTGGAAAGCCATTGATTAGTTGTATTCAATGAAGAAATTTAATTAATGAGAAGTTAGAATTATTTGATCAATATGATTTTGAGATGGTCAAATGATTATTGTGGGCCCTGTGTAATGTGAATTTTTGAGTTCCCAACTTTCAACTACTATACATGTAACGTCTTGGAAAAATCCGTACAACAACCCGAGCACCACCTCAAGCAGAAATCACTAAGGACCAAATCCTTTAGAAATTAAGCGAGAATTAACTAGTGCTAAACTAGGTTATCTGTGGAATTATCACTAATCACTTTAAATACGATCTGCAAGACCTAAAACGAGTAGAACCACTAACGTTATATTACCAAAAAAACTTAGGATCCATCTCAAAACCCAGTTGCTCTCGGGAGCATCATGAAACTTCGTATCGGACCTCGATCGCACGTCGAAAGTCCAATTGCCTCAAAAACTATACGGTTATGACCGCATTATTAGACTTGACAACCAGTTCGGAAATTAAGTCCTAATAATACCCAGAAACGCACAACTTGAGCCCGGAGCGAAGTGTGTGAGAAACGCGAATATCTTTAGGAAATAAATTAAAACTTAAGTAAATTGAGTCATTCATTTGTAGGCCAAATCTAAGGATTCAGACTGTCAGAATCTAACCCAATTACACCCTCGGATCATAAAAAATTTTCAACACAGGTCAGTGTACTTGTGACCCTGATCGAATACTGATGACCGTTGAACTGAAATTGGTCCCCCGCGGTCGATCCATTGATCCGATTGGGCAGAGATCTTAGCCTAAGCTAGATCCAACATCAAGAAGCTTAAGTCTGACCGCATGTGAAAAAGGGGCCTCCAGAATAGCTCCGTTAGACCGAAACGGCCAGTCTTTGGCTATAACCTAAGTATACCATGGCCCTGGGGCCATTCCCCATTCCTATCAGTTCTGGGCCTTTATAAGGGCCTAAACCCACCCCTCTCTCATTCCATACGAATTCATAACCCTAGGAGAGAGAAGAGAGAGAAAAGAGAAGAAGAAAGTGAGGAGAAGAGAGAGAGTGTGGGATCTTTCCCTGCCACTCCATGTGCTTTACCACATCGTCTGTATCGCTATTTCGGCGATTCCGACTCTGTTCGTAGGTAAGAAATCCTAACCCTAATCTGTTTTAGGGATACAAGTAGAGGGAATGCTAAAGTAGCTAACCTATTCCATGATATAGGTTGCCGTTGTGCCGTAGGCGAGGATTTAGTGTTTAAACTGAGTTTGTTAAGAGTCTATCGACAAAAGGTGCGGACTATAAACATTTAGGTTATGGTTTTCAAGGCTTTCAATGTCAGTTAATGATTTATGACTGACTTGAGTGCTATCACATATGCGTAATTAGGATGTTTCAACATATTACATATATATATATAGGTTAGGCTATTTCGAATGCATTCTAAGTGTTTGTTAAAATGTTTGAATGAATATGGAATTATGTTTTGTACTTGCTATGATTATTGATTGTTAATACATGATCGTTGTGCGTGTGGAAACTCATATGTAGGAGGATTCGCTATAACATGTGTTTTAACTGATTTATTACATGTAGGTAATATGTGTAGACTAAGTGTTTGATAAAATGCCTGAAAGAGAAAATGATAGTTTAAATGTGTGCAATGAGGGTGTTGAGATAGGATTCTCAGTCCTCTTATCTATGGTTACAGTTTCTTTATGTAACCTACCTTACTACTATGTGATTGATGGATGAACTGCCTATGTATTGTAACATATGTAGTATGTGTTATGTTGAAATGTTCAGATAAGATTTATATTCAGATTTGGTTGTCACATGCTGGCTTTGGTTGTTACACGTGAATGTTAATGTTTAAAGTGTGATTGGGGCTACAATGTAATCCAGGCAATCGGTAACGGTTTACGATCGGTGTCCGAATTGATTTAGCCACGACGGATACGTTTGACGAATACATTCGACGAATCTAAATCATACGTCGTTTGATGACAGTGGTTAGGCTACGCGGAATGCTTATGCATTTCATGTCGATTAAGTCGACGTACGCTCGTACTAGTCGAGCCTGTCAAGTAACCCGATTGGCCCGATGTATGTTCACTATGTATGGACGCTATTGTTTGAATCTAAGGTACCAACTTACCAGTGTCAAACATGTTTAACCTTGGTACCTTGATCCGCTAAGACTCATGAGCTGGGCATGGTGGTATGGGACACCGTGGTCATGCTGTCGGCCGACGCTGGAGCGACGAGCCTCCCCATAGTGTCCAGTGAGCAACCCAGACTCGTGAGCCGAATACGGTGGTATGAGACACTATATTCGAGCTGTCGGCCTATGATCAGGTGACGAGCCCCTAGTGACCTCGAGCATACACTAGAAACTACGTTGAGGTGACGAGCCTTTCCGTAGTAAACTAGAGTATAAACCAGGCCTATGCTGACGGTGACGAGCCTCTCCGTAGTGACCTGGAAACTATCTATCATTTGTGACTACTAGGATTGACGACCCTAGATGGATCAATATTTGGGTTATGATGTAAAGGGAGGTGCCTTAGCTTCCCAATCCTGCTGTATGAATATGTCTAATTAAGAACTTGGCTAACACGACCATGCATTGCATTGCACGGTGCTTTGGCGAGGAAGTGCATAGAGGAAGGGGTGCATGCCCCGATCATAAGAGGAAGATCGCAGAGGGAGTGCAGGCGAGGGCGTGCATCATTAATACATATCATGTTTGCATTAACCAGAGTATTTAGGGATGCTTAATTGAATTGATAACATGCTAACCTTTGCCTTATAGCTCCACTGAGTTGATCACTCACTCCCATGTTCTAGGGCGATGTTTTAAACACCAACCAGACTATGTCTTAGCTGCAGGTGTTGGCGATGCTTATGAGGCAGAGCCGGACTATTGCGATGACGAGGAAGCGTTCTCTTATATGCAACTCTTTGGCAGGTCTATGTAGACTTGGAGTTGCGCTGACGGGGCTACAGGGTTTTGGATAGAGAACATTACACATTCTGATTTTGTATATTTTAAATTAAACTTGTAATTATTTAACCTACTGACATTCATACTCTGATGACTTGCTATTACTTTTGCACAGTTTATATACATATCACAGTCTTCCGCTAGCATACTTTAATTACCTCTGGAGTGTGATATGCTGTTTTGGTATAATCCCATTCATGTTTAAGGCACTAATACGGACAACATTTAATCATTATTATCTACGTTGGATAAGTGATGCGTTGGAACTCGGGAGTTGAATCTATGCTCGACCCCCGATTTTCAGGGCATTACAATACACAACCTTTGTTTCACTATTGTAAATAAGGCCATAATAAGGGACAATTTTACCCATATCATTATTTTTAGGATGAGCTAGAACTCTACCTTTTTGAAGGACATAGGAAGGGTATTATAGCCCAAAAAAAGTATTTATGTCATTATCAGGTGTTGTGAGGCAGGCTATTCCTTCCACTGAATTTTTAAAACAAGAGTGAGACTTTGATACTCTGGGAGAATCAAATGTTTGATAGGCGGCACATCAAAAAAATATATATATATACAAGTGTAATATCATAAACTCAAACTAAACTATAGTACCAAATAATAATGGTGATTCAAATGGATCTAAAATACAAACATTTAGTGATTTAATTCTTTAGTTTCCGAGAAAAATAGTCAGCGGTCCAAATTGGAGATTAAGAATGCAAATTAACCTCAGTTTTACAAAATAATCTATTTAATGTGAGCCTTATAACTTAAATGGTTTGAGTGATTTGCTATATGTCACATTTACAACTTTAGAAGTGAAGTACTGGATTGCATGGTGTGCCACACACCACTTACCTCAGTGTTGTGTTGATGTCATCAAGTTATGTGGGCCCCACCATGATGTATGTTTTATATCCACATTGTCCATCAATTTGGTGAGATAATTTTAAGGTTGGGTCCAAAAATGAAGTGTATCCAAAGATCAAGTGGACCGCACCCCAAAAAACAGTCGGGACATTGATTTCCACCATTAAAACCTTCCTAGGGCCCACTATAATGTTTATTTGTCATCTAACTTGTTCATAAGGTCATACAAACCTAGATGAAGTTAAAAAAATAAAAAAATAGCTTGATTCAGGACTTCCGTGGCCTCTACTAGAGCTGGGCATTTTATACTTGAACCGGTGGATCCAACCCGATCAGACCCGATCCGACCCGATTCGAACAGAACCGATGGTCATGATCGGTCAGGATCAGGTAGCATAATCTAGATCTAAATTACTTTCAGGTCGAATCCGGATAGGCCCTATTCCGAACCGATCGGATCCGGAATCCGATCCAATTGGATCCAATTCGGACCGGCCTGATGCGGACCGTCTACAATTTCTAAGTGCCTGTGTATGATCCATCAAACTCCACCAGAGTATTAAATTTTCTCGTAACTACAACCCACGTTATAGCGGTTTTGAATAAAACAATGGGTTGGAAAAGAGGTTTTAAGTTTCCTATTTGAAAATTCAGACATATTCGGTATTTCTGCTTGGAAACCGGTCCAAATAGACTGGTTTAAATTTGTGGGTCCCACTGTGATATATATGATGTATCTGTGCCGTCCATCCATTCTAGCAAAACATTTTGAGGTATGAGCCAAAAAATGAGGTTGATCTAACACTCAAGTGACCCACACCAAAGGAAACAGTGGCCCTAAATTTTTTTTAAAGGTAAGTGTTTGATTTCCTAAATCCTGTGGTGTGGCCCACTTGAGCTTTGGATCTTTCTCATCCTTTTAGATGATGCCATAATTTCAGCGGGGATAATGGATGGACAGTGTGGATAAGATACACATATCACCGTGGGCCCCACATATATTTTACAACATCATTGGTTTTAGTGCCAAAACAAGTAAGCGTCGTATCAAGCATTGGTACAGCTGCTGTAATTAAGGAAATCATCATTAACCATTTCCTGTGAGTTTACCATTGGTTTGGAGATCAAAGTTATATGGCCCTACAGTGATGTATTTATTATATCTACACCGTTGATATATATTTAGAGATCATTTTAGAGCATTATCCAAAAAAATGGATCATATCTAAAGATCATCTGGACCACACCACAAATAGCAACAGAGAATGATTTTCAGTGTGGTCCCACTGCTTTTTCCAGTGTGGTCCACTTGATAGTCAGATCTATCTTATTTTTTGTCTCAAGCCTTAACACAAGCTCGCCAAATGGATGGATGGTTTGGATATAACACATATCCCATGGTCAGACCTACATAACTTGGTAACATCAAAGTCATCTTTTCGTGGGCAACAAGTTACAATAGCTACCGTGCACAGCACGTTCGCAGTTGCAGCACCTCGAGCTCTGAGTTGTACGAACGTCTCAAATGATATCAACCTTATATGGGCCCCACAATGATGTATTTATTATATCCATACCGTTTATCCATTTTTCATGATCATTTTAGATCATTTGGAAAAAAAATAAATCATATCTAAAGCTCAAATAGACCACACCGAAAATAGCAATGAGATAATGATTTTCACTATTTTTAACGATCCGAATCGCACCCAACCTGATCCGACTCAGTTTCCCTGACCGAGTCGGACTCGGTTCGGGTCAGGCCAACCGTGTGCCGGGTCGGATCGAGTCCTATGTTCCGGCCTCGGTCCTGGATCGGATCAGATTTGGGTTAGTCCAGCTGGATTTCAGACTGAATCGGATTAGCCCCAATCCGATCCGACTCGGTCCGATACCCACCTCTAGCCTCTATGAAGTTTTCAATAGTAGGCGTTCAATCCCCACTGCTTTTCTAAGGTATATGGTCTATTTAAGCATTGGATCTGCCTCTTTTTTTTTTTTTTTTTTTGGGTTGTGTGCTAAATCTTGCGAAATGGATGAACTGTTTGGATATAGCACATACACCATGGTGGGGCCCGCAACTTGGTGACGTCAACACACCACACGCAATCCACTTCCCTTCAAAAGTACCTGACTATAGTGGTCACAACATGACTGAGTATCAAATAACTCCCCCTCCTCCAGCCAGTCTTCCATTGGGAAAACTACTAGTCTCTTTTCATTTGAATTGCATGTGCCGCACCCCTCTTAGCATGAAAAACTCCCTCAATGAATCATAAACATGGGATTTGTTTGTGAGCGATTAGTTTCTAAAACTAAAAGTATCTACCACTTGATAAGTTTTTCATTATTTACACCCTGATCCATAGCTCAAGTGGTAGACTGAGTGAAAGATACCTCATTTCAACACTGAGGTCTTGGCATCGATTCCCTAATGGGGGTGGCTAACAGTTAAGTGTGAACACAGTGGGGTGTACCAACAAGCTAACAAAAAAAAGTTTTTCATTATTTTCTTTCATTTAACCTAATTGATGGTTGGATTAGCCTGATTTTTTTATGCCTCTGACCGTACTGAGAGTGCATCCATTTTGATGATTTAAATCTTATAGATGGCTCAAAAGCAAAATATCAAGGTATTACACACAACACTGTAATATTATCCTGTAACACCCCGTAATTTTCAGTACTCGGGTGTTACTATTATAATCTAGATTAACATATTTGTATGAAGATACAAATAATGTACACTGTTCGCCATCATTTGATAAGTCATAACTCATTACTTAGTGTCAATAGTCAGAATGCCAATATCTCATATCCCACCGTTGATTTAAATAAATTGGTAACTAAATGTTAAAAACCCACATATTTTGGCCCACTTACAAGCCCAAATAATTTAATCCTTATAATCAAATACTTATAGAAGACTGAATAAATGAATAAATGGCTCTAATTGGGCTGTTATCCACGTGAACAAATTAGAAATGTACATATATCTATATATATACATATATATATATATATATATATAAATCTAAATACAAATAAATAATTTATCCTTAAAAAACATGAAGAACATCTCCCAAGAGAGAACCATGAGAATTAAATACGAATAATTAATAATAATAATATATATATATAATAAATTAAAATGAAATATAAAATATTCCAAAAATGTTATTTAATGTTATAAATATATATTAGACCATTTAATTCATAACCCGACCATTAAAATCTAGTTAAATGGTTCCATTTTAGCCATTGACATTCAATTTCGGAACAATCCGACCATTAGATCGACGAGAATCTACCGTTGAAGCAAAACATCGTGCCCATCTGACCACTGGAATACGCCATAAGGACAAAGGAAGGCCTCGAATGTAATAATACAGCCCACCTGGGCCTCAGCTCCGCCCCAAACCTAGCTAGGACCTTTAAGACTGGACTCCAAGACAATTGATCGGACACTGGAGCCGTGATGTGCCCCAAAGCCAGGTGCACGTACACCCAAGCTCTAATGCACGAGGTGCATTGAACAACTCTCTTTGGTCAAACACTGTTTGACCGACTCAAATACAATTTCTTAAAGCACATCTCCCGCGAACGTACGATTTAAAAATAAGTATCTTCGAACTTTAAAGTGGGCCACCATGGCCACTTCCCGGGTAATCCAAACCGTTCATTTTGTTCATGGGATCCACCCCAACAAAACCATATTAGGATAAGGGCCTCTGCAGAGGAACGAAGGAAATAGCTTTGAGCCGTCCATTTTTAGCAAACACAGCTGGGTCTTTAAAGGGCGGACGGATTGCTGGCGTGAAGGGCAAGGCGGCGTCGGTTTACCCAAGGAATCACTAACGTGCACCGCCAGCCAAAGAGAATTCTCTCTCTCGAGCCATACACTCCCTGACATAGATAAAAAGTGGAAACAGAGCTTTCCATTTATAGAAAGCGGCGTCTGGCATCGGCGGCCGTCGATTGGGGATGGGCAGAACCAATCCCAGCCTTTGGATCTCCATCTCCTTGCCTATAAAGGGAGATGTTAGTGCCCTCGGAATCCACATCTAAGGAAGGATGAAAGAAAGAGAGGAGAGAAAACTAAGAGAGGGAGGAAACAGAGAGGAAAACTGAGCGTACGGTGAGCTCGGCTCGCACTGCCCCCACTCAGTCCGTGAGAACGGACCAAGCCGAGTCAGTGTAAGTCTGCAGCCACACCACTTGAGGGGTGAAAGAGAAAGGAAAATGAGAGAAAAGAGAGGAAGAAGATGAGGGTGGTGGCTGTGTGCGTGACAACCCAAGTTCGGGTCGGACCCAACTGCACCAGGTAAAACTTCTTTCTCTCGGAACTCTAAAACGAACTGGGACTAAAGCTCCACCACGCCTCTCCCGCACCCGAAACAAACCCCCAAACAAAGCCTTGTTCATAACTGAAAAACATCCTGCAGCTAGAACCACACACCGGACCAAGAACAGGCCCTGTTTTGATGTCGATGGTGGCCTGCGTTCAGGCACTGTTTCGGGGCCGAAACTGGCCCAAGTATGGCCCTGTTTTTAGGCCAAGCAGTGACGTATAAATGACATCAGGAAGTTGTTAAGACTGAGTTCTAGGACAGCCTAAAAATCGGGCTTTGTTGAGCTGCTGCACACCTTAGGAAAAAAATAAAATCGGACGGAGAAGCGGCCATTTTTCGACATGAAAACGGCCCTGATCGGACCATTCTTTGGCTGAGAGAAGTGGCAATCACCATGCCACCATTTGGGCATCGACATGAGTGTGAAACGACCAGGAAAAGAGCCATGGTTGAGCTGAAAATCAGAGCCGGGAATGATTTCCAAAACGGCTGAAGCAGGGACCATTTTCACGTTAGGTAGGGTGCTGTACATGTTGCAAACCAAAGAAGAAGTGCGTGTGGGCTACACCAAATACAACTGGGCCTTGCCAATTGCAGGTGGGCCTCACCCAAAACAGATGGGCTGCCTTGGTTTTAGGCCCTGCACAAATGCAGGCGGGCTGCACACAGTGTCAGCAGGTGGACTCCACCGTACCACAGTTGGTGGGCCACATATATGGCCCCACCTTGATGAGGCAACTCGTCTAGGCCGTCCGTCCATTTTCCCAGGCCTGGACGTCCTACTTTAAAGAAGAAAAAAATATATAATATAATAGTATATTGAAATGTATAAGCATGCATCTTTACGTGCATGTGGATACGACATAATATAATATGCTATATTGCATACAGCACCGCCGTTGAATGCATCCTTCCATGCAAATGTAATGCATGAGGACTGCATATAGGCCGTCCGTCGGAGGTTTTCTACGGGCCGAATCTGAGAAGTTCATCCAAACCTTCCATTCTCAGCTCACCGTTGTGATAGTATGGAGTCCCCTCCATTTCATGTAATAAAGTATTACATGTGGGCCCCACACCCATGTGGAACCCATGATAATATAATATTCAGATTTATATCAGGTACATATGAGTTATAATGTTTAGATAGGTATCAGAGGCATGCAACGTTATATAAGGCTGAAATATACATCAGATGCATGTAATATATGATATTCATATACATGTGCATGTGGCATTAATATGATAATTACATGTATAATGGGCACATGTGGTGGGCCCAACTAAAAAGCTGGTGGCCTGCACTGCTGGCGGGCCGCACCATCAAGCCACAGTGGGCCGCACAATGCCCAAATGCCCATCTAAAAACAATGTGCCCAGGACCGTCCATCAAAAGACATTCTGAGCTGGGCTGCCCTACACGTTCAAAATAATAATAATAATAATAATAAATGTATATATATATATAAATGCATATGATGAAAATAAAAAAAAATAAAGTGATATAATAAATAATTAGGAAGTATTGTATAGCACATGTGTTGTGGTAGGGACCACTTACACATAAACTCACCCAGCCGTCCATCTGTTTTCTTCTGGACGGTGGATTTCACTGATTAACTGACATCAGTAAGATGGATGCCATCTTAAGGTATGTAATACCTCTTAACTGTCCAGACTGCAGGCCCCATTTGTCATGGGCGTATGGTGCATCCACACCATCCAAGAGCCTAGTCATATCCCTGGTGGGTCATGCCCATGAGGTATATGTGGTATCTCAACCGTCCAGGTAGGATAAACGGTAAGGCATGGGAGCGCTGCTATGTATGTATGCACAAACGTCCATCCTTCAACTGTGGTGCGTGGGCCACCACGTCGCACGTACCTTATCCACGACACCCAGTCCAGCTAGAAGTGGGGCCCATTTACATAGGACCCACCCTAATGTGTATATTATACATCCACTCCGTACTTCAAGAACCATGGATCCCTGGCCGTCCATCAATGGACGTAGCTAGATCATCCATCTATGGACATCCAGCGCCAGATGTGAACACCCAAATCCATAGCCCCACTGGTAGGCTGTGTGGAGATATCTCACTTCAGCACTTGAGGTTTTGAAGGCTAACATGGAATGTTTGTACTATCAGGGGTAGCATCAGTGCCATCTAAACCATCCGTTAGATACACCCCATGATTGGTCAGAGATGGCCGAGATATCAAACTACCTTCTAAAACTCTACGTGCCATACATGTGGACTCCACCCTACTATACATGATTCATCTAAACTGCCACCTCGTGATGTGTTGCATATCTGCACCATCCACGGGACTTCACTGTGATATATCTGTTAATACTTGACAAATGTAAATTATAACTCTAGGAGACTCCCTGAGTAACCCCGGACCAAAACAAGGCTCAGACCAAGTTCGAAAACACTACCATACAGGTGATGATTCTTCCCCTTGAGCTTTCCATCTTCTCATTAGCTTAAGTTATAGTTTTTATTTAAATTTATATTTGATATCTCTCTCTTACAATCACATGTGTTAGCTGGTGGAAATTGAATTGCTATATTGTCTGCTTAATGTTCATCTTATATGATTGTTCATGGATTATTTGTGGATTGCTTATGGAACTTGAATTGGCACACCAGTGGAAAACCCCCACCTATATGTGTACACCCATACTTGGGATGTAACCCGACTGGTTGTGATAGTAATGGACCTTCGGCTCAGTGGTTATTGAATGGTGGTTTAAATTAACCAGTGATGTGGGCCTACCATCCAGGGTTGTTGTGTCCAACGGTTTTCAAGGATGGTCTTTTATCGCATGATTTTGATACTCGCCCTATGTGGCTATTTTGATATTTGTCTTGCTTTGATATCGCCGTATGTGTCCTTGTCCTGGTATTTTCCCTATATGGGCTCGATGTTTTTATATTGTGCAACTATGCGATGGCAAGCCCCATATGTTATAATATGATTGACCACTAGTCGACGGTTTTCCATTAAACATCCTAAGGTGGTAGCCTCATGAGCCGGGGATGGTGGTAATGGGACACTATGCCCGAGCTGTCGGCCTACGCTGGGCTCTGAGCTCCCCGTAGTGACCTTGAGCCTACCTAAATTGGCTGATTGTAACTGGACTAATAACGGTTTGGCTAATCATGTATCCATAGCATGTTGGCGATGACAGGTGGCTAATCTGGATGCTGTAGCACGTGCCCTTAGGATCTTCGGGGTATCGTTTCGCTAGCTCCCAGACCACCGACTATTGACCCCTGTCCGACTGGATGATTTTCCCAAGTCGATGATTTGCATGGGTGACGAGCCCAAGTCCGGCTGGATGTGCATCCCCAGGCCAATGTGCATTCATGCATCCATGCATTTAAAAAGATTGCATCATGTATTATTTTGATTGCCTTATTGTTTTATAACTATGCTTACCTAATGCGGCGGTGTGTAATCTTAAGGGGAATTCACACTGAGCTGGCTACTCATCCATCCAATATACAACCGTACAGGTAGTGCAGGTGGCCTCGTATATTGGTGAGGAGCAGGCTATGGTTGACAAGGGTGCATGATTCTATTTGCTAAGGGTTGCTACATGATTTTACAGTTCAAGATTGTTGTAGTTTACCTTGTTTCATATGTAATATTATGTCATTTTGTATTCGTAAGAATGGGGACATTGGTTTGTATAAGTCATTATGGGCAACTACTTGTATATTCTAAATGAAAATTTAAACTTTCCTTTTAGCTTACTTATCCATTCTATGCTCATTTGCTTACTCTGATAAAGAAAAGAAAAAAAATACGTGAATTTGACCATCCTTTAAGATTAACACTCGGGTTTTTGGGAAACGAGTCATATACTCGGGTCCTGAAAACACGGGGCGTCACATATCCACCACCTTTGGAGTAGTTAGTTGTCCGATGTTATCGCTGGGTCTAGCTCGGGTCGATAATGAATGGCCTAGCCCAGCCTGTTGGCTGAATCCAATCATCAAGTGTGCCACTGCTATACACAAGAGATCATATGAATTAAACATGTGTGAGTGGTTCCCTTTCAACTAATTACATGTGCAGTTTAAAAAGTACTCAGATCTAATGTCATGTTTCAATTATCAGAAATTTCTTAGATTGCACAATCCTTTCATCATTATACCATCTTCATTGATATTTATGTTTTCCCTTCAACTAGGTTTGTGTGACTTTATCACCAGGTTAGATGGCAAATCAACATTACAGTGGGCTCTTAGAAGTTCTTAACCGTGGTCATTTAATCATCCTTATTTTCCTCTAGTGTGGTCCACCTGAGATTTGAATCTGCCTCAATTTTTGGGGACCATGCCCTAAATGAGACATTGAAAAAGATGGGCAGCATCGATATACACTACATACGTCGAGGTGGGCCCCACAGTTAGGGCCGCACCGACTGTGCTTTTACCCCAACTACACCTCAGCCCGTTCGTAAATGGGCTTGAAATTTATGCCCGAGCTCAGTCTTTGGGCCTTATACTCTAGCCCAAGCTCAGCCCAAGGCAGGCCAGGCCTAGAAGCCCGCGGCCACACATTGACTTCCCTACCCATTACTACACGTAGAGACCTGAGCTTGAGTCTCCGGTAACATTACTGTAGTTCAGTCGAAATTGATTATGTAACCCAAATCAGGAAAGGGATTTTACTTTACAATTTCTGCATCAGAGTGACGGCCTTCGCGTTGATATTTATATATAGAAATATTAGACATTATTGAAATCTTAAATTAAAGTGTCCCACACACATAAATGTTAATTTCTTGTGAAAGCACATCTGTTACAAATAAAGAGATTTTTGCATCGAAAAATTGCATATGCGACGTGCGTGTAATTCAAATTAGATCGTATAGATAGTGGGCCCCAATTGATATTACTGATTGATTTTACTTTCCCAACAAGTTGATCGGTGATAGTGAAGACAACAGTCAAATGTTCCAAATCACAAACAACAAACACGTTTTTATCAATTACGGGGCATTTGGACAGTAAGTTACTCTGGATAAGCTACTTATAAATTGGTTTATACTTATTCAACCCATAAGAATGTTCGGTGACCAACATGTTTATCAACCAAAAAGTAAAAAGAAACATGTTTAGTTACCAGCAATATAAGTAATTATCCCTCAAATTTGTTTGACGTGGACTATTTATTGTGTGGCCCCACGTTTGATGTGGGTTGTTTATCATAAGGTGCCCACCTTGGATGTGGCCCATTTATCATTATGGCCTGACTGGTAATGTGTACCATTCATTATGTAGGGCCCACCTTTGATGTTGGTCATCCATCAAGTGGGGTTCACCATCAATGTTATTGTCCTCATGTGGGGCTCACCTTCAATTTCCACGCCCATCATGTGGAGCCCACCTTTGATGCGGATAGTCCATCATATGGGCCCCACCTTTGATGTTGGTTGTCTATCATGCAAGGCTTGCTTTGCATATGGGTCATTCATCATTAGGGCTGACCTTTGATGTGGATTTCCCATCACGTGGGGCCTACCTTGATGAGGATTTTCCATCATGTGGGGCCTATCTTGATGTGGATCATCCATCATGTGCGGCCCATGTTGAGGGTTAAATATTGCATATTATCCCCCATTTACTACTTGATTTTATGAACATGATAATGCTTAATGTTCTAATTTAATCATGTTTGTGTTGCAAGGTGAATTTAAGAGTTTGTATTGAAAATGATACTAAAAACATGAATTTAACGCTCAAGAATTACCAAAGCCAAGGATGGATCTTATGAGACCAATAATGAAGAATTCGCATGCTAAAGATCTAAGAAAATCAAGTGAGGAATGAAGAGAAGCGAAGAAAAAAAATCCTAAAAATCTGCCTACTTCAACTAGTCTAGCTAAAGCCCTCTTTCGACCAGTCTAAGCTTTGCCTTGGCGAGTCGAAGGAACTTCGACTGGAACTCCAGCGATCAAAATCCTCTAAATTGCCGTCATCCTCGACCAGTCGAAGGTGACCTTCGACTAGTCGAAGGCTGTCATCGACTAGTCTAAGGTTGCGCAAATTCTACACGGACTGCATAAATTTGAGGCGGTTTTCATATTTTTCGAACTCGGTGCAAAAGTTGGAGGTATACAACTATAAATAGAAGTTCCTAGGATGTTCGTAGGCATCTTCCAGGGTTTAAGGAGTAGAGCAAAAGGGTGGAGCTACCGTCGGGGAGTTTTTCTTCTTCTTCCTTAGTTGTTTTCATGTTTTATTTAAGAGTCTTATATTTATGGTTGGTTGGCTAAGAGGTGAAGCTTGTAGTGTGATGGGATGTTTCTATTGCTTTTATTCATGTCTTTGTTGAACTTCTTTGATTCTAGTTTGATATTTAAGGAATACTTTTAGTTTTTAATGGTTTGTTGTGAATCGAATTACAATAGATCTGCAATAGCTCTGAGTATCTTCTTTATATGCTTTGAGATTGTGAAATTAGAAAATCTTGTTGTTCACCATCGTCCTTTGGACATGTTTGGATGATGGAATCCCTTCTAATCTTCAGAATTCTCTTATGATTGATTGTGAGAATTGGTATATTTTGTTATTTGCCATTGTCTCCACGGCATGGCTAGGTGATGGAATCACTTCCAATCCTCATGACTCTCATCTATTGAGAATTAGGTCAAGGGAAGTTCAAATTTGGTTTTATTGAGACAACTTTCAATTTGATAGGATATGACTCCGATTCCAATTGTAGTATCACCTTGATTGCTTCAAGTGAATCCTTGGAAACTTTAGTTCCCACATTTGAATTCTTAAGTTTTAATTAATTTAATCACAATTACTCTCTCAATTACTTTAGAATTAGATTCACATTTTCTTCTAGTTCTATTTTTAGTTACTTGCAGAATACACACAAGATTTGTCCCTGTGGATTCGATTTTGGTCTTACCGAGATTATTACTACATTGCGACCCTACATTTAGGGTTGTAAACAGCCCATCATTATTAATTGCTCATAATGTGGAGTCCACTTTTGACATGGACTGTCCATCATGTGGGCCCTACCTTTAATATGGGTTGCCCATCATGCAAGGCTCGCCTTGGATATAGGTGATTCATCATTAGGAGCTAACATTTGATGTGGGCCATCCATCATGTGGGCCCACTTCAATATGAGCCATCCATTGTATGTGGCCTAACTTCAATGTCCACTGCCCATCATGTGGAGCCCACCTTTGATGTGGATCGTCCATCATGTAGGCACCACCTTTAAAGTGCGTCGTCCATCATACCAACTTACTTTGGATGTAGGCTTTTTATCATTATGGACTGACCTTTGATGCAGACCATTCATATTTGGGCCCACATTAATATGGGGTCATCCGTATGAACCCCACCTTCAATGTGGATAGTCCACTACATGGGGTCTCCTTTGATATGGAGTCCACCTTTTATGTAGACTGTCCACCGTATGAACCCCACCTTCATTGTGGATAGTCCGTTACATGGGGCCTTCTTTGATATGAATAGTGAGAGAGATCCTCATTTGACATCTACTCCTAGAGAGAAGTAGAAAAGTCATAAGTTAAAAAGCTAAAAATAATTACTTAATATTAAGGCAAGTAGCTTTTAACACATAAGTTACTTTTAGCATAATGTTTATAAAATTAACTTAAGTGAAAAGACTAACTTAATTATTTAACATAAATTAAAAGTAACTTATTTGATATTATTCAAAGGGGCCCTTAGTGATTTGTGTCATTCAACTTAATGCATACCAAGTGTACAATTTGTTAGGGTCAGGAATAGTCTACAACACTAGACACCATGA
Organism: Magnolia sinica; assembly: GCF_029962835.1. Taxonomy (NCBI): domain Eukaryota; kingdom Viridiplantae; phylum Streptophyta; class Magnoliopsida; order Magnoliales; family Magnoliaceae; genus Magnolia; species Magnolia sinica. The sequence continues at coordinate 38,772,248 of NC_080585.1, read as the reverse complement.
TGTATATATTTTATGCATATTGTATACTGTTCATCCATTTTGACATATCATTTTGCACTAGATACTAGAAAAGGAGGTAGATTGAAGGCTCAAATAAACCACACCACAAGAAGCAGTGGGATTGAAAGCTAGCCATTGAAAACTTCTCTAGAGACATAAAAGTTTTGGATTAAGCTTATATTTATATTTTTCCCTTCATACAAGTCTATGTAACCTTATTAACAAGTTCGATGGCAAATAAATATCACAGTGAGCCTTAGGAACTTGTCAACAGTAGGAATTCAACCTCCACTGCTTCCTATGGTGTGGTCCACTTGAGCATTTAATGTCTCCTTCTCAGGCTCATGGCCTAAAATGATTTGTCAAAATGGATGGATGGTGTGGATAAAACATATACACCACGATGGCCCCATGGATCCCCTAACAAGACCGTCCATCTCTAGCTACCCAATCTAAGCCTGTGGGTGGGACCCAGCCATATATCTATCCCCATCTATCCATTTTTTCAGCTCATTTTAGGGCATGAACCCAAAAATGAAGCAGATCCAAATCTCAGGCAGACCACACCACAAGAACCAATGTCATTGGACACCCATAGTTAAAAACTACCTAAGGTCCGCCCTATTTTTTATTATTATTTATTATTTACAATCCAATTTGTTGATAATGTCACACAGACTCGAATGAAAGGAAAACACAAATATCAGCTTGATCCCAAACTTTTATTGCCCATAAAAAGTTTTTAATGGTCAATGCACACTGCTTCTTGTGGTGTGGCCCACTTAAGATTTGGACCTACTTCATTTTTTGCCACGCCTTAAATGAGCAGGCAAAACAGATAAAAAACCTAGGTATACAACACATACATCAAGGTGGACCCATGTTAGCGTCACATCAACATTGGTCGATCCATGTTGGAGCCAAGTCGCCCACGTTCTTTGGGGCCCTATTCCATCCATCGGGTGATAACCCATATCTTCACCATACATACAAAAGATCACCCACATAAAAACCCTCATATGTATCAGATTGATTCTTGTATATTTCCTTCTTCCACGATAATCACACCATACCAAATGAACGGGTATGATGAAAGACGCACCATAGTGGCCCATGGTTGGCATCCCATCTCCATCGCTCCTTGTGGCGTGGCCCACCTGAGCAGTAATTTTAGGCCCTGGATCTTGGCATCGAGGATTAGACCTGATGGACGAAGGAGATTTCACATATACAACAAGGTGGGCCCTAGGGTTGCTTTACTTACATGTTAAGTAAAACGTGTGGTGGGGAAGATTCCTGTCCATTTCTGATGCATGCGTATCAAGAATAGCTCTCTGCCAGAATATATTTCCTAATAAATGAATTTTCAATTACATTTATTGTGCTACGACTAAATGGCGTATATTGAAAACGTGACCAAGACAAGGACCGGTTCTAAGGTGGAATTGTTAATGGCCAGACATCATATTCACATGGTTCTTCGTATTCTAAATAATCAACTAAATACAGGAGCTGGGTGTTTTACTTACCTCTTAAGTAAAACGTGTGGTGGGGAGGATTCTACTACATTTCTGCCCCCGCCTCCACCCATTAAATGCTTAATGAGTCTAGGCAGGGGCTCGGTGGGGCCCACTTTGATGAATGGGTTTTATCCACACCGTCCATTCACTTTTTTCAGATCATTTTAGGATATAAGTCTAAAAATTAGATAGGTCTAATGCTCAAGTGGACCGCACCACTGTAAGCAGTGATGATACTAAAATTCACCGATGAAACCTTCCTAGGGGCCACTAATGCCATCCAACCTGTTCATAAGGTCATATAAACCTGGGAAAACACAATTATCAAGATTGATCCAAAACTTCTGCCGCTCACAAGAAGTTTTTAATTGTGGGAGTTCAATCCCCACTATGTGGTCCACTCAAGGTCTGCCTAATTTTTTTGTTTCAAATCAAAGCGTCAATAAAACCCATACATCATAGTGGGCCCCCACAGAGCCCTGCCTGGACGGATTATCTTCCCGTGCCACAACAAGAAAAGGACTGGTTCTAAGGTGGAATTGTTAATAGCCGCTAAGGTGGAATTGTTAATAGCCGCCCATTATATTCGCATTGTTCTTCATACTCTAATGATCAACTACCTCAGGCAGTAGACCGAGTGAAACTCAACATTGAGGTCTTGGTATCACTGAGGTCTTGGTATCGATTCCCTGGTAAGGGTGGCTAACAGTGAAGTGTGAACCGGCTGTGGGTGTACTAACAAGCTGGCAAAACCAAAAGATACAATAAAAAATTAATCAACTAAATACGGGATATTAGGACACAAAGCAAGGGTGCTGATGGTATGTTGGTCAAGGATGCCGATTGGGGCCATCCCTAGCTCAGTCTGAGTGGCCACTGTGATGCATTGGTTTCATCCACACCATCCATCCATTTTGCCAAATCATTTTTGATATTAGTTTTTTTTTTTTTTTTTAAAGGCAGATCTAAGGGTTAACTAGAACACACAGATCTAAGCCACCCAGAGCTCCTGCAATGCCAAGCTCGGGACGGGCCTGGCAGCACCCAACCGACGTCCATTGGTCAATACCAAATACACCAGCAGCATGCCTTGAACTGCTCTTCCTTCCAAAACGGGTCACGGTCTGCAGCATTTCTTTCACTGGCAGCCATGATGATATGCTAAGAGAGATTGCTGCAAGGTTGATTGGGCCCAATTCAACAAAACTGCCAGATGATCATCACACGATGGAGATCACTCTTTAAGAAATTATGATGAAAGAAGACCAATTGCCAGACTCAAACAGGATCAACGGTTCAATGGGAATCTCTTGCTTGGGTAAAAGCAGCCTAGCCCAGCATAAGCAGACTGGTCCGCGTAAGCTACCCATCTAAGGAACACGTGTAGGGATTTTTTCAATATGAATTGCCTTATAAATCAAACCATGCTTAGGTTGCTTACAAAGGTTTGCTAGAATACATCCCCAACATATTGCAGTAAGATACACAGCATTTTAGATCTGCAGATGGAGTATACCCCCAAAATAGAGATATCAGATGGAAATTTGCGACCCTTTCATTATTCCATGGTTAGGTAAACTGTCCTTTTCAAAGGGGAAAAAAAAAAAATCATCGTTGAAAGATGACCCCAAATCCAAAGGCTCAAAAGTCCCAAAGCATCCTTTTCAATATGTCAGGATGTGAGGAGCTCCACCATTTGATTTTTGGGAAAGAAAAAAAAAAAAAACTACTTGAATTGAAAGGCAAAATAGCAAAATGGAGCTGTCATGATTTTTTAAGCATTATAATCTACAATATATTAAAAATTACAATCTATAACATTGTAATTAAGCCATTTCACTGCTACTCGAGGTGTTAGAAACAAAACATCAAGGAGAACTAGTATTAAGAACTAGGCTGTCATCGACCATGTGGGTCTTCATCGTCTTCTTCGTCATCATCAACATTTACACAACAACCAGTTGGAAACAACCCCAGTTAGAAGCAAAAGCCCTTGTCATCCATGATTGCAATTTCTTGAAAAACACTACAGAACTTAGTTGTCAGGCACCGTGTGGGTCTTCATCGAGGACTTCTTCATCATCCTCGTCATCAATTAACACAACAAAGGGTAGGAAACCACCCCAGTTTAGAAGCAATGCCCTTGTCATCCACAATTGCAAGTTTCTTGAAAAAAACACTTGCAATGAAAATTGAATCCTACCGCTGGCATTCACTACTCTCATCAAAGTTGACCAAATCTCATTATCTAGGCCAATCAATGAAAGCTCGCTGTTGACCAAATATCATTATCTAAGCCAATCAATGAAAGCTTGCTGCTCCTTCAAATGAACTGCCCCAACTGGATTATCATCACACTGATGTCATCTGCAGACCCACGAGTCAGAGATAAGCTCGCAAGCTGCTTACATGCGGAGAGCAGCGATGGGGAGTCAGCATCTGTGCAAAAGGGTCGAGCAATATCAACTGCCTCCTGATTGCTAACCTGAAAAAGGGGCGAGATCTCTTAGTAAATAAAGAACTATGAGAAAAGTAGTAATTGAACTATATTGGAAGAGAGGATCATGAGAGGATGACACATTAATTTTTTTTTTACCTTATCCCAAAGTCCGTCTGAAGCTAGAATTAGGAATTCACAGTCATGCTTGATTCTAAGAATCTTTGTCTCAGGCTCTGCAATTACCCATTTCTTAAGATGTGAATCACCAATCCCTCTACATACAGCTAGCGACCCTTGTAATCTCCAAACACCACGGTTGCAATCAACATAGCCCCCCTGAAATAAAATGTTTCTCAAATCCATTAGTTTCAATCCCAAAAAAAATACTAATGCCGACAATAGAAATCCATTAGTTCCAATCCCAAAATGCTAACAGCACAAAAGGTAGAAAGATGGTAACAGCTTGCCCACGAAAAATAAGGAAAAGACTTCATTTTGCACAAATCGGCCCATCGATATTATGTACCTCATCTTGGATGGCTCATGGACCAAAAATCACTCAGATTGGAAGATCTATTTGTAAAATATTCTGCCTTTTTCTTGATAGAATGTGAACAAGTGTTGTACTTGTTCACATTCTGCCTTCTCTCTTAACCCTCTATTTCTTGATAGCCTATTAGAAAATATTTGGTTTGTGGCCCACCCATGGAGGTGCCTATGATGTCAACTGTTCGAATCTTTGGACAGTGGGTGTTCCACTTGCACCCCTTGTGCGAAATGAACACCCGAATGGTATTTGCAAAACTTTAATACCTCTAATTCAACATCCATAATATGGGAGAAATACCATTGACCCAGCTAGTAACATGTACAGATGGATATGGGACCAACAGAAGGATTTCATCTTTCCCTAAATAAAATCATCCAAACAATGGTGGAAGTTGGAACATACAAGAAAGTGCATATACTAAGCCATAATGAAGAATATAAATTAAACTCTGCCATGCCAGAGAATGAACAAGCACGTAGAACAGGGCTCCTAACATAAGAGAGTATACATGGTATTTCTCGAGAACCCTTCCAATTTGGAAGGCAGAAATGAGGAAATATCATCTCCACTCCAACTATGACAGTTAATACTCAGGCAATCTCCAAAGTCCAGAAAATCCAAGCCTGAATGTGGGTTTAAATTAGATGGGTCATACCCAACAACACCAAACAGATGATAATAACAGTCCAGTCAATGGATTCTGGCCAGTTGGATATGGACTACTGCCCCTTTTTGAACAATCCATCAAGCCATTATACTGTTAGAATCATCCAATTGGAGTATTTTTGTGCCACAACCCAACCTAGAAGAGGCACGATCAGAGATCAACTTGGGTATCTATTTATCATCAGCTTCAACCATATCAAAGCAAAACATGGCAATCAATGAAGTCCATATACTACAGACTGAAAGAAGAAGAAAAGAAAAGTAAAAAAGAACTTACCAGGGCCTCAATTCTGTTTCTCTCATCTTCCCTTGAAGGCCGGTGATCGACCGTGAGGGCCTCAGCAACTCCACCTCGACTCATAACAACACGACAGTCCCCAGCATTGGATACAACAAGATCAGAGTTGCTAATCAGTACGGTTGCGCAGCAAGTCCCGCCTCGAACATCCTCCTTCAGAAACTCCGCATCCGTTGTCACATAACCACTTTTAACAGCATCCTCCATCCCATCACTTCCTCTTTTCATCACTTCATCCATGATATTCTTACCCAAATTCACTGCCGCAAACTCAGCAGCTCTTGTGCCTCCATGCCCATCAAAAACACCGAAAAAGGCCTGCCAAAAAAATAAAAGAAGGTCAAATAAAGGATGGAAATTTCTCTTAAATTCTTATCATATTTATACCCCTTTTTTTTTTCCTAAAAACATGATTTGCTCGCCAATTCTTCAATCCCATAATTTTCCTGTTCTACTATGAGAAATTCCAGAATGATGTGTGCTTCATGGAATTCCATAAACTGCACTCACAGACAAGTATGCGATAGGGATCATTGATGGGGTGGGCCATCGCCCAAAACTTGCATGACTGGACAATCTTAGCTAATAATCTAACAATCAAAGTTGATAGGACTATCTAACAATTCTAACACACCTAAAAACCTCAGACGCATAGATTCATCGATCCACAGGCAATGGTCCACCAAATCACCTTAATTTCTGGACAATTTACCATCCAAGTGACAGATCGCCACCACAAAATCCGATAACAAAACTTCTAACAAAAAATTGAAAAGAAAAGAAAAGAAAAAAGAATCGAATTTATAAATACCTGTTTGGGATCTCCATCAAGATCGACGATGGCAGCATGCCGATCTTCCATCACTTCCCTCCGACCTTTCTTACAGAAAAACGAATACCGCTCGCTCTCCATCTCGATCTCTTTCAAACCTCCCTCTGAAGGTGGTGTAAAGCTCAAAGAAGGCAGGGAAGGGATATCGATCCGCGCAGGCCTCTTTCGCTTCAGAAGCGGAGCCGGTGAAGAAGAAGGAGCGGATTCGACAACAGCAGCGGCATCTTTCCTGCAAACCCTAAAACCGCTTGCTTGTTTCTGAATACATCGGAGCCGAAAAGAAGAAGAAGATGAAGGAGAGGAACACGAAGAAGACGAAGAAGAAGGAGATCCGATTAGGGTTAGGGTTTCTGGAGAAGAAGCGTTCTTGCAGAAGAGGGAGATTCTAGAAGGGGAGAAAGCAGGAGAGCTTGCAACTGCAACGGCACAAGACATGATTGGAATTTTCAGATTTCTTCAGAGATGGATTCGTTTTTTCTTCGCTGGAGAAAGAAGGAGCTTTGAAGGAGGAGCGATTTTTATGTGTAGAGAAAGGAAGAAAATGCGGGTCGAGTCAAAGGCACCCGAGTATGAAGCGTGTTGCGGTGGCTCAATCTGAGGCGTACACGTTTCAGTTGAGCTTTGATCTAGAGCGTTGGCTTGTTCGGAGGAGAGGTTGATTATTCATACACGGCTGCTTCTGGATTGGGTATCTTCCTTTTTTATTCCTTCCATATGAAGCAATTTCTGATGATGGGTGACAGGTGGCAAATAGTTGGATGGACCACAGATGTTACCGTTGGAATATCCGGAGGACTGCGGAGCATACACGCGCTTGCAGCCTTGGATTAACATACGCAGGTACATATGATAATATTAGATCTGAGCTTTCTATCAATTGGAACTCAGTTATGACTCAAGATCAAGCTGTTTCACTAGTAATATGGGTCAGATCGGATAAAAAATGAATGGAAAGATAAAGTTGTTTTCAACCGTCCGAATTTTTTTATTTAGTGTTGAATGAATGAATAGTAAAAATTCCTTTATTTTTTATATAAAGTTTTAAATAGTAGGATCCACGTGATGGAAAGATCAGATCTTTCATACTATCAATTTGAAAATTGTTCCTATGTGAAGACGAGCACGACCCAGATTTGTATGGGCGCAGAGAACTTCTGAATTGCTGACCGTTGTTTGACTTTATGACTCGTGAAAAAGGAGGAATGAGACCACAGCCCGAGAAATTTTCGTGGCGGTGCCCCTACTCTTTGAGTTTGGTTTATTTTCGTCGCGCTATATAATTCAATCATGTATCGTCCTATTTGGGCCTACATGTGAAGAATATTAGACGATCGGAACCGACCAATTTCTGTATTGTTTGAAATTATATCAAGTAAAATGAAAATTTTACTGTAAATATGTTTTAAATATCACTATATTTAGATGAATTTATAACATTGAAAAGAAACTTTTCAACGGATTAAATTTAACTCCAAATATCGAATTATAAGATTATCAATTAACTGTGATTTTTAAATATAAAATTACATATGGTCATATCTAAATGATGGAAGGTTAAAATTTATCTTTACCCAGAAGGATGTGGGCCCAGAAGAATACAACGTTTAATTGTAAAGTCCAATACGACGTTCAACTGAGAACAGAAAAAGAGGAGAACCGGTAAACGATGAAAGTTGTACACTCGAATGATGGTTAACCACCATTCTTGTAGAGGTTGGCGACTCGGTCAGCGCACATTCCATCCATTGTGACCGTCCAAGTCTCTGAACCAACAGTGGATATAGCGTAAGACGATAGTAAAACTCATAGCATTATTTCAACCATCCGAATATTCCGATAAAACTGAACTGTCTACTATTTGGGAGCCGATAAGATGCGTCCTCGGCCTCACCCAAGACAGTGCAGCCCCTTACAGTGGGACCCACCTTGATATATGTATTGTATATCCATACCGTCCATCGGTTTTTATAGGTTATTTTAGCAATGACCCAAAAACGAATTTTATCCAAATCTGACGTGGAGCATACAATATGAAATAGTGGTGGTTGAACGCTATACCATTAAAAATTTCCTAGGGCCTACCGTAATGTTTTTGCAATGTTTATTTTCTATCCAACCTATTGATAAGGTCAAAAAAATCTGGATGAAGGGGTAAAACAAATATAATCTTGATCTAAAACTTTCATAGCCCACAGAAAGGTTTTAAATGTAAATCACCACTATTTCCTACGGTATAGTCCACCTTAGATTTGGATCCGTTCCATTTTTGAATTCGTGGCCTAAATTTATCTTTAAAAACAGATGGACGGCATGGATATATGATACATACATTAAGGTAGGCCCCACATTAAGGGCCGCACCGTCTTGACAGAGGTAGACTCGGGCCGCACTTAATCCACTCCCCAACTTATTTTACTTTCTACCTTTCATAGTTTCATTTAACGGCCACAAATTGGGAAGCGGATTGGAGCTATATAGCCGGTGTAGATGCATGTCGTGCGAAGACGAGCGCGGACGCTCCTCGGGCTCCGAGTTGTACGAACGGTTCAAAGGAGATCAAAGTTACACGGGCTCCACAATGCTGTATTTATTATATCTAAACCCTTCATCCATTTTTTCGAGATCATTTTAGCGCATTAGACGAAAAATAATCATATCCAAAGCTCAAATGGGCCACACCAAATATAGCAGCGACGGTAATGATTTTCACAGTTAAAAAATTCGTAGGGCCCACCATAACGTTTATTTTCCATCCAATCTGTTAATAAGGTCAAAAATAAATGGATGAAGAGGAAAAACAGATTTCATATTGATCTGAAACTTCCGTGACCCTCAAAATGGTTTCAACGGTAAACGTTCAATCCCCCACTGATTTTTTTCAGTGTGGTCCACTTGATACTTAGATCTGTCTTATTTTCTGGCTCAAGCCTTAATATGAGCTCATAAAATAGATGGACGGTTTGGATATAACAAATATTTCATGATGAGACCCACAGAACTTGCTGACTTTAATACACTAGCTATATAGCTGGTGTGCGGTACACCAGCCTATCCGCTTCCCACAAATTGCCCATTTTGCATGCAAGTATCGTACAACTAATGTGATTCTTCCGGGCTATGCGGCGTTGGCTTCCATGGTCTACTTAATTTACATCTTTGGCATGTGCAAAGGGTACGGTTTTCCAATCTGAAGTATGAAATGTAGAAAATTGCACAAGGACTTGGACCAGAGGGTCTTCCCGTTCATTGAAGGGAGAAAAAGCCGGAATAAAGAACGAAAAGAAGAGAGAAATAATGATAAAAGAATACAAATCTACGTTTGAGAGCTAAGGGAAAGGAGAGGAAGTTTTATATGTTTTGCTTGACAAAGAGAAGAAAACTTTCTAACTAATTACTTAAAATTAAGAGAGTTTTTTATTTTACTAATATCATAATTGAAGAAAAATTTTTAGAATGAAGACACGAGATAATATAAAGCATCAAGAAAATGAAAAATATATAAATTGAAGTGCCTTGGTAACCCAACCCTAAAACAACCTGGCTTCTAGATGACACTGACCGTAATATGTAAACATTCTTTTGATCATACTTTAGCCTTATGAGCTCCATTTGATCAAAAGACTATAGAAGTCTCGAGCTGATGGAAACCAAACTGCCCAAACCAGTAGACTTATACATGTTGTCGAGCACAACTAGATTGATCGATGGCCTGGTCAATCGATCGATGACAATGGTCTGATTGAACGATGACTGGTAGAAATGTCCAGCAAGCAAATCACATATATATGAAATTTCTTGATTGTATCGACAGACCTTCGATCGATCTTGATCAATCAACAGAACCTGTTCGATCGATTAACAATGGTCAATATCGTCTAGCAAGCTTTCAGAAAAAATGCTGGAATTGGTCGATCGATTGAATCATTGCTCGATCGATCAAACGTGCCATTTTTTTAATGTTGGAACTTGATTACTTTATAAAGAGCATATAAACCTAGGGCATTTCCATGACTTTTTGGTGCAATAGGTGATTCTCCATTCATATTCCTCACCTAAAGCGTCTAAACTAATAAGATTTATGTCATTTTCTTAAGCTTTACTACTCTAATGAGGATTCCAAGCTCAATATTACTCTACCTTTTTTTAGAGATTAGACGCTAAACTTATACGTATATCATTGTCTAAATCCTCCAGAAGACTCACATAGGTGAATCCCATTTGGAAATCAACTATTTATTAGGTGTAAGAGATTCTACTATCCTCTAATTACCTTGGTCATTTAATCGGGGCATCTGTAACATCCTGGATTTTCACTATTTTGGATTTTCAAAAGACCCATTAATTTTTTTTATATAATTAACTTATGTTATCACTTACTGACCATTAGCACTCAATGTTACTTTATAAACGAGTGATACCAGTAAAGAATCAAACAAATCTAATTAATTAACCGTAGAAAGCCAAAGAATCTTGCTGATCACTTAAACACCGAGTTTAGCCATATGATTTGTTTACATGGGGCCCAAATCTAGCTGACCTATCACTAACTAATCAAGGCAACCGCAACTAAATGAGGACCCACCTAAAGTCGAGATAACTAGGGGTTGGATCTTAATTAATAAAATAAACTGTGCCAGTATCCTTTTAGCCTAAGAACTGACGGTTTAGAGTGATTATAAGTGAATTGTCATTTCTACTGGTTGCGATAGGTCACACTATAAACTTAGCTAATCCAAACCCTAATAATTGCGTACAAGAAATCTTGATATCTAATTTATTCTAGAAATGTCCCAATTTTTTGATCAAGTTCTAGATCGCTTGTTAGTAGGCTACTAGTTTCGAAACTATACAATAATGTCCATCTCGCTGAGCTTGATGTCCATCGCGGGTGGAGAATCAAGATAGTACCTAGAACTGCGCAATTCGGCCAGAGGCCGATTGCTTGAAATGCGCAAATACCCTAAGCTGAAGCTTGAAACTTAAGTGAAATAAGTCCATTTGTTTTTTCACAAAGTTGTAGTTTTCGGACCATCGATTCATGGCCAAAGTCGAGATACAGACTAAAGATATTTCTCCAAACATATCAAATAGCCACGGCTTTGATCGACTATCAGTGACCATTGAACAAACTTCTAATCATATTTGTCGATCGGCACATCCAAATCGCGGGCCGATCATATTCATATGTATATCGTCATTAGGGCTAACTATTTTACGATATATATCAATATGTATACCCCATATTGGGTCCTAGAGGTTAGAAAAATTCTCCCATAGGAATAGTATAGTAAAAACCCAGCCCTTGGGGGCCATTTACACCAAATTTGGCGCTGTATGAGGACTTCATTTGGGCACCCCATCTCTCCATATGAATTTGCATTTTCTAAAGGAGAGAAAGAGAGAAAGAGAAAGAAGAAGAAAAATAAGAAGAGTGAGAGTAGGAGTTGGAGGTTTTGGTGCTTCTTTTCATCGGTCTCCTCCAACCAAAGCTCTGGTCTCGATCATTTTCCTCCACCGAATCTACCCTACTTGCGATTGGGAGGTAAGAAGCAAATCTTACTTCCTAACCTAGGTTTTTCTAAAATGAATTGCATGAATCTCATATAGTTCTTGGTGTTTATATAAGAATTTGTGATTTTTTCCAAATCCCTAATCCTAGGAGCTCAAAATCGGATATTTCTTTTTAAGGTGCGGATCATTATCTCTAGGTTATCATTTATCGACTATTGAGGGTATCGGTTAATGATTAAATGCTTGTAAATGAATTTGTACATGCTAATATGTAAATGTTTTGATTTGTCTATAATATATGCTATTTATTATATATGGATGCTCACATGTTTGATGAAATGCTTGAATGTATTACTTTTTCGATGCTCATGAGCTTAATTTAATACAGAAGTGATTGTATTACTTTATGCATACTCACATGTTTGATTTAATGCCTTAGTGAACGTAGTATCTAATGTATGCTTACATGTTTGATGAAATGCCTAAGTAGTTGTATAGTAGAACCTATGCTATAATTGTGTGATATAGTATTTAGTCCATAACGATACTTAGGATTGCTACAATGTTGAGTCAGTTGACTAACTGTCTGAACTAAAAGGGTGGCCTAAGTTAAGGCGGCCACCCTGGGCTTGTTCGATTGACCTAGGTTGAACACGGACAATGGACAGTAATTGGAGTACACGGGCTACTTGCACTTAATGCCGATTGTTTCGTGGTTCTCCCATGTCAATCAAATTAGTCTACTAGCCGACTGATCATATATGTTCATAATGTACGATACGACTAAATGGAATCTAGGATATCCCGTTCTCAATGGATGTGTCCATTCATAACAGTTAGTACGATACAATCTCACTAAGACTCATGAGTCGGGCATGATGGTATGAGACACTGTGTCCGAGCTATCGGCCTATGCTGGGGTGACGAGCCTCCCCATAGTGACCAGTGGGCGCTAATGGAGGTGATATATCATTGTTCAAATGACCCCTGTCAAATTACCCGGCCGATGGTTCCGTGTCAGAGTACCGTTCAAACGACTCGGGCGTAAATGAAATTGGGTGGCGAGCTCTTTTCCTTTATGTGTTTTGGTTTTATGTGACACGCCCGCACCTCGGAACTGAGTGATCATACCCGGTATTGGATGTCGATTCATATCGGGTTAATTCTTATACATTTAGGTATCATACTGTACCTTTGAAATTGTTGATTTATGAGTTAAACAGGTGATACCTAAAGTTGGATCAAGGGACACTGGTAATGAGTCGCTACGTGTGACAACAAGACACGTGATTCGGATAAGGACTTGTGATATAACGCCGGTATCCTAGCTCACTAATATGCTGGAGGAATGGAACTTAGTAATTACTCGGCTAACATGATCATTCATCGCATCGCATTAGTTTAGAATGTGTCGAAACATGCATTGAAGTCGCATGTTGAGGAAGTATTGTCATTTGCGAACCAGGTTTTTGGAGTCGCGTGTGAGGGAGTGTTGTTTGGAAAGGGTATGCATTATGTCATATCTTCATATCCACATTTAACAAGAGTATTTAAGAATTGTTTGATTTCTTGTTTATCATTAACTGTACTGATTATATCGATATCATGTGTAATTTAGAACTAGTGGAACCACTGAATTAGCTACTCACTCCCACCTGGGACGGTGTTTTAAAACACTAATCAGGTATATTATTAATGCAGGTTCTATCGAGGCCTCCAACGAGTAGGCTTAGATTGGTTTACACCACCACCATTATGTTTTGGAAGATTTGGAATAAACTGAAAACTTTACACTTTAACCATCTTGGGTATCTATATTGTGGCTTGTATAATCCTCATTAGGGTGGACATCACTTTTCAATTGTACTTTGACTGTTTGTCCTATATTTATTAATTTTTGTTATCTCTGTCTCGCTTTGGTTCTGCTAAGTTGAATGGTACAACTCTGATTATTCGTGTGCGAACTTAATGTGAATTAGAATGAAGACGCATGTGTATTTTATTAAGTTAACACCTGGGAACTCGGGATCGGAGTCTATGTACTCAAGTGCCGATTTTTGGGGTGTTACAGCATCGCATGTAAGGTGTTTGTTCGTGGAGTTGAACCATCAACATCAATGAATGTGGGAGTAATTGAGAAGCGAATTTAAGCATGAGAGAGTATTGAAGAAGTATCTCAAGACAACACATCAATGGAGCTCAATCTGATAAGTAATGTCACGCCCTAAACTCAGAAACCGGGCTCACAAAATTTCCGATCGCCGAATTCGGCTCCGACAGCCTTCGTAGAACCCCATTCTCGGTTCCCAGCGCCCATTCGCCAGGTTCCGATCCTAGGATACTACGAGGAGGATTTTCAACATTAGTTTAATTCGTAGTAAGCATAACCAAAGGCATAACCCACAAACAATAACCAAAAACTCCATCACATTTCCACTATGATAAAAAAATTTACAAGTACAATAAGCATAAAGGGAAATACAATGATAATAAACAAAAAGCTCCAATATGATCTACAAAGTGCTCCTTCCTCAGCGCTGCTGTGCTTCAACGTCACCTGCACGCAACGGTCGTGCATAAGCTTATAAAAAGCTTAGAGGGTGGTGAAAGTATGTGCTCAAGGTGGTAATGCAGTTATGCAGTATCAGAGTAATGCGGAACACGCTGATGAAAGCCAAGAATACCATAGCCATACCAAGGCCATGCGGTGCAAAGCATGAATGATGTCGGCCATATTAAGGCCATGCAATGCGAAATGTAACTCAAGCATACAAATCCTCATCTAAGTCCACATATCAATACAGCTAAAAATCTGGAATATCACCGGGGTCTAGTACACTTCAAGCTAGATTACCGTCCCATCGCGCGCAATAAAGTGAGTGAAAAAGACCTCACTATCCGCTTGCCAATATCAGGCTCGGCTCGTCAATAGTGGACCCATTCCTCGAGCTAGTCAGACTCAGCCTAGCATTGCCCCTTACTCTCTGGGGGGTAAGGCCGCACCCCCTTCCAACCGACCATGACACAGTGGAAAGTGCAATCGTCTGGTAATCGGCACTCGACGCTCATGCACCCACTCGGTCTAGACGTTGGAGCAACCTCATGGTACCATAAGGGTTTAGGGACTTTCACCCAGGGATTTCTATAGCACCCCATGTAGAACAAGATTTTCGGTATCCAATCCTGCCAACTACGATACGCTTGTGGAGGCTACGGCCCTGATGTTGCTAGGGCGTACGATAACCATGTCACACAATGCGAATGCATGAATCACACTATCCAGTCATGCAGAAATCCTGCGCATGTCATGCGCTCATGTAGAGTAACACCGCCTATCTAGGAGCCCCTAAACAATCTGCCCGAAGGCATATGCTATGATCAGTCACTTCTCATCTCAAGCATACATATGATGCATATGATCATGAGTTATGGAGCTATACTACACATGTTATAAAGTAATGTACTATCCTTACAACGCAGATGGCCTAGACGGCCTACACATAACAAGTACGGGCCAAACAATGGGCCCTATGGAGAGTTGTAATGTGGACATTTAACCAACATTATACTTGCAATGTGGACGTCAAACCAACATTGCTCCCAAGGCACAACCGTCGTGAACATCATTACATAAACTATGTTGGGATCACACATTGCAATGGACCTTAGGTGCATCCCATTGGGCCTTAATACATCAAATGGGCCAAATCACATGGGCCTTATATTCATCAAGTGGGTCACATCAATGGGCCGCACCAATGGGCCTTGTGTACATTACAATGGGTCATAACCCATGGGCCTTAGAATGCATCAAAATGGGCCTACTCATATGGGCCTTATGTATATCAAATGGGCCACACCAATTGGGCCCTATATGTACACCAAATGAGCCTCAACCCATAGGCCCCAATACATCTTAATGGGCCTTAACCCATGAGCCCCTAATACATCAAATGGGCCTTAACCCATGGGTCACAATTACATCTAATGGGCCTTACAACATGCCAAGGTGGGGTCCACTTGGACTATGGATCTGGCCCATTCTCTAAGCCCATGCCATAAAATAGGCTTCTAAGATGGTTGGACGGATTGGGTGCAACCCATGCATCATGGTGGGTCCCACTGTCATTGGGCAGTGTCAATAAAACACATGCATCACCCTGGTCTCCACCGTCCGCTAGACGGTGAATAAAACTGATACATCATGGTGGGTTCCACCGTCCACAGCAGTGGACGGTGTTGCAACACATGCAATAACGGTGGGTTCCACGTGTATGGCCCACCATAATGTTTTCCTGTCATCCAACCTGTGACAAGGTCACACGGACCTGAGTGAAAGGAAAAACACAACTCTCATCTTGATCCAAAACTTCTATGGCCCATAAAATGGTTTTAATGGCAGAATTCTAATCTCACTGTTTCCTGCAGTGTGGGCCACCTGAGCTGTGGATGGAGTTGAGATTTGGAGGGGGCCCACTGCTGGGAGTGGCCCACCTCATGAATGGGTTGAATGACAAATAAACATCAAGGTGGGGCCCACGGCTATAGCCGTGGGTTGCTGTCCTCCCGCCAGTCCGTCCGTCTGTTGGTGCGCAGGCAGCAGCAGGCGCTGCCTGCTCTTCTGACAACTGCAGCAGCAACGCTGCTGCCCATGTTATATATATATATATATTTAAAATTATGTTTTCTTGCGGTTTTTCGGGTGTGCGGCCCGCATCATATAAATCCACCCCGGCCATTGGTCTCTACAGACTATGACAAGTCCATCGAGCCCAATATTGGACATGTCCTGGTGCGTAAGAAATTTTAAGTAAATTTGAAAGGTAAAAATCACCATTTTTAATGCTATGGCCCACCAGATACTCAGATCAACCTCATTTCTCGACTCAACGCCTAAAAGAGTCTGAGGAAAAGGATGGATGGCGTGGATTGAACACATGCATCAAGGTGGGGCCTACATGAGTGGGCCACCCATAAGCTTGGAAACAAGCTGATATTTGTGTTCTCCAAACCACGTCCAGCGTCCAGGGACGCTGGACAGTCTGGCCGTGCAAGGTGGGCCTGCTCAGGTGGGCCACCAATGATGGATGGTGTGAGTACAACACACATGAAGTGGGTCCCACTTATAGACGGCTTAGACAAAATACATACTTCATGGTGGGGTCCAACCGAGTGGGCCATACAACCACATCATCATCACTAAAGAAAACATAAAAAGGGAGGGAGAGAGAGAAAAAGAGTGGGACACGCATGATGGAGGGACCCCGGCACTATGGGCCCTCCCTTCAATGATCTACAACATAAATTAAGTGACCATTACATGTGGGCCCATTAAATCGAAATCCAACGGTGGAGATCCATTCTCCACTAAGATAGACGGTCTAGATGACCCTAGGTATGCAAGAAAAATAAACATCATGATGGGGTTCATGGAGAATGGCCCCATCATGGAATGATCATGATGATCCAAGTGGGCCATCGGCCACATCTTAGGGTCCAAAGTGAGATTCAAACCATTGATCGGTTGGCCTCACTTGACCCATTTTAAAAACATTAAAACTACCCTATCAAAGCACCCACCGCTTGATCTTCTTGCTCCCTTGGCTTCCTTAGCTCCTTAGCTTTGATTCCAACAGAGGAGATGAGGTTTGGATGGTTGAGATGGGAGATGATAGGGTAGGAAATGGGCCACACTTGAAGCTTGGGAGGAATGGGAGAGGCTTGGACGGATGATGCTCTTGGGTTGCTTGGATTATGCTTTGAAAAATGAAGGAGAGAGAGAGAGTTGTAAAGAGAGATGAGTGAGGTGTGATGGAGTGATGGATGAGGGAGAGAGGGATGGGTGTGTAAGAGACTTTTTTGACTTTAGGGGTTTTTGGTGTAAGAAAGGTATGTGCTTGTAAGAACTTTTTGACTTTTGGGGCTTGCTTAAGAAAGGGTGAAAGGTGATGTGTACTTGACATGTACTTGACATGATGGGGTTGATGGGTTGATTAATTGATGTGACAAGTCGTAGAGATTCTCTCAGGATTCGCACGCGCGGCGTTTTTCTCGCATCAAATGCTGGCCCACATCTCCTGGCCAGAGTATCGCATCGAAACTGCGGTGACGACGCGGTCGCTAAGGTACAAGTCTTGGGTTGAGTTGACTCGGGTTGACGGCATGAGAATCAAGGTCGCGCGCAAATACCGGTTAACGGTTGAAGGTTGTCGAAATTCGACTGGGAAGACCGTGAAAGTCTATGGAACGGTACGGTCTAGGATACGGGGCTTACAAGTAAGTTTTTAATTTTTAGAGTCTACGCACTCTTTTCTTGTGTATGATTGAGTATAGAGTTTGTGAACTAAATTCGAATAGGTTATTATCTATGACTTAGGTTATTGTGTAGGGCCAAATTTACCTGACACAGGTGTGTATGCATTAGTCTCCTTGGAGAGCCTCCAACGGGAGTATACATAGGTGCTTGGATTAGGATTGCTTGTAATTGTTGGTTAGTCGATAGAAAACCAACTAAAGTCTCTCAAGGGAACCATCGACACGGGTGAAAATTTGTTCCTTTGACAAGGGAGCGTACGTACATTAGGTCCTTTTGTATGTTTATAAAAGTTAGGGATAAACCTATTAAAAACTTCCAAGATAGTAAATATTGGTACACTCGAGGAGAATCCATCCACCGAGAGTGGAGTAGAGAAATTAAACCATTATATATGCTTGTGTTTGTGATTTTCATTTAAGCACAATTCTATTCATGCTTATGTGTTGGATTAGTTAAATCATATGAATGTTTGAATAATGTTATTTTTTAGGCACTTAACTTCTAAGCACACACAAGCTCATAATCATTATAGACTAGTTTCTTAATTGATATATCTATTGTAGTCTATGTGATCGGACCCACTTTGGCTTGGAAGCCTTAGTGTTAATTTTCCTTATTAGGTTTAATTAGTAAATTATATTATTTTGGTAAAGAATTTAAAGTGGTCTTATTCACCCTCCCTTTAGGTCTTAGCCGTAATTTTAAGCTCCGCCAAGCTTTCGTACGCGTTATAGTAGACAATCCACCCAATTTCAATTGTTATCAGAGTGGGTTTCTCATTAAGGACTTAATCGTTTAGAGTAAGATAAAAAAAATGAGCTTTAGAATGTTTACCTGTGAGGGAAATATTTTACACGACCACCTTATTTTGATAGGTCTAATTACACTTATTAGAATTAGGGCTGTACACGAACCGGTCTAGCCCGATTAACTCGCTCGACTCGGCCTGAAAAAGCTCGACTCGACCTGACTCGGAACTAAGTTCGGGTCGGGACGGACCATTTTCTTCAGCCCGAAACTGAGTTCAGGCCAAGTTCGGATAGGTCCTAGTTTGGCCTGACCTAGCTCGAAACCCAACTTGACCTGGCCCGACTCGATCAAGTGGTGTATATATATATATATATATATATATATATATATATATATATATATATATATATATATATATATATATTCAAAACCCTACCTGTCCCTTTCCCCTTTTTACCCTTCTGGGATAGTTCACCACCCATCTTTGAAGTGACAATGACTCATCTATCTCACAGACGTATAACTTGAACGACCTAGATTCATCCAAATACAAAAATGAATTATAATGTCCTAACTAGTTAGATTTTTTATGGAGTCTATAGTTCAACTATCTAAACCGTTGATCGAGGGTCTTGTAATGGGACGCGGATTACCTACCAAAGCCCTTCCCATGAACTTGCTGTCAGGTTCGAAACTGGCCCGAACTCGGCCCGAACTCGCCCGATTACTGATCGGGCCAGGTTCAGGCTAGGTGTGGCTGGTGACTAGGCTGGGCCGGGTTGAGCCCAGTTCGACTCGGATCAACTCGTGTACACCCCTAATTAGAATGCTAGGATGGGGGTATTCTTGAGATCCATTGACCCTACAGTTTGGGCAATTGTCGAACAAGGATGGACTATGCCCTTAGAACAAGTCATGGTTGATTATAGAACCATTAACACTTCCAAAGATCAATCCAAATGGAATGTGGATGAGAGAGCTCGGTATACATATGATGACAAAACTCTTAATGTGATTTACTATGTGGTTTTCTCGATTAATTTAAACGCATTTGCACATGTGAAACGAGTAAGGAAGAGTGTGACACATTAAAAACCACCTATGAGGGAACTAACACAGTAAAGTACTCGAAGCTTTGACCCAATTTGAAAATATTAAAATGGAAGAGTCTGAAACATTTGTTGATGCAAAAATCTAGTCCACCCTTTTTAGACCTTCGAGTACCTGCATACGAAGAAGACAAAGGAGATGTTGGCTAGAGCAGGGGACCCTCCGATGCTAAAGTCAGGCTAGGAATCTAGGTCTAGTAGTATCGAAGGGTTTTAGATGAGATATTCTAAGTACCTTTCACCATTAGAGATGCTTCTATTTATAATTGAGGAAAGACAGTGACGTAGAGGAGATTCCCCATTTAGTAAGGACATACTGTAGAGGGATTTAGATCCACGTGGGGGAATCTCTCAAGGTAATTCTCTTGCTCATGCATAGAGTGTGACTATTGCATTATGAGCTCATGGCGTGCTGAAGAGATAACTGCTACTTCTTTCCTTTTCCAGAAACTTTAGGCTGTCCAAAACCTTGATAAAAAGTGGTTGTTGCTTCAAAAGCGGAAGAATGCTCTTCAGTTGTACTATAATAAGCGCTTTCAGGAAGAAGCTCGAAGGATTGACGATGAGACGAGGCTTGCATTGAATCAATAGCTTTTTGACTCTATTCTTGAGTCTCTTAAGGTTGTTGAATCCGAAAGAGAGGTTGATGATGTTGATGCAAAATTTAATTTGCATTTCCCTCCAGGTGAAGTGGAAGTGGAAGAAGGGCAGTTTAAGAGGCCAAAACGAAAATCTCTGTATAGTATTTGCAGTAAGGCTAGTTTATGGGAGGTAGCAAACAAGTTCGAGTATTTGTAGGACTAGTAAAGATGGTATGTATATTCTTATCATAACCTTGCATTGGCTTTGAACATAAAGTGTAACTATGCCCCACTTCACTTGATTCTAGCTGGTGGATGAATTGGAAGATGCCAAGGAAACACCTGATGAAATAGCTGCGAACTTTACTTGCGCGATGTTTGAGACTCCTCAAGATGTGCTCAAAGGTGCCAGGCAAATGGTATGAATTCTACTTTATTGTTGCCCTAAATTTTAAATTTCAATATCTGTGTGGAATTTACAACATATTGTGCTTGGCATTTTTAGCATTTTCATCTCTTCTTTTTTTTTCATGCTCCAGGCGGCAGTAGAGATCAGCTGTGAGCCATCTGTCAGGAAACATGTTCGTAGTATATTCATGGAGGAAGCTATGGTCTCAACTAGTCCTACACCTGATGGGAAAACTACAATAAATTATTTTCGTCAGTTTGCAACTGTCAAGTGGTTGGATGAGAAGCCATTCTATCGATTCAAAGATGTACAGTGGCTTCTTATCCAAAAAGCGGAAGAAGAGAAACTCCTTCAAGTTACCATAAAATTGCCGGAAAATATTCAAACTAAGTTAATAAGTGATTCAAATGATTATTGCATCAGTGATGGAGTTAGTAAGTCTGCTCAGCTTTGGAACGAGCAGCGGAAGTTGATATTGAAGGATGCTTTCTTTGGTTTTCTTCTTCCTTCAATGGAAAAGGAAGCCCGATCCCTCTTGAATGCAAGAGCCAAGAACTGGCTGCTTATGGAATATGGGAAACAGTTGTGGAATAGAGTATCTGTTGCGCCATATCAGCTGAAGGACACTGATGCTGGCTCTGAGGATGATACTACACCGAGGGTCATGGCTTGTTGTTGGGGCCCTGGAAAGCCAGTAACTACTTTTGTGATGTTGGATTCATCTTGAGAAATGCTGGATGTGTTGTATACAGGGTCCCTCAGTCTTCGTTCTCTAAGTGCTAATGAGCAGTAGCGCAAGAAAAATGACCAACAACGTCTATTGAATTTTATGACAGACCACCAGCCTCATGTTGTCATTTTGGGAGTAGTGAATTTGAATTGTAAATGTCTGAAGGATGACATCTATGAGGTATGCAGTCCAAAATCCTGATTTCTGCTGAATTATCTAAAGTGATGATGATGACTGACTTGGCTTTGTTACTAATGTGCGCGCACGCACTCGATCTATCTCTGTGCATCCACACACGTCTAAAATCATTAAAGACAAGTTCTAACATATATTATATGAAAGGCTTTTATCTTTATTTGGAACCATGGTTTTGAGAAACAGTTGCACAAACTTACATCATTGACTTGCTCTCTCCACTATTCTGTCTTTTTGCTTCTCATGTGAATTAAACTTGGGCAATCATATTCTGACATAATTGCCTTTTATAGCACCAAGTTGCCTGCTCCTATATTATTTGTTTCTTCAACAAATAGTTTTTTCGGTACCCAACGAGGTTTGGGCGAGCGACCATCACGGTGGGTTTGCTCCCTACAGGTGTGGGTTCAACTCCCCTCCTCGGCGTTACCCAGTACATGTGGTTGTGGTTACACCTAGAAAACAATGTCTTACCATTGATAAATACCAAAATAGAAGGGGGTTGCCGACTCTATCAGTGATGTAGTTGCAGCAACCAAAGCATGTTTAAAGAGTGTTGATTGGTACAAACCAGTGCAACACATCTATAGACGTGCTATGCAGTGGGATCGCCTAAAGGTTATCCTTGAATAAGTGGGCACAAAGCAAGATTAAATTCTCTCCAAATCACATCCTAGGTTTGAACACATGCGACAACCACAAATACAGCACCAACAAGAAAACAATACAAAACAACTTAAAACCAACAACAAACCATCCAAACATGCCAAACCAAATTTCAACCCCCAAAACACCAAAAATCTGAAAGTAGGGCTCCCTCGAGTCAAACAACTACAGCTACCAAAACAGGTCTTCCGCTGCTTATATCCAATAACGCCCGCAGCCCATTGCTGTTATCCATCTGGCTCTACATCAATTGCCACAACCTCATCATCTACAACAGAAGACTGCGCAGATTTGTAATAGGTTTGAAGCAGAATCACTTCTAACAGAATGACAAACTCAACATTCTACAAAGACCAATTGCCATGGAGATCTTTATTTCCATCCATAGAAACCATATGCTTCAGTGTGGTGATCATTTCCTCTTTATCTTACATAATCAATCTGTGAGAATTTTTGAGTTGCTTTCAATGTGAATGTTGTTCATTTCGGAATCCATCTATTATAGCATCTCTACTGTTACTTCAGTGAAATGTTAAAATCATTCACTCTATGGAATCTCTGCAAACACCTCCACTCCGCTTTCCTTTGGATTTCCTCTCGATGATCCATCCACATTTAGTTTAACCCATTTCAACTCTGGCTTATACCATTTAGATATCACATTCTTCTTGAGTAGAGTTGTTCATGAAAAGAAAGTGCCATCGAGCTTACACGAAGCCTGCCTATACATTTCAAACATATGATAAAAACAGGTGCACTCGCATGGTACCGATACCATAACTTGTGGTGGTACTGAGATTCTGTTGGGGCCCACATCAACTATGTATTCGATCTACTCCATCCATTAAATGATCCCTTTGACTTTAGGTATTAAATCTAAAAAATCATTCAGAAAAGAAACTAAGGTGGGCCACATCACAAAGAAGAGTCGTGAGGGAAACCTACCAATAAAATCTTCACCACTGTTTGTGAGGACCATAGAATTTTTTATATGCTATCTAATCCATTCATCAGATGCATCTAGATTTGATGAAGGGAGAAACTAAAAATTAAAATATTGTAATCCTATGTGGGCCACACAAAATTTTCTCATACCTGATTTTACGCGATTCCCTTATTGTGCCCCCGCATAAATTTTATATGAGCACACCTGAAGGGATAAAAAATTTAAAAAACAAAGAAAAAGCAAAATTCTACTACCACTTCTCTTTTTTACCTCAATGAATAGACGGCCAAACTACATATGTCCTTGTAATCCATGTCTTCTTGTTTTTTCCATTCATTTTGAAAAAAACAAACAAACACCATGGGCACTTGCATGTGCAGATGTGCATCTTCTTCTCAAGAAGAATGCAGTGGGAGTTTTGAGTTTAAAAGTCCATCCTAGGTTTGAACACATTTTTTAAAAGGATTGTAATTTCATTTTTTTTTTTACTAATTCTGATTCTGATTGTGATTGTGATTCTGAATACTGGTTTTAACAAAAATGATGCCATTACTTCCTAATATCATCTTTACTGATTGAGGGGTTTGTATATTAATTTGCTTTTGTGTTGTTTCTATTCTTTTGACCTTTGAATTTTGTTATCTGTTTCCTAAATTGGGTTCCTGTTTTTCGTAGTATTCTTCTCAAAACTTTTAGGTTATTATTTTTGTAGAATACAATTGCTTGGAGATTTAGTTTCATTGCTCCTCTCACAGTATTTTTCATTTCTTCCTATATAATGTTACACAAACCAATAGTCCATCAAACCACATTGCTCATGTTGGATTTTGCCATAGTTTAGAAGATTAGCAGGTACATTTTTGATTTCTTCCTATATAAGTGTTTTTTTGTCTTTCTTCCTTTTGAGATGTGTACAAAGGCATGCTTGTTTGATTGTGTCTACAAATGCTATTTTATATAGGCTGACAAGCTAAAGAAGTACTAGAGGATGAAATTCATTTTCTCAAGAGAAGGGTTTCAAAACTTGAAAGTAATCTTGTGTCAAAGTCCACAGAAGTTACATCTGCAGTTTCAGGGAAAGAAGAAGCTCTATCTCAAGCAAATACTTATGCATTTCTAAATAAGCGTTATTGCATTATATGGAGGGTGTTTACTGTGTTGGAGTGTATTTGTTTCTTACACATGAGGGCACGCCTTAGTTGTAATTCTTATGACAGGTTGAGCAAAGTGAAGTATTGTTTATTTAGAAATGTGAATGTGGGATGCATTGTATGATTTGATTGCTATTTGTAATAAATGCATTGTTTTTTTTTTTACCTGATTACGTTTTATGTATTATTCCTATCAGCATTAAGCTTACATGAGTTATCAATGGAAACATACATCATTATTACAACAGGTTCTTGCAATGGAAACAGGTTCTTACAATGGAAACATGCACCATTATTACAATTTTCTAAAAAATAGCTACGAATTTTGGTCGTAGCTATTGTACTGAAAATCGTAGCTATTGCTAACTATAGCATTTTGCTACGGATTTCATTTCACTTTTAGCTATTGATATTATCCGTAGCAGTAGATACATTTCGCTACAGAAATTACAGCTACCGATTTTTTCTGTAGCTAGTGATATCTACTGCTACGGATCTAATCTGTAGCTGTAGGTATATTTCGCTAGAGAAAGTATAGTACGGCCTTTATTCGTAGCTACTGGTATCTATTGCTACAGATGTAAGCTGTAGTTGTAGCTACATTTCACTACAGAAAATATAGCTACGGCTTTTGTTTGTAGCTAATGATATCTATCGCTACGGATATAATCCGTAGCAATAGGTTTTTTGACCATTAACTACCCCACCATTAGTGACGGACGTGCTACGGCCAAAATCCGTAGCAAAAGGTCTTTAGCCACGAATTTTGGCCGTAGCTTTTGCCCATTTTTCTTGTAGTGTTATAACATAAGTCGGAGGCAGCCAGTACAGCACTGCTTGAAGCGTGGGAGGGTACTGGCCTTGGTAGTTCACTGACCTGTCTACTCTTTTGGGAGCTGGCGGGTGCTCCACATGGTGCAGGAACTTCTATAGCTGCCCAAGCCATCACTTCTTTAACCCTTTGGATGGGGGAAGGGTTCTGTTACTCTAGCATTTGCTTTATTAGGTCGATGTTGCTAGTCAATGTTTCAACTTGTTATTCTAGAGAGATAAGCCAACCTCTCAGTTCTGGGATCGCTGCATCAGTCCAGCGAGTGCTGAGTCAGCCTGAAGTTAGGTAGATGAGTCCCGATGGTCTGCAGACTGCTTTGGCGGTGCAAGGTCGGGTGTAACGATGGAGGTTTGTGCTTTCTTTCTCCCTTTTTTCATCGTTGGAGCACTGTAGAGGAGAATAACTTTCACTGTCGTTCCCACAAACGACACCAAATTGTTGATGTAGAAATCTAGTTAGCATTCCCCGAACCTTCTGATACCTACACAGAAAGAGGATAAAGGAGACCCTGGCTGTAACAGGGGACCTTCTGATGTTTAAGTCAGTTAAGAAATCTGGGTCTGGTTGAGAGTAGGGTTTTAGGCTTAGGATTGTGCGTACCTTTCACCATTAGGGATACCCTTTATATAGTTGAGAGAAGGCTGTGGCATAAAGGGTGATTTCCTTGTTTAGCAGTGCGTATTGTAGAGGGATTCGGTTCCCCGACGTTTCACATTGATCTTCCTAGATCTTTGGTGAAGATCTCGGACAGATCCATGTTGCAATTATCTCCCTAGATCCTCGGCTAGAATCTCAGATGAGTAAGTTTGGTAAGATCTGGATGGTCGGTCTTAGGTTGGAATTAGTAAAAGTGCACAGTGGGAGGTTGAGGTGGAGAGTCACTCTGAGGAGGGGTTCGACCGACTTAGGTTCTTTTGTCGAGTCGTTGCCGAGCTCCTTTTGGCATTGGGTAGATTAGTGGTCAGCTGACCTGCCTTTGGAGACCGTTGGAAGACCGAAGTCGATCTCTTTTCTTGCTTGAATTATGGTTGAGGTTGAGCTCTTTGCCGTATCAGTTGTTAAACGACCTCGTGGTGTGCATGGATGTCCGACCTAACCATCATTGGTGCGTCATTTTTTCCCATAATAACCTACATTAAGGTGGGGCCCATATAATGGATAATCCACATCAAAGGTCAATCAAAACAACCGTCTGAATTGCTCTTATATATAATGGAGTTATTGTAATATTTAAAAATTACATCAACTATCCCTTAAAAAAATGTTATTTAAATGTGCTACCAAATGAACTTATTTCAAAAAAGAGCATTTTATGATTTTGAAAACTTGATTTACCAAACAAACTTATTTAAAACAAGAGCTATATATAGCAAAAAGAGTTAATTAGAGTAGCTCTTACTTAAAAAGCTCTTTTTATATTAGAGTAGAGATAATAAACAAGTCCTTAGTGAAACAAATCATCAACAAAAAGAATGTTTTGCACGCAAACCTACAAAAGTTTCAATGGTGGGTGTTATCCTACTGCTTTTGATACCATTGTTCCCATTGATGGGGTTTTCCTCCTTAGTTCAGAGGAGAGATAGTGTAGGCGGTTTATGATTTTGAAAACCTGATTTACCAAACAAACTTATTTAAAACAAGAGCTATATATAGTAAAAAGAGTTAATTAGAGTAGCTCTTACTTAAAAAGCTCTTTTTAGATTAGAGTAGAGATGCTAAACAAGTCCTTAGTGAAACAAATGATTAATAAAAAGAATGTTTTGCACGCAAACCTACAAAAGTTTCAATGGTGGGTGTTGTCCTACTACTTTTGACACCATTGTTCTCATTGATGGGGTTTTCCTCCTCAGTTCAGAGGAGAGATAGTGCAGGCAGTTTATGATTTTGAAAACCTGATTTACCAAACAAACTTATTTAAAACAAGAGCTATGTATAGAAAAAAGAGTTAATTAGAGTAGCTTTTACTTAAAAAGCTCTTTTTAGATTAGAGTAGAGATGCTAAACAAGTCCTTAGTGAAACAAATCATCAACAAAAAGAATGTTTTGTACACAAACCTACAAAAGTTTCAATGGTGGGTGTTGTCCTACTACTTTTGACACCATTATTCCCCTTGATGGGGTTTTCCTCCTTAGTTCAGAAGAGAGATAGTGTAAGCAGTTTATGATTTTGAAAACCTGATTTACCAAACAAACTTATTTAAAAAAAGAGCTATATATAGCAAAAAGAGTTAATTAGAGTAGCTCTTACTTAAAAAGCTCTTTTTAGATTAGAGTAGAGATGCTAAACAAGTCCTTAGTGAAACAAATCATCAACAAAAAGAATGTTTTGTACACAAACCTACAAAAGTTTCAATGGTGGGTGTTGTCCTACTACTTTTGACACCATTGTTCCCCTTGATGGGGTTTTCCTCCTCAGTTCAGAAGAGAGATAGTGTAAGCGGTTTATGATTTTGAAAACCTGATTTACCAAACAAACTTATTTAAAAAAAGAGCTATATATAGCAAAAAGAGTTAATTAGAGTAGCTCTTACTTAAAAAGCTCTTTTTAGATTAGAGTAGAGATGCTAAACAAGTCCTTAGTGAAACAAATCATCAACAAAAAGAATGTTTTGCACACAAACCTACAAAAGTTTCAATGGTGGGTGTTGTCCTACTACTTTTGACACCATTGTTCCCCTTGATGGGGTTTTCCTCCTCAGTTTAGAAGAGAGATAGTGTAAGCGGTTTATGATTTTGAAAACCTGATTTACCAAACAAACTTATTTAAAAAAAGAGCTATATATAGCAAAAAGAGTTAATTAGAGTAGCTCTTACTTAAAAAGCTCTTTTTAGATTAGAGTAGAGATGCTAAACAAGTCCTTAGTGAAACAAATCATCAACAAAAAGAATGTTTTGCACGCAAACCTACAAAAGTTTCAATGGTGGGTGTTGTCCTACTACTTTTGACACCATTGTTCCCATTGATGGGGTTTTCCTCCTCAGTTCAGAGGAGAGATAGTGCAGGCGGTTTATGATTTTGAAAACCTGATTTACCAAACAAACTTATTTAAAACAAGAGCTATATATAGCAAAAAGAGTTAATTAGAGTAGCTCTTACTTAAAAAGCTCTTTTTAGATTAGAGTAGAGATGCTAAACAAGTCCTTAGTGAAACAAATCATCAACAAAAAGAATGTTTTGTACACAAACCTACAAAAGTTTCAATGGTGGGTGTTGTCCTACTACTTTTGACACCATTATTCCCCTTGATGGGGTTTTCCTCCTTAGTTCAGAAGAGAGATAGTGTAAGCAGTTTATGATTTTGAAAACCTGATTTACCAAACAAACTTATTTAAAAAAAGAGCTATATATAGCAAAAAGAGTTAATTAGAGTAGCTCTTACTTAAAAAGCTCTTTTTAGATTAGAGTAGAGATGCTAAACAAGTCCTTAGTGAAACAAATCATCAACAAAAAGAATGTTTTGTACACAAACCTACAAAAGTTTCAATGGTGGGTGTTGTCCTACTACTTTTGACACCATTGTTCCCCTTGATGGGGTTTTCCTCCTCAGTTCAGAAGAGAGATAGTGTAAGCGGTTTATGATTTTGAAAACCTGATTTACCAAACAAACTTATTTAAAAAAAGAGCTATATATAGCAAAAAGAGTTAATTAGAGTAGCTCTTACTTAAAAAGCTCTTTTTAGATTAGAGTAGAGATGCTAAACAAGTCCTTAGTGAAACAAATCATCAACAAAAAGAATGTTTTGTACACAAACCTACAAAAGTTTCAATGGTGGGTGTTGTCCTACTACTTTTGACACCATTGTTCCCCTTGATGGGGTTTTCCTCCTCAGTTTAGAAGAGAGATAGTGTAAGCGGTTTATGATTTTGAAAACCTGATTTACCAAACAAACTTATTTAAAAAAAGAGCTATATATAGCAAAAAGAGTTAATTAGAGTAGCTCTTACTTAAAAAGCTCTTTTTAGATTAGAGTAGAGATGCTAAACAAGTCCTTAGTGAAACAAATCATCAACAAAAAGAATGTTTTGTACACAAACCTACAAAAGTTTCAATGGTGGGTGTTGTCCTACTACTTTTGACACCATTGTTCCCCTTGATGGGGTTTTCCTCCTCAGTTCAGAAGAGAGATAGTGTAAGCGGTTTATGATTTTGAAAACCTGATTTACCAAACAAACTTATTTAAAAAAAGAGCTATATATAGCAAAAAGAGTTAATTAGAGTAGCTCTTACTTAAAAAGCTCTTTTTAGATTAGAGTAGAGATGCTAAACAAGTCCTCAGTGAAATAAATCATCAACAAAAAGAATGTTTTGCATGTAAACCTATAAAAGTTTCAATGGTGGGTGTTGTCCTACTACTTTTGACACCATTGTTCCCATTAATGGGGTTTTCCTCCTCAGTTTAGAGGAGAGATAGTGCAGGAGGTTGAAAATTGGAGTGTTACCGCGCTGCTCGACTAGTCAAGTGGAGTGCTCGACCAGTCGACTGAACAGTGCTCGACTAGTCGAGGGTCACTCGACTCAAAGTCCAGTGAGCTCAGTGAACAGTGCTCGACCAGTCGAGGGTCGGCTCGACTAGTCGAGTGAACAGTGCTCGACCAGTCGAGGACTCTGCTCGACTAGTTGAGTTTACGTAGATTTGAGTCCGGATCTTGTGCAGACTGTGGAAATTGGAGGTAGTTTCCCAAGAGGTGCGAAAGGGGGTTTCTAAATCTATAAATATGGGTGTCTAGGGCCTTTTTAAGCAATGCAAGAGGTTTTTCTAAAGCTTTGTAAGGGTTTGCTAAAAGGTTTAGGGCTATCAAAGGTGTGTGAAAGAGAGAGAGAGAGAGGAAGCTTGTAGAAGAGAGGTTATGCTCGTGGAGGTGATCTACTGTGCAATCAACTTCTCAGCGCTTCTACGTCCTCGTGATCGGTGAGATCTCTCCATTTTTCTTTTATTCTCTCATTGTTTATCCACTCCTGAGTGAGTGAAGAAGGTTGTAACATTCTACTTCATAGTGGATTGTTGATATGGATTAAGTCCCGTGGTTTTTACCTCTTTGAGGGTTTTTCACGTAAAAATCTCTTGTTTAGTGTGGTTTATGCTTTGATTTATTTCATTGCTTTACTATCCCATAATTCTAGTTTGATTTGGGAGGCTAGATCCTAAGTTTTGTGTAAGGCCCCCAATAAAGTGGTATCAGAGCTAAGTTCATTGAACAGAGTGGGATCGATTCTAAATTATGGAAGGTGGCTCATCAAGGATGATTAGCCTCAATGGTTCTAACTGGACCATATGGAAGGCTAAGATGGAGGACTTGCTTTATTGCAAGGACTTATATTCTCCAATTTTAGGGATATCAGCAAAATCCAAGGATATGCCTGATGATGATTAGAAGAAGTTGGACCGGAAGGCAGTGGGTTTTATTAGACAATGGCTGGATGATTCCATATTCCACCATGTGTCTACAGAGACATCAGCCGCTAGCCTATGGCTGAAATTACAAGGGTTGTATGGGAGGAAGACGGCTGGTAATAAGATTTTTCTGATAAGGCGACTTGTGAATCTCAAGTTCAAAGATGGTGGTTCAGTGGCCGAGCACATGAATGAAGTCAGCAATATAGTGAATTAGCTCCCCGCTATGAAGATGGTCCTGGATGATGAATTGCAGGCTTTGCTATTGCTTAGTTCATTGCCTGATAGTTGAGAGACATTAGTAGTGTCTCTAAGTAACTCTGTGCCAGACGGAAAGGTATCCATGGAACATGTAACCAGTTGTCTCTTCAATGAGGGGACAATGAGGAAGTCTCAGGGGTCTACTCAGTAAGAGGCCTTTGTGACACAAGAATGGGGGAGACCAAAAAATAGAAAGGGTGGGAAGGCCCGAGATAAATCAAGAGGCAAGTCGAGTACCGGGAAAGATGTTGAATGCTGGAATTGTAGCAAGAAGGGCCACTATAAGCAAGAATGTCGTAAGACTAAGAACGACAATAAAGAAAAAGGAAAAAGAAAGGAGAAGGAAGATGAATCAGACTCCACTGTGGTCGCTTCAGATGGCGACGTTGTAGTTTTCTTTTAGCAGATCACGATATATGTCTCACAGCTACGAGTTAGGACACCGATTGGGTGATTGACTCACAAGCTTCTTTTCATGTGACTCCACACAGGAATTTCTTCACAAGGTACAAGTCTGGTGACTATGGGACCGTGAAGATGAAAAATTCCGGTGTATCAAAGATCGTAGGGGTTGGTGATATTTGTGTGAAGACCGATGTGGGCTGTACATTGGTTCTCAAGGATGTGAGGCATATCCTAGACCTTCGCCTCAACTTGATGTCGACGGGAAGGTTGGATGATGATGGCTATGAAAGCCAATTTGTTGGTAGGCACTGGAAGCTCATCAAGGGTTAGTTGATCGCAGCCAGAGGAAAGAAGTGTTGCACCTTTTACAAGGTAAGTGTCAGTGTGTGCAAGGGTAGGTTGAACGCAGCGGAAGATTCAGCTATTGACATGTGGTACAAGCATCTAGGCCACATGAGTGAGAAAAGGCTTCAGGTACTATAGAGGAAATGACTAATTCTAGACGTGACAGGTATACCTCTCAAAACCTGTATTGATTATTTATCAGGGAAACATAATAGAGTTTCATTTGTTAAATCTGCTTCTCATGTTAATAAAGTGCATGCATTAGATTTGGTTTATTCTTATGTTTGTGGTCCTATGAGGACAAAAACCTTGGGTGGGGCATTGTATTTTGTCACTTTTATAGATGATGCATTTAGGAGGGTTTGAGTTTATACTTTGAAATCTAAGGACGAGGTCTTTGGTGTATCTAAATTGTTTCATGCTATGGTAAAGAGAGAGACAGATAGATCATTGAAGTGCATCCGCACTGACAATGGTGGTGAATACATCGGTGACTTCCACGAGTATTATAAGTCCCTGGGTATACGGCATGAACAAACGGTTCCCAAGACCCCTAGCATAATGGTGTAGCTGAGCGAATGAACCGCACAATTTTGGGAGAATCAGATGCATATTATCCCATGCGAAGTTGCCCAAGATGTTCTGGGGAGAAGTAATGCACACGACGGTGTATTTGATAAACAGGTCTCTATCAGCCCCGTTGAATGGATAAGTACCTAAGAAGGTGTGGGCTGGACATGATCCATCGTACAATCATCTTAGGGTGTTTGGATGCAGGGTATCTGTTCATGTACCAAAAGACGAGAGGTCCAAGCTCGATATAAAGATCTTGCAGTGTATGTTCTGAGGTACGATGATGAAAAATTTGGTTACAGATTATGGGATCCGACCGAGAAGAAGCTCGTTAGGAGCAGAGATGTGGTTTTCTTTGAAGATCAGTGTATAGAAGACATTGGTAAGCCAGAGAAGAACCAACTTAGTTCAGGTGAGCTAGAGGACATGGATCCGATTATTCCTCCCATGGTGCCTGATGACGGGGGAGTATAGAAAGGTGCAGAGGACGAGGGAGTTCCTTTAAAAGATGGACCAGAGGAGCATCTCCCACTTGATCCACCTGTTGAGCCACAGGTGAGGAGGTTATCTAGGGATAAACAGCCGTCCAAGAGGTACTCACCGCATGAGTACATTATATTGACTGATGGGGGAGAGTCAGAAGATTATTCTGAGGTCCTAGTCGACGAGTATAAGGGGGAGTGGTTGAAAACTATGCAAGAGGAGATGAAATTCTTGCATAAGAACCACACCTATGATATAGTGAAATTACCTAAGGACAAGAAAGTTTTGAGCAACGAGTGGGTAGTCAGAAAGAAAGTTGAGTAGAAGAATTCACAGACGAGGTTCAAGGCCAGACTTGTGGTAAAAGGGTTCGGTCAGAGAAAAGATATAGACTTTGAGGAGATATTCTCACCAGTGGTGAAGATAATATCTATACGGGTGTTACTTGCGTTAGCCGCTAGCATGGATCTAGAGATAGAGCAGTTAGTTGTTAAAACTGCATTTCTCCATGGTGACCTGGAAGAAGAGATCTACATGCACTAACTAAAGGGGTTCGAAGTTAAGGGCAAAAAGCAAATGGTGTGTAGGCTGAGGAAGAGCTTGTATGGGCTGAAACAAGCTCCAAGGCAATGGTACAAGAAGTTTGACTCGTTCATGTTACAGTATAGGTATGACAGAACGGAGTCGGACCACTATGTGTTCACGCGCAAGTTCTTAGATAGTGATTTCTTAGTTTTGTTGTTATACATTGATGACATGCTCATTATGGGAAAAGATATCAAGAAGATCGATAGGCTGAAACAGGAGTTAGGCAAGTCGTTTGCGATGAAAGACTTGGGCCCGGCTAAACAGATCCTACGAATGGAGATAACCTGTGACAGAAGCAGCATGATGCTTTGGCTGTCACAAGAGCGGTATATTGAGAAAGTCCTAGAGTGGTTCAATATGAATGCAGCGAAGCCGGTCAGTACTCCACTGAATGGTCACTTCAAATTGAGGGACAGGTAGTGTCCCAAGACGAAGGCAGATGTGGAAGAGATATAGAAGATACCCTATGCGTCAGCTGTAGGAAGTTTGATGTATGTTATGGTGTGTACACGCCCAGACATAGCATATATAGTTAATGTTGTTAGTCGGTATCTTGTCAATCTCGGCAAAGAACATTGGGCAGTGGTGAAATGGATACTGCGGTATCTAAGAGGCTCATCCAGATTGAGCCTATGCGATGGTGACGGAAAACCTATGTTAGATAGCTACACAAATGCAGATATAGCAGGCGACATAGACTCTAGAAAGTCTACATCGGGTTTATGTTCACGTTTGTAGGGGGAGCGGTCTCTTGGCAGATCAAGCTACAGAAGGTCGTAGCATTGTCGACGACAGAGGTTGAGTACATTGCGGTCACAGAGGCATCTAAAGAGATGCTTTGGATGAAGAGGTTCCTTCAAGAACTTAGCCTGAAGCAGGAGCAACATATGGTCTATTGCGATAGTTAAAGTGTTATACACTTGAGCAAGAATCCAAGTTAGCACTCTAAGTCAAAGCATATAGAGATTCGGTATCACTGGATCAGGGATACTTTGGAACAGAAGGTGTTAAAGCTTAAGAAGGTCCACACGGACGATAATGGATCAAACATGATGACCAAGGCTTTGCTTAAGGGTAAGTTTGAGGTTTGTAGAAACCAAACTGACTTGAAGAAGGTGAATTCCTCCTGAGTCGGAAAGGGGGGAGATTCGATAGAGTTTTCCTCCTCAGTTTAGAGGAGAGATAGTGCAAGCGGTTGAAATTTGTAGTGTTTCACCGTGCTGATCGACCAGTCGAGTGGACTGCTCGACTGGTTGAGTGAACAGTGCTTGACCAGTCGAGGGTCACTCGACTCAAAGTCCAGTGAGCTCAGTGAACAGTGCTAGACTAGTCGAGGGCCGGATCGACCAGTCGAGTGAACAGTGCTCGACCAGTCAAGGGCCGGCTCCACCAGTCGAGTGAACAATGCTTGACCAGTCGAGGACTCTGCTCGACTAGTCGAGTTTACGTATATTTGAGTACGGATCTTATACGGACTGTGGAAATTGGAGGCGGTGTCGCCAGAGGTGCGAAATGGGGTTTCTAAATCTATAAGGCAATGCAAGAGGGTTTCCTAAAGCGTTGCAAGGGTTTGCTAAAAGGTTTAGGGCTATCAAAGGTGAGAGAGAGAGAGAGAGAGAGAGAGAGAGGAAGCTTGTAGAAGAGAGGTTATGCTCGTGGAGGTGATCTATTGTGCAATCAACATCTCAGCGCTTCTACGTCCTTGTGATCGGTGAGATCTTTCCATTTTTCTTTTATTCTCTTATTGTTTATCCACTTCTGCGTGAGTGAAGAAGGTTGTAACGTTCTACTTCATAGTAGATTATTGATATGGATGAGGTCCCGTGGTTTTTACCTCTTTGAGAGTTTTCCACGTAAAAATCTCTTGCGTTGTGTGGTTTATGCTTTGATTTATTTCATTGCTTTATTATCCCATAATTCTGGCTTGATTTGGGAGGCTAGATCCTAAAGTTTTGTGCAAGGCACTCAACACCCATTGCCTTTTGTGTCGTCGTCCACTTGAGATTTGGATCTGCCTCATTTTTGGGCTCATTCCCTAAGATGATCTTGCAAAATGGATGGACAGAAGGGATATAACACATAACTTTGCCACGTCAACACACCATTAAGGAGGCGCAGTGTAGGTGGATCCCTAGATCCATCGATGTTGGTGGATCCCTAGCTGTGGGGCTACTGTGATGCATGTGTCTTAGATCCACAACGTCCATCCGTTTCGACAACTAATTTTTTGGCATGATTTAAAAAATGAAGCAGATCCAAATCTTAGGTGCACCATGTCTCAGGAAATAGTTTTGATGAAATTCCCACCGTTAAAATCTTCATGGCCTAGTCGGAATGTTTACTTGCCATCCAGCCCGTTGATAAGATCACGAAGACCTGAATGAAGAGACCAGACAAATATCAGCTTGCTTCAAAACTTTTGTAGCTCACAAAAAGTTTTTAATGGTCCGTTACCACTGTTTCATGTATTAGTCCACCTGAGATTCATGTATTAGTCTTATGAGATTTAGATTTGCTTCAATTTTTAAATCATGTCTTAAAATGTGTTTTTAAAACAGATGAACAGCGTAGATATGAGGCACAAACATCATCGAGGATTCCACCCACCTCGGTGGATCGAGGCCGTACCATCACTATGGTCGGTGATATGTTCCACACAACGCAATTTCGCAGACCGGGTCAAAAACCAAATCAACACATTATTTATTTATTTTTTATTTTTAAAGAAGAATGGGTCATAAACAAGTCGACATCCTCAGCTTCTCACAAGCAGAAAAATCGGGCGGATTAGGTACTAATCCCTCCTGTTCGGTGCTCGGGATAGGCGGAGGCTCCAAGGGCCACTAAGGGGTCACCATGATGTATGGCTCTTATCCACACTGTCCATCCATTTTTCCATATTATTTTAGAAAATTGGGACAAAAATAACGAAGATCCAAGGCTTAAGTGGACCACAACATAGGAAGAAGCAGTTGTAAGGACTCCCACCATTGAAACCTTCTTAGGGTCCACCATATTGTTTTTTTTCCATCCAACCTGTTGATATGGTCATATACACCCAGATGAAGTGAAAAAACAAATATCATCTTGATCCAAAACTTTTGTGTACCCTAAGAATTTTTCAATGGTAGAAATTTAATCCCCATTGTGTGGTCCAATCGAGACTTGTGTATACCCTATTGTTAGTCCAGTATCCTGAAATAATATGAAAAAAATGAATGGACGGTATGAATAAAATTCATACATCACAGTGATCCCTCAGTGGCCGTCGGAACCTCTGCCTCTCCTTAGATCCAAATAGGCGGGGCTAGTGCCTAATCCGCGGCCAGAAAAATCTTACTTTCTACTCATCGTTGACATGTCAACACCTTTGCATTAAATGCAGTGTGATGCTGTGGTCCAATTAAATTGCAACAAGCATAATTTGCCTGACTGTGGCAAGCAGATCCATATTCATTAATCCTAAGGAGGCTCAAATATTCATGTTTCCATTTAGAAAGTTTGTCATTAAAGAAGTAAAATGTAACCCACTCTATTACAAACACTGGGTTGGCATGGTTCTAGCTATGCTATGCAAGAAAACTATCTGGTTAACGTAGCTACTGAGGACTTGGCTTGGTGCTTGCTACATTAGCCGGACCCTATGAGCCAGAGTCTGGCTAAGGTTAACACTATCTGAAATGTCTGGATAAAACAAACCACCACCGAGGACCTGGTGTGATGATGCCTGATTAAAAACAACTACCGAAGCCCTAGGAAAAGTCTACCCCATTCAATCTACCCATGAATGCAATGTTAGTTGGACCATCACCTTCGAGAAACGATCTTCCAACCAGAAGGCCTAACAAACAAACTTCCTCACGTGCCAGCACGAGCGGGTAAGGCCCTAAACCCTAAACAGCAAGCGTGTGCTGGCTTCTTAGCTAAAAGGGGTTAAGGGGTATATTTGCCGGACTCTTAACTTGTCCATGACCCGGCCACACCAAATTCTTGTGGTCGAAAGCTATGTAGAAGCTCATGACAAATCCACATCCATCAGTTTCACAGGACTAGAATAGTACAAGACTTAAAGAAATTAGACAAAAGTGAGCCACACAACCCCTATCAGTAGGGGTTGAATGCCTACCATTAAAAATTTTTCATGGGGGCTCGAAGTTTTATTTTTGTATTAAGATGGTATTTGTATCTAACTATATTTTATCTCAGTGGTAATAACCCTATTAATAGTTTTAATGGCATATAAACATCATAGTTAGGCTCCAAGAAGGTAGGAAGGTTCCCATTCTGGACTTTTCGGACATGGATTGCGTCCAACCCCCGCCCATCTCTAGCCACAAGCAGGTAGTTTTGTGGGTGGGCCCACCGTGATATATCTGTTTATCCACAAGCTTATTATTTGGTGTGGTCCACTTGAGCGTTGGATTAGCCTCATTTTTGTGTACATACCTTAAATTAGCTGTTGAGGGTCAAATATTGAATATTATCCCTCATTTATTACTTGGTTTTATGAACATGATAATGCTTAATGTTTTATTTTAATCATGTTTGTGTTGCAAGGTGAATTTAAGATCTTGGATTAAAAAGGGTATCAAAAGCTTGAATTTAATGCCTAAGAATCACTAAGGCAAGGGATGGATCTTAGGAGACAAAGATTGAAGAATTCACGTGCTAAAGATCCAAGAAAACCAAGTGAGGAATGAAGAGAATCAAATATTTGAAGTGAAAAAAAAGGAATCCTAAAATTGTCCTGAAAACAAACATATTCCTAAAAGTGTCCTAAAGAAGCATATTCTTAAACTCTGGGGCATTCTATGAAATTGCATAGAGTGAAGTTTATTTTGAAAAACTGCATGAATTGGAGGTGGTTTTACGAATCTATGTGGATAAGAATATAAATATGGGTTTCCTATGAACTTTTAGGAATATTTAGGGTTTGAGAAGTAGAGCAAAAGGATGGAGAAGCCGTCGCAAGAGTTTTTTTTCTTTTCCTTAGTAGTTTTTATGTTTTCCTTAAGAGATTTTTAGTTCAATCATGTCTATGGTTGACAAAACCTCTTAGATAGGACTAAGAGGTAAAGCTTGTAGCATGATGGGATGTTTCTATTGCTTTGATTCAAATTTATATTGAATTCTCTTTGATTCTAGTTTGATTATAAATAATATTTTCAGTTTTTAATGGTTTATTGTGACTCAAATTACAATGGATTTGTGATAGCTTTGAGTATATTCTTTTCATGTTTTGGGATTGTGAATATAGAAAATCTTGTTGTTCACCATCGTCCCTTGAGCATGGTCGAATGATGGAATCCTCCATAACTTTCGCAATTCTCTTGAATTGATTGTGAGATTAGTAAATCCTGTTGTGAGCCATTGTCTCATAGGCATGGTTTTGTGATAGAATTAGTTCTAGTCCTCACACCGCTCTACTATTGAGAATTAGGTGAAAGAAAGTTCAGATTTGATTTTACTAAGATATCTTCCAATTGGATACGATGAGACTCTGATTCCAGTTGTGTTAGTGAATCAAGCATAGATCTCCCTGATCTCTACAAGTGGATCCTTATAAACTTAGTTTCCCACCTTTGAATTTCTTAAGTTTTTCATTAAATCTCTCACAATTGCTCTCTATACTTCTAGATTTAGGTTTTCATCTTTTTCTAATTCTTCTTCTAGTTGCTTTCAGAATACTCACAAGATTAGTCCTTGTGGATTCGACGTCAGTCTCACCGGCCTACGCTTGGGGTTGTGAACATTACCAACGGCCTCATTTTTGTGCACATACCTTAAAATGATTTAAAAGATGGGATGGACGATGTGGATAAACAGATACATCACAGTGGGCCCACCCACAAAACTACCCGTTCGTGGCTAGAGACGGGCGGGGGTAGGACACAATCTGCATAAAAGGATGTAACGTGGATTGATACCACCCCAGGAGTACCCGTAAGGTAGTATTTGAAAAAAACCCCATGACATATATATTTTATCCACACCATTCATTTATTTTAAAGGATCATTGTAGAGCATGAGCCAAAAAATGAAGCATATCAAAAGCTCAAGTGGACCACACCATAGAAAGAAGTGAGATTGAAAACCTACCGTTGAAATCTTCCTAGGCGCCACAAAATTTTTGGATCCCGTTGATATTTATGTTTTCCCTTCATATAGTTCTACACGACATGAAGAAGGTATTAGATGGCATATTGGCATCAAAATGGGCCTTAAGAAGTTTTCAAGGGTAGGAGTTGGGAGCTCAATCCCCATTTCCTATGGTGTGGTCCATTTGAGCCTTCAATTTGCCTCCTTTTGAGGCTTGTGCTCTAAATTGCTCTATCAAGATAAATAAACGACATTGATACATTATATACAACATAATGGCTTGCAATAATCAACAACAGTTGTTTACTCCCCAACTATTTTCTTGTGGTGAGATCCACCTTATTCGTGAATGTAATTCATTCTTTGGCCTGTGACATTAAATTCTGAATCTAATAGATAAAGTGAATTCGACACATATCCCACAATGAGCCCCACAACCCTTAACATATGATAACCATAACCCTTAACACATAATAACCTAAACTCTTAACACATGACCCATGATAGCTTAGACCTAAACCTTGACATATGACAACCTCGACCAAACCTTAACATATGACAACCGTTGAGGTGTGTTAAAAGTCAAGGTTGACATAACTATTTAACTATCTCCTTCATTATCTTAAGGAAGGCAATACATTAAGAAATTCAAATTCCTATCTCCTTCATTATCTTAATGCATGAAAGATATACATTAAGACCACAACCACAACCCTTAAAACAATACATTATAAAATTCATATTCTATCTTTTAGACAATGACAACTGTTCAACCAAATTCAGATTCCATCTCCTTCATTATTTTCCACGTGATGATAATTATTCAACAAAAAAAAAAAGAAAAAAAGAAAAGAAAAGAAAAGAAGAAGATACTTTACACATTTCAGAAATTCTCATCTTCCAGATGATGACAAATTGACAACCACAAATTTCCTATGCACCTCAAATTCCTTCCAATAATCACTTCTCTCCATAATAACAATCATGACCATCCCTTACCATCAAGGATGGAAATAGCTTCCATTTTAAAGAAAATATTATTCTATAAAAAATAAAATAAAAATTTCATATAAAATTTCTTTCCAGATATTAATGACTTTCATCTCTAAAAAAAAAAATAAAAAATTGATGGTCGGAACAAAAATCAACACTCGTTTTTAAGAGCATAAAAGTTGTTGACAGTGCCATACTAATATGTAAAAGTTGTTAACCATAACCATACACGGATGGTCACTAACAATAGGGCTGAAAGTTGGGCGGGTTCAACCCGACCGACCCATGACCTACCCGACATTGGGTTGGGCTCGGGCAGGATGTATCGGGTTTGGTCTCGAGCTTGGGTGAACTTGGGTTGGGCTCGGGTTGAGGTCTCGGATTGCCAAAAACATCTTTGCCGATCTATATATATATATATATATATATATATATATATATATATATATATATATATATATATATATATATATATATATAAATTATTTATAAATTATAATTGAGTGTGAATTGTCTGTGTTGAAGGCGTTGGGTCTCATTAGTCCATGCCATTTGAGATGACTTAAGCTACCAAGATATGTCGGATTTCTCTCCGAAATAGATTGCGTGGTGCACAACACAACTTTTAAAGGAGTAGTTGTCCTATATTTTAGCTTGTTTGTTTAGAAAAAAATAAAATTCTTGATGATAAATAACTATATATATGATTAATAAAATCATAGGTACAAAAAATTAAGACGTTTATTAAAATATAATAGACTAATGTAATAATGAAAATAAATTAAGACGTTTATTAAAATATAATAGACTAATGTAATAATGAAAATATTAGCATGTATTCACCCAACCAACCTGACTGAGCCCGCTTGGCTTGGGCTTGGGTTGAGAATTTTCAACTTGAGGTTGGGTTGGGTTAGGGTTGAGGTATAGGAACCTTAGGTTGGGCTAGGGTTGAGCACCAACCCGACCCAACCCGCCTGACTCTCAGGCCTAACTAAAAATGCAATCGGAGGAAGTGGAGGGAGCGGAAAATGCAGTCAAAGGAGTGGAGGGAGCACGCTTGAATACTATTAATTAACACAGTCACTAGCGAGACATAGCTGATGAATATGGATAGTTCTGTGGCCCTCAGAATGGTGTGTTCACAATGGTGTATTTAACCACACCATCCATCAGTTTTGGATCATTATTTTGAGGGCGTCCATCCATTTTGGATAATTATTTCCATCAAAAACATCATTATTTCGAGGCACGAGCCCAAAACTGACGCAAAATCCAGATCTCAGGTGGACCAGGCCACAGGAAATCTGGTAACTAAAGGCTCACCCTTCAAAACTTCCCGGGGCCCTTTTTTAAGCTTCATTTGTCAACCCGACCTCTATGAAAAAAACCATTAAAAAGGTCCCACTTTTAAGGTTTATTTGCCATCCAACCTGTTGATGAAGGAAAACACACAGGTTTGATCCAAAACTTGTATTCCCCACGAAATTTTTAGCAGTGAGTGTTCAATCACCACTGTTTCCTGTGGTGTGGTCCATCGGAGATTTTGATCGACCTCATTTTTAGGCTCATGCCCTAAAATTATCGGTCAAAATGGGTGGAAGGTGTGGATAAAACCCAAAAATCATGGTGGAGCCCACGGAGCACCGTCTAGTATTCGCTACTAAGTGTGAGCAGGCAAACCGCGTCAGCTCCCACAGTACCGGAGCGACTTAGACTGGAGTTGGCATGATGTTTACAAATACAGACCATCCAACCCAAGACCCCCATCCACGGGTGCAGCTGGAGCCACCTATTCTATTCTTGAATAGCAAGGTCGCGTGTAACTGACCTTAGCCAGGATTGGCTCATGGTGAAATTCACTCACTGGCTCTGCTGGCCAATAAAAAAAAAGAAAAAGTAAGGAAAAACAAAACTACACCCAACCACACTTACAGAAAAGGTTCGACTAATGCAACATTTAAAAGAAGTGCGACATTACAAACCAAACACACCAGCACAGAAAACACAAAATACACCCTACCAAACCATGCTTCTCCTAACAGTACTGATTACCAACACACCAACCCCACTTACAAAGGAACCAACAAAATCTACTGACATTCTCTCGCCCATCGTCTACCATGCAGCTTCCCACTTTTATTATCAAGTACTACTACTGTTACTAGTACTACTACCAAACATCATCACCACCATCACCACTTTAAGATCTCAACTTGGACTCATCCATGTTGATACCACCCTCAGCAGCTCTTTCTCCACCAGACTGCTGGTCCGTGGTGCTTAGCCCACCCTTTCGCCCCATTTCCTGATACCCTTCTGTCCCCAGCTGATCCCTCCTTGTCTGCCCTCCTCGGCTCCTTCCTTTCATACAAAGTACAATGTATGTCAAAACCGGCTAGATTCAAGTCATTAAAACAACTAAATCATAAGAGGAAAACATGGTTTTAAGACTCGGACGCGAGAGAGAGAGGAGAGAGAGAGAGAGAGAGAGAGAGAGAGAGAGAGAGAGAGAGAGAGAGAGAGAGAGAGAGAGAACCTTCAGCAAGATGTTCCTGAGCTTCGAGGCTCTTTCCACCGGTCCCACCAGGGACCACAGTCTCTCCTTGCCTTGCCCTTGCATCAAGCTCCTGCTTCTTCTGTTGTCCTGATGCCATCTTCTCTCTCTTTTCTCACTCAAAACAAGA
Source organism: Magnolia sinica (assembly GCF_029962835.1). Lineage (NCBI taxonomy): Eukaryota > Viridiplantae > Streptophyta > Magnoliopsida > Magnoliales > Magnoliaceae > Magnolia > Magnolia sinica. The sequence continues at coordinate 38,728,918 of NC_080585.1, read as the reverse complement.
CGGAATGGAATATCTCAACTCGGTTTCCTTTCCCTTGTTTTCTCTTGTTCTTACACTGTCGGGACGAGAAGAAGGAATCTCTATATATGACTTTACGTACGAGAGAGAGAGCGACTGCATGGCGTGGACACGTAGGTACAGACGCGGCAAGAAATTGAAGACCGAGAGGTGATCTCACGACACGCAGAGATCGAGTCATCTTCTCTCCATATAGTGGAACTGACACGTGTCTTCTCGTGTAAACAAGTGTCTTTCATTGTCGATTCTTGCAACGCGTTGTAATGGAGGAATTGAATTATACGTACGCGACTAGCCTGTGCGGGCTCACAGGAAGTTCCTGCGGTCGCAAGCTATGTGGGCCCAAAGAGATGGATCTGACAAATCCACCCCGTCCATCAGTTTTTCAATACCAAAACAGTACAGGGGTCCAAAATCAGATCCAAAACTTAGGTGGGACACCTTGCGAAACAACAGGGATTGAATGCCTAACAATGTTTCTTCGTTGATCTGAGTGGTAACAACCTATGGACGGTTTGGATGACATGTAAACATCACGGTCGGCTCCAGGTTTAATGTTGGACGTTTCCGTTGCCAACGCCGTTTTGATAGTAACCGTGCCAATTGCCATTGACTAGTGGTCGTTGCTCCGTGGGCCCACCATAATGTGAAATCGGATTGCGTACTGAGTTACAGTAGGCTCTTATCCTACTGAGTAAACTCAGTTGGGTCCACCTTGAATGTATGAAGGGCATCCACGCCGTCCATCAATTTTTTCATCTAATTTGAGGGGTTGATCTCAAAATTGAAGCATATCCAAAGGTCAAGTGCATCATACTAGGGCTGAAAGTCCTGAGGGTTGAGTCAGGTTCGTGCTCAACTCTAGCCTAGCCTAAGGTTCCCATACCTTAACCCTAATCCAACCCAACCCAACCCAACCCAATCTTGGATTGGGAATTCTCAAGCTAAGCCCGACCCGTTGGGTTGGTTAGGTGGATACATGCTAACATTTTCGTTATCATATTACGCTATTATATTTCAATACACATCTTATTTTTTGTATTTACGGTTTTATTAATTATATATAGTTATTTATCGTAAAGAACTTTGTTTTTTCTAAACAAACAAGCTAAAATATAGAACAACTACTTCTTTAAAAGTCATGTTGTATAGCATGGAATCTATTTGGAAGAGAGAAATCTGACGTATCTTGTTAGCTTGAGTCATCGGAAATGACGCGGACCAATGAGATCCGATGGCACTGGAATTTCTCGTGTTTTTAATATAGATGATCTACATTCAATTATAATTTATAAGTAATTTATATATCGATCAGGTTTGGGTTGGGTCGGACAACCTCAGAATTCAACCCAAGCTCGACCAAGTTTTATCGGGTTGCCGTTTGTATAGCCCAAGCATGAGACCAGACCCGATACATCCTGCTCGAGCCCAACCCAACGTCGGGTCGATCACGGGCCGGTCGGGTTGAACCCGCCCAACTTTCAGCCTTACATCTACCACATGAAATAGTAGGGATAATGATTTCCACCGTCGAAACCTTTCTAGGCCCCAGAGTGATGTGTCATCCAACCTGTTCATATGATCATGAAGACATGGATGAAGGGAAAAAACAAATATAAGCTTGATCCAAAACTTCCGTTGGCCCCAATAATTTTTCAATGGTTGATGTTCAATTCAACTGCTTCCTGTGGTGTGGTCCATTTGAACATTGTATATGCTTCATTTTTGGTCTCAAGTCCTAAAATTATCGGTTAAAATGGATGGACGGAGCGGATAAAATACATAAATTATGGTAGACCTCATAGAGTTTACTCATATGCTGAGTGTAGTGAGTTACTACGCAATCCGCTTCCATGTATTGTTCATTCATATTTTATAGATTTTGAACAAAAATAGGTAGATCAAAATCTCACAGGAAACAATTTTGATTGAACACCCTCCGTTGAAAACTTCTTCCGGCCACAAAAGTTTTAGATCAAGCTGATATTTGTTTTTTCCCTTCATCTAAGGGTGTATGACCTAATCAATGGATTGGATATCAAATAAACATTACAGTGGGCCTTAGGATATTTTTCATGGAGGACATTCAATCACTACTGTTTTCGTGTGTTGTGGTCAACCTGACATTTAAATCCCCTCATTTTTTGTTTAAATCCATAAAATGATACGAAAAAATAGGTACACCGCATAGATAAAACACATACATCATGGTGGGGCTCACAGAGCACCGACCACTACTCAACCGGCTAGTGGCAGCATCACTAGCCAATCCGCATCCTGCCGTTCTACCTTTTTCATGTGTTATGGCCCATCTTATTTTATATTTCCTATTTCTAGACCTCTATCCATCTAATGTTGTGAAATGGATGGACGGAGTAGATTTTTTTACATGCATCTCTGTAAGCCCCACTTAGCTTCCCACCACAAAATTCTCTGTGAGCCCCACTTAGCTTCCCACCATAAAAATATTAAAATTTTATTATACATTTAAATGTAAATGTGTGTTTCCTTAGTAAGTTAAAGTTTTTACAATTTTCTTTGGTAATATCACCTGATATTCTAAAATTCACTGATATTTTGAAAATTATTAGAATAATACATATCTAAGTTTATTTCAAATTCTCTCTGATATTTGTCACACCATTGCTTGTGGCAGTACACACGTATAAATACTCATATATTCGGAAAAGTTCTAGCAAAAAGAATAAGATAATGCTCTTCCTTTCTCTACCTTTTCCCACTACGCCAATCTTCCCGGCCCTTTAACACAGGCCGGGGCGACAGCGTGCATAGAAGGACTTCGTCAAAAAGTCAGGTTTAAGATGCATGGCCAGCACATAGATGCCGTGCCATATGTTATCTTAAATTAAACTGACTAGATCGTGTCGACGACTGTTGCCAAGTCACATTCTTAAGATTAGATTGGTTGAACAATTCTAATTTCTACTATGTGGTCATTTGTTGGTGGAAATAGGTTCATTAGATATATTTTTTAATCATCCTATCAAGTCATTCAATCAAATAATTAAATAATCAAATATGCTTAATTTTTATTTCATAATATACCCATGTTGTGTTATAATTTGGATAGTCTATAATTTGGCTACTTGGATTCCATATGCAATTTCTAAATAATCTTTAATTGCATGTGTATCATCCATAACACTATTCCAGGTATCAAAGCATTTCTCCTTCTTGGACAAAGATGCATGAGGATACATGATTCGTGCCTAGGAGTCCCTCTAGGCCGAAGCTCCTTCTGACATGCTTGAATGTCTGTTTGCCATCTACGGTAAGACTTCTATCAGGTATGTCATATTTGATGATTTTTTTTTTTTTTTTTTTACTGTTGAATTATTTAAATTAAGTGATTCGGTGAGGTCCTTTAGAAATATTGTAATCAATATATATATATATATATATATATAGGTTTGGGGTGAAGCGATTGGACCATAGTTGTTATACACAATTATTCAAATGGATATAAAAACCTACAATATGGAGGCTATAGATGGGAGATGAGTAATGGGTAGGCTTCTTTGACAATCTTTATTTTATAAATACAAGTTTTGGTCCGCTCACCTACATATACAACTCTAATCTTATTAAGAGATTTTCATATGGAGTATAAGGCATGAAAGATCAAGTTAATCTCTATAATGACATTGACATTGGCAAATCGGCATCAACATGATCTGATTGAATGTCATGAGAGAAGCCTCCATCGCCCCATCTGGAAGAGGTGGAAGTGCGATTGAATCTAGAAGAGGCCGCTCTCCGGCAAGATCGGAGGCTAGCAAACTACCTGAGAGAATAGAGCTCTCTCGTTTCCCTGGGAAAGGGAATGGGGGTTTCAGCATTTATGTAGGAAATTTGCCCTATGATTGCACATTCGAGGATCTTCTCAAGATATTCCAGAGGTATGGGAAAGTCAATGACGTTTTTATCCCTACATTCCGAGATAGCAAACACCCCAAAGGATTCGCGTTCATCCGATTTCACTATGAGAGTGATGGTAGGGCTGCCATGGGGGTCCTTAATGGCAAAAAGATTGATGGGAGATCAGTCATCATTCAGGTGGCTAGACCTCGCACATCCAAGCTGCCCCAACCTGCCAATGCCAGATCTCAGATGCTGCACCTCAAGAGAATGGCCCCTACCAGCAACCCATCGCTATTTAAGGCAAGATCTTTTACAGACGCTGTAAAGATCGGCCAGGAGGGCAGAAAACCAAGTCTTGAGGGAGATGGTGCGTACTCCTCGGTGGCAGACCCGGGTGCGGTATCCAGGAAGCTCAAGGAACTACAATGGGGTTTGGTTGGTTCGGTCGCTGATAGGGCAACCTCTGTCCTTCACCTAGTTGAGGCCATTAGGAGTTCGAGGTATGAAGCTTCTGCTATTGATGTCATCCGCACTCCTCACCACAACTTCCTAATCATCCTGAAATCTGACAAGGAATTCAATGAGTTTCTTAAGGATGAGGCTCTTCATAAGAAGATGGGCCTATGTTCAGTTACCCCATGGTCCAAAGATGATTCAATTGATAGAGATGGATGCTGGATCAAGATTTTTGGCTTCCCTCCACACGCTTGGTTTGAAGCTGTGATTCTGGATTTAGGGAATTATTTTGGCAAGGTGCTTCAGATTGACACTAATAGCAGATTCAAACTCTTTCAAATGTATGCCAGAGTGAAAGTTCTTCTCCACCCCAGAGTCAGCCTGAGTCATGTTCAAAATCTGCAGGTTTTGGAATCCAACTATCCGATCTTCTCAGAGTTAGAGAGACCCCATATGACAGTTTCCTGCGATAAATCTCGGCCTCTCTCTCGACATCAGTCCAAAGGTGTGGAGCCCACTAAGATGTGGGTAGAAAGAAGTTTCCATGGTCTTCATTCGAGCCAGGAAGTTCACCCACCAATTGTTCGAGCAACGTCCCCAGCTAACATCTCTGATTCCTCGAGTCCTTTAACTGAGGGGTGCCCCAAGCAGCCTACTGAGAACTACCTAGCTATTGTGGAATGGTCTAATCCAGAGCTGCTGTCTCCGCGTCTGGATAGCCATTCTACACAACGATCTTCACCTGTTTGTGCCAGGACCTCAGAAAAACGCCCTGGGATGTTTGGATGCCACCACTCCCAACACTTGCTCCTTATAGCCCATCAGAAATTGCCCATACATTCCCCACTCATCCCCAACCCCCAGTCACCTACTTTAGGAGAATCCAGCCCCTCGTAGTCTGATGTTGATAGTGATGGTTTCCCATCTCAAGCCTCGCCTAGAAGCCATCATTCAGGTGCTGATCATCCCCTCGAGCAATCTCCACTATCTACTCCTCTGATAAGCAAATTCTCAGACCTCAGGAACATCGACTGGAACAAAGATATATCTTAGGAATTTCAAGTTAGATTGGAAGGAAACTCACCGCTCAAACCACTGCATATGATCGCCCCTTTCTTACCATCTTCTGATGTAAACCAATGCAATGACCAATCCGACAATGAGAGTGCCTATACTCTTTTTCAACCTCGATTTGCGACGAGCCAGATTCAGATAACAGTAGATCTTTCCCTATATTTTAGGAAGGGCTCTTTGGATTGCAAGGAACTTTCAACTACACGGCAGCCTGTGGTCGATGCTCGCTGCTCAGATGTGGCCCCATATCAACATCCAACATCTCCCCGACCTCCACAAGCCCCCTTTATTCAAGCTCCTTAGCAGTGCTAGCCGGAGTTGAGCCGCCAGTCAGGATTGATCATGTATTTCCAGGAGTAGTCCCCAAACCAGTGTCCAGTAAAATTAAGAAAATAGGTGACAAGCTATTCCCCTATAAAATAGGCGAAGGGGATTGGTCTAGCAGACTTAGAAGGTTGAAACGCATGTCAGTGAATACTGGTTGTATCATCGATGGATGAAGCCATAGTGTGGAATGCTCGTGAAGTTGGAAACTCTTCCACTCTAATGACCCTCTCGCAGCTGATAAAGAAATTCAAGCCTTCAGTTTTGGCCATTCTAGAACCTATGCTCAGAGACTCAAAGAGAGTGAGGATTGGTTTAAAACTAGGCTTCAACGGCTCCTTTTCAAACAATAGTGCAGGGGGTAAAATTTGGGTTTTCTTTTAAGACTCCCTCTACGTGTCAGTGGCTTCTATCTCTAGCCAAATGATCTCGTTGAATGTATTGGTTCCTAATGGTAGGGGGGCCCATCTTATTCTCTGTTGTCTACGCGAGGTGTTACTGAATTCTTCGAAGATCTTTATGGTCCGAGCTGGTATCCACAAGCAAGTCTGTCCAAGGCCCTTGGGCAGTAGCAGGTGACTTTAATGCAGTGCTCTCAATGAACGAACGGCTCGGAGCTTCTTCTTCCTCAGAAACTACCAGTTCAGATGAGTTTAAGTTAGCCATTATCTGATGCGAACCTTATGGACGCTGGATTTTTTGGTAAGAAGAGATTATCAGATTTCTGAACTTCTCATGGATCTAATCATCAACAGATAAGATTGGTAAAGATTTAGAAGTGATTCCGTCACCTGACCATGCCCAGGAGACTATGGCAAACAACAACAATGTACCAATCTCACAACCAATCATGAGAGAATTGCGGAAGTTAGGAAGAGTTCCATCACCCAACCATGCCCATGAGACGATGGCGAACAACAGGGCCTCCTAAGTTCACAATCTCATAATGAAAAGAACATACTCAAAGCTATTGCATATCTACTATAATGTCAGTCACAATAAGCCATTAAAAACTAAAAGTATTCCTTAATAATCAAACTAGAATCCATAAAAGTTCAATAACCATGAATCAAAGCAAAACCAACACCCCGATTACTCTACAAGCTTCTCCTCTTAGCCCTAGCTAAGATGTTTAGCCTAGCAACATGATTAGGCTACACCTTAAACGAAAGGAAAAATAAAACATAAAAAAAAATCACTCCCGGTTTCTCCCTCTCTCTTGGCCTCCACAGATGCTCCACGTCCAGCCCAGGATCTCCCCTTTTTTTTTCTCTCTCTCATGTCCCTCTCCTCTTTTATAGATTTAGAGTCGGTGAACTGACTCCGTTGTGCTCCACCATTCGCAGCAGACTCCTCGCGGAACTCTGCTTCTGCGCATGAAAACGCATAGTTTTGTTGCGTTTGGAACAAGTGCAAGATGAAAGTGAAGCCAGTCCGGTTGATCCGACCACCCAGGAGGAGTTTAGACCCCAGAATCTGCAACTTGAATGGTCTGGATCATCAAATAGATCGACGGAGATAGGCCACCACTGTCCGTAACGTCCAAAATTTTCGGACGTGCGTAACATATGCACAAGAGCTGCTCTAAGCTCTCGGTGGGGCCCACTTTAGCTATCTTTCAAGAAATCCACACCGTCCACCGGATTACTTAAGAAAAACCATTCAGACCTGATCGATTTTGGGTTAAAACCATGGTGGCGCATAGTTTATTTTGTTACACCGTCTATTCTGCGTTTTGGAATATCAACAGCCGCCTACACTTCATTCTGCGATTCCGACGCCTAGTACATGTTTATAGGGCCCTTTTAAGCCTGATGGACGGTTCCGATTATATGGATCATGGTCCATGGAGGCCCACAAGAAAGGACTGTAGCCTCTGTTGCGAAATAGAGTTGACGCACGTCGACTCTGTTACTTGTGTTGGCCCACTTATTGAATCCAAATGGAAAATCCACTCCGTCCATTGGTTTTAGGACGAAAAACCATCTGGGAATGAGTGTTTTTTTGAGTAAAATCGGTGTAGCCCACAAGATCTTCTACTCTGCCGTTCATCTTGTGTTTGCTCGTGTTTTACACATGTGTGCACGCATGGGAACATAAGGACACCTAGGCAAGGGTCCAGCCTCCCCTATGGACGTAATGGACGGTCCAGATCTTGCAAAAGGATGACGAGTGGGGCCCACTAGTGAAAAACAGATGGACAGTGCAAAGACACTGTCTGTTCTTTCACAGAGGAGAGAGGAAGACGGGTCAGCGTGCGCTGACCCGTTTCTGATTTGTGGTGCACGTCGTGTGTAAGTGTGCTGTGCATACGCACACCCTCCAAGTAGGGTCCATCGTGACGTTTATGAGAAATCCTTTCCGTCCATCTATTTTTTTCACCTCAATTAAGGCGTTGAGTCCAAAATTGAAGCGTATCCAGAGATCAGGTGGGCCCCACTTAAGGATTTAAAGGACTGATCCATCCGTTGGGCCACTTTTACAGCAATCCAATGACTGATTTTTGACGTGTACGGTTAATTTATGATTCTCAGGCCACATATATAGTTTTGAGCTGAACGGATGGTGGGAACCCTGTGATCTTGCCTTCCGGACGTCTTTCGGGCTACTTGAGCTTCAGTTTCTCGATTTTCTTAGATCCCTGGCATGCAAATCTGTCGATCTTGGTCCTTTGAGGTCCATCCCTTGCCTTGGTGAATTCTGGGCATTAAATCCGTGCTTTTAGCACCCTTGTGTAGTCCAAGCTCCTAAATACACCTTGTATCACAAACACGATTAAAGCAGGGCGTTAAACAGTACAATGTTCGTAAATCCAGGCAATAACCAGGGTCTAATATGCAATATTTGGCCCTTAACACAACCCCCAACCAGCATCTTGCTAGTCCCAAGCAAGGTATGCGAAACATAAGTTGAGAATTACAAGACAATTTTTATGAACTCGAGTGATTTTTGGAAAACAATCTAGATACTAAAAGTCTAAGATTCATGATTGTTAGCATTACTCTCTCTTAGACTCAAGCGCATGGTAAACTTTATCGTCAAGTTCAAAGCATTAATCCATCCATCAGAAAAATTCTAAACATTAGGATTCCTGAGTATATAGTATAGTCTCGACTTATCAACATTAAGATTCAATTCATTATTTCATGATATCATTGGTAACCACAAGAGCATTCAGGACACCCAAAACCTAAACTAAAATGTGCCTCATAGATCATTCTTTTTCTTTCCTTTAGCCTTTGATTTTTCTATTAAAAGGAGCACCAAGGAGGGGAATCAAGTACTTACCTATATGGAGTAAACCTATGGCGAAGACTGTACACCCAACCCTTTTCACATATGTCCATGGGGAATTAAATCTACACCTATAGGGAGCAAACCTATGGTGAAGATTATTTGCCCAACCCTTTCTAAAGGCATCTGTTTTTTTTTTTTTTTTGCTAGGTATTTTCTTTTTCTTGAATTGATCATGACAGGCAAATTCTCTAGGTTGGTTCCTTCCATGCTTAATGATCACCAAGTTAACCCTTCAATATCAAACTGAAACCTTAATGTGAAAGCGGGATGTGACATGTGAAATCATGATTCAATCAATGTTTATAACTTCTAATTCTGGATTGACACTTCAAACTTAACCGTGAAATCTAATAGATAATTGAATCCAAGAGTCATAAATCAACAACATCACTTATCTTGTAATTCTAAATCCAAGATGGTTGTCAAAATCACTTCGAATTCACAAGAATTTCTAGAAAAATTAAAAAAGTTTCATAATTTTTGCTCAAGACCAAGAAAACACTGATTAGGTAACCTAAGCTCCCACCCCCAACCTAAAATTTACATTGTCCTCAATGTAAAAGAAATATGGGACAACGAAAGTACAAGAGGAGTGATGGAAAGATAGTACTTGGACGAAAGAATCAAGAGGCTTTCCAAATATATCTACATAAGAGCGGGTCAGCACATGAGAGAAACTAACAGAAGTAAAATGAAAATAACAAAAATAAAGTCCTACCTACACCATTTTTGCAGGTGCTCTCGATTGCATTTAGCATATGCAACAAGCCTTTAAACCCCTAGGTTGCCCCTAGTGGACGAGTTGTAGTCTCGTGAGGGTTTGCAATCATGTTACCCACAAACATTGAACTAACTAACTAGGAAAAATGAAATGGAATGAAAAGCTGGGTTGCCTCCCAGGAGGGCTAAGTTTACCGTCTTCTGCCAGACAAATAAAGCAAACTACCCTAGTCCTAAGAAGGTAGGGAAAAACTACTCGATCATGTCGCAAGGTTCCTCTTCTGGCCAATATCGTGATAAGTTTCTTAGTAAGTTCCTCAACAGGATCATCCAAAAGCCTTTTTTACAATAGGCTTGGATGCCCTGGAGCTTGACTTTTCAGAGAAACTTATTGCCTCATTAAAAATTTATCGTTGATTCACCTGTGACAGAAGAAGTTTCAACGTTAGTATCCCATAGTGAATCAGAAACTACAGGTAGATAAAGTTTAGAAAAATTCGCAAGAAGTAATGTAGTCTCAACACATTTCGAAGTGTTAAACTTCAGTTCAATTTTCAGCTCCTCCTCCCTTAATGGTAAACATTCAGGATCTGTGGAAGAAGGGGCTTCAGAGTAAGGGTTCTCTCGGTCAGTGATGACTACCGAGATGTTGTCTTGCAAGGCATTCACTATGTCTCTTATCATGGGATCATTTGAATTTGCAAAGTGTTCCAAACAATCATCAAAAGAGTTGGGACATTCAGCTGAGTGTGACTTATATTCTACATTAGAGCTTGTGATGATCTGCCCAAGGAATCCATAATCTTTAAAGGTAAACGGAGGTGTGCTCTCTTGCTCCAGCCCTACACAGACAGATTGAGGGTCAGTATACGAAGCATTGATGTGCGGACTCTGTTCATTGATATTACTCAGAAGAGGCATTGAATTGTCAACATTCAACAGTTGAGATGGTGGCCTCAACTGGGTGGTTTCAAATTTCAGAGTCATATCAAGTAACTCGTCCATCTCCCGAATCATATCATCATTCAATTCAGGAGAGTGGTCCAAATATATCTCATGAGAGATAGAAGGGTCGGTTGTAAGGAGCTCATCCACTTTTAGATCAGACATGTCAGGTGAATGGAGTAGCTCATTATGACCGTTCTCTTTGTGTACTTCTCGATCATTGACCTGGACCAAACTTGAGATTAATTCCAGGGGAACTGTGGTTGCACATTCAGGATCGTCATCCCAATACTCATCATATTCTAGTTCAGTGTAGTGCACATTTGGGATGAGATCACTTTTCTTACATTCTATACCTAGAATGGGTTGAGGTTCGAATAAACTAACCTCTACCTCATCACTGAGATCCTGTGTGTCATGTAAGGAAGGTGTGTCATCATCATTGTATTTGAAAGATAACCACATCTCTTGACCATTCCTTTGAACCGTCATCGAGATCGACTCATCGGAAAATTGAATCATATGTTCATTAATGGACTCCAACTCATTTGTAATTCCAGAGTTCTTTAAAAGCGAGTTAGGATCACTTTTCTCGCATTGTATTTCTGGAATGAATTGTGGCTGGAATGAATGAGCCTCCTCTATCTTATCGAGGCGTGAATTATTCTCATTTCCACAAGACATTTCATGTTATACTGAATTGAATCCTCTTGGATTGTTTCTGGTTGGGTCTCAAAGGCAGGGTATCCAAGAGAATACTCATTATAACATGTTGTTGGTTCATCTTTCCAATTTTGTTGTTTCCACTGGTTATAATTATACTGATCATACATGGGAGAATATGATGTTTGATAATAATCCTCATTCCCACAATTATGATCGTATATGGCCCTATTAACCGATGGAACATAACGTTCTAGTCGGTTCTCAATATCGGTTCTCGATGGAGAGAAATCTTGAGGTATACATTGAATTCCACAACCCTTAGGCATTCCCCAATATCTCTTATCCATCTCGGCATATGCATGTACCCACGCTTCCATGGTAGAACCCTAACTCTGAGTCTAATTCTAAGAAAAATAGAAGAAAAGATCCTACAGAAGTATGGAAAGTAAGAGGAGAAGAAGTTAGAAGGAAAGTACCAAATGAGAAGTTCCTACGTTAAGATCCAATTTAGAAGCTTATGTCAGGATCCTACAAAATAGGAAAATAGGTTAGTTTCTAAAAAAAAAAAAAGAAAAAAAACTTTAACCTAAAGTTAGTAAAATCCTAATCTTAACCTAATTCTAAAACTAATTAATCTCAGAAAATGTAACCGTCAATCCCCGGCAACGGTGCCAAAAACTTGTTCACTCCCCAAGTATAGGGTTGTGATGTAGTAATAAACTTGGTGAGACCAAGGTCGAATCCCAAGAGACTGATACCTGTACGTAATATGAAACTAAGTAGAACTAGAACTAGACTAAGATGAAATCTAAATTGAACGAATTTGAGGGAATAATGGTGAAATATTAATCTAAAACTTAAGGAATTCAGAGATAGAAAACTAGGGTGCCAAGGATCCACTTGTAGCCATTAGGAAGTTATCTTTTATTGATTCAGGGACAATTGGAATCAGAGTCCTTTCTTATCCAGTTGGTAAGAAGAGATTGTCAGATCTCTAAACTTCTCATGGATCTAATCATCAACAGATAAGATTGGTGAAGATTTGGAAGTGATTCCGTCACCTGACCATGCCCAGGAGACTATGGCAAACAACAACAATGTACCAATCTCATAGCCAATCATGAGAGAATTGCGGAAGTTAGGAAGAGTTCCATCACCCAACCATGCCGATGAGACGATGGTGAACAACAGAGCCTCCTAAGTTCACAATCTCATAATGAAAAGAACATACTCAAAGCTATTGCAGATCTACTGTAATGTCAGTCACAATAAGCCATTAAAAACTAAAAGTATTCCTTAATAATCAAACTAGAATCCATAAAAGTTCAATAACCATGAATCAAAGCAAAACCAACACCCCGATTACGCTACAAGCTTCACCTCTTAGCCCTAGCTAAGATGTTTAGCCTAGCAACATGACTAGGCTACACCTTAAAAGAAAGGAAAAATAAAACATAAAAAATATCACTCCTGGTCTCTCCCTCTCTCTTGGCCTCCACGGCTGCTCCACGTCCAGCCCAAGATCTCCCCTTTTTTTTTCTCTCACGTCCCTCTCCTCTTTTATAGATCTAGAGTTGGTGAACCGACTTCGTTGTGCTCCACCGTTCGCAGCAGACTCCTCGCGGAACTCTGCTTCTGCACATGAAAACGCATAGTTTTGTTGCGTTTGAAACAAGTGCAAGATGAAAGTGAAGTCAGTCCGGTCGATCCGACCACCTAGGAGGAGTTTAGACCTCAGAATCTGCAACTTGAATAGTCTGGATCATCAAATAGATCGACGGAGATGGGCCACCACTGTCCGGAACGTCTGAAATTTCCGGACGTGCGTAACATATGCACAAGAGCTGCGCTAAGCTCTCGGTGGGGCCCACTTTGGCTATCTTTCAAGAAATCCACATCGTCCACCGGATTACATAAGAAAAATCATTTAGACTTGATCGATTTTGGGTTAAAACCATGGTGGCCTACAGTTTATTTTGTTACACCGTCTATTCTGCATTTTGGAATATCAACAGCCGCCTGCACTTCATTCCGCGATTCCGACGCCTAGTACATGTTTATAGGGCCCTTTTAAGCCTGATGGACGGTTCCGATTATATGGATCATGGTCCTTGGAGGCCCACAAGAAAGGACCGTAGCCTCTGTTGCGAAACAGAGTCGACGCACGTCGACTCTGTTACTTGCGTTGGCCCACTTATTGAATCCAAATGGAAAATCCACTCCGTCCATTGGTTTTAGGACGAAAAATCATCCGGGAATGAGTGTTTTTTTTAGTGAAATCGGTGTAGCCCACAAGATCTTCTACTCCGCCGTTCATCTTGCATTTGATTGCGATTTACACATGTGTGCACGCATTGGAACATAAGGACACCTAGGCGAGGGTCCAGCCTCCCCTATGGACATAATGGACGGTCCAGATCTTGCAAAAGGATGACGAGTGGGGCCCACTAGTGAAAAACGGACGGACAGCGCAAAGGCGCTGTCCGTTCTTTCACAGAGGAGAGAGGAAGATAGGTCAGCGTGCGCTGACCCGTTTTCGATTTTTGGTGCACGTCATGTGTAAGTGTGTTGTGCATACGCACACCCTCCAAGTAGGGTCTATCGTGACGTTTATGAGAAATCCTCTCCATCCATCTATTTTTTCACCTCAATTAAGGCGTTGAGTCCAAAATTGAAGCATATCCAGAGATCAGGTGGGCTCCACTTAAGGATTTAAAGGGCTGATCCATCCGTTGGGCCACTTCTACAGCAATCCAATGGCTGATTTTTTATGTGTACGGTTAATTTATGATCCTCAGGCCACATATATAGTTTTGAGCTGAACGGATGGTGGGAACCCTGTGATCTTGCCTTCCGGACGTCTTTCGGGCTACTTGAGCTTCAGTTTCTCGATTTTCTTGGATCCCTGGCATGCAAATCTGTCGATCTTGGTCCTCTGAGGTCCATCCCTTGCCTTGGTGAATTCTGGGCATTAAATCCGTGCTTTTAGCACCCTTGTGTAGTCCAAGCTCCTAAATACACCTTGTATCATAAACACGATTAAAGCAGGGCGTTAAACAGTACAATGTTCGTAAATCCAGGCAATAACCAGGGTCTAATATGCAATATTTGGCCCTCAACACCGATCCAACTCAGATCATGCTCCTCTTTGCCTCTTCTCCCCAGATCAATCTCTTGCTTCTCCCAGGCCCTTTAGATTTTTAAGAATGTGGACTCTCCATGATGGTTTCATGCAGGTTATTAAGGAAGCCTGGTCAAGCAATCTTTCCTCCTTCCCCTTGATTAACGTGCAGTTGAAGCTTAAAAGAGTCATGCAAGCCTTGAGACTATGGAATAAGGACGTCTTTGGTAATATATTCATTCGTATTAAGCAAGATTAAGACCGAAATGCAGAATTCCATGAGTTTAGACCTCCATCGCGAAGGGGCGATAGCGAAACAGAACCTCTCCCGTCTTGAACTCATGGAAGAGGTCTTCTGGAAAAGAAAGCCTGAAATTCTTGGCTTGAAGAAGGTAACAAAAATACAAGCTTCTTCCATGCTAGTGCCTCTACCAGGATTAGGAAAGCTTCGATTTCCTCAATCAAAATTGAATCAGGTGAGGAGTTGACTGAGCAGTCGGCTATCAAGAGCGCAACGGTCTCTTTCTTCTCCTCCCTTTTCCATGCTGATCAAACTAAAACGTCGTCTTCCTTCCTGCAAGCTATCCCATTGTTGATATCTGATGATGATAATGCGGATTTGATCGCTCCATCTCCCAGGAGGAATTGCTAGCTATTGCCTCTTCCATTCCTAAAGACAGCGCTCCCGGCCCTGATGGGTTTTCCATGACCTTTTTCTCGCATTGGTGGCAGGTTGTGGAGAGTGATATGCACGGCACGGCTGAGAGTTTTCTTGTTGGGAACCCCAAGCCTAGAGCGTACACCTCCACCTCTATTGTTCTGATTTCGAAATCAGCTGCTGCTAGCTCCTTCGCTGACTACTGTCTTATCAGCCTATGCAACGTAATTTATAAAATCTTCTCCAAGATGTTATCTTCTAGACTAGCTAAACTCCTCCCCAAACTCATTTAAGCTGAATAGGGAGCCTTTGTTCGAGGGAGGACAATTACAGGGAATGTTGCTTATGCATAAGAAGTTTTAAGAGATCTGAACCGAAAGGTTAGAGGGGATACTATCCCACTGAAGCTGGACATAAAAAAGGTGTATAATAGAGTCAGTTGGGATTTTTTGAAGCAGGTGCTCCGGAAATTTGGTTTTTTCTGAGAAATGGGTCGCCCTTTTGGAAACCCGCTAGAGCAATAGCTGGTTCTTGGTGCTGATTAATGGCGAAGCGGCTGGTTTCTTCAAATCCTCCGGGGGTCTGCGTCAAGGTGATCCCCTCTCTCCTAATCTGTTCATTTTGGCGGCCGAGGCTTTCTCCCGCAGCTTCAAGATTTTGATGGAGAGAGGGTGGTGCAAACCGTTTCAATTGCGTAGAGGATGTCCATTAGCCTCCCACATCCTCTTAGCAGATGGTACTCTCTTATTCCTAAATGGTAGTAAATCCTCCCTGCTTGCAGTTAAGTTCTTCTTAGATCTATTCCAGCAGGTTTCGCACTAGAAGATCAACCTCAGAAAGAGCTACTTCCTCTGCTCTAGCAAGTTATCAAAAAGGCATGTTAGAGCCATCGAGCTCCACCTAGGCATTAGTAGATCGAGGGTAAGAGTCAAGTACCTTGGTGTCCCTCTAATAAGAGGTAGAGCTAAGGTAGCGCACGTTCAATTTTTAGTTGACAAAATAGAGTCCAGAATTAATGAGTGGAGATCAAGATATCTTTCTTAGGTTGGGAGATCCACGTTAATCAGACATGTCTTGAGCAGCATCCCTCTCCACGTTATGGCAGCGTCAGTGGTCCCGGCCCAGATCCTCTCCAAATTGGAGAAGAGCTTCGCCAGATTCTTTTGGGGCTGGTCGGAAGACAAACACAAGCTTCATTGGATCTCCTGGAAGAGGATTTCTAAGCTAATTACGAAGGGTGGCTTGGGAATTAGGAGACTCAAGGAAGTTTTGGAAGCATCCAGGCTCAAAATGGCCTGAGACATGAAGTTTAGTGCACCGGTTGGGCCATGGGTTCCCCTGGTGAAAGCAAAATATCAGATGGAGCCCCCCCTTTCCTCGCCATTATGGGCCAAAATCAGGGCCCTCTTCCCCTTATTGAAGATAATGTTCGCTGGCAAGTCGGCATTGGTTCCAGAAGCTTGTGGCAGGATAATTGATTGGGTCTTGGGCCTCTGCTTCGTAACACCACCCGACCGGTTCCAAAGGACCTTCTAAATTTGAAGATCCATGATTTCCTAGGCCCCAATGGTCCACTCCCACCGTCCTCCGTGTTCTCTTATCTGGCGCAGGAGGATGTTGATGCCATATTCCACGGTGGCTTCACTACTTCGGAAGATGAAGATCGTTGCTTCTGGCCTCTCGACCCATCAGGCAACTTTTCAGTCAAATCTGCCTGGGAGCTATGCAGACAGAGATCCTCTGATGCGGCCTGGCTTGGTTCGTTCAGCCACAAAAATGGCCCCCAAAGATCATTACCTTTATCTGGAAATTACTTCAAGGTGTAGTTCCAGTCGATATTCGTATCCAGGCCAAAGGAATTCCTCTGGCTTCCAGGTGTATCTGTTGTGAGGACAGCCCCCAGTCCAGGCCCAATATTGAATCGATCCAGCATCTCTTCCTTTACAGCGACTTGGCCTCTGCCGTATGGGCCTATTTCGGCACCGCCTTTGGGATCGACATCCTCCCAAACCAATTTGTTCTAATCAGGCTCAATCAGTGGTGATCCGCGATCCCTGCTGGTGATGTTTCATCCCACTCTCAACATCTCACAGCTACTTGTATCTTGTGGGAGATATGGTTAGCGAGAAACAGAGCCAAGTTCGACGATAGGATTGTTAGAGTTGCGTCTTGCATCTTCAAGGTGAAGGGTTGGATCCATTGGATGTCCAATGGGTCTATTAGGCCCGGTGAGATTTTTCTCGGGACCTCTCTCAGGGGCCGTAACATTGGTGGCCCTCCAAAGTCTTGGTCGAGCTAGTCAGATGGGCTAGGCCTCCTGCGAATTGGGTGAAACTAAATGTTGACGGCTCTTCTAGAGGTAACCCGAGATTATCGGGGGGTGGGGGTATTGTTCGAAATGATAAAGGCTCCTTCATCTTGGCCTTCGGATCGCCCTACGGGTTCAACACCAACAATTCAGCGGAATTAAGAGCAATGCATGACGGGCTGGTGCTGTCCTTTAATAGGGGATTTTCCAATATTCAGATTAAATCCGACTCCTCTATTACGGTCGACATTCTTTTCGGGAAATCTGCTTCTACCTGGCATTTCCTTCCTTGGGTGATTAGGATCAGAGACCTTATGCGAAGAGGTAATGTGTCCATCTCCTATATTTGCCAAGAGATCAATGGCCTAGCCGACGGTCTGTCTTGCGTGGCTAGTGAGACCCAATCGCCCTCTTTCTTCCTTCGACTTCAGGATCTTCCACCTCAACTTCAAGGCCGCATGTTCCTAGACAAAGTGGGCCTTCGATGTGTTCGAGTGGTGCACAAAATCTCCTAGTCATGCCCATTCTTTGGGTCGCTTGTTTTTTGGATTGCTCCTTTTTGGGTTTTTCTCTTGTATAGCTTATGATAGGCAGGCCTCTCCTTTTTGTGTTGTTGCCCTGCCCGAAAGTAGCTCAGGTTGTAAATGCTTTGGTTTTATATGAATCTGTGAGCCCAAAGTTTTTTGGGCTTTTTTGGAAAAAAAATCGGCATGAACAAGACTGTTCACGCGGTTGGTTGCGTCCGGGAGTAATCTCATCCATTTATGTATCTTTACATGCTTTAAAAATCTAATATTATTGCTTACATGTATTCTTAGGATTGGTTCCATGATTATTTTGTGTTGTATGCAATTCTATTGTGTGTAGAATGAAAGGATCCAACATCCACTCCTATTAGTTTCACTTGTTCATATCAGGTCATCATCATCATCATCATCATCTAAGCCTTATCTCAATTAAATGACAGGGCTACATGAATTATCACTACCAAAAAAAGGGGCAAAGGCTACGGATAAAATCCGTAGCTATAGACCTATGGCTACGGTTTTAGTCCGTAGCTAGTCCGTAACATGACCGTCGTCGTAGGTGCCATAACAATAGGTCTGGAACCTATGGCTACGGATTTAATCCGTAGCTATAGATTAAATAGCTACAGATATAATCCGTAGCAATTATATCTGTAGCAAAAACTTCAAATAACTACGGATATTATTTGTAGCTGAAAGTCCGTAGCAATATGCCAAAAATTGAAAAGGCTACACCTGTCTGATTAGTGGCTACAGTCAATATCCGTAGCTATTCTGTACATTGAAAAATTAAATCATTTGTTCATTCAATTACCACCTGTACAATTATTCATTCATTGAATTACAATCATTCATTCATTCAATTGCATTATTCATTCATTCAATTACAATCCTTCATTCAATCAATTACAATTATAATCAATTACAGTTACAATGACAATAATGCTGAAAATACAAATCTTTGGCTTTATTAGAGAAATGTGCTTGACTCACCCTGAAATTTCAACAGCTTCGTATATTCTATCATCATACAAACAGTCATGTCATTCATAAATTAGAATGCCCATTGGGGAAAAGAAAAACAGTGAAAGAAGTGCATCACGTATAACCACTTTTTTTTTCTTAATGAATTAAAAAAAGACTCAAAGAGGAATGAAATTGACACAAAAGAAATGGTCTCACCATATGATTATAGGTTTTGGTTTAGGTTTAGGTTATAGGTTTAGGTTAAGGTTAGGCTATATGTTATAATTAAGTTTAAGTTATAGGTTAAGGTTTAGGTTATAGGTTTTGGTTTAGGTTTAGGTTATAGGTTTATGTTTAGGTTATATGTTATAGGTTATAGCTTTTGGAAACTTGATTATAGGTTAAGGTTTAGGTTTAGGAAATCGGGTTCGGGTTCGGGATCGGGTTTAGGTTTGGATTTTCAAGTTTAGGTTTAGGTTAAGGAGTTGAGATTAGGATTAGGTGTAGGTTTGGGTTTAAGGATTTGAGAATACATTTAGGTTTTAAGTTTAGGTTTAAGTTAAAAGTTTAGGGAAAGGTTATAAGTTTAGGTTAGGTTTAGGTTTAGGTTTAGGTTATAGGTTATAGCTTTAGGGAATTGAGAATGGGTTATGGTTTAGGTTTAGGAAATCGGGTTCAGGTTCGGGATTGGGTTTAAGTTTGGGTTTTCAAGTTTAGGTTTAGGTTTAGGTTAGGGAGTTGAGATTAGGATTAGGTGTAGGTTTAGGTTTAGGGAATTGAGTTTAGGTTATAGGTTTAGGGAGAGGTTAGGTTTAAGTTATAGGTTTTGGGATTTGGGAATAGTTTTAGATTATAAGTATAGGTTTAGGTTAGGTTATAGGTTAAGGTTTAGGGATTTGAGTTTAGGTTATAGGATTAGGTTACGATTTAGGTTTAGGTTATAGGTTTTGGGATTTGAGAATGAGTTCGGGTTTAGGTTATAGGTTTTGGTTTTAGTTTAGGTTATAGGTTTTTGAATTTGAGAATGGGTTCGGGTTTAGGTTATAGGTTTTGGTTTTGGTTTAGGTTATAGGTTATAAGTTTATATTAAGGTCTAGGTTTAGGTTAAAGGTTTTAGGATTTGAGAATGAGTTCAAGTTTAGGTTATAGGTTTTAGTTTTGGTTTAGGTTATAGGTTTTGGTTTTGGCTATAGGTTTAGGTTATAGGTTTTGAGATTTGAGAATGGGTTCGGGCTTAGGTTATAGGTTTTGGTTTTGGTTTAGGTTATAGGTTGTTTTGGTTTTGGTTTAGGTTATAGGTTTTAGTTTTGGTTTAGGTTATAGGTTTTGGGATTTGAGAATGGGTTCGGGTTTAGGTTATAAGTTTTGGTTTTGGTTTTGGTTTTGGTTATAGGTTTTTGAATTTGAGAATGGGTTATGGTAGGTTTAGGAAATCGGGTTCAAGTTCGGGATTGGGTTTAAGTTTGGGTTTTCAAGTTTAGGTTTAGGTTTAGGTTAGGGAGTTGAGATTAGGATTAGGTGTAGGTTTAGCTTTAGGGAATTGAGTTTAGGTTATAGGTTTAGGGAAATGTTAGGTTTAGGTTATAGGTTTTGGGATTTGGGAATAGTTTTAGGTTATAAGTATAAGTTTAGGTTAGGTTATAGGTTAAGGTTTAGGGATTTGAGTTTAGGCTATAGGTTTAGGTTTAGGTCTAGGTTTAGGTTTAGGGAATTGAGTTTAGGTTATAGGTTTAGGGAAAGGTTAGGTTTAGGTTATAGGTTTTGGGATTTGAGAATAGTTTTAGGTTATAAGTATAGGTTTAAGTTAGGTTATAAGTTAAGGTTTAGGGATTTGAGTTTATGTTATAGAATTAGGTTTAGGTTTTGGTTTAGGGATTTGAGTTTAGGTTATAGGTTTAGGTTTAGGTTTTAGGTTTAGGTTTAGGTTTAGGTTTGGGTTTTAGGATTTGAGAATGGGTTCGGGTTTAGGTTATAGGTTTTAGTTTCGGTTTAGGTTATAGGTTTTAGGATTTGATAATGGGTTCGGGTTTAAGTTATAGGTTATAGGTTTTGGTTGAAGTTATAGGTTTTGATTTAGGTTATAGGTTAACAGTTTAGGTTGAGGTTTAGGTTTAGGTTATAGGTTTTTTGGATTTGAGAATGGGTTCGGGTTTAGGCTATAGGTTTTGGTTTTGGTTTAGGTTATATGTTTTGGTTTAGGTTATAGGTTTTAGGTTTAGGTTATAGGTTATAGGATTTGAGAATGTGTTCGGGTTTAGGATATAGGTTTTGGTTTTGGTTTTTATTAAATGTTTTGATTCAGGTTATAGGTTATAGGTTTAGGTTTTAGGTTTTGGTTTTGGTTTTGGTTTAGGTTATAGGTTATAGGTTTAGCTTAAGGTTTAGGAAAAGGTAATAGGTTTTGATTTAGGTTATAGGTTATAGGTTTAGGTTTTAGGTTTAGGTTTAGGTTTTGATTTATGTTATAGGTTATAGGTTTAGGTTAATGTTTAGGTTTAGGTTATAGGTTTTGGGATTTGAGAATGGGTTCGGGTTTAGGTTATAGGTTATAGGTTTAGGTTAAGGTTTAGGTTATAGGTTTTGGGATTTAAGAATGGGTTTGGGTTTGGGTTTAGGTTATAGGTTTTGGTTTTGGTTTAGGTTATAGGTTTTAGGATTTGAGAATGGGTTCGGGTTTAGGTTATAAGTTTTCGTTTTGGTTTTGGTTTAAGTTATAGGTTTTTGGATTTGAGAATGGGTTATGGTTTAGGTTTAGGAAATTGGGTTCAGGTTCGGGATCGGGTTTATGTTTGGGTTTTCAAGTTTAGGTATAGATTTAGGTTAGAGAGTTAAGATTAGGATTAAGTGTAGGTTTAGGGTTAGGGAATTGATTTTAGGTTATAGGTTTAGGGAAAGGTTAAGTTTAGGTTATAGGTTTTGGGATTTGGGAATAGTTTTAGGTTATAAGTATAGGTTTAGGTTAGGTTATATGTTAAGGTTTAGGGATTTGAGTTTAGGCTATAGGTCTAGGTTTAGGTTTAGGGAATTGAGTTTAGGTTATAGGTTTAGAAAAAGGTTAGGTTTAGGTTATAGGTTTTGGGATTTGAGAATAGTTTTAGGTTATAAGTATAGGTTTAGGTTAGGTTATAAGTTAAGGTTTAGGGATTTGAGTTTAGGTTATAGGATTAGGTTTAGGTTTAGGTTTAGGGATTTGAGTTTAGGTTATAGGTTTAGGTTTAGGTTTTAGGTTTAGGTTTAGGTTATAGGTTTTGATTTAGGTTATAAGTTAACGGTTTAGGTTATAGGTTTTTGGATTTGAGAATGGGTTCGTGTCACGCCCCAAATTCGGAAACTGGGCTCATAAAATTCTCGATCATCGAATCCGGCGCCGACAGCCTCCGTAGAACCCCGTTCTCGGCTCCCAGCGCCCATTCGCCAGGTTTTGATCCTGGGATGCTACGAGGAGGATTTTTTTTTACATCAGTTTGATTCGTAATAAGCATAACCAATGGCATAACCCACAAACAACAATCAAAAACTCCATCACATTTTCACTATAATAAAAAACTTTACAAGTACAATGAGCATAAAGGGAAATACAATGATGATGAACAAAAACTTCAAAATGATCTGCCACGTGTCCAAGCCTCAGCACTGCTGCGATCCAACGTCATCTGCATGCAACGGTCGTGCATAAGTTTATAGAAAGCTTAGAGGGTGGTGAAAGTGTATGCTCAAGGTGGTAATGCAGTTATGCTGTATCAGAGTAATGCGAAACATGCTGATGAATGTCAAGAATACCATTAGCCGTACCAAGGCCCTGCGGTGCAAAGAATGATGTCGGCCATACCAAGGCCATGCAATGTGAAATGCAACTCAAGCATACAAATCCTCATCTAAGTCCACATATCGATACAACTTAAAATCTGAAATATCATCGGGGTCTAGTACACTCCAAGCCAGATTGCTGCCCCATCACGCGCAATAAGGTGAGTGAAAAAGACCTCACTATCCGCCTGCCAATATCGAGCTCGACTCGTCAATAGCGGACCCATTCCTCGAGCTGGTCAGACTCAGCCCAGCTTTGCCCCCTCCTCTCGGGCTGGTAAGGCCGCACCCCCTTCCAACCGACCACGACACACTGGAAAGCATAGCCGTCTGGTAATCGGCACTCAGCGCTCATGCACCCACTCGGTCTAGACGTTGGAGCAACCTCTTGGTACCATAAGGGTTTAGAGACTTTTACCCAGGGATATCTATAGCACCCCATGTGGAATAATATTTTCGGTATCCAATCCTGCCAACCATGATACGTCAGTGGAGGCTACGACCCTGATTGCGCTAGGGCGTACAGTAACCATATCACACGATGCGAAAGCATGAATCATACTATCTAGTCATACAACAATCCTGCGCGTATCATGCGCTCATGTAGGGCAACACCGCCTATCCGGGAGCCCATAAACAATCTGCCCGAGGGCATATGCTATGATCAGTCACTCCTCATATCAAGCATACATATGATGCGTATGATCGTGAATCATGGAACTATACTAAGCAGGTCATATGGTAATGGATGCAGTTCATAACGAAGATGGGCTTAGACAGCCTACACATTACATGTACGGGCCTATAACGAGCCCTAGGGTGAGTCATAATGTGGACATTTAACCAACACTATACTTGCAATGTGGACGTCAAACCAACATTACTCTCAAAGCATAGCCCGTTGTTAACATTATTGCATAAACCATGATGGGATCACACATTGCAATGGACCTTAAGTACATCCCATTGGGCCTTCAATATATCAAATGGGCCGTATCACATGGGCCTTACATTTATCAAATGGGCCGCATTAATGGGCCTCACCAACGGACCTTATGTACATTGCAATGGGCCATAGCCCATGGGCCTTAAAAATACATCACAATGGGCCTAATCACATGGGCCTTACATTTATCAAATGGGCCGCACCAATTAGGCCTTATATGTACATCAAATGGGCCTCAACTCATAGGCCCCAATATATCTTAATGGGCCTTAACCCATGGGCCATAAATGCATCTAATGGGCCTTACAACATGCCAAGGTGGGGTCCACTTGGACTATGGATCTGGCCCATTCTCTAAGCCCATGCCATAAAATAACCTTTTTAAAATGGATGGACAGATTGGATGCAGCACCTGCCTCATGGTGGGGGGAGGGGGTCCACATGAAGGCCAACCATCACATATTTTATATAATATAATATATATTTTATATATAGTATATACAATATTATATATATATATATATATATATATATATATATATATACACACACACACACACACACACACACCATAAAATGATCTAGAAAAATAGATGGACGGCATGGGACGGTGAGGATAGAACACAAACATCACAGCGGGCTCCACCGTCCGCTTGGATGGTGACAATAAAACACATATATCACCGTGGGCTCCATGTGGGGCCCACCATAATGTTGATACGCCATCCAACCCGTTGATAAGGTCACGTAGACCTAGATGAAGGGTAAAAACAAATTTCACCCTGATCCAAAACTTCTGTGGACCCAAAAAGGGTTTCAAGGGTAGAGTTCAATTCACACTGTTTCCTATGATGTGGGCCACCTGAGTCTTGGATGGACCTGAAATTTGGAGGGTGGTCCACTACCCTTAGGGCCCACGGCTACAGCCGTGGGTGGCTGTCCGCCCGTCCGCCCGGGCACTGGTGTGCAGGCAGCGCCTGCTGCTTTTCTGACACAGCAGCAGCGCCTGCTGCTGCTGTTGTGTTTTTATTTTTTATTTTTATGTTTTCCTGTGGTTTTTCACAGGTGGGGCCCACGTCTGAGAATCCACTCCGTCCAATGGCCCTCCATGGCTCAAGACAAGCAAAACAAGCCCAATATTGGGCCTGTTTCAGTGTATAGAAACAACAGGGGATATTTCAACGGTAAACCCGCTGTTTGCCATGTTATGGCCCGCCTGAAAGTCTGATTGGTCCCATCTTTCGGCTCAACGCCTAAAACGAGCTTGGGAAAGGAATGGACGACGTGGATTTAATACATACATTAAGGTGGGGCCTACTTGAGTGGGCCACCCAAAGGCTTGGAACCAAGCTAATATTTGTGTTTTCCAACAAACGTCCAGCGTCCAGGGACGCTGGACGGTCTGGCCGTGCAAGGTGGGCCTGCTCAGGTGGGCCACCAATGATGGATGGTGTGGGTACTACACACATGAAGTAGGTCCCACTTATAGACGGCTTAGAAAAAATATATACTTCATGGTGGGGTCCATTCAAGTGGGCCACACAATCATATCATGATCTTAAAAAAAGAAATGAAAAGGAGAGGGAGAGAGAGAGATAGAGAGTGGGACACGCGTGATGGAGGGACCCCGGTACTATGGGCCCTCCCTTCAATGATCTACAACATAAATCAAGTGGGCCATTACATGTGGGCCGATCAAATCGAAATCCAATGGTGGAGATCCATTCTACACTAAAATAGACGGTCTAGATGACCCTAGGTATGCAAGGAAAATAAACATCATGATGGGGTCCATAGAGAATGGCCCCATCATGGAATGATCATGATGATCCAAGTGGGCCATCGACCACATCTTAAGGTCCAAAGTAAGATCCAAACCATTGATCGGTTGGCCTCACTTGGCTCATCTTAAAAATATTAAAAACTACCCTATCAAAGCACCCACCGCTTGATCTTCTTGCTCCCTTGGCTTCCTTAGCTCCTTGTGCTTCTCTTTGATGGAGGAAGATGAGAAATGGATGGCTAGGATGGGAGATCTAGGGATGGAAATGTGGGCCTCACATATGCATTTTTCTCTCCATGAAAGGGCTTGGACGTGAGGAGTTCTTGGGTTGCTTGGATTGTAATTTGAAAATGAAGGAGAGAGAGAGTTGTAAAGAGAGATGGGTGATGTGTGATGGAGTGATGGATGGGAGAGAGAGGGATGGGTGTGTAAGAGACTTTTTGACTTTAGGAGTTTTTGGTGTAAGAAAGGTATGGGCTTGTAAGATCTTTTTGACTTTTAGGGCTTGTTTGGGAAAGGGTGAAAGGTGATGTGTACTTGACATGTACTTGATATGATGGAATTGATTGATGTGACATCTTATAGAGATTCTCTCAGAATTCGCACGCGCAGTGTTTTCCTCGTATCGAACGCTGGCTCACATCTCCTGGCTAGAGCATCGCCTCAGCGCGCGAGTCACGGCATTGGAACCACGGCGACAGCGCGGTCGCTATGGTAAAGGTCTTGGGTTGAGTCGACTCGGGTTGACGGCATGAGAATCAAGGTCACGTGCAAATATCGGTTAAGGGTCGAAGGTTGTCAAAATTCGATCGGGAAGACCATGGAAGTCTAAGGAACGGTACGGTCTAGGATATGGGGCTTACAGTTCGGGTTTAAGCTATAGGTTTTGGCTTTGGTTTAGATTTTGGTTTAGGATATAGGTTTTGGTTTTGGTTTTGGTTTTGGTTATATATTTTGATTTAGGTTTAGGTTGTAGGTTTAGGTTTTAGGTTAAGGTTATAGGTTTAGGTTAAGGTTAAGGTTGAGGTTTAGGTTATAGGTTAAGGTTTTAGGTCATAGGTTTTGGTTTAGGTTAAGGTTATAGGTATATGTTAAGATTTTAAGTTTAGGTTTAAGTTTAGGTTATAAGATATAGGTTTAGGGAATTGAGAATAGGTTGAGGTTTAAGTTTAGGAAATCGGGTTCGGGTTCGGGATCGGGTTTATGTTTGGGTTTTCAAGTTTAGGTATAGGTTTAGGTTAGGGAGTTAAGATTAGGATTAGGTGTAGGTTTAGGTTTAGGTTTAGGGATTTGAGAATACATTTTGGTTTTAGGTTTAGGTTTAGGTTTTAGGTTTTAGGTTAAGGTTATATGTTTAGGTTAAGGTTTAGGTTTAAGTTAAGGTTGAGGTTTAGGTTATAGGTTAAGGTTTTAGGTCATAGGTTTTGGTTTAGGTTAAGGTTATAGGTATAGGTTAAGGTTTAGGTTTAGGTTTAGGTTATAAGATATAGGTTTAGGGAATTGAGAATAGGTTAAGGTTTAGGTTTAGGAAATCGGGTTCAGGTTCGGGATCGGGTTTATGTTTGGGTTTTCAAGTTTAGGTATAGGTTTAGGTTAGGGAGTTAAGATTAGGATTAGGTGTAAGTTTAGGTTTAGGAATTTGAGAATACATTTAGGTTTTAGGTTTAGGTTTAGGTTTTAGGTTTTAGGTTAAGGTTATATGTTTAGGTTAAGGTTTAGGTTTAAGTTAAGGTTGAGGTTTAGGTTATAGGTTAAGGTTTTAGGTTATAGGTTTTGGTTTAGGTTAAGGTTATAGGTATAGGTTAAGGTTTAGGTTTAGGTTTAGGTTTAGGTTATAAGATATAGGTTTAGGGAATTGAGAATAGGTTAAGGTTTAGGTTTAGGAAATCGGGTTCGGGTTCGGGATCGGGTTTATGTTTGGGTTTTCAAGTTTAGGTTAGGGAGTTAAGATTAGGATTAGGTGTAGGTTTGGGTTTAGGGATTTGAGAATATATTTAGGTTTTAAGTTTATGTTTAGGTTTTAGGTTTTAGGTTAAGGTTTAGGTTGAGGTTTAGGTTATAGGTTAAGGTTTTAGGTCATAAGTTTTGATTTAGGTTAAGGGTATAGTCCCTGTAAATACAGATATAAACACGGCCATCCGGTGCAAATGGCTAGGCCCTTCCAATGCTGTCCATAAAAAATGGACAGCTTCATCATGGTCATAATAGCGGTTCCCTATTTTCAGGGAACCTCGCTCTTCCGAATAGCTCCGACGCACATCCGGGTCTGCTCCATTAATTTCGATCAAATACATAAACACGGCCTGTCCAAATGGCCAGGCCCCTCCAATGCTGTCCATAGAAAATGGACAGCTTCATCATGATCATAACAGCGGTTCCCACCTTCCAGGGGCCCCCGCTCATCCGGATAGCTCCGACGCACATCCAGGTCTGCTCGAATACTTACTTTATAAAAGAAAATCTCCCATGTTTTCTCAAATTTTCCATTTTGATCTTTTTTGGCCCAAATCCATGTCAATACATGAGAGTCATGCATAAACATGGATTTTAAGCAAAATACATGAGGAAAATTACAACATAGATATCATGCACACGATATCACATAATGTATTGTTTGATGAACTACACATGTGCATTCTTGACACGAGACGTACCAGATGCTTGAATCTGAAATATGCAGCTCCAACCCTCCCACATACAACATCTGGTTATCAGTATCAGCTGGGTGTAAGAAGCTAGAAAAACACACGCAGAAGAAATTAGTGAGCAAAACAAACATTGAGAAACATGAATGTATAGGTTTTGGGATTTGAGAATAGGTTTAGGTTAAGGTTAGAAGTTTAGGTTTAGGTTATATGTATAGGTTTAGGTTATAGGTTAAGGTTAATGTTGTAGGTTATAGGTTTAGCTTATAAGTATAAGTTTAGGTTATAAGTATAGGTTAAGGTTTAGGGAATTGAGTTTAGGTTATAGGTTTAGGTTAAGGTTTAGGTTATAGGTTTTGGGATTTGAGAATAGGTTTAGGTTATAAGTATAGGTTTAGGTTAGGTTCCCTTGTTTCATATATCTCCTGCCAATTCCAAACCATGGGTGCTTAATAATACAACTCAAAATTAGGCTGTGTTTGGTTGCACCAAATATCGTGAAGGGATCAGGGTTCTGTTCTGGTAGTGTGATTACTGGGGATGCATATAAAGGGATTCATGAAATCGGTTTACCATTAGAAATTGTTCAAAAGATCACATTTAAAGAGAAGCTCACGGCATACAACATGGATCATTTACAGAAACTAGTGGATGATAAATTATGTGTAACATACAGAGATGGTTTAACCACTTATGCAATTAAGGAAGGTTCAAAAGGACATACATATTTGAAAGTTGGTCAAATCATAAACAAGCGTATTATGGACGGAGACAATGTTTTCATTAATAGGCCACCTAGTACTCATAAACATTCATTGCAAGCATTTTCTATGTGCATGGCAACCATACTGTTGAGATCAATCCTCTTATTTTCATTTACAGAAACTAGTGGATGACAAATTATGTGTAACATACAGAGATAGCTCAACCACTTATGCAATTAGGAAAGGTTCAAAAGGACATACATATTTGATTGCTAGCTAATTAGGACAGTCCACTAAATTTAGACTATAAACAAAAAATTAATATTTAGGACTGGTACCTATGCACCATTTAGATCCACTTCCAAGAAAAAGATCCACACATGTTAGAAGTATACATCCATATCGCAAATTACCTATTATATAACTTGCAAGGCAGCAAAATAAAATGCAATACAGATTGCACATGGTGACCCAGATTATTCTGTGGACCCAATCATGGATACACCATAGCGCCCAAATCACACTGATCGGACAACTACAATGATTTGACAAATGCATAAAGCATATCATAGAATTCTTTGCACTCGTGTATATTTACAGATTTGGAAGTAATATTAATTAAACAAGATCTAAAAATACAAGCACGTACATTTCCACCACATGGGCGCAATGCTCAGTCCAAACACAACTAAAAACAGGATGCACTCCAGATGAGACATCTTACAAAGTGTTTCTTAACTCAAACTAATTCTCAAGCATTAGGTTCACATCGTCCTGCCATCAACTAAAACAAGCATTTCTATTGCACCTGATTTTCTTCCTACTTATGAAATGGGCTGGCCTATGGTTCAATTTTTGAAACATTGGTCTATATATGGTGCCGATGTTGTGTTAGTGAGTCTTAGTCACAGATCTCAAACTAGTCTGAGATCATAAGAATGTTGTCCATCTACATTAACACCTACCCTTTGGTTAGTAAAACCCAAGTAATCATCTCCTATCATGAATTCAAGCAGAGCATATTTGCATCCCACAACAACTATAAAATAATAAAAATAAAATCAAGCACATACCTTCCATTAAAAAGGGCAACATGTGTAAGCATGGATTAGCCAGATTGAATTGTGTAGCGCCCTGAAAATTCAAATTGATTCAGAATTAGTCGTTGGTATCCTCATAAATATTGAGTTGCCTAGTATACAGTGTGTGCATTGATTAATGTTGAGTAGTATATAGGACAATCCAAAAGCCAGCTGCCAAGAACTATTTGTCTGTATAAAGAAGAAAACAGTACATGCCAAGCCCCACCCAACAAATGACCCATAATAATACCTTTTGAATTACCCGGCACCCATACATCTGAAGGCTCCAAGGTTGAATGTGGCCAGCAAGCTGATTTGCTAGTTCTTTTCTCTGCTCAGGGCTTCCATGATCAAAAAACTGCAAAGACAAACAATAACCGAGCATTTTTATATCATAGGCGAACGAGTTCATACAACCAACATGAGAATGAATATAGAGACTACCAAATCACCAGCCCACAGCCTTTTAAAAAAAGATAAAGGAGGGCAGATGAGCAGGGGAAAAAGAATTGAAGGTATCTTTACAGGGAAAAGAAAAAAAAAGAAAAAAAAATGGAAGGAAACCAATGATTATTTTTCTAGAAAAATCATACCTTTTAAATAACATAAATGCCAAACACATCAGTCATCAATGTTGGAGCATGTGGGAGAACTTCTTCAAAAGCAGAATAACTACAAAGTGAATAAAGAATCAAAAGGAGCATAAATGACAACAATTAGCATATGGTAGCCACATCCACCATGAGACCTACAAGGAACAAACTCCTCATCTTGCCCCTAATCTATCTGAACATCCTCATTTCAGCTATAATCATCCTAGATATTTATAGAGTTGTGTCATTTTTTTAAATGATGGAATTTTATTAATAATCCAAAAAGCCACACAAATACCTGCAGTTATAAACAAATTACTGTTGCAATCTTACCTGGAGGAATCAGACCAACAACAATGTAAGGTTTCTCAAATTACTCGAAGCATGAGGAATCAGACCAGTTAGATTGTTTCGTTGCAACGTCAACTCAACCAAATTCTTGAGATTCCATAATTCTGTAGGAATTGTACTTGAAATCTGATTTATAAAAAAATACAAAATTTTAAGCATGGTCAAATTACCCAAAGCAGGAGGAATTGGACCAATCAGAGAGAAGTTGAAGATCCTTTTCTTTCTCAAGTAGTGAAGCAACAAGGGAGCTTAATGCCTACAGAATATATGCATTTTCTTCAATACGTCTACCACAAGAACATATGCATTTTCTGACAAATTGCAAAAAAGAAACCATTTGAGGTTATTCATGAAGTAAAAATTGATATAAGATGGACAAATGACAAATGACAAGTGAGAGTAAGACCCAAAACACTACCCTATAGTTCCTCAGTCTAAGTTGCAAGTGGGACCCATGTCTAGAAAAAATTATTGTTAAATCTAACAGGTTTCTCTAACCTTTTCTCAACATTTCAAAACAGGCGATGGACAGATGGTTATGAGCTTCTAATCAACGCAATTTCAAGTCTTTAAGAACATCCAATTAAAATAATATATCGAATCCACTGTGACTTACTTCTTGTACTAAGCCTTTGTGCCTTCATCAGATTACCAAGGTTGCTATGAGCATCAACCTGCCAATAAAGGGAAGATCTGCAAATAGTAATTTCAATGCATCTACAACAAAAGAAGGAAACTAAATGATAAAACAAAACAAGGATTCACCAAGCGAGGGTTCAATGCAAGAGCCTGGTGACAACATCGGGCTGCCTCATTAAGTCTTCCTTTCCTCATATATGCACTAGCTAAATTTGACCACGCATCACATAAATGGTGAAGCTGCAAATCATAAAGAATAAACAATATAAATATGCATATATATGTATAACAGAAAGCAGATAAGAAAGGCAGTCTTGTCCTCTAGTCAGTGATAAAGATCAACAAAAAAGGGAAGCATCATAAAATGTCTCCTTACAATACTTAACACAGAGAAAATCATAATTAAAATAGTTGAATCAAGATAAGATCCAATAGATAAAAAGGAGGATCATAGATGCATTCTTTTGTTTCTAATTTGTGAAACAACAAACAAAACCACCCAACTCATAAGAGAGAAGAGAAAACTGAGTCTTTTCCTCTAAATATCAACTGGGCCTGGCAATGGGCAGGCCTGGGGCTGGTTCAGCATTGGATTTTGAAATAGACAGGCTAGGCCTATTCAAAATATCAATATTGCCTAGCTCTGGCCCACCCCATTACCAGCCATAATGTCAATGTTCTCTAAGTAGCATGCTAATGTCTGTTTGGATCTGCCTATTTTTGATCTCATACCTTAAAATGATATGAGAAAAGGGATGTACAGCTTGAATAAACAGATAGGTCACAGTGGCCCCCACATATCTGCCCATATGTTGTCAGCTAGGGTAGGACGCATTCCGCATCCATTCCCTGAATACTCCCTTATGGAGAAATCTCAACCCTTCCATTTGGCCTGCAAATGGCCTTTCCATGCTGGGCCTGTCAACTCAAAGTATCATTTCCCCTGCACATGTTTCAGCCATATCCTAAGGTCCAGGATCATATATTTCGTCTGTACAGTTAGTAATCCGATTCCGGACCCAAGATCCACTAGGCCATTCCTACAATTTGTTGTCATTGGAAAATTCAACGATAAAGAGGCCAAAAGTTGAACGGCTTCAATCCTCCAATGCTGGAGAGTTTTGGGACGTATAATCTGAGACCGGGCCCCTGGAGGTGGAAATGGATTACATCCAGCCCCTGCCTAGACAGACTTGGTCCAGGCAAGGGCTCTGTGGAGCCCACTGTGATGTATGGGTTTATACCACTCCGTCCATCCATTTTGCCAGATCATTTTACGGTCTATCCAATATTCAAACATTATGTGAATGTTTCCTAATCTGATCCTAATCCAATACACTCGGTGCATCCAAATGGAGCATCATGGAAGTAATGAAATTTGTCCCAAATTCCTTACCAGTGGGTGGCAAAATATTCTTCACAAAGAAGAAAATGGCCTTCTCATGGGTCAGATTCATACTCTTTCGAATCACCTAAACAAATTGCCCCACAGTTAAGTCAGCAGGAACAAGATACCTACACTCAAAAAATAGCATGTGCAATAAACCAGGCCTCAAGAATGGCTAAAGGAAACATCTAACCAAAAACAAAATGTAGTGTGTTAGATATCTCCCGCTAGTTAGATGAGCAGACAGACGGTGTGGTGTGTGTGAGTGATCCAGGGTTCAATCCAATGCCTTTTTTTAAAGAGGAAACAACAATTTATTATAAAGCCCGCAAAGCGAGAAAAGAATACACATAACTAGCACATGGGATGGGCCATATACCATATCCTGTGGCCAACTAGACAATGTAATCCTTAGATTGAAGGATTTTGAAGGGTGAAAATGGGAAGTCAAATTAACTTCAGTTGACTTCTGATAACCATCCACTTTCTTCCCCAAAACTCCAATGAAATGATTTTGGGACATGGCCCATCCAAGGTAGAGACTAGAGAACCTACCCGATGATAGGTTCAAATCAGGTAAACGTTGTAACATGAACAAAAAACAAGTCACATTATGGGAAAGAAATTGACAAATTCCATTCGCTAATTCTATTATAAGATGATTATAAGAGTAAACACTATGCCATGTTTTGTAATATGACAACTTGCACATTTTTTCTCTCAAAATAATGGTCAGTGTAGCTGCTGCAGCTGTCGAAGTTCTATACTACTGTGTCAAAAGAGAGAGACCAACTAGACTGAGAGCATTCATCATTCATGGTTGAGACACATGTTAATGCAAAACTTTAAAAGCATATTAGACAATAGGAAAGGCCCATGTGTGTTAGCAAAAAACTACTTAGGTTATAACACTGTTACTAGACCATTACAAACATGTAGGTACATAGATATTTTCCCCTAGGATGGGACTCGCATGATGAATAGACCAGGAGACAAAAGGCTAGCTTCTCTAAGCAATACGTGGTTCTCTATGACACCTTTCCACTAACTAGACCCACCAGCCTTTAAAAAAACTCATCATTGATAGACAAAGCATTTCGTCTAATACATGCATTGCAGATAGACATGACTTTTTTTTTTTTGAGCAAGCAACAAAAGCAACTAAATCAACGAAAAGAGTAGGGAACAGAAGTCCTAATCCAAAGGGCTGATTGGCGGATTCCTTTAGAGGCTAGGCCCACTACCAAATCATTAGAACATTTAGTTGCAATATTAAACAAGTGGCAACAGAAACATACAAGTGGCAATAGAAACCTGCATACAAGTGGCAATAGAAACATACATGCTTCAACAACAAAATAAAATTAAAATTACAATTAAAAACTTGAATCAAGATGACAAAAAACCTGAATCAACATGACAAAAAACTTGACATTTAAAAACCTGTCTTTCCAATGGACAAGAAACAAAGCATCTCCTGAAAAAACTGAGTTCTGTTGATTTGATTTGTCTTGACCTTCCATCTGAAATGCAGTGATGCCATTCTCATTACCAGCAAACTGCATATTGATTAGAGATTAGCTAGATTCCTTGCTACTTTCAATTGGTATTGTAATTTCAGCAAGTTTGATTAGAAGCATTCATGAATATAACCTCAACATTCTTTTCAAATGCAGATTGGGGCCTGCATATCAAATGTAGAAGCTTGATATCTATAAAAGATCAGATTAAACAGACAAAAACTAAGATTTCTAATTAACGATTAACCTCCATATAAGTCTGGAGAATTCCCTTCTCCATTCTGAATGGAACACGCAGAATGCTTGCATGATCTGTTCCAAGTACTTTCTCAAGATGTTGATTGCAAGTAGTACCGACTACATCAGGTGGTAGTCCAGTCACCTATGTTCCACAGCAAAAAAAAAAAAAAAATGCATCATGAGAAAGGTAAAAACAAATGAGAATTAGAAATTGGAAGAGAAATCTCATGTTTCTGGCTTCTCCGGACAGGGTGAAACCAAAACCTGGAAATGGGTTGAGCGTTTTCCCTTCCAATGTCCTCAACTGACAACATTCTCTTACACCTTCCCATTATGGATCAGTAGGAGCATCCCACGGCTGCAGCTTGGCGGCGGGGCCCACTAGGGGAACAGGATAACTAGCATGTGCACTCTGCACAGGCTAGATTCCCCATCATATACAACAACCACACAGAAATTTTCAACTTCATCAAAAAATTACCATCCCCATCGAATTGAACGGGGAAAAATGGCTAAAAATAAAAAAAAATTATATAATATGAAGAGGGAAAAAGAAAAGATATTCTAAAACAGAAAACCCTTGATTTAAAACAAGAAAAATCAGCTAAAACTCCGAATCGAGCTCTCGATGGGGTAAATGTTGGTGTCGATCGGTGGAGGTGGCAACACTGGTGGAGCAGGGACGGTGGCTGCGGACGAAATTTGTGGTCACAGGGGCTGTGGCTGGTGAAGGAGACAAGGTGCTGACGAGGATAGGATGAAAGGGGTTTTGAAAACTCTAGCACATGGTGTGATCACATATCAACGACAAGTTTGCAGCGAAAGGGGGTTTTGAAAACCCTAGCGAGAGAGAGGGATTGGGTTTTGGGAGAGGCACGGGTGCGAGAGAGTGGGTTTTGGGAGAGGGGCAAGTGCGCGAGGGAGAGATTTAGGTCGCGCGCGGGATGTCGCGCGCGGGATTTTTTTTGGGGTTGACGGACGACACTTCTAAGTCCTTAATCTTA
Organism: Magnolia sinica; assembly: GCF_029962835.1. Taxonomy (NCBI): domain Eukaryota; kingdom Viridiplantae; phylum Streptophyta; class Magnoliopsida; order Magnoliales; family Magnoliaceae; genus Magnolia; species Magnolia sinica. Next base: position 38,693,255 of record NC_080585.1, on the reverse strand, counting down.
GATCTTGTGGGGCCCACCATGATTAATGTTATTTATCTACTCCATCCATTCATTTTAAAAGACCATTTTAAGGGTTGATCCAAAAAATGGGTTAGATCGAAGCCGTAACCGGACCACATAAAATATTAACGATAGAAATTTATTTTTTATTATTTCTTATGGTGTGGTCCACTTAGACTTTTAATCTACCTACTTTTTGGGCTCATCCACTGACATTATATATCAGAATTTAGAGGCGGCTTAGATAAAATACATATATTCCAATGGGCTGCATGGAGCCCCTTAAGCACCATCAATCTCTAATAAGATGATGGTGGAATGTATGTTTTAGCTACGGATAAAGTAGGTTTTAGCTACGGATTAAAACTGTAGCAAATTAGCTATGGTTTATATCCGTAGCTAAAAGCTTCTAAGGTCCGTAGCCTTTACTCGATTTTTTGGTAGTGTATGTTCTGCCGTTGTACTTATCATTTGGAATGTCATATTATTTGGATTCATGATAAAATTTATGACATAAGTTGAACACTATCTGCTGAACTAATTCAAACCTCCTTTATCCAAGTTGGGTTGTAGCAATGAGAGAACAAAAATTCCATGCCGCATGTAATAGGCTTTTACATAGATTGATTATAATCAAGAACTATCTAATAGTTTGTTACAAATTAATGTTGATTACAATTAATGAGTTAATTACAATCAATGAGCAAGGTCATGAGCTAAAAAAGATAAATTCAAAACCTAGATGAGCCATACGATATGAAATAGTGAGGATTGAACATCCACCATTGGCTACAGTTCATGTTCCATGCCAGGTTATTACCAGTATAGAGCATGTTTTTGCCAAGTTTTTCTAGGGCTGGGTGGAAGGCGTAAGAAAATTTCATTGTGTGGCTTGGGATAAAATTGTTAGGCCCATTGGTGAAGGAGGTTTGGGTATCAGATGGCTGAAGGAAGTCATGTTGGCTCTCCGGATGAAGATGGCATGGGAGGTTAAATTTGGTAAGAATGTCGGGCCGTGGGCATCCCTCATGCGGGCCAAGTTTCATAGAGACATCCATAGGGAAGAAGACGACAATTCTTTAGTTAACTCATCCCCTTTCTAGAGAAAAATCAAGCCTTCTTCCCTTTCCTCTCAGCAAATGTGCAATGGTAGGTGGGCACGGGAGACCTCAACTTGTGGACAGACAACTGGATGGGATTAGGCCCCTTGCATCGGCTCGCATCTAGCCCTATCCCAAACGCTGTTCTTCCCCTCAAGGTCAGGGAGTTCCTGGGTGTTGCTGGCCCCCTCCCGCCTTCAGCCGCCCTCATCTTACTGCCTCATCACGCTCTCTCTCACATATTCAATGGAGGTTTCGCAATTTCAGACGAACATCCATCCAGCTTTTGGCCCGACGAGTCCACCAGTCTGTTTATGGTAAAATCAGCCTTGACGGTGAGCAGACCCTCATTTCCGTCTCCCAGGTGGAGTAAATGGCTATGGCACAAGGATCTTCCCCCCAAAATCTCTATCTTTTATTAGAGGCTGTTGCAGGGAGCTATCTCGATGGACGTTCACGTGTAGTCTAAAGGGATAGCGATGGCCTCAAAGTGTTGCAGCTGCGATGTTGATTCCCTCGCCCCCAACGCCGAGTCAGAATCCATCTCCCACATATTCCTGATCGGTCAGCACGCTGCTTCTCTATGGGCTCATTTCGACCTAATTTTTGGGATTTCTCCCCTGCTCCATCTCTCTATTGAAGGCAAAATATCTCAATGGCATAGAGCCTCAGCCCTGGGCTGCAGCCCTGTTGTCACCCGTTCCCTGGTTTCTATTCTCATTTTATGGGAAATCTGGCGGGTGTGGAACGAAGCAAGATATGAGGGAAAGTTGATGAAGGTCCAGTCATCCATTGCGCGTATCGAATGGTGGGCCAAAATCATTCTTGATGATGTCCCGAAGGGGAGCCCGCTAATCGCCCGGTTCAGGGACGGGCTTTGGTTCCCCCCTCCCCCGCCCCGTCATTTTAGCTCCTAGATCGTCAGGTGGAGAAAATTGTAAATGCTATCTAATCTAGCTCTTAGGTTTGTTAAATTTTGTAGTGCCAAAACCTCTTAGAATCTATATCTTGTTTAGTTGTTATTGTAAGATCAATTTCATGTCATCCATGCCAATCTTGTTTACATTTAAGTACAAGATCAAGAAGTTTAAAAACAACATCAAGAAGTTCAAGTACTAGATCAAGTCTTTAAGCTTCAACTACTTTAAGAGAATGATATGTGATGATTCAATCTCACAAATAAGGTTTATTTGACCTTAGATTGACCTTAGGATAGGTCATTTGATAATTTTATAGGTCATTTTTCGACTAGTCCTAGTCTTGGTTCGACTAGTCTAGATACTGGCTCGACCAGTCCAAGAATTTTCTCAACCAATCTAAGGTTGTTGTGGATTTTTCAGAATTTTCTGTTGGACTCTCGACCAGTCAAGTAAATAGTGCTCGACCAGTTGTGTAGTACTCGACTCAAAGTCCAGCAAGGTTTTCTGGTCTCACTCGGCCAGTCAAGTGCATTGCTCGACTAGTCGAGCAGGCCACACTCGACCAGTTGAGCAAGCCATTTGACCAGTCGAGTAACGATCTTATCTTATCGCGCCAGAAATTTTGAAATGCTGTTGGTTCTTCGACCAGTCGAACCGACCACTAGGTTAGTTGAGCGAACAATATTTTTGTCTATAAATTGAGGATGATTTTTAGAGTTTTATAACTTATTCCAAAAGATATTAAAGTCACAACTATGAGAACTTAGTCCCCATTATTGCGAAGCTATTGTGAGGTATTTATAAATTATTTTAATAGTTTTTTTGGTTATTCAATTCTTTGATCTCTTGATTTCATTCTATTTGATATTAAATGGAATTTTTGAATTTAACCCTTTATGAGATCCAAGAAGTTGAATCCAAAGTAGCCTAAGGTTGGATTTAATTTAAAATTCATTTAGACGTAGAACTCTATCATTTGAGAGATTGAACATTGAACATTGAACATTCTACGTCTCCAAAGAAGCGGTTCTATGGACTACAACGAAGTACTTTATTCAGATAATTATAATTTCAATTTTCTGTATTTGGTTTGTAAGATTACCAAAAAATCTTTCATTTTTGGTTTTGACTGAGATAACCAGAAAATCTCAATGAGTGGGGTTTTTAATTGTGGTAGCCCTTTGAAAACATAATTGTGAAGGTTTTGGGTGAACCTTGGAAAACCTATTTCATAGTGAATGCCAATATCACGTGGGTGAGGATATTGGAGTGGAGTAGTTGCGTGGCTGTTTTTTAACAGTTGGTGTACACACAAGTGAACCACTATAGTTGCTGGAGTTGTGGTAAATGTTTATTATTATACATTTGTGGTGAATGATTGTAATTTATTTTCTGCACATGTGGTGAATGTTGTAATAGCAGTAGATATTTATTTCTATTTTATTCTTTATTCCTCTATATTGGTTTAAGACTTTGAACTCTCAATACTTGTGCATTTGAAGTTGCTATTTATTTTTTCTATTTGGAATTGATAAGCGCTATCTTTTTCTATTTCTTTCTTAATTCTGCATTTAAATTTTAATTTGCCTCCCCCCCCTAGGACTCTTACCTCGGCCTTTTCAAAAATTGGCAAAAGGATGGGTCAAGCTTAACGTGGATGGATTGGCGAGAGGTAATCTAGGGTTGTTAGGTGGGGGAGGAGTTTGCAGGGAGGAGGATGGGAACCTCCTTTTCGCTTTCTCGATTGGCTACGGGGTTGACTCGAATAACCTTGTCGAACTGCGTGCGATTCATGATGGGGTCATCTTATGCCTGGATAGGGGGTTGAAGAAAATCGAGGTCGAATCCAATTCCAAAATCGTCCTTGGAACTCCTCCTAGGCAAGGCCCGCACCCCGTGGCCATGGAGACATTGGATCTCTAGGATTAACTCCTCGATCCAGCAAGGAATCTGCTCTTTCAGTCATATTCATAGGGAAGGCAACGGCCCGGCTGACGGGATGGCCGGTATGGGTAGTGAACTCCAGTCGTAGTCCTTCGATCTTCTCCCTCTCATCCTCCCTCCCGAGGTAGGTGAGCGGGCTGATCTTCCTTGATAAAGTCGGTTTAGGAACGCTTAGAATCAGGCTGGCTAAGCCTTAGAGTTTTTGGTCCAGGTGCTCTCCTTTTGGTTAGCTTGGCTGGCCGTTTGAGGCTTTTTATTTTTTGGTTTCTTTTTACTGTTTTAGGAGATACGATGGGAGAGGCCCAAGGTTTTTGTGGTTTGCCCTCCTGAACCCCTGTCTGTACATGCTATGTTCATATTATAAAAAGTTGGATTTTTTTGTTTAAAAAAAAAAAGGAATATCCACCGGTGAAATCTCGATGGGGGTCATCATGATACTTATATGCCATCTAAACTGTCATAACGAAGTATCATCTTGATCCAAAACTTCCGTGACCCAATAAAGCTTTCAATGATGGGCGGTCAATCACCACTATTTCTTGTGATGTGGCCACTTGAATTTTGGATCTACCTCATTTTTTTAAGCTCATGACCTAAATTGGGTTGGTAAAACAGGTTGGATGTCACACAAACACTGTGCGGTAGGCCCACAAAGCTTCTAACTATAACGACTCCAGGCAGGCAGGACCGGTTATAGGAAAGTTGCATCTCGCAAGAAGTGGGAGAGATAACCTAAATCCTCTATTTCACTCTGCAGATGTCTATTCAGTGCCTATCCTGCTGTATATGTGACATCTCCATCCATTAGGTGCACACCTTATGTTAGGTAATAGGAAAAAATCAGCTCGATCAATAATTCAAGTGGGCTACACCACATGGAACAATTAGGACAGGACATACACCAATGAAACTATTCAAATGTTGTTGGGGCTGCCATCGTGTTTAGAAGCAATCCAACCGTTGATAGGTTTACCTCACATAGGGTTAATGGATGATCCAAAAATAAGCTTGACCAAAGACTCAGCTAGGACGCATGGCATGAATTTAGTGTGACTTTGCATTGTCCCCATGTTGTTGCCTGCTTAAGTTTTTGTTCGTGCTGATTTTGGAAATCTGGCAGGCTAACGTGCCAATCGGGTCCACCCAAATGCTGTCCGTAGGATGGATGACTTATATTTTAAAATAAGACCCGTGATACAATCTTATTCATTGTTTCTTCTATAGTTCATCCCATTATTAATTTGACCGTTAATCATTATTTTTCCAACTATCACTTTAATGCACACAGATTAGATGGATATAAACTGTCTAGCAGGTGTAATTTTTAAGACATAAACCATCCATGTTAGGTCCCTGCATATAAGCGGACCCAATTTGCACATAATCCCTCTACCTGCACTTTAGAGGGGTGGATATACCACATTCCACTTCTTAATGGGTCCAACATTATCATCTCCTCAAAATTTATTTTATTTTTCAAATATCATGTGTCCTTGTTATTTAAAATCTTATCATTTAAATTTTTTCCCTGGTCCACTTTAGAGAGATAGATATACAATATTTTATTTTATTTTTTCAGCTCCATATCATCTTTCCTCCCCTTCTTTTTTGGCAAATATCATGTCTCTTTGTTATTTAATATCTCTCTTCTTTTTTTTCTTTTTCTTTTTTTTCTTTTTTTTTTCTTTTTTTTGTACCAAATGATCATTAATTTAATATCTCCTTGTTATTTAAGGTTTTATCTAATTTTTTCCCTCGATCATCTCTTATTCACTTTTTCTTTTGGCAGATATTGTTTCTCCTTGTTGTTCAAGATCCTATCCTAATCACTTAAAGGTTTCTTTGGATTTATAAAAACATAAGAAAATAAATAGTATTTGTTGGGAAACCTTATTTCCTAAAAATTATGGGAAAGGAAACAATTTTTTCTTAGTTGTTTTTCAACAAGATTTTTTATTTTTTATTTTGTAAAAATTTATCATCTATTTTTAAAATTTTGTTTGACAAACCTAAAAATTTCTTAAAAAAATTCTAAATAGGCACCAATATGTGTCTGATTAGCAGTGAAGATGGATAGCGACACATGTGCCATATGTGGCATATCTGGGCACTTGAAGCTGACACGTGGTACACGTGATACATGTAAGGTGTTTGAAGTTGTAGGGTGGCACATGACATGTACTGATATTTTTGACATGTGAGCATTAATATTGGCACCTCACATGTGCAAAGCATACTACATGGTGGTACATGTGACATATTAGCACATGTTGGTGCAAGAGAAGCAGATGGTGACACATGATACGTTAGCATATGTGTGTGCAAGAAAAGATGTATGGTGGTACATGTGACAAATTAGCATATGTGGGTGCAAGAGAAGTTGGTGACACATTAGCACATGTAGGTGCAAGAGAAGATGCATGGTGGTACATATTGTGACACATTTAGCACATGTGAGTGCAAGAGAAGTGGATGGTGTGCATATGACACATTATCACATGTGGGTGCAAGAGAAAATGCATGGTGGTACATGCGATACATTAGCACACGTGGGGGCAAGAGAAGTGGATGGTGACACATATGACACATTAACACATGTGAGTGCAAGAGAAGTGAATAGTGTACATGTGACACATTAGCACATGTGGGTACAAGAGAGGAAGCATGGTGGTACATGTAATACATTAACACATGTGGGTGTAAGAGAAGATTCATGGTGACACATGCGACATATAACACATGTGGGATGCTTTACACGTGGGGCACAAGAGAATATGAATGGTGAAACGTGTCATAGTGGCAAGTGTGGGGCATAATCAAAGATGAACAATGGCTCATTTAATACATTGGCATATGTAAGACGATCGAAGATGGATAGTCACGCGTTTGAGCTTAACTTTTGAAACTTTGGTTTTTATTTCATCGCGTGCCTTTCCCGGCCACATATGAAGGTGAGAAAAATAAATTTACTATTTTTTCCAACAAATATAAAAAAGCAATCAAAGGTGTTTTCCATGATTCTGCAAAACCTTTCCTACATATGTAGGTGAGAAAAATAAATTTATTTATTTTCCAACAGATATAAAAAAGCAATCAAATGTGTTTTCCACAATTCCACAAAATATAGCTCCATAGATAATGAAAAGTGAGTTTCATATAAACAATGTTGCCTTACTTTCCTTACAAAGAATCTAAATTATCCCTAATTTTTTATTTGTTTTCCCTTGAGCACCCAAGGGAGATGAATATTGCATCTCTTCCCATTTCCACAGTTTCCTCCCTCAGCTTTTACTAAACCAAGATCTCTTTACAAAGAGAAAAACTCACTAGTTGCATTACGCCCCCAAAAATGCCACAAGGGATCACTACAAGAAAGTAGGCCTTTAGCCTCAATTTTTTAGCCTCGGTTGAAAAAATGGAGGCTAAATGTGTTTTTTAGCCTCAATTGGTAAGGAACTAAGGCTAAAAGTTCATTTTTTGCCTCAGTTGCTTTGGAACCGAGGCTAAAATTCCACTTTTTAGCCTCAGTTGCATAGTAATCGAGGCAAAAAGTCTACTTTTTAGCCTCAAATGCATAGGAACCGAGGCGAAAGGTCTACTTTTTAGCCTCAGTTGCATAGGAACCGAGGCGAAAGGTCTACTTTTTAGCCTCAGTTGCATAGGAACCGAGACGAAAGGTCTACTTTTTAGCCTCAGTTGCATAGGAACCGAGGCGAAAGGTCTACTTTTTAGCCTCAGTTGCATAGGAACCGAGGCGAAAGGTCTAATTTTTAGCCTCAATTGCATAGGAACCGAGGCGAAAGGTCTACTTTTTAGCCTCAGTTGCATAGGAACCGAGGCGAAAGGTCTAATTTTTAGCCTCAGTTGCATAGGAACCGAGGCGAAAAGTGTAATTTGTAGCCTCAATTGCATAGGAACCGAGGTGAAAAATCTACTTTTTAGCCTCAGTTGTATAAGAACCGAGGCGAAAAGTCTACTTTTTAGCCACAGTTGCATGGGAACCGAGGTGAAAGGTCTACTTTTTCGCCATAGGAACCGAGACGAAAAGTCTACTTTTTAGCCTCAGTTACATCGGAACTGAGGCCAAAAGTCTACTTTATATCCTAGAACCAATGCCAAAAGTCTACATTTAAGAATATTAAAAAAAAAATTTGAGAATATTGAAAGAATTAATAATTTTTAAAATTTTTGACAATTGTGAAAAAATTGAGAATTTTGGAAAAAAATGGAGACAATTGGGAAAAAATTGAGAATTTTGAAAAAAAAATATTGAGAGTTTTGAAAAAGATTTGAATTTTGAATTTTTTAAGAATAAGAATTTTTTAAAATTTTGAGAACTTTTAAAAAATTAAGAATTTTTTTTTTAAAAAAATTAAGAATAAAAAAAATGATAATTATGAAAAAGTATGATTTTTTTAAATTGAGAATTTTAAAAAAATTAAGAATTTAAAAAAAAATTAAGAATTTTGAATTTGAGAATCTTGAAAAAAAAAATTGGAAATCTCTTTAAAATTGAGAAATTTCAAATAATTGAAAATTCTGGAAAAAAAAAATGATAAAATTGGACTTTTTAGCCCCGGTTGCATAGTAACCGAGGCCAAATTTCTGCCTTTTAGCCTCGGTTGCCTAAGGAACTGAGGCTAAAATTCTATTTCTGAAATATAAATTCGACAGGCAGGCATGGATGGACGGTGTAGATTTCCCACAATCATGGTGATGGGCCCCACCCAGCATCCTTACGTAGGAACCCAATCCGCGCCCCTTAAACAGTCCTCTCACACCATTCCTTTCCAACCGAAACCCAACCCTACCCTAGCTCCTCTCTCTCTCTCTCTCTTCTCCGAGATTTCCGTCTCCAAAGAAGGAGAAAAGCTCCTCCTCCATCTTCGGTTCTTGTCTTCATCGGATCTCTCTCCATCTCTCTCTCCGATCATTAGATCCTTGAAATACAGTGAGCTTTTTTCCAAATATTCTCCACTTAGGGTTTATTTTTTCAAATTTTTTTCTCAATTTTTGGTGCTTAATCTATTTTAATCTGAATCCAGCTTATATCTCTTGATTCTGAGAGATTTCGTTGGATTTTGATCCGGTTCTTGCGGATAGATCTGTTTTCCTTTCGGATCCCATTGTTTGGAGCTTTACTTTTTTATTTTTGTTTTTGAAATGACTGTGTGTTTTTTTATATTTGATTCTAGGTCATGATTTGGATTCTTTGTTTTAGAGTCTGAAATGTGTGGAATTTTTTATCTGGTGGTGGCCTTTGTGTGTTTTTTTTTAGTGTTTCTAGTGTTAGATCTGGAATTCGGTCTGTTTGAGATTGTGGTTGTCTGATTCTTTTGGTTGTATTTGCTAAAATTGCGTGGTTTCGATCGGATCTGGTAATGATTTCTCTGTTCCTGGCCCTTTTGTTTTGGAAATGGTGTGATTTGGTGAAGAAAGCAGTATTTGTGGCGTAGTATGTTCGGTTATTGTAAAATTTTCTTAAAATTATCTAATAAAGGTTTAATTTTTGGCAATGAATGAGATCTCTAAACATTTCTTTCACTCCTGTGAAGAACTATGGATGGACAAACTAATACAGAACTTTACAGGGGATACAGAGTGTCCGGATACATGTTTTATTCTGTGAGGTAACAAAAGCCATTGAATTTTTCAGATGTGTTCATGTCTTGTATCCATGGTATTAAAAATGGCTGAGTTACAGCCATAATGGCCGTTAGTAGCAGTAAGGGTTGTGACCGTTACACAATGTGGTGCTGTAATCCCCAACTTGAAAAAAAAGAAAAAAAAGAAAAAGAAAGAACAGCCCATAATGGTCCTGTAATGGGCGTAACAGCTGTTATGGTCCTGTAACAGGCCAACACGAAGCCATAACGTGCCCATTACATACCAATTCGAGCCCATAATGGGCCGATACATTTTTCCTTTAAGAGAATTTCAACTGTTACAGGGCTGTAACGAATATTACAACTTGTATCGTGATGGCTATAAGGTTGGCCATTACGGTCACTGTTACTGTTATTGAATTCCTTGATTGTATCAGACCCTAAGGACACTTGATAGTTAGGAAGCCCCTCCACTTTGTTAAATCAAACAAAACTTCAATAAAAGAAATAAGATGAGCCTAATGAGGAATGGTAACTCATTAGTACGGATTTCAGTTAGTACGGAAACTCGATTGTACCATACCTTTTCATCTCTCTTCGTTCTCCACCATTTCATATCTTAGTTCTTTATTCTGGTCATTCTCTACCATTTCATACCATAGTTGTTTATTCTCTTCATTCTCTGTTATTGATTATGTATCTAAAAACATTGTAATTAATTGTAGTTGATCCGGAATTTAGCTTCATCTGTTAGCTTTACTAGAATATGTTGTTAAGATCTGCCTTTTTATATACTGTTGCCAAGAGACTGTTTGACTGGAAAATTTCAGCTGCAAACTGTCACTCTTTAAGAATCTGGAGCAAACTTACGGGAATTAGGCATTTTTTACTGATGGATTTTATAAGGGTGATTGGATATTATTAGTGCTTTACATACTCGCCTGATTTTGCACAATGCTGCATATGGAGGTGCTTTTTGGCCAGGGTGCATGTGGTGCTAGCTAATCTCTAGCCATCCAAAAACTACATTGCGGTCCACTGGATGGACTGGGAAATTGCTAGGTTTGGCCGAGTATGGACTGAGGGGTCTCTCTTGCAGGTATGCTGTGGTTTCTTTAAAGCTTCTCTATGTTTTCACAATGCAAAATTCTGCTTATGATTGTATGAGATGGGAGCTTGTTCTATAGATTTATAATAGATGCTGTATTATCTTTCAAAAGAATGTGGTCCCGACCCAATTGAGGAAGTTATGCCCAAAGTGTAGTTAGCATAGTGTCCCAGTGGGAATCAGAAGTTTAACTGGCAATGGTATCATCTCTCCTTGATAGGGGCAATAGTAATGGATAGATGATTGAAAGGAGAAATAAAGTCAACCATATAGGGTACATTCAATTTATTTGGGTGCATTTTCAGTTAAACTGATACCTTTTTTTAAAAATTAATTTTCCTTTTCTTCAGATACTGAATCTGCTAAGGCATCTAGAAGACAGCTGAAAGAGACAATCTACTCAGTGCTGTTTGATATGAATGTTCTTGCTGTTTGTGCCATCAATCCGGTAGGAGCAGTATCTGAAGAATTGTGCAGAGTGTATAAGCACTTTATTTGTCTGTGTGTCTGTAAGATCAGGTTGCTTGTTTAGAAAACCAGTTACTTCCATTTTCTGTTTTTTTAAGACTGAGAATTTATTCCTCATTGTGGCAGGCATACACAAACAAGCTGTAGAACAAGTTTTCACGTTTGGAAGAAGAGAATGAAAGGCTCAAGATGTAGAAGGTCGGCATTTCATCTCTCCTTGGGAATTTTTTTTTTTTCTAAATGGGATTGCAGGACCATGCAGGGTTGGTTGTATCTAAGTTTTGGTCGGATATTGCCTGAGAATTAGATCGTGTTTGTTTTCCTTTCGGTTACATATTAAGGCATCTTATGTTAAAAAAGCTAGGATTCAGTGGCCTTATTGTTGTTTTTTGTTTGCTTTTCATTAGTTTCTCATAGCAAGTTGTGATTTTGGTTCGTTTCCTTTTGCTCTTGAAATGCTAGGAATTTACTTAGCATTTAGAAACTGCGGGCTGCTGCTTGTTTATTTTTCTTTGTTAGATAGACTTGGATAGACTCGGTAGAAGAGAAGTATCTTGTCCCAGCTTCTTAGGGTCTGCTTTAAGGATCTTTTTTTTCTTGGTTGCAAAAATTCCTATCTAGGACCCTATCTTGTGTGAGTGAAAATGCCATCTTGTCCATTATCACCACCTCTATCATGGTCCTGTTAGAGTATCTAAGGTAAATTAATGGAATCTTGTGAATATGAATGAATTGAATGAATCATATTTATCATCTACATTATGACTCTTGAGTTTTTTTTTTTTATTTCTTCAAGTTTTGGATGCTTCCTGGTACATGCCTGACGAGCAGCAAAATCCACTTCAAGAATATCAGGTGATGACTTTTGGTTGCTTTTTCTTTCTAAACTTTTCATACTTGGGTGTGTTTTTCTTACTGGTTTTCTTTTATAAGGCCAATTTTTGTTTCCTCTGTTGCTTATGATTTGCAATACCTGCCAGCAAGCAATTGAGTAGGGGTTGTATTGTGGTGCTTGTAAGCCTTGTAGCACCATATAGTTTGATACAATGACAATTTATTAATGTGATTGAAGTTCCAATTGAAGGCAATTCATTAAGAAAAAAGGAAATGAAAAAAGAAGGAAAAGAGAAGAAAAGTTCCAACTGCAAGCTTGCCAAGTTTTTTTTTTTTTTTGATAATGTCGGTATAATGATATTTGATTAGCAAGTATATTTTACAATATTTACTGGACATGTCTATAGTAACCACCATATATTATCCTGCTGCATATTGAAGCATGTGTTACAGATAGCTAGCTATGTTTACACATAGCTATGTTTACACATAAAAAACTGAGCCGTCTACTTTTGTATTTGAGCATGCGGTGTACGTGTTAGCAATCAATCAAATTCCATCTGCAAGCAGTTTTTTTATTTTTTTATTTACTGTGACACTTTCCCAACTATAGAGGTGACTTGTGAAGCTGATTGTCCTTTTATTTTCTTGTTTATCATGGGCCTTGATTGTTTATAAAGGTTCAAGTCTTCAACAAATAGAGGGCCTGGTTCTGCAACACTCTACGGCTCCAAGCAGTATAATCTCAATGCTGTGCGACTTACCGAATCAGCTATGCTTCTCAGCCCATTGCAGGGAAACTTCCGAAGGAGGAATTTGGGCTCATTGCAAGAAAAGAAAAGGGCCTACATCACACATAGTGGACACGTGATCGTGGCCAGTGAGGTTGGTGTTGTAGACATCTGCCAGAAGATGTGGCTAGGAAAGGAAGACATGATCGGTCCATAAGGGGACCTTACTGAAACAGTTCACGTGGAAGGCTAGGAAAGGAAGACATTTATAGTTTAAATAGACCATTAATTGTTTTGTTGATATTGTGCTAATTGTTGTCTTGATGAATGTTAAATGGGTGAAATATGCACAAGCTCAATCATTTGTTGTCATTTGTTGATTATGATATTGTTAGCTTTGGTTGATAGAGAAATGAGGTCAAAAACCGAATTTAGCCTCAGTTGATGCCAAAAGAGGCTAAATCCATCTTTAGTCTCGGTTTTGCCTCAGTTACCTAAACCGAGATTACAGCTCTCATGGCTAAAGGCTTTAGCCTCGGTTGTTGAGAACCGAGGTTAAAAATAGTTTTAGCTTCGGTTAGAGGCAATAGAGGCTAAATTTGGATTTAGTCTCAGTTGGAAACAATGGAGGCTAAAATTTTGCTTTGGCCTCATTTCGAGAAAATTGAGGCTATAAAAGTCATTTTAGCCTCGGTTGCTAAAACTGAGGCTAAAGCCTTTAGCCACGGGGGTTTCAACCTCGGTTTGGATAACTGAGGCAAAACTGAGGCGAAAGGTTTTAGCCTCAATTTTTTACCTTTTTAGCCTCGGTTTTGAACTGAGGCTAAAGTCCCCTTTTCTTGTAGTGGATGTTTAAATGTATTGACTGATACACTGTTACTTTTAAGATATTTCTTCGAAATTGCATTTCATTTGCACCGTTAGCCTTGGAACTGCTCGTTGTGAGTTTACTAGACCATTTGACCAGAGTATTATCATGTTGATGAAATTATCATTGTTAGATTTTTTGACCAGAGTATTATCATGTTGATGAAATTATCATTGTTAGATTTTTAAAGGAAACTTTTCTTTTAACGTACTTAAAAATCCACGAAATGAGGTGGTGCAGACTTTCATCATACTTATTGCAAATCTGAGCCATTCATGATTTTTACCACCTCATTTTATGGTATGGACGTGCCCAAAATTCATGCAAATCTAGTGCACGTGTGGTTCCCCATGACAAGAAAAAGTGGGCCATGGCTTCCTACTGTTGAAACTATCAATAATCTATTTTTAATGCTTTTAGACCATTCAACAATTCCCAACCATTTAAAAGGTCATTCTCGTTTTGAACATAACCACGGCTGATTTTTGCCTTGATCTAAAATATTTGTAGCAACGTGAAAGCTTGGAGGGCCTAGGTTCAACATGCACTGTTATCTACCATGTGGCCCACCTTAGCTTCAGATCTCGATAATTTTTTTAGCCCAAATCATAAATTCATACTAGGAGAATGAATGATGGACGGATTTTTTTTCAAAGAATACGGTGAAGTATGACCGTTTCCCACCCACGTTTGACAGGTCTGTGACAGTGACGTCTTCATGCAACCACCATTAATTTTGATCTGCCCACCTTCATGACACTTGTCGTGAATCCAAACCATTCATTTAGCCATCTCATTTTAAGGGGTGTGCCAAAACCTAGAAAAATTCAATGCAAAGGTGAGTCCAACAACAAGAAAATGATGGTTTAAAATACCCTGGTTCAATATACATTGATACCTGCCGTGTGACCCACTTGAGCTCCATATGGGGATAATGTTTTGGCCCAAACCATAAATGCATATAAAGAAAATGATGGACGGCTCAGATTTTTTAGAAAGAGTAAGATGGCTGCATAAATGCGTACAAAGAAAATGAAGGACGGCTCAGATTTTTTAGAAAGAATACGATGGCCCCACGATCAGGACCTCTCCTGTTGATTTGACCAACATCTCGTGTCACTTGTAAAGATGACAAATTTGTCATTTTCCCGCTTAACAGAACCTTTCTGTTAGTCAAAAGCCGTCCAGGCGGTTGAAAGTCTGTATATGAAAATAATAGGCTGTTTTGGAGAAATAATTTAAAAGTAATAGTTTTTTTTTTTTTTTTTTTTTTTTTTTTTTTTTTCCATAAACAAAAGCATAGGCGGCTTACCGGAAAAATCCGAAAAAAACAACCCCTCCCGTTACGTTTCGTGACTTTATTTTATCAACTGAAGTGACCCTCGCCTCTCTAGGCTGTTCCACCTCTCTATCAAGGAAAATCCTTCGTACCTTTTTGTTTTTGCTTTTTTTTTTTTTTTCCTGGGGTCCACTCTGATCTATGTATTTTATCCACTCCCAATATCTATTTTAACTGCTAAGATTGAGCCAAAAAATGAAGTATATCCAAGTGGACCTCACCACCGGAAACAGTGGTGAATTGAAATTCTACCGTTGATTTTTTTGTGGGCCACTGAAGTTTTTGATCAAGCTGTTATTTGTGTTTTTCCCTTCATCCATGTCTATGTGATCTTATGAATAGTTTGGATGACAAATAAACATATCCCTGAGGCCCTAATAAGGTTTCAACGGTCTAAGTCATTATTCTCACTGTTTCCTGTGGTGTGGTCTACTTGAGCTTTGGATATACTTCAATTTTGATCTCAACCACTAAAATGAGCTGGAAAAATTGATGGACGGTGTGGATAGACACCTCGTTCACTCACGGTAGACCCAACTGAGTTAAAAGCCCACTGGTAACTTAGTAGGCAATCCGATTTCTTACCCTCCAGCAGTCCAACCAAACAAACAGCCCACGACTGAGCCGCTTTCCAAACAATCTACTGAGTTACTCAGTAGGCTTTTTTTTTCTTGGACTCAACCTACTAATACCAAATAGACCATGGAAGAGGGGAATTGGCCAAAATCCCTCTCACTAGTACGGTTTTTGAAGTCACCTTGAATTTCAATATCAGCCATGCCTTCTTCAAAGAGAGAGAGAAATACTGTCTACGAGAGCTCTGCACGTGTGTGGCCTACTGTTAGAGATGAAAATGATGATTTAAAACATGGGCTCAGCCTCAAAATATTGTCCAGCTAAATTGTCATGTGGCATAACTGAAGCGCATGAAATGGACTGATTGTTAGTGTTACTATAGAAGATTTGAATAAATTTTCAAATACGATAGATAGATCAGATCTTGCACATGAGCTTTGTACTTGCATGTGTCTGTCGATGATAGTGTGGAAGAAAATTTGAATTTGAATTAAAGAAAAGAAAATCAAACACAAACAAAGCATATAGAAGAATATATGAATTTAAGTGAAACACCCTTGGGAAAAAACTATAGCACAAAGCGACAATAAAATCTACTATAAAAACAATATTAATTATAAGAGATTAACGCAACTTACACTAATGAGAACCCCTTTGAATCTCTCAAAAATCCTAACTTTTCTTCTCTAGGACTCTTAATAATGCCTTGACATGCACTAATTCCAATTACATTTGATTTATATAGTGTTACAATTGAAATAGGAAACAAATCGCGCGATTATGAAAAATTGCACATGTCATTGATCTTGCACAATTACGGAAAACTGCACACACCATTGATCAAGCGATCCTCAATCGATCAAGCTACACATGTTCGATCACTCCAACATGCTCAAAAGTGTCTAGAGAGTTAATGGGATTTTTTTCAAATTTTATCAATCGATTGAACCAATAGTTCGATTAATGGATAGTATCCAGAGAACAATCCGTATAATTCATGGTGCTCTCGATTGATCGAACCCTGTTCCATTTACAGATTGAAGACATCTCACAAAAGTATCTTCGCATGAGAATGAAGAAATGGGATACACATTATCCACCCAAGGTATGAAAGTAATTAGAGGTGGCAATAGGTTGGGCTTCTTTGCCATACCTAGGCAACCAGGCCTCGTAGGGCCAAGCCTTGGACTCTTAAACTTAGCCCAAAGGTTAGGCCTAGGCCTAGGCCCATGCTCGGGTAGGATCAATGATGAAGCTCTATTCACGCCCTAAAAGATTCTAAACAATCGGCCTGGTCAGTGGACCTGGAATAAGGAGTAATTTGTGACATCCTGAATTTGGATAGGAGCTGAGCTTGCATGATATCATCAGTGAACGGTGGCTCGGTTTTCTCCAACATAGCTTCTATCGAGGTCAGAGCGTGCGCGCGATAGACTTATCATATGTCACCGATCTGACCCCGTAGCTCATTGAGTTCGGCTTCCCAAGTGTCCTTGTTCTTGTCCACTACATCAGGAGCCTTACCACGCCTCTTTTTCTCCAATGTATGACGTAGGTCGGAGGCAGCTAGTGTGGTAGTTCCTGATGCATGGGAGGGTGCACAGTTCGGCACCTCATGAGTTTGTTTGTTCCTCTTAGAGTCGCGGGTACTTGAGGTGGCGCATAGACTTCAGTAGCTGTCCACACATCAGCCTCCTCAACCCCCTGATCAGGAGGAGGATTCCGACGCTCCAACATTTTCCTTATTTGATCAATGTTACTATTCTTTGCTTCAACTTGATGCTCCAGAGACAAGGTGACCTCCCTGGCTCCGAGACCGCTGCACTGGACCTGTAGGTGTAAAATTAGCCTGAAGTTTGGAGGGTGAGTCCCGTTGGTCCTCAGACTATTCTGCCAGCACGGGACTGGGTGCAGTAGTGGTAGTCTGTGCCTTCTTTCTCCCCTTTTGCCGGTGTTGGATCATTGTAGATGGTGGGAACGACTTTCAATGTCTATTCCCATAGACGACGCCAAATTGTTGATGTAAAAATCAGCATGTCCACCTTAGGTCACTTGATACCTGCAAAAGAAGATAGAGATGGAGACCCTAACTGTAGCAGGGGACCCTCCGATACCAAAGTCAGACATGCAAGATAGGTATATTTGAACATATATAGAGTTTTAGGGTGTGATTTGTGCGTACCTTTCACCATTGGATATGCTCTTATTAATAGCTGAAAGGTGTGGTGGCGTAGATGGTAATCTCCTTATTTAGTAGGTGCGTATTGTAGAGGGAATCCTATCCCGAGCGTGCCATGGTTATCTTCCAAGATCTTCGGCAATGATCTTATACAAATCTTTGATAAAGATCTTGGTGTCACAGTTATCTTCTGAGATCTTCGACAAAGATCTTCAACATATCTCTTCAATAAGATCTGAGAAGTCGGAATCAGAAGAAACATGTAGTAGGAGACCGAGGTTGAATATTCGAGATGGCCTATATCGCTGTCCCAAGGAGTAGTTTGCTAACTTAGATTCTCTAATGAGTTGTGGTCGAGTTTTTCCTCAACATCGAGCAGATAATATATTGACTTGCCCTTGGACGTTTTATCTGAGCACTAAGACCGAGCTCTCTTTCTTTGTATAATAAAGATGAAATTGGGGATGACCATCATCTTCATCTTATCATACAGTGCAGGGGGCCGTGGAGGAGCTCAGTCACGAGCTCGGCGTTATACAATAAAGTACGACATAATACCATTTCTGGCCACTAAGGAGCTCATTGGTCATGACCGACACTGGCTAATCATGTGATGAGTACAGATGTTCGAGCTGACCTATTCTCCTTAGCCAGTCAATTTTTACCCATAACACATATCATCTTTCTTCTTCTTATTTTTTTGGCACATATCATGTCTCCTCACTACCAAAAAATCGAGCAATGGCTATGGAGGTTGAAAGCTTTTAGTTACGGATTTAATCCGTAACAATATAGTTATGGATTGAATCCGTAGCTATAGCCTAAGTTCTTTGTAGCGAAAGTGTGCCTCCCCACCTAAAACATATTAAATATAGATGGTGCTTAAGGGGATCCATGAGGTTCATTGGAATATATGTGTTTGATCTAAGCCGTTAAAAAATTCTGATATATAATTTTAGTGCATGAGCCCAAAAATTATATAGATAAAATGTCTAAGTGGACCACACCATAAGAAATAATATAAATTAAATTTCTACTGTTAATATGTTGTGTGGTCTCCTTATAGATTCGATCTAACTCATTTTTTTATCAGCACTTAAAATAATAATTTAAAATTAATGGACGGAGTGGATATATGAAATACATCACAGTGGGCCCCACGGTCCTAAAACCATAAAATGTCCAGGGAGCCGTCCGTCACGCGCCCCTCCAAAACCCCAAACCCCTCCAAAAACAAAAAACCCATCTCTCCATCTCTCTCTCTCTCTCTCTCTCTCTCTCTCTCTCTCTCTCTCTCTCTTGTACTCAATCTCTCTCTTTCCCTTGCCCTCTCTCGATCTCTCGATCTCCCTCAACCTCTCTCCCTGTCTCAAGACTGCATTCCCCTCTCTGTTTTTAAAAACCCATTTTACTGCAAGAAGGAGAAGAAGAAGGAGAAGGAGAAGAAGACGAAGCACGTACAGTTAGTTTCTTTCTTTCTCCCTCTTTATCTCTTTCTCAAATCTTTCAATCCTTCAATCTGCATTCCCCTCTCTTTGTTTCTGAAATCTAAGGGCCCGTTTGGCCGGTCGGATTGGAAGGGATTGGATGTTATTGGAAGGGATTGGAAGTTAAATCCTGGGATTGGCCGGGCATGCCAAACAGAGTCGGTGATCTGATCCTAATCCCTGAGACGTGTTTGGCTTGAGGGATTGGAAGGGATGGGAAGGTTTAATCCCAATATTGGCCGGGCGTGCTAAACAGACTGGATATATCAATCTAGGGATATAGCAATCCCATATATCTGAAGACAATCCACTGACAACACCATCAATACCTAGAAATCCAGGCCATCCACCATAATACCATTCAATCCTTTTTAATCCACCCGGAGAAACGGGCCCTAAAAATGCTTTGTGGGCTCCACCATAATATGTGTATGCAGGCCATTCATTTTTTTCAGCTCATTTTAGGGCCAAATCTCAGGTGGACCACACCATAAGAAACTGTGGTGATTGAATGCCCACCATTAGGGCCTGTTTGGCCGAGCAGATTGGATGGAATTGGATGGTATTAGAGAGGGATTGCATAGATTTCAAGGTAATGATAGCTGCGTCAGTGGATTGGTGCAAGATTTATGGGATTGCTATATCCCGGGATTGCTATTTCCGGTCTGTTTGGGACGCCCAGCCAATCCCGGGATTAAACCTTCCAATCCCTTTTAATCCCTTGAACTAAACACATCCCAAGCAATTTTGAAGGGATTAGGGTGGATTGGATGGGATTTAAAGGTAATGATGGTGATGTCAGTGGATTGTCTTAAGATCTTGAAAGGAATTCCAGAATTTTTTTTTTGGGTTTGTCAAATTGTGACATCAATTTGAATTTCTATGTTTTTTTTTCAATATCTTTTATGTTACTGGCACAGGCATTCATATACATTGAAAAATATGATTGAAGTGCTAGACTAGCATGTGCATTTACACCATTTTTTAAATGTTGGTGACTCATCCACCACACGTGTCATAAAACATGTTAATCCACTGCATTGCATTCATCAGGAATCAAGCAGTGGTATGGAGCTACTGAGATGCATCTGACTTTATTGCACACTTCTGCAATGGTTGGTCATAGTGTTTGCAAACATAAACTAACTTTCATTCAGCATATATATATATAAATCTTGAAGGGAATTCCAGAAAATTTGTTGGTTTGTCAGTTTGCGAGATCAATTTGAATGTCTTTTAATTCGGTGTAATGTTTATTATGTTACTGGAACAAGCATTCACGTATATTCAGAAATGTGATTGAAGGGCTAGACAAAGTCACTAAGATGTGCATTTCCACAATTTCTTAAAAAGTTTACAAACTCCTTAATACATTGTATTTGGTATATAATATCTGTTTGGGTCTAATCATCTGATAGCACTTCCTTCATTTCCAACTTTGAGGAGGATGGTGTATTAGGCTAATTTCTAACTTTAATTTTTGGTAAGGTGCAGGTTGAAAATGGACCCCTTGGTTAATCGAGATTCGACTGTAATGAATAGGGAGTGGATGACACTAAGTTTCCCAGACCCACGTTTTATTTCTGGAATAAGAAGTTTTTCAAAATTTACACAAGAAAACCTTCCTGGTAGAGAATCCGTTCCTTATCCATGCACCACTTGTAGATGTGCACGTTTTCCAATTTCTTATGATGATATGGAAATACATCTAATGAAAAATGGATTCGACTCAAGCTATACGGTTTGGAACATGCATGGGGAGCATATATCACCTAAGTGTACTGTACGTGAATCAAGTTCGCAACAATACCATAGTATCTTGAACTTAAATGAGGTTCACAACCTGATCGTTCAAGAACTTGGTGGTAATAACCTAGATGAAGTTGTACAGGATGAGCCGAATGTGACCCCTGTAGTTGGAGGTGTCTTTGGAGAAAATGAAACCAATGATTTTGAAGCAAATCTACGAGACGCAATTATTATTCATCTAAATTTATTAATGATGTGTATTTGAATGATATGTAATGTGCCAAAGGCGATGGAGAAGAATCTTACCTCTGATGCCGAGATAAGTAAATGTGAAGTCTTCTTAAGAGCCTATACAAGAAAGGACAAAGTGGTCCAATATCCTGACCTTGCTATAAGTGCATCCCTCGTACCACTAACTAGTACCTTTATGAAAAGCCTATGTATAACTTTGAATTATATTGCATTCATTTGTATTTTTTCACAGGAAAAACTAGATGAGCTCTATAGTAGTAATCCTGCTTCTAGGATGACCGGCATGGATAATGCCTTTACAGAGGTACTAATAAAATTTAAAAATTACTTAAGTTTTATGGTAATTATGAATATCCTAATAACTTGATTTAAAATGTTTTACAGTTGGTTGGTTCTGACAATAGAGGGCAAATGCAGGGTCTAGGTTGCTCAATAAGCAAGCTAGGACTGAAGAAGTCAGCCCCTGCTCGTTCAAAGGTAGAGAATGTGACAAAAGAAAAAGAGAGCGTAACTCAAGAGTTATTTCAGGTGAAGAAAAAATTGGATAATATGACTGAAGATATAGTTGAGATGAAGAAAACATTGGTGGATATGCAGAAAGAGAGACAATATACTCAAAATCTCTCATCACCAACAGTCGCTAAATCTACTCAGGCATCGTCGGTATGTAAGTATAAATTTTTTCCTGTATTGAGCTTACAATTATATTATAAACGCTAACAATACCAATGTCATTTTATGTGTAAATGTATCTGGATATTATATATATATATAAGAGATGCGACTTACTTGGTTTTGGAAAATGTGGTGTAGTTGCTCGTGGTGAAGTACATGAAGTTAATCCAAATGCAACTGTCCATTGCGAACCGTTGGAGGATAGAGCTTTTATCCGTAGCCTTTGCCCATTTTTTTTGGTAAGGCCTTGTTATTTAATATCCCCTTGTTATCTAAGGTTTTATCTAATTTTTCTCCTCGATCATCTCTTATTAACTTTTTCTTTTGGCAGATATTGTTTCTCCTTGTTGTTCAAGATCATATCTTAATCACTTAAGGATTTCTTTGAATTTATGAAAAACATAGGAAAAGAAATAATATTTGTTGGGAAACCCTATTTCCTAAAAATTATGGTAAAGGCGTCAATTTTTTCTTAGTTGTTTATAAACTAGATTTTTATTTTTATTTTTGTAAAAATTTATGATCTATTTTTAAATTTTTTGTTTGGCAAACCTAAAAATTTGTTTAAAAAATTCTAAATAAGCACTAACATGTTAGATTAGCAAATGTGGGATGCTTGAAGATGGATAGTGACACATGTGATATACGCGTCATATGTGGGCACTTGAAGTTGAATTGTGGCACATGTGTACATATAACGTGTTTGAAGTTGTACGGTGTCACATGACATGTATTGGTATCTTTGATATGTGAGCATTGACACCTCACATGTGCAAAGTATACTTACATGGTGATACATGTGACTGTGAAAGCTGGGAAATCGGCACCCACGCAGATTTTGTTGTTGATTTTCTTGAATGGGGGTGATTAGGCTGATTTGGATTGATGATGTAATAGACTTGGAATCACCACTAGCCACTTAAGTCGAAATCCCGTAGTCGGCTAGAACTTGCAGAATACGTGAAGTTAGAGAATCCGAAGACTCTCTTGCTTTAAATTGACTCCTGATCTGTGGTTTGAGATTTTGAGTAGGAGACCTTAGTTACAAAGAGGGAAGGTGTTAATTAAGCACCCTCTCTGCCTGTATAGATGTACGGTCTCTACTTCGTGTGGTAAAATATTCTTAAGGGTTGAAATGATAAGATTATATGAGACTAGGCAAACTTAAATTTCTAATGTGGGAAGATCCGAAAATTCGGCAAGCTACAGAGCATATGTCTAGAGAGTGTCTAGAGGAGTTTTTTAAACAAATGATGATGATGATAGAATATGGACTAGGCTACCATGAGTTTTTGATGTGACAGGATTTAGGGTTCTGGCAAGTCATAGAGCATACATTCAATGACAGTCTAGAGGAGAAGGGGGGTTGAGAAAGGAAGTAATGGTGTGATAAGAAGTATGAATGCTAATGATGATTGTGTGATTTCAGCTTGCACAAGCTTGTGTGTTTTGGTACACTATGATTGGAAGGTTTAACTCAAATGGAAGTAAGTAAGCTAAGGGATGACTAAGAAGGCCAGAAGGATAGAGAGTTGAAAACTTGAACCCTCCTCACTCTCACTTACTCACTCTCTTTCTTTCTCCCTCTCCTTTTCTTGGCGGTGCTTTCTTGGTAATTAGTTTTTTCTTTGATTGTTCATTAGAAATGAAGAGAAGTGAAGGCTATTTATAGCTTTTTATGATGATATTTTGATAATTCTAAGGGTTTCGGAGGGTGAATGATGATATAGCAACTTGAAATTGGTTGAGAGGAGGGCAATGCCACATGACACTCTCTTATTGGTCCTTAGGCTTTGGTAGGATGGTAAATGAGGTGAATTCTGGGGGTAATTTTATGGGAAAGTTGACTTTGGGAGGGAAGGATAACTGTGTGCT
Organism: Magnolia sinica; assembly: GCF_029962835.1. Classification (NCBI taxonomy): domain Eukaryota; kingdom Viridiplantae; phylum Streptophyta; class Magnoliopsida; order Magnoliales; family Magnoliaceae; genus Magnolia; species Magnolia sinica. The sequence goes on along the minus strand of NC_080585.1, from coordinate 38,669,544 downwards.
CAGAGGGCGCATTTGTCGAGAGAGGGTGTTAATAGGATTACCGCCGGCGGTAGTCCGATTACCGCCCGGCCACCGTTGACTCCAGATTTCATCTCGTGGGCTTTGTCTTGGGCCTAAGATATGGGCTTTTGGGTTTTTTGGACTTTTTGGACTTTTCGGAGTAGTGGGTAACCTAGGTTTGGTTTGGATAAGGTTTGGGGTAAGATGTGGGGTTCTGGTTCAATTCCTAAAGATCATCTATGCCTTATCAAGCCACTAGCCTGGGTGAGGTGTCAACAGTGACACATTAGCATATGTGGGTGCAAGAGAAGTGTAGGATGACACATGATAAATTAGCACATGTGGGTGTAAGAGAAGATGCATGGTGGTACATGTGAGACATTAGCATATGTGGGTGCAAGAGAAGTTGGTGACACATATGACACGGTAACACATGTGGGTGCAAGAGAAAATGCATGGTGGTACATGTGACACATTAGCACATGTGGGTGCAAAAGAAGATGCATGGTGGTACATGTGACACATTAGCACATGTGAGTGCAAGAGAAGTGAATGGTGTACATGTGACACATTAGCACATGTGGGTGCAAGAGAAGTGGATAGTGTACGTATGACACATCAGCACATATGCATACAAGAAAAGATGCATGGTGGTACATGTAACACATTACATATGGGTGTAAGAGAAGATGCATGGTGACACATGTGACACATAACACTTGTGGGGCGCAAGAGATTATGGATGGTGGCACATGTGTCATAGTGGTAAGCATGGGGGCATAATTGAAGATGGACAATGGCCCATTTGACACATTGGCACATATAAGGCGACGGATAGCCACACATTAATTTGAGCTTAACCTTTGAAAATTTTATTTCATCACTGGAAAATGCTTTTCCCACTGACGAAGGTGAGAAAATAAATTTATTTATTTTCCAATAAATATAAAAAGTATTTTCCACAATTCCACAAAATAAGACTTCGTAAATAATGGAAAGTGAGTTTTATGAAAACAATGTTACCTTACTCTTCCTTTCCATGAATCCAAATTAACCCTACGATTTTATTTGTATTCCCTCAAGCACTTTAGGGAGATGAATATACCATATTATATTTCTTCCCAATTCCACCATTTCCTTCCTCAGCTTACTAAACCAAGCTCTCTTTACAAAGAGAAAAACTCAGTTGTTGCTTTACACCCCGAAAATGCCACAGGAGATGTTTTAGCGTATTGACTGAAATATTGTGAACTTCTAAGCTATTACTTCGAAACTGCCTTTCATTTGCAGTGTTTGCCTTGTAACCGCTCGTCGTGAGTCTGCTATACGAGTTGGCCATTTCTTTTAACGTACTTAGAAATCCACGGAATGAGGTGGGGCCGACTTTCATCATACTTGCTGCAAATCTGAGCCATTCATGATTTTTACCACCTCATTTTAGGGATGGCCGTGCCCAAAATTCATGCAAATCTAGTGCATATGTGGTTCCCAGGACAAGAAAAATTGGGTCGTTGCTTCCCACCGTTGAAACTACCAATAATCTATTTTTAATGCTTTTAGGTCATTCAAATTGTTGAAAAGGTATTCCCAACTTATTAGAAGGTCATCCTTGGTATGAACATCACCACCGATTTTTGCCTTGATCTAAAATGTTTATAGCAACATGAAAGCTTGAAGGGCCTGGGTTCAACATGCACTGTTATCTACCATGTGGCCCACCTTAGCTTCAGATTTGGATAGTTTTTTTTTTTTTAAAAAAGCCCAAATCATGAATTCATGCGAGGAAAAATAATGGACGGCTCGGATGATTTTTTTTTCTTTTTATTTTTGCAAAGGTCACGGTGAAGTATAACCGTTTCACACCCACATCTAACTAGGGGTGCACATCAAACTAGTGGAATCGTGTAATTGGACCAGAACCGTTGGATCGGTCCGGTTCTAGGGTGCTAACGGTCCGGTTCCGGTTCCAAATTTTCTAGAACCGTTGGTTACAGATCGGTTCTGGTGTAAGGCCCTGTAGAACCGAATCGTTGATCCGAACCGTGACCTGAACTGTAGATCCGAACCTTTGATCTGAACCATGGATCCGAACCATCTCTCTCTCTCTCTCTCTCTCTCTCTCTCTCTCTCTCTCTCTCTCTCTCTCTCTCTCTCCTTCTCCTTCCTTTTTAGGTGTTTTGCTTTTCTCCAGCTTCATATGCCAAGTAAGGTAATAGATTATATCAGATGGGTCTTGTGCATGTTGTATTATACTTTTGACGGAAGGTCTCATTGCGATCAGTTCTAATGGTGATTAGTCCTGCTTCCATCATAATTGTTCAATCAGCATTGCCTGCATTTCATATTGCTTTCTACCAAATGGTGTTCTGCATGGGAGCCGGTCCATAAAATCATGGTTTCATCTTTTTATTAAAAATTTCTTTCAAAAGTTTAAGATTATCTAAAGCAGTATCAACTTGTGGGTGAATGGGGGAATGGGCCAGAAATATCTTCATCTTGTAATCTGCAGCATAGTGCCAACATAGTACGTGTGTTTAATCCGAGCCACTCATTAGATGGGCGTCCACCATGAATAGGAGCTGCCCAAAAGTCAACAAGATGCACTCAACAAGTACGTGGCATGCATACAACGAATATGGATCATTGATCATCTTTTTCTTCTCTTTCTTCATCCTCCACCCCCTCCCAAATCAAGTAATTGGGCTGGATTTTTAAAAGCCAAAACCGTCTAACCGATCCGGAACCGAACCATTTTTCATATTCCGGTTCCAAAATTTTTAGAACCGTAGGGAACGGCTCGGTTCCAGTTTCACCCCATAACTGGACCGAAGTGAAACTGGAACCGAACCGACCTGTGTTCACCCCTATATCATCTGACACTTCTGTGACTGTGCACGCAACTGCCATTAATTTCGATCAGCCCACCTACATGATGCTTTTCATAAATCCAAACCATTCATCATTTTAGTCATCTCATTTTAGGGCGTGTTCCAAAACTCAGGAAATTTTTTTTAGCCCAAATCATAAATGCATATGAAGCAAATGATGGGCCGCCAGATTTTTCAGAAAGAATACGATGGCCCCATGATCAGGATCACTCATGTTGAATTGACCAATGTCTCATCATCACTTGTAAAGATGGCAAATTTTCCCATGTAACAGAACCTTTCTGGTAGTCAGAAGCTATACAGGCGGTAGAAAGTCCGTATATTAAAACAATAGGCTGTTTTTCAGAAATAATTTAAAAGTAACAATTTTTTTTTTGTTGGTCCATCAACGAAAGCATAGGCGGCTTGCCTATGCTTTTGTCTACGCTGGTCCACCTCTCTATAAAATAAAATCCTTCTTACCCTGCCGAAGCGGATTGCATAGTGAGTAAACTCTGTGGGGTCCACTGTGATTTATGTATTTGATCCACTCCCTCCATCCATTTTAACAGCTAATCTTAGTGCTTGAGCCCAAAAATGAAGTATATCCAAGTGGACCTCACCATGGAAAACAGTGTGAATTGAAATTCTACCATTGAAAATTTTTGGAGCCACTGAAGTTTTTGATCAAGCTGTTATTTGTATTTTCCCTTCATCCATATATATGTGATCTTATGAATAGGTTAGATGACAAATAAACATCTCTATAAGCCCTAACAAGGTTTCAATGGTGAAAGTCATTATTTCCCCTGTTTCCTGTGACATGGTTCACTTGAGCCTTGGATGTGCTTCAATTTTGAGTTCAACCACTAAAATGAGCTGGACGAATGGAAGAATGGTGTGGACAAACACCACATATATACATTCACAGTAGGCCCAACTGAGTTAAAAGACTACTAAGTAACTCAGTAGGCAATTGGCTTTCTTACCCTCCAGCCGTCCAACCAAACCAACAGGCCCACGACTGAGCCGCTTTCCAAACCAATGTGGATGAGACTATTATTAAGAGATTAGAGCTTTTTTCTGGACTCAACCTACTAATACCAAATTGACAATGGATGAGGGGGAGTTGGCCAAGATCCCTTTCACTGAGGTTTTTGAAGTCACTTTGAATTTCAAGATTAGCCACGCCTTCTTGTGAGAGAGAGAGAGAGAGAGAGAGAGAGAGAGAGACTGTCTAAAAGAGCCCTTCACATGTGTGGCCCATTAGTAGAGATGGAAATGATGATGACTACTTAAAACGTAGGCTCAGCCTCAAAAATTTGTCCACCTAAATTATTAAGTGGCATAACTGAAGCACATGAATTGCACTGATTGTTAGTGTTACTCTAGAAGATTTGAATAATTTTTCCAATATGATGGAAAGGTTGGATCTGACACATGAGCTTTGTATTTGCATGTGTCTGTTGGGGATAGTGTGGAAGAAAATTTAAATTTGAATTAAATAAGAGAAAATCAAAAACAAACAAAGCACACAAAAAATACATAAATTTATGTAGAACACCCTCGCAGGAAAAAATTACAGCACAAAGTGACAACAAAATTTACTATAAAAATAATATTATAAGAGATTGATGCAACTTATACTAATGACAACCCATTTGAATCTCTCCAAAACCATAGCTTTTCTCCTCTAGAATCCTTAATGATATCTTCATATACCCTAATCATGATTACATCCCGTTTATTGTTCACACCCCAAGTATAGGGTCGTGATGCAGTAATAATCTTGATAAGATTGAGGTCGAATTCACATGGACTGAACCTTGTATGTAATATGAAAATAACTAAAATTTAGAACTAGAAGAAAATGAAATCTAAATCAGAAAAATATGAAGGAATAATGGTGAAATATTAATCTAAAACTTGTAAATTCAAAGGTAGGAAACTAGGGTGCCAAGGATCCACTTATAGAGATCAGGGAGATCTACACTTGATTCATGAGCTCAACTGGACTTCGAGTTCCATCTTCATCCAGTTGGAAGATATATCGTTAAAAATCAATCTGAACTTCATTTGATCTAGCTTTCAAAAGATGAGAGGTAGGGGAATCAGAATTGATTCCATCACAAAACTATGTTCAAGAGACAAGGTAAACAACAAAATTTAACCAATCCATAACCAATCTGAGAGAGTTATGAACGTTAGGAAGGGTTTTGTCATCCAACCATGCCCAGGAGACAATGGTGAACAACAGGGCCTCTTAAATTCACAATCTCATAAGGAAAAGAACATGCTCAAAGCTATTGCAGATCTATTGTAATTTGGGTTATAATAAACCATTAAAAACTGAAAGTATAACTTAAAATCAAACTACAATCAACGATGGTTCATCAATATGAATCTAGCAATAGAAAACTACTCATCAAGCTACAAGCTTTACCTCTTAGCCCTATTTAAGAGGTTTAGCCAATCACTACCATGATTAAACTAAAAATCCTAAAAAAAACAAAAAGGAAAATAATTTTTTAAAAAAAAAGGGTGAAAAAGAACTCTCTAAAGGTAGCCACGCTACACACGTCAAAGCTTGGATTTTTTTTCCTCTTTCTTCCTTTCTCTCTTTTATATCCGTTAGGGAGGTCGGTCGGCTGGGCGTTTTTAGAAGCTGCCTCCACCGAACTTTCCTCTGTAAAGGCTTTTAAGCAGCACCTATCGTGCAACGTGAAACGTTCGCAGCCTGGATTTTCCTGCGCACGTGAAACAGCTTACACTCAACCCACATTTGGTACTGAAGGTCGACCAATTCGACCCTCTGACTTCTTGGGGACGGTCAGATTTCACATGGGCTCCATCTGGACGGTTCGGATTGTTGGTCGGACGCTGACCGAATCACACAACAGCCGAAAAGGGCCGGGCGGCGTCCGGTTTTTCTGCTGTCTGCGAATACATGCGGACGAGCCGGATCGGTGGTGTCAGTAGGGTGCACACACTCCAATGTCTGAGAAATCCACCCCGTCCATTAGTTCTGTTAAGAGATCTTAGTGAAGTACGGGGTGTTTTGATTCTCTATGGTCGTGGCCTACCGAGACAATCACACGGTGATGGTTCAACTGTTCAATACAGTGAGGGCGATTTCTGTCCGTATTCTTGGCATATTTTTCATGGCCTAGGTCAAACCATTCGTCTGATTCTACTGAACGGTCCAGATCGATCATGTAGATCAAGATCGTGGCCCACAAAATCCATCCGCAGACATCCTGCGCAACAGATCCGGGATGAAGGATTTCCTTCCACGTTTCTTGCGGGTCAAAAACTGGTTTGACTGTTTCCTGGATTGGGTGCAACGCAGGTGTACACCTGTTGCGTAGCTCACCACATGGCGTGGGGCCCATTATGATGTAAGTGGTAAATCCTCTCCATCTATTTGTTCTTTCACCCTATTTAAGGAGTTGAGACCAAATTTGAAGTATATTGAGATATCAAGTGGGCCCTAGATTGAGGATTTATGGGCTAATCTATCCGTCGGGCCACTTCCACAAGGATCCAATGGCTAAATTTGACGTGTACGGTTAATTTATGGTCCTCAGGCCTGATATAAAGTTTTGAGTAGAACGGATGGTGGGAACCTTATGATCTTACATTCCTGACAATTTTCGGGCCCGTTTAATGTGAGTGGCGTGATTTTCTTGGATCGCTTGTGTGTAAATTCTTCGATCTCGGTCCCCTGAGATCTGTCCCTTACCTTGGTGATTTTTGAGCATTAAATTCATGCTTTTAGTACCTTTTTCAGTCCAGGCTCCTAAATACACCTTGCATCACAAACGCGATTAAAATAAGCCATTAAACAGTATCATGTTCATAAATTCAGGTAATAATTGGGGTCTAACAAGCAATATTAGACCCTCAACACAACCCCTAATCAGCATTTTGCTAGTCCTGAGTAAAGTATACGAAAAAATAAGTTGAGAATAACAAGATAAATTTTTATAAACCCGAGTGATTTTTGAAAAACAATCCAGATAATGGAATTCTAAGATTCATGAATGTTGGACATTAATTTCTCCTGGACTCAAGCGCACGGTAAACTTCGTAGTCAAGTTCAATTTATTAATCCATCAATTCGAACAATTCTAAACAATGAGTTCCATGGGTGTATAGTAAAACTTAATTAAACTCATCAAAATCAGGTGATCAATTATTTATTTTCATTATAACATTGATAATCACAAGAACATTTAGGATAATCATAACCTAAACCAAAACTTGTCTTACAGTTCAACTTTTCATTCTTTCAGCTTTTGATTTTTTTATTGATGGCTTTTACGCCATGTCAACCTTTTAATGGTAAAGCCAAGGAGAGGAATTGAACCCTCACCTATATGGAGCAAACCCATGGTGAAGACCATTCGCCCAGCCCGTTCTGAAGACAACTATTTTTTAGCTGAGTATTTTTGTTTTGAACATGATGGACAAATTTTGTAGGCTGGTTCCTTCCATGCTTAGTGATTACCAAGTTAACGATTCAATATCGAACTGAAGCCTTAATGTGTAAGTTAGGTATGACATGTAAAATCATGACTCAATCAATGTTTAAAACTTTTAATCATGAATTAATAATTCGAACTTAACTATGAAATCTAACAGATGGCTGAATCCAAAAGTCATAAATTACCAATATTACGTATCATAGTCCTATTTTACTCAATTTTACTCAATTGTCCTCAATGTAAAAGATGTAAGCATGCAATGCACATGAGACAATGAAAATAAGGAAGAAGTGATGGAAAGATAATATCTGGATGAAGGAATCAAGAAGCTTTTTCCAAAAAGATCATAGCGTAAGAGCGGGTTAGCACAAGAGTGAAACCAATAAAAAGCAAACTATCCTAACGGCATAAAGTCGACTATCTTAGAATGGCATCAAGCAAACTATCATAGTCCTATGAAAGTAGGGAAAAAACTACTCAGTCACGTCGCAAGGTCTCTTCCGGCCAATATCTAGATAAATTTCTTAGTAGGTTTCTAGACATGATCATTCAAAAGCCCTTTTTGCAATAGGCTTGGATACTCTGGAGCATGAATGTCTAAAGAAATTTATGGACCTCATCAAAAATTTGTCGTTGATTTTCCTGAGATAGCCAAAGTATATATGGTTTACCTATGACAAAAAGTTTCAAAGTTAGTATCCCATGGTGAATCAGAGACTACAAGTAAATAAAACTCAAAAAACTTCTCAGAAAGTATAGTCTCAACACATTCTGAAGTTGCAGACTTCGGTTCAATTCTCAGCTTCTTCTCCTTTAATGGTAAACATTCAGGACTTAAGGGAGGAGGTACTTCCACTACCAAAAAAATGAGTAAAGGCTATGGACTATAGAGGTCTATAGCTACGGCTTTAATCTGTAGCTAAATAGCTACGGATTTAATCCGTAGCTATAGGCTAACACCCACCACCGCACTTTTCTAAATTGACAGTTTCATAAGGGCTTCTGTGGCGCCCATCATAATGTATTTATTTTATATAAGCCATCCATCTGTTTTGATATCGTATTTTAGGGTATGAGCCTAAAAAAGGAGGTATATTGAAGCCTCAAGTGGACCACACAATAGTAAACACTAGAAATTATGTGCATATTGGTGAAAGTTATTTTGGAGTGGTGTGGTTGATTTGGGCCTTCAATCTGCGTCATTTTTGGTTTCATGTCCTATCCATGGTTACCTAAATGAATGGACTGCGTGGATAAGACACATCCATCATGGTGGCCCCCACGAAGCCCCTGAGATCACCGTCCAAAATTATAGCCCAAGCATTGGCTGGGAAGCGGATTGGCTATTTGGTGTGTTGACGTCACCAAGTGTTGTGGGTCCCATCATGACGTATGAGTTATCCAAACCGTCTATCCACTTGGCGACCTCGTTGTAAGGCTTGAGACGAAAAATAGGACAGATCAAAAAATTAAGTGGACCACACTGTATAAAGCAGCGGAGGATTGAACACCTGCCATCCAAACCCTTTTGACGGTCATGGAAATTTTGGATTCAGCCGCCTAAAGGCTATCTCTCTCCTCTCCCTCTCGCTCCAAAAGGAAAAAAAAAAAAACCCTCCCTCTCCCTCTCACTCTCTCGTGCTCCCCCGCCGTCTCCCTCTCCCTCTCTCTCTCTCTCTCTCGTGCTCCCTCTCTCAATCTTACTGCTACTCAGCTTGTGGACGGAAGGTTTCTTCCTATCAGGTAAAAACAGAGGGTTTCTTCCCATCTCGCTGCCACTCTCCTTATGGACGGAAGGTTTCTTCCCGTCAGGTAAAAACAAAGGGTTTCTTCCCGTCAGCCCCTCATCGTCCTTGGTATCTCTCTCTCTCTCTCTCTCTCTCTCTCTCTCTCTCTCTCTCTCTCTCTCTCTCTCTCAAATATTCAATGTCCAAACCCTATTCCGTTTTCTTCTATTTGTTTTCTTTCATCTCTCTATTTTTTTTTCTTTTTAATGCCCAATTGGTTGATTCAAATACCATAAAATTTCTTGAGATTTTGTACTGAAATTAGACTGATTAATCATGATATTTGGTGCATTTTCGTCTAATATCTTTGTGCATTTTCATTTAATATCGTTGTGCATTTCATGAGATTTAGTTTTAATGCTCTTTGGTTTATTCAAAGCCTCATTGAATTTTGAGTTTCGTCTAATATCTTTGTGCATTTCTGTTCTATGCCTCGTATTCTGGTGCTACTTTAATATTACTTTTGCTTATTTCCTTGGGTTGTTCCCTGTTGTATGTGGAATTGTACTTAAGGCCCCTATTGTTTGTTTTGGGCCTTTGGTTCTCATTGGTTGGGATTGCTCTAATAGTGTGAATTTAAATATGCACATTTCCAATGGATTCACCATTTGATGCAGAAACCCGTGCATCAGTGCCACAAATGAGGAGTATGAGTTACTTTTTAAACTCTGCATAATTACCATAGGAATGCTAGTGGTAACTGAGTATACTTGGGTTTTTAGTTCTAGTAAGTGGGATAGTTAGTCCATAATCTAGGCCATTAATCTGTTGCACCCCATTATAGATGGAGACGACCCCAAGATAATTTTGACTCTAGGATGTAAAAAATCAATGGTCTATATTACCAAACCAGTGGTCCCACTTGTCACAATTGGAAACACCTGTATACAAGTGTGGCCCATGGTTTGGCAAACCTTTGATTTGTGTTTCATCTCAACATGGTTGGATTGAAACACAAAAATCTTCTTGATAAGACTAGTATAACCTTCCATTTGTGGCCATATGCGCCGACTAGAGGGTAAATAAAATAACAGTCCCCATTTAACTAAGAAAGTGTTTGGGGCATAACTTTTCTGTATGATGATATTCATTGTAGAATGAATCGATTCATACTGTAAATTTGAGTCCATACTCATCTTTTGATTTTTAGGTTGCAAATGGATTATCACCACTACTAAAACTTTATCCAAGCAGAATCTCCAAAATTACTAGGGAATTGATTTGGTTTTGTTTTGGATTTTTGAGTTTCTAAGTCCAATTGCATAATCCAATGCAATCATTCCATTTATGTTTTTTTTAATTTTTTAATTTTTTTTAAAAAAATTTCACAATGATTGATTGCTTTTATTTGGCTGGACGTTGAAAAGGGAACTAATGACCTATAACTGGTTGTAGTTTACCTAACATATAATCTACTTTTACAAGCATTTTCTGCCAAGGTCTAATTGGAAACAAAATTCATGAGGCATGAAAAAATGGGTTGTAGCATACAACTGGTTGAAAATGTAAAGATTTTTCTTTTGTGGATTTCTATCAGGTGATCAACTAGCTATAGGAAAGGAAACCGATTGCTGTCTGGGAATGGGCACCAACATGTACCCGTCATCAGCTTTGTTAGGACAGAACAAGGACGAGTCAATTGCTGCTTTGCCAATCGATGAGCTGATAGAGAAGGCCGATGGTTTTGCTAATGTTTTCCCTGGTATTTGCTCATGGCATCAAGACTGTTCGTTCTTTTCTCTGTGTTCTTTGTGCGTGCGCACACGCACATGTCTAATTGTATACGTGGGTGGGTTTTTGTGTGCATTCTATATTTATTATCCACTATGTCTGACTGAGCATTTATTGAATGTTTAGAATGCAAAATTGAAGGGGACTAATGGTACTACGAAAGAAAGTTCCAAGGTATGGTAACGAGTATCTCATTTGCTTCTCTTGTTTTGGCCTATATATTTCTTTAATACCAACAGGTCCCAAAAAAAATTGTTCTGTTTCAATTCAATAAATTAGTTTAGGTGTTCAGCGTTGCTACTTCTTGATGATGGTAACAAAGGGATTGTGTTATTTGCAGAACATCAACATTGCCAGCATTGTTTGTCTTTGTGGTATTGCAGGTCTGGCAAACAAGAAGACTGTACTGATTCAGCCAGCAGGGAAAGATCTTTCTATTGTGCTTGCAACGACGAAGACAAAGAACCAAAACCATCCTGCAAATATGTACCATAGGTCAGTCATGAAGAAGGAATTCCGACAAATGGCAAAGGCAGTTGTTAACTGGGTAAAGGATTCTAGAAAACCTTGTTCTATTTTTATTTATTTTTAAATTCCCCCTCACATGGGCATCTATGGCTGATATTTGTGCTGTGATGAGCAGTTAACATGTGAGAAGATCTCTTTAGATGGATCTTGACTGAGCCATGTTTTTATAGTTAAATTATGGCTGAGTACACAAACGTTGGATGTGTTTGACTCTAATTTTAATTGTTCTGATTTTAATAGACTGGAGATTTGTGGTTTGATGGTCGTGAGCGCATTCGTCACACACGAGACTGGCTCTTACAACTTAAGGAGGTATGTTGTTGTTTGTTGCAAAAACGATTTCTTTGCTTGCATGCTTCTGACATTGAGTTTTTTTAATGAGGCTTGTATGCTTCTGAGTTATGTTTTTGTTTGTTGCAAAAAATGATTTCTTTGCTTGCATCCTTCTGAGATTGTATTTGTTATGAGGCTTTGCTAAGATACGATTCACTAGTGTTGTTTATTGTGGTGAGAGACGAATGTGTGAAGTAAAAACTGAGACATCTGGTTTGGTGGGAGGAGAAACAATAAGACATGGGAGAACCTCATGGAAAATTGCGTGGAAATGAAGGAACTTGTTTCCGGTTCATATTAGAGGGAAATGTGTTTCCTGTGTTTGCTTTCTCTACCTTTGAATTTCTCTCACAATCACATGTTCAGGAATTGATATAAATTCATTTACCATTCATTCGAAATCTGTGTGAGGCTGTGAGCGCTAAATTGGTTTGTAAAATCCATGATAATTTTTTTAGTGGAAATGTTTGAAAGCTTCTATTTTTTACTCAAACATAAGAAATCACATGTTTTTATTTTATTTTGTTTGCATTTATGGACAACTCATGAGTTTTTCCCTTTGTTCTTTATTTTCTATTTATACTGCTATTGTTATTTATTTTAAGTTAGCATACTCATTTGAGGTTCATCTTATATGCTAATTTGGGATATTTGCTCAGAATCTCCATAACTTTTCCCCAAATACTCATTTATAGCTTTCTTTTCCTCCAATATTGTCTCTATAGGTTGTAGATGTTCCTGAAGATATCTTGAAAATCAAACAAGACATTGAGTCTGAACTTTTTGGTGATGATTAGAGTTCAAGCAATTTGAGGACTTCCTCTTCTTTGCAAGGACTCACTAGAGTATGTTTCTAAAATTGTGGATGTTCTTGGACAACTCCTCATAGCTGGTAATCTAATTATTCAATTTTTCTTCTGAAACTTCTTTTTCCTGCCCTTATTTATTACCACATCAGTTCTGTTTTCTTCATGCTGTCAGAGGAAAATGTGGAGCGTGATGCAGTGCAAAAAGCCCTTTTGTCTCTTTTAAGGCAGGATCCAAAAGGCAATTTGCTGTAATGTTAATATATCTTGAAATCTTTAGTTGCCTACTGATTTTTTTACTTCAATAAGATGTTGTGTGTTGCCTATGGGAACATGTTACTATTGCATTTTCATGTAGCTACGATAAACCCATCCCAAGAAACAACTACTAAGGAAAGAAGCATGCTCACCATCTCCTTGTAGCTAGCATAGAAGAAAGGCATGTTGGGCATTCCTGAAATCAAACAAAGAACATTAATACTCACAATATATAATATGAAGGTTTGCTAATTCTACACAAGGGCACATATGGAAATATGAAACACAGGTGCGAGATAGCTTTCCATAAGATTGGAAATAATGCTTATACCTTCTGACTAAAAAATCAGAAAATGTTACTCTTCAGGCGAGTCACAACATACAAAGTAAATTGATGATTGAACTTGTTTTTCCTCTAGCCATTCATTTATTTTGATATGTCGTGGCCAACCTGAGGTGTAGGATTGCCTGATTTAATCCGGAAGATCTAAACAATGTATCTATGATTGCAGGTTTTGCTCAAGCAGGCCGGTATGGTGATGCTATGGAGCTTTTCCGGGAGATGTTGGATGCATGTTTGAAATTTTAAATTCTAATTATATTCTTTGAGAAATTTTACATTGTGGAATAGGAAGGAAGGTTAGGACAATTTGGGGAATGTTTGGAAACATCATCTTCAAGTTCAAGCACCTCTAGAACTGCTGGAGACTCTAGTTCAATGCTGGAGGTTGCAGAGAAGCAATTGGATGAGAAGGAAATTGGTGAATAACCTTTTGTAGGCAAGTGAATCACTTATTCCACACAAGAAAGTCTTGGGTAGGTAGCTGGACTTCTTCCTCAAAGTCACATGTTTTTTAAATATTTGAAGAATCATGCTTGGACTTTTTGGTAGAATTTTATGAACAGGGAAGAGGTTAGTAGCAAATGGGAGAAGAGTGATCTTTTTTATATTGGTCCAAGTCATGTTCATATATAGTGTGGGCTACCTAATGAATGGCCCGGATGTCTGGCATGCATGCCATCCAACGATGGGGATGAGCCTTTGCATGATAGCTCTTATATATACGGCTTGCATTCTATCAAAACATATGGTATGTAATGAGATCATGTAGAAAAGAAACTCTTCAGTGAAGGCAGCCATATCAGTCTCAAACTTTATTTGGTTCAGGAGCCTGATCAAATGCTACATGAACGAACACATGAATCCATAACATTTTCAAAAGACTTCCACTCTAGTTTCACATTAGCCAAAACCTATAACCTTGGTTAGGGTTTGGGCTGAAAGTATGAGTGCGGGAGCCGACGCTTTCGGAGTCCGAACTCATTCTTTTGAAAAATACAAAAATGGGAATATTAGTAAATATGGATTTTCTTGTTAAGAAGAAAATGGAAGGTAAAGAAGAGACATAATTAAAACTTTGTACTGTAAAAAGTAATATTAACCATCTTACTTTCCCCGTTGAATTTGACGTCCAGGAAATGGACCTTTGTAGGATGATGGAATATACGAAGCTGTTGTAGGAAGTAACTTTGTTATTACTAGAGTTGCATTTCGAGACAGCTCTTTAAATGTCTACATAATTGACCGTGGAAGTAATTTTATAGATGTCACTAAGAAATTGAAAGGAAAAGGAGTGGACTTGGACAACAATCGGTTTTTTATTCCTCAGGTGGGTGATGGGCTGATGGCTGAAAAAGTCCTATTTACTTGTGAAAAAAATATTACACCGTCAAAATATATATTCTCTTTTAATTCTTTATCATTGAAATTTCAGGGAAAAGTTGAGCAAATTTCTCTAATGAAGCCAAAGATTTGTATTTTCAGCATTATTGTAATTGTAATTGTAATTGATTGAATGAAGGATTGTAATTGATTGTAATTGAATGAATGAATGATTGTAATGGAATGAATGAATGATTATCCAGGTGGTAATTGAATGAACAAATGATTATATTTTTTTAATGTACAAATTAGCTACGGATATTAACCGTAGCCGATAATCTGACAGTTGTAGCCATTATTAAATTTGGCATATTGTTACTGACTTTTAGCTACAAATAATATCCATAGCTGTTTATGCTGATCGCTATAGTTATAATAGTTACGGATTATATCCATAGTTGTTTTAATCTATAGCTACGGATTAAATCCGTAGCTATAGGTTCTAGACCTATTGTTACGGCACCTATGATTACGGTCGTGCCACGGACTAGCTACGGACTAAAACTGTAGCCATAGGTCTATGGTTACAGATTTTATCCGTAGCCTTTGCACATTTTTCTGGTAGAGTTCAGAACAAGGTTTCTCTTGGTTCGTGACAACTATCGAGGTATTGTCTTGCGAGACATCCACTATTTCTTATATCATGGGATCATTTGAATCTGCAAAGTGTGCCAAGCAATCAACTAAAGAGTTGAAAAATTCAGCTGAGAGTGACTCATTCTCCACATGAAGTTTGTGATGATCAGTCTAAGGAATCCATCGTTTTTGAAAGTGGATGGACGCATGCTCTCTTGCTCTTGCCTTGCATAGACAGATTGAAAATTGATAGGGGAAGCATTGATGTGAACACTCTGTTCATTGAAACTACTCAGTCGAGGTATTGAATCGTCAAACGTGTATAGCTCAGATGGTGGCCTCAACTGGGTGGTTTCAAATTCAAGAGTCGTATCGAGCAACTCGTCCTTCTCCCGAATCATATCATCATTTAATTCAGGGGAGTGGTCCAAACATGTCTCACAGGAGTTAGAAGGCCGGTTGTAAGGAGCTCATCTTTCACTTTTAAATCAGACATGTCAGGTGAGTAGAGTAGTTCATTATGACCGATCACTTCGTGTACTTCTTGATCATTGACCTGGACCATGAAAGTGCCCTGGTTTGTCAATTAGCGTGAGCGTTGAGTCAGCTAGACAGAGGAGCCCCATAGGAAGATTAATCAAGTGACTGTCTCAATAGGATGTGTGCCCAAACTCGCCACAGGTAAATCTTAGCCTCACATCCCATGTCCCAAAACACTAGGTAATTAAAACCCTTAAAAATTGAAAAGAACATCTTAGGTTTTTGGTTAGAAAACTTTTTTAAAACTTTAGGAAAATCTTTAAGTTTTCTAGCTTTGTCGATTTATCGATACATGGTTCGATAAAATCGAACCTTGTTATCGATGTCCTCGAATCTCACTCGATATTATCGGAATGAGGACATAAGATGTCTAGCAACCACAAAAACCTTTGGACAGAATTATCGATGTATCGATAGAGGGTTCGATATCATTGAAATTTGAATCTCGAGTCCATCAAATAGACTCAATAAAATCGACATCAGGTCTGTTGTGTCCAAGTTCTGCTAAGGCAAATCATATAATCTTCAATATATCGAAGAGCTCCTCGATATCTTTGAAATTCAAATATCGATGATATTGGACGCCCTTCGATGATATCGGTCTGGGACACAAATCTATCTAGTAAGTTTTTCAGGTTGTTTTTCTCGGATCGAGGGTCACTCGTTAAAATCGACATTCAAATATCGATCATATCGAAGCATGGTCGATTTCATCGAACATGGACACAAACTGTCCAGCAAGCATATAAGAAAATTCTTTGAAATTATAGATGAATCGACACTTCCCTCGATATCATCGATATTCAAATTCTAATGATATCGAGTGATGCTCGATCATATCATTTACCTGAAAATCTTTAAAGGAAAGTCTCTCACATTTTCAAATGTCAAGGTATCGAACCTCGTGTCGATGAAATCGGAGTTTGAAATCCGATGACATTGACGCATGTATGATTTCCTCGACCAGCTGGCAAAAGGTTTCAAAAGCATTTGATATTTGAGTTCGTGTCATTGAGCAGCTAGTCGATGTTATCGAGAGTATACACTCGATGATATCGACCCTGCTCGATGATATCGAACTCTGTCAAAAATGTCACCGTTTTATATCCGTTGGAACCTTTTGCCTATTTAATGAGAGCTTGCCCTTGGTTGTTTGATAGAGAAAATAGAGAGTGCTTGTGAGTGTTTAACCTTATATCATATACCCTAAGCCTTTTCTCTCATGAAAGTTCATCCTCCAATCCACCCTTATCATTGAAATTCAATAGAGTGGATTGGGGAATGAACTTCCGCATTCAAGGATCCTACAACTACTACCTTAATGGAAAATCATTAAGCTGGGATGCCTCGAATGCACAGATGATTGGAATCACTCTATCTCCCTTATAGGAAAACATTTAATAGAGTAGGATTCTATCATAACCTTGACCCAATCTGTCGCCATGTATTGGTACATCTTCTGAGTTGCGGATCAAGGAAGCTGAAGATTCTTCATCATCAAAGGAGGAGATCTTCATCAATGCCCTAAACGAGACTCATCTACTTATTTATAAGTCATTAGAGTCCAGAGGACCCTTGTGATCATTCCTTCTTAGGATTGGGTCTAAGGTGTTTCTCACCCTTGCAAGTCCTCATAGAAGGCCTCCGGCGGGAGTGTACGTAGGGATGCTTTGTGTTGACCCTTGCTCTGTGGAGAGCATAAACTGGTTGAAGGTGAACCTGTTTAAAACCTCCGGTTAGAGGTGAACCTGTTGTGAAACCTCTGTTAGGTTCCTTGTGTCGATCCTTGGCCAGTGGGGCCTAAAAGTTAGGTGATGTGTGTTGACGCTTGCTCATGGGAGCATAAACAGTGTCATGTAGACATGTCGTGTCAGCCTAAGTATAGGTTGTACTGGTTAGAGGTGAACCTGATTTAAAACCTCCGGTTTGAGGTGAACCTGTTGTGAAACCTCCTTTAGTGAGATCCAGTACACTCAAGGGTTGAGTGTGTCCACCGAAAGTGGAGTAGACAAGTAGTTGAACCACTATAAAAATGATTGTGTTTGAGATTGCTATTGTCTTCCATTACTAATGTGATTTCCTTAAATACTTTCATACTTGATTATCTGAGATCACACCTCACACACATAGTCACATCCATCATAGACTGATTTGCATATTGTTTATCTCTCAAATAGTTTTATGATTGGATCCTCTACGAGGCTTGGAAGCCAGTAGAGTTACTCTGTAGTAATCTTGATGCATGCTTACTTTTAGGATTAGAGTGATAGGATTTTAAATTGTCATAAAGTATTAAAAAGCCCTATTCACCCCCCTCTAGGACATATTGGCATATTCTCACTTCAACTGAAGCAGTCATTACCGCAATTTCATACCATACTTGAGATTGATTCCAGGAAAATTTGGGCTGCACATTCATAATTGTCATCCTAATACTCATCATTGTCTAATTTTGTGCAGCACACACTTAGGATAGGATCACTTTCTTTACATTCTATTCCTAAATTGGGTTGAGGTTCGAATAAACTAACCTCTGCCTCATCATTGAAATCATGTGTGTCATGTGAGTGAAATGTATCACTATTATTATATTTGAAAGACACCTATGTCTCTTGATCATTCATTTGGACAATCATCGAGATCGACTCATCGGGAAATTGAACCATATGCTCATTAATGGAATTCAACTCCTCATTTGTAATTTCAGTTTCTTCCACAAGCGAGTTATGATCACTTTCTTCACATTGTGCTTTTGAATTGGGTTGAAGCTGGTATGAACCAGCCTCTTCCTTGTCATTTAGATGCGACTGACGATCTTGAATGACAGTTTCAATCGCCTCTAATGTTTTTATCATATTTGCGATTACTTGTGTGACATATTCGTTGAATTGTTCTTGAGCACATATGTATTTTTGAATTGACTCCTCTTGGATTATTTCCAGTTGAGTCTCATAAATAGGGAATCCAAAGAAGTAGTCATTAAAATCAATTAGCAGTTCATCTCTCCAATGTTGATGTTTCTACTGGTCATAGTCATACGAGTCATAGGTCGAGAGTTGATACGCGTCATTATTTCAATAATCACGTACTATTTTCTTAACTTGTGGAGTGCAATTATTCTCCCACAGATAATCACCGATGGACTTTTTTATTGGTGGAGCA
This sequence comes from Magnolia sinica, assembly GCF_029962835.1. Classification (NCBI taxonomy): domain Eukaryota; kingdom Viridiplantae; phylum Streptophyta; class Magnoliopsida; order Magnoliales; family Magnoliaceae; genus Magnolia; species Magnolia sinica. The sequence goes on along the minus strand of NC_080585.1, from coordinate 38,650,746 downwards.
TCATATTTCGATTGGTTGAAGTAATTTTCAGAAAATATTTGAGGCATAAGCTGTTTCCCATCATAATCATCATACATCAAAAAACTTTTCCAAGATTTCCTAGCTATCTCAGCATACACATGTTCCAACTCTTACATGTTGAAACCCTAACTCTAAATCTAATCCTACTAATAAAAGAAAAATCTTACAAGAATAAAAAATCTAGAAATAGAAAGAGAAAGAATTAGAAAGAAGTAACCAGATTGGAAGTTCCTATGTTAGAATCCTGCAAAAGAAAACAAAATAAGTTAGTTTCTAAAATTAAAAATTCTAAAATTAAAAATTAAAAAGATGGGTTAGTTTCTAAGACTAGATAAAGTTTCCAAAAAGGGAAATAACTAACCTAGTTTCTAAAAATCCTCAGAAAAGCCCTAACCTAGAATTAGAAAGTTAGTTTCTAAAAATAAAAGAAATCCTATAATTAGAAAATTTCTAAAACAGAAAACAAACCCTAATCTAAAAATAGAAAATAGAAAAACTCTAATCTTCGACTAATTCCAAAACTAACTATTATCATAAAAACGTAGCCATCAGTCCCCGGCAATGGTGCCGAAAACTTGTTCACACCCCAAGTATAAGGTTGTGATGTAGTAATAATCTCGGTAAGACCGAGGTCGAATCCACTGGGACAGAACCTTGTACGTAATATGAAAATAACTAGAACTTAAAACTAGAAGAAGATGAAATCTAAATCAGAAGAATATGAGGGGAATAATGGTGAAATATTAATCTAAAACTTGTAAATTCAAAGGTACGAAACTAGGGTGCCAAGGATCCACTTGTAGAGATCAGGGAGATCTACGCTTGATTCATGAACTCAACTAGACTTTGTGTCCCATCTTCATCCAGTTGGAAGATATATCGTTAAAAACCAATCTGAACTTCCTTTGATCTAGCTTTCAAGAGATGAGAGGTATGAGAATCAGAATTGATTCCATCACAAAACCATGCCCAGGAGACAAGGTAAATATCAAAATTTAACCAATCCAAAACCAATCTGAGAGAGTTATGAATGTTAGGAAGGGTTTTGTTGTCACACCCCGAACTCGGAAACCGGGCTCACAAAATTTCCGATCGCCGAATCCGGCGCCGACAGCCTCCGTAGAACCCCATTTTCGGATCCCGGCACCCATTCACCAGGTTCCGATCCTGGGATACTACAAGGAGGATTTCAAATCATCAGTCTGATTCATAATGAGCATAACAAAAGCATAACCCACAAACAATAACCACAAGAACACCACCACAAAATCCACTATGATCAAAAACTTTTGAGTACAATGCGATAAAAAAGGAAAATACAATGTAATAAAAGAAACAAAACTCCAGAAGCTCGTCTGCACGGTCCAACTACGGCGAGACTATGGCTGCGACTGCGTCCTGGCGTCACCTGCACGCGTCAATCGTGCATAAGCTTATGGAAAGCTTAGAGGGTGGTGTAAGTGTGTGCGCAATATAAACGTGCTCAAAATGCAAGGTCAGAGTGATGCGGAATCATGGAGATGAGCACATGAATGCAATCAGCCGTACCAAGGCTATGCGGTGCAAGATATGAATGCTATCGGCCATAACACAGCCATGCGATGCGAGATGCAACTCAAGCATGCCAATCCTCATCATGTATCAGTACAGTTCTCATTCTGGATAATCACCGGGGTTCAATACACTCTAAATGGCACTGTCGCTCTCCTAGCCGCACAGTCCAAATGAGCGTAAGAAACCTCACTATCCGCCTGACCAATAGTCTGCCAATACCTATCCGGCACGTCGATAGCGGACCCATTCGCGAGCTGGTCAAACTCAGCCTAGTATTGCCCCCTACCCTCGGGCGAGTAAGGCCACACTCCTTTCCAACCGACCACGACACAGTGGGAGACGCGGCCTCCTGGTATTCGGCCCTCGTGCGCTCATATATCCACTCGGTCTCGACATTGGAGTCATCCTCTGGTACCATCGGGTTTAGGGATTTTCACCCAGGGACGTCTATGGCGCCCGGATGCGAGAACCAAATATTTTCGGTATCAAATCGGCCATCCACGATGTGTCTATAGAGGCTATGGCCCCGATGTCGCTAGGGCATACAAGAACTACAATCACACAAATGCAAGTGCATGAGTCACACTATCACTCATGAACAGTCCTGTATATACCATGCACTTATATGAGGCAACTCCACCTATCAGGGAGCCCATAAATAGTCTATCCAAAGGTATATGCTATGATCGGTCATTCCTCACATCAGGCATACATATGGTGCGAATGATCATGAATCATGCATCTATACTAAACATGCATATAGGGATGGGCTCTGCGTATCACAGAAATGGGCCTAGACGGCCTGCAGAGTATAAGTATGGACCTATCAGTGGCCTTAAGGAGTGTGACAATGCGGACATTTAACCAACATTATCCTTACAATGTGGACGTCAAACCAACATTGTTCCCAAGGCATAGCCCGCCATAAAGTACCATTACATAAACCATAGGAAATCACACATTGCAATGGACTAATATACATCTCATTGGGCCTCGACCCATAGTTCTCAGATACATCAAATGGGCTATCTCATATGGGCCTTATATAAATCAAGTGGGCCGCATTAGTGGGCCTTATGTACATTGCAATGGGCCATAACCCATGGGCCTTTAAATACGTTAAATGGGTCGAATCACATGGGCCTTATGTATATACCAAGGTGGGCCTCAACAATGGCCACAAATACACATCCAGGTGGGCCTCAACAACGGCCATATGGTTGAACAACTTGGATGCAACACATGCATTATGGTGGGGCCCATATAGGCCCACCATCATATATATATATATATATATATATATATATATATATATATATATATATATTATATAATATTAATATATGTAAATATATACAATATTATATATAATAATAATATAATATTATATATATATACACATATATATGTATATATATATATATAGGTATGTATGTATGTATATCCACACACACTCACACAAGTGCACACACACCCACATGCATACACACGTGCACACACGTGCACATTCACGTGCAGCAGGGAGGGGTCCCACCGTCCAGGACGGTGCGGACGAACACATACATCAAGTAGGCCCCACCGTCCGTCTGGACGGTGGGCATGCAACACATGCATCACTGTGGGTCCCATGCGAGGCCCACCATAGTGTTTATCTTCCATCTGATCCGTTCATAAGGTCACACGGGCCAGGGAGGAGGGGAACAACAAATTTCAGCTTGATCTGGAACTTCTGTGGACCCAGAAAGGGTTTCAATGGTAGAGTTCAATTCACACTGTTTCTTGTGATGTGGGCCGCCCGAGCGCTGGATTGGCCTGATTTTTGAGGGGGGTCCATGTCAAATAGTGGCCCACCAAATGGGCGGTGTGGATACAAAATATACATCATGGTGGGGCCCACGGATGGAGCCGTGGGTCCCTGCCTCTTGGCCGCCCGCCCGTGTAAAACGCAGCAGCGTCTGCTGCTGTGTCAGTGGCAGCAGGCGCTGCCCTTATATATTATTTTTTTATTTTTATTTTTTTTTGTTTTGGGGCCCACCGAGATGTGATTCACAATCCAGCCCACACATTATGTGGGTCCCATCTGGCTAACGGTCCAGCTCAAGTTTCAGAACCATCCAAAACTCAGGTAGGCCCCGCCAAACGATTTTATATGTTTTGGCATGTCTTCACATGATTTTAAATGATGTGGCCCACCGGAGTTCCATATACAGCTAAATTTTGGGTGGACGGCGGAACTGTGGGAACCCAACAAATGCACGGTTTGGATGGCCTAAACGCATCAAAGCGGGGCCCACAACTGGGGCCGTGAGCCCAGCCCGACCGTCCGTCCGTCCACGGCTGACGCTGCTGCTGCCTCCCTTGTCCTTTTTTTTTTTTTTGAAAAACAGTTTTTCTATGGATTTTCATAAACGGGGCCCACATCCGCAAGATCCACTCCAGCCACGGGTCCCTATGGCTTGATACAAGCCCATAGAGTCCAATATCGGGTTATTTTTGATATGCAGGAGCATTAGGGAGTAAACCGAAGGTAGGAACACTGTTTCCTATGGTATGGCCCGCCAAGGAAAGGGATCAACTTCATTTTTCGGCTCAACGCCTAAAATGAGATGGGGAACAAAATGAACGGCTTGGATTTGACTTATTCATCAAGGTGGGGCTTGCATGAGGGGCCCACCACTTCTTTCTCTCTCTTTCTCTTTTTTTTTTTTATAAAATAATCACCCATGCCAGTTACTCCTCTGTTGCAACGTCCAGCGTTTACAATCTCTCATCATTGTGGTGGGTCCCACGTAGACATGGCCCACCACTATCTATGCATATACTTATAATATATCTTATATTATATATATATAAAAATACATATTATATTATATTATATATATATATATATATTATATATTATATATATATATATATATATATTATATAAAATATGCTCATATAAATATATACATATACATATATAAAGATGCATTGGGCCCATCCAAACAGTGGATGGTGTGGATCATCACTTGTAATAGGGCGGGCCACACCGTCTGATGTAGATGGACGGGGTAGATATAACACATATTGGTGGGATCCACACCATTACAAAGAAAGAGAGAGAGCTAGAGAGAGATATACGGTGAGATAGAGGAACCCCGCCACTATGGGCCCTCTTGATTAAATCACATACATCCAAATGGGTCCCACCAACAAGTGGGCCCTAAAGTTTAAAATAATGGAAAATCACCCACCTTATCTTCCTTCTCCTTGCTCCCTTGGACTCCTTAGCTCCTTACCTTCACTTTTAATGGAGGATGATGGGGGATTAATGGTGTGGATGAGAGATGGGAGGGTGTAGATGGAAGATGGAAGGTGGGCCACACTTGAGAGGGAGAGGAGGCTTGGACGTTTGAGGCTTGGAGTTGCTTAGAGAGATATGAGAAATGAGAGAGAGAAAGAAGATATGGATGGGTGAGGTGAGGTGATGGAGTGATGGGTTGGGTTGAAAAATTGTAAAGGTGTATGGTTGTTGTTGAAATTTGGAAAAGAGGAGTGGTGAGGTGGAAAGAATGGTGGACTTTTGGAAAAAGAGGGAATGGGTGTAGTACTTTGAGGTATGGTTGCATTTATGGTTAATTAGTGGGACTAATTGTGTAGAGATTCCCTCGAAATCCGCAACGCGCGGTGTTTCTTCGGAATAAACGCTGATCGGCATCTTCTTACCTGGGTATCGGTTCGGTGCGCAAGTCACGGCGTTGGAACCGCGGCGACGACGCGGTCGCTATGATAAAACTTTCAGATCAAGCCGACGTCGGTGTGCGGGACCTGGCCTAGGATCGTGCGCAAACACCGAATACGGTGCGAAGGTTACCGGAATTTGACCGGAAGGACCGCGGAAGCTAATGAAATGGTACGGATTAGGACACGGGTCTTACATTTGTCATCCAATCATGCCCAGGAGATGATGGTGAATAATAAGGCCTCCTAAATTCATAATCTCATAATGAAAAGAACATACTCAAAGATATTGCAGATCTATTATAATTTAGGTCATAATAAACCATTAAAAATTGAAAGTATAACTTATAATCAAACTAGAATCAAAGACAGTTCATCAATATGAATAGAACAATAGGAAACTACCCATCACGCTACGAGTTTCACCTTTTAGCCCTAGTTAAGAAGTTTAGCCAATCACTACCATGATTAAACTATAAATCTTAATAAAAGCATAAAGGAAAATAATTTTAAAAAAAAAGAGGGAAAAAGAACTCTCTAAAGGCATCGTTTTCATGGTCTAGGTCAAACCATTCGTCTAATTCTATTGAACGGTCCAGATCGATCATGTAGATCAAGATCGTGGCCCACAAAACCCATCCGCAGACATCCTGCACAACAGATCTGGGAAGAAGGATTTCCTTCTTCGTTTCTTGTGGGTTAAAAACAGGTTTGACCATTTCCTGGATTGGGTGCAACGTAGGTGTACACCTGTTGCGTAGCTCGCCACATGGAGTGAGGCTCATTATGATGTGTGTAGGAAATCCGCTCCATCCATTCGTTCTGTCACCCTATTTAAGGGGTTGAGACCAAATTTGAAGTATATCTAGATGTCAGGTGGGCCCCAGATTGAAGATTTATGGGCTGATTTGTCCGTCAGGCCACTTCCACAAGGATCCAATGGCTAAAATTTGACGTGTAGGGTTAATTTATGGTCCTCAGGCTAGATATAAAGTTTCGATCAGAACGGATGGTTGGAACACTATGATCTCGCATTCTAGACAATTTTCGAGCCCGTTTAATGTGAGTAATGTGATTTTCTCGGATCTCTGGCATGTAAATTCTTCGATCTTGGTCCCCTGGGGTCCGTCCCTTGCCTGGTGATTTCTAAGAGTTAAATTCATGCTTTTAGTACCTTTTTCAGTCCAAGCTCCTAAATACACCTTGTATCACAAACACGATTAAAATAGGCTGTTAAACAGTATCATGTTCGTAAATTCAGGTAATAACTGAGGTCTAATATGCAATATTTGACCCTCAACATTTATATAGTGTTACAATCGAAATAGAAAACAAATCACGCAATTACAAAAAACTGTACATGTCGTTGATCTCATCATTGATCGAGCTATCCTCAATTGATCGATCTACACATGTTTGATCGCTCGAACACGCTCAAAAGTGTTCATAAAGTTAATTGGGTTTTTTTTTTGAATTTTGTTGATCAACTGACCCAATAATTTAATCGATCAAGACTATTTAGAGAATAACCAGTATAATTCAAGGTGCTCTTAATTGATCAACCAAGATGGTTGCCTATTCTATGTACAAATTGAAGACATCTCACAACAATGTCTTCACATGAGAATGAAGCATTGGATACACATCATCCACCCAAGGTATGGAAGTAATTAGAGGTGGCGATTAGCCATGCAGCCTGGCTCGACCTCGGCAATTTGGCCTTGTAGAGTCAAGCCTTGGATTCCTAAACTTAGCCCAAGAGTCAAGCCTAGGATCAGGTCCATGCTCGAGCCAAGATCAAAGATGACAACACAATTGGTTGGTTCAATTCAATCATTAAGTGGGCCACCATTATAATGGAAGTTTTATGTTTTTTTCCCCCTCAAAAGAGCCAGGCTTGGCTCACTGGTCCCTTTGGGTTGGGCTTGGGTAAGATGCATTGGGTTCAGTCTCAAGCTTGGGATATACAAACACCAACCCGATAAAACTTGGATCGGGCTTGGGTTGCCCGACCCAACCTGAACCCGATTGATATATAATTGTGTGTGGATCGTCTGCGTTGAAGGCATGGGAAATTCTAGTGTCATCGGGTCTTATTAGTCCACGTTATTTCCGATGACTCAAGGTAACAAGATACGCCCGATTTCTCTCTCCCAAATAGATCGCGTGGTACACAACATGACTTGTTTATTTAGAAAAAATGAAGTTCTTTACGATAAATAATTACATATATAATTAATAAAATCATATGTATAAAAAATAAAACATGTATTGAAATATAATAAACAATGTAATAACAAAAATATTAGCATGTAACCACTTGACTAACCCGACCGAGCCCGCTTGGGTTGGGCTTGGGTTGAGAATTCCCAACCCAAGGTTGGGTTGGGTTGGGGTTGAGGCATAGGAACCTTAGGTTGGGCTAGGGTTGAGCACCAACCCAACCTAACCCGCCTGACCTCCAGCCCTAGTGTATGCTAGCCCATTAGCTGGGCCTGCATCCGTTCCAGCCCAGACCATTAGAAATTGCAAGGACAACTTTGTAATATATGCAATATTAAAAAATAATAATAAAAAAAAATAAATAAATCCATTTACTCATGCTCAAACCTGCACCACATATCTCTCTCTCTCTCTCTCTCTCTCTCTCTCTCTCTCTCCACCACATTCATTGGTGGGCCCCACCCATTAGCCCAAATATTGATTCAGACCATTTATCAAGTGGCTGCAGCAAATCTACAATGAATGGATGGTCAGAACAAAAAGTAGCCAACCACGGAAATCAAATGCTCATGTGTGTTCACCTGATTTTATTTTATTTTAATTTTCTTTTCCAAAAAACCCGATGAGAGCATTTCATTAATATTGCAAATTTACAGCCTAAGCCTGTCGGGTGGGAAACAGGGCAAAAACCTGCCCCACCTATCATATCCTATACAGAGGATGGAAATCGACATTCTTTAATAGAGCATAAACCAGTTCTATCCAGCAGATAGCTGCCCTTAACCAGACGAGGCAGAGAAGATGCCTCACTGAAGTACTTATCAGATTACATCTTACTGCCATCCTTCGCCAAATCATTCGCCGGACCGTTTGCTTCTCTAAGGATGTGAGAGATCCTGAAGGATCCTATGCGGCTAAGCTTCCAAATTCTAGAGATCCAATAAAACCATTTCCAGCCAGTTGGGGACTTCCCGCTGATGCAGTCCACCGCCCATTTAGAGTCCGATTCAATGAGAACTCTATCTAAACTGAGCGTCACACAGAAAAACATGCCGTCGTAGATAGCCCGTAATTTAGCCCAGTTATTGGAAGCTTCCCCGAAGCCACTGATGAAAGCAAAAATGAACTTCCCTATGTGGTCCCTGCAAATACACCCCACCCCCAGCCAACCCTAGGTTCGAAAGAGAGGAGCCATCAACATTTATCCCGCTGGGGGTCTGGACCATTTAACAATAAAGAAGTCAAGGGAGGGGCGAGAATGACGGACCTGTAGATGGGTAGCAAGATCTGCAGAATCAGTTGGTAGGATGGGAATCCTCTGAGTTTGAGGGAAACAGGCTTTCAACCACCATTTAACTTTGAAGAAAATATCCTGAGCAGAAATGACGCGCGGCTGTCATACCTTGCATCGTTCTTGGCATTCCATATCTCCCAAAGCAAGAAGGAAGGGGCCAAACGAAGCACTGTGGGGTGCATTTGAGAGGGAAAGATCTCTACCACCACCATAGGAGCCTGCCTTGAACGTGTTGTGGTGTGAAAGGAAAACTCTGAAAAGTCCAGCATGCAGTTCACCTGATTATTTCACCTATCAATTTACGATTCCTCATGGGATTAACGGTGCAGATTTAATTGAATCTGCAAGTGGGCCTCTAATATGATTTCTTCACTATTCAATTCACCTATGCATCCAATCACAGCCTTTATCTCAACAAAGAAAAACAAAAATGCTGACTATATATTTCTTCTTCTTCTTCTTTTTTTATCGATTTCTTATTTAATCCAAGTGACAGAGATGCATGTGTCCTTGGAATGGTTACATTGATGTCAATGGCTGACAATGACCTAAAACAAGAAAAAGAAAAAAAGAAAAATCCAACCCCATTAAGAAAATTCAGGCAAGCCCAGCTAGTACACCAACAAAGGGTGCAGTGGTGACTGTGGCCGGCTCAGCCTGTTGAAAATTAGACCTCAAGTCGATGTAGGCATCGTTAGCATCCGGACCACCGACGATCGCACCATCTAACACGTTCGGATTAGGCGCATTTTTGTTGAACCAAATTTTGAAACCATCTTGGCACGATACAGGGGTGCCGTCCTTCTTTATGGACACGATCGATGAGGCCCTGTGATGGACTTGCAATGGATAAGCAGACCCAAACCCTACCATGTAACTAATATGTCTCGGGTTTGCGCCAAGAATATAATCCACCTGCGCACACCAAAACCCGTAAATTAACCTTCACTGTATTAGTTAGTGCACTTAGTTCATGAGTTTTTTTTTTTTTAAATTTCTTAATAAAAATTTTTAATTTTCTTATAATAAAATATTTTTTTATTTGTTAAGATGTATATATGTTGAAATCTCTCTGTACCTCCACAATCTTTTGTCTCTTCTATATATTTCAGTTATTTTCAAAGAAATAAACAAGTAATAATTTCCACCCTTTAAGCAGAATTTTCATGAGATTATGGATTCCTCAACCTTGGGGTGGCTCATGCTGGGTATCTTGCACACCTAGAGCCATGTGATTGGAACGTTCTTGCGATATATCCACCCTGTCCATCAGATGTGCTGCCTTATTTTCAGATCGGAATTCAAAAATCATGAATATCCAAAGCTCAGGTGGACCACATGATAGGAAAAGATTGAGATGTGATGCTGACAATCACTTTTCTGTAGGAGCTAGTGTTTCGATGTAATCCAATTCATTCATCTGGTGTGCACCATCAAGACGAAACAATTACCCAAAAATCACACTACTCCCAAAATAAGGTGGGTCATATTATGTTAATTTAGAGGCTTTTTTGGTATAGTTTTTTGGGCTGGCCCACACTAAGGGTTGATTCAGCCTATTTTTGAAATCAAGGCTAACAAGGGGGAGATGCACCTGATGGACTGGGTGGAAAGGATAAGTAATTTGTAAGGGTGCCCCGGATTATAGTTTATAAGGCATCCACTCAATATGGCCCCTCCACTTAATTAGGTGATCAGAGCCGCTGATTGTTTGTGTATCCGGAAGTATAGGAGTCCCTTCTATTGGATGATCCAGTGGGCCCAACTTCTGCTCTCAAGTGGACACTAAAATGGGAGTGATATTGATTCCTACTCAATGAGCAAAAATCATAAATTGGATGGTTAGACTGTCCAATTACTTCACTGTGGCCAACCCACAGTGGACCCACTTTTCTTTTCTTTTTTAAATTTTTTTTAAATTTTTTTAACACATGCACACACACCCCACGCACACCGTGGGATTTCACCACTGGTGGGTACTCGAACCCTTGACCCGGTGTTGAAACTCCTGGGAGTCTACCACCCTGGTAAGAGTAAGGACCCACCTTATGGACGGTTCCAATTGCTAATCATCTGGGGTGGGGCAATGTACAATGGATCTTTGGAGGGAGCATCATAAATTATTGAAGTATCATGTCTTTCACGGTACATAAAATATTCTATAGAGAGATTGGCTAGAACAAGATAATAGTCTCAAGATAACAATTTCATATAGTGCTGTGGACCACTAGAAAGGTCCAATGAAAAAAACCTAATCACCTGAATGAGTAATGCCATGGAGGTGATTAATTAGCTTCTATACACAAAAAAATAATAATAATAAAATAAAAATAAAATAAAATAAAATAAATCCCTGTGAGGTCCACCATGATATGTGTATGACATCCGCCCAGTAGTTGTCCACCAACTCATGTTAGGAGGTGAACCGGTGAATGGAAACTCAAGTTAGACATACCACAGCCAACAATCGGTATGAGAACACCCACCATTGAAACATTTCTGGCCCACCATGATGCTTACATGCCATTGAAGCCCTTCTTAATTTGAGTACAACCATGATGAAGATAAAATCAATATCAGCCACATGAAACATTGGCGGGTATTAGGAAGGTTTCAACAGTGTGCTATCCTTACTGTTTCCTTAGTGCGTCCCACTTGAGCTTTAGATTAGCCTGATTTTTGGAATCCTGTTTTAACATGACCCAACCCTTCAAATCATCGACCATGTGGATATTTAAGCCCTTACACATGCAGAACGGTCCATGATCTGATATTGGTGAAAATGGTCACACTTGCATGAAAGAGGAATGCTACCATGATTGGTTCCTGGTAGATGAGGGAGCTGTTGCCTGGGTAACATCTTCGTGGGTGTTACCCTTACCGTGTGGGGCCCACCTTGATGAATGTAGGATATATCTACCTCATCCATACATTTTCTCTACTTATTCTATGAAGTTATTCCATAACCTAAGCAGATCCAAATCTCCTATGGACCATACCACTGTGAGGTGAATTACCATTAAAAGCTTTTTGTAGGCCCTAGAAGCTTTGGTTCAAGCTGATATTTGTAATTTCCCTACATCCAGATCTTTTTGACCTTAGCAACGGATTGGATGGAAAATAAATATTACGGATTTTCTTAAAATAGGTCTTGTGAAGTTTTTAATGGCAAGAGTTCAATCACCACGGTTTCCTGTGGTGTGGTCCATCTAAGATCTGGATCTACTTAAATTTTGGTAGCATGTCCTAAAATGAGCTGGAAAAACAGACCGATGGCATTGATATATAACACATTATCAAGGTGGGCCCCACAGTAAGGGTAACACCCACTAATGTGTTACCCGGGTAAGATGAAGGATGCATTTTGCATGCACACAGGTAAAAGTGGGGTACATTGGACTGCCAAATATTTTTGTATTATTTTATTATTGTAAATGAGACATTGGAAAATCCCAGTTTTCAAAAACAAAAATTTCATTAACTTCATCAAAGCTAGAGTTTTCAAAACCATAATAACCCTAACAAAAATTACTAATTTCTTCTCCTTCATGAACAGATCTATGATTGGACTTTAGGTGGTGCTGAAAGATTGTACATTAGGGATTTTAGAAAGTATGGTTTACTGATACAAAACTTTAATATGATAGGATTAATTATGGATGTTCCATACACAGTCCTTCTGATTGGAAGATCCTAGCCATAGAATTTTGGACACTTATCTATGGAAATAGGACCACTGATTTTTATTATTATTATTTTTTTCATTATTAATCATCCATTAAACACCCGTCAATTTGATGTTCAGATAACGAAATAAGCTTATGTTTTGATTCATAATACATCTAAACTGGAACATAAATTGGACAGTTTAATCTACTACTTGCATGCCACATATGCAATTTCTAAGAAAAATTTAAAGTGCGTGCGTATCATCCATCACACTCTGCCAGACTATCAAAGTTTTTCTCTTAAGATTTCCATATAAGATTTTATGGTCATCGGTCAGATTCACGAGGCGGCCCACAAATTGTGTGCGTTTGGTTGCACTAAATTGTAGAAGGAAATTGCGGTGTATGTATGGTTTACATGTATTGTATGTATTGATGTAACTCTATCTACATATACTATGCATATGGCATCACATCTTTCTAGACAAATTTCATGATACTCCTAATTAGACCGCAAATAATGAAATATCATGATATTTGGTGCAACCAAACGAACCCATTTCATCAATACTATGTGTGGCAATTATTATTATTATTATTGTTTTTTGTATACATGTAACAGAAGAATTAATTACCTGTGATTGTGCGAATGTGATTAGCTCCCCCGGCTGGACTAGGCCGGCTTGGCATTGGAGACTGGAACGGGTCGCAGTTAGATATTTAGAATATGCAGTGATGAGGAGAAGGGCGGAGGTTGTGTACTGGAGATCATTCCATGGAAGAAAATAAAGTAGGCCGCCGGGCGTTTTCCTAACGTTGTTGCTCCCTTTCTGAATGCATGAGCAAATGAACTGCTCGGCGCTGTTTTTGTACTGCGCCCACACTCCATCCTTCCCTACCTTCCCCTCCAAGACCAGCTGAAATCACACAAGCATATACATAAATACATTATGCATATACCTACATACATACATCATTATCATAGCCTTATACTAACTATTTAAGTCCACATATAGACATATAATCATGCACCCATCTAAGCTTTATTCTAATTAATTGAGGTCAGCTAGCTACATGAAATCTCTTATCCCATTCCACTTTATTAAATGTCATGCCTTCAGTTATTAAGTCTTTTCTTACCACCACTGCCATGTCAATTTGGGCCTTTTAAACATATAAATTAATAAAATGAATTAACTGTCCACACACATCCCTTAGTTAGTACATAAAATACAACCGTGGCTTCAAGCATGATGAATTGGCTTAAGCAATGTTTAAAATATTCTGATTTAGGAAATAAATTGATGAATTTTCCTCTAAAAAAGACAAATAGAATTATTGATTTGATTTTATTTTTTTTTTTAAAGAGAAAAGCTCCAGTGATCTTATAGTGCTCCTAGTGGCATTGGGACACTTAGACACTTCAATCAATTGATCTAGACTGTTCATTAGGTCCAACCCACATTTCATGGGTTACTCTGCAAATATTTCACCAATCTTACAATAGCCTTTAATATAGACGGCTAAGATTGTTTACATGAAAATAGGTCCAACAAAAACTTTGATCCATCTATTTTTTGGGACTATCATAGATTGCTAATTATTTTAAAGAATAACTTCTGTTAGACAATCCTAAAACTTCCATCCTTGGTTTCGAGAAATGATGGCTAAAATAAGGCCAAATCAAGGATGGCTTGGATCCATCAGTGTGATTTTTGCATGGTGGGGTCCATGAAATGTGTTATGGACTTGGTGGATAGTTTAGATAAATGGATTGGATTCTCCAAATGGACAGTTTAGATCGATTGATTGGACTCTCCAAGTGATCTGGTGCAACTAGGAGCACTATAACTTAAATCATCAACGGTTTTTTTTTTTTTTTCCCTGAAAATTCTTCAGTATATAAAAAGTTGTTTGAGCATTTTTTACGTAGTCAAATGCGCTGACCAAATGACTTAGTTTAAGTCAACTTCGTTGACCAGTTGACTAAATTTTTGTCAAAAACGTTGACGAGCTGAAGCTGCACTTCCCTTCTTCTCCAGACCGTTCATCTATTAGTTCCTATATTAAATGGTCACTCATTAGAGATCTGACTGTCCATGCAAAAGTGTCTTAGAAAGAAGGGTACGGTAGAGGAATTTCTAACACGCCTTTGTCTATGGACGGTGAGGACCTTCATTTAGTAGAAGTTCACTGGGTGGGCCATCCTGTTCCTCCTATATTTATTCATTTTTTAAAGATTAAAAAAAATCCATATACGCATCTCCTTAAGTTATACTGACCGTTTATTGTCCTTGACACAAATAATGTGTGGCCCACCAACTCAGCAGGAAGTGATATCTACATTTGACGATTGTCCAATCAAAGATCGAACGTTTATGATCATCATTTTCAATCTAAAATCTAAGTAAATGATTCATTTAGGGAGGACAATCTTATGTGTCTGTTCGAAATATGGCCCACCTTCGCAACCAGTGTCTGAGCTCCTACAAATTTATCATCCCATGAGAATTCCGATCGGGTGCCGCCAATGTCACCGGCTTTAGCCAGGTAATCTAAGTAAGCTTGATCGTTCGTGGCCCGGTGGAGCCATGCAGCTGCCCACAACAATTCATCCTGTTACAGAAACCATTCAGAATTTCAGTTTTCTTCAGAAAAAACGTTCCGTTTGGTTATTTAAAGATCAATGTAGGTAGATCAAGCAATGCAACAATGAAGTGGCAACAAAAAAACATGTTTTTCTTACGTCGAAACCACTGCTAGAGTAGAAATTTGTTACGACCGGTATGCTGTTCTGGTAAAGTCCGGGATGATTGCGGCCAAAATCGAACAGCTGCAACCGAAAAGTTAGAAGACCTTAATCCATAATTAGAGCTTTACAAAGCCAATCTAGTATTAAAATTCTTGATACAAGATTCAGCATATGGATATCAATGGGATTATCAGCGTAGTAGTTCTCAAATTCAGTGACTCAGCTGGACTTGAAATTATCGAGTCAACCTGATTCGGCCTGAAATCCAGCTGAGTCACTTTGAAACTAACTGGGTTTTCAATTAGTACAAGTGGGGCCCATTTTCCAGTAATCTACACCATTGATATGAGGGAGCTCACTCTGGATAGCCCATGCACCAAATTTACCTCAGGTTGGTAGAATCTAGCTACAAAACATTTTAACTACTTTAGGTTGAAAATCAATCACAGCTGTATTTTATTTTTCCTTTTCCCACCTATTTAGTGGATGAGCCATCCACATTGCAGCCCATCGAATAGATGGTCTGTAACACTTATATTAGGTGGGCCCCACAAAATCATCAATTTAAGCCATTGAATAGATGATCTGTAACACTCTATTAGGTGGGCCTCACAAAATCATTTATTGAAGTCATATTATTAAATTACTGTCACTAAGCATACTAATGGGGCTCATTATAGTTGTGAACTTCGAAGATAGGTCTATAATCACCAAACCATGCCCCACCTATACAGACATTAGGCTAGTGTATTGTGTAAGTAAAAAACCTGCTTTGCATGGTTCAAAAGTGTGGCTGAATAGGTTGGGTTGGAATTTTGGAATGCTATGGATGCTGCTGCCATGGCAGCTGCAGTTTCTCCGGCAAGGTCGGCCCCCGGTTTGGTGTTGTCGATCCTGTAAGATGTCCTAGGTGTGGTCATGTCCTCAGGCCTCTCCCAGCAATTGTGATCGGAGTTGCCATCGCCAACTTCACCATACAAGACATCGGGCTCTGGATGAGCATCAATCAAGTAGTCCGTGCCCCATTTGACGGCGTCCAATGCATGGGACAGCTCATTCTTCGCAGCTAGCTGGTTCCCGAACTCGACCGCACTCCATGCAAGCAGTGTCACAGTGAAGGCCATCGGGAACCCGAACTTCACGTTGTCTCCGGCGTCATAGTAACCACCTACCAGATTCACCTGTGCCACAACACACAAAATAAGTTCAAAAAATAATTTTATGAATTCACTTTCTATTGATTTTTATTGAATCTGGGTCCATTTTTTCGGACCATTTAAAAATCAAGTCAGGTTTGGGTCCATCAGTTTGTTCCAATACAGAATGGGTTTGGTCTGGTTCATGTGGGGTCCAAAATCTTCTACTCCGTTAAAGTCGGATCCGATCGGGGCCCAATAATTTTAGTATAAATTATTCTAGCTAGGGAATGAATTTTTCTAAGTCAAAAGCACCCTTCTACATAGCATGCATGTATCAAAGTGCCCTTATTTGGGTGGGCTCCTTTACCATGTAGATGTCCTTATTTGACCGAAGCTTACTTGAACCTGACACACAAGGCCCAGATACCCAATGGGCACTCGAAGAATACCCCAATCTAATTAAATCTGGGTCTAGGTCTTCAAGAGAAGACAAGGGCCCAGCAAGACCCGAACCCATTCGGACCGGGTACATGTACTAGTACTCCAACTCAAGCTATGTGGGCCCACCCTATTGTATGTATTTTATCAACGCTGTCCATCCATTTTTTTAGCTTATTTTAAGGCATGAGCCTAAAAATAATGCAAATACAAAGCTAAGTAGGCCACACCACATAAAAAAGTGGGGATTGAACACCCACCTTTGAAAACTTCTCGGGGCTATAGAAGTTTTGGATCAGGCTTATATTTGTGATTTCCCTTTTGGCAAATAAAATATCATGGTGGGCACTAGGAAGTTGTCAATGGTGGGAATTCAATCCCCACTGTTTTCCGTAGTGTGGTCTACTTTGAGCTTTGGATCTGCATAATTTTTAGACTCATGTCCTCAAATAAGCTGGAAAAATGGATGGACAGTGCGGATAAAATACATGCATCAAGGTGGCCCCACAAAGCTTATGCCACTGAAATTGCTCCCATGGCATATTATAACTCAAATTAAACCGTCTGAATTGTGCAACCCGCTGTCTATATGTCAGAGTTCCCCGCCCCCCCCAAAAAAAAAAAAAAAGAAGATATATTGCTTTAACCATTCTAACTTTTGATTCACGGAACTGGACCAAGGAAATAGGACCGTTGGATATTTTTCATTTTCAACCGTCAAAATATATCTACCAATATGATACTTTATATACACACACACACATGCATGCATGAGGGTGTGGACACCCTCCCTCATGCATATGTTAGAATTATATCAAGTTATATTGTTAATGCATTACATATATAGATACATCACATATCATTCCTGAAAATTTTTAAAATTAAAATTATGCTCCAATTATTCAGCTTTAATTACCTTTGACCAAAAAAAAAAAAAGATTTTAGTATGATGAGTATACTATTACGGACAAAAATAGATGAGCAGCTTAAAAGAAATAAAAATAAAAACAAAGAAGAAGAAGAAGAAACAGCAGCAGCTAAGTTTATTAGTTGTCCTTGTGTAGCTAGCTTACGTGGCCATCGCCTCCGTCCGTAAGAGCCGAATTGGCTCGCCATTGCACTCTTTGGTTGGGTGGCAATTTTCCTGACCTTTGAGCTTCAAAATACAATAAGGACTTTGTAAGTGCATCTCCATAATTAAAGGCAGCAAAGCTCTGTTGCAAGAGAAACGGTAAAAACAGCCCCAAACACAAGAAATTGGAAGCCATTAAGAAAAAGAAGAGAAAATCTATATTTCAATATAAAAGGAGCCTCTTTGCTCAAGGGCCTGTTTTAGCCTCTACCTGGTCTTTGGACTTCGAAATGCTATGTATTTATAAATGCATTTTTAAGCCACAAATAGTCCTGTATTAATGGAGGCGGATTGCGTACTGAGTAACTCAGTAGGCTTAGCATACTGAGTAAACTCCGTGGGGTCCATTATAATTTATGTATTTTATCCAATCCGTCCATACATTTTACCAGATGATTTTAGGGCTTTATGCCAAAAATGAAGCATATAAAAAGCTAAAATGGACCACACCACAGGAAACACTGTGAATTGAATGTTCACCGTTGAAAATTTCTTAGGTGCCATAGAAGTTTTGGATCAAGCTTATGTTTGTATTTCCATTCATCCATGTTTTTGTGATCTTATGAGAAGGTTGGATGACCAAAAACATCACTATGGGGCCTAGCAAGGTTTCAACGGTGGAAATCATTATTTCCACTGTTTCCTGTGGTATGGTCCACTTGAGCTCTGGATAAGCTTCAATTTTGGGATCAACCCCTAAAATGAGCTGAAAAAACTGATGGACGGTGTGGATAAACTGCATGCACTCATTTTGGGCCCAACTGAGTTTACTCAGTACGATAAGAGGGGCAATCCTATTTCCGTATTAATTACTCATTCATGTACGAACAGCTATACTCCTGCCCCATTATCTATTTTTTCATCTTGGGTCATTTGGTATTTACTATATCCCCACATGCACTTCTAGCTAGTACACATTGCACATGTGCCAACCTGGTATATGTATGTGAAATCTGACCCGTGCATGAAATGGGCGCATTTATAGATGGCCTGATGCCAAATTCAGGCAGATCAGCTCATTTTAGTCCCATTTGATGTGGACCACTGGGAAGTCCTTTTAAACTGTAAATCATTTTTGTAAAGTGTCTAACGAGCAAACCTGGGTGATTTTTACATAAGGTGATTTACAAGATGAGACCCACCTTTTATTTTTTTTCCACGTTCCCACACACTCAGGCCATAGTGGAATTTCACAACCTATGGATACTCGAACCCTTGACCGGGTGTTGAAACTCCTAGGAGTCTACTACTGGAGCAAGAGCAAGCAAGGATCCACCTTCTGCATGAGCCAGATGCCACACACATGCGTCAGGTCGATATATGTGCTTCATAGATGTGTGCCCAAGCTTGTATATAATATACACCATGCACTATCCATGAAGTTTCTAACACTACAGCGACGTTCACATGCCACTAGAGCACAGGTGCGGGAGATCCATCAGATGGGCTAGATCTAGCCTACAAATGTGGCCGCTTCTCTCTCTGCAGGTGGGCCACGATGTACAAGGTAAAAAAACGTATGAACGGCTGCCGAAGAAGTTTTTGACACCTACTTTCATTGTGAGGGAGTGCAATAGTTTCACGTTGGAAGTTTGAAACAGGGTGGACCCAACTGATGAAAGGCTCGGATCTTGCACAAGTGTACCATACTGTCATCTTGCTTGTGTCTAGATGGCCAATGCTCCACACGCGCGTGTGCCCACTCTTTATCTCGTATCTTCTTCTTTTTTTTCTTTTTTCTTTTTTCTTTTTTTTTTTTTTTTTTTTCATTTTGGGATATGTGATTTTTGTACTGTAATCAGGGAATTTTTACCACAAAATTCCTCAAGGCATTGGATTTTACTAAATAGTGCCTCCAAATCTATACTCCGAGGCAAGGCATTTTAAGATGAGAACTTATATTACTGCCCTCCTTGGTTTTTAATTTACAACAGAGTGCAAAATCAAAACTTTTAAGGCTCTAGTGGTATCTGTCTCACATCTAACCCATTCAGAAAATGCATACTCACATTATTAATGGACCAACTAAAAATTATAGCAAATCCAATTTTAAGGTCGGCCAATCAATAAAAATTAATGTACACCATTCAAAATATCCTAATTCAAGTGTAGCTCATCTGATGATTTATCTGACCTATAATTTTTCCGTGTTATCAACATAGTGTTTTGTATACATTTAAATGTGGACCCCACAAGTCTTGAGTTTCAAGAGTATTTTAAATAAAATAATTGAATAAGTGCATTTTTGTGATTCATCGATAAAGCACGGAGATGTAATTTCTTATCATCAAGGCATTAAATATAAATTCCTTAGGAATTTTTTGTAAAAATCCCTGGTAATTATATATGGAGGAATAATCAAGTGGTTCAAGTTTACCGTGCAGAAAGTTTCAATTGGTGGTGGAATGCTCCAGGACTTGCCAAATTTGTTCGTGGAGAACTTTGTGAAGGAATGGATGCATCTCCATTTCTCTACAGTGTTTGGCAAAAATCAAGGAAGTCATGGAGGTGGTTATTCCTAAAGTTCAGGGTTCAGCTGTCATTCAAGGATTTGCTTTTGTTATGATGAGGCCAGAAGAAGAGAGGGTTTCAGCGATAGAGGGTACGAAGGGAGTGGTGTATGCGGGAAAGGAGATGTGTCCAAAAGGCTCTCCGTGGACCGGGCTCCTCGAGTTGGGAGGGTCGACACAGAACTTGAAGGTTAAAGGTAAGACCATGGCTTAAATTAAGGGTGGGGACAAAGCATTCGAAGAGGATGGAGAAGGAGGGTGTGTTGATTTTAATCACAGTGCAGAAAAGTCTTAGTTCAACCAAATTAGACGTTGAATTCTCAGATGCACATTGTCCACTTTTACACGTTTTGGTTCGACCGAATGGTTGTGAGTCGGTTTCTGTCAATCCAACCAAAGGTCCCATCGGTCCGACCGGTAGAATGCGTAAGTGCGGATTTTATTTCCTAATTAGGGTTAGAGAACTTGAGAGTATTGAAATGAAGATTTTGAAACCTAGCATGAATACTCAAGGTTTAAAGGGAAGGCTAAGGTTTCTACTATAAGTTGTTCCATTTCTCATAAATTTCTTCTGATTATAGTTGATTAATCATTATTTTGTGTCGTATTTTTTTCTGCAAGGAATTTTCACATTAAATATTGTGTGTTCTCTAAGTTTGCTTGTATATTTTTATTCTCCATTACTTGTTCGGCTCAATCTGAGTTTGCTTCCACGCCCAACAAATGTAACAACCTACAATTTTGGGTGTGTTTACCCGTATGTGAGTATGTGCAGAAATATTCACTTGAATGAATCTCTCATCCGAAAGTGCCAGGGGCCCATATTCATCTTGCCCCCATGTAAGGCTAGGCGTAGATTTAATGGATTATGTCCACTTCCGTTCGAAATTTTTTTGGTCCATCTGAATCAAGAATAGGCCTGCAGCCTGCTCTACATCAGGCCCCTTCTAATCAAAGGAGGGAATGGCGTTTGGCTTTGTTGGCTGTTCTTTGGTGCATATGGATTGAAAGTTATGGTAGATGCTTCAAGGATGAGAGTGGTACCGTTGGATCCACCATCAGAATAGTGTTTCCCAGAATTAGGGAGTGCTTATGTAATTCGTGAGGGTTTGTTTTCTCTACTTCTTATTGCTGCTATTTTTGTTCTTGCTTTAGTTCTTAATAAAATCTTAATTTTTTGAAAAAAAAAAAGGCCCAGCCGCAGATGTTTAGAACCATCTGATTGCTGTTAGTTTTGCCCAGCAGCAGAAGAAAAGGGACTGAGACTAATGGACGGTTCAGGTACGTGATGTGAATTCCATCGAGCCCAATTGCAACCATGCGCATGAGAAAGTTTCCATATAGCTGACCCATCATATCATTACTTAGATATAATCCATGTATTTAGATATGTTCATTAACATCATAGATTACAAACCATTGTCTCACACATGTGCTGGTTTGGCATGTGTGTAGTCTAGGGCTGGCAATAGGCATGACCTGAGTTGTCTTGGGTTGGATTTTGAGTAGGGCTGTCATGGACTGGGATAGCCCATTTCGCTTTTGGGCATACCCCTTAGGCTAGGCGTAGGCTGGACTATCTTGGCTCGTCATGGGCCCAGATCGAGTAGAACCATCCAAGACGGGCTTGGATAAAGCTTAGCCCTAAAAAAGCATGTTGACATTGGTAGGCAAAGGTGGGCACGATCCAACTCGATTTGAGCAACTCAACTCGTCTGACTCGTTCATATCCGACTCGACCCAAACCGAATGGGTGAGTCAGTCCGAACCAAGTCGGCTTCGCCCAATCTAAACTCAAACCGAGTCGAGTTCGAGTTACTCAGTAACTCGACCCGACTCGACCCAAAACTCAATCCAATTAGACTCAACTCGATCCGAAACCCAATTCGACCTAACCCTCTAACCCTACCCGACGCACCCTACCCTGACCCGATCCCAAACTCTCTCTTTCCCTCTCTCATCCTTCTCTTTTTCCAAGCCCGGCAACCACCCACCACCATCACCCTCACCCTCCTCCTCCTCCTCCTCTCTCTCCTCTCCACTCCCTCCCTCCCTCGTCCTCCTCCTCTTCCAAGCCCCAGCAACCACCCACCACCATCACCCTCATCCTCTCTCTCCTCTCAACTCCCTCCCTCCCTCATCTCTCAATCCGACTCGATGCCAACTCAACCTGACTCGGTACTTCTGACTAGTCGAACTTGGTCAGATCAGTCCAGGCCAGACTGAACTCGGATCGAGTTAGGCATGCTGGACTTGACCTCGAGTCGGATCGAGTTCGGGTCAGGCCTATTTCAAAACCAAATCAAGTCGAGTCAGTCCTAACTCGGTCCGACTCGACTCGATGCCCAGCTCTACTAGTAGGGCCCCTTTGGGTCACCCTATATAATTGAGTTTATTGAGACTGGGCCCAGCCCAGCCTATCGACGACCTTTCTCTTTGTGGAAAGGTGCATGAGAAAAGAGCGCATAACGGGGTGCAAATACACAAACATTCATTGGTGGGCCCCACCCATTAGCCCAAACATTGTCTCAGACCATTTATCAAGTGGCTGCAAATCTACAAGGAATCAATGGTCAGGATGAAAAGTTGCCAACTATGGAATCCTATGCTCGGGTGTGTTCACCTGATGAATGGGGCGGGGCAAATTTTAGTGCATGGAAAATGTAGTGAGTGGACCGTTGTTTAATGAACTCCCCAACGTACATGTACTACATAGGATCATATGGGCCATTTGCGTTTGGCCACTTAACAATTTCGCACCCATCGATTTACTATTAATCCTCGGGGGTTTAACGGTGTAGATTTAAGACAATCTGCAAGTGAATCGAAGTGGGCCTCTGATGTGATTTGTTCACTATTCAATTTACCTATGCATCCAAACACAGCCTTGATCTCAACAAAGAAAAACAAAAATACTAAGTATTTCTTCTTCTTGTTTCCTCATTTTTTCTTGATTTCTTATTCAATCCAAATGACAGATACATTGATGTCAATGGCTAACTATAAGCTAAAAACAAGAAAAAGAAAATCTAATCACATTGATAAAACTCAGGCGAGCCGAGCTAGTACACCGACAAAGGGTGCAGTGGTGACGGTGGCCGGCTCAGCCTGTTGAAAACTAGACCTCGAGTCGGTGTAGCCATCATTATCATCCGGACCACCGACAATCGCACCATCCAAAACATTCGGATTGGGCGCATTTTTGTTGAACCAGTTTTTGAAACCATCTTGGCATGACACAGGGGTGCGGTCCTTCTTTATGGACACAATTGACGCCGCCCTGTGATGGACTTGCAATGGATAAGCAGGCCCAAACCCGACCATGTAACTAATTCGTTTCGGGTTTGTGCCCAGAATATAATCCACCTACACACATCAAAAGTTGTAATTTAACATTAGTTAGTGCACTTAGTATATGGGTCTTTAAATGGTTTTTTATTTTTTATTTGTAATTATTTTTGTTAGAGTAGATTTTGATAACTTTCTTATATTAAAATATCTTTAGAGAGAAACCTCGAATCCACAATGGAAATGAGAAAGATAAAAAATAATTTCTAAAAAATTAGAAACCTATTTGGCTCAACCTTGTTATACTCCTAATTATTCTAAGCACTTTTCATGTTGGACGCAGCTTCTGAAGCCCAAGGAATGAATAGATATAACCAAACTAAAACTTACTATAAATAGGAAAAGTGAAATTATAACAGGAATTCGACTGTCACATTGATGGTATTTTGCAAATTCAGCGTGGGCAACCTGGCAGAGTGGGGTTGGGTGGCTAAAGTAGCTTGTCCTACCCTAAAATCACATATGGTACATCCAATAACTCATTCTGGTTTGTGAGATACGTCCATTTTAAGTTCTGACGGCTCGGATCACTTTTCTTGTCAACCGGGCCTTTTCTGATCCATATTGGCCATGATAAGCGTCGGCAACCAGCTCTACAGCATTTTCTAAGTAATTTGAAGTGCATGTGTATCAACCATTACACTACCTCAATATCAAAGTTTTTCTCTTAGGATATTCATGTGAGATTTATGGTTATGGAGGGGGTTCAGGCATCGTAGCAAAAGAAAAATCTTCAAGAAAAGTGACTATAATACTTTTGGGTGGCGCATTGTATACATATATCCTACATATAATCATTATGTATGGCGGTCACTATGTATATATGTAACTGTATATGCATCTAACATGCATAAGGCATCGCATGTTTCTAAATTAGATTGAAAAATAATGAAATATATATCATGATATTTGGTGCAACCAAATTAACCCTCATATGTGGAAAATATTGTTAATATATTTTTCTTTATTCTTTCATTTTTTACTTTTGTGTATATGTATGATAGTAGATTCAATCACCTGTGATTGGGCGAATGTGATTATCTTCCGGGGCTGGACAAGACCGGCTTGGCACTGGAGACAGGAACGGGTTGCAGTTAGATACTTAGAATATGTGGTGATGACGAGAAGGGCGGAGGTTGTGTATTGAAGACCATTCCATGGATGCCAATAAAGTAGGCCACCCGGCGTTCTCCTAACGTTGCTGCTCCCTTTCTGAATGCACGAACAAATGAACTGTTCGGCGCTGTTTTTGTACTGTGCCCACACTCCATCCTTTCTTACCTTTCCCTCCAAGACCAGCTGCAATCAAACAAACACATACATAAATACATTATACATATACATATACATACATACATATATCATTGTCTACACGTAAACATATCAGCATCATCTATTTTTTTTTTTTTAAATTAATTGTGTTCGAATACATGCATTCTCTCCTCTCATTCCACTCTATTAAAGGCCATACATTTAATTCAACTATAGGTTATTAAGTCTTTTCTTATTACCTCAGTTTTCGGGGTGTCACTGGGCCGGGCTCGGGGGCATGCCCAACAGCTCAGTCTGAAACAGATTAAAATCTGGGTTGAAACCTACCCAGGCCTGGCCTGTTGACAGCCCTAACTACTAGTTTGGGCCTTTCACAGACACATGTAAATTAATAAAATGAATTAACTGTCCACTCACACATCTTACATGTGGTAAAATAATATACAGCCGTGGCTCCTCGCAGGATGAATTGGTTTTGAGCAATGTTAAAAATATTCTGATTTAGGAAACAAATTGATGAATTTTCCTCTTAAAAAGAGAAATATAATAATTTTGTTGAAGTTTTCTTTTTCTTTTTATTATTTTTTATTTTCCTTTGAAGAGAAAAGCTTCAGTGCTCTTATAGTGCTCCTAGTGGCATTGGGACACTTAGACACTTCAATTAATTGATCTAGACCACACATTTCATGTGTTACTCTGGAAATACTTCACCAATCAGACAATAGCCTTTAATTTGGACGGCGAAGATTATTTACACGAAAATTGGTCCAACAAAAACTTAGATCCATCTAGTTGTTTGGAACCATCATAGATTGCTAATGACTTTAAAGAATTAATTCTGTTAGACCTAGCTAGAAATCCCATCCTTGTTTTTGAAAAATGATGGCTAAAATATAAGCCCAAATCAAGGATGGATGGATAGTAAAATCAGTGTGATTTTTTCATGGTGGCCCATGAATTTGTTATGCACTTAGTGGATGTTTTAGTTCAATGGATTGGATTCTCCAAGTGGACAGTTTAGATGGACTGATTGAACTCTCCTAGTGACCTGATGCAACTAGAAGCACTATAACTTACAGTGCTCCAACAAGCACCGAATCACTTTTCTTTAAATAATCAAAGGTTTGTTTTTTTTCTGAAAATTAATGAATACTCTTTCAGCAAAGGTATAAAAAGTGGGTTGAGTAGTTTTGACTTAAGTCAAAAGCGCTGATCAATTGACTAAGTTTAAGTCAAATACGTTGACTAACAGAAGCAGCACTCCACTCTTCTCCAGACCGTTCATCTATTAGAAAGAAACGTCCAGTAAAGGAATTTCTAATATTAAGCCTTTGTCTATGGGTGGTGAGGACCTTAATTTAGTGAGTGGGCCATACACCATGACACCTTCTAGATGAAGGGTCCAGATCAAAGTTGTGCAAGCTTCCCATGGACAAACCTTTCTAGCATTCCTGTTCCTCCAATATTCATTCAGTTTTCTAAAGAACAAAAAAAAGATCCATCTAAGCATCTACTTAAGTTATACAGACCGTTTATCGCCCTTGAAACAAATAATGTGGGGCCCACTAACTCATCAGGAAGTGATCTCCACATTTGGAGACCATCCAATCAAAGATCAAGCGGTGCGAATTGTCATTTTCAATCTAAAATCTACGTAAATGATTCATTTATGCAGGAAATGCAATCTTCTATGTCCGTTCAAATTATGGCCCGCACCTTCGCAACGAGTGTCTGAGCTCCTACGAACTTGTCGTCCCAGGAGAATTCCGATCGGGTGCCGCCGGTGTTACCAGCTTTAGCCAGGTAATCTAAGTAAGCTGGATTGTTCGTGGCCCGGTGGAGCCATGCAGCTGCCCACAACAATTCATCCTGTTACAGAAAAATCATTCATAATTTCAGTTTTCATCGAAAAAACATTCAGTTCAGTTATTTAAAGATCATTGTAAGCAGATCAAGCAGTGAAATGACTGAGTGGCAACAGAAAAGCATGTTTTTCTTACGTTGAAACCGCTACTAGAATAGAAGTTAGACGCGACCGGGATGCTGTTCTGGTAAAGTCCGGCATGATTGCGACCGAAATTGAACAGCTGTAATCAAAAGTTAGAAGACCATAATCACAATTAGAGCTTTACAAAAGCCAATCTGGGATTAAAATTCTTGATCGATGATTTGGCGTATGGATGTCAATGGGATGATTGGCCTAGTTCTCAAACTCAGTAACTCAGTGTACTCAAAACTATCGAGTCAACTCGACTCGGCCTGAAATCCAGCTGAGTCACTTTGAAACTTTCTGGGTTTTCAGTTCATACAAGTGGGACCCATTTTCCAGTAATCTATACTGTTGATCTGATCAGGTAGCTCACTCTGAATTGCTCATGCACCAAAAATTCCTCAGGGTGGTAGAATCTAGCTACAAAATATTTTGTCTACTTTAAGTTGAAAATCAATCACAGCTGTATTTTATTTTTCCTTTTCCCATCTATTTAGTGCATGACCCATCCACATCAAAGCCTATCGAATCGATGGTCTGTAGGATCTCTTAGGTGGGGCCCCATATGATTATCAGTTTAGATCATATCATTAGATTATTATGATTGAGCATACTAGTGGGCCCATATGATCATCAGTTTAGATTATACCATTAGATTATTATATTTGAGAATACTAGTGGGTCCCACATGATTATCAGTTTAGATCATATCATTAGATTATTATGATTGAGCACACTAGTGGGCCCCATTATAACTGTGATCTTTGCAGATAGGTCGGAATGACTGGACCATACCCCACCTGTAAAGACAATAGGGTGGTGCATTGTGTAAGTTAAAAACCTGCTTTGCGTGGGTTAAAAGAGTGGCTGCATAGGTTGAGTTGGAACTATGGAATGCTATGGAGGCTGCAGCCATGGCAGCTGCAGTTTCTCCAGCGAGGTCGGCGCCCGGTTTGGTGTTGTCGATCCTGTAAGACGTCCTGGGTGTGGTCATGTCCTCAGGCCTCTCCCAGCAATTGTGATCAGAGTAGCCATCGCCAACTTCACCATACAAGACGTTGGGCTTTGGATGAGCGTTGATCAAGTAGTCCGTGCCCCATTTGATGGCGTCCAACGTATGGTGTAACTCATTCTTCGCAGCTAGCTGCTTACGGAACTCAACCGCACTCCATGAAAGCAGTGTCATGGTGAAGGCCATTGGAAACCCGAACTTGACGTTGTCTCCGGCGTCATAGTAACCACCCACCAGATTCACCTGTGCCACAACACAAAATAAGTTCAAAATAATAATTTTATGATTTCTATTCTATTGATTTTTAAGGAGTCTGGGTCCATTTTTTTGAACCATTTAAAAATCAAGTCAGGTCTAGGTCCACGAGTTTGTTTCAAATACAAAATTGGGTTGGTCTGGTTCCTGTGGTCGGGTCCAAAATCTTCTACCCATTTAAAGTCGGATCTGACAAGGTACCATTAAAGTTACTAATGATATTAGTATATATAAATTATTCTAGGGAGAATGAAATTTTCTAAGCCACGAGCAGTTCAAATGGTAAGAAAGCCCATCTAAACAGCATGCATGTATTAACCTGCCACGCGTGGGTAGTATTTAATCCATCAGTTGGGTGGGCCTTAGTTTACTCGACCCGAGCCTCACTTGAACCTGATACAAACCAAGGGCCAGATATCCAATGGGCAGCCGAAGAGTACCCGAATCCAATTAAATCTGGGTCTATGTCTTCAAAAGAAGATAAGGACCCGGCAAGACCCGGACCAATTCAACTCGGTTATGGGTACTCCAAGACCCGACCTAAGAGGCTGCTGTAAAAGAAAACGGCTCACTGTAATTGATGGGTTTTATCCACGCTGTCCATATATTTTCTCAGTTTATTTTAGTGAATTAAACCAAAAATGAGACAGATCCAAGGATCAAGTGGACCACACGATGGGGATTGACCGGCCACCATTAAAAACTTGTTTGGAGACACAGAAGTTTTGGATCAAGTTGATATTTATGTTTTTCCTTCATCCAAGTCTATATTACCTTATGAACGGTTTAGATGGAAAATAAACATCACGGTGGCCCATAGGAAGGTTTCATCTGTGGTTGTGATTATCACCACTGCTTTCTCTGGTGTGGTCCACTTGAGTTTTGAATCTGCGTCATTTTTTTGATCATATCCTAAAATAATCTGAAAAAAATAATGGACGGCATGGATAAGACCCATACATCATGGTGGTCCCCATAGAGCCGCCCGTCTGGACGGATTATGTCCAAGCGGGACAGCACGAAATCCGCTTCCCTATCAGCCGTTCAACTCAACCTGAATCCTGCTTTTACCGGCATCGCGTTCGTGAAATAGGGAGCGGAGTGTGGCACCCACCGTAGGGATATCCCTATGGCATTGGCACGCAGTGGCCCAAGATCTGTGGAGCTCACCGTGATACGTGTATTTTATCCATGCCGTGCATCCGTTTTTCCAGCACATTTTAGGGTATGAGCCTAAGAATAATGCAGATCCAAAGCTGAATTGGACCACACCACAGAAAACAGTGGAGATTGAACACCAACGGTTGAAAACTTCTTAAGATGAAAGAAGTTATGGATTAAGATTATATTTATGTTTCTCCTTCATCCAAGTGTGTGTGACCTATGAACAGGTTGGATGGCAAATAAACATTAGTGAGCCGTAGGAAGTTTTTAATATGGCCGTTCAATCACCAATGTTTTCCCATGGTAGGTACACCCGTGATTTAGAAAATTCGATGGATGGAGTGGATAAAGCACATATATATGATGATGGACCACGAAGCACCGTCTCCTAGCCGAAATCTCTCATCGTATCGTACTGAGTAAACTCAGTTGGGCCCACCTTAAAAGCATGTGGTCTGTCCATGCTTTCCATCCGTTTTTCCACCTAATTTAAGGGGTTGAGCTCAAAATTGAAAAATATCCAAAGATCAAGTGGATCATTCCACAGGAAAACAGCGGGGATAATGATTTCCACTGTTGAAACCTTGCTAGGCCCACAGTGATGTTTCTTTGTCATCCAACCTGTTCATGAGATCATACAGACATGGGTTAACAAAGAACACAAATATAAGTTTGATCCCAAACTTCGGTGGCCCCAAAGAAATTTTTAATGGTAGAAGTTCAAGTCAACTGTTTCCTGTGGTGTGGTCCATTGGAATATTGTATATGCCTCATTTTTGAGCTCAAGCTCTTAAATTATATGGCTAGATGGATGGACGGGGCAGATAAAATATATAAATCTTGGTGGACCTTACAAAGTTTCCTCATGCGCGCAGAGTGAGTTACTAGCTACGCAATCCGCTTCCCCTATAGCCACCTCGCTGCTGGCAGGCGTTAGCATGCAATACGCATCCAAAAAAATAAAAATATGATAGTGATATAATACCCAGGGAGTAGATGAAGCTTGATACGCAGGCACCCTGAAATTATTACTGTGGCATATAATAACTGAAATTAGACCGTCTTAATTGTACAACCCATTGTCTATAAGTCAGTGTCCAAAAAACAAATTGTTTTAACTATTCAAAGAATTTGTTTGTTGAAATAGGACCGTTGGATATTTTTTATTTTTAACTATCAAAATATATCCATCAACCTGATATTTGATAATCAAATTTCTAGGTGCCTGTGTACTGTGCTTCACATAATGCCAGAGTATCAGAGTTTTCTCTAAAATACCATTACTTTTTTCGGAGTTTTCACCACAAAATTAGAAAACGTATTTTACCAAATATTACCGGAACCAATATCTCCGGTAGAGGTTTTAAGGAGGAGAAATTACATTTCTACCATCTTTTTTTTTTCTTTTTTTTTATAATTTTTAATTTTTATTATCTTTTACACGCACACCCTAATATCATACACACCGCATGGTACCCCAAACCATGACTTCAGTTTTGAAACATAAGGGCCTGTTTGGGAGCGTGGATTCTAAACCCCCTGGATTCGGAACTCCTGGAATTGAAATCCTCACCTAGATTGAGAATCAACTTTAATTCAAAAGTAGTTATTCATAGTATATTTTAAGGGGTTTGAATTTAATTATTAAATCAACTTTAATATCTCTAATTAGTGATGTTATGTAATTTTTGACACACAATGGTTGTAATAAGCCCGCTGAATATATATTTTGCCAAAAAATGATGAAATTCCAAGTCTCGGATGGGCCACAAGCACAAGATCACGTCCGAGCGACTAACCAACGATTTTTAGTTGTTGATTTACATGGACAATGCTTGTATGGTGTTACTCATCTTATTAAAGTAATTATGGTGATGCAATTGATAATCTAATTACTTTAGGACATCATTAGCGGGCCATATGTCCAATAGATTAATAGTCTAGTGATACACATGTTACACATGCAACTATGGGAATGATTTTAGATGTAAGCCAAGGTCTCACTTTGGATTTCAAACCCCCTGGTTGATGGATTTGAAACCCCCTTAATTTGAATTACCTCAAAATCAAACGACCCCTAAGAGAAGTACACATCAAAGATTAAAAGAAAAAGAAGCCTCTAAAAGTTGTCTCCCAACTTGTCTCACACTCAACCCACACACCAACACTATTATTATTATTATTAGATGAATCAAAAATATGATAGATCTAATCACAAGGTGGACTAATTCATAAAAAGTATTGCATAACATTCAATATCTCCCAATTCAAGTAGTGTAGACATCGAATGACCTGATTGACTTGATGTTTTGTTCGTGTTATTCTCCCTGTGTGGCACATACGTTTGATGGATTGGATGTTATACACCCATCACATGGGCCTTACAAGTATTTGAGTTTGACAACTTTTAAACAAAAATTAAATTAAATTAAGGCATTTTTGTAAAGCATGGATTCTTTAGAAAGTTTGCAGTAAAAATCACTTATTTTTAAGAGCAAGGATGAAAAAGAAAATCATTTCCTATATATATATATGAACAAGAAATAAAAATGGATTATAAGATAGAAGTATTGTAAGCCATCATTTCTCAAAAAGAGAAGGGGTTGCCTAGAAACACCTGCACTGCTATTTGCAACAAAGCACTTTTCTAGCCATAAGTTCATTAAGATAATTGTCTTTTACTTTTCTCACTGTGTATTTTGTGGCTAGAAAAGACTTGGACCATAAATAATGGTACTCGTGCTTATCGGTGATTAGTTCTCTTGAGAAAGGATCACATAAATATACTAATACATTTTTGTGCTGCGAGGTATGACAACATCAAGAAGACATTCCATACCCATTAACCTAATCTTTATAAAAGAGGGTTTCACACAGTAATTTCCATGCCACAGTACCTATGGATGTAGCGGGTTTGCATGCATGCATGGCTCATAAGTAGATGCTCTCCCAACATTGAAGTCATGGGTTGAGGTGCCCATGTGGGTGTGCGCACGCAAAAAAGTATAAAGAAAGAAATATTGGAGGGAAAGAGAGAAAACATGGACGAGGTAAACTTTGAATAAAAGAGATGCAATGAGTGGACACCCTCATGCATATAGCTAGCAAATATTAGAATTTTATCAACTTACAAGTTGATGCATCACATGCAGGGTAATATCGTTCCTTACAATTTTTTAAATTGAAAATATGCTTTTTATTATGCTTTAATTACCTTTCGAAAATTATAATTATATATATATAGAGAGAGAGAGAGAGAGAGAGAGAGGAACGCACACCTGCACGCCTTCTTAGGTGAGCACTCATGAGCATCTTTGCACAAGTGTCTTAGACACTTAATCTGAATGGTCCATGTGATGCGGCACCCCTTGAAAATCTGTGGACCTAATTTCCAGCCTGATAAAAAATTCTAGTAGGCCATAGTAAATACAAATACAAATCAAGAGAGGAAACTATTTCCTTTATCCATGGCCTACCAAAGTTTTTTATCAGGCTGAAAGTTGGACTTTAAAGTTTCAAGGGGTGCCGCATCACGTGGACCGTTCAGATTTCATGCATAAGACACGTGTCCAAAGGTGCTCACCTCAGAAGGTGCGCAGGTGAGTATTCCTCTCTCTCTCTCTCTCTCTCTCTCTCTCTCTCTCTCTCTCTCTCTCTCTCTCTCTCTCTCTCTCTCTCTCTATATAAAGCTAAGTTTCTAGGAAATCGGATTGCCTACTGAGTTACTCGTACGCTTTTATTGTACTTAGTAAACTCAGTTGGGCCCACCGTGAATGTTTGTGTGTTATTCACGCCATCCATCCATTTTTACGGTTCATTTTACTGGTTGACCCAAAAATTGAAACATGCCCAAAGCTCAAGTGGACCACACCACAGGAAACAGTAGAAATAATGACTTCCATCGTTGAAACCTTGGTAGGGCCCACAGTGATGTTTATTTGTCATCCAACCTGTTCATAAGATCATACAGAGATGGATGAAG
Organism: Magnolia sinica; assembly: GCF_029962835.1. Classification (NCBI taxonomy): domain Eukaryota; kingdom Viridiplantae; phylum Streptophyta; class Magnoliopsida; order Magnoliales; family Magnoliaceae; genus Magnolia; species Magnolia sinica. Next base: position 38,617,269 of record NC_080585.1, on the reverse strand, counting down.
GGCAAACATAAGTAACAGATGGATCCAAAACTTCTGTGGCCCCCAAGAAATTTTCGCCGGTATAATTTCAATTCACACCGTTTCCAGTGGTGAGGTCCACTTGAGATTTGGATATACTTCGTTTTTTGGCCGGAGCCCTAAAATTATCTGTTAAAATGGATGGACGGAGTGGAAAAAAGATATGTAAATCATGGTGGACCCTACAGAGTTGACTCAGTACGCTTAGCGTGCTGAGTTACCCAGTACGCAATCCGCGTCCGTTTTCTAGCTGTCCTTGTATGGCTAGCTTACATGGTCATCACGTCCGTCCGCAAGAGCCGAATCAGCCCGCCATTGCACTCTTTGGTTGTGTGGCAATCTTCCTGACCTTTGAGCTTCAAAATACAATAAGGACTTTGTAAGGGCATCTCTATAGTTAAAGGCAGCAAAGTTCGGTTGCAAGAGAAGCATTGAAAACAACCCCAAACACAAGAGATTGGAAGCCATATATGAAGAAAAAGAAGGAAAAAATCTATATTTCAATATAAAAGGAGCCTCTTTGTTCAAGGGCCTGTTGTATCCTCTCCGTGGTGTTTGGACTTTGAAATGCTATGTATTTATAACTGCATTTTGAAGCCACAAATGGCATATAATATTTCATGCATGGAAAGCTATACACTGCCCTCATTTTCCTTCTCTTTTTTTCTTGGGTCATTTGGTATTTACTGTATGCTAATTGCATCAGCCCCACATTCACTTTTACACGTGGCACATTTGCCAACCTGCCGTATGTATGTAAAATCTAACCCGTGCATAAAATGGGCGCATTCTCAAGATGTCCTGATGCAAAATTCAGGCAGGTCAACTCATTGTAGACCCATTAGATTTGGACCATTGGGAAATCCTTTTAAACCGTCCATCATTTTCGTAAAGTGTTGGATTGCCCAATTAGCTGACCTTGGGTGATTTTTACATGAGGTGATCTACAAGATGAGATCCACCTTATGCATGGGCCAGATGCCATACATATATGCCAGATTAGTATGTGTACTTCATAGATGTGTGCCCAAGCTTGTATATAAATATACACCATACACAATCCGTGAAGTTTAGTAAGCCCACACGCAGTTCACATGCTAATAGAGCACACGTGCTGGAGATCCATCAGATAGGCAACATTTTTAGATCTTCAAGCCTACAAATGTGGGCTCTCCCCTCTGAAGGTGGGCCACAAGCTACAAAGTATATAAAAAAACTATGGATGGCTGCCGAAGAAGTTTTTGACATCTGCTTTTCTTTTTTTTTGGTACGGTGAGTGCAATGCTCTCATTTTCAGGCCAGAGAGTTGAAAGAGGGTGGGCCCAACTGATGAAAGGCTCGGATCTCGTACACATGTACCATACTGTCATCCTGCTTGTGTGTGTAGATGGACAATGCTCCACACGCGTGTGCCCTTTCTTTCTTTCTGTCGTTCCTTTTTTATCAATTTTGGTATATGTAATTTCTGTGTTGTGATTAGGCATTTCTGCCACAGATTTTCCAAGGGATCTATGATTTACCAATTACTGCCTCCAAGAGATTAGAAATTACTTGGAGGGGCTTTTCAAGGGATAAAATTACAAAAATACCCTCATATTTTATTTATTTATAGAAATAGTGAATTTCAAAGACTTGTGAGGCACACATGGCACGCGTATAACATCCAGCCCGTTAAACATATGCACCACACCATGTTGATAAGACAGGCAAAACATCATCATATTATCACATGGGCTAATTGAGATATTTTGAATGGTGTATATTATTATTATTATTATTTTTGTAAAAATCCCTTGTAATTATATTGGAGGAATGATGATCAAGTGGTTCAAGTTTACCGTGTACAAAGTTTCAATATATATATTTGGACGGATCAATAAATCATATATATTCTTCATGGGCTGCCTTCAAAAATTCTTACTAATCAAATGACACAAACCATCAAATTAATGGTTGCAAGATTGATTTACAAGATTGTTCATAAAAGAGATTGTTACTTAAAATAACAGACGTGAAAGAAAGAAGAAAAACCGCTAGAATACGGATGAGGGGGAGAGACTCACATCAATATCATCCATTCGGACTGCAATTACTAGATTATATATACTCTTCAATGGGTTGCCTTAAAAAAATTCATACTAATCAAATGATCCAAATCATCAAATTAATGGTTGCCAGATTGATTTAGAAGATAGTTCGTAAAAGAGATTGTTACTTAAAATAGAAGACGTGAAAGAAAGAAGAAAAACCACTACAATAAGGACAAGGTGGAGAGATGTCACTCCTAAGAGATCAGTACCGAGAGATTTCAGCTACTATTCAAATAGAGATCCGTCTAAATCTCATCAACGGTGTGCACAAGGATTTTAAAAGAGATGTAGTATGTGATAGGAGAAGAAGCGGAAGGGGATGTCTAAGTAGAGTGAGGAAAGAAATGATAGAGATGTAAGAATTCTATAAAGGGGGCCTTATTGATCAAGGGTCTGGATTGTCCTAAGGGTTGGATAATGTGATCTGGTATACCAGTGGGCCCCACTAAGTTGTGATACATTCAGAAATTCATATAAAAGGTGGAGTGTTATAATTGTGAAACACACACAATGTTTTAAAAGAACTAGGATTGTCAAATTCATGTGGAGGTTTAAGGAGAGGAGTTTTGATGGGTTTTAAACTCATCTACCCTCTGTAACTATAAACTAGGTTGGGTTCCCAATCCTACACCTGTTTCAGCCCCATCACAGCTATCGCGCCCCAAATCCGGAAATCGATTTCACAGGAATCCCGATTGCCGAATCTAGTGCCGACAGCCTCCGTAGTACCCCATTCTCGGTTCCTAGCGTCCATATGCTAGATTCCAATTCTGGGATCTTACAAGGAGGATTTTTTATTTTTTATTTACATTTAACTCATAATAAGCATAACCACAAGATTACCCAATTTACAAAAGCAACATCAACATCACATATCTACTAATATAATCATTTCAGTACAATGCTAAAAAGGAAATACATAAATCGAAAATCAAGCTCCAGAAGACTACTCTACACTCCAAGCTCAACACTGCTGCAACCTAACATCACCCGCACGCATCTATCATGCATAAGCTTATAGAAAGCTTAGAGGGTGGTGTAAGTGTGTGCACAAGGTAAGTGTCAAGTATTCAATACAATGCCATAGTCATACAATACCGAAAATACTGGTAATCCATAAATCATGCAATGTCGAAAATAAGCAGAAATACTGACAAGATCATAAATTATCAGAGTAAGCAGAAATACGGACAAGATCAAGAATTATCAGAATAAACAGATATACTAACAAGGTCACAAATAATATGATAACAGATTAAGCAGAAATACTGATAAATCCATGAGTCATACAATATTAGAATACACAATACGAATCAACTATGCAAATGAGGAGTCATAGAGAGCCAAATATCAGATACAGAGGATGCAATGCAATATACATTCCTGATGAGTAACACAAATAGCGTCAGCCGTACCTAGACCATATAAATATAGAAATACAATAACTCAAATTGTCATATGACGTGGATGTAATGCAACATGTGGTGCGAATAGAATAACCATGCTGGAGTGTGAAGTCGGGATGGTAGTACGTAGTAGCGCAGGTTATGGGGTCCATCACAATGGACTTCTATCCAAACTAGTCCCATACCTAGTTTTGATAGTCAGACTTAATGTAGTAAACTCCTGACCTCAAGTTAGTCGTGCACCTCAACTGAAATCCTGGCAATTGCGAAGGTACACGTAACAATTAGTTGCACACTACTAGCCCGAGTGGATAGTGAATGATAAATGAATGAATGAGTATGCAACTCCTACTCACTAAATCCATATATCAGTACGGTTCATCTCTGGGATCATCACCGGGGTTTAGTACACTCCAAATAACACTGCCGCTCTCTCAGCCGCACAGTCCAAGTGAGTGTAAGAAACCCCACTATCCGCCTGACCAATAGTCTGTCAATACCTATTCGGCATGTCGATAGCGGACCCATTCACGAGCTGGTCAAACTTAGCCTAGCAATGCCCCCTGCTTTTGGGCAGGTAAGGCCACACCTCCTCCCAACCGACCACGACACAGTGGGAGACGCGGCCTCCTGGTATTCGGCACTCGGGCGCTCATGTATCCACTCAGTCTCGACGTTGGGGCATCCTCCGGTACCAAAAGGGTTTAGGAATTTTTACCCAGGTCTATCTATGGCAGCCTGATGCTAGAATAAATTTTTGGTGTCCCACCTGGCCATCCACGATATGCCTGTGGAGGCTACGGCCCTGATGTCGCTAGGGCGTAGAGTAATCATAATGCAAGATACATGAGTCATACAATCCAGTCATGCATTAATCCTGCGCATATCGTGCGCTCATGTGAGATAACCTCCACCTATCAGGGAGTCTCATAACAACACACTCAATGACATATGCAATGATTAACCGCATCTCATAACAAATATGCAGATGGTGCGTATGGGCATGTATCATGATGCTATGCCGTCACATACTTATAATCGGTATCGACAATCGACCTCGATAATGTGGACATTTAACCAACATTGCTCCGAGGAATGGTCCTCATAGATCCTAACATATAGTAGACCCATAAGCTCACACAAAGGCCAAATATACAACATCATGGGCCTCACTCAAGGGCTTAATATGTATTACGATAGGCCTTTCACATGGGCCTAACATTCATTACAATGGGCTATATCGCCTGGCCCTCAAATGCATCATAATAGGCCTCATCATATAAGCCTCACATACATCACATTGGGCCTCGACAATCGGCCTCAATACTCGGTCTTGCCAATAAAAATCGGCCTATACAATCGGCCTCGACAAATCAGAATCGGCCTCAATACTCAGTCTTGCCAATCAAAATCGGCCTATACAATCGACCTCGACAAATCGGAATCGGCCTCGATACTCGGCCTCGACAGTCGAAATCTACAATTGGCCATGACAATCAAAATCGGCAATCGATCACGATAATCGGCCTAACAAGGCCTAAAGGAAAGTCACAATGTGGATATTTAACCATTATTGCCCATCAACGTGGACATTTAACCAACATTGCTCCCAATGAGCGGCCCATATAAGGGATTTATACACAACTTAACGGGCCATACATATATCGCACTGGGCCTTAACCATGGGCCTTGAATACATCACAATGGGCCTTGCCAAATGGGTCGAAAATACATCATAATGGGCCATGACATATGGGCCGGGAATACGTCACAATGGGCCACGACATATGGGCCGGAATTACATTATAATGGGCCTCGCTAAATGGGAGGTAGGCCCTGCACATGGGTCTCAAATACATCAAGTGGGCCACACCAATGAGCCATGTCAATGAACTTCATATACATCAAGTGGTCCGCATTAATGGGTCGTACCAATGGACCTCATGTATATCACAATGGGTCACAATACATGGTGTCACCTGTATGTCTATTAGGCCACAATACATGGGCCAAAAAATACATCTTATTGGGCTTTACCAAGTGGGTCTTGCCAATGGGCCTCGTATCCAACACATCATGGTGGGCCTTGCACATATCAAATGGGCCCCAACAGATGGACAGTGTGCCTACTATACACATTAAGGTGAGCCGCATAAATGGATGGCCTAGATGAAATGCATACAACATAGTGGGCCCTGTGAATACGCAGTAGGTGGGCTTATCGTCTAGCAAGTTGGATGGTGCAGGTCAATATATACATCGTAGTTGGCCCCACGACACGTCCAGATAGATGGTGCTGGAATACAATACATACATTAAGTTGGATCCCACCCCAGAAAACAGATGGGCAGTAGGAATATACATGAGGTGGGTTACCACCGTTCTGGGGTAGATGGACGGATAGTATAAGACACATACATCAAAGTGGAGTCCACCGTCCGACAAACTAGACGAACGGTGGATATAGAATATATACACTAAGGAGGGTCAAATTTATTGGAGATGGATGGTACGAATATACATCATATGAGCCATAATCACATCATGTCAGGCCTTGCCCCTGGGTCTCGAATACATCACAATGGACCTCGCTCATGAGCCTCATATATACAACAGGTGGGCCCTACACATGGACCTCAAATACACAACATGTGGGCCCTATACATGGATCTCATACACATCAAATGGGCCACGTACCTGGGCCTCGATCACATCAAGTGGGTTGCATCAATGGGCCGCACTAATGGGCCTCATATAAATCAAAGTGGGCCTCAACGACGGGCCACAAATACATCAAGATGGCCTCCTCAAATGGGCCTTATAAATATCAAGGTGGGCCTCAACAGATGGCCACAAGTACATCAATATATATATATATATATATATATACACACACACACACACATGAATCATCTCAAAAGATCAACTGGACTGCACTCCAAATAATAGTGGTAACAATGATTTCCACCATTAAAATGCTCAAGGCCCACTGTATCATTTATTTTCTATCCGCTCTAGCCATAAGGTCACATAGACCTGGATTAAGAGGAAACAAATTTTCTAATGATCCAAAACTTCTGTGAAACAAAAGGTTTCAATGGCAGACATTCAATCCCCACTATTTTTTTGCTATATGGTCCACTTGATCCTGATAGATTTGCCTCATTTTTAGTCTCAAGCCTGTAAGACAAGCTGGCCAAATGGTTGAACGGATTGGATGGGACACATGCATCATGGTGGGTCCCACCGTCCAGTGTGGACGATGTGGATAAAACACATAAATCATGGTGGGTTCCACCGTCCACTACTGTGGATGGTGTAAAAAACACATACATCATTGTTGGGTACCACCGTCCACTGTTGTGTAGAACCCCATTCTCGGCTCCCAGCGCCCATTCGCCAGGTTCCGATCCTGGGATGCTACAAGGAGGATTTTTTTTTTTTACATCCGTTTGATTCGTAATAAGCATAACCAAAGGCATAACCCACAAACAACAACCAAAAACTCCATCACATTTTCACTATAATCAAAAACTTTACAGGTACAATGAGCATAAGGGAAATACAATGAAGATAGACCAAAACTCCAAAAGAAGATCAGCCACGCGTCCAAGCCTCAGCGCTGCTGCGATCCAACGTCACCTGCCCTGCACGGTCGTGCATAAGCTTATGATAGCTTAGAGGGTGGTGAAAGTGTATGCTCAAGGTGATAATGTAGTCATGCAGTATCAGAGTAATGCGGAACATGCTGATGAATGCTAAGAATCCCATTAGCCGTACCAAGGCCATGCGGTGCAAAGAATGATGTCGGCCATACCAAGGCCATGCAATGCAAAGTCAAGCATACAAATCCTCATCTAAGTCCACATGTCAATACGGCTCAAATCTGGAATATCACCGGGGTCTAGTACACTCCAAGCCAGATTGCCGCCCCATCGCGCGCAATAAGGTGAGTGGAAAAGACCTCACTATCCGCCTGCCCATAGGACCCATTCCTCGAGCTGGTCAGACTCAGCCTAGCATTGCCCCTACTCTCGGGCGGGTAAGGCCGCACCCCCTTCCAACCGACCACGACACTGGAAAGCGCAACCGTCTGGTAATCGGCACTCGGCGCTCATGCACCCACTCGGTCTAGACGTTGGAGCAACCTCCTGGTACCATAAGGGTTTAGGGACTTTCACCCAGGGATATCTATCGCACCCCATATAGAACAGTATTTCCGGTATCCAATCCTGCCAACCGCGATGCGTCTGTGGAGGCTATGGCCCTGATGTCGCTAGGGCGTACAGTCACAATATCACACAATGTAAATGCATGAATCACACTATCCAGTCATACAGCAATCCTGCGCGTATCGTGCGCTCATGTAGGGCAACACCCCCTGTACGGGAGCCCCTAAACAATCTGCCCAAAGGCATATGCTATGATCAGTCATTTCTCATATCAAGCATACGTATGATGCATATGATCATGAATCATGAAATTAAACATGCTATATAGGATGGATGATGTACATAACGAAGGTGGGCCTAGACGGCCTACACATAACACGCACGAGCCTAACAATGGGCCTTAGGGAATGTCATAATGCGGACATTTAACCACACTATACTTGCAATGTGGACGTCAAACCACCATTGCTCCCAAGGCACGACTGTCATAAATCATGTCGGGATTACACATTGCAATGGACCTTTGGTACATCCATTGGGCCCTTAAATACATCAAATTAGCCAAGTCATATGGGCCTTATATTCATTAAGTGGGCCACACCAATGGGCCTTATGTACATTGCAATGGGCTATAACCCGGGGGCTTCAGAACCTATCAAATAGGCCTAAGCTTATGGGCCTTACACGTGTCAAATGGGCCTCAACAGTTGGGCTCAAATGGGTATACTCACCTGGGCCTTATATGTATCAAATGGGCCTCACCAATTGGGCCCCATGTGCACATCAAGTGGGCCTCAACTCATTGGCCCCATTACATCCAATGGGCCTCGACCCATGGGCCCCTAATACATTGAATGGGCCTCGACCCATGGGCCTTTTATATACATCAAAGTGGGCCTCAACCAGGGGTCACAAGTACTGAGGTGGGCCTTAATCACGGGCCTCAACATTAGTAAAAAAATAAAAATATATACATATAATATAGTATATAATATGTATATAGTATATAATATATATACATAATACATGTATATAATATTATATGAACTATAATATTATATATATATATATATATATCTATATATATACACACACACACATCACAGTGGGCCCACACACTCATCACAGTGGGCCCACACACATCAAAGTGGCTCCACGTCCACCGTCCAGGCGGACGGTGGGAATGAAACACATACATCAATGTGGGCTCCATGTGGGGCCCACCATAGTGTTTATATCCCATCCGGACCGTTGATAAGGTCCAGCAGACCTAGATGAATGGTGAAAATAATTTTCACCCTGATCCAAAACTTCTGTGGGCCCAAAAAGGGTTTCAAAGGTAAATGTTCAATTCCACTGTTTCACACGATGTGGCCCACCTGAGTCTTGGAGCAGGCTGATTTTTGAGATGGGCCCACTTCAGAGAGTGGGCCACCTGATGAACGGCCTAGATGACATATAAACATCAATGTGGGGCCCACGGCTGCAGCCGTGGGTGGCTGTACGGCGGCCAGGCCGTCCGCCCGCTGCAATGCGCAGGCAGCGCTGCTGCGCTACTGACACAGCAGCAGCAGCTGCGGCTGCTGATCCCTTTTTTTTTTTTTTGATTTTCGTTTTTTTTTCCATAGATTTTGCAGGTGGGGTCCACATCCAGTGAATCCGCTCCGTCCATTGTTCTTCTATGGCTCACTACGAGCAAAACAAGTCCAATATTGGACATGTTCCAACGTACAACCCATCAGGGAAGGTTTCAATGGTGAAAACCACCTTTTGGTATGGTATGGCCCGCCTGAGGGTCTGATGGATCCCACCTCCTGGCTCAACGCTTAAAATCGTCTTAGGAAAGGAATGAACGGCACGGATTTAATACATACATCAAGGTGGGGCCTACATGAGTGGACCACTCCAAGGCCTAAAAAAAATAATATATTTATGTTTTCCCATTTAAACGTCCAGCGTCCAGGGACGCTGGACGGTCTTACCATTTGAGGTGGGCCTGTTCAGGTGGGCCACCACTGATGAGTGGCATGGGCACTATACTTATAAGGTGGGCCCCACTCAAATAAAATACTTACTACATGGTGGGGTCCATTCAAGCAGGCCATACGACCTTATAAAAATAAAATAAAATAAAAATAAAACAAAAAGGGAGAGATATAGAGAGTGAGACCGTGTGATGGAGGGACCCCGGCACTATGGGCCCTCCCTTGCACTAAATCATACATCAAGTGGGTCCCATCTTATGTGGCCCATTAAAATTAAATCCAACGGTGGAGATCCCTTCTCCACCAAATTAAACGTCAGATGACCCTAAATATACAAGAAAATAAACATCATGATGGGGTCCATGGAGAATGGCCCCATCATGGAATGATCATGATGATCCAAGTGGGCCATCGGCCACATCTTAGGGTCCAAAGTGAGATCCAAACCATTGATCGGTTGGCCTCACTTGGCCCATCTTAAGAATATGAAAATCTACCCTATCAAGGCACCCACCACTTGATCTTCTTGCTCCCTAGGCTTCCTTGGTTCCTTGAGCTCCTCTTTGATGGTGGAAGATGAGAAATGGATGGTTGAGATGAGAGATGAAGGGGTGGGAAAGGTGGACCTCACAAATGAAGTTTTCTCACCATGGGAGGACCATACGTATGGGAATTGCTATGGGAGAGTTTGAATGAGAGAGAGACTTGTAAGGGAGAGAGAGAGAGAGAGTGAGATAGGGTGATGGAGTGATGGGGGATGGTTTGGGTTGAAAATGGTAAAAGAGGTATGGTTGTTGTTGAAATTTGGAAAGAGGAGTGGTGAGGTGGAAAGAAGGGTGGACTTTTGTAAAAGGTGGTGATGGGTTGATGTACTTGAGGTATGGGGTGCTTTGATGGTTGATTGATGGGACTAATAGTAGAGATTCCCTCGAAATCCGCAACGCGGTGTTTCTTCGGAATACGCCACATATCCTTGCCTGGGTATCGGTTCGGGGCGCAAGTCACGGCGTTGGAACCGCGGCGGCAGCGCGGTCGCTAGTAACTTTCGGATCAAGCCGGCGTCGGTGCGCGGGACCTGGCAGGATCGTGCCAAATACCGAATACGGTGCGAAGGTTGCCGAATTTGACCGGAAGGACCGCGGAAGCTAACAGAATGGTACGGATTAGGACACGGGTCTTACAGCTCTCCCCTCCAAATAAAAATTTCGTCCTCGAAATTTACACAATCACCGCAACTAGGCAGAACTCAAGAGGGAGAAGAAACATCACATCACTATATAAAATCAGAGATAACATGCAACATGCAACACAATCAATCATCAAAAAGATGGGGATAACGCTCTCGAATCTCGGCCTCACGCTCCCAAGAAGCCTCCTCAACGAGAATGGTGACCCCATCGAACCTTCACCAACGGAATGACCTTGGTCCGGAGGACTGCTCCTTCCGATCAAGGATGCGATGTCGGCTCAATATAGGAAGCGTCCTCACGAACCTCTAACGGCCGCCAATCGATAGAATGATGTTCGACCCACACTTCCTCAACATGGAGACATGAAAACGTTGTGGACGCCGGACATAACCGAGATGGCAAGGCAAGCCGTGGCCACGGCGCCAACGCGCCCGGTGATCTCAAAGGTCCTATGAATCTCGGGGCAAGCTTGCCCTTCGCTCCCAAATCGAACTACGCCCTTCATGGGCGAGACCTTGAGATACACATGGTCCCCTACATCAAACTCCAAGGGACGACGCCGACGATCGACAAAACTCTTCTGCCGGAGCTGTGCGCATCCTCTCCCTGATGATATCAATAGCCTCGGACCTACCGCACAAGCTCGGGACCTAAGAGACGACGCTCCCAACCTCGGTCCAACAACTCGGTGATCCACACAGTCTACCATAAAGTGCCTCGAAAGGAGCCATGCCGATGGTCGCCGGTAGCTGTTATTGTATGAGAACTCAGCCAATCGCAGATGCTCATCCCATACCTCCGAAATCAATCGCGCAAGGCCCGAAGCATATCCTCAAGGATCTGGTTGACCCTCTCGGTGTGGCCATCGGTCTGCGGATGGTTCGCGGTGCTGTTGCAAATCAGAACCCATCGCTCTCTAAGCTCCCCCAAAATTGGGACGTGAACCTCGGGTCTCGGTCGAAATGATCGAGACTGGAACGCCATGCGGTCTCACAATATCCTCAATGAATAATCTCGCAAGCCGGTCCAAAGGCCAAGTCGCACGTATCGCAATAAAATGTGCCGACTTCGTCGATCCACGACAACCCGGATGGCGTCATGACCGCCGAGTCCTCGGCAAGCCCATAATAAAATCGCCGACACGTGCTCCCACTTCCACATCGGGACACTCAACGGCCGCAATAGACGGGGGTCTCCGATGATCGGCCTTGACACGCGGCACGTGTCACACTCGGCCACAAAGCGGCGATCCGGCGCTTCATCCCCGCCCAAAATACTCGCCTCATGTCGCGGTACATCTTCGTCGAGCCGGGATGGATAGAAAACCGCGATCGATGTGCCTCGGTCATAAGATCTCGGCGTAGCTCGGGAATATCCGGGACACATAATCGGCCTCAAGCGAAGTCCACCATCCGTACCAATCGCGTAACTGCCCGACTCTCGATCGCCTCGCTCGGTAATCCTGTAACGACTCGTCAGCTGAGCCTCGATCATCCTTGCGACAAGAGAGGTTGAATCGACAGGCTCATAACTACACAATAGAAGACGGCAAGCCAAACTCAAAGTCGTACTCGCTATATCCTCGAGCATCCGCCACTCCCGAATCATCATGTGTGCCACTGGGCCTCAGGCTGACGGGTGAGGGCATCCGCCACCACGTTTGCCTTACCCGGGTGGTGCCGGAGATCAAAATCATAGTCCTTCGGAAGCTCCATCCAGCGTCTTCATGTTCAACTCAGACAGCGAGAAGAGGTACTTCAAGCTCTTGTGGTCGGAAAAGAGCTCGAACCTAACCCCATAGAGATAGTGTCTCCACACTTTCAGTGCGAAGACGACTGCGGCCAACTCTAAATCATGCGTGGGATAGTTCAGCTCGTGGACCTTGAGTTGACAAGACGCGAAGGCTAGCCTGCCGTGCTGCATCAAGACGGCACCCAAACCAATATGCGAGGCATCGGTGAATACAATAAATCCGTCACTCCTACAGGGAAGAGTGAGGACAGGAGCGGGACGTCGGACGGTCCTTTAACTCCATAAATGCTCGCTCACAGCGTCACTCCAAATAAACTCTGCGCCCTTCCGGGTCAACCGTCAACAGGGCCGCAATACGAGAGAAGCCCTCAATGAAACGCCCGATAGTAGCCCGCTAAACCAAGGAAACTACGGATCTCGGACGCGATCGTGGGCTGGTCCCACCGACGCCTTGCCTCAACCTTCGAGGGGTCCGCTGCGACACCCTCCTCGTCACCACGTGACCGAGGAACTTCACCTCCTCCGCCAAAACTCGCACTTCTCCACCTTCGCATACAGCTGGCGCGGAGGGTCCGCAATGTAACCTCCAAATGCCGCTCATGCTCCTCACGAGTCCTCGAATAGATCGGAATGTCGTCGATGAAGACTACAACAAACCGATCGAGATACGGACGGAAGACCTCGTTCATCACTGCATGAATACTACGGGCGCATGTCAGTCCAAAGGACATGACCCGAAACTCGAAATGACCATAACGCGTCCTGAATGCTTGTCTTCGGAATGTCCTCCTCTCGGACCGAATCTGATGTAGAACGCAAGTCAATCTTCGAAAAGAATGTGCACCCTGCGGTGATCAAACAAATCATCAATCCTCGGGAGCGGGTACTTGTTCTTGATCGTGACCTTGCTGAGCTCGCGGTAATCTACGCGAGCCTCAACGAGCCATCCTTCTTCTTCACGAAGAGTACGGCTCTCCCCCGGCGAACGGCTCGGACGGATAAAGCCTAACTCGCGCAACTCGTCCAATTGCCTCTGTTCCCGCAACTCAACGGTGCCATACGATATGGGGCCTTTGAAATAGGCGCGATACCGGGAGATCAATCTTAAACTCGGTGAGTCGACGAGGCGGTAATCCGGAATCTCCTGAAACACATCGGGAAAATCGCAAACCACGGGCAACTGGTGACGCTCACCGCTAAAGGCTCCTCTATGGCACAAGACATCAAACAAGACAACGGCTCTCCTCTGGGCTCAGCAATGAATTGGAACTGCGGCAAGCCAGGTATACAAAATGTGACTATCCTCGCGGAACAATCCAATATGGCGTGGTACTCGGCAAGCCAATCCATGCCCAGGATGACATCGAACTCGGACATAGGCAAAACAAACAGGTCGCAAGCAAAAACATATCCCCAACCAAAACGGGGCAAGATAAGCAAAATCGGCCCAACATCAGTCTTCCCCAAGGGAGTCGACATTACAACCCCTCATGAGCAGACTCCAACGGTAAAACATCAATCGGCAAAAACTCTCGGCCACGAAAGAATGCGATGCACCGTAATCAAACAACACACGTGCAATGCATGCGGATACGGAAGTATACCCTCAACGACTCCTCCGATGATGAGGATCTGGGGCCGCATAGAATCGAGCTCGAGCCGACCGGGAGGTGCCTGCCCCTCTCGAGCGTGCCTGCCGCTGCCGGCCGAGGCGCGAAACCGCCGCCTCCTGCTGCGCCTCAGGCAGGCCGATGCACGTCGCCGAGGTGGTCTCGGCGGTGGAGGCGGCTGTCGCTGTGGGGGCCTCGCTGCTGTGGGGGTCTCTGTTGCTGCCGCGGTGGTGGAGGCTGCTGTGGACCTCTCTGCTGCTGGGGCGAGGACACTCCCACATACGGTGTCTGTCGCACCGCACTTAAAACAAGTGCCGGTGAACGCCTCTGAGGTGGTGCCGGAGGTGCCGGGGTGCCTTGGTGCTCGAAAGGTGGGCGACTGTGCGCCTCGCGGTGGTCGACCTGCTGGTATCACCGGAAGGAGCCTGCCTCTTGGTCCTTCCTCGATCAGACTGAGAACAGTCCCACTCAGCCTCAAAAATCCGGGCCTTCCGCACCACTTCCTCGAAGGTAGGAAGCTCATGCCCAATAACACGGCCTCGAAGACCGTAACGTAAGCCGGCCTCGAATCGGCGGGCTCTCCGCTCCTCATCATCCACTAAATATGGTGCAAATCGGGAATGCTACAAAACGAGCGGCATCCTGAGCCACCATATCGCCCCGCACCAAGGCCTCAAACTCCAATGCTCGCGACGTCGGATGTGATCGGGAAAATACCGCGGTCAAACCGATCCACAAAATCCTCCCAAGTCCAAACAAAATCGGGCTCGGCCAAGACTGATGTCCACCGGTGCTCGGCCTCACCATGGAGAAGAAATACGGCTAATCGAACTCGCGCTCGGTCGCGCATCCCATCGTCTCAAATATCTTCTCAACTCCGCGCGCCATCTCTCGGCCACGGTCGGGTCTGGCTCACCCTGGAAATGCCGGGGATCGAGGCGTCGGAACTCTCGAAGGAGGGCACTCGAGCGCTCTTGCTCTGCCTGTGCGGGTGTCTGCCCTCCCCCTGAAGTGCGGCCGTCACGGCCTGCAGCTGCTGCAATCGGGAAGCACTCACGGATACGGTCGGCTCGCACTAGTTCTCGGTGGGGACTGCCCATAGGGCGGCTGAATCCACGGTAGATGGGTGGCATCCTCGGTGGGGCGGAGGGATCTCGGGTGGTGGGGCAGAATCGTAGGTGGTAATGCGGGAGCCGCGGTGGTGGAGCGGGAGTCGATCGGGTCACTCTCTGGCGCGCCGTCCTACACGAAAGAGCGAAGGTGCCTATCAACTTTGAAAACTCTCGAAGGCACGCTCGTTAAAGGTCGGTAATAAAGGATCGCTAGGCTACTCGAACTTAGGACTTAAATCATTCATAGCAGATATGTAATGTTGTTTTTGGTTATTCCCGAGTTATGCTCGGATAACACAATGCCACGCCCCAAACTCGGAAACCGGGCTCACAAAATTCCCGATCGCCGAATCGGGCGCAGCCTCGTAGAACCCCATTCTCGGCTCCGGCGCCCATTCGCCAGGTTGATCCTGGGATGCTACAAGGAGGATTTTTTTACATCCGTTTGATTCGTAATAAGCATAACCAAAGGCATAACCCACAAACAACAACCAAACTCCATCACATTTCCACTATAATCAAAAACTTTACAAGTACAATGAGCAAGGGAAATACAATGAAGATAGACCAAAACTCCAAAAGAAGATCGCCACGCGTCCGAGCCTCAGCGCTGCTGCGAACGCACGCAACGGCCGTGCATAAGCTTATAAAGCTTAGAGGGTGGTGAAAGTGTATGCTCAAGGTGATAATGTAGTCATGCGGTGAGTAATGCGGAACATGCCGATGAATGCTAAGAATCCCATTAGCCGTACCAAGGCCATGCGGTGCAAAGAATGATATCGGCCATACCAAGGCCATGCAATGCAAAGTCAAGCATACAAATCCTCATCTAAGTCCACATGTCAATACGGCTCAAATGAGGAATATCACCGGGTCTAGTACACTCCAAGCCGATTGCCGCCCCATCGCGCGCAATAAGGTGAGTGGAAAAGACCTCACTATCCGCCAGCTGGTCAGACTCAGCCCAGCATTGCCCCCTACTCTCGGGCGGGTAAGGCCGCACCCCCTTCCAACCGAC
Source organism: Magnolia sinica (assembly GCF_029962835.1). Taxonomy (NCBI): domain Eukaryota; kingdom Viridiplantae; phylum Streptophyta; class Magnoliopsida; order Magnoliales; family Magnoliaceae; genus Magnolia; species Magnolia sinica. Next base: position 38,600,916 of record NC_080585.1, on the reverse strand, counting down.
CACGACACGGTGGAAAACGCGGCCGTCTGGTAATCGGCAATCGGCGCTCATGCATCCACTCGGTCAGATGTTGGAGCATCCTCAGGTACCATAAGGGTTTAGGGACTTTCACCCGGGATATCTATCGCACCCCATGTAGAATAGTATTTCTGGTATCCAATCCCGCCAACCACGATGCCTGTGGAGGCTATGGCCCGATGTCGCTAGGGCGTAATCACAATATCACACAATGTAAATGCATGAATCACACTATCCGACAATCCTGCGCGTATCGTGCGCTCATGTAGGGCAACCCCCCTGTACGGGAGCCCCTAAATAATCTGCCCAAAGGCATATGCTATGATCAGTCATTTCTCATATCAAGCATACGTATGATGCATATGATCATGAATCATGGAACTAAACATGTTATATGGGATGGATGATGTACATAACGAAGGTGGGCCGAGACGGCCTACACATAACACGCACGAGCCTAACAATGGGCCTTAGGGAATGTCATGATGCGGACATTTAACCACACTATACTTGCAATGTGGACGTCAAACCACCATTGCTCCCAAGGCACGACTGTCATAAATCATGTCGGGATTACACATTGCAATGGACCTTTGGTACATCCATTGGGCCCTTAAATACATCAAATTAGCCAAGTCATATGGGCCTTATATTCATTAAGTGGGCCACACCAATGGGCCTTATGTACATTGCAATGGGCTATAACCCGGGGGCTTCAGAACCTATCAAATAGGCCTAAGCTTATGGGCCTTACACGTGTCAAATGGGCCTCAACAGTTGGGCTCCATATGTACATCAAATGGGTCTACTCACCTGGGCCTTATATGTATCAAATGGGCCTCACCAATTGGGCCCCATGTGCACATCAAGTGGGCCTCAACTCATTGGCCCCATTACATCCAATGGGCCTCGACCCATGGGCCCCTAATACATTGAATGGGCCTCGACCCATGGGCCTTTTATATACATCAAAGTGGGCCTCAACCAGGGGTCACAAGTACTGAGGTGGGCCTTAATCACGGGCCTCAACATTAGTAAAAAAATAAAAATATATACATATAATATAGTATATAATATGTATATAGTATATAATATATATACATAATACATGTATATAATATTATATGAACTATAATATTATATATATATATATATATATATATATATATATATATATATATATCTATAGGCCCACACACTCATCACAGTGGGCCCACACACATCAAAGTGGCTCCACGTCCACCGTCCAGGCGGACGGTGGGAATGAAACACATACATCAATGTGGGCTCCATGTGGGGCCCACCATAGTGTTTATATCCCATCCAGGACCGTTGATAAGGTCCAACAGCTAGATGAATGGTGAAAATAATTTTCACCCCGATCCAAAACTTCGTGGGCCCAAAAAGGGTTTCAAAGGTAAATGTTCAATTCCACTAATTTACACGATGTGGCCCACCTGAGTCTTGAGCAGGCTGATTTTGAGATGGGCCCACTTGGAGTGGGCCACCCGATGAACGGCTAGATGACATATAAACATCAATGTGGGCCCACTGGCCGTGGGGTCGAGGCTCCGGGCCCCGTCCGCCAGCAATCGCAGGCCTCCGCTTCGACAGAAGCATGCGTCCTTTTTTTTTGATTTCGATTTTTTTCATGATTTACAGGTGGGGTCCACATCCGGTGAATCCGCTCCGTCCATTGTTCTTCATGGCTCACTACGAGCAAAACAAGTCCAATATTGGACATGTTCCAACGTACAACCCATCAGGGAAGGTTTCAATGGTGAAAACCACCTTTTGGTATGGTATGGCCCGCCTGAGGGTCTGATGGATCCCACCTCCTGGCTCAACGCCTAAAATCGTCTTAGGAAAGGAATGAACGGCATGGATTTAATACATACATCAAGGTGGGGCCTACATGAGTGGACCACTCCAAGGCCTAAAAAAATAATATATTTATGTTTTCCCATTTAAACGTCCAGCGTCCAGGGACGCTGGACGGTCTTACCATTTGAGGTGGGCCTGTTCAGGTGGGCCACCACTGATGAGTGGCATGGGCACTATACTTATAAGGTGGGCCCCACTCAAATAAAATACTTACTACATGGTGGGGTCCATTCAAGCAGGCCATACGACCTTATAAAAATAAAATAAAATAAAAATAAAACAAAAAGGGAGAGATATAGAGTGAGACCGTGTGATGGAGGGACCCCGGCACTATGGGCCCTCCCTTGCACTAAATCATACATCAAGTGGGTCCCATCTTATGTGGCCCATTAAAATTAAATCCAACGGTGGAGATCCCTTCTCCACCAAATTAAACGGTCTAGATGACCCTAAATATACAAGAAAATAAACATCATGATGGGGTCCATGGAGAATGGCCCCATCATGGAATGATCATGATGATCCAAGTGGGCCATCGGCCACATCTTAGGGTCCAGTGAGATCCAAACCATTGATCGGTTGGCCTCACTTGGCCCATCTTAAGAATATGAAAATCTACCCTATCAAGGCACCCACCACTTGATCTTCTTGCTCCCTAGGCTTCCTTGGTTCCTTGAGCTCCTCTTTGATGGTGGAAGATGAGAAATGGATGGTTGAGATGAGAGATGAAGGGGTGGGAAAGGTGGACCTCACAAAGGAAGTTTTCTCACCATGGGAGGACCATACGTATGGGACTTGCTATGGGAGAGTTTGAATGAGAGAGAGACTTGTAAGGGAGAGAGAGAGAGAGAGTGAGATAGGGCGATGGAGTGATGGGGGATGGTTTGGGTTGAAAATGGTAAAAAGAGGTATGGTTGTTGTTGAAATTTGGAAAAGAGGAGTGGTGAGGTGGAAAGAAGGGTGGACTTTTGTAAAAGGTGGTGATGGGTTGATGTACTTGAGGTATGGGGTGCTTTGATGGTTGATTGATGGGACTAATAGTAGAGATTCCCTCGAAATCCGCAACGCGCGGTGTTTCTTCGGAATAAACGCTGATCGGCATCTTCTTGCCTGGGTATCGGTTCAGTGCGCAAGTCACGGCGTTGGAACCGCGGCGGCAGCGGTCACTATGATATATCTTTCAGACCCGACATCGGTGCGCGGGACTGGCTTAGGATTGTGCGCAAATACGAATACGGTGCCAAGGTGTGGACGATGTGGATAAAACACATAAATCATGGTGGGTTCCACCGTCCACTACTGTGGATGGTGTAAAAAACACATACATCATTGTTGGGTACCACCGTCCACTGTTGTGGACAGTGTGAATAAAACACATACCCCATTGTGGGTTCCACATGGGGCCCACCAGAATGTTTATCTGACATCCAAACTGTTAATAAGGTCACATGGACCTGGGCCCACCCAAATGTTTATTTTCCACCCAACCTGTTGATAAGGTCACATGAACCTGGATGAAAGGAAAAACAAATTTTCATATTGACCCAAGCCCTACGTGGAAAGGGTTTCAATGGCGGACGGTTCATCAACACTGTTTCCTGTGATGTGGCCACCTGATCAATGGCTGGATGGAGTGGATAGAACACGTACATCACAGTGGGTCCCACCGTCCAAGGGTGTGGACGGTGTGGGGAGAACACATACACAGTGGTGGGTTCCACCGTCCACTGCTGTGGATGGTGCGAATGAAACACATGTATCATTGGGTCCCACGTGGGGCCCACCATAATTTTTACCTACAATCCAACCCGTTAATAAGGTCACACGGACCCAGATGAACAGGAAAAACAAATTTCTTAACGATCCAAAACTTTTGTGACACCCAGAAGGGTTTCAATGGCAGATGTTCAATCCGCTGTTTCCTGTGATGTGGGCCACCTGAGCGTCCATACACGGTTGATTTTGGGGGCCCAGGAGGAAGGCCCACCAAATGCACGGTGTGGATGGTAACACACATCATGGTGGGGCCCACGGCTGGGATAGTGGGTCCTACCTCCAACGTCCACGGCAGTAGGACGCTGTGCATCCTCATGTGTCAGGGGCTAGCAGCGCCTACTACCTAATGCAGTGTTTTTTTTTTAAATCAATATTCTTGTGGTTTTTCACAGGTGGGGCCAGCATCAAGGAAATCTGACCCGTCCATTTGATTCTACGGCCCCTGATCGACCAAATGAGACCAATATGCGATGTATTTTTGACGAATAGAAGGATCAATGTGGGTTTTAACGGTAATACCAATATTTCCTATGGTATGGCCCGCTCAATTATCGGATTGGACTCATTTTTCGGCTCAACGCCTAAAATGAGCTGAGCAACGGAATGGACGGCGTGGATTATCTACATACATCAAGGTGGGGCCTGCATGAGCGGCCCACCCCAAACTTTAAAAGAATTTTTTTTTTTTGTTAGCTGTTAATACCCGCCCAAGTCAGTACACGCACTCCATGTTAGCCGCTCCCTGCTACACGTCCAGCATCCAGGGACGCTTGATGGCATGGATATACACGGGCATCATAGTGGGTCCCATATGGACGTGGCCCACATTTCATTAAGGTGGGTCCCACATTAACGTGGCCCACCTGATTTGAATCCATCAGATACTTATGTTTTTCCACCACCGTAAGGTAGGGTCCACATGACTTGGACGGTTTGGATAAGACATACATCAAGGTGGGGTCCATCCGAGTGGGCCACACATCATACAAAAATGAGAAAGAGAGAGATAAGCACCCACCTCAAGATCTCCTCTACCTTCTTCCGCTTATAGCCTCTAGAGCTTCCAAGGGGACGTTTTTAACGGTTGAGATGAGCCTTGGATGGTGGGGATGGGAGATAGGAAGGTGGGCCACACCAAACTCTCTCTCATAGAGGTTGGGACGTGAGTTGCTTGGGAGAAATGAGAGGTAAGAGAGATGAGAGAGATGGGAGATGTGATGTAAAGAGAGAGAGAGAGAGAGAGAGAGGGATGGGTGAGAGAGTGATGGGTGATGGGGAGAGTTGACTTTGGGGAGGGTTGTTGTACTTGGGGATGGGGGTGAGTATGGGGGTGATGGGGTGTGTACTTGATATTTGATGGGACATTTTCTTGGGGTTTGCAACGTGCGGTGTTTTCCTCGAACTGAACGCGGGCCCACATCTCCTAGCCAAGGTATCGCCTCGGCGTGAGAGACGTGACATCGAAACCGTGGCGACGATGCGGTTGCACTGTTACAAGTCTCGGGTTGAGTCGACTCAGATATGTAAGACTTGACTTAGGATCATGCGCAAACATTGGTTACAGGTTGCAAGTTGCCGAAATTCGACCGGGAGAACTGTATGAGTATACGGAATGGTACGGTCTAAGATACGGGCCTTACAACAGCTTCTCTAAGGGTGTAAGAAGAGGAAGACTTCGGCATCCTATCTACAATAATGACATCTCAATCAGGTACGCCATGTATTTAGATTTCTAGATCTCCCCAATGCACAGAAAATCCTTTGGCTATTCCGCATTATTACATTAAACAATTGGTATTAGAGCTACTGTGCATTAGATATAGATGATGTAATCCAGTGATTGGGATTTGATTTTTAATCCCCATATATATCAGCAGCAGTTGGGGAAATTTGTGATTTTTGGATCCCCAAATTAGATCATCTGGGATTTGAATCCCAGATCCAGAATCGATTAGGGGTTAGATTCACAATATCGAATTGGGATTTCAGGAACTAATCCCCAATTCTAGACATTTATTAAGGATTTCGAAACCCAATCCCTAAATTGGGATTTTAGATCCAAGTTCCCAAATCCAAAATCAATTGGGAATTTCAATCCCAAATCAGAATTGGGTATTTCCTATTATAAACTAAAATCAGTGGGATTTTTTATTCTAATTCACAAATGAGCAGAAATTAGGGATTCTCACCAGGATCGAATGTTAGGGTCCATCTTCATCCTAGATAGTTCAGTTGAAAGCCCAAATCAATTGAATTGATAAGTTTGCCTGATATTTGTTTTTATTCATGAATTGTTTTATGTAAAATAATTTGCTAATTTGAGTATATTTTGCAACCAGTTAAAATCCTAACTCAAATGCATCAAATTCTCATCCTAAGTAGGTCTAATTATGTTCAACAGATAGAGGCCATAAAGACAGTCCTAGGATGCTTATATTTGAAGATTACTCTAGAAAATTCTAAACCGTCAAAATCCTTTAAAAACAGTTAAAATATTGATCTTGTAACCTCAGAACATGTATCTGGACATAATGAAAACAGAAAAAGAAAATATGGTTCTAACGAAGGATCCTCGAGACATCACAGTCCTTTAAGTTCTCCAGTTAAAAACCGACCTGAGAATGGATAGAGCCGTGAGGGACTAAAGGTAATAATTGCTTCTTTTGTAAGAAGTTGGGCTATCAAAAGAAAAATTACGTAAAGTATAAGTAATAGCTCATAAAGAAAGGCAATCATTCTGTTCTAATCTGTTTTGAATCTAATCTAACTGATGTATTGGTGAATTCTTAGTGAATAGATTCAGGAACTACTATTCACATATGTACTTCTATACAGGACTTACCACAAACCAAGCCACCAACTGGTGTAGGACGATCAATATACGTGGGCAATGGTGTTAAAGTCAATGTAGAGGCAATTAGAGTCTATAGGCTTAGGTTAGAGTCTAGTTAAACAGTGGATTTGGTATATACATTTTGTGTGCCTTCTATAAGGTGCAATCTTGTCTCTATTTCTCGTTTAGATAAATTAGGATATTCATTACAATTTGAGAATAAAGGATTCAGTATTTAGCTTAATTCGATTAAAGTTGGCACCGGCTCTATGGTGAACAACCTATACCAGCTAAACTTAATTGCCTCACACGTCTATAATGTTAATGGCTTGTATAGAAATAAAACAGGATCTAAACGTAAACTAGACTGAGAATTTCTCCATGTTGTAGCATAGATGATTGTGTCATATATCTCGTAAGAGATTAGACAAGCTTGTGGGAGAGGGGATTCTTCATTCTCTAGACTTTTCCTACTATAAAACGTGTATTGATTACATAAAAGGAAAACAGACCAGAACTATAAAGAAAGGTGCAACAAGGAGTGTAAAACTCTTAAAGGTGATAAAAATGGACATTCGTGGATCATTCCCTACGACATCGTAGAGTGGACACAAATATTTTATTACCTTCATAGGTGATTATTCTTATTTCGGATACCTTTATTTTATCAATGAAAAATCAGATGCCCTAGATGCTTTTAAAATTTATAAGGCCAAAATTGAAAATCAACTCGACAAAAGGATTAAACTTGTCAGATCTGACTGTGGTAGCGAATACTATGATAGATATGACGAATCAGGTCGCAATCCAGGGTCATTCACTACATACCTAAAAGATTATGGCATTGTCGCCCAATACACCATGCTTGGTACTCCAGAGCAGAATGGTGTAGTTAAAAGGCGTAATCGCACCCTTATAGATATGGTGTGAAGCATGGTTAACAAATTGACGTTACCGGAATCTCTATGGGGTGATGCGATCAAAACTGCAGTTCATATCTTTAACAAGGTCCCTAGCAAAGCAATAAATAAAACACATTTTGAGCTGTGAAATGGGAGAAAACCAAGTCTCCGATATCTACATGTTTGGGGATGTCCTACTGAGGCTAAAATTTATAACCCACATGAAAGGCAGCTCGATCGTAAAACCATAAGTTGTTTCTTTATTGGACATACAAAAAGGTCAAAAGGCTATCAATTCTACTATCCTTCTCACTCTATCAGGATTGGTGAGACTGGGAATGCCAGATTTATTGAGGACACTGAAAACAGTGGGATCACAAACATTAGAAACTTTGTATTAATTAACGAACAAATGACTATGACTTCCATCATATTCACTCAAGATCGTATGGATATAAATGTTGTAGTCAACCCTGCAATCACTGCAGAACACCACGTTAAACCTCATGTATAACTGTAACACCCCGTACTTCCCAGTACTCGAGTGTTACCATGTACTCTAATTTAATATAAATACAAGCATGGCTTAAGTGAACACTCACGTTCATTCTAGCCTAAATCCAATCGTTAAGAACAACCCCCCATCCATGTACCAAACCATCCATCCGTTGTCGTGCGAGAAGGGTCACCACATCGTTAGGAGGACTCTTAGGATTCTAATTCCATTAACAGAAAGATCTAACTGACCATCTTAGATTTAGAACCTTTGATCATCGTGATGCCTGAATATGGGCTAGGACGACCCACAATACATCAATAAGGTTTGAAATCAATCCACCTTGGGATGAGCCTTGATTTATTATAATGGGTTTGTGTCTCGTATAACTATCCAACTTTGCAATCTAAGTTAGCCATCGGGTTATAAATGTAATTGTCAAAAGTTCCCTAAACTAGTACAGGAAACATTAGGTGCGCTTAGGATCATTTGTAGAATTATCTAATCATTAGATTGACCGTCCAATTCAGGATATGTAATATATAATAATTATCTAATATACATAACCTATCACATATATATACATGTTACGTAATCTAACTATTTAATAATCATTATAATAAGTGAAATATTATGACATAAATACATACACCATGAAATGTTATTTATATACCTTGTAAAGATTTAAAATTTCATATTAAGATGACAAGTAACTATAACTCATGTTATATGTATACACTTACGATATCATTAGTATAAATTATAAAGTTTATATAATACATGAAAATAAAATATACTAGAAAATTTTATAATAAATAACATATTTCAAACAATTTAACTACTTATATTAAATTAAAACATAACACATATGTAACCCTACGAACAATGTACAAATAATATATACGTTAATATTTGCTTGCTAATATTCGTACAATTTATATGTTAACAACCTGTGATAATATAAAATATATATAAGTGATAGTAATAATAGTAATAATAATAATAATAATAAATAACATTATTAAGAGTAGTGTAACATGATATTTAGTGTTATAAATACATAACAGGTCATATATCCATAATCTAACTAGTGATTTCTAGCTTGAGTGGTCCCTTGGACCCTTTTAACCATTGACATTCAATTTCAGGAAGATCTAGCCATTAGATCGATGGAAATTTACCATCAGAACTAGAAATCAATCTGCATGGTCCACTTGGGCTTGGGATCTATCGGATCTTTGGCTAAAGTCTCTTATAAGGCCCACCAAGTGGAAGGAACAGAGTGGATGGGACAACACATCGCTATGGACCCCACAATGAACTGGCTGTGCACCACCGTGATTGTGCACTTGTAGTGCACTGAGCTGAGAAGCTCAGTCAGACTGTATTGACACGAAATTTCTCTAAAAAGAGATCTCTCCCTCTCTCTCCTTAGTTGCACCAGCAGACGGACGCACGTCGGGTTCCTTGATCGGTGGCCCACTTACACCGGCCGTTAGAATAATCTGAACCATCCATCTAAAAGGGGGTCCACATTTGAATAAACCCTAGGTGGTTTCACCTGATGGATTGCAGTTACAGGCACACAAGAACCGATGCAAACCGGCCCTATAAACACAAGTTTTTGAAAATAGAAACTGTTTGCACAACTAGCTCAACAATCTGTGTGCCCTTCTATCCTCCCATCTCAACCATCCCTTGCAGGATTATCTTCACTATCCATTCCGTTTTCAAAGGCTAGGGCTTTGGGTAGAAAGCCAGCAACCAAAAAACAGCTCTCTCTTAGCTGTTTCCTTCTTCCCTCAAACTCACCACCCAAAACTCCTTCAACCTCCAAAATCTTCTTTCCACAAGCATCATTGCATCTATCCTAAACGTCCATAATGGCCAGATTGAAGGAAAAATGTACGGGCCAGATTCCACCATTGGCGGCCATGCCGTCTTCTTCAAACCGCTGACTTGCTCGAACTCAATTAATCTAGGTCTTAAGCTTGTCAGACATGGCAAAAGGGAGAGATAAAGCTGAAGAAAGAAGATTGAGGAGCAGAGAAGACATAGAGAGTGAGGACTCAGTTAATCTAGGTCTTGAGCTTGTCAGACATGGCAAAAGGGAGAGATAGAGGTGAAGATAGAAGATTGAGGAGCAGAGAAGACAGAGAGAGTGAGGACGAAGTCCTCCTTGCTGCCCACTGTCGCACCAAGATGGAGCTCAGTTTGTCTGAGTTGGGCTCGAGTTCGGGCTAAGTCCAGCTCTATTCTAGGTAGATGGTGAGGCAAGGAAGGAGAAAGAATACAGTAGAAGAGAGTGAGGGAAAAGAAAGAGTAAAGGAGAAAGAGGAGAGGGTACGGATGTTGCACCGCACCACTCGACCCGACTCGATCGAGCTTGAGTCAGGCCAGGCCTGACATCTAATTGCTAGATGTTTAGTTGGAAGGAAAGGGAGTGGAAGGAGGAAAGAAGAAGAAAGAAACAAGAAGAATGAAGATAAGAAAGAAAGGGAAGAGAAAGAAGGAAGTTTGAGTCGAGTTTGTTGGTTGCTGAGTTAACTTGGTTGGAATTGGGTCCAGCCTAGTCAAGTTGAGTTTGGTCTGTCTAAACTCATTACTGGACATCCCAGTAGGAAAGAAAAGAAACAGAAAGGAGAAGAAGAAAGAGAGAGAAGGAAAGAGAGAATGTAGAGGAAATCCAGACTGATGCATACGAGAACTTGAGAATTTATAAAGACAGAATGAAGGTGTTTCATGACTAACACTGTAACGCCCTGAATTTCGAGGGTCGAGCAAAGCTCTACTCCCGAGATCCAGCACATCACCTATGCAACATGGATAATGATGTTCAGATTTTATCCATATTAATGAGTTAAATATGAGTAGGATTATACCAAAATAGCATATTATACTCCAGATATAATTTAATTAAGTAAGCGAAAGACTGAAATATATATATTTGAACATGTAAGTGTTTCGCAGCCTCCAGAGTATGATTATGCAACTGGGCTGAATATATACATGTGTTGTTTTGAAATAGACAAAATATCAAAATGTAAAGTGTATAACTAATCCATATGTCCCTGTAATCTCGTCGAATCAACACGAGGTCTACATAGACTTGCCTGAGAGCTGAACGTAAGAGAATTCTTTCTCCTTGTCTATGAAGTCCAACTCCACTACATAGACATCATCAATGCCTGCATCTAAACCAGAGTCTAGTTGGTATTTTAAAACACCATCCCAGGTGGGAGTGAGTGATCAACTCAGTGGTACTATAAGGCAAAGGTTAATATGTTATCAATTCAATCAAGCAGTAATGATAAAGCAGTACAACAATCATTCCCTAACTACTCTTGTTAATACAGGGATGGTATGCAATAATGATGTATGCCCTCACACAAAGCTCCCTCACAAGTGACTCCGACAACCAAATTCGCGCATGACAACCTCCCTAAAGTGCACCTTCCTCGCCAAAACACATGCAATGTGGTGCATGGTTGTGTTAGCTAAGTAATTAATTTAGGCTTATTCATACAGCAGATTTAGAAAGCTATGATACATCCCTTTATATCATTGACCTAAACCGAAGGATCCATCTAGGGTCGTCAATCCTAGTTAACCATATACGATAGACAAATTGTAGGGCATCACCATTAATGGAAAGCAGTCGATAAACAAATTCAAAAGTTTATACTCGCGGTCACTACGGGGAGGCTCGTCACCTCAACGTAAGCCGACAACTCGAACACGATGTCCCATACCACCATGCCCGGCTCACAAGTTTGAATTACTCACTGGTCACTATGGGGAGGCTCGTCACCCCAGCGTAGGCCGAGAGCTCGACCACGGTGTCCCATACCATCATGACTGGCTCATGAGTCTTAGTGGATCATGGTACCATGGTTGAAACGGGCTTTTACATTGGCAAGTGGTATCTTAGATTTAAGCAGTGATGTCCATACATGATAAACATATAATAGGCCAATCGGTTTGTTTGGCAAGTTCAATTGGTATGAGCACATATAGACTTGATTGACATGGAGCGCATAAGCACCCCTTGTGGCCTAACCACTGTCGACAATCGTCGTGCGACACGGATTCGTCTAATTACCCAATGTGGCGAGACTAATTCAGCCACCTATACATGTATTGTTACCGATTGCCTGGGCTACGTTATAGCCCCAATCTTACTCAGATGCAATAGATGGACACATGTGATAATCATATCAGCATTTAACAAACATTCTAAATAAATCTCTCATTTGGGCATTTCATCAAGCACATTGAACACGTTACCAAACATTTGCGTTTCATCCATAAATCGCGTAAACGAAATTAAGATTACATGAAGGAAACTATACATATAGATAAGGTAATTGAGGATCCTATCTCAATACCCTTATTAAATATAATTCTTTAACAATTTCTCATTCAGACATTTTACCAAACACTTAGACTACACATTACTAAATACATAGACTAGATTAGTGACGACATGAACTATTGCAATTCCTTACACAAAGAGATCGTCATACATACGACAAACATGAATCCTAAGTTTACAGTCATGACAAGTACGAATCACAATTTCATGTTCATTTAAACATTTCAACAAACACATGGAATACATCTTGTATTCAACATAGTTCACACATGCATAATATATCGAAAACGTCGTAACTAAGATCATATGATAGCAATCAAGTCAGACATAAATCATTAGCTAACATTGAAAGCATTGAAAACCATAACTTAAATGTTTATAGTCTGCACCTTCCGTCGGAATACTTGATTCGAACTCGGTTCAAACACTACATTCCCGAATACAGAACAACGGGTACCTAAACCATAAAATAGGTTAGCTAGTTTATCAATTACTGAATCAGGATTTCTAAATCAAGATTAGGGTTAGGATTTCTTACCCAAATCGTAACCGAAAATGATTGTGTAACGAAGTGGGGAGGTAAATCCGCATGTGGAGTTGTGGGAAAGAATCCCAACAACGATCTCTAAGAATCCTTCTTCCTTCTTCCCTCTTTTCTCTCTTTCTCTCTCTCTCTCTCTCTCTCTCTCTCTCCCTTAGGGTTTTTAGAAAATTCGTATGAGGGAGAGATGGAGTGGTTTAAGGGCTTTATATAGGCCCAAAACTGATGTAAATGGCCCTAGGGCCATGGTATACTTAGTTTATAACCAAAGGGAGCCTGTTTCTGACAAACAGGGCTCATCTGGAAGTCCACTACTCACTTACATCGTGGGGCAAGTTTCCTAATAATGGATCTATGCCAGGATGTGATTTCAACGTGATTGGATAAGCCGATTGGCCGAGGAGGACCCGTGTCAGATCAATGGTAGTACTTGCTCGATCGGGGCCAGCAGTATACAGATATGTACAGGAAAATTTTCTTTTCCCATGGGTGAAGTTTGATCAGAAACTAATGGCCCAAAATCTCCAATTTCGCGTGTGAGCAAATGGCCCAATTCACTTAAGTTTCATTACATTTTCTAAAGATATTCGTGTTTCTCACACACTTCACTCAGGGCTCAAGTTGTACATTTATGAACACTATCTAGGCTCGATTCCCGAGATGGTTGTCAAGCCCATACGATGGACATAATCCTATAGTTTCACAGTCATCGGACTCTCGACGTGCGGTCTAGGTCCGATACGGAGTTTCAATGTACTCCTGAGAGCGATAGGCTCTTAAAATTTTTCCTAGGTCTTTGAGTGATGTTGAGTCAATGGTATTAATGGCTTTAGGCCTTCTCATTTGTGAAAATGGTGGCCCGAGCTTAATCCATCGATTATTTAGTTTAGTACTCAACTAAATTTCGCCTAAATTATACTACAGGATGTGGTCTTCGGGTAATTCTATATTTTTTGGCACTTATAGTTAGTATATTATTTTAATTATTTTTTCAGTAGTTCATCATCAAGTCTACTTTATCTCCACTAAATTTCATTAAATTTTATGTTCTAAAAAATTTCTAAAAATTCTGGAAGTAGCAATTGTCCGAACTAATAATTTTTGGACTGTTGTCACATCATCCCAGGTTTAACTATATTAAAAAATTTATTTTATTTTTTATTTATTTTTATATGAAACTAAACTTATCAACTTCAATATAACTATTGAATCGCCTAAATCGGAGTTATATTGAGGGAGATATGACTTTTTGAAGTCGGCCTGAAAACACAGAAAATTTCAGCGAGGGTCCACCGAAATTCAGTGCACCACCCACCGGGCGGTGCCGCTGCGGCCGTCTGGTGGTCCTGGTGGTGGTTCTGCCACTCGATTTTTAAAACAAGTGTATCTTGTAAACCGGAATGAGTTATTCGACGTGCAATATATGATTTTGTGTAGGAGAAGCTAATCTATCCAAATAACCTATTTATTTTATGAGATTCCAAAAGGTTAATGGTCAAAAACTTATTTTATTTATATATTTATTATTTATAGTAAATTTTAGTTTAATTATAGTTCTTCATCCTTTGAGCTTTAGGATTTGTGTCTAATATAAAAGTACTTAGAAAAATTTAAAAAATAAGGTGGTATAAGGTCAGATTTTTGAAGAAGATGGGTTGAAAGGGGGATTTGAGACTTTGGGATTGACTTTTGAGAGCTTGAGAAGAGAATGGAGTGATGAATTGAGAGTGAAAAGGGTATAACGGACTAGAAATGGGGTATAAGTGAAGTAGAAATGGCCCTAAGTGAAGCCCCTAGGGCTTTTATGTGATTCATAAGAGCAAAGAGGGATCGCTTCTATAGTTAAACCCCAGGCTAAGACTTTAGTGTTTAAAATAGCTAGATGGCTTGATCCTAGGGTCCTTTAACGTCGCTAAGTTTGATCGCTCCCTTCTAAGTCGATAAGGTGCTATGATAAACCCATTGTCCAAGGATGTTTAACTCTAAGTTGGCAAAAATCTGGGACGTTACAAACACATTCTTCAAAAATCATTCACACCAAGTCAGAAGGTCCTTTTATACAATTCTCGATTACATTTCTTTCCAGGTAAACTCAGATATCGTTGGGGCGGCCTTTTCACTATTACTAATGTTTATCCTCATGGGGTCGTCGAGATTTGGAATCCAAATAATGGCAATAATTTCAAAGTGAATAGACACCGTTTAAAGTCATTTGTTGAAAAATTTGATTCAGATGACATGTCCATACCTCTGAATGATTATGTTTACTAGGATTGACCTCCTAGTCTGATGGAGGTGTAATTAGGTTTAATGATTTTTGCTATTTAGGATAGTTTACTTTCCGCTTTTTTAGTATAATTTGCTTATTATCTATTCAAGTCCTTTGTACTAACCCATCTTCATATTGAGATCATTGAAAAAGCCTTAAAATTCCTTCTTTAGGTACTATCTTTCCATCACTTCCATTTTTTTTTATTGTCTCTCTTACATTACATGTTTATTTCTTTTACATTGAGGACAATGTAGATTTTAGGTTGGGGTGGGGGATTAGGTTACCTAATCAGTTGTTCTCGTAGTCTTTGAGCAAAATTTGCTAAAAAAAAGGTGCAGAAAATTGAAAAAGTTTTGAAAAATAGAAGTTTATGATGCTTAATGTTGATGATTTATATCTCTTGGATTTAGTTACCTGGAGATTTCAAAGTTAAGTTTGAATTATTAATCCATGAATAGAAGTTTTAAACATTAATCGAGTCATAATTTCACATTCCACATTTAGCAGTCACATTAAAGTTTCAGTTAACATTGAATTGTTAACTTGGTGATTATTTAGCATGAAAGGAACTAACCTATTCGATGAGAAGAATTGAAAAAAAAATGCCCAGTTAAAAAAATAGTTGTTGTCGAAAAGGGTTACCTATTAAAGATCTTTAAAAAGGGTGATATAGTATGAAAGCCATCAATGGAAAAATCAAAAGCTAGAGGAATAAAAGAGGGAACTAAAAGATGAACTGTAAGGCAAGTTTCGGTTTAGGTTTTGGTTGTCCTGAATGCTCTTTTAATTATTAATGTTAACATAAAAGTGATGAATTGAACCTTTGATTGTGATAAGTTTAGACTTCATTATATACCCATGGCACTCAATGTTTGGAATTATTCTAATTGGAAGATTAATGCTTTAAACTTGATTATGAAACTTACCAGGTGCTAAAGTTTAGGAGAAGGTAATGCACAACATTGATGTATTTTAGAAATTTATTATCTGGATTATTTTTTTAAAACCACTTGAGCTTATAAAAATTATCTTGTAGTTCTCGAAATATTTTTCACATACTTTGCTCAAGATTAGAAAATTGCTGGTTGGCGATTGTGTTGAGGGTCAAATATTGCATATTATCCCCCATTTATATCTTGGTTTTATGTACATGATAGTGCTTAATATTCTATTTTACTCATGTTTATGTTGCAAGGTGAATTTAAGAGCTTGGATTAAAAGGGTGCTAAAAGCATGGATTTGATGCTCAAGAATCACCAAGGCAAGGGATAGATTTTAGGAGACCAAGATTGAAGAATTCACATGCCAAAGATCCAAGAAAACCAAGTGATGAATGAAGAGAATCAAAGATTTGAAGTGAAGAAAAGAAATCCTGAAATCGTCCTGAAAAAGTATATTCTGAAACTCTATATCATTTTGTGAAATTGGGCAGATTAAAGTCTATTTTGAAAAACTGCACAGAGTGAAGTCTATTTTAGCAAACTATATAAATTTAAGACAGTTTCTAGAGTTTTCCAACTAGGTGCGAAAGTTGAAACTCCATAACTATAAATAGGACTCCTTAGGATGTTCTTAGGCATTTTCTAGGATTTAAGGAGTTGAGAAAAAGGGTGGAGAAGCCATCGTCAAGAGTTTTTCTTCTTCTTCCTTAGTTGTTTTCATATTTTTCTTAAGAGACTTTGGTCTAATCATGTCTATGGTTGGCTAAACCTCTTAGATAGGGTTAAGAGGTGAAGCTTGTAGAGTGATGGGATCTTTTTCTTGCTTTAATTCATGTTTATGTTGACCCTTCTTTGATTTTAATTTGATTTTAAAAAAATACTTTTAGTTTTTAATGATTTATTGTGACTTAAATTACAGTAGATTTGCAATAGCTTTGAGTATCTTCTTTTCCTTACTTTGAGATTGTGGGATTGGTAAATCCTGTTGTCGATCATCGTCCCATGGGCATGGTTTGGTGATGGAATTCCTTCCAAGTATCACAATTCTCCTCATTTGAGAGTTAAATCAATGAAAGTTTAGATTTAGTTTTATTGATATATCTTCAAATTTGATAGGATAGGATTCCAATTCCAATTGTGTTACTTGAATCAAGTAAGAGGGCTCCCTGATCACTACAAGTGGATTCTTGGCACCCTAGTTCCCACCTTTAAATTCTTAGTTTTAATTACTCTATTCACAATTACTTTCTCAAATACTTTAGAATTAGTTTCACATTTTCTTCTAGTTTTACTTCTAGTTAATTTCAGAAACGTATAAGTTTCAGTCCATGTGGATTTGACCTTGGTCTTACCAAGATTATTACTACATCGCGACCTTACACTTGGGGTTGTGAACATGAGGGCATTGACTTTAAGGAGATTTTCTCACCAGTATCTAAAAAAATCTCATTCAGGATCATAATGGCTCTTGTAGTTCATATGGACTTTGAGTTACATCAGATAGATGTAAAGAAAACATTTTTCAATGGGGATCTGAATGAGAATATATATATGTTACAACCTGAAGGTTTTGTAGCTAATGGCTCAGAACATGTAGTTTGTAAACTAAAGAAATCTATCTATGGGTTGAAACAGGCATCACGACAGTGGTACCTAAAGTTTTATGAAGTAATTTCCTCATATGGCTTTGTAGAAAACACTGCAGATGAATGTATCTACATTAAAATCAGTGGGAGTAATAACAAAAATAGTCTTTTATTAATTTGATGGGGAGAGTATATAGCAAAAAAAAAAAACAGAATGTAAGACTCGACCGAAGGGGGCTGCTCGGGAGGTAAGTCCTCAGTTGAGGGAGCAGAGTCTTCGGAAGGATTAACCTCAAAGGCAATGAGGTCGAGCTCAGGATGTGCCCCTTTGATGTCTTCTAGGCACTTCTCGTACCCAAGACCATAAAGACCATCCTTGTCCTCCTCAAGCTCCTTGGAGTTCTTAAACTCCATCGTAGCTACCCGAGCTGTTTGAACAACTTGCTTAATTGCACTTCAACTCGCCCAGATCAGACTTCCACTAGTCACCCCTGTCCAGAGCTTCGACAAGGAGCTTCTTGGATGCCTCTAACTCGGTCATTGCTACCTACACCTGGGTCTTCAATGCCGTATTCGCCCCCTTCACCTGAGCCTTCATAGCGGAGTTTTCGGAGTGAAGTTGCTTGGTTTCAATGCCCTCCTGCAATAGCGTAACCTCACCCTCCTTATATTATGCTTTGCCGCGCAATATCTCGCAATGAACGTTGAGGAGAGAAGTGGTGAACAGAAACAAAACTTATGTCAAAATTTTTTTAAAAAACAATTAAGTAACCAAAGAAAATTTTAAAAGAAAACTCACCTTGAGAAGGAGCTTCGCCAACTACCCCATGAGCTCGTATGGAGGCATATCCATCATCCTGGTGAATTCGGCATCTGGAATATGTCGTTCTACCCAGGGCAGAAGACCTTCTATCGAGGCACGAATTGATCTGGGAGATGCTCGACCTTCATCAATGTAACACCCTGGTCCTCATGACCCAAGGATAGTCACTCGTATATGAGAACCCAGGTATTATGTTATGAAGTGAACTACTATTCATTTAACTAATAACAAATCTCATAACACAAGATAAGGCAACTACCATGCAATCTAAAATATCATGAGCATTATCAAGGAAAATTTATGAAAGCAAAATTAAATCCCACAGCGGGGGAGGGCTTCAACCGGTCGAAGGACCCCTTCGACCGGTCAAGCTTGACCCTCAACTGGTTGAGCGTCCCGGACATAAAAAAACTTTACTCGCTGGACTTCGAGTCAAATAGGCTTCGACTAGTCGAAGGGATCTTCGACCGGTCGAGCAGACCAAAAAACTTAAGGCAGCAATTATGACAACAATCTCTACCATGTCTTCAATATTCAAACGTGTAGCTTCTTGACCTCTTCTCTTATCTTTGCATCACATCATAGCTTCAATCAACACTTCTCGTGCACACTCCATCCTTCTTTTACGCCATCACCAAGCCTAGAGAAGTTGCACAGAATTTGAACTTTCTGTAGGAACGACCTTAGTGAGCATATCTTCTGGATTCACACTAGTGTGAATCTTCTCAAGTGTTACGCTACCTTCCCCAAGCACCTGTCGGATAAAATGGTGATGAATATTAATGTGTTTAGTACGTGAGTGATAAAGAGAATTTTTAGCCAAATTAATAGCGCTCTCACTATCACAGTTAACCGGCACAGCCTCCTGCTGAAGTCTCAACTGATTTATCATGACTCTAAGCCAAACACCTTCTTTAAATGCTTCCATCACTACCATATATTCTGCTTCAGTTGTGAAAAGAGTCACTACGGAGTGAAGATTTGACATCCAACTGATTACTCCACCTGCTAGTACAAACAAGTATCGTGAAGTAAACTTTCTAGAATCCACACTGTCAGCATAGTCAGAATCCACATACCCTACTAATTTTATTCGTCTTCTTAAAAGTTAAGACGTAGTCTTTCGTACCTCGAATGTATCGAAGTAGTCATTTCACTGCTTTCCAATGTTGCTTGCCGAGGTTTAACATGTATCTACTCACAACACCGACTGCCTATGAAATATCTGGTCTCGTATAGACCATGACATACATTAAACTGTCAACCGCATTCAAATAAGGCACATGAGACATAATCTGTTTTTTCTCATTTGATTTACGACATTGTTCTGATGAAAGCTTGAAGTGAGTCACATGAGGAACGCTCACTGACTTTACTTGTTATCCCATATTTGATCAACACATTTTTAAGGTATTCTACCTATGATAGCCAAAGCCTGCTCTTCTTCATGTCTCTATGAATATCTATGCCGAGAACCCTCTGTCACGCCCCAAACTCAAAAACCGGTCTCACAAAATTTTCGATCGCCGAATCCAGCGCCAACAGCCTCCGTAGAACCCCATTCTCGGCTCCCAGCGCCCATTCGCCAGGTTCCGATCCTGGGATGCTATAAGGAGGATTTTCAACATCAGTTTGATTCGTAATAAGCATAACGAAAGGCATAATCCACAAACAACAACCAAAAACTCCATCACATTTCCACTATGATAAAAAAACTTTGCAAGTACAATGAGCATAAAGGAAAATACAATGAAGATGAACAAAAACTCCAAAAAAGATCTGCTACGAGCTCAAGCCTCAGCGCTGCTGCGATCCAACGTCACCTGCACGCAACAGTCGTACATAAGCTTATAGAAAGCTTAGAGGGTAGTAAAAGTGTATGCTCAAGGTGGTAATGCAGTTATGCAGTATCAGAGTAATGCGGAACATGCTGATGAATGCCAAGAATACCATAGCCGTACCAAGGCCATGCGGTGCAAAGGATGATGTCGGCCATACCAAGGTCATGCAATGCGAAATGCAACTCAAGCATACAAATCCTCATCCAAGTCCACATATTGGTACAGCTCAAAATCTAAAATATCACCGGGGTCTAGTACACTCTAAGCCAGATTACCGCCCCATCACGCGCAATAAGGTGAGTGAAAAAGACCTCACTATTCGCCTGCCAAAATCGGGCTCGGTTCGTCAATAGCGGACCCATTCCTCGAGCTGGTCAGACTCAGCCTAGCATTGCCCCCTACTCTCCGGCGGGTAAGGCCGCATCCCCTTCCAACCGACCACGACACAGTGGAAAGCGCAACCGTCTGGTAATCAGCACTCAGCGCTCATGCACCCACTCGGTCTAGACATTGGAGCAACCTCTTGGTACCATAAGGGTTTAGGGACTTTCACCTAGGGATATCTATCGCACCCCATGTAGAACAGTATTTCCAATATCCAATCCTGCCAACCACGATACGTCTGTGGAGGCTACGGCCTTGATGTCGCTAGGGCGTACAGTAACCATATCACACAATGCGAATGCATGAATCATACTATCCAGTCATACAACAATCCTGCGCGTATCGTGCGCTCATGTAGGGCAACACTCCCTGTACGAGAGCCCCTAAACAATCTGCCCGAAGGCATATGCTATGATCAGTCATTTCTCATATCAAGCATACGTATGATGCATATGATCATGAATCATGGAATTAAACATGTTATATGGGATGGATGATGTTCATAATGAAGATGGGCCTAGAGGGCCTACACATTACACGTATGGGCCCAAGGGAAAGTCATAATGCGGACATTTAACCAACACTATACTTGCAATGGGGACGTCAAACCGCCATTGCTCCCAAGGTACTGCCCGTCGTAAACACCATTACATAAATCATGTTGGGATTGCACATTGCAATGGACCCTAGGTATATCCCATTGGGCCTTCAATACATCAAATGGGCCGTATCATATGGGCCTCATATTCATCAAGTGGGCCACGTCAATGGGCCGCACCAATGGGCCTTATGTGCATTGCAATGGGCCATAACCCGTGTGCCTTAGAATGCATCAAATGGGCCTAATCTTTTGGGCCTTATGTGTATCAAATGGGCCACATCAATTGGGCCCCATATGTACATCAAATGGGCCTCAACCGATAGCCCCAATACATCTTAATGGGCCATAACCCATGGGCCCCTAATACATCAATGGGCCTCGACCCATGGGCCTTACATATAAATCAAAGTGGGCCTCAACCCATGGGCCACAAGTAAACTGAGATGGGCCTTAAATACATATCAAAGTGGGCCTCGACCACGGGCCACAAGTAAATTGAGATGGGCCTCCCATCACCAGTAGATTATATATAATATAATATAATATATATATATATATATATATATAATACATACAATATTATATATAATATTATATTATATATATATATACACACACATACACACCCACACACGCACGCACAAGGACACACAAACATCATAGTGGGCTCCACCGCTCAAATACCACAGTGGGCTCCACCGTCCAGGCGGACGGTGGAAATGAAACCCATACATCCTTGTGGGCTCCATGTGGGGCCCACCATAATGTTGATATGCCATCCAACCCGTTGATAAGGCCACGTGGGCCTAGATGAAGGGTGAGAACAAATTTCACCTTGATTCAAAACTTCTGTGGACCCAAAAAGGGTTTCAAAGGTAGAGGTTCAATCCCACTGTTTCCTACGGTGTGGGCCACCTGAGTCTTGGATCAGGCTGATTTTTGGAGTGGGCCCACGTCAGGGAGTGGCCCACACATAAACATCAAGGTGGGGCCCACGGCTACAGCCGTGGGTGGCTGCCCGACCGCCCGTCCGCCCGGACGCTGGTGCGCAGGCAGCGCCTGCTGCTCTCTGACACAGCAGCGGCAGCTGCTGTGTTGCTAATATATATATTTTTTTATTTTTAGTTTTTCCCTGGTTTTCACAGGTGGGGTCCACATCTAGACAATCCATTCGTCCAACGGCCCTCCATGGCTCCAGACAAGCAAAACAAGCCCAATATTGGGCATATTTCGACGTATAAAAGGGTTAGGGAAGGTTTCAATGGTGCAAACTACCATTTGCTACGGTATGGCCCGCCAAGACCTCCGGTTGACACCATATTTTGGTTCAACGCCTAACCTGAGGTTGGGAACGGAATGGACGGCGTGGATTGAAGACATTCATCAAAGTGGGGCCCAAATTAAGTGGGCCTCCTCCATTGGCTTGGAACCAAGCCAATATTTGTTTTTTTCCAGCAAAATGTCCAGCGTCCTGGACGCTGGACTGTCTGTCCGTGTAAGGTGGGCCTGCTCAGGTGGGCCACCACTGATGGATGGTGTGGGTACTACACATATGAGTGGGTCCCACTTACTTAAACAAAATACATACTTCATAGTGGGGTCCATTCAAGTGGGCCACAGAACCTCATTATTATCACACATAAAAAAAGAAATAGAGAGGGAGAGAGATAGAGAGTGGGACCCGCGTGATGGAGGGACCCCGGCACTATGGGTCCTCCCTTGCACTAAATCATACATCAAGTGGGTCCCATTACATGTGGGTCCATGAAATCGAAATCCAACGGTGGAGATCCCTCCTCCACTAAAATAGACGGTCTAGATGACCCTAAGTATACAAGGAAAAATAAACATCATGATGGGGTCCATGGAGAATGGCCCCATCATGGAATAATCATGATCCATCAGCCACATCTTAGGGTCCCAAGTGAGATCCAAGCCATTGATCGGTTGGCCTCACTTGGCCCATCTTAAAAACATTAAAATCTACCCTACCAAAACACCCACCGTTTGATCTTCTTGCTCCCTTGGCTTCCTTAGCTCCTTGTGCTTCTCTTTGATGGAGGAAGATGAAAAATGGATGGCTAGGATGAGAGATCTAGGGATGGAAAGGTGGGCCACACTTGCATTTTCTCACCATGGGAGGGCTTGGACGTGAGGCTCTCTTGCTTGGATTGGATTTGAAAAAATGAAGGAGAGAGAGTTGTAAAGGGAAAGAGAGAGGGAGTGATGGGTGATGGAGTGATGGATGTGGTGGTGATGGGTGTAAGAAGCTTTTTGACTTTTGTGGCAAAAGTTGTAAGAGAAGGTATGGGTTGTAAGATACTTTTTGACTTTGGGGCTTGCTTGGGAAAGGGTGAAAGGTGATGTGTACTTGACATGATGGGATTGATGGGATTGATTGATTGATGTAACACCTTATAGAGATTCTCTCGAAATTTACACGCGCGGCATTTTTCTCACACCGAACACTGGCCCACATCTCCCAACCAGGGTATCGCCTCGGCGCGCCAGTTGTGGCATCGGAACCGCGGCAACGACGCGGTTGCTAAGGTACAAGTCCTGAGTTGAGTCGACTCGGGCTGACGGCATGAGAATCAGGATCGCGCGCAAATACCGATTAAGGGTCGAAGGTTGCCGGAATTCGACCGGAAAGACCGTGGAAGCCTATAGAACGGTACGGTCTAGGATACGGGGCTTACACCCTCTTTGCAATCCCCAGATCTTTCATCTCGAATTTCTAGATAACTGAGTCTTCAGTATGTTGATTTCAGACATATCATAATAGGCGATTAACATATTATCAATATACATTACTAGGATGATGAATCTGTCATCACTCAGTGTCTTGTAATAGAAACAGTGATCATATTTACTCCAAGTAAATTTCTAACTCAACATGAAAGAATCAAATTTTTTATACCACTGCCTAGGCGACTGTTTTAGGCTGTACAACGGCCTTATTAACCTGTAAACTTTTTTCGTTGCCCTTTTAACTTCATAGCCTTTTGTTTGCTTCATGTAGATCTGCTCTTCCAACTCCCCATGAAGGAATGCAGTCTTGACATCCATCTATTTCAGCTCGAGATCGTATTGGGCAACCAGCGCCAATCCGAATCTGATAGATACCTGCCTAACCACCGGTGCGAATATCTCTGTGAAGTCGATTCCTTCTCTTTGAGCATAACCCTTCGCTACCAATCTAGCTTTGCATTTATCATGTTTCCTTTTAAATAACCACTTGCATCTGATCGCTTTTCAGCCCACTAGAAGCTCCACCAGCTCCCATGTATGATTTTTATGCAACGAGTCCATCTCATCATCCATAGCTGCCTTCCACTTTCTAAATCAGGCTCACTAAGAGCCTCCTGAATAGTAGATGGATCCCCTTCATCTATAACAAGGGCATATGCAATATTAGAGTCGTCCCTGTATCTTGCCGGTAACCTGCGATCACGCTGTGGGCTCCTTCTCACAAGTGGTTGCTCCACTGATCCTGTACCTCTGTCTTCATGTCTATCTCTGCCTGAGTATCATCTGTATCAATCTGGACGTCTATAATCAAGCTTTCCAGTTCCTCTTGCTCCTCCTGATTATTCTTGCAGAATATGGAACTTTCATTGAATCTGATGTCACGGCTAGTGATGACCTTGCATGTGACCTTGTCGAATAACCTGTAACCTTTCACACCAATGCCATAGCCAACAAAGATGTACTTTTTGGCTCTATAGTCTAGCTTATCTCTCTCAACTGATGGTTCATGAGAGTAAGTCTCACAACCAAATATGCGTAGATCTGAGTAGTTGATTTTCTCACCACTCCATACTTCCTCTAAGATTTTACATTTAATTATCGTTGAAGGAGACTGGTTCACCAAATAACAAGCCATGTTAACGGCCTCTATCGATAGGTCCTTGCCCAATGCAGCATTACTTAACATACATCTGACCCTCTCTAAGAGAGTCCGATTCATTCGCTTAGCCATACCATTTTATTCGAGCATGTGGCATACTGTGTTGGGCCTGATGATCCCTTCATCCTTGCAATAATTATTAAACTCAGTGGAAGTGAATTCTCCACCATTATCAGTCCTTAAAACTTTTATTTTTCTCCCTAACTATTTTTCTACCATTACCTTCCATTGTTTGAATATGGTAAAAACTTTAGATTTACGTTTCATGAAGTAAACTTAAACTTTTCAGAATTAGTCATCAATGAATGAAACAAACTGTGACGACCCCCTAATAGAAACTTCTGGCGATAACCCCCATACGTCAGAGTGCACATAATAAAGCACTCCCCTACATACATGTTTTTTAGATTTAAAAGATAATCTAGATTGTTTACTATATATACAATGCTCGTATGTATCTAAATCAGAAATTTTTAAAAGCTAGAATCAAACAACGATCAGATAGTACCTTCATGCCCCGCTCGCTCATGTGGCCCAGACGAGCATGCCACATACATAGAGACATTGAATCTATAATAGTTTCTGCCGCTCCACCTGTTGAAGTGTTTCCGATCAACTTGTAAAGGTTTCCGTGCCTTTGCACTCTCATAACTACAAGTGCTCCTTTTGAAACTTTAAGGACACTATCAATACCGGTGAACTTGCACCCTATAGCCTCGAGTGCACCGAGAAAAATCAGACTTTTCTTCATATCAGGAATGTGCCTGACATCAGTCAAGGTACGTTCCATCTCATCAACCATCTTGATGCTCACCGTACCAATAGCCACAATATTACAGGCATTGTCATTATACATAAACACCTGTCTACCATCGCATTCTTTGTAACTGGTGAATTGTAAGCGCCGTATCCTAGAACGTACCGTTCCGTAGACTTCCGCGGTCTTCCCGGTCGAATTTCGGCAACCTTCGACCCTTAACCGATATTTGTGCACGACCCTGAGTCACACGTCGTCAACCTGAATTGACTCAAACCGATATTTGTACCCCTATGACCGCGTCGTCACATCGGTTTTGATGCCGTGTCTGGCGTGCCGATCCGATACTCTAGCCAGGAGATGTGGGCCAGCGTTCGGTGCGAGGAAAATATCACGTGTGCGAATTCCAAGAGAATCTCTATAATATGTCACACCAATCAATCCCATCATGTCAAGTACACAATCACTCTCACCCATCCCCAAGCAACCCCAAAGTCAAAAGTTTCTTACACCACCCATACCTTTCTTACACAATCTACCACAAAAGTCAAAAAGGCCTTACACACCCATCCCTCTCTCTCCCATCCATCACTCTATCACATCTCTCTCTTTACAACTCTCTCTCTCTCTCTTTTCAAACTCACTCCCAAGCAACAATCCCAAGCAAAGAGAGGTGCTCACGTCCAAGCCCTTCCCAAGAGAGCAAGTGATTTTTGTAGCCCACTTCCCACCCCAAGAACCATCATCCTATCCATTCAAACCTCATCACCCTCCATCAAAGTGATGCACAAGGAGACCGGCTTTCCAATGGACCAAGAAGATCAAACGGTGGGTGCTTCTATAGGCTAATTTTTCATGTTTTCATGATGGGCCAAGTGAGGCATACCGATCGATGGTATGGATCTTACTTTGGACCCTAAGATGTGGCCGATGGCCCACCTTGACTATCAATATCATTCCATGATGGGGCCATTCTCCATGGACCCCATCATGACATTTACTTTCTAGTTTGAAAAGGGGTCATCTAGACCTTCTATTCGGTGGAGAAAGGAATCCCCACCGTTGATCTTTGATTTGATGGGCCCACATGTATTGGGACCCACTTGATGTATGATTGATTGCAAGGGAAGGCCCATAATGTCAGGGTCCCTCCATCACGCTTGTCCCACTCTCTCTCTCTCTCTCTCTCTCTCTCTCCCTCTCTTTTTCAATTTTCTTTTCTTGTGTTAATATGGTCATGTGGCCCATCAAGATGGACCCCACCATGAGGCAGGTATTTTATCTAAGCCATTTATAAGTGGGGCCCACTTTAAATGTGTTGTAACCACACCATCCATCATTTGGTGGCCCATCTAAGCAAGGCCCACCTCAATGCATGTGTAATGCCAAACCATCCAGCGTCCCTGGGGAAAACACAAATTTTAGCTTATTTCCAAGTTTATGGGGTGGCCCACTCATATAGGCCCCACCTTGATGTATGTATTCAATCCACACCGTCCATTCCTTTCCCAAGCTCATTTTAGGTGTTGATCCGAAAGGTGGGGCCAATCCGACTTTCGGGCGGGTCATAGCATAGCAAACAACGGGTTTATCGTTAAAATATCCCCCTGTTGTTTCTATACCCTAAAATATATTGAATATTGGGCTTGTTTGGCTTGTCTTGAGATATGAGAAGCAATAGAGGGGTTGGATTCTTCTAACGCGGGCCCCACAGGTGAAATACCTCAGGAAAACAATATATATATATATATACATATATATGTATACACATATATATATATATATATGAAATGCATGCAGCAGGCGCTGCTGCTGTCAGCGTGCGCAAGCCTGCTGCACTGATGGACGGGCGGACGGGCAGGCAGACCCACGACCCCAGCCGTGGGCCCCACCGTGATGTGGGTTGGGCGATCTACACCGTGCATCTAGTGGGCCTCCTTTTGGGCAGTGGGCCCCCCAAAAATCAGCCTCATACAACTTTCAGGTGGCCCACGTCACAGTAAACAGTGGTGAATTGAACATCTGCCATTGAAACCCTTTTTGGGTGATGCAGAGGTTTTGGATCTTTATGAAATTTGTTTCCTCTTCATCAGGGTCTACATGACCACATCAACAGATTGGGTGGGCCCCACGTGGGACCAATGATGTATGTGTTTCCATCCGCACCGTCCACCCCCCTGGACGTTGAATGCTATTTAATATAATATTAATGTATTATATTATATTATATTAATATATGATACAATATATTACATATTATATTATAATTTTATATATAATTTCAGGCATGAGCTGTTGAGGGTGGGCCGTACGTGGGACCCACCTCTGCCCCTTTTTGTGCAGCAAGCTGCAAGTGCAGCAGCAAGCCCAGGCCCTACATGATGTATGTGTCTTATCTACACTGTCCACGGTTTGGATGGTGGGGCCACCATGATGCATGTGTTGCATCCATGTCATCCAACCATTTATGAGATCATTCTTTTGGCATGGGAAAATGGGTGTGATCTAAAGTTCAAGTAGCCCCCACCATTTAAATAGGTGGATAGTGACATCCACCGTTCAAACTCCTAAGGGCCACAAGTAGTTTCCAGTTAAGTTGATATTTATTTTCACTTCAACTATCTCCATGTTAACTTATGAACAGGTCGGATCTCAAATACTTAAGGGTGGGCCCGATTGATATACACTTAGACAGCCTATTTTGACTCGGCCCATTTAATCAGCCCATTTAATTCGGCCCACCTTAATATATATGAGGCCCATATGATTGGACCCATCTTGATATAGTTATGGCCCATCCATTAAAGCCCACCTGATATATATAAGGCCCATGTTATGTGGCCCATTTGTTGTATCTAAGGCCTATGGGTCGAGGCCCAATTGGATGTACACAAGTCCATTATAATGTGTGACTCTACCATGGTTTGTGTAATGATATTTATGACGGTTGTGCCTTGAGAATAATGTTGGTTTGACGTCCACATTGTAAGAATAATGTTGGTTAAATGTCCGCATTATAATTCTCCCTAAGGCCCATTGTTAGGCCCACACTTGTAGGCCGTCTAGGCCCATCTTCGTTATGAACAGCATCTATCACCATATTACATGTTTAGTATAGTTCCATGATTCATGACCATACGTATCATTTGTATGCTTGATATGAGAAGTGACTGATTATAGCATATGCATTCGGGCAGAGTTTTTAAGGCTCCCGGTTAGGCGGTGTTGCCCTACATGAGCACACGATATGCGCAGGATTGCTACATGACAGATAGTGTGATTCATGCATTTCGCATTGTTTGACATGGTTACTGTACACCCTAGTGACATCAGGGTCGTAGCCTCCACAGGCGTACCATGGTTGGTGAGATTGGATACCGAAAATCTTAATCTATATGGGATGCTATAGATATCCCTGGGTGAAAGTCCCTAAATCCTTATGGTACAAGGAGGTTGCTCTAACGTCTAGACTGAGTGGGTGCGGGAGCGCCAAGTGTCGATTACCAGAAGGCGGCACTTTCCACTGTGTTATGGTCGGTTGGAAGGGATGCGGCCTTACCCGCTCGAGTGAAGGGGGCAAAGCTAGGTTGAGTTTGACCAGCTCGAGGAATGGGTCGGCTATCAATGAGCCGAGCCCGATATTGGCAAGCGGATGTGCGGTCTCTTCCACTCACCTTATTGCGCGTGATGGGGCGGCAATCTGGTTGGAGTATACTAGACCCCGGTGATATTCTAGAGTTAAGCTGTATTAATATGTGGACTTAGATGAGAATTCGCATGCTTGAGTTGCATTTCGCACCGCATGGTCCTAGTATGGCCGACATCATTCATGCCTTGCACCATATGGCCTTAGTACGGCTAATAGCATTCATGGATTCATCAGCATATTCTGCAATACTCTGATACTGCATAATTATAATACTACCTTACGCACACACTTACACCACCCTCTAAGCTTTCTATAAGCTTATGCACGACCGTTGTGTGCAGGTGACGTTGGACCATAGTAGCACTGAGGAAGGAGTGCATAGCAGATCATCTTGGAGCTTTTTGTCCATTATCATTGTATTTCCCTTTATGCTCATTGTACTTGTAAAGTTTTTTATCATAGTAGAAATGTGATGTAGTTTTTGGTTGTTGTTTGTGGGTTATGCCTTTGGTTATGCTCATTACGAATCAAACTGATGTTAAAAATTCTCCTCATAATATCCCAGGATTGGAACCTAGCGAATGGGCGCTGGGAGCCGAGAATGGGGTACTACGGAGGCTGTCGGCGATCGAAAATTTTGTGAGCTCGGTTTCCGAGTTTGGGGTGTGACATGAACCAACTCCGATGAGGAGTCATGTGATATGACACTCCTATGTCTAGGATCCATTCATCTACATGATTGTCGTGCACATGTCCGATCATGGATACATAAAGAACTTCACCACCACTTGTCTCTTCATCAGATGTGACAATATTGGCCTCATTGAAAGAAGCCGTTGAATTTTCTTTCTTTGCTTTAAGATTGGTACAATCCTTCTTCATGTGTCCAAACATCCCACAGTTCCAGTACTTTAGTTTTCCTTTGTTCTTGCCCTTGGATTTGGATCTAGATCTTGAAGATTATGTATCTCACTCAAAATTCATGTTTCTCGTAATTAGTGCATTAGAAGATGTCCCTATATCACCGTTTAGCTTTCTCATGGCCTTCCCTTGAAGGGCTGAGATAGCAGCATCGATACTCAGGGTTTTATTTATGGTGTACATTGTGTCCTTAAATGACTCATACAATGCCGGAAGCAAATTCAGTAACATACATGCTTGTTTCTCATCTTTGATCACTTCCTCCATATCTAGCAATTTGTAAACTAATTTATTAAAGTTACTGATGTGGGCTTTCAGATCGCCACCCTTTGCCATCTTAAAGTTATACTACTGTCGCTTCAATTGTAGGCAATTTTCAGATGATTTTTTCATATAGATATCATCTAACTTCGTCCATAAGCTACTTGCAGTTTTCTTCCTCAAAACATTATAGAAAACTTCATCCATGAGATATAAACGGATTGAGGATAAGGCCTGTCATACTAGACATTCTTGCCTTAAGAGCATCATCCTCGCCTTGCTTGATTAAGGAACTGATCATCTTGATCTTCCATAACTCAAAATTATTTTTCTTTGAGTACTTCTCAATATCATACCTAGTACTTCTCATTATTATTAATCCTACAGATTCAGATCTTTGCCCTAACAATAGCTTTGATACCACTTGTTGGGATTTGTGTTGGGGAATCACACAAATTTAGATCTAGGATAGCAATCCAAGAGCACCAAGCAATCACAAGAGAACACAAAGATTTAACATGAAAAACCCTTTTGGGAAAAAACTACAACAAAAAGCGACAGATCTTCACTATGAAAATAGAAATTACAAAGAGAGAGGACTTACCCGATTCGAACAACCTCGAATCTTACACTTGCTACACCCTTTGATAACCTAGAACCCTTTTAAAAACCCTTGGAATACTTTTAAGAAGCCTTAGAATACCCTAAAATAGCCCTAGGGACCTCTATTTATAGTTTAGGAAACTCCACTTACGCTAAAGAGGTGCGTAAGTGGAGTTTCGTAGACTATAAATAGAGGTCCCTAGGGCTATTCTAGAGTATTCTAAGGCTTCCTAAATGTATTCCAATGGTTTCTATAAGGGTTCTAGGGTTATTAAGGGGTATAGCAAGGGTAAGATTCAAGGTTGTTCAAATTGGGTAAGTCATCTCCCTTTGTAATTTCTATTTTCATAGTGAAGATCTATTACTTTGTGTCGTAGTTTTTTTCCGAAAGGATTTTCCATATTAAATTTTGGTGCTCTTGGATTGCTATCGTGATCTCGATCTTGTGATTCTGCAGCACAAATCCCAACAAAATCTGACTTGTGCATTAAATGAGCGCATTCTCAAGATGGCCTGATGCAAAATTCTGGCAGGTCAGCTCATTGTAGATCCATTGGATGTGGACCAATAGGAAGTCCTTTTAAACCGTCCATCATTTTCGTAAAGTGTTGGATGGTCTAACGAGCGAACCTGGGTGATTTTTACATAAGGTGATCTACAAGATGAGACCCACCTTATGCATGAGCCAGATACCACACACATGCGTCAGGTTTGTATGTGCGCTTCATAAATGTGTGCCCAAGCTGGTTCTGTAATTTGTGAGGGTTTGTTTTCTCTGCTTCCTATTGGTACTATTTTTGTGCTTTAGTTGTTCTTCATAAAATCTTCATTTTTCAAAAAAAAAAAAAAAAATGCCCAGCCGCGGATGCTTAGAACCATCTGATAGCTGTGAGTTTTGCCCAGCAGCACAAGAAAGGGGACCGAGACTAATGGACGGTTCAGGCACGTGATGTGAATGCCATCAAGCCCAAATGCAACCATGCGCATGAGAAGGTTTCCCTATAGTTGACCTACTGGAACATTACTTAGATATATTCCATGTACTTAGATATGTTCATTAACATCATACATTACAAACCATTTTCTCACACATGTGCTAGTTTGCCATGTGTGTAGTGTAGGACTGGCAATAGACATGACTTGAGTTGTCTTGGGTTGGATTTTGAGTAGGGCTGTCAGGGGCTGGGCTAGGCCATTGGCCTTTTGGGTGTACCCCTCAAGCAAGGCTTAGCCAAGTAGAACTATCTGAGACGGGCTTGGATAAAGCTTAGCCCTAAACCAGCATGTTGACACCCAGTTGGTAGGGCCCCTTTGGGTCGCCCTATGCATTTTTGAGTTTATGGAGAATGAGCCCAGGTCCACCCCCATCTACGTACGACCTTTCTTTTTGTGGAAAGGTGCATGAGAAAAGAGTGCATACAAGGTAAACGGGGTGCAAATACACAAACATTCATTGGTGGGCCCCACCCATTAGTCCAAACATTGACTCAGACCATTTATCAAGTGGCTACAAATCTACAAGGAATCAATGATCAGGATGAAAAGTAGCCAAGTATACACATCCAATACTCGTGTGTTCACCTGATGAATGGGGCCGGGCAGATTTTAGGACTTGGGAAATGTAGTGAGGGGGCCGTTGTTTAATGAACTTCTCACATCCAACGTACATGTACTACATAAGCTAATGTGGGGCATTTGTGTTTGGCCTCTTAACAATTTCACCCATCGATTTACTATTCCTCAGGGGGGTTTAATGGTGTAGATTTAAGAGAATCTGCAAGTGAATCCAAGTGGGCCTCTAGTGTGATTTGTTCACTATTCAATTTACCTATGCATCCAATCTCAACAAAGAAAAACAAAAATACTGACTATGTCTTCTCTTTTTTCCTCCTCTTTCTTAATTTCTTATTCAATCCAAATGACAGGTACATTGATGTCAATGGCTAACAATAAGCTAAAACAAGAAAAAGAAAATCTAATCACATTGACAAAACTCAGGCGAGCCGAGCTAGTACACCGACAAAGGGTGCGGTGGTGACGGTGGCGGGCTCAGCCTGTTGAAAATTAGACCTCGAGTCGATGTAGGCATCGTTAGCATCCGGACCACCAACGATTGCACCATCCAACACATTTGGATTGGGCGCATTTTTGTTGAACCAGTTTTTGAAACCATCTTGGCATGACACAGGGGTGCGGTCCTTCTTTATGGACACGATCGACGCAGCCCTATGATGGACTTGCAAGGGATAAGCGAGCCCAAACCCTACCATGTAACTAATTCGTCTCGGGTTTGCTCCCAGAATATAATCCACCTGCACACACCAAAAGTTGTAAATTGACATTTAGTAGATTAGTTAGTGCACTTATTACATGAGTTGTTAGTTGGTTATTTATTTATTATTTATTATTATTATTGTTAGAGTAGATTTTGGTAACTATCTTAGATTAAAATATTTTCTTATTTATTAAGACAAATATCTATTGATATCTCTTCACGTATCTACAAATAAGCTTAACATTTAGTTCATGAAACATCTAAACAGGGTACCATAATTTGGACAGCTTAATTTCACCACTTATATGCTACGTGTGTGATTTCTAAGTAACTTAAATAGCATGTGTATCAACCATCACACTCTACCAGAGTATCAAAGTTTTTCTCTTAGGATATCCATGTGAGATTTATGGTTAATTATGGAGGGGATTGAGGCATAGTATCAAAAGAAAAATCTTCTAGAAAAGTGACTAGAAAACTTTTGGGTGACGCATTGTATACACATATTGTATATATGATCATTATGTGTGGCTGTCACGATGTATATGCATACGACATTGCATTTTTTTTTAATTAGACTGATCAATAATTAAATATCATGATATTCGGTGCAACCAAATGAACCGTTCATATAAGGTGTGGAAACTATTATTTTTTTCTTTTTTCTTTGTTTTTAACTTTTGCGTACATGTATAATAGTAGATTCAATCACCTGTGATTGGACGAATGTGATCATCTCCAAGGGCTGGACGAGACCAGCTTGGCACTGGAGACCGGAACGGGTTGCGGTTAGATAGTTAGAATACGCGGTGATGACGAGAAGAGCGGAGGTTGTGTATTGAAGATCATTCCATGGATGCCAATAAAGTAGGCCGCCCGGCGTTTTCCTAACGTTGCTGCTCCCTTTCTGAATGCATGAGCAAATGAACTGCTCGGCGCTATTTTTGTACTGTGCCCACACTCCATCTTTTACTACCTTTCCCTCCAAGACCAGCTGCAATCACACAAACACATATATAAATAGATTATACATATACATATACATACATACATACATCATTGTTTATCTTGTCCCAGCTATTTGGGTGCGCACATAAATATATCATCATTATCTAAGCTTTATTCTAATTAATTGTAGTTGGCTACATAAATTCTCTCTTCTCATTTAGTTCGGCTATAGGTTATCAAGTCTTTTTTTTACTAGCTCTGCTGTTACGGGTGTCACTGGGCTGGGCTCGGAAATACCCAATGACGTAGCCTGAAACAGTTCAAAATCTGGGATGAGACCTACCCAAGCCTGGCCTGTTAACAGCCCTAACTATTAGATTTGGGCCTCCACAGACATGTGTGAATTAATGTCCACTCACACACCTTAGGTGGTAAAATAAAATACAGCCGTGGCTTCTAGCATGATGAATTGATTTTGAGCAATGTTAAAAATATTTTGATTTAGGAAATAAATTGATGAATTTTCCTCTTAAAAAGAGAAATAGAATAATTTTGTTGAAATTTTCTTTTTCTTTGTTTTTTCTTTTTCTTTAAAGAGAAAAGCTTCAGTGCTCTTATAGTGCTCCTAGTGGCATTGGGACACTTGGACACTTCAATTAATTGATCTAGACCACACATTTCATGTGTTACTCTGGAAATAACTCACCAATCTGACAATAGCCTTTAATTTGGACGGCCAAGATTATTTACACAAAAATTGGTCCAACAAAAACTTAAATCCATCTATTTGTTTGGGACCATCAAAGATTGCTAATGATTTTAAAGAATTAATTCTGTTAGACCTACAAATCCCATCCTTGGTTTTGAAAAATGATGGTTAAAATATAAGGCCAAATCAAGGATGGATGATCGTAAAATCAGTGTGATTTTTGAATGGGGGCCCATGAAATGTGTTATGCACTTAGTGGATGTTTTAGATTAATGGATTGGATTCTCCAAGTGGACAGTTTACAAGTACTGATTGGACTCTATAAGTGACCTGATGCAACTAGAAGCACTATAACTTACAGTGGTCCAACAAGCACCGAATCACTTTTCTTTAAATAATCAAAGGTTTGTTTTTTTTCTGAAAATTCATGAATATTCTTTCAGCAAAAGTATAAAAAGTGGCTTGAGTAGTTTTGACTTAGTCAAATGCGCTGACCAATAGACTAAGTTTTAGTCAAAGGCGTTGACTAACTGAAGCAGCACTCCACTCTTATCCAGACCGTTCATCTATTAGAAAGAAAGGTCCAGCAAAGAAATTTCTAATATATTAAGCCTTTGTCTATGGACCGTGAGGACCTTCATTTAGTGAGTGGGCCAGACACCATGGCACCTTCTAGATGAAGGGTCCAGATTAAAGCTGTTCAAGCTTCCAATGGGCAATCCTTTCTAGCATTCCTCCTCCTCCTATATTCATTCAGTTTTTTAAAGAACAAAAATGGATCCATCTAAGCAACTACTTGAGTTATACAGACCGTTTATCACCCTCGAAACAAATAATGTGTGGCCCACTAACTCAGCAGGAAGTGATCTCCAAATTTGGAGACTGTCGAATCAAAGATCAAGCAGTGTTAATTGTCATTTTTCAATCTAAAATGGACGTAAATTGTCAGTGTCCGTTCAAATTATGGCCCACACCTTCGCAACGAGTGTCTGAGCTCCTACGAACTTGTCATCCCAGGAGAATTCCGATCGGGTGCCGCCGGTGTTACCAGCTTTAGCTAAGTAATCTAAGTAAGCTGGATCATTTGTTGCCCGGTGGAGCCATGCAGCTGCCCACAACAATTCATCCTGTTACAGAAAAATCATTCATAATTTCAGTTTTCGTCCGAAAAAAACATTCCGTTCAGTTATTTAAAGATCATTGTAAGCAGATCAAGCAGTGAAAAGACTGAGTGGCAACAAAAATACATGTTTTTCTTACGTCGAAACCGCTACTAGAATAGAACTTAGACGCAGTTGGGATGCTGTTCTGGTAAAGTCCGGCATGATTGCGACCGAAATTGAACAGCTGTAATCGAAAGTTAGAAGAACATAACCATAATTAGAGCTTCACAAAAGCCAATCTGGGATTAAAATTCTTGATCTATGATTTGGCGTACGGATGTCAATGTGATTATCAGCGTAGTTCTCAAACTCAGTAACTGGGTGTACTCAAAACATCGAGTCAACTCAACTCGGCCTGAAATTCAGCTGAGTCACTTTGAAACTTGCTGGGCTTTCAGTTCATACAAGTGGGACCCTTTTTCCAGTAATCTATACTGTTGATCTGATCAGGTAGCTCACTCTGGATTGCTCATGCACCAAAATTCCTCAGGGGTGGTAGAATCTAGCTACAAAATATTGTCTACTTTAGGTTGAAAATTGATGTAGAGCGGGTCAGGGACAATTTCATGGCCACGATGGACCACAGTAGGCTCCATTGGAGGTGAAAGTGATCCGGACCATCAGAATTTTAAAACAGGCATATCTGGCAAAACAGAATGAGTTATTTGATATACTATATATGATTTTGGGGTAGGAGAAGCAACTTTAGCCAACCAACCCACTATGCCGAGTTGCCCGCGCTGAATTTACGAGATTCCATCATATTGACTATTGAAAATCCATTTTATTTCCCTTTTTACTATTTATAGTAAGTTTTATTTCGATCATAACATTTAATCCATTGAGTTTTAAGAGTCGTGTCAAACACGAAAAGGGCTTAGAAAAATTAAAGGAATAACCTTGTTAGGCCAAATTGGACACTTATTATTTTTGGCTGAAAACCATGAAGCCTAGTGAAAATCATGACTGCCTATAAATAATAAGTTTACCATTTATAGTAAGTCACGATTTTAGAGAGTTTGAGTTGAGGAAGACAGTGCTCGACCTCATCACATCAATCCCTGCGTAAAAAATCAATCATAGATGTATTTTATTTTTCCTTTTCCCATCTATTCAGTGCATGAGCCATCCACATTGCAGCTCATTGAATCGATGGTCTGTAGGATCTCATCGGTGGACCCCATACGATCATATCATTAGATTATTGTAATTGAGCATACTAGTGGGCCCCATTATAACTGTGAACTTTGCAGATTGGTCTGAAAGAGTGGACCATACCCCAGCTGTAGAGACATTAGGGTGGTGCATTGTGTAAGTTAAAAACCTGCTTTGCATGAGTCAAAAGAGTGGCTGCATAGGTTGGGTTGGAACTATGGAATGCTATGGAGGCTGCAGCCAATGCAGCTGCAGTTTCTCCAGCGAGGTCGGCGCCCGGTTTGGTGTCATCGATCCTGTAAGACGTCCTGGGTGTGGTCATGTCCTCAGGCCTCTCCCAGCAATTATGATCAGAGTCACCATCACCAACTTCACCATACAAGACGTCGGGTGCCGGATGAGCGTTGATCAAGTAATCCGTGCCCCATTTGATGGCGTCCAACGTATGGTACAGCTCATTCTTCGCAGCTAGCTGCTTACCGAACTCGACAGCACTCCATGAAAGCAGTGTCATGGTGAAGGCCATCGGAAACCCGAACTTGACGTTGTCGCCGGCGTCATAGTAACCACCCACCAGATTCACCTGTGCCACAACACACAAAATAAGTTCAAAATAATAATTTTATGATTTCTATTCTATTGATTTTTAATGAGTCTGGGTCCATTTTTTTGAACCATTAAAAATCAAGTCAGGTCTGGGTCCACCAGTTTGTTCCAAATACAAAATTGGCTTGGTCTGTTTCCTGTGGTCAGGTCCAAAATCTTCTACCCATTTAAAGTTGGATCTGACAAGGTACCATTAAAGTTACTAATGATATTAGTATATATAAATTATTCTAGTGAGAGAATGAAATTTTCTAAGCCACAGGCACTTCAAATGGTAAGAAAGCCCATCTAAACAGCATGCATGTATTAACCTGCCACACGTGTGTAGTTTTAATCCATCAGTTGGGTGGGCCTTAGTTTACTGGACCCGAGCCTCACTTGAACCTGACACAAACCAAGGCCCAGATATCCAATGGGCAGCCGAAGAGTACCCGAATCCAATTAAATCTGGGTCTATGTATTCAAAAAAAAGACCACGACCCGGCAAGACCCGGACGAATTCAGCTTGGTTATGGGAACTCCAGGATCCGTCCTAAGCGGCTGCAGTAAATGAAAACGGCTCACCGTAATTGATGGGTTTTATCCATGCTGTCCATACATTTTCTCAGTTTATTTTACTTCATTAATCCAAAAATGAGACAGATCCAAGAATCAAGGGGACCACACAATGGGGATTGACCGGCCAACATTAAAAACTTGTTTGGAGACACAGAAGTTTCGGATCAAGTTGACATTTATGTTTTTCCTTTATTCAAGTCCATATGACCTTATGAACGGGTTGGATGGAAAAAAAATATTACGGTGGCCCATAGGAAGGTTTCATCTGTGGTTGTGATTATCACCACTGCTTCCTCTAGTGTGGTCCACTTGAATTTTGAATCTGCGTCATTTTTCTGATCATATTCTAAAATAATCTGAAAAAGATAATGGACGCCATAGATAAGACCCATACATCACGGTGGGGCCAACAGAGCCGCCCGTCTGGACGGATTATGTCCAAGCGCGGGACAGCACGAAATCCGCTTCCGTATCAGTCCTTCAACTCAACCTGCATCCCGCTTTTACAGGCATCGCGTTCTTGAAATAGGAAGTGGACGGTGGCACCGACTGCAGGGATATCCATGTGGCACGCCGTGGCCCAAGATCTGTGGGGCTCACTGTGATCGATGATTTTATTTGATCCACACTGTCCATCTGTATTTCCATCACATTTTAGGGCATTTGCCCAAAAATGATGCAGATCCAAAGCTTAAGTCGACCACACCACAGAAAACAGTGGGAATTGAATGGCTACTGTTGAAAACAAGTTTTGGATTAAGATTATATTTATGTTTTCCTTATCAAGTCAGTGTGACCTTATGAACAAGTTGGACGGCAAATAAACATTACGCTGAGCCCCAAAGAGTTTTTAATGGTGGGGATTGAATCACCAATGTTTTCGTATATATGTGGGTCCACCCATGATCTAGAAAATTTGTAACTAGAAAAGACTTGGACCATAAATAATGGTACTGGTGCTTATATGTGATTAGTTCTCTTGAGAAAAGAGCACACAAATATACAAATGCATTTTTGTGCCCTGGTCGTGTGACAACATCAAGAAGACATTCCATTCCCATTAACCTAGTCTTTACAAATGAGGGTTTTACACGGTAGTTTCCATAGGATGGTACCTATATATAGATGAAGCGGTTTCTATGCATAGCTCAAGAGGTAGGTGTTCTATGTTCCAACATTGAAGTCCTCGTTTCGAGTGCCCATGTGGTTGTGTGCCAGGATGTGTCAAAAAAGTAAATAATAATAATAATAATAATAATAGGAGAGAGAGAGAGAGAGAGAGAGAGACTGTGGATGAAGTAAAAATGTAATAAAAGAGATGCAATGAGTGGACAACCTGATGCATATAACTAGCAAATGTTAGCATTATATCAACTTATACAGTTGATGCATTACATGCATATTAGAGGTAATATCTTGAAATTATGCTTCTCATTCTGCTCTAATTACCTTTCAATATTTTATATATATATATATATATATATATATATATAAAGCTAAGTAGTTTTCTAGTTGTCCTTGTATGGCTTAGCTTACATGGCCATCACCTCCATCCGCAAGAGCCGAATCGGCCCGCCATTGCACTCTCTGGTTGGGTGGCAATCTTCCTGACCTTTGAGCTTCAAAATATAATAAGGACTTTGTAAGTGCATCTCCATAGTTAAAGGCAGCAAAGCTCTGTTGCAAGAGCAGCAATAAAAGCAACCCCAAACACAAGAAATTGGAAGCCATGAAGAAAAAGAAGGAGAAAATCTATATTTCAATAAAAAAAAAAAAGGAGCCTCTTTGTTCAAGGGCCTGTTGTATCCTCTACGTGGTGTTTGGACTTTGAAATGCTATGTATTTATAACTGCATTTTGAAGCCACAAATGGTATATAATATTTCATGCATGGACAGCTATACACTGCTCTCATTTCCTTCTCTCTCTTTTATTTTTTTTGGGTCAGTTGGTATTTACTGTATGCTAATTGCATCAGCCCCCACATGCACTTTTACACGTGGCACATGTGCCAACCTTCCGTATGTATGTAAAATCTAACCCGTGGATAAAATGGGCACATTCTCAAGATGACCTGATGCAAAATTCAGGCAGGTCAATTCATTGTAGACCCATTGGATTTGGACCGTTGGGAAGTCCTTTTAAACCATCCATCATTTTCGTAAAGTGTTGGATTGTCCAATGAGCTGACCCGGGTAATTTTTACATAAGGTGATCTACAAGATGAGATCCACCTTATGCATGGGCTAGATGCCATACACATGCGCCAGATTAGTGCGTGTGCTTCATAGATGTGTGCCCAAGCTTGTATATAAGTATACACCATACAGAATCCGTGAAGTTTACTAAGCCCACAAGCAGTTCACATGCCAATAGAGCACACGTGCTGGAGATCCATCAGATAAGCTACATTTTTAGATCTTCTAGCCTATAAATGTGGGCTCTCCCCTCTGCAGGTGGGCCACAATGTACGAAGTACCCAAAAAAAAAACGTATGGATGGCTGCCGAAGAAGTTTTTGACATCTGCTTTTTTTTACGTACGGAGAGTGCAATGGTATCATTTTCAGGCCAGAAGTTTGAAACAGGGTGGGCCCAACTGATGAAAGGCTCGGATCTCGCACACATGTACCATACTGTCATCCTGCTTGTGTGTAGATGGACAATACTCCACACGTGCGTGCCCTTTCTTTTTCTTTTTCCTTCCTTTTTTTTTTTTAATCCATTTTAGGATATGTAATTTTTGTATTGTAATTAGGCATTTTTACGGCAAATTTTCCGAGGAATCTGTGTTGCCTTCAAACTTAGAAATTACTTAGAAGGGCTTTTAAATGGATAAAATTACAAAAATACCCTTATATTTTTTTCCTTATAAAAATAATGAAATTCAAGACTTGTGAGGCCCACATGGCATGCGTGTACCATCTAACCCATTAAACATATGCACCACACCATGTTGATAAATTAACAGACAAAATGTCATAGATCATGAGATGGGCTACACTTGAATTCGAATATTTTGAATAGTGTACATTATTTTTAACAGATTATCCCACTTTATAATTAGATCAGAAGTATTTTTTACTCATCCAGTAATAATGTTAGTATGCATTTATTGGATGGGTTGGATGTGAGACACATATCAATTGAGCCTCCCAAGTATCAATTTTCCACTTTATTGTAGAGAAAGGGAAGAGAAGGTGATGATGTGATTTCACTTTTTTTAAGACTACTACAGTCAAATATCAAATACTGCAGGCTCTGTTTGGTAAAATCCAATTACTTGAGCATCATCTATCTGGACCGTTCACTAGTGGAGACCCACCAAATGGACGGCGTGCATGTCCATCACACATCATGGTGGAGCCCACTGAGTTTCACCACATTGTACCATTTCCCCTATGATTACCCAACTTAGATATGTACATTAAATATCAGAGATTACATAATACCAAAATGAAAAATAAATGAACTAGTGGACAACGTGGATGGATACCTCTCCATTCACCTAGTTGCATGTTGATTTATGGGTGTCCATATCACCTATCCGGACCGTCCATTAGGTCCATTCTACTCTTGATAGGCTTACTTAAAAAGTTTTTAGGATAAAATGATCTGAACCGTTCAAGTAGCATCACACAAGAATAGTCAAACAAGGTCCCGTCACTGATGATTAGGACCAATCGATTGCTATTATTTTTTAAAATTAGTTGTAGAATAGTGGACTGAACCTAATGGACGGTTCAGATAAGTGATGGGAATGCCAGTTAGTCCCCATACTAATAGATGATGCATGTGAGAGTTTCCAAGCACAGCGCACTGGCTGTAGGAACAATGGAAGGCTAGGCAAGGCATTCATGCATCTAATCAAAGATCACTAGATCTTGAAGGTTACTAATTTCACACGCCTATTCATAAGCAGGAACACGTGTGTTTGATCTGAGCTTTCCATCTTGTTGGAAGTAATGCTTATATCGTCTACCTCAGAATCAGGCTGTTTCACTCCTCAGATTCGCCACATGTACAAAGAAAACTGACCGTTAAAACAACTCATTCTAGCCGTCTTTTTTTACTGCATGATGTGGCCCACTACTAGGTGTGAATGGCCTGATTTTCAGGAAAGAAGATCTATAGAGTGTATCCCACTTGATGGAAGGTCAAGATTCCGTTCAAGTTCTCCATATTGGCACGTGTACGTGGATGGGCAGGGCTCCCTCTCGCCTATGGGATTTTTCTC
This sequence comes from Magnolia sinica, assembly GCF_029962835.1. Lineage (NCBI taxonomy): Eukaryota > Viridiplantae > Streptophyta > Magnoliopsida > Magnoliales > Magnoliaceae > Magnolia > Magnolia sinica. The sequence goes on along the minus strand of NC_080585.1, from coordinate 38,557,894 downwards.
ATCTTTCGATGATAGAACGTAATAATAACATAATCTGCCGAAGAAGGTAAAAATTAAAAAATAATAGTAATAAATAAATAATAAAAAGAAGAAATCTAATGAGCTTCTTTTTTATCTAATATCAGCCATGGTCACAAATCTCGTTCTCGGCAATTTCTCCGGATATTTTTCAGATTTTGAGTTTTTCCTGTGATATCACTTGGAAAATCTTGCCAAATTTTATTTTTTAAAAAAATTATTCTAAATTAGTAAATAAAATTACAATTTTAGCATATATTCAATAGCAAGTTCCTTAATGTTTTTACTGTTATCAAGTTAGTATCGTGATAATATCTTGATAAAAATATTATATTTAAAATTTTAGTATTTTTACTCCAAAACTCCTAAGGAATTGATACTTTACCAAATAATGCCTGCTTTTTAGAGAATGGAATTATAAAAATATTCTGATTTATTTTTTTTCTTTTAAAAAATATTAAAACTAAAGGTGGCAGAGCCAATGTGGCATGTGTATAACATCCAACCGCAATACATATGCACTACACCATTATAGTAACATTAATAAAACATCGGGCAAATCAGACCATAGATTAGGTGTACTTGAATTGGGATATTTAAGCGGTGCACATTATTTTTTATGGATTGGTCCACCTTATGATTGCATGCACTGGTCCCATCACCTACTCAAACAATCCATTAGATTCAATCCACTCTTTATTCACTACCGTGCAAAAACCATAACAATCTGATGGTCCTCAACGTCTGTGACTTCACCTATCTTCGAAGAATGATCTTGGCCATCCATTTTTGTGTGCCATTGACTGTACGGTTTGGATCATTCAGTCAGTATGATATTTTAAAGGAAGCCCACAGAGTGGAATGGATCCTTATCGATATACCCGATAGATGATGCCTTAGCCAATAAGTCCAAATACAACTAGGTAGATGAAAAGGTTTCCATACATTTCACCCACTGAATCATTTCTCTTTGATGGGATTGATGTCGTGACGAGCTTATTTCATGCAGGTGGAACCCACATTGATAAGGATCGTTGATCCTATGGGCCCACAACTGATGAGGTGAATTCTAGATCGAAAGATCACATCTTTATTTATTTATTTCTGTACAATCGCTTTGTTTTTTTTTTTTTTTTTGGTTGGTCATTGATCAAAAGGTGAAAAGCCTCTAATACGGAATTATTTTTTTTTTTTAATCAAGCCACCGTCCAAACCACAATGGAATGTTTTGGATGATGGTACAATTAGGTAGTGGGCACCCAATAAATGGTCCAGATCTAATTGCCCACATGGTGGGCCCGTTCTCACAGTCACGTGCCATATTTACACTCACCTACCGCAAATCTTTTTATCCAAACTGATTAAGCATTCCATGGTAAAAGAAATCAATTTCCTCTTCCACCATGTAAGAAGTGTCCTGAATTCCCTATTCCTGGAATACAGCATAGTTATTGCAATCCAAATGTAGGAGGATTGTAATCATCACTGGTGATTTGATCTACCACAAATCTCTTATCTAAACTTGTTCTAGAAAGAAAGAATCATCTGTTGATAGGTGTGGGTATGGCCCATTACAGACCACATAATACCTTTGATGGACCAGAAATCATACACCAAAACCCACAATCCTAAACATTCCATTTGAGGACTCTGATGTGGAAAGAAAATAGATGGTCATGAGAAAAGTAATCAAAGTTCCCTTAACCATCACGTTTTCGTTTTAAAAGCATCTGGTTCAAAAGCAAGAATGTCCCAATCTATGTGAATTTTGAGATATGGTCCAATCCAATGACCTGACCTACCTGATGATTTATTCATTTCTCTCACACATTTCTGGATTTGTAGTGTGTAAGGAGAGAGCCAGCGCTGCAATTTTACTAATTTAATTATTAAAAAAAAAACTAATTTGATCATTTTTCACTCATAATCCTTCCAAGAGCTGCACTCCTATAAAATGAGAAGGTTCAGCGACCATTCGGAATTTACTTTGGGAAAAATACTTTGATATAAAAACCCCACAAACGGTGGCCATCATCACGGCTACATCACATTTGGGTTGTCTTCTGTTGGATAGGAGGGAATCACAGGGAGAATTATGTAGCTGGGACCCACATAAATGAAACAACTATTATGAATATACATGTGCTTAGCCAACCCATGCTGCTCAAACCATGAGATCAATGGTCACAGTACACCCAAAAACCGCAATGATCAGCTGCTCTGGACCATCTGATATAGGTCATTGGATTTTCACGGATGGGCATTTTGCTTCAACAGTTCATTGAAAGAAACAACTGGACGGTTAGACTTGCATAACCAGTGAAATTTCATGGCTATGCACCAACAACCGCCGGGCAGACAATTTGAGCAAACATGGGTTAAGCTACAAATAATGATAGATGCAATTATAACTGATTAGAAGCAAAGAAAACCATAAATGGATGCAGTTCTCACTTAACAAGAAAACCAAAAATCTGTCCCCACAAGGGTTTTAGTTTGAAGATGCTACCGCTAAAGTCTATATGTACAAGGTACGTCCAAATAGGCAAACACAGAAGCTTGTGTGTATTCACGAGTGATAGGTGCGGGAACACCAGAATATCCACACATGCTTGTGTCATTCTCATGTAATGATCGGATAGAAATGGAAACTGCACCGCATGTTCTGCACAGAAGTTCATTCACTGAATTATATGTGATATGAAAGGACTCCAAAGGCAAAACTGATCAAATGCTTATCAACAAGGAGGAGAAATTTCTGTTCACAAATCACTAATTGAGCAATAAGTGAAAAGTGCTAAACATTTCAGTGATCAATAATGCTTGTGATTGTCTAGACAAACTGTAGAGGTTCCACTTTGTATGTGTGGTCTAGATCATTTGTTCCAGTTGACCCCTAGTAAATGGATGGCCTTGCTTTTTATTTTTGAAAACCTAGGATGTTTTATCCTAAGCTGGCTACCCATTAATGACAAAGTGAAAGGTTTTGAAAATACAAAACGTCAAAGGGTAATGTTTAGAAAATGCTGAATTTTCTACCTAAGCTGGCTAAATGGTAATGTCAAAGGGAAATGTTTTAAAAATCTAGAATGTTTTACCCTGAGTTGACTAACCAGTAATGTTAAAGGGAGAGGATTTTCATGAAAATATGAAATGTTTTACCCCAGGTTGGCTACCAATGAAGGAATTAAATTCACCTAGGATTAGGAGCATCTCCTGAACACAATTTGCAACCAAAAATGTAGAATATCCTCCAAAGACCTTGAAAACATATCCAGAAAAGACCCAAGAGATGTTGCATGCACATCTCATAAGCCCAAATTTTGAAGCCCACACCCATCTTTTTATTGTCAACGACTCTTAAGGTGCAGAAATTGGCTTTCCACATTCTGGATAGTGGGCTTTCAGAGTCTCTGGGACAGGAAAATCCCATTTTCATGCCCTAGAGAACCCTTGTTTTCCACACTTCCACTTTGAGCCTCGAAATCTCCTACTACCACTAACTATTTTCAAGAAGCCCTTTTGCCCTGTAACCCATAGGGTTAGCTGCAAATCAAGCCCATAAGCAACCCAATCCAATCCCCAAGCACAGATGTAATCAAATTACCAAATTGTGCACGAAAACAATTTAGACTTAGATTTCAGAAAAATGAAAGCCCATGTCTTCTTAACCCTTCAAATTCTGATACCAAACCAAAACCATTGGTGAGGCTATCAAGGAGGCTTTCCAACAAGCCCAAAGGCCCATTTGGATGCACCCACAAAAGGGGCTTTTGATGCCGAACACAAACACCACTTTGAGCGTGGAAATAGGTGCTAAAAAGCCCACCAGCCGAGAATCAGTCCCATTTGTTTTCAGCAGGTAGACCAACAAAGCAGGCAGGAAAGCCCTTTTCATAGAAGCCCCCTTTTGTAGTTGTGTAACTCACATCCAAAGGGGCCCCAAGATCACCCAAAACTGAGACTTGAGTAATGAGATCTTTAGGAAAAAAAAACTAAAGGGTTTGCGAGGAGAAAATCAGGCAACCTTCGTGCAGGAGAGTTGATTCATAGTAACATTTATGCCCTTGCGTGAAAATCCAAAGCCCAAAACCCATTTTAGTTGACTTCTTTGACCAAATTTCAACCAAAATACCCCTTAAACACCTACTAATTATGACGCACCCTTCCAACTTTTCACCAAACAACTCCCAACCAATCCTTGGTGTGTGATGGCAGTCCTAAGTTCAAGGAATCATAGGATTTGGAAGCTTGGCCCATTCTCATACAATTCTCTTTAGCTACCAACCTACCACACATTAACTCTATGAATAGATACCCCTCTTCCCCAAGGGAGGGATCTTTGCCCAGATCGAAGGTCGTTCTGGTATGCTGTACAGGAATAGGTGCGTTGTACACTGGTTCCTCCAATACATGGTAAGCTAGGGGTAGGATCATGACTATCACTGAAGTAATATATACAATACATTATTATATACAAACAGATAATGCAATTTATATCTGTAATGTATTATTATCATAGATCACAAATGATCATATAGCACATGTATCAAAGTGAAAGAAGTTTTGAGAAAGATGAAAAAGAAAGGCCATCATACTAGATGATATATCAATAGAGATATGGAAATGCATGGGAGATATTGATTATTGTGGTTGAGAAAGTTGTTTAACAAGATTTACAGGTCTAAGAAAATGCATGATGAATGGAAGAAAAATAACCGGTTATAAGAATAAAGGAAAAATACAAAGTTGCACTAACTATTCTGGGATCAAACTCATGAATCATATGAAACTATGGGAGAAAGTGACTAAGCAAAAACTGAGGAATGAGACGAATACATTAAATATATACAACACATCATTATTTACGAATTGATTATGTAATTTATATATGTAACAGTGAATGTTATTATTATAGATCCCACATAGATAGTATTATATGATATGTTACAATTCAAATATATATATATAGTGAAAGAAGCTTTGAGAAAGATGAAAACAGGAAAGGCCTTCAAACTAAATGGTATAACATTAGAAGTTTGGAAATGCATGGGAAATACTAGGCTATTTTGGTTGACAAAGTGGTTCAAACGTAGAAGAAAATGCCAAACGAATAGAGGTAAAGTACCATGGTGCCTATTTATAAGAATGAAGGAGACATACGAACTATTTTGGGATGAGTCATCCTATAAAACTATGAGAGAGGGTGATTAAGCAAAGACCAAGGCATGAGACTAATAAATTAAAAAATCAGTTTGGTTTCATGTCAACGAGATCAACCACGGAAGCTATTTTCCTACTTGAACAATGGATGGAGATACAGAGGGAAAGGACGATCTCCACATGAACTTTATTAACTTGAAAGCATACAATAGGGTCACTAGAGAGTGGAACCTGGTTGGTGTTAGAAAAAAAAAGGAGTTTCAAAAGTGATGAGTGAGACATGATTAAGGATGTGAATGAGGTAGTGGTAACAAATGTGAGGACCACTAGTAGAGAGATTAGTTCCCAATTATTATAGGCTTGTACCAAGTATCGGCAATGAGCTTGTATCTTTTCACCTTGTTTATGGACGAGTTAACAACAAAGTGTTCCATAACAGTAACGGTGACCATAACGGTTGTTATGGTCTTACAAAAAATTCAAATTTAAAAAAAAAAAAAAAAAAAAAAAATTTAAAAAGAAGAAGAAGAAGAAGTAGTAGTAGTAGTTTTGGGGACCATTTTGGGGCCGCTACATGTCATTTTTTCTATAACAGCCATTATGGCCGTTTCGGCCCCGTAACGTGAAACGTTTATGACCGGATTCATTACTGGACGGCCGTTACGTAACCGTTTTGGCATACCATGGTTAACGAGGCATTCATAGGAAGAGAACCCATAGTGTATTTTGTTTTCAAATGACATAGTTTGATTGACAAGGCGAGAGGGGGCGTAAACATATAAGGAGGGTGCTTTAAAATTAGTCAAACTAAAACAAAGTATATGGAGTGCAATTTTGGTAAGAATAAGAGTGGTAATGAGGAATTGGTTAGGACTGCTAACAAAGAACTTTTTGAAAATGATAACTTTCAATATATTGGCTCAATAATTCATAGAGTGTAGAGAGAAGGATGTTGCCCATAGAGTTCAAGGTGGATGGAAGAAATTGAAATGCGCCTTGGGAGTTTTATGCGATCGTTGTGTGCCACTCAAAATAAGGATTTTTTTTTTCTTTCTTTGTAGAATAAGCTATAAGACCAACCATGCTTTATAGGACAGAATGTAAGCCCCGTATCTTAGACCATACCGTTCCGTAGGCTTCCGCGATCTTCCCAGTTGAATTTTAGCAACCTTCGACCTTTATCCGACGTTTGCATGTGATCCTAAGCCGAGTCCTGTCAATCCGAGTCGGATCAACCCGAGACTTGTACCCTAGTGACCGCGCCGTCACCGCGGTTCCAACGCCGCGACTCGCGCACCGAACCGATACCCAGGCTAGAAGATGTCAATCTACGTTTATTCCGAAGAAACGTCGCGCGTTGCGAATTATGAGGGAATCTCTACCACATGTCTCATCAATCAATCAATCAAGTACACTCCATACCTCAAGTACAAGTCAAGTACATGCAACTCATCTCTCTCTTTTCCATAAGTCAACTCTCTCTCTCCCTACCCATCCCTCTTTTACCAATTTTCAAACCAAACCATACCTCCCATCACCTCTCCTTACATCACCCATCACTCCATCACCTCTTATCACCCATCACTTCTCAAATATCTCAATCAACAAAAAAATTTCACACGTCCAACCCCTCTCTCCCAAACCACAAGTGTGGTCCACCTTCTCGTCTTCCATCTACACCCTCTCATCTTTCATCTACACAATCAATCTCCCATCAACCTCCATCAAAAGGCAAGCTAAGAAGCATTGGAGTCTAAGGGACCAAGAAGAAGGAAGATAAGGTGGGTGATTTACCATTATTTTCGATTTTAGGGCCCACTTGTTGGCGGGACCCATTTTGATGTATGTAATTTAAGCAAGATGGGCCCATAGTGGCAGGGTCCCTCTATCTCACCGTATATTTCTCTCTCTCTCTCTCTCTCTCTCTCTCTCTCTCTCTCTCTCATTGTGATGGTGTGGATCCCACCAATATGTGTTATATCTACCCCGTCTATCTACATCAGACGGTGTGGCCCACCCTATTGCAGGTGATGATCCACACCATCCATTGTTTGGATGGGCCCAATACATCCTTCTTTCTATATGTTATATTTTATATAATATATAATATATATATAATATAATATGTATTGTATATATATAATATAAGATATATATTATATGTATATATGTTGGTGGGCCACGTCCACATGGGACCCACCACAATGATGTGTTTATGTATGTCGTCCAGCGTCCTTGGACGCTGGACGTTGGCGAATAGTGAAGTGTAAACTGACATGGGAGTGTAGTAACGAGCTAGCCAAAAGAGAAGGGAGTGGTGGGCCACTTATGCAGGCTCCATCTTGATGTTTTTATATAATCCAAGCCGACCATCCTATTTCCCAGATCATTTTAGGCGTTGAGCCGAAAAATGATCTCAATCCAAATTTATGATGGGCCGTAGCATAGCAAACAAGTTTCCTACCATTAAAATACCTCCCTGATGCTCCTGTATAGCAAAAACCATCCAATAATGGACTCGATGGGATTGTATCGAGCCACAGGGACCAATGGCTGGGATGGATTCGTCTGTGGTGGGCCCCATCTATCAAAAACCATCAGATCTTTGGTTTTTCAAAAAAAAAAAATGGAATAGAAGGCAGCAGCATCTGCTACTGCCACTGTCAGTGGGCGGGCGGACGGACGAGCTGGGCCTCACAGCCCCAGCTATGGGCCCCACTGTGATGCATTTCGAACATTCACACCATGCACTTGTTGGGTCCACTCAGACCAGGTGTCCACCCCAAAAATCAGCCTTATACGGAACTCAGGTAGGCCACATCATTTAAAATCATGCGAAGACATGCTAAAACATATAAAATCACTTGGTGGGGCCTACCTGAGTTTTGGATGTTGCTGAAACTTGGTCTGGACCGTCAGCCAGGTGCGACTCACATAATGAGTGGGCTGGATTTGTGAACCACGTTTCGGTGGGCCCCACCCCCACGCCCAGGTCCAAGTAACCTTATAAACAGGTTGGACGGCATATAAATATCACGGTGGTCTCCTGCCCACGTGACCAATCAACAGATTGGTGGCAAATAAATATTTCAGTGGGCCCTACCCCCCTGGTCCACGTGGCCTTGTGAACAGGTTGGATGTAAATAAACGTTACAGTGGGCCCAAGGTCCACGTGACCTTATGAATAGATTGGATTGCAAATAAATATTACAGTGGGCCCTAGGCCCATGTGACCCTATGACCAGTTTGGATGGAAAATAAACATCATGTTGGCCCCAGTTTGGATGGACAGTATGTTGGGCCCTAGGTTGGGTGGAAATTAAACATTTTGGTGGGTCTTACTTAAGACCCATTTATGCATGTGTTGTGTCCACAATTGTGGACCTCCATCACGAAATATGTGACTTATCTATACCTTCCATCCCTATGGGACCCACCATGATGCATGTGTTTCATCCAACCGTCCAACCATTTTTGGAAAATGATTTTTAGGTTTAGGACGAAAATAAGACAGATTTATTTATCAAGTGGACCATAGTGCGCGGTGAGGATTGAACGGCTATCTTTGAAATCCTTGAGATCTTATGATTAGATTGGATGGGAAATAAATGTTATGGCAGGCCTTGGAAATTTTAGGAGTGGAAATCATTATCACCACTTATATTTGAGTGTGACTCATTTAATATACACGTGGCCATGTGGTGTGGCCCACTTACCATATTTATGGCCCATTGTTAAGGCCCACCTTGTTATATATGAGATCCCTGTAATGCGGCCCATTAGATGTATTTGGGGCCCATGGGTCGAGGCCCAATATGATGTATATAAGGCCCCTTTCAATGTGTGATTCCGCCATGATAAATGTATTGTATATCCACACTGTCTACCCGTCTTGATGGCGCAGGGCCCACTTGCTACATGTGTTGGGCCTGCCTACACTGTACAGGCCCACCATCCTGTGTGTACTTCACCCACACCGTCCACTTGTGCGGCCCACCTAGATGTACGTATTTTGTATCCACACCGTCCATAATGTTGGGATAGTGCTGGACAATGTTTGGTTGGCGCCGATTTACATGGATATGTTTGTACAAGTGCTGATCATCATGCGTGGGCCATTAGGTGTAGTGATACCCATGTTATACCTACAACTATTGGAATGATTTTTGGTGCGGCCCATATAATGAAGCCCACCTTGATGTATTAGTACAGCCCATTGTGACGTATGTGGCCCATTATGATGTGTTTGGCCCATGTGCGGGCCATCTGTTTGTTAGGTCCATGAGACGTGGCCCACTGTGATAGATCCGAGGCCAATGGGCAAGGCCCATTAGTGTAGCACATATGATGCAACCCACTTGATGTGTATGAGGCCCATTGATGTGGCCCACTTATTGTATTTGAGGCCCACGGGTTGCGGCCCATTATGATGTAATGGGGCCCATGGGTCATGACCCATTGAGATGTATACTCGGCCAATACGTTGTGGCCCATTGAGATGTGTTTCCGACCCATTTAGTGAGGCCATTGTGATATATTCCTGCTCATATGATGAGGACCATTGAGATGTATTTCCGGCCCATGTGAGGCGGCCCATAGCGATGTGCATTAGGCCCATGTGATACGACCCGCTTGATTTATGAGATCATTGTGTGAGGCCATGGGCCCACTATATGTTTGGCCTTATGTGGGTCACTCGTTGGGAGCAATGTCGGTTAGATGTCCACATTGTGACCTTCTCTTAGGCCTTGTTAGGCTCATTCTCTTCGTGGCTTAACCCAAATAAGTGGGGCCCATTCGCCGTAGACGGATGGCTTCGTGCTTTCGGATTTGATATAACCACGGCCGAGTACCGATCTTTATACTATGGTTGATCGGCTGATCATTTATAGACCCCGCTTTGTTTATCTGTTGGTTATCAGTGCCATTGTCATGACCGATTTGCCGATTCCGATTATTGACCGATTCCAATTGTCGTGGTCGATTGCTGAATATCGATCGAGGCTGATTATCGATCGAGGCCGATTACCGATTCTAATCTATCTTAGCCGATTGCCGAATATCGATCGAGGCTGATTATCAATCAAGGCCGATTACCGATTCTGATTGCCGAGGCCGATTTTGATTGCCGAGGCCGATTGTCGAGACCTATATGATGTATATGCGATCCATAGTTAAGGCCCATTGTGATGCATTGGAGGGTCAGGCGATGGAGTCTATTGTGATGTATGTTAGGCCCATGTGAAAGGTCCATCGTGGTGTGTATTACGCTATTGAGAGGGACCCATGGTGTTGTATGTTTGGCCCTAGTGTGAGGCCATGGGTCCACCATTCCTTGGGGGACAATGTTTTGGTTAAATGTCCACATTGTTGTGATTGATGGTCGATGCCGGTTATTGATACCGATTATGAGTATGTGACAGCATAACATTATGATACATGCCCATACGCATCATCTGTATGTTGGTTATGAGATGTGATTGATCATTGCATATGTCATTGAGCATGTTGTTATGAGACTCACTGATAGGCGGAGGTTATCTCACTTGAGCACGCGGTATGCGCAAGATTGATGCATGACTGGATTGTATGACTCATGCATCTCACATTATGATTACTGTACGCCCTAGCGACATCAGGGCCGTAGCCTCCACAGGCATATCTTGGATGACCAAATGGAACATCGGAAATGTTTGGTTCTAGCATATGGGCGCCATAGATGTCTCTGGGTGAAAATCCCTAAACCTCTGTGGTCAGGAGACGCCCCAACGTCGAGATCGAGTGGATATATGAGCGCATGAGGGCCGTATACCAGTAGGCCGCGTCTCCCACTGTCTCGTGGTCGGTTGGGAAGGGGTGTGACCTTACCCGTCTGAATGAGGGGGCAATGTCTAGGTTGAGTTTGACCAGCTTGAAGAATGGGTCCGCTATTGACGAGCCAGGCCCAATATTGGCAGGCAGATAGTGAGGTCTCTTCCACTTACCCAGTTGTGCGCTTGGATAGGGACGGCAAGCTGGCGTAGAGTGTAATAGACCCGGGTGATGATCCCAGAGAGGAACCGTACTGATTTGTGGACTTATTGAGTAGGAATTGCATACTTATACATTCATTTTATTCACTATCCACTTGGGCTAGTGGTGCGCAACTAATTGTTGTGTACCTTCGCATGGCCAGGATTTCGGTTGGGCGCGCGACTAACCTGAGATCAGGAGTTTACCACACTGAGTCTGACTATCCAAATTTAGGTATGGGACTAGTTTGGATAGAAGTCCCTTGTGGTGGACTCCGCAGCCTGCGATACTACGTACTATCATCCCGACTCCACACTCCAGCATGGTCATTCCATTCGCACCGCATATTACATTGCATCTGCAGTACTTAGCATTTTGGGTTACCTGTGTTCTGCATTTATATGGTTTAGATACGGCATCTGATATTTGACTCTTTATGACTCCTCATTGGTATAGTTGATCTGTATTGCGTATTCTGAAATTGCTTGACTCATGGGCTTGTCAGTATTTTCTCTTACTCTGATACCATATGATTCATGACCTTACGCCTATTTCGATATTGTATGATTATGACATTGCGTTGAATACTTAGCACTTACCTTGTGCACACACCTACACCACCCTCTAAGCTTTCTATAAGCTTATGCACGATAGATGCGTGCAGGTGAGGTTAGATTGCAGAAGTGTTGAGCTTGGAGCGTGCAGCGGTCTTCTGGAGCTTGATTTTTGATTTTTTTGTATTTCCCTTTCAGCATTGTACTCAAATGATTATATTAGTGGATATGTAATGTTGATGTTGCTTTTGTGAATTGGGTAATCTTGTGGTTGTGCTTATTACGAGTTAAATGTACAAAAAAAAAAATCCTCCTTGTAGGATCCCAGGATCGAAATCTGGCGTATGAACGCTAGGAGCCAAGAATGGGGTACTACGAAGGCTGTCAGCACCGGATTCGGCAATCAGGATTCCTGTGAATCCAATTTCCAGGTTCGGGGCGTGACACAGAATGTCGGGCAGTTGAGGAACCACATCATAGGATGAGTGTAGCTGAAATGAGAATGTTGAGATGGATGAGTTGCAAGACGAGGAAGGACAGAATTAGAAATGAAGGCACCCAAGGGAACTTAGAATCAGCACCACTAGGTAATAAGATGAGGGAATGCAGACTTTAAATGGTTTGGTCATGTGCAATGGAGACCAAGAATTGCGCTGGATTGGAGTTGGTGCAACTGCAAGTTGAAAGCTTTAAAGGTCAAGAGGAAAGCCCAAAAGGACATGGGCAGAGGTGACCTATAGTCCAACTGATGTTTGGCCGTTGATATAGTGGAACAGCAAGAGTACAAATCATGTGGTCGACCCCAATTAGTAGGGATAAGCATTAGATGATGATGCTAACGATGATGAAAACATAAACATCTATTCTCCAAATTAAATTTATATTACATCTTAATCAACACTAACATAACAGAACAAAAAATTTCAGGTCCGTAAACATAGCATTCCGGATTGCAAATGACCTGTAAATCGGAACGCAAAACCTAGGGGGATTGGCAATTTAGGTAACATTGGTCTTTATCTTGAGTTCTCTAAGCCTTAGGTATAGAAGCCTAGGCTATACCATGGCTAAAATTACTGCAAAATTCACGAAAGAAATGAAAAGACCACACAGTATATGGCTCTAGAGTTTAAAGTCGTGGGAATGTCTCAATCCTAAAAGGTTAAGGAGTGTGGATCAACCCCCGGGTTTCGAGCACCAGCTTTGGTGAACTCATGAGGAGAAGAATTCTCTTGCTCTATCTTCTACCCAATTCCTAGACTAATTCAACAAAGACATTGGGGGAGGACAAGACCCTCCAATCACAAAGAAAGCTTAAAGATCGTGAACCGGAATTCCCAGCAGCCAATCCGCCGCAAAAACAACTCTCGTACCAAATTCTCTTTTATTCATTTGCAAATTCATTTTTTAGCAATTAAAGTTCCATTTTGAAAATTCCATCCAAGGAATTATGCTTCCAACAAAAAGTAGAGACCATGCATTTGCGCACATGGGGAAGGGTAACTACAACCTTCCCCATCAGCACAGCCTTCTGCAGAATCTCTAGTTCTAGAGTCATTTTCTATAAAATTCAGAAGTGCTTTGAATGACTGAAACCATAGACTTTCTACCCATCCTTGGGTTTTCTCAGCATTTGTTAGTGTCAACTCCATAATTTTCCACTACAACATCCAGTTGGAATTTTCATACTGTTCATAAAATTTTAACAGCAGTCGAATTTTTTCCCAGATATGATCTTGAGAATAAGAGTTTAGGGCTCAACATCATCATTAAGAAGCAAAATGATTGACAAATGAGAATGGGCTCACCATGCTGGTGCTTCAAATGTGCCAAAGTGGCACCTGTGTGAGATCCAAGCTGCTCATTAGCAGGGCCCATCGCTAAAGATGCCCTAGGACAAGAAATAAGCCAATCTGCTCATCTTGCAAGCCACATACATATGTTGGATTCAGTCCATCGATTAATTTCTTCTAAAGTCTGTTTCTTTTGCACATATATGGTCCACCTAGCAAACAGAATGGCATAGTTTTGCACCAGAGCATCTGAATGGCAGGGCCACCCAATGTGCAGTTTGGATCTCACAAACGTCTTCCAAATTGGCACCTGTTAGCTATTTGTATTTTGGAATGGAAGTAGCAAGAGTCCTGTTTGCATGGCTCAAAGGGATGTAAGAATTTAAGCTTGTCAGTATGGTGTCAATAGATCCACGAGCATTGGCAATAAATATACACATCATTTCCACTTTTAGGTATGCAGTAGATTGTATATGCGATTGTGAACAGGTGGGCGTATTTTTCAGTTAGAATGGTTGTATAAAGCATTGGCTGTTAATTGCAAAATTCAAGCTTTGCTAACCCCACATGCATGTGCAATAAAGCTCATGTATGCGCCACACAAGTGCCAGCATGACATGATAGGTCTGAGATTCAATCCATCAGTTAGACCGGCAGGCATCACTATATCAATGCCCTAGCCCAAGAATCAAGTTGATCCACTGGTCAGGTGGGCCAAAATTTGTAAATCAAACGTATGGCTCTGAAAAAGTTGGCTAAAGTTTTCTAACCCATCCACCTGTTCCCAACATTGATGCCCAAATGCTGAGCAAACCAGATCTATTTTTGGGAAAACATGTACAAGGTTGACCAACCTGATGGATGGATTGGATCTTGGACATATGTGCCATGCTGACATGTGTGGCATGTACTCAGGGTATTCCATAACAGTAACAGTGGCTTCAATGGCCACCGCCATTACTGTTACAACACGAACCATAACCTCTCTTTTTCTTTTTTCGAAAAATCTGCTTCAGCCCTCTTACGGGCCTTTTTTCCTGTAACAACTGTTTCGGCCCCATAACACAAACAGTAGTAACCATTACCATTACATAACCATTTTGGCATACCATGCATGTACTTGAGCTTTGTTGCAGACACGTGAGCACTTAGCAAAGCTCACAAAAATCATACAACTAGAAGCGAAATCAGATTTAGCAAGATATTTCTAGAAAAAACTGACCAGTTTTATACAGGTTACTTCAGTTTTCACAAAGAAAGGCCAGAAAAAAGCAGCTCCAGCTCCTCATCCTGTGAGGAACTCCTCTGCCAAATATTAAAAAGAAAAGTGAGAACGCACGAAAAGTAACATCAGATGAACACGCTGAAATCTTTAACTTGGGAATTTCATAAACTTGTACAGACAGAGATGACATATGACAGTAACTGAAACTTCATAAAATATACTGATGCAAGCAATTTGAGCCAATTTAAACAACTAGAAAGTGCACATTTCTAAGGGAAAATTCTTAGATGCTCTCTTTTCCGTCCATCCCTTCACTTAAATTGTTAGAGAGGAATAAAAAAAATTGTGCTCAAGGATGCAAAGTTACATTCTTATTCAGCAGCCAGAATATCAAATGAAGGAAATCAAATTTAAGCATACAAAGGTTGAATCTAATACTACCCTCGAGTTGAAGCAATCTTCAAGACTGATAAGTTATTTTAATCCAGTGCGCATAAGGTTCCAACTTATTTGTAATAAGTAGACCAAAATCTTAATTTTTGTACATTATGTGCATCTTGATTAACTTCAAATAATTAAGGGATCATTTTGCATAACATGCATAATTGGTGACGAAGCAGTAAAAGGGCAATACTACTATATCTCAACTCAAGGGCTGATCATTCAATTCAGATTATGAAATTTCACAAATACTAGGAAATGGTGTGAATCGTGTGACACTTGCATGGAAGCTGCAGCAAACTTTCATGTTTGTATAGCCCAATCATGTATAATGACTTGGAAAGCACATTTGTAAAGCCCCATCAACCACTTAAATTGTAATCCGCCCAATCTTCGTGGTATCATAGGGACCTTGCACAGTGATGAGAGACAATCAATGGCCCCATCGTGGAAGATCCACAAAGCAGAAGTGGCACCAAACGGCTGATCCTAACAGTCCAAAATAGATTAATTAAGCAGAGGACTTTCTTTATATTGCTTGCCCATGATTCTCGATAATCACTTTTACTGAACGATGTTTTCACCATTCGACCAATGGAGTCAGATTGATCACAATTGAAAAGGTGACCATCCATCATGGGATTCACGCATTTGATTACCAATCCCCTTGAATATTCACTCTGATTGGTTGATCCTAACCACCCAATCATGGCTAGGAAATGAATGGTATATACTGAACTATACTAAAAAAGCTCCAGACACTGATGTAGATCATTCTTCATGTGCGGCCCACTTTTGATTACCCATGCCTCTCAATTATCGCTTTGATCAAATTATCGTAACCATCTGACCAATGGCAAAAAGGAAAAAACGATTGTACAGACCAAATTACACTATAAAAGGTTTGGCATGATCAGGTTGACATGTGAATGGTGTTTGGTGAACGTGTATCAGCATGGTCCCTGCTATTATTTAAAGCCAACTACTTAGGCTTGCCCTTTCCACTTTTGGTCCAATGTGGGTGCATGTACCTGCCTCGGTGACAACTTGTGTGCCTATGTTTAAAAACCAACTCCAAAGTTCTTGGAGAAAGGGCAAAATGATAACATACGGATCATCCATATATGCACCCACATTTGGTAGCCTATGCCTGTAAAAAATTTCTTTTGACTGGATAAATATAATTAGTCGACAACATGAGGTTCTTACCGCACTTTTAAAGTTGCAATTCTAGTTTCTACTAGGAATAGAAAATAACAAATGGTGTCTAAGGGCCCTAAATGGGATTTCAAGCCAATACAATTGAAATAAATTCAATTTCTCAAACATCATTGAGGTTAAATCATTTAGCCAACTTGCATCTGAATTGCAATTTAAGGCATGTCTGAATGCACTCTAACTTGCTGCCAATCAATTTTTCAATGAATGTGTAGCAAGATGGAACCCAAAAATCATATTACAATCTACTTGAATTACAAGTAGGGCTATCATTACAATCTACTTCAATTACAAGTAGGGCTGTCAATGGGCCAGGCCTGGGTTTGTTTTCAGCCTAGATTTTGAACTGATGTGGACCTGACAGGCCAGTCAGCTTAAATTTTGAGTATGCTGGCCCATTGACAGCATTAATTATGACAAACCAATCAAATGGTATTATCCCTTTATGATTTTCTGTTTCCTTTCGGATACAGTAAAACATGATCACAACAATTTACTTGTGTGGGGTCAATAAACCCAGGGGAAATGTTCCTATAAGGTTGACCTCTGTGAGCCTCACAGTCACCATGAGGTGTGTTGGACATCCATACCATTATAAGGCCTAGAGCCCAACATCCAAACCAATCCATAACTACGATGAGGCACAACAGGCTGAGAGTGGATGCCACTCATTAAAACCCTCCTGATTTTTTATAGGCCCCAGAAAGATGTGGTTCAGACATCTCACCCATCCATTATGTGCGTCCCACCTGGATGAGGGGTTCCACCAAATTTCAGGCCATTCCAAAACTCTGGTGTGCCCCCACGAAGTGATTTTAGATGTTTGAGGCAAATTTTACACTATTCTAGATGGTGTCGCCCACCTGAGTTGCAGTCCGGAAACGGCTGGTGTTTGGAGCATCCCATGTTTAGGAGGGGAATCACCAGATGCATGGTTTAATGCCCAACATACATCACAATGGGGCCCACAGCTCGACCTTACCATAACTTACAGTAAGATCGACCTTATAGAAACTTTTCCCAAAGTATGGAGATAAAAATCATGGGTGCAGTTTTGAGGCATGAAGCATTCGCCTTGTAGTTTTGAGGCACATGCCTCGCAGGCATCAACCCTTGAGGGGAGTGTTTCAAGCTGTTGAGGTTGTGTTGTAACTTGTGCGTCACCTTGCACCAGTGTTTTAAATAGCGGTAGCGTGATGCGTAGCGCTCAGCCCTTTATAGCATGTAGCGTAAATACGTAGATGTAGCGTAAGCTACATGATACTTCTATTTTTTAATTTAAAAATATGACAAATATAATAAATAGTGAAAAAAAAAAAGGGAAAAAAATATAAAAATGCCTAAAAGATTATTCATTTTATCAATTATAAGCATGTTCAAAAAAGTTATTAGTTATCGTTTATCAAAAGCCAATCCACATATATAAGCCAAATCAAATAATTATCACATCAACAACTTTCTAAGAAAACCACTTTAATTAATAATGTCTAATTGAAATCACAAGTCACAATTATGAAAAGAAATAAAAATCCCATAGGTAAAAAGTATCAAGTACAATACAAGTGTCACATTCCTTGACATTAGAAACAAAGAAAATGTGAAAAAATAGTAAAAAATTAAAATAAAATAAAATAATACATTGTAGCTTACGCTATGGATGCTACGCGCTACGTAGCTGTAGTGTACGCTACGACCCCTGTAGTGTACGCTACAAGGGATTTATGCTATTTGGGATGCTACGTAGCGCTACGACCACGCTACGCTACGGACACTATTTGAAACACTGCCTTGCACACCTTTTGAACATTGGCATCAACATCCGAGATTTAATTATAATGCAAGTAATACTACTAAAGTAATCAAATGCATATTGGATATCATTTGAATGTGAGATTCCAGATCCTCCTCACCTGAATGGAAATTAGGTGCAGAATTTTGTTGAGTACACGCATGCGATGTGTTGCATAGTTACTGTGTGCAGGAAGTTTGGTCATTCTATCCATTTCTGCTTGAACCACTGCCGTCTTCTCATCACACCTCTTTTGACTCCATTGGCCAGTTGCCATAGAACTGTCTCTACCATCTTTAGTTAGGTCATGGGCACTACTGCCCTTTACACAATTGAGTGGATCCAGTTTTATGATGCCCTGCACAAAAGAAACAAGAATAAGGACTGAGCTCTTTGCATAACAAGCAAGGTATAAAATCTCTTCCAATGAGTTTTTATCAACTGAAATATCAATGTTTCAAACAAAATTACAATGTCAAAATGCATGTGTTGCTTACACTACACAAATCAAGGAAAACACGGGAGATTACTTATCATTCATCATGTATACTATTGATGTAGTTTTCTGGTCATCCCTTCTAGACTGTCACCTACTTACAAAACCAAACCACAACGAGGACCCTGGCTGCTGCAGGGGACCCTCCGATGCCAAAGTTAGAACAGGCACTCTGGGTCTAGTAGAACTAGGGTTTTTGTGCATACCTTCTACTGTGCGTAGGGTTTGTATTTATAGTCCTTTGTTGCTAGTTACGTATATGGCAATGAATCTGCCATACAGTCGTGTATCATACACGGAATTGTTCTCGAGATCCAAGGCATTATTCTCGTCATGATTCTCGGCAAAGATCTTAAGGAGTAACCATCCTCATGTAGAAAGTAGATCTCCCAGTGGTCGACTTTCAAGGACGGCATGGTCGACTGTCAATACCAACCTCTAAGTTGGTTTGGCTAAAGTCCTACAGAGCCGAACTGTTGGTTATGATCAGAGCCTATTCTCGAGGCCGAGTCGGTACTCATAGTCGTTCGTTGGTCGTGATAATGAGATGTCAGCTAGAGCCGAGGTCACTGCTTGTGGTTAGTGCTCGAACTAATCATGGAGGTCATGCTCAGCTATCCAGACCGAGGTCTTTACCCGACCTCTGTTTCCGAGCAACTTGCCTTGCATCTTCTATCCCATTCTTGTTGCCTGGTTAGTCCGATTTTACCCATAACATTAGCCCCCCTACTTCCAAGCGCTTTTAAGAAGCTCGGGAAGTAAAAGGATTCAGACTAATGCTTGAGTGCGAGGACGAGGACTCACGTGTGGGAGCTCGATAGGTCAAAAGCACTTGTCATTATGGTGGAAGAGGGAAAGGTGGCAAGTGTGGGAATCGAGGCAAATCCACTAATGATCATGATGAGTCGTACGAGGAGACATGCGCTGAAACGATGCCTCTTCGTCTTTCGGTGTATAAGGCGAGGACACGTGGTCCTTCCTCGATAGTCGGGTCAATTAGCGTACCAGGAATAGCGACGTGGAGGGAGGCACGAGTTGTAATGCCTCTTCAGACTGTGGGCATTCAATGCCACAACCAAGGAGCTTATAAATAGGGGAGGGGGATGCCATGACCTATTTCATTTGATCTTCTTCATTTTGCTGCTTTTTGTGCCTACCAGAGCAAGCAATTTCCGGTAAGTCAGAAATCCTTCTCTCTCCTTCCTCTGGCCAGTTCCTTCCTTCTTCAGCCTTTTATGCTTTCTTCTTTCTTTTCTGCCTTTCTTTTCTTGGTTGGAATGTCGGATATCTCTAACAGAGTGTTGGAGTTCGAAGCGTTCCACGGGGAGTCTATCCCGGAGAGCCTGGACTCCCAGTTGGGCATCCCCTCTAGTCCTCCATCCCCGGTGATAAGTGGCCATGAGGAGGAGGTCGTGTCTGCTCCGATGAGGCAAGAAGCTCAGCCTGCAACAGAGCGGCCTCTGGACATCAACACCTTTGGGTCGAGGCTGCAAGATACTGACTTGGTTTGAATTAGAGCAGAGTACCAAATTCCAGAGTCTGTGGTGCTTCGAGCTCCCGAACTCGGTGAAGTCCAAGGCCACCCTTGCGCACGCGAGGTGGCTATATATTTGGTCATCCTTCAGTGAGGTCTTCGCCATTCACTTAATTTTACAGGAGATTACTAACCACCTGAGGTTAGCTCCTGGTCGGATCATCCCAAATGCTTGGAGAGCCTTGCTCGGAACCTACATTTTATGGCATCAGCTCGGAGGATAGCTCCTTTTTTCTTCTTCATCTTCTTCTTCTTCTTCTTCTTTTTTTTCTTTTTTCTTTTTTTTTCTTTTTTTTTTTTTTTTCTTTTTGCTTTGGAAGCTATCTCAATGCCCTTTAAATGAAATCTTTTGTTATTTTAAAAAATCAAAGGCAAGACCCACGTGATGGGCAAACTAGACCATTAATCAGAGCATTTTTAATATAATCAATATGGACCATCCATTTCCCTTGGAGATTGATTGGAAGGTAGGATCAACTAGACAAACTATTTTTTCATAGGGATGGACAATCAAAGTGGGACCTACATGATGGATGATCTAGATCAATGATTAAACCGTTTGTAGTATAATCAATATAGACTGTCTATTTCCTTATAGATGGTTAGGATCATCCAATCAAAGAGATATTTTGAGAGAGATTGGAAATGAAATGCAGGAACCACATGGTGGATGGTCTAGATCCATGATCAAACGCTTTTAGGTATAAACAATATGAACCATCCATTCCCCCTCACCAATGAATGGACGATCATCCAATCAAAGTGATTTTTTTTTTTTACACGCACACACACTCCACACACTCATGCCGTAACGGGATTTCACCACCTACGGATACTCGAACCCATGACCGGGTGTTGAAACTCCCAATCAAAGTGATTTTTGATAAAGGGGAAAGCACGAGTGGGACCCAGATAACAAATGGCCTCAAACAATGATCAGAGCTTTACCATAGTTCAAATAATACCATGTGGCCAACTGTTGAGATTTTATCTCATTTGGGATTGGTTAAATAAAATAATAGAAATGTTAGAATTCTCGCACATGCACCTTTTCTCTATCTCTATTTGAAAGTGTTTGAATTCCATTTTTCCCTCCAAAACTTCATTTGAAAAGGTGGAATTCTTTGAAAATCTTTAGTCTCACATTGCTTGGAGAGAAAAAGCTAGAGGGGTTTGTAAGCTTTGAGTTCTCTAATATCCTTACTTCGATATTGTAGAGAGAAGTAAACTAGTTTGCGTGTTCCAATGCGGAGCATTGGAATGCAGCGCGCGGCGTGGGCAATGAGACTGTAGAGGATGTAAAGGCACTAGTGGCGCAGTGAGGCTGCAAAGGCACTAGTCGCACACTTTGCACTTCGCACTACGCATCGTGTCGCGAGTGGCGCATCCATGCGACCTACCATGATCTAGTGCGACTAGGCTAAGTCGTTGCAGAATCGATCTTAACGAGCAAGATTGGCCATTTTAATGATCGACCAATAGAAATTGGCCAATGTGAAAATCGGCTGGTAAAAAATAGTTGTTGCACTAATCGATCAAGAGAAATTAACCGTCACAAAGCTTTGGCCGACAAAATTCAACCGTTACGAAGTTTCGACCAACAGAATCCAATCGTTGTGTCATTCGGACATGAGAAACGGTTGATTCGCCCGATTTGAGTTAAGTTGCATCTCTTCATTAATAGACATGACCGTTTTGAAAAGTTACAAAAATAATTGTTCAAAAATGCCTCTTTGTGAAAACACACAGCCTTTCGTTCTCTATAAAACCTAGTGTAAATAGATGATTAATCAGATCTTCCATTGCTCTTTCCAAAGACCTTCCAATTATATTCTCTATTATTCTCTTTGTACACACATGAAATGGGTTATCTATTTTCACAAAAGCAGCTTACCAAAATTGCAAGCCTGTGTACCAAAGTTCCTATCATGGTTTCTTCGTGATTGCTACACGCAAAACCATTAAGGATTGTCATATCTTGGAAGTAGATGAATAGTGTAGATGAGGCCACATGGCACAGATGTGATCTCTGTGTCATGGGCGAGATACTGATACGATAACTCATTACTGAGCTAATCTCCAAAAGGGCGTATCAAGCACGTGATTTCGAGATTACACCAAAAGTCCTATAAATAGAAAAGGAGGGCATGAAGATGCCTCCCTGAATACAATCAACAAAACAATAACCTATCAATTAACCAGCATCAAACTATTTATCCTTAGTCTCTATGAGTAGATTGGTTCCTTAGCTTTAGCTTTAGCTATAATTCTCTTCCATCTGATGCCTGTGTGCCGGACTTGAAGGAAGATCTTAGTTCTAGGAATCGTCCACCTATGCTTATACGTTGGCCCAATGGTAGCTTGTAATCTTCAGTATTGATCAATCGTCACTCATTAGCGCACTGCTCCACGAAGCACTCCGTTGCTCTCAGCCAGGTCGATGCTTCCGACTTTAGTGGTAAGTTCTCATCTTTTCACATCCATTTTCGACTTCCACATTCATTTCCAACTTTCACGTCCATTTCCGACCTATTTCCGCTCAACCACGTAGTTGTTGCACCTTTGAAAGTCATTGGTTTCTCGAGGCAAAAAGGGACTCATTAGAGGAATATCCCCAACATCCACAAATTGCCTGATATCACACTTGACAGTTGGCTCAACAGACGGTATGCTGTGTTCTCGACTAAGCACAGCTCTATTTCGACACCGAGGGTTAGTAGTTTTGGTTTGAACAGGAGCCAATCGGTTCTGGCACACCCGCATCTTACCACGTGCATCACGTGGCCAAATTCCAGACGAACAGCAATCTCATTCCAAGAAGGGTTGAATAACACTTTTTAAGGAAAACGTATCCAATATGTGCTTTGAGCCTAGTTTGAAGTTTGATCTTTCTGTTTTGTTTTATTTCGGTTTCCACCACATGTTCCCAACACCCACTTGGTGAAACCATCAGATTTTTCACACATCTGATATACCGGCATGCATGTAGACGGCAGGGTTCCAATGCATGTGGGCTAGTGCAGTTGATAAATTCTGATTTCACAGGCGTCTCTCTAGCTGTATAATAATCTGTAAATAAACGTACGAGGTTGAATTCAATTCCTGAAACAAGTTCTAGGGCATCCAAAAAAAAAAAAAAAAACTAAGATTCTGCAAACAGAATAACCGCAATTACAAGAACTGGAACCTATACACGACCGTTGGATCTGTATCCGGCAACGAAACAAAATACATAAATAAAAAACTAATGGTGCGTTTGGTTGCAACAAATTTCATGATTAATCAGTCTCATTAGGTGCAAAATATGAAGAAATTTCATGATTAATCAGTCTCATTAGGTGCAAAATATCAAGAAATTTCATGAAACTTGGTGAAACCAAACGCACGCTAAACAATTTCAGATCTTCATGGAAAAGAGGCAAAATTCTAGAAATAAAATAGAGAAAAATGAAAGACAACCGACCTTTCTCTTTCTTGAAACCCAACGCGAGTTTTCTTCGGTATCTGTTTCCGAGGAAGAAAATCAGCAGGTCCTCCATTTTAGAGAGAAGCTTCTGGAAGGGAGTTATTTGATACTCCGGCTGCTCATGACGCTTGATATGCAGGCACTTAGAAAATGTAGACGTGGCATACGTTAACTCAAGTTAAACCGATTAAGTTATGGGAATTACTTCCTTTCAGTTGCAGTAAAAATATCAGATAGCTTGAACCATCCTAACCTGCTAATGATGGACTCTTGTTTGGTGGGATATAACCGTTGGATTTTTCATTTTTAACCGTCCAATAAATGACTCTCAATCGGTTAATAAACTAATCGAATAAGTGTAAATTTTAGTTTGTGGTACATCTAAAATGGGACCCACAATTTATACAGGCTTATTTGAGTTACTTTATACTCCTCATGTAATTTCTAATTAGTTTACAAGTGCATGTGTATCATCTATCACACTCTGGCAGAGCAACACAGTTTTTTTTCTTTTTGAAGCACGTTCCCCCACCTCGGAAACGGATTGGCTACCCCTGCCACCAGCCAATCGGTGGTGGTCGGTGCTCTGTGGACCCTACCATGATGTATGTGTTTCATCCATGCCGTCCATATATTTTTATAGATCATTTTATGATATGATACCAAAAATTAGGTATATCCCAATATCAAGTGGACCACATTACATTACCGGAAACAGTGTTGAATGAAGGTCGACCATTAAAAAAAATTTGGGGGCCATAAAAGTTTTGGATCATGATGATATTTGTTTTTTCACTTCATCTGGGTCTGTATGACCTAATCAACAGATTGGATGTCAAATAAACAGTACAGTGGGCCTTAATAGGATTTTAGTTGTGGATATCCAATCATAATTTTTTTTCCTGTGGTGTGTCCACTGGAGATTTATATCTCTCTCAGTTTTTGTATCTAGCCCTAAAATGATCTGTAAAAATGTATGAACGGTATGAATGAAAAACATACATCATGTTGGGGCATGTTGGGGTTGACAGAGGACCAACCATCAGCCACCGGGCTGGTGGCAGGGGGAGTAGCCAATCCGTTTCCCCTTTGGCTGGTGTGTTGACCTCATGCGTGGTGAATGTCGAGGGGAAGCGGATTGGCTGGTGTACCCAACTCCTTCCACGCTGGCAGCAATTTCTCGAAAGTAGAGTGGTGTTCGATACGTGGCTCCGATCTTGGCTACGCAGCAAACAGGTCCACGTAAAACAGGGTGTGATTTGCGCTCAAGGACTTGCGTAAAGATTTCGCAGGCCCTCCCTACAGCTATAAAAGAGAATCATCTGAGGAAGAAAAGGGAGCAGGAACATGGGAGAGAGAGAAGACGGACCATTCTTAGTCGGATGCACTAGCAGAGGTGACAGTGTGGAGAGCCATCATATAGAATTTTTTTCTTCTTTAGTTATATTTTATGCTTTTTTAAAAGATCCTAGTCAATCATGTCTATGATCGGCTAAACCTTTTAGCTAGGGCTAAGAGGTGAAACTTGTAGCATGATGGGTTATTTTTTATTGTTTTGATTCATGTTGTTGAACTCTTTTTAATTTTAGTTTGATTTTAAGGAATACTTTTAGTTTTTAATGATATGATGTGACTTAAATTACAATGGATCTGCGATATCTTTGAGTAGATTCTTTTCATTATTGAGATTGTGATTTTAGAAAATCTTGTTGTTCACCATCATCTCCTGGGCATGATTGGATGATGGAATCCTCCC
Source organism: Magnolia sinica (assembly GCF_029962835.1). Taxonomy (NCBI): domain Eukaryota; kingdom Viridiplantae; phylum Streptophyta; class Magnoliopsida; order Magnoliales; family Magnoliaceae; genus Magnolia; species Magnolia sinica. The sequence goes on along the minus strand of NC_080585.1, from coordinate 38,532,429 downwards.
TAACTCTCACAATTCTCTCAGATTGGTTGTGGATTGGTAAATTTTGTTGTTTGTTTTATCTCATGGGCATGGTTTTGTGATGGAATCACTTTTAGTTTTAATAGCTCTCATCTATTGAGAACTAGATCAAAGGAAGTTCAGATTTGATTTTTGATAAGATATCCTACAATTGGATGAAGATGGGACTCTGATTCCAGTTGTGTTTGTGAATCAAGCATAGATCTCTCTGATCTTTACAAGTGGATCCTTAGAAACCCTAGTTTCCCACTTTTGAATTTCATTACTTTTTCATTAAGTTATTCACAATTGTTCTCTCATATATTCTAGATTAAGTTTTTCATATTCTTCTAATTCTAGTTCTAGTTCCTCTTAGAAAACACACGAGATTAGTCCCTGTGGATTCGACATCGGTCTTATCGAGATTATTACTACATCACGACCCTACAGTTGGGGTTGTGAACATTAGTCATTGCTACTCTTCTCTTTTATTAAGTTAGTCATTGCTACTCTTCTCTTTTGTTGAATTAGTCATTACTACTCTCTTCTTTATTTGAGTTAGCCTATCATTACTCTTCTCTTTTATTGAGTTAGCTTATTACTACTCTTCTCATTTATTATGTTAGTCTTGTGCTACCTCCCTATAAGGCTTGGGCATGTGTCTTAGAAATCCACAGCTCCCATGATTCAATTTATATTCCTCTTTGGTACAAGTATTATGTTGAAAATCCTACTTCTAGCAATCAAATAAATATTATGGACGTAATGCGGTTTGGGTAGCGGCCTCCTTGGTCGACAAGTAATTTCATGAATTTTGGATAGTGGTGCATAAATCGATTTAAGTAATTCAAAATGTGTGTTATATCACTTTTGGGATTGGATGTCGCAAATAGTTGCTCCATGAACAAATCTTTTCACGTAATTCATCCGATCCATATATTCTACTTCTTTGGGATGTTTGTGTAAATCCACATTATCGTTGGACATACTAACGAATCTCCATAGTATGGGATGCAAGGCGAGTCGGATAGCTCTAAATTATTTTCTACATTGTGATGATCGCTAAGTGTGATGCACCGCATATACTTTGCTAGACATGCATCTCATGTAGGTTGTTTTGCGCATACCGATACCCCTTGTAGTAGTGGAATATGAGACGTATCAGAACCCTTATGTTACTCTTATGAATCTCTTAAATTATTATTAATCTTAAAGGATAACCATCACTATGAGTAGGGCATTGCCCCTTTCCAACCATATAGATGATACAAGTGATATACAGATTGAAGACCCAGAGAACCATCCCTTCATGGAAGATTACACTGAATGAATAAGAAGATAGTTTTATAACTTAATTTTATTTATATTTCCGCTACGAATTCAATAATGTAATAAGCTCCCATTTGAGAGGCTATTAGAAAGTTCATCTCTTTTCACTCTAATGAAATAATAAATACAGCCGATTTCATTCTCGTGAATGGCTACCTTTCTGAATGTAATTGGGTGTGATCTAAATGGAAAAAAATAAAATATAGGGTGCAATTTTTAAAGCATCTAATTTATACATTATTAACACCCAGAATTCTCAAGTACGAGTATGCAGTCAGGCCACAAAAATTCAGGATGTTACAGTTAGGGCCCATTTGTTAAATCTGAAATCTGAAGTCTGAATCTAACGTCTAAATCTGAAATCTAAATTTGAAGTCAGAAACTAATAATGAATCAAGAATAACTTGTTTGTTAACTAACGTCTAGAATCTTTGAAACATATTAATTTGACACACCTACCCATATGAAACAATTATGATTGAATCCCTCCCTACCTTTAAAAACTCCATGAATTTCATTAAAATGTTTATTTGTCATCCAACTTATTGAAAAGGTCACAAACAGCTAGATGAAGGGATGACATAAATATCAACATGATCCAAAGCTTTTGTGGCCCAAAAGAATTTTTAAATGGTCAATCACCACTATTTCCTGTACAAAGGTCCATCTAAGATTTGAAGCTAATTTATTTTTTAGATCATACCCTAAAATAAGCTTTCAATATAGATGGATGGTATTGATGTAGTCACATATATCACATTAGGCCCCAGGTGTGAGCCAGATTTCATGGAAAAGCCTTTCCTAGGAAGTCTACCATTGAAAATCTAGGTGGGGCCCACCGTGATGTTTGTGTGAAATCCACCCTGTCCATCCATTTTGTGAGATCATTTTAGGACCTAATGTTAAAAATGAGCCATATCCAATACTCAAATGGGCTGAAAATGTGAGGATTGGATGCCTATAATTAAAATATTCGTAAGGCCACGGAAGTTTTCAATCATGATAATATTTGTGGTTTGAGTTCATCTCACTAGGAATGCCATTATGAACCGTATTGGTGACATGTAAACATCATTGTTGACCTCGAGGAGGTTTCAATGATAGGAATTTTCCTACCCACCTTTTCCTTTAGTGCGGCCCACTTAAGCCTTGTATCCTCCTCATTTTTTGTCTCAAGTCTTAAAATGATCTCAAAACACGAATGGACATATTAGATTTCTCACAAACATAATGGTAGGCTCCACCTAAGATTCCAACGCGCAGGAACTTCCTGTGAAAGGCATTTGCATATAATTTGCACCTCAAATCTAAAAGGGGATTGCATACTACCCCACAAAGATTTACCTAAATATGGACAATTAAGGGCTTTCTGGGTCATACCATGATATATATGTTTTATCCATATTGTTCATTCATTTTTTTCATATTATTTTAGAAATTAAGACAAAAAATAAGGCAAATATAATGTTTAAGCGGGCCACACTACAAGAAACTGTGGGAATTGGGTGCCTATCATTTAAAACTTTTAGAGGCCACATAAGGTTCTGATCAAGCTGATTTTTTTGTTTTTCCTTCATCCAGGTCTGTGTGACCTTATAAAGATATTTGATGGCAAATAAGCTTCATGGTAGACATCAGGAAGGTTTTAACGGTAGTCATTCTTGTCCCACTACTTTATGTGGTGTGGTTGACTTGAGCTTTGAATGTGAACCTTTTTTCGGATCATGCTTTAGAATGATATAAAAAAGTTGATAGATGGAGTGGTTCTAATACATAAATCATGGTGGGCTCAGAGAAGTGCCCCATGTTAAAAGTTGGTATGTGTATAACGCAAGGGAGAAAATCTTTGTCGCAGAGGACAATTTTGGATTAAAAAAAATAAAAAAATCATGGACCGCATTCTTGATTCCCCATTAAGCTAGACTACTATTACGAAAAAAATTCAACATAAAATGGTGGAGTGCTTTCATTCTTCCGCGTTAACAAACACCACTAAACATGGAATATTTTCCAAAATCCGTGTTAAGTGTAAAAATTCAACGTTAACAAACAGGCCCTTAGACTCCAAGATTTAAGATGTATGGTTCAACTAAGTTGCATAAGCACGGGTTAAATGTCCATCACGATCGGATTTTCAAAAATGGATTTTCTAAGGATTAATGTTGGGTGAGTACATATACATTGTAGAAAACTCTAGATGATTAGTGAGGTGCTTGTAGCTATCAGAATTAGACTTTAACATTGTAGAATGCTCATCAATCTATCAGGATCATGGTGAAAGGTTTAGAATCATTCATGATCAAATCTAAATAGCCTAGAAGTGTCCTTTGTTTATTTCAAGTTAATGTAATAGTCCAATTTAAAAATCAATGGTTAGGTAGCTTATTTTATCCATGAAGACTATTCTTAATAGTTTGGATTGGTGATAGATTAGTTGTATTATGATATGTAAGCTTGGGATGTATACATGTGTGTGAATATACATTTATTCGGGAGTGGGGTTATTAGATCATGTTCTAACAGTAGGTCAGGCTTATACATGGATAACGGGTAACATGAATGGGTTATAATCTTAGATGGTTACATTTATATATAGATGAATGTGATGATCCCAAGGCCGATTCTCTACGATTGTGTGGTCCAAGTGTGAAGCGGATGATCAGATATTTTAGTTTGGTGATAACAAGCTCTTTTAAGGGTTGATTAGATGAATAGTAAAAAAATACTAGGATATATAATGTTTGAAGCTTATTATAGTGTGTATCTGTGGGTAAGTGTCAGTACATGCGCAAGTATATATGAGTGTTTTCTCCGAATAAGAATTTACACTAAAATATACATGTGGGCGAGCACTTGTGTACTTATGCTCGAAATTTTTTGTGTTATTACACGTTGTTAGGTCACAACATTCTTGAGGTTGAAAAGCATTACTCTGTGGCTAAAGATGACAATCAGAGTATGGAAGGTCATGGCCTCCTCATTCTTTTAAGGTAATTTGGATCTAATTATATTCAAAATAGCTATCCATGAAGGATGTGAAAGACTATCCAATGGTGTTGTTGATTAGAAGTTCTACGATCAACATGGAAACTCGTCATTGGGACAAGCTTTTTTGAGGTCGTGGAAGTCTACACATTAACCTTATTTGTTTGTTCTTTTTCTTAAAGGGAATAATGATGGAGATCCATTGAGGGTATTTGACCTTTTGAATGAATCATGCAAAGATGAGCTTCTTGACGTCTTCCTTGATCTATGAGGTCAACTTGGGGTGGGAGTGCCATTATGAATGTTTAACAGGCTTCTTCTCTTTAAAGATATTAAACTTGTGGATGACCACCTTGGGGTCTAGGCCAAAGATTTTTTTAATATGGCTAGGAAAGATATATTTGAATTCCTTTAAGAGATCATGCACTTATCAACCTCAACTAATGGAATATTACCGTTGATGTACATCGGGCAAGGCTCTTCTTGAGAGCCAAGATTCACATATTTCAGATCATCGACAATATGCTAGCCACCATATTTTATCTTGACCAGTGTAGAGGTTGGCTTGGCCACTTCAGTGTCTGCCCCCGATTCAACGATCAATTAGCGTTCAAAGGTTAGTAATACAGATGCTTAACTTTGCCCTCGATGTAACATCTTGAATTTTCATGGCTCAAGTAAATACTCGTGCCTGAGAATTTCGGGTGTTAATAATTAAAGATTTGGATGCTTCAAAATCTTACCTTGATTTTCTTTCCATTTTGATCACATCCAGTTACATTCACGAAGATAACCATTCACAAGAGTAAAATCAACCGTATTTATTATTCCATTAGATTAAAAGAACTCAACAAATTATCAAATGCCCTCTCAATGGGAGCTTATTACATTATTAAAGCTTGTAGTAGAAATAAACAAAACTAAATATAAGTTTTCTCTTTATTTATCTAAAATAATCTTCCATAGGAGGATTGTCATCCATGTCTTCAATCTGCACATCACCTGCATCATCTGTACGGTTGGGGAGGGTCAATGCCTTACTCATAGTGATGGTTATCCTTTAAGATTAACAATAATTCAAGAGATTGATAAAAGTAATGTCAAGGTTTCGATACGTCTCGTACTCTACTACTATGAGCGGTATCAGTATGCGCAACCAATATATATATATGAATGTATGCCTAGCAAAGTATGTGTGGTCTATCATACGTAGTGATCATCACAATGTGGAATATAATTCATAGAAAACTCAGCTCGCCCTGCATTCTTACACTACGGAGATTTGTTGGCATGTCCAACACTACCATTGATTTACATGAACACTTTGAGGTGGCACAACAGATGAATCCGATGAATTATGTGACATGATTTGTTCATAGAGCGACTATTTGTGACATCCAATCTCGGAAGTGATATAACACGCATTGCGAATTACTTACATCAATTTTTACACCACTATCTAATATTCATGGAATTACGTGTCGACCAAGAAGGTCACTACCCAGAGCGCACTAGTCCATGATAAAATATTTAAATCATTAGTTATGAGACCTTTAACATATCACTTGCACCAAAGGGAAAATAAATTGAACCATAGGAGTTTTGAAATTTTAAGACACATGCCCAAGCCATAAAGGGAGGTAGCATAGGGCTAACCTAATAAAGGAGAAAAGTAGCATTAAACTATCTTAATAGAAGAGAAGAGTATCAAATAGGTTAACTCAACAAAATAAGGGGAGGGGAGCAAAAGCTAACTCAATATAGGGTGGAAGCACGCGTCATTCTCAAATTTGACAAAGGGCAAGGCTTGTATCCATCACTCCACATGAATTCATAAAGATCACGCATAATTAAAATCATATCTTAACCATAATTCTCAAAGGATAAATAATTGATAATGGTAAATCAATCAATTGCATGGAGAATTCACATAATATGTAAGCATATAAAAATAAGATAAATCATTTCAACTCAAATTAATGTAAGTTTAAAGGAATCCCTCACCTTAGCTTTAGATCTAAACCGTAGGTAGATCTTGAAGTAGGAAAGCATTTACATAAACCATGACATTGCTTGAGCAAGAGGGAGACACCATCTGCATGGAGAAGGAAAAGGATGATGGCGTCTAGAATTCTTCTTCCTCTTTCTCTCTCTTTCTCTTTCTCTCTTTCTATATCTCTCTCTCTCTCTTTCTCTCTCTCTCTCTCTCTCTCTCTCTCTCTTCCTTGGGCATTGGGAAAGTTGGACGTGTGGGTGGTGAAGGGACACACACCCCTTTTTATAAAGAGTGGGCGTGTGAGAGGATGTGTTTCACATCCCACTTGGATTGGATTTATCAAATTTGATCTTTTCTAGCGATCTTTCTTTAAATCTAATTCGTCGAGTGTGTCAAGGTCGTCAAATAGAGATGGGGTATATAATTTCTTAGCAATCTAAAATTTAAATTGGCCTATCGTGAAAATTTTTCTCATGGGTGCCAAAATGAACTTGATCTCAATTAACGGTCCACACTTAATGATCAAGGCCCAATTTTGAAAAAAAATATGTAGTCAGGATAGGCAAAAGATTGAACAAAATTTGGTAGTTGATCAATGGTGGAAAATGCCCAAGTCTGAAATTTCACCTTTTGCACTAAAAGGAATGAACTGGCTTCAACATTCAATGATGTAAGATTATAAATCGGGGTCTAAATTTTATATAACCTTTTAGTCATATGAGATCAAAGTGTGATCCAAATTTAAGCTGCGACAAAAGGCAAGAAGTGGTTAAATCGGAATATCCAAATTTATAAGGGGTAAATAGGCCTCGAAAGGATAACTTTGCACATAAGAAAAAGATTACCCAAGTGGGGTCTTCATATTTCACACTTGGTCCATATTATGGGCAATCCAAGTCGTTCATATGAAGGAAAATATCCTACTACGACTGCTTACGAGGTTTCTTTACTCGATGGACACCAAAATCAACAGTTAAGGAGCTGATTTGTCAATTAGGTTGAGAGCAGAAATTTAACATGTATGGTTAATTTATGATACATAAGCATAATATAAAATTTCACATCAAACGGATTGTGGAACATGTGATCTAGAATTCAAGGGTCTAAGTTAATGGCATTTTCATTATTATTGATATGAGAGTTTTGGAAAATCTAATGGTTTACGTTTCTAAGTAATTCTTACAAAAGAACTTATGTGTAAATCATTATGAATAAATAATTATTCACCAAATTAACTAAGGGATTGTACATATATCAACTAACATAATGGATAGTCATGTGACATATTAAAAATAGAAAAACTTGATAGTTAGTACTCTGATTATGTATGTGAGTGGGTGTACGGTCAATTTTGTAAATGGATGATCATAAGTAGGTTTTTAGAGTGATCAAGAGGCAGAACATGTATACTATTAGATTCAAGTGACTTGTTCACATATGTTAGCTTCTCAGATTGTAGTTTTGATGGTGGGGTAATCATATTCTTAGGTAATGAACAAGATAAACAGACCAAAATCTCAATTTGATATGTGTATGAGCAGATACAGATATCAAGTAGTTAGTTTCTTATGATCGGGTGGTCCAAACTCAAAGTGTACGGTTAGATATCTTTACCTATCGATGGATAGTTGATTGAACGGTTGATTATGATAGTGTAACACCTAGGCCAAACATTATGGTGTCCTAGGGTGTCCACTAGCGGATCTGTCGCAGGACCACATTAGACAGTCACATTGTGCACACGTATGAGACCCCGAATGTCTAGGGATAAGTGACGTCGAGAACTACTGTCATTAAGATAGGATAAATCAAGTCACGAATGCAAACAAGCTTGAGCGTGTTCAGGTTGGGAATGTGAAAAGGTTGAGCTAAACATCCTAGAGGGGGGTGAATAGGACTATGCCAAATTAAAAATAAATATGGAACAGAAAGATAGATAACACAATCAAACAATAAAAAAGATAGCATAATCAAATAATAAAATAACACAAGTAAGTAGTAACATCATATGCACTAGTCTTGAGAGATTGATACAAACTTAGTTCTAAGGACAACCTAACACAAAAAACCAAAGGCCTATGGTAGGACAACTTTACTAGAACGTTTGTAAGTATCAAAAATCCAAACCAATAAAGAGGCAAAGAAAATAAACTAAGTTATTACAACATTCACCACAAGTGCATGAAATAAATTACACCATTCACCACAAATGCTCAAAGTAAATTACAACATTCACACACATAAGCAAATCCAAACATCCACCACAACTCAAGGAATTATAGTGGTTCGTTTGTGTGTACACCAATTGTTAGAAAACATCACACAACTACTCCACTCCCAATATCCACACCCATTGGATATTGGCTTTCACTATGAAAATGGTTTTCCAAGGTTCACCTTAAAACCTTTACAATTGTGTCTTTAGATGGGCTTACATAATAACAAAAACTCCACACTCTGAGATTTTCTGGATTACTTCAGATAAAATCAAAAATGAGATTTTCTTAGCACAACCTCACAAACCACAAAAGATATACAAAATATAAATGGTACTTATCTGAAAATTCTCTTTCTGAAGAAGCCCGGTAGAACCAATCCGATGTAAACGAAGATGTTCAATGTTCAGTCTCACAAATGAAAGGTTCTAAATCTAAATGATTTTTAGATTAATTCAACCTGGGCTAACTTGATTTGATTTTGATCTCAAAGAGGGTAAAATCACAATTCCCTTTTTTAAAGAAATAAAGTTGAATGGAGATCACAAAATCAAATACAAAAAGCTATTCAAGAGAAATTAAAATGAACACGATATAGCTTAAGAAACGCAGGAACTTATCTCTCAGAGTGATGGTTTGATATAACTTGGAATTAATGAAAAACTTTGAGACTCGTCCTCTATTTATAGGTAAAAATACTGTTCACTCAACTGATTTAAGGGTCGGTTCGACTGGTCGAAGGACCAACCAAATTTTAAAATTTTTGGGGCGATAAGATAAGGTCATTACTCGACTGGTTACGTGGGACCAAAAAACCTTGTTGGACTTTGAGTCGAGCCTACATGACTGGTCGATCACTATCACTCGATTGGTCGAGCAGTCTGCATGACTGGTCGAGGGTCCAACAAAAAATTCTAAAAATTCACAACAAACCTTGGACTGGTCGAAAAACTCTTAGACTGGTCGACCCAGAGCTTGGACTGGTCAAACAAAGACTAAGACTGGTCAAGGAAATGACCTATAAACATGTGAAATGACCCACATAGCATATGCAATGAATGTGACCTAACCTCTGGTCAATTTAGGGTCATCTATACCTTGTTCGTGAGTTTGAACAATTGAAACATCGTTCGCTCTACAAATTCCAATACTTGAAATACTTGAAGCTTATCTTCAAATGTTGAACTTGAGCTTGAGTGAAGACTTGAGTTGTTGAGTCTTTAAAGTACTGAACTTGGAGATTATACTCAAACTTGAGCCCTGAACTAGTACTTGTACTTGAGCTTGAAATCTTAAACTTCGACAACGCTTCTTTAACTTAAATACATAGAGAAGTTCAACGAAGACTTGGACAACTTTGATATGCACGAAGTTGATCTAATCATCTCATCAAAACATGATATAGATTCCAAATGATTTGTCACAACAAAATTTGACAAACATGGGTGCTAGATTTACAATATAGCATTTATAGAATGAGCTGTAATGCCGGTCTCTCCAATGATACACTACGGCATACTAAAATGACCATGTATCACTCGTGGAAAGTCCAATAAGTCTGAAACTATAGGAAATTATGGGCCTCGCTCTACTTGAGGTCCATCGTGGACGGTAGACCCAAACTATGCCTCGTGCCATGTAACTTGGATGGTCAAGACAACACTTGAAAGATACAACTCTTCGAAATCTAAAACCTAAAACCTGAAATTTAAACAATTGGCCCCACCACTAAAATGGCAAGTTACAATTTTTCGACCATAAAATTACATTCAAACTCAAACCACAGACCAGGGATATTTCCCTACCCTTATCCGTAAAGCTGGACCTTGATCGAATGATGGTGACCATTTGTAACATCTCAGAAAAATCAGTACAAGGACCCGAGTACCACCTCAGGCAGAAATCACCCAGAACCAAATCCTTTAGAAATTAGGTTAATATTAGCAAGTGCTAAACTAGAGTGCTTATGAAATTAGCATTAATCACCTTAAGTATGATCTGCAAGACCCAAAATGTGTAGAATCATTGACACTACATTACCCTGAAATCTATAATCCATCCTTAAACCCAGTTGCTCTTAGGAGCACACCGAAACTCCGTATCGGACCTAGACCGCACGTCGAAAGTCCGATTACCCCGAAACTATACAGTTATGATCGCATTACTGGACTTGACAACTCTCTTGGAAATCAAGTCCTAGCTGTGTCTAGAAATGCACAACTTGAGCCCGGAGCGAAGAGTGTGAGAAACGTGAAAATATTTAAGAATAAAATTTGAATTTAAGTAATCTAAGTCGTGTCACTATGGGCCAAATATAAGGATTCAGACCGTCAGAATCTGACCCAAATACACCCTCGGATCAGGAGAAATGTCCCACACATGTCGATGTACTTGTGGTCCTGATCGAGTGACCGTGACCGTTAAACTGAAACTGGTCTGCCACGGCTAATCTGTAAATCCGATCGGTATGAAAACTCAACTTGACCTAGATCCATGGTCAAGGAGCTTAAGTCTGACCGCACGTGGAAGAGGGGCCACCGGAAGTGCTCCGTTGGACCGGAACAGCCCATATTTGGATATAACCTAAGTATACCTTGGCCCTGGGGCCATTCCCATCAAACCTGGGCCTATATAAGGACCTTAAACACCCTCTCTCATATGCCATACGAATTTGATAAAACCCTAGGAGAGAGAGAAGAAAAGAGAGAAGGGAAAAGAGTGAAAGTGAGAGTGAGAGTTGGAGATATCTCCTGGGATTCGCTCCCATTGCTCCTCGGCCTTAGCTAACCTAATTTATCTTATAGGTTCCCAAATCTGCCGTAGACAAAGACTTAGCTTTAAACTGAGTTCATTACAAGTCTACCGGCGAAAGGTGCAGACTATAAATGCATAGGTTATGGTTTTCAAGGCTTTCAACGTCGGTTAATGGTTTATTATTGATGTGGGTGAAATTTCACATGCAAAATGCGATGTTTCTATTGCGTTTTTGATATATATGAACTATATTGAGAATTGTGTATTCTATGTATAGGTAGAAAGTATCGTACACGTATGAAATATGAACATGTGTTTGCCATGATTAATTGTCGTGTGTTTGTGCTAGTTGTATGTGTAACAACTCCTTAGCGAAAGGATTTGTCCTAATATGTACTATCACCAACTTACGTCATGTTTGTTGGAATATGTAGTCTAAGTGTTTGTAGAAATGTCTGAATGAATAAATGTGTAATATATTATACTTTATATGGGCGTTGAGAAGAGATTTTCAACTATCTTAATGATGTGTATGATTTCCTTCATGCACTTACATTCTTTGTCTGTTTAACTTAGACACCACTTATGTGTGAATTCATGTTTAAGTTGAAATCCATCAAATGCTCACATGCTTGTATGATTGGAATTGTAGATTCATTTCTATTCTGATTTGCTTGTATGAGTATCTGTTATAATTGAATGTGTTTGGTACTACAGAATAGTCCAGGCAATCGGTAACAGGTTCTGATATGGTGGCTGAGGTTGTCTCGCCACATAAGACGTGTTCGATGAACACGAGTTGTACCTTGGTTGTCGGCAGTGGTTAGGCCACGCGGAGTGCTTATGCACTTCATGTCGGTTAATTCAACATGCGCTCGTACCAGTCGATCTCGTCAAGTAACTCGATTGACCCGATGTATGTTCACCATGTATGGACGCTACTTCTTGAATCTAAGGTACCAAACTCACCAGTGAAAATCCTTCTAAACCTTGGTACCTCGATCCGCTAAGACTCATGAGCCGGGTATGGTGGTATGGGACACCGTGGTCGAGCTGTCGGCCTACGCTAGGGTGACGAGCCTCCCCGTAGTGACCAGTGAGCAACCCAGACTCGTGAGTCGAATACGGTGGTATGGGACATTGTATTCGAGCTGTCAGCCTACACTGATAAGGTGACGAGCCCTTTATAGTGACCTCGAGTGTACACTAAGACTATGTAGAGGCAACGAGCCCTTACGTAGCAATAAGAGTATACTAGGCTTGCACTGATAAGGTGACGAGCCCTTTGCAGCGACCTAGAACCGTATCATTGTATGAGATTTACTAAGATTGAAGACCCTAGAATGGATCGTTATTTGGGAATTAATATAAGGGAGGTACCTTAGCTTCTCAATCCTGTTGTATGAAAAGGACTAATAATAACTTGGTAATCATGCTCATGCACCGCATTACATGTGCGTTTGGCGTAGCAGGTCAAGCACTGTGGCAGTGTTTCATGCGCGATCGTAAGATGAAGTCGCTGAGGGAGAGTAGGCGAGGACATGCATCATTATTCATATCATTCTTGCATTAATCACAGTACTTAGGGATGTTTTCTTGTATTGCGTTATCATTACTTCTTGACTGAATTGATAACATGTTAACCTTTACTTTATTGTTCCACTGAGTTGATCACTCACTCCCACGTTTTGGGACGGTGTTCTGAACACCCACCAGACTCTGTCTTAGTTGCAGATGATGATGCGACTAAGGAGACGGAGCCTGATTACTATGATGATCAGGACGAGTTCTCATATAAGGAGTTTTTCGGGGGTTTCGCTTAGGCCATCCGGATCGACAGGGCTATAGGTTTTTTTTGTAGTTGAACTATTTTGAACTATTATATGTATATGATGACTCAGTGATGTATTCATACTCTGGAGACCGATCGTGATCTTTTGGTTCATACACGTTTCTATACATTTTCCAGTCTTTCGCTTGCGTTATATGAATTGATCTGGAGTATGAATTACTGTTTTGGTGTAATCCCACTCATGATTAATGCACTAACACAGACAACATTTAATCATCATTAAAAAATGTGGCATAAGTGATGTGTTGGAACTCGTGGGTTGGACTTTTACTCGACCCTCGATTTTCAGGGGGTTATACCATTGATCGTAAATCAAGCCCCTGCGGTCAATTGAGTTATCTGTTTGCCATCAAACATGGAACAACCCTTCATCTGACAATGTGACACCTCCCCCATGACACAAATGGGCCAGGGGGCCACTGGGATGGCCCTAGGGACTAGAAATGCACCCACTAGGGGTATATACATTAGAATAAGACTCCCTAGGGCCAATTAGACTAATTTTCAGACTATAAAGCTCTAAAAACTCTCTCCGTCACTTCCATACGAATTTTCTATAAGGAGGAGAGAGAGAGAGAGAGAGAGAGAGAGAGAGAGAAGAGAGAGTAGAGTGTGAGGAGTTGCTTTAAGGGGCTAGAAATTGAGGAATTTCCCTCCCCTACCTCAGTCCCGCATTGGAGCTTATGACCCCACCGCCATGGAAGCAGCTTGCCGGCGATCGAAAGGTATACGCCCAACCCTCTTTCAGTTTGTAGTGCATTAGGCCACTTGCATGTATCATAACACAAATTCCATCGACACAGGGCTCCAACATGTCATTTCACCGGACTGACACATTAAGAGTGGCTCCGCAAGCCATTAAACCATTCCTAGGTGCGGACCATTATCCTTAGGTGGCCATTTATCAAACCTAGGCTAGAATTAATGATTGTGTGTGAAAATTTTCCTTTACATGTTATTTTTCAAGGGATACAACAGTAGACATTTCTTTTAAACTTGATTAAACTTCCTTAGAGAAGAAGTATTTAACTCCAAGCCATTTTAATGTTTGCCTTTATGTTGATTTCCTTTCCATTATGAGAAATTGAGTCTAATCGAACCCCAAATTTGAGGAAATTTGGGGTAAATGTGCTGCATGTCTCATATACATTTAAATTGAGATGATTAATTGTGGAATTAATTACATGCATGTCTGAATTTTCTGTATTTAGAGGTAGTACATAATCCTCTTACAATATTAAGCATCTTGAAACTCATTTACATGCTTGCTTAGATCTCCCTTGCAATTAGAAGAAATTCATGATCTTTTGTGGTATCAGGTAACTGAATCTTATACTTATGCATGCCTAAATTTCCCACAACTAGAACTAGATCGTGACTTCTTTATCATATTAACAAATTTAATCCCTCTTGTCGAGTTGGCTAGCAAACTTCAAAGCCCCTATAGGCAACCCCATTAGTAGGGCCGTCCAATGACTAATTTGACCCATTTAGTTCAAATACAGATAGGCGACAGTAGTTGGACTACGTAGGATGCTCATTCCCAATGTCGTGTGTTCCGTAGTTTGTCTAAAGGGGACAAATTGGCCCATTAGCTGACCGACTATGTTTGTTAACCATGTATGTTCATGCCTGTTTGAACATAGGTCACCCTACGTCAATGTAGCGCCATTGATAACCATTATGTTGTGACCCATAAGTCTCAGGAGCCGGGCATGGTGGAATGAGACACTATGCTCAAGCTATTGGCCCACGCTAAGGCACCGAGCCTCCCCATAGTGACCACGAGCAATTCCTATCTTATAACATTATCTTCGTATGTATTATTTGGGAGTGACGAACACAATCGGGTCAAGGATCACGAGCGCAAAACCATCACAATTACCTGAGTCGCGTGATCAAGATAGGGCATTAATCCCGTTAGGGTGTCCTAGTTTCCCCAAACTGCTGGATGAATGAATGTAATTAAACACTCGGCTAACATATTCACCATCACATCGTATTAGTTAGAATAGCGACTCGACAGTCGAGGTCACACTGAGGGAGTGTTGGGCATTGCGAACGTAAGATGTTACCACTCGAGGGAGTGTTGGATGTAAGGACATGCATCATATCACAATAACATGCATATACATTAATAAGAGCAGCTAGGAACTGTGTTAGATGCCTTTCATTAATTACGCCTATAGAATTGATAACATGTATAATTTATTGCTAATAGAACCCATTAAGTTGATCACTCACTCCCACTCTAGGACGGTGTTTTAAAATACCAACCAAAACCGATCTTACATGCATGTGTTATAGAGCTTAATGCACTGGATGGGGCAAGTGTGAACGAGGAGGAGCTATTTTATTTTCATATCTTCAGCGAATCCCTATAGGCCGCCTTCAGATTAGCGATGGGGCCCCAGGGCTGGGATTTGTTGTATATTTTCTTGGACTAGATACCTCTTTGGGACACAGTCCCATATGATTAGGTGTATTATTCCCTTTTTTTAGACATATTCCATATTATTAGTTGCACTTTAATTCAGTAATTTAGTTGTGGTTTATGTCACATGATCTGTTTAATTTCTCAATTGCTTATGTATCAATTAGATTATACTTGCATTTTGTCAATCCATAAGATATAAGTGGCACCTGGGATGTCGAGAGTTGAGTATGTACTTAGCCCCAGAAATTCGGGGCGTTACAGATGGACAAGTGGGAAGACATATGATGATCTTATCTTAAAATTAACGGTCGGATGGCTTGATCTATGGATGAAGATCATTCTCAACAGTTAAATTCATGTTAGAGAATAGATGTAAGGTTAGGATTGGCTAAATCGGTATCGTACACATGTACATACTAAGTTAAATTTTATGGTAATACTCGAGAACTTTCAACACTTAGGTATTGTAAAGTTCGGGGTATTACACCTAAATCTCTCTTGCTAGCTTGACCACACATGTTGGGTGCCCCACCTAGGCAGGTTGCCCTAGCGATGAGTCCCACACTATGTCGCTAATGTCGTGATTGTTTGTGCCATAATATTTAACTTTTCCTTTAGGGGTTGGCACATGGCACTATGGCCGCATCGGAAGAACCATAAGTATAGCACAGGGCCTTGCCATAATGCAGGGTAAAATGTTCAAGCAAGGCTCACCTTGGTGAGTGTTTACACCTGAAGTTCCTTATCGTATAGGCTTGTCTTTCTTTATCTGACTTCTTTGCTCTGTTTATGTTTTTTATGTTTATGTTTGCGTCGAAATGGGTGCTAACGTATTATACATTTGTGGGCCCTATTTGCTTGGCAATGGGATTTTTGCACCTACCTTAGTAGTCTTGACGTAGATGGGTCGACAAATATATGATACAAAAGCTTTGCTGATCAACTTGCTACTTAGTCACTGAAGCTTACCACTGACTTTTGACATAGGCAAAATGATGTCGTCCTAGGCTGTGGAGCAATGATACCATTGGACGCGTGGGGACCTTGAAACTTTCTTGGGTAAGCACAGTGGTCTTGGAACCCTTTGATTTTTTCATAGGAGTGTATTCTAAAAAGCTTGGTGTCCCATGCCATATGTACGAGAAGGAAATAAGGATTAAAAAATGCATTAAAAAAAAAGTCTTGGTGGAAATTATGGCGGTAGACTATGGGAAAATGGGTTTTCCTATGTTAGCACTCACATTTTATTACACACTCACACCCTTCAATACTCACATATTAACTGTAGCATTGTAACATGTTTATCTTAAACTCATGGTCATCATAATCTATGGTTAAGATCTTTAACATCCCTAATTATCATCCCTGTTACTAGTAATAAATTCCAATTGATTTTGTATGCATAATGTTATGGGTGGAATCAAGCTAACCTGGTGTAAGAGACACATGGCAAAAAGACCATCGAAGCATACCCTCTAGGCTACCAAAGGACTAGTGTAATACCCCATACTTTTCAATACTCGAGTCTTATCACAGAATCTAAATTAGTTTACATGTGTGTGGGAAAAAATGTAGCTTACATTATACATCATCCTCCATGATTTACAATATATTCATCTTAATGTTGAGGCATAAAAAGTGAGGAAGACAAAAGAAGAAGCTTTGTGCACAAATAATATGTTCAAAAAGAGCTTTGTGCGGAAAAAAGGAGCTTTGTGTGGAAAAAATCGTCATTGTGCGCAGATGCTTGGTGTGCATAGCAAAGTCCGCACAAAGGAGGGGCGCACATCGAGGTCTACACAAAGGGGAAGTGTGCACTAAGGTCCGCATAAAGGAGGAGCGCACAGTGCTTATGTGGTGTATTCACACATGTGAGAGGGCTATAAATACCCCTTGACCCCTCTAAAGGGGTCATTAGTAGCCAATTGCGGAGAGAAGAAATTGTAGAAGAAGAAAGGTAGAGTCTGCCTCTGTTGTGCGGAACGGGCGTTCTGCGGCGCACAACACTGTTGGCACACAACACTGCTGGCGTACAACAAGGGATAGAGCACAACGGAAGCCAGCGCACAATAGAAGCAAGCGCACAATGGTTTCTTCCAGCACACAATGGCTCTCCAGTGCACAACGGCTTCTGTCAGTGCACAATGGCTTTTATCAGTGAAAAATGACTCCTAACACAGCGTTCAACATTATGTTTCAATGTTTTATACATTTATGCATAATTTGGGTGCTAAATACTGATTGTATATTATAATTCTTGAGTATTCTATTTGGAATCAAAGGAGAAAATGATGTAAAAAAAACTTGGAATAAATGAATAAAGTGATTGTCTTTCTTGTTTTCTTCTGGTAATCAATTCAATGAATGAAATTTTCTAAATAAAATGCATTTGTTTCTTGTTCAAAACAAAATGGCGACTCTGCTGGGGAATTTTCATATTCACTTGAATATTATTAACTTAAGAATTACAAGGGAGATAATCACAACTATTTGGCGTCTTCAAGGTGCCAAAACGGCGACTCTCAATGGGAACATCCTACCTTTCATTTCCAAAGTAGAATACGATTTAATATAAGTACTAATTTTCCTTTACTTTGTGAATATGAACAAAGGGAGAAGAAGAACATTGAAATCAACCAATCAATGACAACCATTCAAGGGAGTACAATTTTTTACTTCACTATGACAGGATTTATTATGAAGTATGCTGATGAATGAACTAGACTTAGTGAAAATAAAACGTTAGCAGACAAGCAAACAGAATCGTGGTTAGCTGTTATAGTTGTGACTGCTTCACCAATAACGCAAGGGGAAAAAGATGAATGGATTGTCGTCACTCGTAGAAGGACAAAGACTCAGAATGTAACTGCAACAAGAACAAGCTCGCCGCTGAGAAAAGTTAGGGGGCCAATAACACGAAATGCCGTCAGAAAAAATTCTGAACTTGCCCCTCCTGCTATATATCCCAGGCGAATAGTTCCGCAGCTGATGTCGCATGATTTCCCAGCTTTGATGACCCCGAGGGCCAGCTAGACGAAAGAACAAAAGGGCAAAGCACTGCTAGTAAGTTCACCGACGTCTATTTCACCCCGATCAATCAATGGCAAAGGGGGCATAGAGAAGTCGAATGAAACCCCATCCTCCTTTTCGTGAGCCCTATTACGTCAACGTATTCTTATCCCACTCTGACTATAGCTTCATCGAAGAGTGGAGAAGCAGGGGTGCACATGGCCGAAACAAATCAGAAAAATACACTAACTACGGAGGATCGTGTAAATGAAATAGCGGAAACACAAAGAGCACTAATGGAAGAATGCAGAAATCTCAGAGAAGCCTTAACAACTCTCGCACACAATGTTGCCCGAATGGCAGCACCCCCAATGGCTGATAATGTGAATGAAAGAGAGCAACACCCCGAAGGGTCACAACTGCCGAGGACTGGGTTTCATGGATCTGTCCCCATGACAAGAATAGTGACACAGGAAGAAGTACGATTGGTCGTTGAAGAAGCGATTAGGTCAGAAATAGGACATGAGGGCACAAGAAGATTCATATATCGTACACTATACCCGAGAGAAGTGGAGGATATCCTTTTCCCGAACAATTTTAAACATCCGGACTTTCAGAAGTTCAACAGGGATGGATCGCTAGAAGAACACCTGATGCACTTCATCACCAGTATGGGGAATTTCTCCACAACCCCAATACTGTCTTTGATTATTTGGGTCTTCTCTAATAAATAAAGCGTTCAGGTGGTATGCTAGCTTAACGCCTGGGTCGATAAGAACATGGGAGCAGATGCAAGACGCGTTCATGTTAAATTTCTTCTCATCAGAACATGAAGTCAGTATCACGGAACTCGCTTCAGTGCGACAGAGAGAAGGAGAGCCAATGAAAAAATTTATAGACAGATGGAAGATCTTGGGGGCTTCTTACAGGCAATTACCAAAAGAGAAAGAATAGGTGAAAATGTGCTTGAACTCTATGGAAATCAGAATAGCATTTGGTCTCACCAACGTAGAAATCAGAACCGTCCGCAACTTGGCTACAAAAGCGCATGCTTTAGAATTAATGACCCAGAAGATGCCGACGTTCAATTATGAAATGGTTAGAAAAGGACCTCAGAAGTTGATCACAAAAAAAGGAACCAGGAAACAAGAGAAGTGAAAGGCAAAAGGACGGAAATGAGAGAAGAGCCGAGTCGCCCTAGAGAGAGGTTTTACGACAAGAGACCCCGATCGTTGAATTCTCATGAGGGTTTCGCGTTTGAAAAAGAGGATGTACTCCTCATGATGAATCAGTTGCTAAAAGCTGGAACAATCGAACTGCCACCATCAAAACATCCTGAGGAGGCATCTAAAACAAAGGAGAGAGACTTCTGTCATTATCACCGCCTAGTAGGGCACCCGACAGAAAATTATTATACACTGAAGTGTATTATACAAAGGATGATAAATAAGGGTGAAATAATAGTCGAGAAAGAGAAAGAAAGGGACAGAAGAGCAATAGCAAACGTACTCACCTTACGAGAAGATTATCAGGAGAGGACAAGGGTGAAGGATCAGAAAATAATAGGAAAAGTTGTCGTAACTACCTTGTGATCAGGGAAGAAGATGACTAGCCCACCAAGTTCAAAAAATGAAAAAGCAAAGACGGAAGTAGCCAAGAGTCATGCTAGCAACAATAACAGCGGTGAAAAGGAAAAGGAAAAAGAGACAGGGAAAGTGACTTACGATATTATAAGTCATTTGAAAGGTATTCCGGCACGATTGAGTGTTTATGATGCTTTGCAGTTGTCAGAAGATTCCCGACAAAGCCTAATTAAAGCCTTATCTGATGAAAGTATAAGGGAGGTGCTACTGACTGAATTAGAAAGTAAGAAACAAGAAGATTGTTTGCTAGTTATCCCCTTCTCTGATGAAGACCTGACCTGTGATGGGGAACATAATAGGCCGTTGATGATAATGGGTCATATCCGCGGTAAGCAAGTAAAACAAATAATGCTCGATAATGGGTTCGCTGTAAACTTGTTGCCATTAACAATACTGAATAAATTAGGTTATCGACGCTCGAACCTATGCCCTAGTAGAATGATGATACAGGGCTTTAATCAAGACGGACAACGCACGCTTGGGAAGATCACAATAATGCTGGAGATAGGAGAGCTAAATACGAATGTCGTCTGCCACGTTATAAATGCAGTAACTACATATAATCTCCTCCTGGGAAGACTGCGGATGCATCATTATAGCATCATACCTTCTGCCCTGCACCAGTATTTCAAGTACTGGAAAGGCGGGGTACAACATAAAGTGTTAATCGATGAGAGACCGTATACAAAAGCTGAAGCTTTCTTCACAGATGCAAGTTATTATAACACATTTTCCAGTAAGGAAGAGAAAGAGAACGATGAGAACAAGAACCAAGAAAATTTTTCCATGGAAATAGTGAAAGAAAAAGGAACAAAGTCGCTTGTAATAGAGAAAGCAAAGAAGAAGTTCTATTTTGTCCTGAAACACCTGCGACAGCCAGGGCAACCACCATTAACTTTGCTATCGCTTGAGCAATTGGAGATTCTACAGTCGAATTATATAGTGCCGCTCCCGTATGCTGAGAGGAATAAGTCGTTTCCCCTCATTCCGAAGAGGTTTTATGTCAAACCCAGTGCAAGGTATCCGAGTTCATTGAATTCTATGCTCCTTCAGAAATAAAACATGACAAAGCAGTTAGCAATGGGGTGGAAAATCATGAAGAAAATGGAAGCTTGATGCCCAAAGAGCTGGAGAGATATAGTTTGGCAAGTTGAAAAATCATGAAGAAAATGGGCTTTGACCACGAAGAACCTGTTGGTTTAAATTATGGGAAAGAAATCCAGATTCCAATCGGGGTCAATCAAAGGAAGCGAGAAAAATTTCGAGGTCTGGGGGCAGAATCTTCGGTCAATATGGTGACAGCCAACTAGATAGAAGAGATGGACCTTGATGTGATCAGTAAGCCCGAGATAGCCCCAAAACAAATAGAGGATGGGGGCAGCCGACGATTGACAACTTAAAAGAGATAGATTTGGGAACAAAGAAAGAACCGCAGAATACTTTCATAAGTGTCAGTCTATCAGAAAAAGAAGTTGATCAATATGTTAGTCTTTTGAAGGAAAATAAAGATGTCTTTGCTTGGACGTATGCAGAAATGCCAGGTCCAGAGCCGATAGTAGCAATACATCGGCTGAATATCTCTAAAGACAAAAGACCCATTAAGCAAACACAGAGGTGGTTTCACCCAGACTTGGTTCCCAAGATAGAAGAAGAAATAAGCAAGTTGATAAAGGTTAGATTCATTAGAGAAGTTAAATATCCTAGGTGGATATCAAATATAGTCTCGGTAAAGAAGAAGAATGGGCAGATCAGGGTTTGTGTTGACTTCAGAGATTTGAATGAAGCATGTCCGAAAGCCGATTTTCCATTGCCAATAACAAAAATGTTAATTGACAGTACTACGCAATATGTTGTCATGTCCTTTATGGACGGCTATGCCGGTTATAATCAAATACGAATAACACCTGAAGATGAAGAGGCAACGACTTTCAAAACCCCGTTGGGAATATATTGTTACAAGATCATGCTGTTCGGGCGATGCGGAACATATTTTAAGACATGATGCATAAGCATGTTGAGTATTACATGGATGACTTGGTGGTCAGGTCAAGTCATCATGAAGAGCATCGTGAACATTTGTTATCAGTCTTCCGTCGAATCAGAAAGAAACAGTTGAAGATGAACACGGCTTAATGTGTGTTTGGAGTGTCATCGGGAAAATTTCTTGGTTTTGTGGTGAGACACAGGGGTGTTAAGATAGATCCAGAAAAAGTTAGAGCTATTCAGGGTATGCCTCCTCCCAGAACGTTGAAAGATCTAAAAGCTTACTGGGCAAGTTAGCATATATTCACCGCTTTATCTCAAACCTAGTAGGAAGATGCCAGTCGTTTTCTCATTTGATAAAGAAAGGAACAGAATTCATATGGGATAAATCCTACCAAAATGCCTTCGATTCGATAAATGAATTGTTGAAACAGCCTCCAGTATTAACAGCCCCTGTGAAAGGAAGGCCCCTCATTTTGTATATATTAGTAGCTGAGAATTCACTAGGAGCCCTACTAGCACAAGTGAATAAAAATGGAAAAGAAGTGGCACTTTATTATTTAAGTCGAACATTGATCGGTGCAGAATGCAACTATATGCCTATTGAAAAAGTGTCTGGCGCTGGTGTTTGCAGTTCAGAAATTAAGGCATTATTATTTGTCCCATGACATAACTCTGATATCTTGAGTAGATCCCATTAAGTTTTTGATGACAAGGCCGATGTTGTCAGGAAGGTTGGTAAAGTGGATGCTACTGTTGTCAGAGTATGTGATTACATACGAACTGGCGAAAGTAGTGAAAGGACAAGCAGTGGCAGATTTTCTAGCGGCTCATCCTGTGATAGATTGAGAAGCTATTCTCGATGATTTTCTAGATGAACAAGTCATGATGACAGAATTGCCTAAAGTATGGCAAATGTTCTTTGATAGGGCGGCTCAGGCAACGGTGGCAGGTGCCGGAGTAATATTCATTACCCTACAGGGCGATTTGTTGCCTTACTCTTTCACGTTAGGTACGACATGTACGAATAACGAAGATGAATATAACGCCCTTATCACTAGGATGGAGATAGCTGGTGAACTGGGAATAAAACACTTGTAGATTTATGAGGATTCTAAGCTGGTCATAAATCAGGTGGCAATAGAATTTAAGACAAGGAAACTGGAACTTCTGCCGTAATGTCGAAAAGCGAACACTTATTGGAGAAATTTTTGAATGTCGATGTTAAGCATATACCACGATATGAGAATGCGAAGGCCGATGCTCTGGCCAGTCTAGCAGCAGTGCTATCTTGCTTATATCGAAGCCCCCTGCAAGTAACAATTGAAGAAAGGAGATTCCTGCCTTCAGCAGAGATAGCTGGTGAAATAATAGAAGCTTTACCCGTATCATGCTCAGAAGTGACAATAGATGATTGGCGTCAGCCTTTCATCGACTATCTTAAGTACGATATCTTACCAGACGATCCAGAAGTGAAAGCGCAAATTAAGCAGAAAGTAAAAAGATTCATTTTGTGTAATGAAGAATTATACAAAAGATCTTATAATGAAATGTTATTATGATGTCTAAACAAAGAAGAGGCATGTCAAGTGCTACAAGAGGCACATTCTGGGGAATGCGGGGCGTATCAAGCCAAGAGAAATTTGTTCCACTAAGTGCATCGAATGGGATATTACTAGCCGACAATGTTTAAAGATGCAATAGATTGTGCGAAGTGGTGCCATGAGTGTTAAATTCACGGAGACATCATACATGTCCCTCCTGAAGATCTTCATTAGACAGTTACTTCTTTGCCTTTCGCTGCATGGGGACTTGATGTCATTGGCCCCATAAATCCACCGTTGTCTAGAGAAAAATAGTATATATTGGCAGCAGCAGACTACTTTTCCAAATGGACAGAAGCGATTACACTACGAAGCGTTAAAGAGAAAGATGTTGTTAGTTTCATTCGGCATGTGATAATATATTGCCATGGTATCCCAAAGAAAATCATTACAGATAATGGCAATCCTTTCAAAAACAAGGAGATGGAGAAGTTATGTCAGAAATTCAAGATTCACCAGTCATTCTTAACACCCTATTATCCACCAGCCAATGGGCTGGCTGAAGCATTCAATAAGACGATTGTAAAAATACTGAAGAAAACGGTGAGTGGGAATAAGCGTGATTGGGATGAAAAACTGCAGGAGGCTCTATGGGCTTATAGAACAACGCATCTGTAACGTCTCGAAAAAATTCGTACAAAAACCCAAGTACCAACTCAAGCAGAAATCTATAAGGACCAAATCCTTTAGACATTAAACAAGAATTATCTAGTACTAAACTAAGTTACCTGTGAAATTAGCACTAATCACTTTAAATACAAACTGCAGGACCTAAATCGTGTAGAATAATTGGTGCTACATTACCCTGAAACTTAGAATCAATCTCAAAACCCAATTGCTCTCGGGAACACCAGTAAACTTCGTATCGGACCTGGACCATGCATTGAAAGTCCGAATACTATGAAACCATGCGGTTATGACCGGCTTGCTGGACTTGACAACCATCTCGGAAATCAAGTCCTAATAGTGTCTAGAAATGCACAACTTAAGCCTGGAGCGAAGTGTATGAGAAATGCGAATATCTTAAGGAGATGAACACAAACTTAAGTGAATTGAGTCGTTCACTTGCAGGCCGAATCTAAGGATTCAGACAGTCAGAATTTGAGCCAATTACACCCTTGGATCAGGAAAAATTTTCAACACATGTCAGTGAACTTGTGGCCCTGATCGAGTGCCGGTGACCATGGAACTGAAACTGGTCCTCCGCGGTCGATCTGTAAATCCGATTGGACCGAAAAATTAGCTTGACCCAGATCTAATATCAGGAAGCTTAAGTTCGACCGCACGCAGGAAAGGGGCTTCCAGAACAGCTCCGTTGGACCGAAACAACCAACTTTTGGCTATAACCTAAGTATACAATGGCCCTAGGGCCATTCCCATCAGTTCTGAGCCTATATAAGTACCTTAAACCCTCTCTCTCTCTCTCATTTCATACGAATTTACAACCCTAGGAAAGAGAAGATAGAGAAAAGAGAAGAAGAAAGTGAGGAGAAAGTGAGAGAGTGTTGGAGTTTGTTCCTGGAATTCTTCCCTGCCACTCCACACACTTAACCATCGCTACCGTGTTGCTATACCGGTGATCCTGATTCCGTTCTCGGGTAAGAAATCATAACCCTAACCTATTTTGGGATTTCAAATAGAGTAAAGGATGAAATAGCTAATCTATGTCATACTGTAGGTTGCAGTTGTGTCGTAGATGACGAGTTAGAGAACGAACTGAGTTCGTTATGAGTCTACCAGCGTAAGGTGCAGACTATAAACGTTTAGGTTATGATTTTGTAACATCTTAGAAAAATCCGTACAAGTACCCGAGTACCACCTCAGGTAGAAATCACCCAGGACCAAAACCTTTAGAAATTATGTTAATATTAGTAAGTGCTAAATTAGAATACTTGTGAAATTAGCACTAATCACTTTAAATATGATCTGCAAGATTCAAAACGTGTAGGATCATTGACGCTACATTACCCTGAAATCTAAAATCCATCTCTAAACCCGGTTGCTCTCGGGAGCACGCCGAAACTCTGTATTGGACCTGGACCGCACGTCGAAAGTCCGATTACCCCGAAACTATACGGATATGACTGCATTACTAGACTTGACAACCCCCTCGAAAATCAAGTCCTAATTATGTTTAGAAATGTACAACTTGAGCCCGGAGCGAAGTGTGTGAGAAAAGTAAAAATATTTAGATATAAAATCTGAATTTAAGTAATCTGAGTCGTGTTGCTTGCGGGTTAAATATAAGGATTCAGACCATCAGAATCTGACCTAAATACACCCTCAGATTAGGAGAAATGTCCCACACATGTCGGTGTACTTGTGATCCTGATCGAGTGACCGTGACCGTTGAATTAAAACTGGTCCGCCACGGCTGATCTACAAACCCAATCGTAACGAAAACTCAGCTTGACCTAGATCCATGGTCAGGGAGCTTAAGTCCGACCGTACGTGAAAAATGGGCCACCAGAAGTGCTCCGTTGGACTAGAACAGTCCGTATTTGGATATAACCTAAGTATACCTTGGCCTTGGGGCCATTCCCACCAAACCTGAGCCTATATAAGGACCTTAAACCCTCTCCCTCTCACCTCATACGAATTTGAGAAACCCTAGGAGAGAGAGAGAAGAGAAAAGAGAAGGGAAAAGAGAGAAAGTGAGAGTGAGAGTAGGAGATTCTTCGTGAGATCTGATCCCACTACTCCACAACTCAACCGTCATTCCTATATCGCTATACAGGCGATTCCAACTCCGTAATTAGGTAAGAAAACCTAACCCTAACTTGTCTTAGGGTTTTCGACTAGCGTAATAGATGAATTAGCTAACGTATTCCCTTTTATAAGTTATTGTGGTGCTGAAGATAAGACTTAACTTTTAAAACTGAGTTCGCTACGAGTCTACCGGCGAAAGGTGCAGACTATAAATATTTAAGTTATGGTTTTCAAGGCTTTCAATGTCAGTTAATGATTTATGACTGACTTGAATTGTTATCACATGCTTAGATACATTGTTCCCGCACTTTACATGTATATATGAACTATGTTGAATATTGTGTATTCTTGTGTTTGTTGAAATGTTTGTATATGTATGGATTCTGGATATGGATTTGCCATGATTAATTGTTGTAGACATATGGTTGAAGTATATGTGACAATTCCTTAGTGAAAGGATTTGCCCTAATACGTGTTATCACCAACATACGTCATATATGTTGAAATATGTAGTCTAAGTGTTTGTAGAAATGTCAGAATGAACAAGTGTGTAATAAATTGTACGTTATATGGGTGTTGAGAAGAGATTCTCAACTATCTTAATGATGTGTATGATTTCCTCCATGTAACTTACATTCTTTGTCTGTTTTACTTAGGGACTACATATGTGTAAATTCATGTTTAAGTTGAAATCCATCAAATGCTCATATGCTAGTATGATTGGAATTGTTGATCCATTACTGTTCTGATTATCTTGTATGATTATCTGTTATAATTGAATGTGTTTGGGACTACGGAATAGTCCAGGCAATCGGTAACAGGCACTGAATGGGTGGCTGAGGTTGTTTCGCCACATAGAACGTGATCGATGAATTCGAGTCGCACTTGGGATGTCGGCAGTGGTTAGGCCACACGGAATGCTTACGCACTTCATGTCGATCAACTCAACATGCGCTCATACTAGTCAAGCTCGTCAAGTAACCCGATTGACCCGATATATGTTCACCATGTATGGACGCTACTGATTGAATCTAAGGTACCAAAGTCACTAGTGAAAATCCTTTTAAACCTTGGTACCTTGATCCGCTAAGACTCATGAGTCAGGCATGGTAACATGGGACACCGTGGTCGAGCTGTCGGCTTACGCTGGGGTGACGAGCCTCCCCATAGTGACCAGTGAGCAACCCAGACTCGTGAGCCGAATACAGTGGTATGAGACACTGTATTCAAGCTGTCGGCCTACACTGATAAGGTGACGAACCCTTTGTAGTGACCTCGAGCGTACGCTAAGACTACATAGAGGCGACAAGCCCTTACGTAGCAATAGGAGTAAACTAGGCCTGCACTGATAAGGTGACGAGCCCTTTGCAGCGACCTAGAACCGTATCATCGTATGAGATTTACTAGGATTGACGACCCTAGATTATATCATTGTTTGGGAATTGATATAAGGGAGGTACCTTAGCTTTCCAATCCTACTGTATGAAAAGGACTAGTAAGAACTTAGTAATCACGTTCATGCACCGCACTGCATGTGCCATTTGGCGTTGGGCAGAGCACTGAGGAAGTGACTGACATGCGCGACCGTTAGATGAAGATCGCAGAGGGAGTGCAGGCGAGGGCATGCATCATTTATTCATACCATTCTTGCATTAATCAGAGTACTTAGGAATGTTTGATTGTATTATTTATCATTACTGCTTGACTGAATTGAGAACATGTTAACCTTTGCTTTATTGTTCCACTGAGTTCATCACTCACTCCCACATTTTAGGACGATGTTATACACACCAACCAGACTCTGTCTTAGCTGCAGATGGAGACCCGACTAATGAGGTGGAGGCGGACTTCGTAGACGATGAGGATGCCTTCTCATATATGCAGTATTTAGGCGGGTTTGCATAAATCGTTCTGATCGGTGGGGCTTTAGGTTTATACTTGTAGTGGACTATTACATTTTGATATTTTGTAATTTGAAACAATGCATGTAATTATTGACCTGGCAATGCATATATACTTTGGGGACCTATACTAAGTTATAACGCTATACATATTTGAGTAAGTCTTCCGCTTGCGTATTACAACTGTCCCTGGATTATGTATTGCTGATTTGGCTTAATCTTATTCATGTTTTATGCACTAATACAGACAACATTTAATCATCATTAAATATGTTGCATAAGTGATGCGTTGGAACTCAGGAATTGGACTTCTACTTGACCCCCAATTTTCAGGGCGTTATAGGTTTTCAAGGCTTTCAATGTCAGTCAATGATTTATGACTGACTTGAGTGCTATCACATATGCGTAGTTAGGATGTTTCAACATATTACACATATATGTAGCCTAGGCTATTTCGAATGCATTCTAAGTGTTTGTTAAAATGTTTGAATGAATATAGAATTGTGATTTGTGCTTGCTATGATTACTGATTGCTAACACATGATCGTTGTGTGTGTGGAAACTCCTATGTAGGAGGATTTGCTATAACATGTGTTTTAACTGGTTTATTACATGTATGTAATATGTGTAGACTAAGTGTTTGATAAAATACCTGAATGAGAAAATGTTAATTTAAATGCATGTAATGAGTATGTTGAGATAAGATTCTCAATCCCCTTAACTATGGTTATAGTATCCTTTATATAACTTATCTTACTACTATATGCTGTATGGATGAAATGTCTGTGTATGGTAATATGTGTAGTATGTGTTTGTTAAATTGTGCAAGTAGGATTTATATCTGATTTCAGTTGTCACATGCTGTTTTGGATTACTATATGTAAATGCTATTGTTTGGAACGTGACTGGAGCTACGATGTAGCCAAGGCAATCGGTAATTGTATGTGAATGGTGGTTAAACTGCTTAACCACGACAGAAACGCCTGATGAATTCGAGTCGTACGCTGCTTGTCGGCAGTGGTTAGGCCACGCGGAGTGCTTGTGCGCTCCCTGTCGATTAGCTCGATGTATGCTCGTACCAGTCAAGCTTGTCAAGCAACCTGGTTGACCCGATATATGTTCACCATGTATGGACGCTACTGTTTGAATCTAAGGTACTGACTTACCAATGTAAAACCTCATTTAACCTTTGGCGAGGAAGTGCATAGAGGAAGGGAAAGTGCATAGAGGAAGGGGTGCATGTCACGATCGTAAGATGTTGTCGCAAGAGGGAGTGCAGGTGAGGGCATGCATCATTACTACATACCATCCTTGCATTAATCAGAGTACTTAGGAGTATTTGTTTCATTGCTTTATCATTACTGCTTGACTAAATTGATAACATGTTAACCTTTGCTTTATAGCTCCACTGAGTTGATTACTCACTCCCACGTTCTGGGACGATGTTTTAAACACCAACTAGATGCTGTCTTAGATGTGAATTTTGACACGACGTATGAGGCCGAGCCAGACTTCTACGATGATGAGGAGGAGTTCTCATACATGCAGTTATCAGGCAGGTTTGTGTAGGCCTCTCTGACCGACGGGATTATAGGGATATATGATTAGTTGGACATTCACATTTTATTATTTGGTACTCTTTTGAATCAGATATGTATTTATTCAGTTCAGTAATGCTATCATACTCAGGAGGTTGGAAAACGCATCTATATGCTTTTTATATCTATCAGTCTTCTACTTGCAAAGTTTAACTGTCTCTGGAGTATGATTTGCTATTTGGTATAATCTCACTCATGTTTAAGGCGCTAATATAGACAACATTTAATCATCATATTCTATATTGCATAAGTGTTGTGTTAGAACTCGGGAGTTGGGCTCCAGCTCGACCCCCGATTTTCAAGGCATTACAAGTTGGTATCAGAGCATGATTTGGATTAAACTAGACCTGGGTTATAGTCACATGATGCACACTGACGTACTTTGACTTAGGAGGGAGCGTTGAAACGTAGAAACTAGCATAGGATTCCCAATTTTTCCAATTAGCGAAACCGACCGAGATTGACCATTAGATTCGGGCCCATAGGCCTCTATGATCATGTGTGAGGGCATCCATTCGTTCTTAGACCATCAATTGATAGATTTAGACCCTGAGTCAACCTATTCCACACTTAGTTAAACCGAAAAGTGAGACAGTAAGCGAAATGGAACCCGAAACAACTCAAATGGAGTTGGGGGCCTACACAGTGCAATACAGAGGGGACCCCGCACTTCTCCAGCACCCGGGGGGGGGGGAGGGGGGGCATCGCCCCTGGGGTGACCCATTGCTGGAAGGTCCAGGGACCGGCGATGGGATTGCCGGAATGGCGAGGCCTCTCCAATTGGGCGGACCGGGCCTGTCGGGCCGACGCAGGCCGGGTAGGCTGGCACGTGTGAGCTACTGTGTGGCCCCCCAAATTGAGTGGAAATATTTTTATTCATTCCATTTGTTTTCCCTCTTCATTTCCCACCCCTTCAAGTTTCCTTTCTCTTAAAAATCCCAAATTTTCCCTCTCAAATCACCCCTCCAGGCTCATTTTTTCCTTTTTTCTTGCACCGTCTGCACCATTCTCTCAAACCCATCTTCTACAGCTATTTATTTTCCTCATTTTTTTTCATTTGAGTGCACTAACCTTCTCTTGTGTCTCTAGAATCTCAAGTTCAACAACCCATTCTCTCCCTCCACAATATTTCACTCCCATGGCTCTTTTTGAGCTTGTAACGGCTATTTTCTCCATCTCCATGCTTCTTTCTCTCATGGGAAAGAAGAGGGCTCCTACGGATGAGGCCGGGCCTAGTCGCCCTACTCGTTCAAGGAGACCGAGAGGCGCCACCGCTAGTGCAAGCGTCGATCGAGAGATGAGGACAAAGCGGGACCTCAATCCCCAGGCTTCCCTCGAGAGAGCTTTACTAGCGGATCTGTCCCATGGAAGATTCCAGGGCCATAGGGTTCTTTTTGAAGCAAATGTGGACGAGAAGATCTTTGGGGAATATCTGTTGATGGACCGCCTGGTCGAGGCCGGGTGGGGTCCCATATTTGAGGGCAAGTCTCGTGCGAATGTGAAGACTGTCCGAGCCTTCTACGCCCACATTCGAGAGCCAACGCTGGAGCCTTTGCAGTTCAAAATTTCCATGGGAAGGTGAGATCTCACAATCAATACTGGCTTGATAGCCTAAGTTATGGGAATGCAGCTTGGCGAGGTCAATGCAAGTGAGAAGAATCTTCAAAGAGCACGTGAAAGGGATCACCGCACGTAATTCCTTTGTGGCCAACTGACCCACTGGAATCCAAACAATAGCCTCCTAGCATCCAATATGACTGATGACTTCCTCATACTCCATTATATCTTCACATACAACGTCTATCCTAGGTGGAGCAATTACAGCGAGTGCACACGCCTGATGGTAGACTTTTTATACCAAGCTGGGCAGGGAGAGAAGCTGTGCGTCCCTACGTATATGTTGCTACAAATAGTGTAGACTGCGCGCTCTTCCAGGATGTCCATTTAACTCCCATTCGGCTGACTTATATGCAAGCTTGCACGATAGTTCACCTGTAGACTTAGCGCAGAAGTCCCTGTGCCGATCCATTTCATCAACGACACCACTCTCAACAACATGGAGATTGGGCTACAACAACGTCAACCCTGACTCGACGCAAGTGAGGATGAAACGGAAAGTGAAGAGGAAGAGAGTGATGAAGAAGGTAGAGATGAAATAGAAGGAGAGCAGGGAGAGGAAGAAGAGGAGGCCCAAGACACTGATGAGGGCTCTTCTCCTGCTGCACAGAGCCGCGATAGCGATCGAGTGGCTATACAAGCCCGCTTGGCTCTACTTGAGGAGGGTCAGGCTGCCCTGCTACAAGAGGTCACTGTGACTTGAGCCAAGGTCGAAGAGACTCAAGCCTTCATGAGGCGAAAATTTAGCAAGGTGTTTCATGCTTTGAGGGCTATCCTATGCTGTGTACAGGATAAGAATGCACCTCTACCATCGCCAGATTCTAACAACTAATCATGCATGTAATCGTCTTTTATTTTGCTTTATTTGCTTGTTTCTATGTGTAGCCTCGATAGGCATAGTGGTGTGGTAGTTTGGTAGTATGTTTTAGTGTTTGAAGCCTTGGTTATATTAGCTCACATGCATCTTCTGTCATGATTCATGTAACGCTGTATCTCATGTATTGTGACAATTTTGGTAAATGAAATGCATGAAGTTTCTTTAAGCCGTGTGTTAATGCTGTGTAGTTGAGTTTGTGAGTATGCTGAATCTGACCTAGGTTACACCCTATGTTGTATATAGGGAATGCCACCTAAAGCCACAAGGAGTACGACACGTCTCACTCTTGACGATTCGATTGACGAGGCACCTCCCTTGAGCGATAGTCATTCAGACCCCATTTCAGGCTCGACTCACGATACTATGCAGGATTCTTAGCCGGCCACTGGCCCCACTAATGGGCCTACACTTGTTGCACCACTAGTTCCTGAGTGGAACCGTGCGTCCTCTTCGACGCGCATGTACCTCAGTCAGCTCCGCCTCTTGATAGGTTGTAGCAAATGATGCTGTTGATGCAGTAGCAGTAGGTAAAGCAACAACAGCAGTTTCTGGCTACTATGGTGGGGTCTTTGCATAGAGTATGGGTGTGGC
Organism: Magnolia sinica; assembly: GCF_029962835.1. Taxonomy (NCBI): domain Eukaryota; kingdom Viridiplantae; phylum Streptophyta; class Magnoliopsida; order Magnoliales; family Magnoliaceae; genus Magnolia; species Magnolia sinica. Next base: position 38,499,331 of record NC_080585.1, on the reverse strand, counting down.
TCCACCTGCATCACCTATGCACCCTGCTGGGAACGCGAGTGCCAGCGGCACCTTCGAGCGCTTCCAGTGCTTGCTGCCTCCCACTTTCACGGGTACTCACCCACCCGAGGAGGCTGAGATTGGCTTAATCGCATCTCTAAGATGCTGAAGCCGCTGCACTACACTGAGGCAGAGCAGGTGGAGTTTGTCACCTTTATGTTTGAGAAGGAGGCCAGCTTATGATGAGACAGCGTCCTCAGGACCATTGTTGTCGGATTTGTGTGGACGTGGGAGGCTTTTGAGATGCACTTCCACGAGAAATATTTCCCTCTTATGTACCAGCATGAGAAGGAGAGTGAGTTTCTTCACCTCCGACAGGGAGGGATGACAATGGCGGAATATGAGAATAGGTTTATGGAGTTGGCCAGGTATGTTCCGTTAATTTTAGCTAATGGGTCGATGTAGATGCGGTAGTTTTCTTAGGGCTTGTGGCCCGAAATACGCTCAAAGATGTGTTGCGCTAGCATACCTACTTATGCTGAGCTAGTGAACATGTATTTGCAGCGGAGCAGGATGAGGAAAGATTATCCCGCACTCGTGAGCCTATGGTTCCTAGGCCACGACCTGAGTTGCTGAGCAGGCCATTCCTCGGTAAGAGGCCCCGCACAGACTCGCCTCCCTGAATCGTGGTTCCACCATCCCCTATGAGGCGACCAGACTTGTGGTGCACGTATTGCAAGCATGCGGGCCATGCAGATGCTTATTACTTTATTAAGATGAGGGACAACAGCTTCTCGCCACCTCAGAGGATTAATCGCCAACCCCCACATGTTATCATAGCTTCACCTCTACGAATGGCGCCAGCTCACCCCTCCTTTCGACCGTCGGCACCTCGTTTTAGGCCGCCTCAACGGCCCATAGTACCTCAACCCAACCGTTCTCAACAGACTCGGGTACACATGCTTACAGCTGAAGCGCCTGAGGCAGACATGACATCGATGGCTTTTGAAGTCACGGCACAGATCCAAGGTACTCCAGTTTTCTTATTGGTAGACACTGGATCCACTATCTCTATCATTTCATGCACGGTAGTCAAGCGACTAGTGTTGGATACTACTCCTACGAAGGGAGTGAGAATCACTTCTGCTACAAGGACCTTTTCAGATGTTACCCAGATTTGTGAGGCTTACTCAGTAGATTTAGGTAGCAGGATGGTGCTCATTGACCTGATCGTCGCCCCACTATGGCACTACGACATTATCCTCGGTATGGATTGGCTCACCGAGATGAAGGCGGAGATTGATTGCGATACCCGAGTAGTGACAGCTTACGGACCTAAGGGCACAGTTTTTACTTTTTCAGTTCAGGTCAGTTGGCCCTGCCGTGTTGGTTGTTATGCTACCTTGTTAGAGCAGGTTGATGGCCTTACGTTATGAGATACGCCAGTAGTCCAGGAGTTTGAGGACATGATTAGGACGATTCCTGGACTGCCTCCTCAGCGCGAGATCGATTTTACGATTGATATTGTGCCTGGTGCGACACCCATCTCGTTACCTACGTATCGCATGCCTCCATGTGAGATGGAGGAATTGAGGAGACAGGTTGATAGCTTATTGAATGCGGGATTCATACGATTGAGTGTATCTCCTTGGGGAGCACCTGTGTTGTTTGTGAAGAAGAAAGACGGTTCACTGCGATTGTGTATTGATTATCGCAAGTTGAACCAAGTGACGGTGAAGAATAAGTATTCATTGCCCGGGATAGATGATTTGTTTAATCAGTTGAAGGGGGCATAGTATTTCTCAAAGATTGACTTACAGTCGGGGTATCATCAGTTGCATGTCAGGGAGGAAGACGTGTAGAAGACAACATTCAGGACCAACTTTGGGCACTATGAGTTCCTTGTGATGTCATTTGGACTTACAAACGTACCGACCGTATTCATGGACTTGATGAACAGGGTGTTTCAGCCGTATTTATTCTGATTCATTATCGTGTTTATAGATGACATCCTGATATATTCCAAGAGTCGGGGAGATCACGAGGAGCATTTACGAGTAGTCCTTGATACTCTCAGAAAGAACTAGTTGTTCGCTCAGTGCAAGAAGTGTGACTTTTGGAAGGAGGCAGTCAAGTTCCTGGGACACGTGGTGTCCAAGGAAGGGATATCTGTGGACCTCGCTAAGGTAGCCACAGTTCAGGACTGGGAGCAGCCCGGTTCGGTTACTAAGGTGAGGAGTTTTCTTGGTCTAACAGGTTATTATCGACAATTCATTCGGGACTTCTCCAAGATAGCCAGGCCTTTGTCTCAACTCACTAGGAAAGATCTCAAGTTCGAGTGGAATGAGAAGGCGGAAGCAGCTTTTCAAGAGCTGAAGGATAGGTTGACGTCCGCCCCTGTGCTAGTATTGTTAGAGAATGGGTCAAGTATACTATATACACCGACGCGTCTCGCGTTGGTCTGGGTTGTGTCCTTATGCAGAAGGACAGGGTGATTGCGTACGCCTCGAGACAGCTGAGGAAACACGACGAGAACTACCCTATACACGACCTGGAGTTAGTGGCTGTCATCTTTGTACTGAAGCTCTAGAGACATTACCTCTACGGAGATGATTTCGAGCTCTTTTACGACCACAAGAGCCTTAGGTACATATTCACTCAGAGGGACTTGAATATGAGGCAGTAACGATGGATGGAGACCTTGAAGGACTTCAAGTTTGAGGTCTCTTACCATCTGGAAAAGGCCAACCTTGTGGCAGATGCATTAAGCTGCAAGAAGGCGTTAGTATTTGCGGCTCCGCTGATGATGGCAGAGTAGGATATGGTAGAGTTTGTGTGAGATTTTGAGTAGAAATTCACGATGGAGGAGCCGTTTGAGAGCATCGCACATATTCGGGTACAACCACTCATTGATGACAGGATTATTGCGACTCAGGTAGACGACGAGCTATTGGCGAAGATGAGGGAGCATGTTAGTACAGATGATGGCTAAGAATGGAGAGTTGGCATGGATGGGGGTTTACGTTATCGTGGCCGCCTATGCGTCCCAAATCTTCCTGACTTAAGGAAGGAAGTTCTCGAAGCTGCTCACAATTCGAGGATGGCAATGCATCCTGGCAGTATGAAGATGTACTGCGACATGAAATGCTCATACTGGTGGGACAATATGAAGGCCCATATAGCAGAGTATGTATCACGTTATCTCACATGCCAGCAGGTCAAGGCCGAACATCGCCGACCTCCTGGATTACTTCAGCCCATGCCCATAGCTGAATGGAAATGAGATTTCATCTATAGATTTTATATCAGGGCTGTCGAAGATGAGGAAGGGACATGACTCCATCTGGGTGATCGTGGACCGGTTGACGAAATCGGCTCATTTTCTCCCTATCAAAGTTTTGAACTCAGCAGACAAGTTAGACAGGTTGTACATCAAGGAGATTGTACACCTACACAGAGTTCCTCTGGAGATCGTGTCAGACCGAGACACGCGATTCACATCTATCTTCTGGACTCGTATTCAGGAAGCAATGGGTGTGAAGTTGAGGATCAGTACCGCGTTCCACCCACAGACTGACGGGCGGACGGAACGGGTAAACCAGGTGTTGGAAGATATGCTGCAAGCTTATGTACTTGATTTCAAGGACAGTTGGGACGATTATCTTCCTTATGCAGAGTTCGCATATAATAATAATTTTCATGCGAGTATTGGCATAGCTCCCTATGAGGCCTTGTATGGACGTCCCTGTCGGGCACCACATTACTAGACAGAGGTTGGCGAGAAGAGCTTGATTGACCCAGAGTTAGTTCAGGCGACCTCAGAGAAGATTGACATTATTAGGCGTTGACTTCTGGTAGCATAGAGCAGACAGAAAAGTTACGCCGATACGAGGTGGCGACCGCTAGAGTTCGAGGTCAGGGACCACGTATTTTTAAAAGTTTTCCCGATGAAGGGAGTGCTTCGGTTTGGCAAGAAGGGGAAGCTCACACCTAGATTTATTGGTCCATTTCAGATCTTAGACCGAGTGGGCATGGTGGCCTACCGCCTTACTTTGCCCACACCACTTGTAAGCATGCACAACGTATTTCATGTATCCATGCTGAAGAAATATGTTCCTGATCCTTCCCACATTATCAAGTGGGAGCAGGTACAGTTAAGCGAGGACGCTATTTATATATTACGACCGATGTGTATCTTAGACAGGAAGGAGCAGGTGTTGCGCAGTAAGGTTATTCTGCTGGTGAAGGTATCATGGACGCATCATACTGTGGAAGAGGCTACTTGGGAGACAAAAGTCGAGGTTCGTAAGAACTACCCTCAGATTCTCGAGGAATACAAAAAGGTACTAATTTCGAGGAAATTTTTTTACTTTTAGGGGGGTAGATTGTAACATCTCGGAAAAATCCGTACAAAGACTCGAGTACCACCTCAGGTAGAAATTTATAAGGACCAAATCCTTTAGACATTAAACGAGAATTATCTAGTGCTAAACTAGGTTACTTATGAAATTAGCACTAATCACTTTAAATACGAACTGCAAGACCCAAACCGTGTAGAATCATTAGCGCTACATTACCCTGAAACTTAGAATCAATCCCAAAATCCAGTTGCTCTTGGGAACACCAGTAAACTTCATATGAGACCTGGACCGTGCGTTGAAAGTTCGAATACTATGAAACCATGTGGTTATGACCGGCTTGCTAGACTTGACAACCATCTCGAAAATCAAGTCCTAATAGTGTCTAAAAATGCACAACTTGAGCTCGAAGCGAAGTGTGTGAGAAACGTGAATATCTTTAGGAGATGAACACAAACTTAAGTGAATTGAGTTGTTCACTTACAGGCCAAATCTAAGGATTCAGACCGTCAAAATCTGACCCAATTACACCTAGGAAAAATTTTCAACACATGTCAGTGAACTTGTGGCCCTGATCGAGTGCTAGTGACCGTCGAACTAAAACTGGTCCTCCGCGATCGATCTGTAAATCCGATCGGATTGAAAACTTAGCCTGACCCAGATCCAATGTCAGGAAGCTTAAGTCCGACTGCACGCAGGAAAGGGGCTTCCAGAACAGCTCCGTTGGACCGAAACAACCAACTTTTGGCTATAACCTAAGTATACTATGGTCCTGGGGCCATTCCCATCAGTTTTGGGCCTATATAAGCACCTTAAACCCTCTCTCTCTCTTTCCATACGAATTTACAACCCTAGGAGAGAGAAGAGAGAGAAAAGAGAAGAAGAAAGTGAGGAGAAAGTGAGAGAGTGTTGGAGTTTGTTCCTGGGATTCTTCCCTGCCACTCCACGCGCTTAACCATTGCTACCGTGTCGCTATACCGGCAATCCTGATTCCGTTCTCGGGTAAGAAATCCTAACCCTAACCTATTTTAGGGTTTCAAATAGAGTAAAGGATGAATTAGCTAATCTATTTCATACTGTAGGTTACAGTTGTGCCATAGACGACGAGTTAGAGAACGAACTGAGTTCGTTATGAGTCTACCGGTGTAAGGTGTGGACTATAAACATTTAGGTTATAGTTTTTAAGGCTTTTAATGTCAGTCAATGATTTATGACTGACTTGAGTACTATCACATATGCGTAGTTAGGATGTTTCAATATATTACACATATATGTAGCCTAGGCTATTTCGAATGCATTCTAAGTGTTTGTTAAAATGTTTGAATGAATATGGAATTGTGATTTGTGCTTACTATGATTATTGATTGCTAACACATGATCGTTGTGCGTGTGGAAACTCCTATGTAGGAGGATTTGCTATAACATGTGTTTTAATTGGTTTATTACATGTATGTAATATGTGTAGACTAAGTGTTTGATAAAATGCCTGAATGAGAAAATGCTGGTTTAAATGTATGTAATGAGGGTGTTGAGATAGGATTCTCAATCCCCTTAACTATGGTTATAGTATCCTTTATATAACCTATCTTACTACTATGTGCTGTATGGATGAAATATCTGTGTATGGTAATATGTGTAGTATGTGTCTGTTAAATTGCGTAAGTAGGATTTATATCTGATTTCAGTTTTCACATGTTATTTTGGATTACTATATGCAAATGCTATTGTTTGGAATGTGACTGGGGCTATGATGTAGCCCAGGCAATCGGTAATTATCTGTGAATGGTAGTTGAGCTGCTTAACCATGACAGACATGCCCGATGAATCTAAGTCGTATGCTACTTGTCGGCAGTGGTTAGGCCACGCGGAGTGCTTGCGCACTCTATGTTGATCGGCTCGATGTATGCTCGTACCAGTCGAGCTTGTCAAGTAACCCGGTTGACCCGATGTATGTTCACCATGTATGGATGCTACTATTTGAATCTAAGGTACCGACTTACCAGTGCAAAACCCCGTTTAACCTGGGAACCTCGATCCACTAAGACTCATGAGCCGGGCATGGTGGTATGGGACACTGTGGTCGTGCTGTCGGCCTACACTGGGGCAACGAGCCTCCCCATAGTGTCCAGTGAGCAACCCAAACTCATAAGCCAAATACGGTGGTATGGGACACTGTATTCGAGCCGAATTAGGTGTCGAGCCATTCGTAGTGACCTCGAGTATACTCTGAGACTACGCTGAGGCGACGAGCCTTTCCGTAGCAAATAGAGTATAAGCTAGGCCTGCATTGTGGTGACGAGCCCTTTGTAGCGACCTGAAACCGCAACATCGTATGAGACTAACTAGGACTGACGACCCTAGATGGATCATTGTTTGAGAAATGATACAAGGGAGATACCTTAGCTTCCCAACTTGCTATATGAATAAATCTAATTAAGAACTTGGCTAACACGACCATGCATCGCATTGCATGGTGCTTTGGCGAGGAAGTGCACAAAGGAAGGTGTGCATGCCACGATCGTAAGATATTGTCGCAAGAGGGAGTGCAGGCGAGGGCATGCATCATTACTACATATCATCCTTGCATTAATTAGAGTACTTAGGAGTGTTTGTTTCATTACTTTATCATTACTGCTTGACTGAATTGATAACATGTTAACCTTTGCTTTATAGCTCCACTGAATTGATCACTCACTCCCACGTTCCGGGACGGTGTTTTAAACACCAACCAAACTTTGTCTTAGATGCAGATTCTGGCACAACATATGAGGCCGAGCCAAACTTCTACGACGATGAGGAGTTCTCATACATGCAGTTATTAGGCAGGTTTGCGTAAGTCGCTCTGACCGACGGGATTATAGGGATATATGATTAGTTGGACACTCATATTTTGTCATTTGGTACTCTTTTGAATCAGATATGTATTTATTTAGCTCAGTAATGCCATCATACTCGGGAGGTTGGAAAACGCATCTATGTGCTTTATATATCTATCAGTCTTTCGCTTGCAAAGTTTAACTGTCTCTGGAGTTTGATTTGTTGTTTGGTATAATCTCACTCATGTTTAAGGCACTAATATAGACAACATTTAATCATTATATTCTATGTTGCATAAGTGATGTGTTGGAACTCGGGAGTTGGGCTCCTACTCGACCCCTGATTTTCAGGGTGTTACAGCATCATACAGCGACACAGGCTACTCCGTATTCGTTAGTTTATGGTGTGGAAGTTGTCGTGCCGATCGAGATATATGTCGCTTCACTAAGGGTGGCGGTGAATTAATCAATTACAGATGACAAAAATGCAAAGATACAGCTGAAAGAATTGGATTTGCTTGATGAAAAAAGACTGGCAGCCCAACAACCCTTACAATTATATCAAGCCCAAGTTTTTGCTACTTTCAATAAAAAGGTTAAACACCGATCTTTTAGAAAAGAGGATTTGGTTTTGATGTTGAAAAGGCCGATAGTTGTCGCTTGGCGAACAGGGGGCAAGTTTGACCCTAAGTGGGACGAACTGTATGTGAGAACTGAAGTTTACTCTAATGGAGAGTACAAAATAACAGATCAAGACAGACGAGGCATCATTATACCGATCAATGCTCGCTTCCTTAAGAAATATTACTCCTGACAGTGGGAGAAAATTTTGATTTAGAAGATTATCAAGATAATTCTTCTATATCGAAAGAGGGTAATCACAGATGAAAGGATGAAATGATGAAATAGCCTTTAAAGGCACAGCCTTACATTTTATCTTCATGCGTAAAAGAGCTATGAAAGACAAAATCATGTACTCCCTCTCGTGTGAATGAATGAAAGGCGCAAGTTCTCAAGTAAAAGCTACTCAAATGTATCAGAAGCATTGATGATTGCCAAGCGTTGATGATTATCGCCAAACGTCGATAATTATTGCCAAATTCGCTAAACGTCGATGATTATCATCATCATCAATCGTTCATATGAGTTTATTTTATCAAAATTACTATCATCGTCAAGCTGATATACTATGTTAAACATAATACGAATGTTCTTAGGACATCATCAGCGATGGCGAAATATCAGTTATTGATTTACCAATTTTGGCAGCGAAATATCAAATTTGATGACAGCGATGGCAACTTACTTCTTAAGGCCGCTTGGCCAAGCCTTACATGGCCAACTACGCATAAGACCTATCGCTTTTGCCATTCGGGCAGCAATGAGAAGCTAGTGGCCCTAAAAAGTCCGTGAAGGCCATCATGTGCATACCTATGTGGGCAGCGGGCAGAGCCAGCGACTAAAAGCCCTAAAAGGCTAAAAAGTTGTAAAACGGCCAGTCACGTGTGAGACTAATGCCGTTTGTGAGCTCTCCGACAGCGTCATGGACGAGGACGAAAATACCCTCCCAGGAATGGGTCCGAACTCACAGATGAAGAAAACCTAGATCCCCGGTTTGATTTCGGTATTAACTCATGAGGAAGAATATAAACCTACTCATTGATGGACCGACGACCTTAGGTTTCGTACCTAAGGTAGCCTGATAAAGCCCCGCGAACTCTAGAGAGTTACTGTGGCCATCCCTGTGCGTAAATCCCACTCACGGCCGTGATTGCTCAACTACTCAAGAGTTTAAATTGTGTGTGGCTATCTAACTAAACTGAAATCTAGTACCGCCTATTAAAACATAAATCACACAGGGGAATCCCATACTGACAATCATAATATGTGGTGATTTAGATAATATTGCTCAGATGAGATGTCACATTGAGACTATTACATAGGTGAACATGCCCAAAATGATTCATGATGTAGAAATTGATGAAAGAGCAAAATAGCCTGAAATATCTCTAAGAAATTTTGTGAACTGTTTATATATCATGATACAAAAAGAATATTTACATGAAATATCTACAAATCTCTAGTAATGTTTAATATCTCTAAGTAATGCTGTAACTCTTCTTTCAACTGGGACTGTACCGCAGTAGTTGTGTGGTCGGCTGCAAAGATCATGCCGGCCTGGTCAGGAGCACCGATCAGTTCAGATTCTAAAGAAGAGGCAGCTTCCCCACTCCTCATCTGTTTAGTTTGTACAGTACCAATTAATTGATTATTTGTTTCAAGCTCTGCTTTGATCTGGCAGATAGTTGTGTCTTCTGCTTCCCACTGACTCTTGAGTAATAGAATCTCCTTCCCAAGAATGGAAATCTAATCACTAATGTTTGCCTTATTTCTGTTGGAAACCTTCAATTTCTCATGAAGAGATTGATTAACAGTATTATAGTTAGCAAGAATATCATCCGCCTGAGAGAGTTTCTCCTTAAGAAGCGCCAATTCCTTCTGACGATGTAAAATTTCAGGGGTAATGACCATATTCCGTGCTGCTTCTAAGTTCTCCGTGGAGTCATAAAATTGTGATAAGGAAGTATAAAGAGGCTGAACATCCACATGTGCCAGGTGAGCTGAATGTGCAAGAACTGCTAGAGCACTATCCAAAAAGGGCCATTGAGTTGGATCTTTAAAAGCACCGACAATGACAGAAATCGCAATTTTGAAAAGCCCCAACATAAGAGGTGACACCTTTTCTAGAGAGAACTTGTCAAAAGCCGCAGTTACTGAGTTAGATCCTTCAGATCCACTGGGAGTTGGCACTACTAAAACTAAACGATAAGAAGGGAATATAAGTTCAAACGAAAACGTATGTATATTCAATGATAGTATGAAATAAACAATATATATATATATATATATATATATATATATATATATACCTAGAATAGGAGCAGCAGCAGGGGCAACTGGAATAGAATGAGTTGTAGGAGCTATAGAGTTGGGGACTTCTGTAGTCACAATAGCATTGAAAGAAAGTTCTTGAGCTCCTACAGTGCTTGAGTCAAAGGTGCTTGGAGTAGGGACATCAATTAGATCAGAAAGAAACTCCAAACTTCGGGCCACTAGCTGAATAGGAGAAGGACGTGCAGTAGGGGACCTGTTAGTCTGAGTGGGGGCATCAGATGTTTGAGCGACTGATGGCAAAGTTTCTTCTGGACTGGGAAGAAGAAGCATGTTCCCCCATCATTGCCTGAATATCAGAAGGTTAAGCCTCTTCATCCCCTGAAGTTGATGTTCCACGAGCAGCCACCTCAGCAGCATCCACGATACAGGGAGAATACGAAGCATCAAAAGAAAGGAAGATGTTTCTACCAGGAGTACCACTATATTCTCCATAGTCAAGTTGCTCTTAATTATCCAGAGAAGTCTCTAGAATGGGATGGAAAGGTCAGGATGAGTGGTCGGAGCATTAGGAAGGGAAGACCTAACTTCAGCATCGCTCTCTTCTCCAACGTTTATCTCAGCATCAGTATCTGCATTTAGCAAAGCATCTCCTTCATCAGTGAGATTTGTGGGAGAAGATGTGTCTTCGCTTGCAGTGTTTGCAGAATTTCTGACGAGCTGTCTTCCTCCAACATGGTTTCTTTTCCTTTATAAATAGTCTTCACAGGAAGAAGACATGCACCTCGGGAAGGAGAAGGGATTGGTTGTGCCAAAACCACAGGAGACAGTGGCTTAGCACGAGAGCGGGTCATGGGGGAAGTAGCAATGACAATTCGACGTATAGCTGGAGAAGTTGTAGCAGTGGCACGACTGGTTGCGGTTTCCGTAAGATCCATGATAGGAACAATCATGGCAGCTGCATGTTCGATAGGTTGGGAAGTTGTAGGAGGGACAGGTTCTGTAATCAGAGGAATAATAGGAGCAAGACTTCCAGGTTGATTTTCCCCTATGGGAGTAGGGGTGGACAGAATACCCCCTGCAGTTTCAAATTCATTGTGAGGACTGGTCAATTTTTCTCTCCGATTTATTAGGTCCAAAAGGGAACCAAAAGCAATCCAGCCTTCAAGAGTGTTCGAGGGCTTTATCTCTTTGATAGGTTCTTCTATAGAAATTTTTTGATGAAGTTGTCCTGGGACGGCGGCTTGATCTTTCTCATAAAAGTATTCGATCCCTTCTTCCAGTCTGTAATTCCTCAAACATGGGGTAGGAACCCAGATAGGGCGATTAACTGAGAAGCAATTGCATACTAAATAGTAATGATGACTCAACCATCGCATCCAGGAATATGAAGCTGTTACTCTATGATTATACCCTGGGAGGACGAATCCGGACCAAAATTTCTAGTTAGGAGCTGCTTCCATATTAGAGCCCAGTTGTAAGGACCGACTCTGTAGCTCCTCATTGTTCTAGTGACTTCTTCGCTTAGTTGGGGCATAGCCTAATCATACCCAAACTGTCTGGCGAATCGATTCGGGCAATATGGTTCTTGCCAGAACTCTAGTCCTTCCGGTAATGAAAGGCTGCCAGAATGAATGCAGAGAAAGAAAGTCCTTTCAAGAGGGTCCAGGTCCTGGTTGTCTTTAACATCTCTGTCCTCGGCCTGATAATCTAAATAAAAAAGGTAAGAAGTCGATGGATTCCGTGTTATCAATTTTATTTACTATCCATTCATATCCTTTCCTTATCATTTTTTGCTTCAGAAAGTGCCACAAGGGCATATGGTCAGGATGGACATAAGCCTTCTCTAGATCATTGTATATCTAGAGGAAATAAATATCGAGCCATCCAAAGAAGTAATGCCATGGAGCGAAAGCAGATGAAACTCCTAGCGCCGGGCTTGAGCAATGCGCTGCGACGTGACCGAAAGCTCTATATAATGAACATAAAACAGGAAGGGCCAAGGAATATCCTTTTCTGCCTTCCACCATTGCACCTGCCGCTACAAATAGAGTTGGCCGAATAGAGTCTGAACTCTTTAAACTAGGAAGCACAACTAAACTTAACCAGTAAGCCAAGAAAGTGGCTAGTTCAGTTTCGGCAGTGAAGTTGGCCGGACCTCTTATTTTCTTGCGAGTGGCTTCTAATTCAGCACAATGGCTGCCAGGGAACCCAAAAAGAAAAAAGGGAGAAGACAAGTGAGTAATTTATGCTTATGATAAGTCTTGTTTGAAAGGGAAGGAAAAGGTTAAAGTACTTATACCAAGTATCAGGAAAAGTGCGCCAGCCACTGAAGGGGAGCAATCTTGTGGACATCAGCAAAATAAGATGTCTTACGGAAAAGTTCAATGGTTAATGCTGTAATTTAGGCACCCTGTTGGGTGCAACAAAGGCAAACTCTTTGTTTAAAGGAACGTATTCGTCAAGAAAGGACCCGGAGATAGGTAGACCTGCCATCCTATAAAGATCCCACAGGGTGATACTTCTCATACTGGAAGATGGAAAGAATTCGTAGTAGAAGACCAGTATTTTAGAAAACCTTTATATATCATCATGTATTTTTGAAAACATTCCGAAGTAGCTTCTATGACATGATAAATTCTGGCCACAGTAAGGACGTCTTTATGTTTCTCCAAAATCGCTTTGGTCCAAGCACTGTAGTAAGGACGAGCGGTCCAAAGACCTCGTGTTCTGAATTCATCTTTACCCCACAATGACTCACGATGACGGAAACGTTGTTGAATCATCTCGAAGAAATGAGTATAATATAGGGAGTGAGGGTTGTGACATGGTGTGAAAAAGAGCATGTACCTTATTTGTCCATTCTTTTGAGTTAAGCCTTTATCTATGACATAACCCTCGAGAATTTACGGCTCTTTTATTACCCAATTAGACACAAATAAGATCTTGTTCTGTGCCATGTAGTCTATTAGTTGGCTCTGGAGGATGGAGAGGTGGCGCTGAAGTTGCAGGGGCAAAGCGATAGTCTCATCTTTATACGGGTTGTGGAATTTAATTGCCTTGGTAGTTAGCTTGACTGATTCCCAAGCATTCTGGAAATGTCTTCGGCTATGTTCTCGAATCTTCTCCTGGAAAATTTTATTTTGGCTCTTTTCTCTTGCTTGTTTTGGGACTGATGGGGGAGGCGAAGCCTCTGTAGCAGAAGGGCGATTATCATCAGTGCGAAAGTTGGCTGTGCACTTCAACTAATCTTCCCAATCAGATTCTTGTCCCAAAAGGGGGGGACCCTCTATCTCTTTCATTATTATGCCCATGCGGATATGCTCAGACAAGTGTTGAATACAATTAACAAAGTTCACAATGATGGGAGCTAGCTCCTTGAAGAAAGAGTTGTAGTTCTCATTAGAGCGGGGCCTTTTTGGGTTGTGGGTCTCAGCGGATTGTGGGTCAGATGGCCCGGTGACATTTGGGGAAGCAAGCGGTCTCTTTGAGCTAGCCATTGGAGATCTGAACAGGAGTTGATAAAAAATCAAAGTTAGAAGAAAAGATTTATTAAGTTAGAAGTACAAGGAAAATGCTCAAGTCCAAGCTATTGCACGGAAAGTACTGTGTGGAAGCTGTTGCGCATAAAGTACTGTGCGGAAACTATTGCGTGCAAAGTACTGTGCAGAGGCTGTTGCGCGTAAAGTATTGTGCGGAAATTGTTGTGCGCGAACACAAGGGCATTGTGCACTACCTGTAAAGAGCAGAATTTTGACCAAGTACAAAAGGTTGTTGTGCATGGAAGGGTTTGTGCAGAGCAGTTGTTGTGCAGCGCACAATGAGGTTAGCGCATAAAGGGTAGAAACTTAACGCGAGAACAGTATGAAGCAGAAGAGAAAGGTGATAAAAAAGAAGACAAGTCTTGTATTTATAGGCGGGGGCTGGGCTATTGTGCGCTAATGGTTGTGCACAAATCGTTGTGCGAAATTCATTGTGTGCAGATCAGTCAGCGCACAAGAAAGAAAATAAGCGCATAATAAGGGAGATCAAAAAACAAAATAGTATTTGAAAAGGATTGATCCTACATATTTATTTTAGTAGGTATCAAAATAAAAATGTAGGATCAAGGGGGCATCTGTTGAGGTATAAAAAGTGAGGAAGACAGAAGAAGAAGCGTTGTGCACAAATAATATGTTCAAAAAGAGCTTTATGCGGAAAAAAGGAGCTTTGTGTGGAAAAACTCATCATTGTGCAAAAATAGACATTGTGCATAGATGCTTGGTGCACACAGCAAAGTCCTCACAAAGGAGGGGTGCACAACAAAGTCCGCACAAAGGAGGGGCGCATATCGAGGTCTGCACAAAGGGGAAGCGTGCACTAAGGTCCGCATAAAGGAGGAGCGCATAGTGCTTATGTGGTGTATTTACACGTGTGAGAGGGTTATAAATACCCCTTGACCCCTCTAAAGGGGTCATTAGCAGCCAATTGCGGAGAGAGAAGAAATTGCAGAAGAAGAAAGGTAGAGTCTGCTTCCATTGTGCGGAACAGGCATTGTGCGGTGCACAACACTGCTGGCGCACAACAAGGGATAGCGTATAATGGAAGCCAGCTCATAACAAAAGCCAGCGCACAATGGTATCTTCAAGCGCACAATGGTTTCCTCCAGCGCACAACGGCTTCTGTCAGCGCACAATGGCTTTTGACAGTGCACAATGACTCCTAGCACAGAGTTCAACATTATGTTTCAATGTTTTATACATTTATGCATAATTTGGGTGCTAAATACTGATTGTATATTATAATTCTTGAGTATTCTATTGGAATCAAAGGAGAAAAGGATGTAAAAAAAACTTGGAATAAATGAATAAAGTGATTGTCTTTCTTATTTTCTTATGGTAATCAATTCAATGAATGAAATTTCCCAAACAAAATGCATTTGTTTCTTGTTCGAAACACTTAACCATTTGATTTGGACTATGATGACCCACAATGAACCTTTAAGAGTTGAGTTCAATTTGCCCCGTATCCCCAATGACCTCTTAACCATCTAAATTTAGGCCAGGAAATTCAAATCGTATCTGCAGGGCCTAAAATCAATCTATCTTTCATTGGGACGGTAACATCCAATTTAAAGGTCCGCCACTTGATCACCACATTCAAACCATCATACTACCAATTCAACCATTGATTTTTCATCTAGGCAAACCCTTAAGACCTTTGGAAGAAATCTTCATCCTTAAATCAAGTGATCCATCTTTTAATTTTAAAGACTGACCATTGCACCTTACTAGAATCAATACAAACCTGAAAAGACCTAATTATGGGTATCTGATCTGGAAGCAATTCCACATGATGCTCTATTAGAACAATTGAACCATACTTTATCAGTTTCGAGACCCAAATCAACAACTCCACCGTTCATCGGGTCCACGACTTCATGAGGATTGATTTGACACTTAATTACACAACTTAGCCACCAGATTATGAAAACGACTGCTAAAATTTATCCATATTAGCTTAGGGAAGGTTAAAAGCGTCGATGATCAAATTGGGAAATGATCCGACCATTAATTGTGGGTGATAGTGAAACTCACAAAAATCAGGAATTATGGTCCACCCGAGCTTTGAATTGCCTCATCTTTGATTCAGGGTTGTGATGAAACCCTACAAACAAGTGGATGTTGTGGATTCACACAACATCACTGTGGACCACACTTCGAAGGTGAGCGAGTACACCATGTATGCACACCCACTATGCACTGAACAACAACTCCAGTTAAACCGAGGTTGACCCGAAATTTCCTTAAAAGGGGAGGATTTCTCTTGCTTTTAACGCCCAAACAGGATTTGAACGAATGCCATTAGCGGGCATGATATGTGGCCCACCATCATGGTTCGCTGCAGTAATCCAAATCGTCCATCGTGTTTAAGTGGCAAAACTAACCAAGAGCATAGCCACGAGAATTCATGCACACGTACAACAGTGGGCGCAAGAGGAGAGTATGCTCGATCGGTTGGTTTCCAAAAGTGGAAACTTCGCTTTCCCCTTAGCTAGCGATCTGAGAGTATCATCACTACCCTTCATTTGGAGTAATCCTAGCGGTGAGTTAAGAGTTCGAGCTATTTTGGGGCTTTCACAAGCTAAGGGAAGCTGCGGAAAAAGAAAAAAAATATTCCTGTTGGTGGTTGTTTCTATCTGTTGTGCCGAGTTGTAAACTCGAGTTAGGTCGAGTTTCGAGTTGGGTTGAGTTTCTGCCTAAATGTATTTAGCCTCTCTGTAATTTAGAATGAAAGAGAAAGAGAAAGAGGAAGAAGGAGAGCGAGAGAAGGGAGGGTGCGGGTGCGTCCGTGTTACACCATTTGTGCCGCACTGGGTTGACTCACTATCGAGTTTGGCTGAAGCCAAGTGTTGGACATAAATTGTAGAAAGAGAGATGAGGCAAAAGGAAATGGAGAGAAAAGGAAGAAGTAAGAGAGAAGAAAGAAGGCGAGTTGAAATGTCGAGTCGACTCAATGACACAACTCACCCAACGAGTTAGCACCTGGTCGAGCTCTGGTTGAGTTCCGAGTTTGATAATTTTCCAGTAGAGAGTCAAGGGAGGAAAGAAAGATAAAGAAAGAAAAAAAAAGAAGAGGAGAAGAAACCAAGGACGAATCGACTAGGCTGGTGGGTCCATGTGTTGAAGTTTGAGGTCAAATTAGGGTGTTGTTGATCTCAGCCAACTGGGTTAGTAGCAGAATGCCTACAGTTTGTTAGTTGCAGCTGTTACAACATGTTGTGTGAGCTTGGGTTTGAAATCGAGTTGTATTGGGCCATTCCGCATTGATACTACTCAGCATCTTTCTCCGAGTTTTGCTTCAAGAGAGTGCTGGGTTGGTCTTGTTGCAATCATGTTACATCAGAAATTCAGCATAATAGTCAGATTCGTGGTTGACTCAGTTTTTGGACTAAGTCGAGTTGATTTAGATTTGAGGTGAGTCAACTCAGTTTATTAAAATGTGAATCCTAGTTTAATGCAAATAAACCTTTAATCATTTTTTACTTGCAAGTTTTTTTATTTACACTTGAGTCTAACTAGGATTTTTTTTTTTTTGTTTTGAAGGTAAGCTTAGAATTTATTAATTCCAAGAGACAAAAGCCTAAAAATATATAGAGGAGCTATTAGCACCAAAGAAAATCAAGGCAAAGATTTCTCCTAAAATACTGAGTAAGAAATAAAAAGCAAAAGGCCCCACATCCTGGGGAGGAGAACAACACTAAAAAAGGCCGACATCTTAGGTTATGAAGAAGACCAAAATGTAACATTGTGAATTTTTGTTATTTTGGATTTCTAAAAACCCTTAAAAATTTTCATTATAATTAACTTATATTGTCCCTTACTGACCATTAACACTCGAGGTTATCCTATACGTGGGTGGTACTAATAAAGAACCGCACAAATTCAATTAATCAACTATAGGAAGCCAACTAATCCAGCTGATCACTTAAACACCGAGTTTAGCCACATGATTTGTTCACACGAGGCTCAAATCTAGCTGACATATTACTGACTAATCAAGGCAACTGAAACTAAATAAAGACTCACCTAAAGTCGAGACAACTAGGGGTCGGATCTTAATTAACAAACCAAACAGACCTAGTATCATTTTAGCCTAAGAACTGATAGTTTAAAGTGATTATAATTGAATCGTCGTTTTTACTTGTTACGAATAGGCCACACTATGAACTTACTTAATCCAAACTCTAATCATTGCGCACAAGAAATCTTGATACCCAATTAATTCCAAAAATGCTCTAATTATCCAAACAAGCTCTAAACCGCTCATTAGTGGGCCACTAAACCCGATGCTATAGAAATATGTTCATCTTAGTGGGCTTAACGTCCATCGCGGGTGGCAAATAAAGAAAGTATTCAGAATAGTTCAACTTGGGCCAGAGGCTAAGTGTTTGAAATATGTGAATGCCTTAGGCTGAAACCTGAAACTTAAATGAAATAGACATTCCACTCTTTCACGACGTTGTAACTTTTAGACCGTTGATTCATGACCAAAAGTCGGGGTACCAACTAAAGATATTTCTCCACACATATCCGTATAGCCACGACCCCAATTGATCATCGGTGACCATTAATCTAATTTATGGCCTTCACAATTAATCGACAGGTCCAATCATCAGATATTTGTGTCCAAATATAGATCTCCCATTTGGACACTTATCCCATATCTTAGATTGAACCATATAACTCCCAGCGAGTCCCATTGGTTGGAAACAACCCCCTCAAGGGTTAGTATGATGAATAAAGGGCCATTGGGGCCATTTGTGCAACATCTGGCACTATAAATGTCATTTTATTTCACAGCCCCTCTCCTCATACGAATTTGTCTTTGTCAAAGGAGAAAAAGAGAGAGACAAAGATAGAGAAGAAGAGTAAGAGTAGGAGTTGAGAGGTTTTGGTGCTTCCCTTCGTTGATTTCCTCCAATCAAAGCCCTAGCCTCGATCGTTTTCCTTCGCCAAATCCACTCTACTCGCGATTGGGAGGTAAGAAATAAATCTCACTTTCTAAGTTAGGTTTTTCTAGGATGAATTGCATGAATCTCACATAGTTCTTAGTGTTTGTATAAGAATTTGTGATTTTCCTCAAATCCCTAATCCTAAGAGTGCTTTGAGTCTAGCGAATCATTATAAAGGTGTGGATCATTATGCCAAGGTTTCCATTTATAGACCTTTGAGGGTCTCAGTTAATGATTTCTTGTGGTAAATGATTTGTAAATAGCTAGTATGTTCATATTTTGTATTTGATTGTAATATGAGTCATTGGTTGTCTATGTATGATCACATGTTTGATAAAATGCCTAAGTAATTAAATGTGTTATTCTAATGATGCTCACATGTTTGATTGAACTCTAGATTGAATGCGTTGATTTGTTGATGCCCACGTGTTTGATTAAATGCTCCAATGAATGTATTATTCTATTGAGGCTCACATGTTTGATGAAATATCTAAGTGTTTGCGTTGTTGAATTTATGATTCTTATGAAACATTGTAATGATAGTATGATAAGTTACTAGGTCTATAGTGATATTAGAATTGATTATGATGTTAGGTCAGTTGGTAAATTGCCCAAACCAAGGGGTGGCCCAAGTTAGGTTGGCCACCTTAGGCTTTTTCGATCGACCCGAGTTGAATACAAATGACCGATAATAGTTGGACTACATGGGATGCTTGCACCCAATGCGAGTTGCACCAGGATTCTCCCCAATCAATCAAATTAGTCCACTAGTCGACTGATCATGTATGTTCACAATGTATGACAATACCAAATTGAATCTAGGATACCCGTTCCCAATGGATGATCCATTTATAACAGTTAGTGCAATACGATCCCCCTAAGACTCATGAGCCGGGCATGGTGGTATGGAACACCATGTCCAAGGTGTCAGCCTATGCTGGAGTGATGAGCCCTGAGTGAGCACTAATAGAGGTAATAGACCATTATTCGAATGACCCCCATCAAATTACCCAGTCGATGGTTGCATGAAAGAATACCATTCGAATGACTTGAGCATGAATGAAATTGGGTAACGAGCCCTTTCCTTTATGGTGGTTTGATTTTGTGTGACAAGCCAGCACCTCAGAACTGAGTGATCAAATTCGGTGTTTGGGTGACAACTCATACCGAGTTGATCCTCATACATTTAGGTATCATCTCATACCTCTGAAATTGTTGATTGGTGAGATAAATGAGTGATACCTAAATTTAGATCAAGGAAAACTGGTAAGGAGCTTTTACATGCGGCAACGAGACACATGATCCAGATAAGGACTCGTTATATAACGTCGGTATCCTAGCTTCGTCAATATGCTAGATGCATTAAACTTAATAATTACTCGGCTAATATGATCATTCATTGCATCGCATTAGTTTAGAATGTGACGAAACAGGCATTGAAGTTGCATTTTGAGGAAGTGTTGTCATTTACGAACCACGTGGTCGGAGTCACATGTTGAGGGAGTGTCGAATGATGATAGCATGCATCATGTCATATCTTCATATGTGCATTAAAAGTATTTAGAAAATGTTTGATTTCTTGTTTTATCATTACCTGCATTGATTGGGTTGATAACATGTGTAACTTAAAACTAATGGAACCACTGAGTTAGCTAATCACTCATATCTAGGATGGTATTTTAAAATACCAACCAGACGTATCATTGATGCAGGTACTTGTGAGACCTCAGACATGTAGGCTTATATCAAGTTGTGTTAATGCCATTATGTTTTGGAGAATTAGGCGTAAACTGAAAGCTTTACACTTTAACCGTCTTGAGCATGTATATTGTAGATTGTGGCTTATATAATCTTATTTTGGGTGATCATCACTATTGGAATTGTACTTTTGACTCTTAGCCCTATGTTTCTAAATATTTTGTTATCTTTACCTCGCTTTGGATCCATTAAGTGAATTACGTTACTCTGATTATTTGTGTATGAAATGAATTTGAATTTGAATAAGGACACATGTGCATTTTATTAAGTTAACTCCTGAAAACTCGAGACCGAAGTCTTTGTACTACAAACAAATACCCAAAACACTGGAACAGAAGGGGAGCTCATGACAAAGCACCGATCACACCCAAAGTCAAGCAGAAAATGAGGATATGACAGCAATCTCAATGTTAAAATGAAGTTGAGCAACTGGTCCAAGATGATGCAATTTACCAAGGTTGGTTATAAGGCGACGATGACACCCCGAGGCAGTGCAAACAGAGAAACATAGGCTTGTGCTAATTTGGATCTAATTTGGATACACATCAGGGCTATTCTAGTTAGTGGGGTGAATTGATATTTTAATCCATTCCGTTTGACCTAACATGAGTCCATTTCAGTTTAATCTCTAGTTTGAATGTGGAAATTGGACTTTCCCCATTTCCTCCACATTTGGAATTATAATCATTTGAGTGCATCCAAATCTATTCTATCTTAACCTTCCATACGTGATATTTTAGGTTAAGTTGAGTTGAACTCATTGCCGAAAGCATCCTCATTCAGCAAGTTAGGTTTGGATAGATCTAATCTAGCCAAATTTTTTAGTTTCAACAAGTTGAAGAGGAGAGTTTGGGCCGAGTCGAATCAAGTTTATCTCGAGAAGTGATTTAATCCCTAAACCCTATCTTGTTGGAATTCAATTGGGACTAATCTAGACCATAGATAAACTGCCTTATTTTTGCATTAAAACCTAAGTAATTCAAACTCTAAGCTATGATCCTAACCATAGGTAGTTTGTAGAATGTTGATTTAACTATGCAATTTCATGATTCATGGTAGGGTTCGACTCTAAGAGCGCACGCATGCTTTCTAATAACCTAATAAGTGATTCGACTTATAAGATGATGATCATTCCCCTAGGGCTTTCCACTTTCATATTAGCTTAAGTAATAGTTTTCCTCTTAATTTTAACTAATAGTTGATATCTATATTTCATGATTACTTGTGTTATATATTTTCAAATTATATGCGTAACATCTATCTGGTACTTTTATGTGATACATGAATACCTTCTCATACTTTTAGATTGTCTAAGAACTTGAATTGATACATCAATTGGTGGAAAACTCTACTTATACATGTATATTCAGATTGGGATATAACTCGATTGATTGTGATTATAATGCATTCTCGATCTAATGGCCTTTTTTAGTAGGGGACTAAATGGATTTCTATTGTGAACTTACCATCTGATGGATTGTTTGTGGCTTTTGTGGATAATTCTTTTTTTATCGCATTTTTTGATGGACTAATTATCACCCAATGATTTATTTATCATATTTACATCGTTCATCCATTTGGTGACATCATTTTAGACCTTTATCTCAAAAATGAGTAATATCCAAGGATCAAGTGGACCACACCAATGAAGGAAGTGGGGACAATGTCGTAGAGCTCACTGTAATATTTACTTTCAATCCAATCTGTTCATAATTCATACGGACATGGATGAAGAGAAAAAAACAAATATAATCTTGATCTAAAATTTTTGTCATCTTAAAAGAGGTTGGTAGACGTTCAATCCCCCGAAGCTTTTTATACTTCAGACCACTCGATTTTTGGATCTGTTTTATTTTTCGGCTCAATCGCTACGGAGACCTCAACAAGTAGACGGAGAGTCTTCCGTAGTAAGGTGAGCTCCTCGAATCTTCACTTGGAAGCGGATGGGCTGGGGTACTGCGCACCAACAATATGGCTGGTCTACGGACGTCACCAAAGTTTTGTGGGTCCCGTCACGAAGTATGTGTTATATCCCAACCGTCATTTCATTTGTCTAGCTTATCCTAAGGCTTGAATCAAAAAATAATACAGTTCCAAAGATCAAGTAGACCACACTGTAAAAATCTGTGGGGGATTAAACGTCTACCATTGAAACCCTTTCGGGGGCCACGGAAGTTTTGGATCGATATGATATTTGTTTTTCCTCTTCATCCTCGTCTTTGCAACCTTATGAACAGATTGGACGGAAAATAAACACGATGGTGGGCCCTACGAATGTTTTAACGGTGAGAATCATTGTCTCCACTGCTATTTCTGGTGTGGTCCACTTAAGCATTGGATATGAATCAATTTTGGTATCATGCTCTAAAACAATCCCACAAAATGGATGAACGGTGTGAATATAATAAATACATCATTTTGAGGCCCATGTAACTTTGATCTCCTAAGAACCCTTGGTACAATTCCAAGCTCGAGGAGCTGCATCGCATCTCTTCGCACGATATCTACCCACACTAACCATATCGCTGGTGTGCGGTACACCAGCCAATTCCCCAATGCTTTTTACCGACGTACCCTGTCCATTTAATTTTTTAGACCATAATATGACACCCCCCCCCCCCCCCCCAAAAAAAAAAAAAGGCAAATCTAAATCTCAAGTTGAGCATAAAGGCATCCAAACCATTTATACGGTAATTCTCAGTGGGATGAAGTGAAATCACAAAAGACTTAACCTGATGCCACGTGAATGTTTCAACAGTAGTCATTGAATCCCCACTATTTCCTCTCGTATGGCCCACTTGAGTTTTAGATTTGCCTAATTTTTGGACTCATTTCCTGTCCTTGTCTCACAAAACCGATGGACGGGATGGATTTATCCCAAACATCACAGTGGGGAACACACAACATCCCAACATTGGAACTTCGTGCGATAGTATAGCCTACGATGTGGTGATCCATACCTTCGGTATCTTGTTCTCGCCTTAGATGCACTCTCACAAGTTTCCTTGGATAGGACAATATCAGCTTTTCGATTTTTTTACCCAGATAATAACAATTAAGAAATAAAAGCAGACCATGGCCCACTTGAGAGTGAAAGATACCTAATATTGCTTGCTGAGATGTTACAAATGCCAGCTTCTTTATTTGTACAAGTTTCGTGGAGTGCACTTTATTTCTCTCTAAACATTTCTCGGTCCAATTAACATTTATCACCCTTTCGCATACGATAACTAGCAACGTGGATTGTGAATTACCCTACTGGGATGTAGCGACATCGCAGGATTTAGTTGGCCCATAAACCTTTATTACTTCGAGTGTGCTTTACTTGTGGGGGCTAATCAAATCCTAACACGTCATGTCAATAGTCTCTTGTTACATATTAGTAAGGATAGTACTCTATTTGCACCCAATAACTAGATGGGATTATCTACAGCATCTTCAGAAAAAGTACATGGTAGCAGATACCTTGGTGAAATCTACCACTGACCAACTACCATCTCTTGTTTATCTTGTATATAATATTCATTATGAATGACAGTTGACTCTATTGCCAAATAATAATAAAGGGAGTGGATCACCTAACCATGCATATAAGTAAATAAGCAAGATAGAAAACGAAAAACTCTTTTTAGTGTTAGAAGATTTCTTTCTTATCGATTCTTTCTTATTATTCTCTGTCAAGAATCATTATACAATTTGATGAAGACGTATGAAACATCGCGGCAATTGCCATCAAAGAAAGAACGAAAATAATCACAATCTCTAGCAATCACAACCTTAAAGGATGAAATTTTGAAAGAAAGAAAAGAAAAGAAAAGAACAAAAAATAATATATCAAAAACCAAAATGAAAATTGTGAATGACTAGGGACTGTGATTTTCGCATTGGCGACGGCTCTGCTACGTCGTTTGTGATATGATGCGCGTGTAAAGGAATTCGTTCCATATGTCTGGTAGGCCTGGGAGACACCAATGGATGCAATCAGCGAAGTTGGCGGGGTCCGCCTTCTGCTTATCGTCGAGCATCTTGCCCTGGCGGATGGTGTAGACGGATGTGTGCGCGTCCTTGCGGTACTCAGAGAGTGTGGTGATGTTGAGGAAGTGGACCGGGACCTTCATCGACTGGGTCACATTGGCCGCCACGACGAAGACCCGCCGGTCCGTGCCCACCTCCAACCGAGACGACATGTTCAGCACCGGAGTGGTCTCCAATGCACACTTGATGCCGTTTGGATTGTTCCAATCCAGACTCCTACAGTGATAATGGCTCATGTTTAGTGTGCTACATTTAGGTTCATCAGTAAGTAAGAGGTGTGCACCAATGATATGGGTATCACTACTACTGTAATGAGCTCGAGGTTATATTAGCAGAAGAACAAAAAATAATATATCAAAAACCAAAATGAAAATTGTGAATGACTAGGGACTGTGATTTTCGCATTGGCGACGGCTCTGCTACGTCGTTTGTGATATGATGCGCGTGTAAAGGAATTCGTTCCATATGTCTGGTAGGCCTGGGAGACACCAATGGATGCAATCAGCGAAGTTGGCGGGGTCCGCCTTCTGCTTATCGTCGAGCATCTTGCCCTGGCGGATGGTGTAGACGGATGTGTGCGCGTCCTTGCGGTACTCAGAGAGTGTGGTGATGTTGAGGAAGTGGACCGGGACCTTCATCGACTGGGTCACATTGGCCGCCACGACGAAGACCCGCCGGTCCGTGCCCACCTCCAACCGAGACGACATGTTCAGCACCGGAGTGGTCTCCAATGCACACTTGATGCCGTTTGGATTGTTCCAATCCAGACTCCTACAGTGACAATGGCTCATGTTTAGTGTGCTACATTTAGGTTCATCAGTAAGTAAGAGTTGTGCACCAATGATATGGGTATCACTACTACTGTAATGAGCTCGAGGTTATATTAGCAGAAGTGGGGCCCACATGGTGTATTTATCACATCCAACCCGGTCATCGGATGCGCAACCTCGGGTTAGCTCCAGGGCATGCAAATCAGCTTGACCCAAAAGTCAAGTGGGCCACAACACAGGGAACAAAGTGCGAGAGGACTCTCACCCTTGATTCTCACCAGGGCCACACCTGAGTTGCAGGTATATATATATATATATATATATATATATATATATATATATATATAGACACACACACACACTCTCTGGCAGAGTGTGATATGCGAGCAGCTAAAAATCACTTAGAAATTGCATTAGTGGTCCCATTATATTAGTCTACCTTTAACAAACAAGTGTACAAGAATCAAGGGTTAGGATTGATCAAATAATCAAATTATAGGACTATTATTTAGCAACAGTAGGACCCACAGTTTATTTAGTTTGGTTTTGAGTTAATGTATGCCACGTGTATAATCTTTTTAAATAAATAAAAGAATGCTATAGCTCGAAATCACCGCATGTATGTAAACAACAAACACGTGTGAGAGATTGGAGCTGCCTGTAGTCATTCTCCACCTGGGTGGATGCCACTTGTCAAAAATAGACTAGTTAGGTGGATCACAGGTGTACAGAATAAATGAACGGTTAAGCAAGCGTGTTTTTTTAATCTGCTAAAGGTGCGTTTGGTTGCACCAGATATCATGATATTTTGCACTTTAATCATGAAATATCATGACATTTCACGATAACTGGTGCAACCAAACGCACACTAAAATAGGTTGACCCATGATCCAAATTCAACATGCACTCGTAGCCAAACCGATCATAAGATCAGCCATTTTCGAGACATGGAATCTACAGCCAAGGAGTGGGTTGAGGGCGGCTCTAATCTCTCGCACGTGTCCATCACCTCTACGTGTGAGGAGAGTGCAGTCATCATTCAAAGCAAGAAAGCACGTCGTATTGAAATGATGGGTGTGGGGACTACTACTTTGATTGGATGTTTAAAGAGATGAATGTCGCACAAAAGATGGAGCGGATTAGGTGCGGCCCCGGCCTCACCAAAGACGGTGCGGCCTTAACGTGGGGCCCACCTTGATCTACGTATTCTATATCCATTCCGTCCATCCGTTTTAAAAAATTATTTTAGAGTGTGATCCCAAAATAAAGAGGATCCAAATCTCAAGGGAACCATGCTATAGAAAAGGCAGTGATTGAATGTCCTACCATTAAAAATTTCCTAGGCCCATTATAATATTTTGATAATGTTTATTTTTCATTCAACCTGTTGATAAGATCACATGAATCTAGATGAAGGAAGGAAGAAAGAAAGACAAATAAATATCAGCTTCATCCAAACCTTTTATGGCCCATAAATAGTCAGTCACCACTGTTTCATATGTTATGGTCCACTTGGGAATTAGATTTGCTTCCTTTTTAGGATCATGAAATAAAATATTCTGAAAAAACGGATGAACGGCGAAGATATAGAATAAATACATCAACGTGGCTCCCACTGCATGGATTGCACCATCTTGGGTGAGGCCGGGGCCTCACCTAATCCGCTCCCTATAAAAGATGGAGGTGGGGTGGCCATTGATTTTTATTAAAGTTTGTTTTACCAAAAGCCGGATGGGTGTAACCACTCCCACTAAATCCTCAGTCTAAGCAACTTCAACAACCCTTTGATCTTCGGTCAGGTGGGTCCCACATGTGGGGACTTGGGACTGCTGCTTCTTACATTGGTAGGCCCCACTAATTTTCTTTCATTTTCTGTGATTTTTTATAATTTTGAAAGTGGGGGGAGGCGTAAAATCCATGCAAAGTGCCACTGAAGCAAACGAGTGGGTGATCCACCATAAAGAAGTTCTATTTTTAGTCGGTGGTTTGGATCTGATTTCATATTGTCCATCAGAAATGCTCATATGATCTTAGAGCACTATAAGTTATAGTGCTCCTCCTTTCATAGGTTCACTTGGACAGTCCAACCGATCAATCTGAACCGTTCATTAAGTCCAAAAATAGCACTGATCAGATGATCAATTCATGCTTGAATTGGCATTTTTGTCTTAGCCATCATTTTTTCCAAGCCTTGGATGGGATGGCTAGCTTGATCAAATTGTTGACTTGGGCTATTTTGTTTAAATGATATTGACCGTCCATAATAAAATCCATTGATCAGATGGTTAGTATTGATCAAAACATGTGATGTATGCAAGGTACCCCGTGAAAAAATGGGTTGGACCTAATGAACAGTTTGGATCAATGAAGTGGACTGTGTAAGTATCCCAATGCAGCTAGGAGCACTATAACTTATGGTGCTATGAGAGGAGTGGAGCGTATCTCGTTGTCTATTATCATTAATGCGTGGTATTGGTTTCCTCGAGGAATTCGTGTTTTATCCTTCTTTTTTCTAATTTGTGGCTGAGAAAGCAATGAAAACATGGGCCAAACAGGGGAACGGTGGAAAATGATTTAAATATTAAAAAAAAAAAATTCAAGAATAAGAGCATTTTAGATATTACTAGACAATTAGAAATGGTACGTATGATATCATGGAAATTCATGGATATAACAAACTTAAAAAAGGATGCAAATAAAGGGTTAGACTCATATTATAATTAGTTCACCACCATTTAAAAGTGGCATAGTTGTACGGAATCCAGACGGTCCAATTATGGATGGACAATGACCAAAAAGTTAATACGTGAAGATGATGATAGGCCGCACTTGGAATTTTTGACCACTCACTATTTTAGCTTTAACCATCCAATTTGATAGCAATCAATTCAGTGGTTAGGATTTCTTAATCAACGTGATTTCACGATTCATCTACAGTGTGTTAAACAATTTTGACGGATAAGTGCCCACATTTTAATTAGGACCACCTTTTTCAAAATGGTATCCTATCATAAAAAGAAGTTGATATAGAAATATAAAGAAATTATTTGAAAAAATTAAGTCTAATGAGGGATTAGTTAATTTACTTGATATGGAGAGGAGATGCGCTGATGAAGAAGGTCATTGTATGGTTTGGATTGATATTTCGGTCTACCCATTTAGCCCATGTCCTTAGAACTCTATTATATGCAATGGGCCGCTCGATCTCATCGTAATCCGTCGCCCCATCATCAAACGATCCACGCCTTTTCTCAACCAAAAAATTAAAAAAATTGAAAACATTAGCACTATAATAAAATTAAAATGACAATTGATAATCAAAAGCTCTTTTATACTTACAACACTTTCATCTTGGGAGTGTTCATCCACCATATGTAAGTATTAAAGATCAAGAAATCTACTCCCTTCCAATTCTTGCCATGCTTCTTGATCGACTCCGGCATGATAATCCGATCGAGAATGCTATGCATCGTTGGATCATCGGAGTTGGATTCGACGAGAAATGGGGCCCAGTAAAACTCCACAGTAGCATTATATTCCTTCACATGTACAAGAAAAAATGGTAAAATTGTCCAATTTTCACTATTCAATGATAGAGTGTAAATGGGCTAAAATTCTTTTCATTATTCAATGGTGGGCCATGATCATAAGTGTTTTAACGGTCATGATGAAAAGAATTTTATCTCATTTTGCAATGCATCATTTGAGATTCTGGGCTAGTTTTCTCACCTCAACTCGGAAGACAGAAAGAGAGCCGTTCTTGTTCAAGCTCTTCTTGCCAGGAGGGACGACGGATTGCACGAGACAGACCATCGACTCCCATTGATTCCGGTTCAAAGAATCTCCAACGAACATCAGCCGCTTGTTTCTGAGCTTCTTCAGCAACAACCTTGCATTGAACCTTAACAAAGAAAGAGAAAAAAAAAACCCTAATTATTCAAACTCGAATGCAAGAAAGAACAATTCATAGTTAGATTTTAGATTTCTTACTTAGGCAACGAACAGTCACGAGGTTGCCATTTCCAGTACTGATAGAGAGAGTCTTTCCGACCGTTACGAATGCAAGTAACTTGAGCTGTGAGGAACTCACAATCATCCTCTTTGTAGATAGGGTGAGATACATTGTCAAAAACCCAATCTCCTGTAAAGAGATCACAATCTTTCGGTGGTATTTCGATGTTGGTTTCATCCACATCATCATCTTCATCATCATCATGGGTTTCTTCGATAACGTCTTTAAAGATAGGATGTTGGATTTCCTGATCTTCGCCTTCTTTCACAACCATTACTGTACGCTCTGAAAGTTCTTGGGTTTCTTTTGTTTCGTCTTGGGTTCTTGAATCTGCGAGGATTGGGTTGTTTTCTTGAATGTCGTTTGTGTTGGAGGTGTGTTGTTGTCGGCTGTCTGGAGGAGGATTGTTGGGGCGAGTTGCGAATGGGAATTCGGCCATGGATTTGACGTCTTCGTTGTACATGAAGCCGGCGAAGAGGAATATGGAGAAGACGACGACGAAGATGGAGAGGTTGTTGTTCTTACGCGAGGCGGTGCCGGTGCCGGTGGTGTGCTTCATGGCAACAGATTCTAAGGTGGGGAGAGATGATTTACGACGTGGGGGCTGCATTGAGAGAAGCATACAGAAGTTTGGAAGGGAAAGGGGGATTGTAGAGGAAAATTACAAGTTTGGAAGGGAAAGGGGGATTGTAGAGGAAAATTATAAGGGTTAGGTTCATGTGTTTGGTGGGGGGAGGTTTTCTTGAGAGAGAGAGAGAGAGAGAGAGAGAGAGAGAGAGAGAGAGAGAGAGATGGTTACCTTTTCTTTATCCAATCTGCTGTAACTACTTCGCCAATCTAGATGTTGAAGAAACAGAGAGAGAGAGAGAGAGAGAGAGAGAGAGAGAGAGAGAGTAGAAGGTAAGCTTTCTCTAAATGGGACCGGAATCCTCCGTAAGTCCAGTTGTACTCAGCAGGTACAACACCCAAGCTTTGTGGGGTCCACCGTGTTTGGGTGTACATCGAGTACGCCCATCAGGTGAGTCTCTCAACCTTTGGTTGTGGGAATTCAGTCATCTAAATCTACAGCTCCATTAGGTGGACCACAAGGTTTGGAACAGTGAAGTCGGGATGCTGACCATACTTTTACGTGGGAGGCCTATTAGGGACCGGATTAGGTGCAGCCCTTAACGTGGGGCCCTTATTGTGGGCTACATTGATGTATTTATTCTATATCCACGCCGTCCATCCGTTTTTCCAGATCATTTTAGGGTATTATCCCAAAAATGAAGTACCCAAGCCTCAGGTGGACCCTGATATAAGGAAACAGTGATGATTGAATGTCCCATCATTAAAAACTTCCGGCCTACCGTAATGTTTATTTTCCATCCAACCTCATGATAAGATCATACAGAACCTGGATGAAATAAAAAAATAAATATCAGTTTGATCCAAAACTTTTGTGGCTCATTAATGGTCAATCACCACTGTTTACTATGGTATGGTCCACCGTAGAATTAGATCTGGTTCATTTCTGGGCTGATATTCTAAAATGATATGGTAAAACGGATGGACGGCATGGATATAGAATATATACATTAAGGTAGGCCAACTGTAAGGGCCGCATATGATACTCCTCCGTATGTTAAATCCAACCATGAATCGTGCGAGCCACGTAAGAATAAAAAGAAATTTTAAACATTAGTCTGACCCACGAGCCAATATGACGGTTGGTACTGCGCCACCTGTCCCGAGCTCAGCATAGGCTGGGGCTCTAATGGGCCACCTTGTTCTGCACCGTCTATCCATTATACCAAGTGAGCCAAAAAATGAGGCAGATCCAAAGCTCAAGTGAATACCCCACCACATGAAACAGTAAGAATTGAACGCTTACCATTAAAAACTTATTGGACCATAGAAGTTTTGGGTGAAACCCATATTTGTATTTTCCCTTTACCGAGGGTTATGTGATTTTCAGGATAAACTAGCAGTGGCCCCATAGGAAATTTTCGAAGGTAAAACGTTCAATTTCTCCTATCCCTTTGGTGTGTTCACTTGAGCTTTAGATCCGTTTCATTTTTTAGGCTTATTTCCCTAAAATGAGCTGAGAAAATAGATAAAACACATACATCTGGGTGGGGCCATAGGTTGACACCATGTCTGGTGTTTGGGTTACCAGCCAAACCAAGTCCCATTTTGCTATATCATTTTAGGGCATAAACCTCAAAATGAGGCTATCCAAAGCATAAGTGCACCCCCCCATAGGAAGCAGCTGTTGCCATGACCTTCCATTGGGTCATTATGCTTCATAAGCAACTTTTGGAGAGTAAACTCTGGCTCGGGTGACCATAATAATGCCGCCCCCAGCCATCCATGAGGTCACTTAACATGTTCCAGAATTACTATAGGCATATAGGTGACGACAAGGCCACTATCCAGCCTATATATCAATAAGCCCATGCAGTGAATAGGGCTCCAAAGTCGTTAAGATTGAAAGTGCAAAAATTGTATATGATCATCATTAATGTCTTTACAAATTTGAACATATTTTATGATATTTCCTAAGATTTTTCCAAACAACAATAAAGGAAAACCAATGCCAAGTAAAATTTTGATTACCAATTGTTATGTGAGGGTAATATAAAGATTTCATCTTCCTTAACGGTAAAATTATATGTTTTATCATTTACTAAAGCAAATCCATGATGATATGCGTCCTCCAACTGTACAGATCATGCCACAAATATATTTGCCATCCAAATTGCTATAATTTACAAGAAAACTAGGATGACCTTTATAAATAGGGACCCACCCCTCTCATTTCCAAGAACAAGAGAATTGGCTCTCGAGGGAGAGAGATGTGACATCTATATAGTGATTGGCTCTACAGGAAGAGTAAGATGAGAGTATGTCCCATCTACTCAAGCATTTTAATTCAATCCAAATTAGTATCTAAGTCATCTCTATCGTTCTTGATTAACCGAGCAAGGTCAGGATTTGAGATCTATAATAATTTTTTCCTAGGAGTGTCCTAGTTCTCATTTCCTTCTCCCATATCTCCACATATACAAGTGGCAATCTAATAGTTCATTTTATTTCATTTTTGTTCATATTTTGCACATCTATTCTCATACACCCCTTGCTTATAGTTTAAGCAACTCCTAATTATATGCTTTACACATTGTCGAGCTATCAAATATTGGTGTATTAGAAGTTGAGTCTTGCTTGAACCATTTTTTGTCTCTTTAATCATTGGCATATTGCATGCATTTGCTTGTTTCTTTCTAGTGGTTACTAACTTAAACTCATCTTAGGTTGAAACATTGCGATCTCTTTAGGGGGGTGATTTGAGTGTGTAGTAATATATTAGTTGTTAATAATTTATGTAAATTATTGCATCATTTGTAGATTGCATTTGCTTTTATTTCCTTCCCTTTCTTTGTAGTTATTCTGTCTGTCAAACCCATTCTAAGTTTAGACATTGTGATCTCATTAGTGGTGGTTTGGGAGATTAGTGACTTACTAGTTAGTTTTTTATATTGTTTGTAACTGACTAGTCCATTAGCATAAGGCTTTTTGGAACATCAAAAATCTTAAAAAATTTATAAATCCTATAAAGTAAAGATTGTTCGCAACTACAAGAAGTTGATGGTGCCTAACCCCTTTTCTCATCGTCACTGAGGTTTTTACCTAAAATCTTCAATCACAGACCTCACTCAGGAGTCATCTTAAGTTGGCGAGTCTTCGATTCTCTAACCTAATTTGATTCTATAGGTCTAACCGACCATGGATTTGAGCCTTCCATTGGCTAATGGTGACTCTAAGTCATTTAAACACATTATTGTGAGTCATCTTATCCAAAAAATCATTTTAAGTTGAGGGGTCTTCGATTCTCCAATCCAAGACGATTCTACGGGCCTAGCTAGCTGTCAAATGTAGGCCGGCTAATGGCAACTCCAAGCCATTCAAATATACCATTTTGAGTCCACGTCACACCTATCAAAAGCCAAGTCACAACAACCACAAGAGAAGCGGCGTTTATCGTGGCGTATAACCCTACTACCTGAGGCCAATGTCCGCCCCATCCAACCTACTCACAAGGTGGCATAGACTTAGATGAAGGGAAAACACAAATTTTAGCTTGATCTAAAACTTTGGTTATCCCCAAGAAGTTTTCAAACGTAGGCATTTCAAACTCTAATGTGTGGCCCGCTTAAGCCTGGGATCTGCCTCATTTTTAAGCTTATACCCCAAAATGATATGGTAAAATAGATGGACATTGTGGATAAAACCCATACATCATGGTGGCCCTTAAGAGCTCTACCCGTGTCAAGCTTGGGATATGCAGGCTAGTACCCAATCCGCATCCTAATTTTAGGGGACATGGATTGCCTCTTGCCCCAATCAAGATAGACTTAGTCCTAAGAAGGGCTCTATAGGGCCCATCGATGATGTATGTAATGGTTTATCTATGATGTCATCCATTTTTTTCATATTATTTTCAGATGTGACAAAAAACTGAGGCAAATCCAAAGTTCAAGTGGACCACATAGTGGGGATTGAACACCCACCATTACAAACTTCTTGAGAGCCACTAAAGTTTTAATCAAGTTGATATTTGTGTTTTCCTTTCATCCACATCTATGTAGCTTTATGAACATGTTGGATGGCAAATTATAATCATCATGGTGGACCCTAGGAAGGTTTCAATGATGGGCTTCATTATCCCAGCTACTTCTGTGGTGTGGTCCACTTTAGCCTAGATCCACCTTGTTTTTTGACTTGTATCTTAAAATAATATTCTATCAAAATGAATGGATAGTGCAGATAAAATACATATATCACAGTGAGATCCACAAAACCCCTACTAAGACTCATTAAGTCCATCCAGGGAGGGTTAGGAGCAATCTGCGTCCAATTTTACATTACTATCTTCATTGTGGCCCATCGGATTTTTATGTTGTGCTGATTTTTTTAGGTGTATGATCAAAATGATGGCCCTCACTTGTGTTAAACTTGGTTATCGAGGATGGCCAAGGGAATAATCACTAATTGCCTATACTAATGGAAGTGGATTGCATGCGAGTTGACCATTTTTGTTGTGGGAAGCTATGTGCGGCCCACAATGATGTTTTTAAGAAATCCATGGCTACGTGGGACCTGCCATAAACCGTTGTAAGTGTCTAATCAAAGGATAAATGGCTTGTTGCAAAACCATCATTATTGATGGGGTTATCTTCCTCGTTTCATCAAGAAACCCACTAAATTGTTTTGGGGCCCATTGGCTAATCAATGCCACTCTTTTAGTAGGCCAGTAACCCGAAAATTTATCCCTTGTGGCTGATCAAAACCATGCACATGGATTTTCATTAAGCCATTGAGTTCATTGTCGAGTGTAAGTAATCATGTGATTAGTTTGCATTCGATCCTCTAGAGGTTGATTAATAGGGCCTATAAATGGTTATCGTTTAGGGCATTCCATTGCAAAAAATAGAAAGTTAAAGAGAGAGAGAGAGAGAGAGAGAGAGAGAGAGAGAGAGAGAGAGAGAACTATTTGGTGAATGTCGCACTACAACCGAGTCACTACCTGAGTTGTGACGATGAGTGGGGTTGTTGGAGTAAGATAAGATGAGTCTGGCTAAGTTAGGCGCCGAGTCCAGTCCCTATTTGTCATTTGAAGAGAAAGAAGGGTAGAGAAGAGATGGTCCAAATCAAAAAAAGAGGGAGTTCGTGAGTGTGCCACACTAAGTCCACACTACCAAGTCTGGTTGGGGTGCTAAGTCTAGACAGAGTCTAGCTAATGCTCTACAAAGTTTCAGGAAGAAGGGAGGAAGGAAGGAAGAAAGAGAAGAAAAGAAAAGCAAGAAGAAGAAGGATGAATAAAGAACTGAGAGAGTAAGGCAAGAACGTTTTGTCTATAGACTTAGATTCTGGTCGAGCCGAGTTGACTCAGCTTCTGCAGAGTTCAGCTCCGGGTTTGGATTCCCTTAGTGCATTCTCAGTCCAGCAACCCAGTTTTTATATATTAATTAGGTTGGGTCTAGTTACTGGTTGTAACATCTCGGGTTTGGGTATGCACAGTTTTAAACTCGTGTTCTTGGATGAACTTTTTGCCCAATGTGGATTTTGAATAGACTACTTTTGTACAAACTTGTTATGATAAGTTTTAATTATTGTATCATAATAAGCTATTAGTTGTAGAAGTCACCATTAACATCTTACTTGTTGAAGTCTCATAAACTAAGCATGGTGGTATGTGTCACCATGCTCGAGTTGTTGGTTTATGTTGGGTGATAAGCCCCCGTAGTGACATTTAAGCTTCCTCAAAATGGTTGTTTGTAAATTGGACTATTAATGGTTGGATTAATCATGCATTTCATGATATTCAAGCGATATTAGGTGGCTAATTTAGATGTTGTGGTAGTATGTGCCCTTTCTTGAGGTATTTTCTCTGAGTTTCAGACCACTATTGATCGACCCAATTTGTGTGAGCTAGCCACTTGAGCCTATACCTGTTGTACTTTTGCTGGTGTCTAGGCACTCGAGATTGCATGTGGATTTTGCCCCATTTGGTGGGTTTTTGCTCTAATCACCAGCTAGATGAGCATCCCTAAGCTGATGTGCATGTGCATGCATTCACTCATTTAAATGAAAACAATAACATGTATTATTTAAAATGATGTATACATGTCTTATGAATTTGCCTTATAGTTATAATGATTATTATGATTGGTTGTTGTAGATTTTTCATAAAAACTATTCTTAATTGTTATTATGGTACGGTAAATTTTGGGGGTATACCTCACAAGGATAGTTATTAACGACATCAAATCATATTCAGTGGTGCAGGAGATGTAAATGATGCGAAGGTTAGTACTCATGTGGAGTATTATAGGTTGAATGATCTTGCAACTCTAGATTTTTAATTTCATTTATATTGATTTTGCATTTTCCTGTATTTATAAGTCTTGAGACATTGGTTTGTATAAGCCTTATGGGCAATCACTTGTATATCTTGTGTATATATTTATATTTTTTCTTTATACTTGATTTGCCTATCTTCCATTGCAATATTCATTTAAAAAAAAAAAAAATTATATAGTGAAATGTGGGTTATCTTTAAAGATTAACACTCATAATTTTCGAAAATGAGTACTAAACTCGGATTACGAAATCCGGGACATTACACCACAAAAGTTTTATATTAGGCTAATATTTTTATTTTTTAAGTTTATCCTGATGGGAATAACCTTATGAATGGTTTGGATGACATATACCCATCGAGGTAGACCCAAAAGGTTTCAACAGTAGGCATGCCTCTCCCTACTTTTTTCATATTGTATGGCCCACTTAACCTTTAGATCTATCTTAATTTTGGGCTCATGTCCTATTGTCAGGAGACACAGCGGATGAATGGGATGTCTTTCTCACAAACACTAAAGCGAGCCTAGACTTGTTTGGCATTGTGGATTTGAAATACCTTGGATTAGAAATTTCCTGGATTGAGAATCCTCCGATTGTGTTTGACACTTTGGATTTTGAATCTCCTTTAATCCAAGAGTAGCTATGCATAGTATATTTATACGGGTTTGAATTTAATTACTAAATCAACCTTAATATTCTTAATTAGTGTCATATGCAATGTTTGACACAATAATTATAATAAGCCTGTTGAAATATATAGTTTGGCTTAAAATGATGAAATTCCAAGTCTTGGATGGGCCACAAGCATAGGATCACAATCGAGCAACTAGCCCATAATTTTTAATTATTGATTTACACGGACAATATTTGGATTGCATGTATTATCCTATTGGAGTAATTTTAGTGATGCAATGATAATTTGATTGTTTTGGGATGTCATCATTAGGCCATGTGACTAATTCGATACTTTAAATTTTCAATACTTTAGAGCTTAATTTTAAGTTTATTAGACAACACTTAAATATTTTATGAATTAGTTGATGATGAATGGGATAAATGTACATTTAAAATGAAAAGATAAACAAATAAGATATTTTGGATGTTGAAAATTTTCCTAGTCTACATTAATTGCTACGTTGCTGTGAGAGACGTATGTTTAAAATAACTCTTGGCCACAATGTTTATATAAGGTTATTACAATTGTCATCATTTACTTTCTATATACAACCTAATTATCTATATTTTTATACATGGAATGGATTGCTCCCATGATTTGGTGACTGATTAAGTCAACCTTCCTTAATACAAAACAATTAGTTTGATATTATAAAATAAATAGGCTCTGATATAAAGTAATCACTCTTCAAGGATGACTGTGATATTCAATATTTGGAGTTGAATATAATCCATTAAAAAAAAAATCAATGTTCTACGTTCATCTATACATAATAATTTTCATAACCAATCGTTCAAAAACACTTTCTATGTTGGTTGAAGTAGTATGTCATCCAGAAGATCAGCGATCAAGATCATCATTTGATCTCAGAATGATGACCCAGTGAGGCGACATATACTGGGTATTCAGTATTCTATGTCGCGACGTAAGCGAAATGAAGACGCGAGGAGTTCGGACGTGGATTAGGTACTACCCCGCCTGTCCCGAGTTCGGAACAGGCTGGGGCTCTGAGGACCCACCGTGATGTATGAGTCTATCAACACCGTCCATCCATTTTCCATGTCATTTTAGGACATAATCCTTTTAATGAGGTAGTTAGAAGACTCAAGTTGACCACACCACAGAAAGCAGCGGTGATAATGACTCCCACCGTTGAAACCTTCCTAGGGTCCACCGTGATGTTTATTTTCCATCCAAACGGTTCATAACGTCACATAGACGTGGATGAAGGCAAAAAACAAATATCAGATTGATCCAAAACTTCTGCGGCTCCCAAGAATTTTTAATGGTGTCCGTTTAATCCCTACTTTGTGTCACACTTGAGCCATGGATCTACCTCATTTTTCGGACCATATCTTAAAATGGTATGTAAAAAAATGAATGGACGGTGTTGATACTCATAAATCACCGTGGGTCCCTCAGTGCCTCAGCCTTTTCTGAGTTCGAGACAGGCGGGTGTAGCACCTAATCCGCGTCCGAGGAGTTCGTCTTGATTCTGTCGCGATTCACAATATCCAGTGTGCGTCGCCCCATTTTTTGTCTGCATTCTAAGGTGGCCTGATGATTTAAACCATACGATTCTCGATTCTCACGCAAATAAAAAAGAAGAAGAAGAAGAAGAAGAAGTAATTTTTCTATAATTAATCTATCTTGATCATCATGACGGTTGATTTAAGAAGTTTTAATGTGGACCATTGATCTTTTAATGTTCTATGTTTATCTACACAGTGAGGGTCAGAATAGTTCATTCATTGTATTTTTCTTCATGTAAATCTAAAAAAAATCATTCAATCTTATGAACGGTTCTGATCATCGGATAATAACATCACGTGGGCCCCAAAGGGTTGACACATGCTGGCCATCTGAGTCGCGACATAGGCAAGATGAACCCGTAAGGAAGGAAGTGTAGCTGTCAGAGTAGTTGCGTCATGGAGCAATCTCGTCCTCGCAGTTTCCCATTGTAGACCGTATGTACGGACCGTATATCTTGTGGGCCCCGCCATTTCTAGCCCCGTGCTACAAAGATTACTACCATAGGAATACTGCCAGCACTGTTGATGGAGTTTACCAATAGAATCTGGACCGTTGCTTCGTTTCCATTTACCATTTGGGTGTTCCCTGCCCTTGTTGCACCCGTGGGCCATCAACAGTAGGGCCCACCATATTGACTGTTCGGATCAGAACGTACAACTACATGTACCTTGTAGTGCACAGATCTCGGTACTGGTCGGTGATGGAAAAGCTACGTGGCCCCACCATGATTTATTTGTTCTACCCACGCCGTCCATCCATTTTTCTAGATCATTTTAAGTCACGAGCAAAAAAATGAGAAAGATTTAATAGCCATATGGACCACACCACAGGAAACAGTGTTGATTGAACGCCCATCATTAAAAATCTCCTAGGGTCTACTGTAATTTTTATTTTCCATCCAACCTGTTAGTTATATTAAAAAGACCCGGATGAAGGTTAAACACAAACAACAGCTTGATCCAAAACTTTCGGGGCCTCCGATAAGTTTTTAATGGCTGACATTTAATCGCCACTGCTTCCTGTTTTGTGGTCTATCTGAGATTTGGATCTACCTCTTTTTTTTTTGGTAATGATCTCAAATGATCTGGAAAAATGGATGGACGGCATGGATAAAAATTATGGGACTGCCGAATCCGAGTGCAGTGTATATTCTACCTTTTTTGTTTTTTCGTACCATAAGGTAAACAAGAGTAGTGTGATAGTCCGGAGAGCGTGATGGTTGATACTCAGCCACTCAGAAACTGTACACATGTCACATTTCAACTTAAATTAAACCGTCAAAATTTTGTTACTCACTGTAGATAGGTCATGATCCTAAAATCAGAATATCCTACGTTGGTTTGCTTTACATTTTCTCCCCCTGAATTTTCTCCGTGGCTCTTTTTTACTTCAACCGTCCATTGAGTGTCCTCTAATCAGCTATTTAGACCAACATATCAGTGTAGTTTTTGGTCTAACATCAGTATAAATTTCGGACCACAATTTGGACCGTTCAGTTTAAGTTATTTCCCAAGGTTTTTAAGCCTGCGTATCAACTATCACACACTGCCACAGTATCAAAGCTTCACTCTTACAAAAGAAAAAATTACAAAAGAAAGGTTGCTGCACCCCATCGGCCCAGTCATGATGGTCACGTCCCTTGACCAGATAATCGGTGGGGCCCACCATACTCTAAGAAAATTACACCGAGGGAATAATAATAAATGATTTCTTTTATCCGTTAAACGTGGCCTGATGTCTTTGTTCTTAACCCAACGTTAATCAGATGGATTAAGACCGTCCAACCTACGAAGTATTTATACAGGAAACCGTCGGCCAGCAGCCGCCTGAGAATGTACGAGGTAGCTTACAGGATGTGCTAACATGGCACACGTGTGCACGATCCACACCGTTCATCAGGTGGGGGGCAACCTAAACCTGCGCTGTCCAAAATTTATTGACTTATTCGGTTAGAAAGAACAACGAACGGCCTAAATTCATTGTACCCAGGTGGTGAAGGTGTCCCTCCTGGATTAGACTGTTGTGATGGTTAACCACATTTTAATAGTGGTGGTGACTCGTCACCTGTATAGAGGGCATAGTTGAGGGGAAATCGAGACAGTTGGCGTAATTACATTGGATGAATCTTGGCTGTGTATTGTCCACGCTGTACACACATGCATTTTAGGCTATGAGCCCCAAAATAAAGTTGATACAAAGCTCAAGTGGAACACACAGTGGGGATTGAACACCCACCGTTAAAATCTTTTTCAGACCGGCGGCAGAAATATATATATATATATATATGTGTGTGTGTGGGAAAATGTTCTATGCAGTCGAGCTCAATGGAAGTTGCCATGAGGTCGAACTGTATGGGCCCCACTGTGATGCCCGTCGAACATCTACCCCTTCAGTCCGATGCACCATTCCATGGTGGGCCTAAGGCTTAAAAATCAAGTCAATCCGTGACTTGTGTGGGCCACACCACATACAAAAGTTGAGAGGAGTTACCCTCCATTAAAACATTAATAATCATTTGTTCGGCCCACTGAGAACTGTTTTACAAATCTAGACCATCCATTATGTGTGTCCCACTTGGATGAGGGGTTAAACCAATTTCAGACACATACAAATTTCAGGTGGGCCCCACCAAATGCTTTGATATGTTTTAGCCATGTCTTCACATGATTTTAGATAGTATGGCCCACCTGAGTTCAGCATATGGCTGATTTTTGGGATATCCCATAATTTAAAGGAGACCCATCAAATGCATGGTGTTGATGTTCGACACGCATCACGGTGGGGCCCACATAGCTCGACCTCATCGGAAGTTCGCACGAGGTTGACCACATAGAAGATATCCCTGAAATCAGCCTATATGGAATTCAGGTGGGCCATATCATCTAAAATTTTGTGAAGACATACCTAAAACATATAAAAACACTTAGTGGGGCCCACCTAAAATTTGGATATGGGTCTAACTTCTCATCCAAGTGGGACACACATAATAGATGGCCTGGAACACACACACACCCTAATCGCGGTATATGTGACCTTATGAATAAGTTGAATGGTAAATAAACACGAGGTGGGACTTGGGAAGGTTTCAATGGATTCCTGTGTTGTGATCCACTTTGGCCTTGGATTTGCCTCATTTTTATGCTCAAATCCTAAAATGATATGGAAAACGGATGGACAGAATAGATGAAACCCATACATCTTGATGGGCCTCATAGAGCTCCTACCTGAACAGAGTCCGTCCAAGCTAGGGAAGGACGCAATCCGCTTCCACTTCAACCTTAAAAAATATTGACTATTGATATGGACTAATCCTTAGTGTGGCCATTGATTAAAAGGTCATGATGTTTTGATCAAGAAGATTTTTCAATGCAACCACTATCGCCCATGCATCTCATCAGATGCACAGTTTGGATTGATGGTCCCAACGTATCGCAAATTTTATGTAAATCTATGTATATGCAAAATTTGTTTCCAATTTTGTCTAGGATTCTTCCCATAATCATAAATATAGGTGGAAATTCGAATTAGGGTATTTAATTGCCTTTTCAATTTATTCTTAAAGTTTTAAAGGTGTAGCTTAGATTGATTCTAGACTTGTCCCAATGAAGTATTGTCTAAACTCTTGCAATTTATTCTTTCATATTGATTATATATCCCTTTGTACTACGGTTTGTTTCCAAAAGAATTATTTCACGCTAAATTTAGTATGTTTGCATTGTACTTGGTTGATACGATTGAATTACTTTACTTGATTCATCTCTACTGCTTCCCCGGCCCCAAACATGGATGACCTAAAAATGACTGCACAGCTGCGAGCGTACATTTCTTGATGTGCCTTGTCATAAGAAATAAATAAATAAATAAATGGTTAGCCCTAGCAATGATTGTGTGTTTTATTTTGTGACAGGCTGTTGGAATTATGTATACATAAGTACTATTTGGCTGCCTACCAAACTATTTCATGTGGGGACCACTTTCACAGCGGTTATGATGTATGCGTCTCAACGTTGACGCCATGGCCCTCTTCCCAACTTACCACCATGAGGAAGAAAATAAATAAATGATTTTGATTCCCTTTTTGTCCCACGTGTGAGGAACCATCACAACCGTTACCATCTCACGCCATTTTTGCGGCCAACATGCTGCATGTGTAATAGATCCAGTCCGTGCGAAAGGTGGGCCAGGCTGTGAAGATCATCTGGCAGGAAAATCATTATCATCCAATCGTCATATGAGTAATTCCATTGAAGTCCATGGAGGGACGATGATCTAACTGGTCTGTGGACCACCTGATGACGGAATTGGATGGATTTTCGCACTTATTGACTCTCGTGACTGCCGCTTATTTTTTGAACGGTTAGGATATATTACACATGTGCACCTTGGCGGGAAAATAAATGGACTAAGCACAGAACTATTAGTACACTGTTATTTTTCTGGGAAGTTTTTAGTAGAGAAAAAGGGCAAGTTATTTCATACTCTGGCTGTGTATGACTCTTAATACTCAGGCACATAGAAATGGTAGACATGGCATATATTAAGTCACATTGTCCTACTACGTTGGGAAATCCACTGTTATTAAGTTACAGGCGAAAAATCAGATTGGTTATAGCGGTCGTGATGTCTACTAGTGCGAGGTTTTCGGCCAAAAATAGTAAGTGTCTATTTAACTTCACCAAACCGTTCTCCTAATTATTCTAAGCTCTTTTCATTTTGGGTGCCTCCTAAAGCTGACGGATGAAGAGTTATAATCAAACTAAAACTAATTATTTATAATAAAAATGAAATTAAAACAAGGAAACGACCGTCGATCCAGGGGTATTTTGCAATTCTGGGCTGCGCAACCTGGCATAGTAGGGTTGGTTGGCTAAAGTATTTCGTTCTACCCCAAAATCATATATTTTACGTCAGAGAACTAATTCCGGATTGCAAGATATGCCCGATCTAAGGTCCGATGGTTCGGATCACCATTGTCGACCGGGCCTTTTTTGATCCATCTTGGCCATGAAACTGTCCGCGACCCGCTTTACATCAGTCCCATGTGCACCTTGGCGGGAAAATAAATGGACTAAGCACAGAACTATTAGTACACTGTTATTTTTCTGGGAAGTTTTTAGTAGAGAAAAAAGGCAAGTTATTTGATACTCTGGCTGTGTATGACTCTTAATACTCAGGCACATAGAAATGGTAGACATGGCATATATTAAGTCACATTGTCCTACTACGTTGGGAAATCCACTGTTATTAAGTTACAGGCGAAAAATCAGATTGGTTAAACAATCATGGCCTCTGATCTTTGGACGTTTGTTTCTTGAACTAAGTCAATGGGATATTTTCATTTTACACTGTCTAATAAATGTTCACCAATCTGATAGTAAGATAATCAAGTAATAGGCCTTTCTGTTTTTTCTAACTTCCTACGTATCATCCCTCACACTCTCCAGAGTATCAAAGTTTTTCTCTACAAATTTACTTTTAAAAAATGAGGAAAAGGTTGCTAACTCGCAGGAATTCCCGAAGTTTGTAGTTCTCAGGATCTCCGGCCCACTTTGGACCCCGTCCTAGATAATCAGAAACGTTCATTCAGTGAGATCCACCATCGATGGACCATGGGTTAAAGATCTCATGCTCTGAGCAATTTTTACTCTGAACAATTTAGAAGGCCACACGGAGGGTTATGATGAAGCATTCAATCAAATTTATCCATTTGGATGGTTAGGATTGTTTGATTGGTGTGACTGTTAAATGTGGTCACAGAACAAGCTCAACACCAAGCAAGAGAAATACAACGACGGTCCACATTTGACCGGAAAAGGTTATATAATTGGTTGCTCAGGTCATCCGAATGGGCAGAAATTTTGGGTAAATCATCAATCTACGGTGGGACTCAACAGGCCAACGGTCTAGATTATCAATCCATGGGTCCCACTTGTCAGAATTAAAAATCTGCACACCATGGGATAGATGAAGCCTCACGTATTATATGATTCCTCTTCTGGGTCCTACCTGAACTACTCAATGGGTCCCACTCTCCCACTATAGAATCTTCCCTCTCCATTTTGGGTTTATTATTCCTTTTTACGTTTTGTTTATTTGTCATTTCCCTTCAACGGCATTTGATGCCCGGGCCTTTGATATTTCATTTTCTCCAACTACTACATGGATTGGTGGGAATCACATCACCCTTGGAAGATTTGAACGGATGGATTTAAAAGGTAAAATACTAGACATTTGGGGCCCACAAACCAACTACAATGGTTTGGTGGTCCGGTTTGGTAGCCCACCGTGGGACCCACTTCAAATGCTTGCATTAGTTCCATTGATGCATAGGGTAGCAAGAGGATGAGTCAAATCGGCCCAATGGTCAACTGGCTCCTACCGCTTTCTAAGGTGGGTTTGGCCCAAGCTAAATGGGTGGGCTGGACTTAGGTTGAACCCTACCTAACCCACCTAAATATCTTAT
This sequence comes from Magnolia sinica, assembly GCF_029962835.1. Classification (NCBI taxonomy): domain Eukaryota; kingdom Viridiplantae; phylum Streptophyta; class Magnoliopsida; order Magnoliales; family Magnoliaceae; genus Magnolia; species Magnolia sinica. The sequence continues at coordinate 38,454,642 of NC_080585.1, read as the reverse complement.
CAATGGGTTGGGTCAGATGACCTGACCTGGCCGAAAACCCATAGCAAATAATAGGGGATACCTAGAGCTGTGCATGAACGGACTTAGCTCGGTTAACTCGCTTGACTCGGCTCGAAAAAGCTTGATTTGACTCAGTTTGAAACTGAGTTCAAGTCGAGCCGAGTTGATTTTTGAAGCTTAAAATAATTTCAAACTGAGTTAGAGCTTGTCCAAGCTTAAATTGACTTGGATCGAACTCGGATCGAATCAGTTTCGTGACTCGGTTATTTGGATATTGACTTTGGTCACCAAGTATTTGATGAAATGACTCAACGAAATATTGTTTCGGGTGCATACATTCTTCGTAGGATTGGCTAGTGGCGAGGAAGGTATGATACGAAACAAATCACTAAAAAACAAAAAAAAACTTTACATAATAAAACTATCTATTGAGTATTTGGTGAAATGCCTATAAAATGTTGCTGTTGTTTTGTATATTGTGAGAAATTGAAAGTGCGCTCTATGTGTTTGAGAAAATGTCGCACAGCTCGAATTGGCCCGAGTTGCTAACCGAACCGAGTCGAGCTGGCTGGTCAAGCTCGAGGACCGAGCTGAGCCTAGTCCGAGCTGGGTCAGCTATTGGCCGAACCGAGTTGAAATGTGCCAAGCTCGACTCGTGTACAACTCTAGGGATACCTATAGACATAGGCATACCTTTACCTCATATTCGATTCTTAAACTCAAAAGTGGTTGTCTTAGCTCAAGTAGTTGGCTAAGGTTGGTTTGATGGAGCCCAGTTGTACACAAATAAAGTTAGCTTGGTTAACTGGCTCAACTCGATTCGGCTTGAACTATGTTCAAGTTGAGTTGAGCTGATTTTTTGGGCTAGAAATTTTTTTGAGCCGAGTCCGAGTTAAATTGAGCTTAACTCGACTTAGCTCAGAACTTGACTCAATTTGAATTTATTTGACTCAGATTGAGTTCAATATATATATATATATATATATATATATATATATATTAAAAACCTAAACTCGAGTGGCGAGTTTAACTCGACTTAACTCAGAACTTGACTCAGTTTGAATTGATTCGATTTGAATTGGTTCATTTAATATAAATATTATTTTGTAAATATATATATATATATATATATATATAAAATATTAAAATTAAAAACCTTAAAACATAATCTTGAACTCAGCATGTAGGCTTGAACTTAAACTTGCTTGGAAGGCCCATGCTACTGACCAATTAGCTGGCCAATTAGGCTTAAAACTTGTTCCAAGCCGAGTTTGAGTTGGGATAGCCTATTGGCCGAGCCAACCTGAGCCAAGCTCGACTCCGTTCGGCCCGCATACATCTATAATTATAATTAAGTGGGACGTGCCAAGTTGGGCTTGGACTTAACAAAATTTTAGTCGGTTGGGTTGGGCCATGGTGTAATGAGTGGCGGGTCAGGTTCAAGCTGGAATTCCTGGCCCACTTAGTAAATGGACCGACGTTTGACTGACATTGACCTGACCCAAATCGACCCATTGCCACTAGTGCTCCCTCAGCCTACTGTAACTTTCACCCCTAGCTTCATGTGTGAGAAAAGTAAAGGCCAAGGAATGCACATGGTTATGATGCATTCCACCACCCTTGTATTTTGGGACTCGTATTGTTTGACCATACATGTGAGGATGGTTGGTGCTATTGCTTTGTTTCTAAGGTAAGGTATAGGAAATGGCCACTGAAGTTGGTGGGCCATCCGTTGGTTATCGGACAGTTACTCTCAAGGATCAAAATAGAAGCAGAAAATAGACAATCTCTTTTCTACTTTGGTGTTGTTGGTGACTTTTAAGACATTGATTTAATGGCAAACGGGTATTGACTTATGATGGTAGCTAGTTCCACCCGCAGGACACATACACAGGTGGGCACACGTGCAAATATGAAACACGTGTTTGGGATCTGATCTTTCCATAAGGTTGGAAATAATGCCTATAAATTCTTAAAAAATAAAAATAAAAATGGACAGTTTCACTATTCATGTGGGCCACAACATACAAAGTAAATTCATGGTTAAAAAATTTCAGCTGTGGGCCACCTGAGATGTAAAATGACTTAATTTTATAATAGAATATCTAAATAATGTAGATGACCTGATGGAAAGTTCAGATCTCACACAGTGCCTGCATGTGGACGTGTATAGCTGCTATAGGTCTGTGGAATTATTAAACCTGTTGATTTATTTGTAGCTGCTGTACATGGATAATGTAAATGGAGCATAGCCCAGAAATGGATGGCTATAATGAAATTAGTTGATGGTTCAGATTCATGAAGACAAATATCCACAAGTTGGAGGTTAGGATCATCCAATCAATCTGATTGTGTGGCTATGCCCGATTTGAAGTGGTCCATGAGATTTGGACAGTTTAACTGGAGGTCCATAAATGCGACATACCCTGTGCATGCACATGTATAGTCACAATCGCTGAGGTTTGGAATGTTTTTTCTGGAAACCTAGGTGGGGCCCACCGTGAAGTCTGTGAGAAATCCACCCCGTCCATCCGTTTTAGTACAATGTACTAAAATGAGCTGGATCCAACACCCAAGTGGGCTGAATAAGTGAGGATTGAACTTCCACAGTTGAAATATTCATGGGGCCACGGAAGTTTCGAATCAGGGTAATATTTATTTTTTTAGTTCATCCCCTCAGGAATGAAGTTATGAACGGTATGGATTGCATTTAAACATAACTGTTGATCCAAGGGAGGTTTCAACGGTAGGAATTTCCCTACCCACATTTTAATTTAGTGAGGCTCATTTGAGTCTTGGATACTGCTCAATGTTTGTCTGAAGTTCTAAAATGAGCTCACAAAATGGATGGACGGGTTAGATTTCTCACAAACTTTATGGTCGGCCCCACCTAGGTTTCCAGCGCAGTAACTTCCTGCCAACGGGAAATCCACGCCCGTTTTTTCTCCAATCCCGAAGTGAGGGAACTCGGAAACGGATGGACTACTCCCCCTGCCACCAGCCCCGGTCGGTGCTATGTGGGCCCCACAATGATGTATGTGCTTCATCCATGACGTTCATCCATTTTTACAGATCTTTTTATGGCTTGATCCCGAAAATTAGGAGATATAAATCTTAGGTGGACCACACCACAGGAAAACAATAGTGATTGGATATCTACCATTAAAATCCTCCTAAGGCCCACTGTACTGTTTATTTGACATCCAATCTGTTGGTTAGGTCATACAGACCTAGATGAAGGGGAAAAACAAAGATAAGCTTGATCCAAAACTTTTATTGCCCCCAAAAAGTTTTTAATGGTCAACGCTCATTCAACACTGTTTCCTGTAATGTGGTTCACTTGAGATTGGAATATACCTAATTTTTGGTCTCATACGCTGAAATGATCTATAAAAATAGTTGGACGGCATGGATGAAACACATACATCATGATGGGGCCCACATAGCACCGACCATCAGCCATTGGCTGGTGGCAGGAGTAGCCAATCCGTTTCCAGTGAACTCGGACGCTGATTACCTGCGATATCCCGTCGCAGGAAGTTCCTGCACTCACAAGCTAGGTACGGCCCACTGTGATGGTTGTTAGAAATCCATCCGTCCATCTACTTTTTCGGATCATCTTAAGATATGATCACAAAAATAAGGTATATTCAAAACTCAAGTAGGCCTCATGACAGGAAACAGTGAGGATTCAATGTCCACCATTGAAACATTTGTGGACCACAGAAGTTTTGGATCAGGCTAATATTTTTGTTTTTTTTCAGTTCAGTATAGTAAGAATGACCTTATTGACGGTTTAGATAGCATATAAATATCATAGTGGACCCATGGAAATTTCAACGGTAGGCATTTTTCTGCTCACTTTTTCCTGCCGTGTGGTCCGCTCGAGTTTTGGGTTTGCCTTATTTAAACAGATGGATGTGGTTGATTTCTACGGTGGCCCCACCCGTCCATCCATTTGGAGAGATCATCTTAGGGTGTGAGCTAAAGAATGAGTGGGCCGAAAAAAGATTCATATGGCAAATCTACTCCGTTCATATGTTTTGAAAGACCACAATAGTACAAGATTCTTAAAATTAGATAGATGGAAAAATCAGGTGGGCCACACCGAACGAAACAGTGGGAATAGAAATGACTCCGTTGAAACCTTCCTGAAGCTGACCATGATGTTTATGTGCCATCCAAACCATTCATAGGATTATTACTACTCAGATAAACTGTAGGAAAAAATTATCATCCTGATACAAGACTTATATCACCCACCGGGCGTTCAATCCCCACTGTTTGGTGTGCTATGGCACAAATGAGTTTTGGATCTGCCTGATTTTTTTAATACTGACCTATTGTGGTCTTGCCAGATAGATGGTATGGATTTATCACCCACATTTCTGTGGGACCCTCACAGCCCCGGGTACAGGAATTTCTCAGTACAGGCAGTCCACTTTCATCCTAATGCGAATTGGGGACCATCTCCACCCACTTTCATCCGAATAATACTTGGGTACTACCTCCACTGACTCAGCCAGTGACGGACTGTCAGAGGCTCGGTGGGGTCCACTGTGATATATATGTTTTATTTTTGTTGTCCATTTATTTTGATAGATTATCTTGGGACCATGAGTCCGAAAAAGAAGGCAGATCATAATGCTCGAGTGGACTGACGTTAAGTAGCAGGAATTGAACTTTTAGTGTTGAAAACTCTCCAAGGTTCACCGCGTTATTTATAAACTTAGAAGAAAGGAAAACATATATACTAGCCGGATTCAAAACTCTGTAACCGTAAGAAGTTTTCAATGGTAGGCTTTCAATCCCCGCTGCTTCCTGCAGTGTGGTCTACTTGAGCCCTCGTTTCAACACTGAGGTCTTGGTATCAATTCCCTAGTAGGGGTGACTAACAGTGAAGTATGAACTGACAATGGTGTACTAACAAGCTACTTCCAAGCTAGCAAAAATAAAAATAAAAGAGGCTTCAACCTATCTCCTTTTTTGTAGTGTGATTTACTTGAACCTTTAATTTGTCTCTTTTTTCGGATGACACCTTAAAATACCTATCAAAATAGATGGACGGTGCTTATAGAACATATACATCACAGTAGGTTCTCTTTACTTAGGTTCTAATGGGGGTAGTACACAATCCACGTCCAAGCTATCCGTGTCCAGTCAACATTGACAGGATCGCCTTCGGAGGGACTGACTTTTCTGTGACCCAGAACCAGCACTGTGGGTGAGAACTTGACCGTAGGTCCACTTTGATTAATGTAATGTATATCTATGCTATCTTTTTGTTAGTCTCTTTAATTTTAGGCCGTGGCCCCAAATTAAAGCAGATCGAAATTTCTCGTGGACAATGCCACACGAAATAATGGTCATTAATAGCCCATCATTAAAAACTTCCAAAAAAGTCTTATGTGACATTTATTTGCCATCTGACCTATTGATAAGTTCATATATATACACCTGTCAGGTGGGGTCACCATAATCTTTGTGAGAAATTTATTTTATTCATCTGTTTTGATAGATCATGTTATAATATGAACTAAAAAAAATGAGACCGTAACTCAAGTGAGCTGGAAAATAGGAAAAAGTGTGTAAGTAGAAACTTTCGTGGGTCCGCTATAATGTTTAGATGCCATCTATACCCTTCATATGAAGGTAATTCATATTGGGATGAATTGAAAACTCATAAAATTTATTCTCTTATTGTGGTGTGGCTTCCTTTAGTTCTCCATCTGCCTCATTTTTGGGCCTATGTTAGAACATGATCTAACCAAAAAGATGAATCGGGTGGATTTCTCACAAAATCACAATAAGCCCACCTAGCTTCATGCTCAGCAAGTTCCTGCCAAAGCCTTTTCCAGGTAATCCGTATGCAGTGAACACATGACACATCATCCCCACTTACATGAAAAGGGTTTTAAAAAAAAAAAAAAAAAAAAAACTTTGATGCTCTGGCAGTGTGTGATGGAGATACACAGTCAGCTAGGAATTATTCAGGAATGACTTGTACAGGATACAAATAATTCAAACTAAACCATGTATAAATTATGGGCCCCAGTTTAAAAGAACCAAAACTTACTCTTATTCATATATTGAAATATTAGATGGTTGGAACTCAATGAAAGATATAAAATAACAAAAATAAAGCCCCACAAATGTTGACCAAACTAGTGATTAAGATTGTTAAAACGGTGGAGCAGAGGATTGTGAGGTTCATCATCTGTTGTTTGTATGTCATCTTACTCTCACATCAGTGTACCTCATTACTATGATCAGATAAATAAAAATAAAGGTGATCCATTCAAGTCTTAATAGCATAGTTATTTTATGGTTATAGCCTTTTTTCAAGGTTTTGGCCAAGGGAAACGGATTGGCTACTCCCCTTGCCACCAGCGTGATGGCTGATGGTCGGTGTCCTGTGGGACCCACCATCATATATGTGTTTCATCCATTTTTAAAGATACTTTTAGGGCTACCACACCACAGGAAAACAAAAGTGATTGGATATCCACCATTAAAATCCTCCTAAGGCCCACTGTACTGTTTATTTGACATCAATCTATTGATTAGGTCATAAAGACCCAAATGAAGGTAAAAAAAACAAAGATCAGCTTGATACAAAACTTTATGGCCCCAAAAAGGTTTTAATGGTTGATGTTCATTCAACACTGTTTCCTGTAATGTGGTCCACTTGATATTGGGATATATCTTATTTTTGGTAATATATCATAAAATGATCTAGAAAAATAGACGGACGGAATGGATGAAACACATACATTATGGTGGGGCCAACAGAGCACCGACCACCGGCCATTGGCTGGTGGTGGCAGGGGGAGTAGCCAGTCCGTCACCGTCGCCGAGCACATGCTCAGCCCATCTTTGGCCACGTCATTTCACCACGGAGGCAGGTGGTGAGCTCCTCGCCTTCCAATCTGCATCCTTTCCAACAAGTGGTGGAGAAAAAAGTATCTTTCGATGAACACATATGGCAACGTGTCACGTTTATTATTACATCTGAGCCGGTGAAAAGGTAAGTCCCACCTTGAAGATCGTTAGGCATGAAATGATACTGACCCTTTTATTTATCTGGTGGGCCGCACGTAGATATGTTGTCAGTCTTTTTCTCAGGGGTCTGCATTTCATTTCCTCTCTCCATCTGCATTTCAGGTGTCAAGTTCTTTTCATTGGCAATGCTAAATGATCTCATTTTGCACAAGTTATACAATAATACACTCGTTTCCATTTTCTCACACGAGGAAAGGACTAGCACATGTAGAAAGGAGGTGCATGAGGCATGGGCATGCATGAGTAGATGACGTGCTTCAGGTTTTTGACTTATATGCCCGTGGAATTATCAAACCTCTTATATGCCCAGAAGGACATCAAATGGATAATCGTAACTGTTTGATTGGCGGCCATCAAATGGATGGCTATAATGAAAATTAGTCGATGGTCCGGATTCATAAAGACAAATATCCACAAGTTGGAGGTTATATAGGATCATCCAATCAATCGGATTGTGTGGCTATGCCCGATCTGAAGTGGACAGTTTAACTGGAGCTTCATATATATATATATATATATATATATATATATATATATATATATATATATATGGGAAATGGTTCTATGCCATTGAGCTCATGGGAACTTCCAATGAGGTCGAGCTGTATCGGCCCCACCATGATGCGTGTCGAACATCAACACCGTGCATTTGATGGGTCCCCTTTAAATTATGGGATATCTCAAAAATCAGCCATACACGGAACTCATGTGGGCCATACCATCTAAAATCATATGAAGACATGCCTAAAACATATAAAAGCACTTGGTGGGGCCCACCTGAAATTTGGATGCATCTGAAACTTGGTTTGACCCCTCATCCAAGTGGGACACACATAATGGATGGGTTGGATTTGTGAATGACATCTCGGTGGGCCCAAAAAATGATTATGAATATTTTAATAGGAGGATAATTCCTCTCAACTTTTGTATGTGGTGTGGCCCACAGAAGTCATGGATTGACTTGATTTTTAAGCTCAAGGCCCACCATGGAATGGTGCATCTGACTGATGGGGTAGATTTTCGACACGCATCACGGTGGGGCCCACAGAGATCAACCTCATGGGAAGTTCCCATGAACTCGACCGCATAGACCTATATATATATATATATATATATATATATATATATATATATATATATATATATATATATATATATATATGCATGCAGCAGACGCTGCTGCTTGTACACGCAACCAACGAGGGTAGGAATGTTATTTATTTATTTATTTGTGAAGTGAGTGAATAGGACGTGGATTGCCTTGTGACAGGTTGTCATAATGTAATGTCCTGAATTTTCGCCAACCTTAAATTAAAAAATTATAAGTATTACTATTGAGACTTAAAATAAATATAGATGAATATACATTTGTACATTCGAAAATTTTAAAAACTTACACATGAGAAACCAATCTCTAATTATCAGACCTTGACAAAGCTTTGAACAAAATCTTTAGCGATAAATCAAACTATACAAATTTTATTAGATATTCTTAGGAACCTATCGAATACACTCGATCATCTAAATTTTAGATTTAGCCTTGAGATTTGTTCATCTAGGGCCTTGATCTAGACGACCCACTACCGATTAATCTAAATAATCACAAATTAATGAAGATCAACCTAAATCTAAGATAACTAATGATTTAAATCTTAACCATCTCACACCCTTAAACCAAATTGATATAGTCACTCTTTTAGCCTAAAATTAATGCTTTAGTATAATTAGGACTAAATCACCATTTTCGTTAATTACAAATAAGTCACACTATGAGCTTAACTAATCAAAGTCCTAACTATCGTGCGCAAAAAATCTCACCGCTTAATTTATTTAAGAAATTTCATGATTATCCAAACAAGCTCTACACTACTCGTTAGTAGATCACTAAACATGAAACTATAGAAAGATGTTCATCTTAGCGAACTTGATGTCCATCGTGAGATATTGAGCCGAGACTGCGTATCAAATTGTTCAACTTGAGCTTACAAGGTGAGTGCATGAGTTATACGAATGTTCTTAGAAATTATCAAGAACTTAAGTTAATTGTACATATTCGATCTTTACTAAAGTTGTAGCTTTCAAACTGTTAGATCACGATATAATTAAGGGTAATAGTTTAAATTAATATCTCACAAATATCCGTATAGCTGCCACCTCGATCGATGATTGGTGATTATTGAACCAACTTTTGATTATAGTCGTCTATCGTCGTGTCCGAACTATGGGGTGATCAAAGTCTTACATACATTATCATTAGGGACAACTAACCTATTATATAAATTGACTCGTACACCTCCCAGTGGGCCCCAATAGTTAGAAACAACATCTTATAGAGTTGATATATTAAATACATGGCCATTATGGCCATTTGGACTACTTCTGGTACTATAAATACCCATCAATTTCACACCCCTTCTCTCCATATGAATTTTTTCTAGCCAGCAAAAGAAAACAAGAAAGAGAAAGAGAGAAAGAGAAGAAGAGTGAGAGCTAAAAAAGGGAGAGATTAGTGCTTTCTTCACCTAGTCCCTTCAATGAAAACTCTAGCTGTTACCAAATCCTCCGTCAATCCCTTTTCGTCGACGATCGGAGATAAGTAATGAACTATACTTTTTTATTTAAGTTTCTTAAGGTTAGATTATGTGAATCTCACATATTTATTTGGTTTGATTTAAGAAACCAGTGTTTTCCTCCAAAAACCCTAACCCTAAGCACTATTAGATCGCATGAAACCTTTCTAAGGCATGGAATATCCTTATACATCTTCATTTTATCAACCATTGATAATGATAGATAATTATTTTTCGTTATTGTTAGGATTTTATATGCTATTAGTGCTTGGATTACTTTATTAGTATAACCATAATGTTATGTGTTGTCGGTAGATAACTTGTTTGATGAAATGTTTGATTAATATGAAATTTCTACTAGGAGAACTTATTTATGCCATTTAATAAGTGTTGTTGTTACATGTTCGTTCGTACTGATATACATTGGATTGTACTGATTAGTACATGTGTTCATTGATATACCTGAGTGTGGTATAAATTTATGTTGTTAATATACGTTGGATTGTACCGATATTATTTGGAGCGTGTTACTTCGCACATGTGTTTACTTGATATACTCTGTTGTGGTATTTAGTTGTGTTATGACTATGTTTATGTATTTGATATTCTAAATTGTTGTTATGATGGATCGAGCCTTGTAAATCGCGTAGGTAAGTGGATAACCCGCTATGGGTTGGCTATCCCAGACTGATATACAATCGACCAAGGTTGAACCCGGACGACTGATAGTAGTTGGAGTTACACGCGGTGCTTTGCACCTAATGCCGGTTTTGTCGGGGGTCCTCCATTGTCGATCGATCAGTCCAATACATAGTTCGATCATTCTTATGTTTAGTGGTTATATAACATTCAAAGGGATCTGCAATACTATTGTTACCCATGATTAAACTTATTTATAATTGTTAGTGCGTTACAATCCTACAAAGACTCGTATGCTGGGTATGGTGGTATGAAAAATCGTGTTTAAGCTATCAGCTTATTCTGGGGCGACATGCCTGCTACACTGGCAAAATAGTATGCGTCGAATTCCTGTTGTGTTGGTAAAATATTAAGTGACGAGCCTCCTCGTAGTAACCATTGATTTCTAATGAAGGCCACGAGCCTACTGTATTATTAATGAATTTGATGTCGTGCCTTTGTCACATTTATGTTTGGTGACTACTCTTACATTATTTGCGATCATCCCTAGACGATGAGCCCTTACTGTTGTTTAATTGTATAAGTTAGACTTTTGGGTGACAAACTCATAACATGATCAATAGATATCGATGAGGGCCGCCACGAGCCACATGATATGTTTAACGACTTTTAATAGAATGGAGGTATCCTGGCTTCACCAACCTACTGTTTGAAATGGAAATAGTAATTACTTTGCTAATTATGCATATCATGACAAATATTGTTGGGTTGTACTACGGACCAACCATTGCCTATATCATTATGGTAAACATTGTTGGGTTGTGCTCAACCATTGCACGTATTATTATAGTAAACATGTTTGAGTTATGTTACGGGCCAACTATTGTACATATCATCATGCTATTCATGCATTTGAATAGTTAACTTAGAAATTGCTTGTTTTGTTATATTATTATTACATACGCTTGATTGTGTTGATAACATGTATAATATAAAAATGGTATCACTAAGTTACTTACTCACTCCCACCTGAGATAATGTTTTAAAATACTAACCAAATGATATTGTTAATGCAAATACCACCGAAATCTTAGACGAGCAGGCTTAGGCTGACTTGCACCATTGTTGTGATATTTTAAAGTGTTGGATGAAAACAGAATACTTTATGTTTTTTTTTAAATCTATTTTTGACATATATATTGTGGCTTGTGTAGTTTCTATTTGGGTGGACACCACTTTTGGAATTGTACATTTTGAATATTAACTATATTTTTATGAGTTTAGTTATCTCTGCCTAACTTTTGATGTCACTGATTTAAAGCTTCTCTGATTATTGATTATAAGTGACTATTAACCGAATTGTGCGGGCACATGAGAACTCACTCACGTGCTGACTATTAACCGAATTGCATGGGCACATGGGAACTCACTCACGCGCAATTTTAATAGGTTCATACCTGGAAACTTGGGATTGGAGTCTCCGTACTTGGGTGCTAAAATTCGGAGCGTGACATACATGAAGTTGTTGCACTCATAAGCTAGGTGGGGCCCACTATGATGTTTGTGAGAAATCCACCACATCCATTGGTTTTTCTATGTTATGTCAGGACATGATACCAAAAATAAGGTAGATTTAAAACTCAAGTGGGCCGCATGACAGGAAATAATGAGGATTGAATGTCTACCATTGAAACATTCATTGGGCCATGAAAGTTTTGGTTTAGGCTAATAATTTTGTATTTTTAGTTCATCCCAGTAGGAATGACCTTATGAACAGTTTGAATAGTGTGTAAACATCAGGTGGACCTAGAAGGTTTGAACGTTAGGCATTTTCCTACCCGCTTTTTTCTAATGTAACGTCCTCTTGAGTTTTGGATTTGCCTCATTTTTGGGCTTATGTTATAATATGTACGGAAAAAAAGGGCAGCCTGGGTGGATTTCTCACAAACATTATGATAAGCTCCACGTAGCTTTTCAATGTAGGAACCTCTAGCTACATGCTGGCTCTCTTGAGATTTGGATTTGCCTTATTTTTAGGCTTATGTCATACTATGATATGGAAAAATGGACGGACATAATGGATTTCTCACAAACATTATAGTGGGCCCCAAGTAGCTTCTGAGTATAGAAACTTCTAGCTACATGCTAGCCCAAGCTATCTGGAGTAGATTAGGTGTTACCCGGGTAATATGATAGTGGGTATTACCCCGACCATATGGGGTCCACCTTGATAAATGTGTTGTATATCCACGCTAGAGCTGGGCAATTCTGACCGATCTAGTGGATCCGACCTGATCTAACTCGATCCGACGGCCTGGATCAGTGCAGATCGAGTAGGGCAGTCCAGATCCGAAAGCTTTTCAGGTCGAGTTTGGATCTATACCTACCCGAACCGATCCGATTCGAAATCCGATCCGATTGGCTTCGATCTGATCCGATCCGGAGTGGATAAACCACATGCATTTTCATGATGGGCCCTAACAGAGTTTACTCAGTACGATAAAAGAGAGCTAGAAGCGGATTTACTGGTGTACCACACACCAGTTATATAGCTGTTGTAGGTACGTGTCGTGTGTGAAGACGAGTACTGGAACGGTTCAAAGGAGATCAAAGTTATATGGGCCCCACAGTAATGTATTTATTACATTTACACCGTTCATATATTTTTAGAAGTCATTATAGAGCATTATCTAAAAAATGAATAATATCCAAAGATCATCTGGACCACACCACAAATAGCAGTAGAGAATAATTTTCACCAATAACCAATTCTTGTGGTCCACTTGATAGTTAGATCTATCTTATTTTTGGTCTCAAGCCTTGAGATGAGCTCGCCAAATGGATATACGGTTTGGATATAACACATACCCCATGATCAGACCTACAGAACTTGCTAATGTCAATACAACAAGTCCGCAATGCACTGTGCACAGCTGCACTTGCGTGAAAAGCACGTCACTGCACTTTCGTGCAGTACACGTTAACACTAGAATATGTCTGATAAAAGCGCAGATACGGTAAATGGACAGTTCTTTCAGAGCCATGTGGGGCCCACCTTGATGTATATGTTTTATCTAAGCCGTTCATCCATTTTGACATATCATTTTAGGCCTTGAGCACAAAAAGGGGATATATTGAAGGCTGAAGTGGACCACACCATATGAAACAGTTGGATTAAATTCATACGATCCGAATCATACCCAACCCGATCCGACTCGGTTTCCTTGACTGAGTCGGACTCGGTTCGGGTCAGGCCAACCATGCATCGGATTGGTCCGAGTCAGGTGATCCGAACTTGGTCCGAATCGGATCGAGTTCGGGTCAGGCTATTGAGATTTTGAATCGGATCGAGTTGGACCTAATCTGATCTGATCCGGATTGATGCCCAGTTCTAATCCACGCTATCCATCCGTTTGTTTAGATCATTGTACGATGTAATTCAAAAAATTAAGCTGATGCAAATCTCAAGTAGACCACACCACTGAAACAGTGGTGAATGACCATTAAAAACTTTTTGTAGGCTATAAAAGTTTTGGATAAAGCTGATCTTTGTAGTTCCCTTTCATCAAGTTTTGTGAGAAATCAACCTTGTCCATCCGTTTTGCTAGATTATATTATGACATAGGTCCAAAGTTGATGTAGAGCGGGTTGTGGACAGTTTCATGGCCAAGATGGATCAAAAAAGGCCCGGTTAGAAGCGGAAGTGATCCGGACCGTCAGAACTCAAAACCAACGTATCTCGCAAACCGGAGTGAGCTATTGGACGTACCATATATGATTTTGGTGTAGGACTAGCTACTTTAGCCACCCAACCCGCTATGTGGAGTTGCACACACGGAATTTGTGAAATACCATCAGATCGACGGTCGAAATCCCATTTTATTTTTATTTTTATTATTTATAGTAAGTTTTAGTTTAAGTATAGTTCTTCATCCCTTGGGCTCTAGGAGTTGTGCCCAACATGAAAAGTGCTTAGAATAATTAGGAGAATATCATGGTTCGGCCAAGTAGGACACTTACTATTTTTGGCCAAAAATCATACACACTAGTAGACATCACGACCGTCTATAACTAGTAAGTCGCGATTTCTAAGAGTTTTAGTCGTAAATTGATTCTGAAACTTCTCCCATGACTTGATATACCTATTTAAAGGGTTTTGAACTCATTTATTTTATTCATCAATCAAATTACAAATTTTTATAGAATTTATTTTCTATTTTCCTTATTGTTTTTCTCCTAGATTCGAGAAGTCTCTATGAGTACAGATAAGCTCCCTGGATTTAGAGTAGTTATCCCTGAGGAAGACAGTGATCGGCCTCATCATATTCATCCTTGCATCAAAATTTGAGGTAGATTCAAACCTCATGATAGGAAGATATGAAAAAGTAGAAAATGACTACTGTCAAAACCTTTGCCATCTATATTGTTCATTCAGTAGGAAAACACAAAACCATTAGCCTGATCCAAAATTTCTCTGGACCACAAATGTTTTTAGGCTAAATATTCAATCCTCAGTGTTTTCTAATCATGCGGCCTACTAGAGTTGTAGGTCTGCCCTATTTTTGGGCCGGTGGATTTTTCGCAAACATCACAGTAGGCCCCACCTAGCTTCGTGTCAACTTTTGCCGGCAACCAGCACCAGTGAACGACACAACAGTCGGGCTGCCGAAAGGAAAAACAGAAGAGGAATACTTTGATACTCTGGCAGACTGTGATGGATGAAACACAGACAGCTAGAAGTTACTGAAGAGTTGCTTACAAGGTATGCAAATGATTCAAACTAAACCATACAAATTATAGGCTCTAGTTTAGATGATCCAAAACGTAGACTTATTCAAATATTGAGATATAAGATGGTTGGAAATTTGTTTAAAGCTTATTAGTAATAAAAATGAACCAATGATCTTATTTAAAAACACAAGTGTTGACCAATTAGCCGTTACGATTATTCGAACAACTTGATTTTTAAAAGAACTGGCTTTATGGAGGTTGAAATGGCCAAATAGTCGAGTAGTAGAACTGAGGACTGTGAGGTCCATGTGTGGTTTGTATAGCATCTAAGGCATGGCCTCGGTGGATCCATGACCATGGGGCCCACCTTGATGCATATGACTTACATCCATGCCATCCATCCATTTTGACAGCTCAATTTAGGTCATGATACCAAAAATGAAGTAGATCCAATTCTCATGTGGACTACATCCGAGGAAACAGTGGTAATTGACCATTGAAAACTTGTGGGCCACAAAAGTTTTGGATCAAGATGATATTTTTGAGGGACCCTCGTCCAGGTCTCTGTGACTTTATTAACAGGTTGGATGTCAAGTATACATCCCGATGACATTCAAGAAGTGTTTAATGGTAGGTATTCAATCACAACAGTTTCCTTTAGTGTGGTCCATGTAAGATTTTGAACTATTTCATTTTTTCGATCATGAACTAAAATGAGCTGTCAAAAAAAAATAGATGGCATGGATGTAAGTCACATACATCAATGTCAGCCCCACAGGGATCCTCGGACCTTGGTGGATTTGAGGATCCACCAAATCCACGCCTGTCATCTAATTCTTACATCAGACAGTGTACCTCACTACGATATCAGATAAAAAATAAAAAATAAAGACGATCCATGCATTGGTGGGCCACAGCCACAAAACAATTACACCGTTAAAAAAATAAAAATTCAAGTGCGGGCCACCTGATGTTGGATTCACATGATTCTTAGTTTATCTAATCACCCTGCTTAGGCGTACCTATTGAAGGGGTCAGATGTCATGTAGAAGCCACGTGGGTCATAACGCACTATTTTAGGAAAAAAAAATAAATCAAAAAAGGTAAGCGTCGGTCATTTCATCTTTTGAAAAGAACGTATGCTAATTGGGTGTGGTTGAATGACACGGCGAGATTTGTTTGGTGGGCCATCTGCTGTCAAAGATGGGCCCTTTTCAAGGTTTACTCAGCCCATCTCTACATGGGCCCACCAAAAAATCTAGCCATGTCAGGTGGGTGGTGAGTTACTCGGAAACGGATTGGCTGCTCACCCTGCCACCAGCCCTGTGGCTGGTGTTCGGTGCTCTGTGGGCTATGTATGTATGTATGACATAGAAAATGGTATCACTAAGTTACCTACTCACTCCCACATGGGACGGTGCTTTAAAATACCAACCAGACAATATTATTGATGTAGGTACCATCGAAATATTAGACGGGTAGGCTTATACCAACTTGCTCCATCGTTGTGATGTTTTGAAGTGTTGGATGAAAAAAGAATACTTTACGTTTATTTATTTATTTTTGATATATATATTGTAGCTTGTGTAGTTTTTATTTGGGCGGATACTACTTTTAGAATTGTACATTTTGAATATTAGCTATATATTTATGAGTTTAGTAATCTTTACCTGACTTTTGATACTACTGATTTGCACGGGCACATGGGAACTCACTCACGCGCAATTTTACTAGGTTCACACCCAAAAACTCGGGATTGGAGTTTCAGTACTCAGGTGCCAAATTTCTGGGCATGACATACAGGAAGTTCCTGAACTCATAAGCTAGGTGGGGCCTACTATGATGTTTGTAAGAAATCCACCATATCCATCTATTTTTCCATATCATGTGAAGACATGATTCCAAAAATAAGGCAGATTCAAAACTCAAGTGGGCTGCATGACAAGAAATAATGAAGATTGAACATTTACCATTGAAACATTTATTGAGCCACGAAAGTTTTGGATCAAGCTAATATTTTTGTGTTTTTAGTTCATCCAAGTAGGAATGACGTTATGAATGGCTTGGATGGCCTGTAAATATTAGGTGGACCTAGGGAGGTTTCAAAGTTAGGCATTTCCTTACCTATTTTATTCTATCGTGACACACTCTTGAGTTTTGGATTTGCCTCATTTATGGGCTCATGTCATAATATGAGTGGGAAAAAAGGACTGACCGGGTGGATTTATCACAAACATTATGATAGGCTCCATGTAGCTCTTGAGTGTAGAACTTTCAGCTACATGCTGGCTCTCTTGAGTTTTGGATCTACCTCATAATTTTTAAGCTAATGTTATAGATGAGGAAAAGTGGACCGACAGAGTGGATTTCTCATAAACATTATGGTGGGGCCCCATGTAGCTTCTGAGCGCAGAAACTTCTGGCTACATGCTAACCTGAGCTATCTGGATTACATTAGGTGTCACCCGAGTAATATGATAATGGATTTTATTCATCAATCAAATTACAAAGTTTTATAGAATTTATTTTCTATTTTCCTTATTTTTTTTCTCCTAGATTCGAGAAGTCTTTATGAGTACAGATAAGCTCCCTGGATTTAGAGTAGTTATCCTTGAGGAAGAGAGTGATCGACCTCATCATATTCATCCTTGCGTCAAAATTTGAGGTAGATTCAAACCTCATGACAGGAAGATATGAAAAAGTGGAAAATGACTACTGTCAAAACCTTTGCCATCTATATTGTCCATTCAGTAGGAAAACACAAAACCATTAGCCTGATCCAAAATTTCTCTGGCCCACAAATGTTTTTAGGCTATATATTCAATCCTCAGTGTTTTCTAATCATGCGGCCTACTAGAGTTGTAGGTCTGCCCTAATTTTGGGCCGGTGGATTTTTCGCAAACATCACAGTAGGCCCCACCTAGCTTCGTGTCAACTTGTGCAGGCAATCAGCACCAGTGAACGACACATCAGTCGGGCTGCCGAAAGGAAAAACAGGAGGAATACTTTGATACTGTGGCAGAGTGTGATGGATGATACACAGACAGCTAGAAGTTACTGAAGAATTGCTTACATGGTATGCAAATGATTCAAACTAAACCATACAAATTATAGGCTCTAGTTTAGATGATCCAAAACTTAGTCTCATTCACATATTGAAATATTATATGGTTGGAAATTTATTGAAAGCTTATTAGAAATAAATATGCAGCAATGGTCTTATTTAAAAAAACGAGTGTTGACCAATTAACCGTTACGATTGTTCAAACAACTTGATATTTAAAAGAACTGGCTCTATGGAGGTTGAAATGGCCAAATAGTCGAGCAGTAGAACTGAGGACTGTGAGGTCCATGTGTGGTTTGTATAGCATCTAAGGCATGGCCTCGGTGGATCCATGACTATGGGGCCCACCTTGATGCATATGACTTATATCCATGCCATCCATCCATTTTGACAGCTCATTTTAGGTCATGATACCAAAAATGAAGTAGATCCAATTCTCATTTGAACTACATCCCCGGAAACAAAACAGTGGTAACTGATCAGTGAAAACTTGTGGGCCACAAAAGTTTTGGATCAAGATGATATTTTTGAGGGACCTTCATCCAGGTCTCTGTGACTTTATTAACAGGTTAGATGTCAAGTATACATCTTGATGACATTCAAGAAGTGTTTAATGGTAGGTATTCAATCACAACAGTTTCCTTTAGTGTGGTCCACGTAAGATTTTAAACTATTTCATATTTTTCGATCATGACCTAAAACGAGCTGTCAAAAAAAAATGGACGGCATGGATGTAAGTCACATACATAAATGTCAGCCCCACAGGGATCCTCGGACCTTGGTGGATTTGAGGATCCACCGAATCCACGCCTGGCATCTAATTCTTACATCAGACAGTGTGCCTCATTACGATATCAAATAAATAAATAAATAAAATAATAAAGACGATCCATGCATTGGTGGGCCACAGCCACAAAACAATTACACCGTTAAAAAAATAAAAATTCAAGTGCGGGCCACCTGATGTTGGATTCACATGATTCTTAGTTTATCTAATCACCCTGCTTAGGCGTACCTATTGAAGGGGTCAGATGTCATGTAGAAGCCACGTGGGTCATAACGCACTATTTTAGGAAAAAAAAATAAATCAAAAAAGGTAAGCGTCGGTCATTTCATCTTTTGAAAAGAACGTATGCTAATTGGGTGTGGTTGAATGACACGGCGAGATTTGTTTGGTGGGCCATCTGCTGTCAAAGATGGGCCCTTTTCAAGGTTTACTCAGCCCATCTCTACATGGGCCCACCAAAAAATCTAGCCATGTCAGGTGGGTGGTGAGTTACTCGGAAACGGATTGGCTGCTCACCCTGCCACCAGCCCTGTGGCTGGTGTTCGGTGCTCTGTGGGCTATGTATGTATGTATAACATAGAAAATAGTATCATTAAGTTACCTACTCACTTTCACCTGGGACGGTGCTTTAAAATACCAACCAGACGATATTGTTGACGTAGGTACCATCGAAATATTAGATGGGTAGGCTTATACCGACTTGCTCCATCGTTGTGATGTTTTGAAGTGTTGGATGAAAACAGAATACTTTACGTTTATTTATTTATTTTTGACATATATATTGTAGCTTGTGTAGTTTTTATTTGGGCGGATACTACTTTTAGAATTGTACATTTTGAATATTAGTTATATATTTATGAGTATAA
Organism: Magnolia sinica; assembly: GCF_029962835.1. NCBI lineage: Eukaryota > Viridiplantae > Streptophyta > Magnoliopsida > Magnoliales > Magnoliaceae > Magnolia > Magnolia sinica. The sequence continues at coordinate 38,434,923 of NC_080585.1, read as the reverse complement.
TAATCTTTGCCTAACTTTTGATACCATTGATTTGCGTGGGCACATGGGAACTCACTCACGCGTAATATTGCTAGGTTCAAACCCAAAAACTCGGGATTGGAGTTTCAGTACTCAGGTGCCAAATTTCCGGGCATGACATACAGGAAGTTCCTGCACTCATAAGCTAGGTGGGGCCCACTATGATGTTTGTAAGAAATCCACTGTATCCATCTATTTTTCCATATCATGTGAAGACATGATTCCAAAAATAAGGCAGATTCAAACCTCAAGTGGGTTGCATGATAGGAAATAATGAAGATTGAATGTTTACCATTGAAACATTCATTGGGCCATGAAAGTTTTGGATCAAGCTAATATTTTTGTGTTTTTAGGTCATCCAAGTAGGAATGATGTTATGAACAGCTTGGATGGCCTGTAATTATTAGGTGGACCTAGGGAGGTTTCAAAGTTAGGCATTTCCCTACCTATTTTTTTCTATCGTGACGCCCTCTTGAGTTTTGGATTTGCCTCATTTATGGGCTTATGTCATAATATGAGTGGGAAAAAAGGACTGAACGGGTGGATTTATTACAAACATTATGATAGGCTCCATGTAGCTTTTGAGTGTAGAACTTCTAGCTACATGTTGGCTCTCTCGAGTTTTGGATCTGCCTCATAATTTTTAGGCTAATGTTATAGATGAGGAAAAGTGGACCGACAGAGTTGATTTCTCATAAACATTATGGTGGGTCCCATGTAGCTTCTGAGCATAGAAACTTCTAGCTACATGCTAACCCGAGCTATCTGGATTACATTAGGTGTCACCCGAGTAATATGATAATGGGTATTATGCTGACCATGTGGGGCCCACCTTGATGAATGTGTTGTATATCCACGCTATCTATCCGTTTGTCTAGATCATTGTATGGCATAATTCAAAAAATTAAGCTGAGGTAAATCTCAAGCAGTAGACCACACCACTGAAACAATGGTGAATGACCATTAAAAACTTTTTGTAGGCTACAAAATTTTTGGATAAAGCTGATCTTTATACTTCCCCTGCATCAAGGTTTTGTGAGAATTTCACCTTATCCATCAGATATCTAGATTATATTATGACATGGGTCTAAAATTGAGGTAGATTCAAACGTCATGATAGGGAGATAAGAAAAAATGGAAAATGCATACTGTCAAAACCTTTGCCATCACAGTAGGCCCCACCTAGCTTCGTGTCAACTTTTGCAAGCAATCAGCAGCAGTGACCATATGACACATCAGCCAGGCTGCCGAAAGGAAAAATGGAAGAGGAATACGTGGCAGAGTGTGATGGATGATACACAGACAGCTAGAAATTACTCAAGAATTGCTTACCTGGTATGCAAATGATTCAAACTAAATCATACAAATTATCGGCTCTAGTTTAGAAGATCCAAAACTTAGTCTTATTCAAATATTGAAATATAAGATGGTTGGAAATTTGTTTAAAGCTTATTAGAAATAAAAATGCACCAATGGTCTTATTTAAAAACACAAGTGTTGACCAATTAGCCATCACGATTGTTCAAACAACTTGATTTTTAAAAGAACTGGCTTTATGGAGGTTGAAATGGCCAAATAGTCGAGTAGTAGAACTGAGGACTGTGAGGTCCATGTGTGGTTTGTATAGCATCTAAGGCATGGCCTCGGTGGATCCATGACTATGGGGCCCACCTTGATGCATATGACTTACATCCAAGCCATCCATCCATTTTGACAGCTCATTTTAGTTCATGATACCAAAAATGAAGTAGATCCAATTCTCATGTGGACTACATCCAAGGAAACAGTGGTAATTGACCATTGAAAACTTGTGGGCCACAAAAGTTCTGGATCAAGTTGATATTTTTGAGGGACCCTCATCCCGGTCTCTGTGACTTTATTAACAGGTTGGATGTCAAGTATACATCCTGATGACATTCAAGAAGTGTTTAATGGTAGGTATTCAATCACAACAGTTTCCTTTAGTGTGGTCCATGTAAGATTTTGAACTATTTCATTTTTTTGATCATGACCTAAAACGAGCTGTCAAAAAAAATGGACGGCATGGATGTTAGTCACATACATCAATGTCAGCCCCACAGGGATCCTCGGACCTTGGTGGATTTGAGTATCCACCAAATCCTTGCCTGGCATCTAATTCTTACATCAGACAGTGTACCTCATAACGATATCAGATAAATTAAAAAAAATAAAGACGATCCATGCATTGATGGGCCACAGCCATAAAACAATTACACCGTTAAAAAAATAAAAATTCAAGTGCGGGCCACCTGATGTTGGATTCATATGATTCTTAGTTTATCTAATCATCCTGCTCAGGCGTACCTATTGAAGGGGTCAGATGTCATGTAGAAGCCACGTGGGTAATAACGCACTATTTTAGAAAAAAAAATAAATCAAAAAAGATAAGCGTCAGCCATTTCATCTTCTGAAAAGAACGTATGCTAATTGGGTGTGGTTGAATGACATGGTAAGATTTGTTTGGTGGGCCATCTGCTGTCAAAGATGGGCCCTTTTCAAGGTTTACTCAGCCCATCTCTACATGGGCCCACCAAAAAATCTAGCCACGTCAGGTGGGTGGTGAGCTGCTCGGAAACGGATTGGCTACTCACCCTGCCATCAGCCCTGTGGCTGGTGTTCGGTGCTCTGTGGGCTATGTATGTATGTATAACATAGAAAATGGTATCACCTAGTTACCTACTCACTCTCACATGGGACGGTGCTTTAAAATACCAACCAGACGATATTGTTGATGTAGGTACCATCGAAATATTAGACGGGTAGGCTTATACCGACTTGCTCCATTGTTGTGATGTTTTGAAGTGTTGGATGAAAAAAGAATATTTTACGTTTATTTATTTATTTTTGACATATATATTGTAGCTTGTGTAGTTTTTATTTGGACGGATACTACTTTTAGAATTGTACATTTTGAATATTAGCTATAAATTTAAAAGTTTAATAATCTTTGCCTAACTTTTGATACCACTGATTTGCGCGGGCACATAGGAACTCACTCACGCACAATTTTGCTAAGTTCACACCCAAAAACTCGGGATTGGAGTTTCAGTACTCAGGTGCTAAATTTCTGGGCATGACATACAAGAAGTTCCTACACTCATAAGCTAGGTGGGGCCCACTATGATGTTTGTAAGAAATCCACCATATCCATCTATTTTTCCATATCATGTGAAGACATGATTCCAAAAATAAGGCAGATTCAAAACTCAAGTGGGCTGCATGACAGGAAATAATGAAGATTGAACATTTACCATTGAAATATTTATTGAGCGACGAAAGTTTTGGATCAAGCTAATATTTTTGTGTTTTTAGTTCATCCAAGTAGGAATGACGTTATGAACGGCTTGGATGGCCTGTAAATATTAGGTGGACCTAGGGAGGTTTTAAAGTTAGGCATTTCCTTGCCTATTTTTTCTATCATGATGCCCTCTTGAGTTTTGGATTTGCCTCATTTATGGGCTCATGTCATAATGTGAGTGGGAAAAAAGGACTGACCGGGTGGATTTATCACAAACATTATGATAGGCTCCATGTAGCTTTTGAGTGTAGAACTTTCAGCAACATGCTGGCTCTCTTGAGTTTTGGATTCGCCTCATAACTTTTAGGCTAATGCTATAGATGAGGAAAAGTGGACCGACAGAGTGGATTTTTCTTAAACATTATGGTGGGCCCCATGTAGCTTCTGAGCGTAAAAACTTCTAGCTACATGCTAACCCGAGCTATCTAGATTAGATTAGGTGTCACTCGAGTTATATGATAATGGGTATTACCCTAACCATGTGGGGCCCATCTTGATGAATGTGTTATATATCCATGCTTTCCATCCGTTTGTCTAGATCATTGTACGGCATAATTCAAAAAATTAAGTTGATGTAAATCTCAAGTAGACCACACCACTGAAACAATGGTGAATGACCATTAAAAACTTTTTGTAGGTTACAAAATTTTTGTATAAAGCTGATCTTTATACTTCCCCTACATCAAGGTTTTATGAGAATTTCACCTTATCCATCAGTTATCTAGATTATATTATGACATGGGTCTAAAATTGAGGTAGATTCAAGAGTAATGATAGGAAGATAAGAAAAAATGAAAAATGCATACTGTCAGAACCTTTGCCATCACAGTAGGCCCCACCTAGCTTCGTGTCAACTTTTGCAGGCAATCAGCAGCAGTGACCATATGACACATCAGCCGGGCTGCCGAAAGGAAAAATGGAAGAGGAATACCTGGCAGTGTGATGGATGATACACAGACAGCTAGAAATTACTCAAGAATTGCTTACCTGATATGCAAATGATTCAAACTAAATCATACAAATTATCAGCTCTAGTTTAGAAGATCCAAAACTTAGTCTTATTCAAATATTGAAATATAAGATGGTTGGAAATTTGTTTAAAGCTTATTAGAAATAAAAATGCACCAATGGTCTTATTTAAATACACAAGTGTTGACCAATTAGCCGTCACGATTGTTCAAACAACTTGATTTTTAAAAGAACTGGCTTTATGGAGGTTGAAATGGCTAAGTAGTCGAGTAGTAGAACTGAGGACTGTGAGGTCCATGTGTGGTTTGTATAGCATCTAAGGCATGGCCTCGGTGGATCTATGACTATGGGGCCCACCTTGATGCATATGACTTACATCTATGCCATCCATCCATTTTGACAGCTCATTTTAGGTCATGAAACCAAAAATGAAGTAGATCCAATTCTCATGTGGACTACATCCAAGGAAACAGTGGTAATTGACCATTGAAAACTTGTGGGCCACAAAAGTTTTGGATCAAGATGATATTTTTGAGGGACCCTCATCCAGGTCCTTGTGACTTTATTAACAGGTTGGATGTCAAGTATACATCCCGATGACATTCAAGAAGTGTTTAATGGTAGGTATTCAATCACAACAGTTTCCTTTAGTGTGGTCCATGTAAGATTTTGAACTATTTCATTTTTTCGATCATGACCTAAAACGAGCTGTCTAAAAAAATGGACGGCATGGATGTAAGTCACATACATCAATGTCAGCCCTACAGGGATCCTCGGACCTTGGTGGATTTGAGGATCCACCAAATCCTTGCCTGGCATCTAATTCTTACATCAGACAGTGTACCTCATTACAATATCAAATAAATAAATAAATAAAATAATAAAGACGATCCATGCATTGATGGGCCACAGCCATAAAACAATTACACCGTTAAAAAAAAATCTAAATTCATGTGCGGTCCACCTGATGTTGGATTCACATGATTCTTAGTTTATCTAATCACCCTGCTCAGGCGTACCTATTGAAGGGGTCAGATGTCACGTAGAAGCCACGTGGGTCATAACGCACTATTTTAGGAAAAAAAATAAATCAAAAAAGGTAAGCGCCGGTCATTTCATCTTCTGAAAAGAAGATTTGTTTGGTGTGGTTGAATGACATGGCAAGATTTATTTGGTGGGCCATCTGCTGTCAAAGATGGGCCCTTTTCAAGGTTTGCTCAGCCCATCTCTACATGGGCCCACAAAAAATCTAGCCACGTCAAGTGGGTGGTGAGCTACTTGGAAACGGATTGGCTACTCACCCTGCCACCAGCCTCGTGGCTGGTGTTCGGTGCTCTGTGGGCTATGTATGTATTTCATCCATTCCGTTCATCATTTTTTCTGATCATTTTAGGGCCTAAACCCAAAAATGAGATGGATATAGAGTTTAGGTAGACCACACCACAGAAAAAAAGTAGTGATTGGATATCTACCATTTAAATGCTCCTAAGGCCCACTGTACTGTTTATTTAACATCCAATATGTTAATTAGGTCATACAAACCCAGATGAAGGGAAAAAACAAATATCAGCTTGATTCAAAACTTTTATGGCCCTCAAAAGGTTTTTAATGGTCGACATTCATTCTACACTGTTTCCTGTAATGTGGTCTACTCGAAATTGGTATATATCTCAATTTTGGGATCATATCATAAAATGATCTAGAAAAATAGATGGACAGCATGGATGAAACACATACATCATGGTGGGGTCCATAGAGCACCGACCTCCAGCCAATGGCCGGTGTCAGGGGGAGTAGACAATCCGTTTCCGAGCTACTCGCCACCCAATCTCTGCATCCGTTTCAACCAGTGGTGGAGCTGAAGTATCTTTCGATGAACACATATGGCAGTGTGTCACGTCATCATTACATCTAAACCGCTGAAAAGGTAAGTCGCACCTTGAAGATCGTTGGGCATGAAATGATACTGACCCTTTTATTCATTTGGTGAGCCACACGTAGATATATTCTCAGTCCTTTTCTCATGGGTTTACACCTCATTTCCTCTCTCCATCTGCATTTCAGGTGTCAAGTTCTCTTCATTCCCAATGCTAAATTATCTTATTTTGCACAAGTTATCTAAAATAATACACTCATTTCCATTTTTTCACACGAGGGAAGAACTAGCACGTGCAGAAGGAATATATAGTTATCTCACTATTGAAGTGACGTCGTCAAGTTCTGTGGTCCCCATCATGATGTATGTGTTGTATCAACACCGTACATCCATTTAGAGAGATAATTTTAAGGGATGAGCCAAAGAATGAGGTAGATCCAAAGATCAAGCGGACCCCACTACAGAAAACAGTGTGAATTGAATGACTACCATTAAAAACATTTCAGGGGCCACAGAAGTTTTCCATCAAGCTGATATTTGCGTTTTCCCTTCATCCATGCCTGCGTGAACTTATGAACACGTCGGATATCAAAAAAACATCATGGTGGGCCATAGGAAGGTTTCAATGATAGGCCTCACTGTCCCTACTATTTCCTGCAATGGATCCACTTGAGCTTTGAATCTGCTTCAGTTTCATGTCCTAAATGATCTCGCCAAATAGATGAACAGTGTGGATACAACACATACATCACGGTGAAGCCCGCAGAGCTTGGTGACGTCACTGCAGTAGCGAGATAGCTACTGAAGCCATCAGTTGGTAATCCGCATCCTCGAAGCTTCGAGATATTTGTTGCGGCATTTATTTAGATTTCGTGCTCACCTTCAAGGTTTGAACTGTCCATCGAGGGGCCCACCCAAGACGTGGCTTGATAGGCCGCACATTTAGGTTGTATATGAATCATTATTTATCATTCCAATTGCCAGTCATAAATGCAATTAATGTTGCGAAATTCGGTAGGTCCAACTCATGTTTTTTTCTTTCTTTAGAAAATGTTGGGGTCTAAAACTGTGGGGGCCCAATTAATATATGTATGATGGAAGCGCATTGGCTGGTGTACTTCACACGAGCTATATAGCTGCTGTATTGACGTCAGCAAGTTATGTGGGTCTGACAATGAGGTATGTGTTATATCTAAACCGTTCATCCATTTGGTGAGCTCGTCTTAAGGCTTGAAATGAAAAATAAGACAGATCTAACTATCAAGTGGACCACACTGCAAAAACCAGTGGGGAATTGAACGTCTATCATTGCAACCCTTTTTGGGGTCACGAAAGTTTTGGACCAGTGGGGAATTGAACGTCTATCATTGCAACCCTTTTTGGGGTCACGAAAGTTTTGGATCAGTATGAAATTTTTTTTCCTCTTCATTCAAGTATGTGTGACCTTATGAACATATTGGATGCAAAATAAACGTTATGGTGGGCCCTACAAATTGTTTAACGGTGAAAAACATTATCTCCACTGCTATTTATGGTGTGGTCCAGATGATCTTTGGATATGATTCATTTTTTGGATAATGCTCTAAAATGATCTCTAAAAATAGATGAACGGTGTAGATATAATAAATACATTACTGTGGGGCCCATGTAACTTTGATCTCCTTTGAACAGTTCGTACAACTTGGATCTTGAGGAGCGTCAGTGCTCATCTTCACACAACTCATACCTGTAGCAGCTATATGGCTGGTGTTAAGGTACACCAGCCAATCCACTTCCAGGTATGAGGGACGCGGATTAGCTACTAATAGTTTAAGTAGCGAGACTAGCTACTGAAGTGACATCACCAAGTTATGTGGCCCCCAGTATGATGTATGTTTTGTATCCACATAGGCCATACATTTTGAGAGATCATTTTAGGGCATGATATAAAGAATGAGGTAGATCCAAGGCTGAAATGGACCCCACCACAGAAAATAGCAAGGAGAGTGATACCCACTGTTGAAACCTTTCGAAAGTCCACAATGATGTTTAATTGAGATCCAATCTGTTCATATGTTATAGAAGACATGAAAGAAGGGAAAACATATATATCAGCTTGATTGAAAACTTTTGTGGCCTTTAGAACTTTTTAATGGTGCGTGTCACTCTCCTCACTTTTCTTTTGTGGTGGGGTTCACTAGATTTTTGAATGTAACATCCCGAAAATCGGCACCTGAGTACAAAGACCCCGATCTTAAGTTTTCGGGTGTCAACCTAATGAGAATGCACATGTGACCTCATTCAGATTCACATTCATTCCGCACACGGATAATCAGAGTAACGCAATTCACTTAGCGGATCCAAAGCGAGGTAGAGATAACAAAAGATTTAGAAATATAGGGTTAAAAGTTAAAAATACAATTCCAATATTGATGATTGCCCAAAATGGGATTATACAAGCTATAATCCACAGTATACATACCCAAAACGGTTAAAGTATAAAACTTTCAGTTTATGCCCAATTCTTCAAAACATAAGGGCGTTGGCACAACCCAATATAAGCCTACCTGTCTGAGGTCTTACTAGTGCTTGCATAAATGATATGCCTGTTTGGCATTTTAAAACACCATCTCGGTTAAAGTGAATAGCTAACTCAGTGGTTTCATTAGTTTTAGGTTATACATGTTATCAACCCAATCAGTGCAGGTAATGATAAAACAAGAAATCAAACATTTCTTAAATACTCTTGTTAAATACGTATATGAAGATGTGACATGATGCATGCTCTCACCATTCGACATTCCTCAACACGTGACTCCGACCACCTAGTTCGAAAATGACAACACTTCTTCAACATACGACTTCAATGCATGTTTTACCATATTCTAAACTAATGCAACGCGATGAATGATCATATTAGTTGAGTAATTATTAAGTTCAATTCATCCAGCATATTAGTGAAAATAGGATATCGACGTTATATCACGAGTTCTTATCCGGATTACGTGGCTCGTTGTCACACATAGCGACTCCTTACTAGTGTCGTTTGATCCAAATTTAGGTGTTACTCGTTTATCCCATAAATCAACAATTCTAAAGGTACGGTATGATACCTAAATGTACGAGGATCAACCAGGTATGGGTCGTCACCCAAATTGACTATGATCACTCAGTACCGCTGGCCAGCACGCTACCCCGACCGATTGAAGCGCTATTTTCGAAGGGGGTCCGGATCAAATGACTCACCCCAACCTACGCTCGAACCATAGCTTGGTTGAACAGTGGCTGTGGCGTTACAAAGGTGCAGTCTTATCACATAAAACTAAATCACCACAAGGAAATGGCTTGTCACCTAATTCTATTCACGACCAGGTCGCTCGAACGGTACTCTGGTACGCAACCATCGACCGGATAATTTGATGGGGCCGTTCGAACAATGATTTATCACCTCCATCAGTGCTCACTAATCATTATGGGGAGGCTCGTCATCACAACATCGGCCAACAACTTGTACACGGTGTCTAATACCACCATGTCCGGCTCATGAGTCTTAGTTGCTCACTGGTCACTATGGAGAGGCTTATCACCCCAGCGTAGACTGACAGCTCAAACACGGTATCCCATACCACCATGCCCAACTCATGAGTCTTAGTGCAATTGTATCGCAAACAGTTATGAATGGACTCATCCACTGGGAATGGGGTATCCTAGATTTGATTTGGTCTTGTCATACATTGTGAACATACATGATCAGTCGACTAGTAGACCAATTTAATTGACTTGGGAGAACCCCGACGCAATTGGCATTAGGTGTAAGCATCCCACGTAGTCTAGCTATTGTCGGTTATCCGTGTTCAACCCGAGTTGATCGAACAAGCCTAGGGTAGCCACCTTAACTTGGGTCACTCCTTTAGTTCGAAAGGTTAGTCATCTGACCCAACATCATAGAAATCTTAAGTATCGCTATGGACTAAACATTACATTATACAATTATAACATGAGTTTTATTACACAACCACTCAAGAGTTCAACTTACTCTTGCTCCGGTGGTAGACTATTAGGAGTTTCAACACTTGGTCAAGGGTTCGAGTACCCATAGGTAGTGAAATCCCACTACGGTGTGAGTGTGTGGGGGTGTGTGTGCGTGTGTTAAAAAAAAACTACTCAAGCATTTCATCGAACATGTGAGTATTCACATAGTATTGTAGCTACTAAAGCATTAAATCAAACATGTGGGCATGTATAAAGTAATACAATCACTTAGGCAATAGATCAAGCATGTGAACATCGACAAAGCAACACATTCTACCACTTAGACATTTCATCGAACATGTGAGCATCCATATCCAACCAATGACATATAATACAATCAAACATGAAATATGAACATGCTACCTATTACAACCCATTTAACATAAGACATCATTAATTGAGACCCTCAAGGGTCGATAAATGAAAACCTAATGGTCCGCACATTTGTAATGATTCGTCCGACTCAAAGTGCTCCTAGGATTAGGGTTATAAAGAAAATCCACCAAAGCCTAAACAATCACACGAACCATTGTAAGGATTAGAAAATCTAACCCAAAAGACTATAGTAGATAGTAGATAGTAGATAGTAGATTTTATTTCTTACCTCCAATCGCCGCCAAGAGAAATCCATAAAGGATCTGAGAGTGGCAATGTGGCTATAAAGAGGGATGAGAGAATGAATGTGCACAAACTCTCACACTTCCAAGCTCCCTGCCCTCCTTTCTCTCTATCTTTCTCCTCTTTCTCTTCTCCCTTTCTCCCTTATTCTCTTGTTGAAATTCGTATAAGAGGAGGGGGTGCCCAAACAAAGCTCTTATATAGTGCTAGAAGTGGTGCAAATGGCCTTAACGACCATTTTTTCATTATATTAACCCTAAGGGGGTTGTTTCCCACTTATAGGGTCTTTCCTGGGGCCCACTGGCTCGTCCACGTTAGGAGAAAGGTGTCTCACTATAGGATCTACGGTTTGTCAGAATCGGGTGGCAATCGGACACTTCAATCAACCGTGGGGGCCCCACTTATGATGGACGGTCTCAGTGATCGATCGGGACCGCAGTTATATGGATATGAGTAGGGAAATATCCTTAAATCATATGTCGAGTTTGGTTGCGATCTAACGATCGAAAAGCCACAACTTCGCGAAAGAACGGAAAGTCTATTTCACTTAAGTTTCAGGCTTTAGCCTAGGGTATTTGTGCATTTCAGCACTCCGCATCTGGCCCAAGTTGCGCAGTTCTGGGTACTATCTTAATTATCCATCCGTGATGGACGTCAAACCCAGCGAGATGGACATTGTTCTATAGTTTTGGAACTAGTGGCTCACTAACGAGCAGTTTAAAGTTTGTTCAAAAAATCAAAGCATTTCTGGAATGAATTAGGTATCAAGATTTCTTGTGTGCAATTATTAGGGTTTATATTAACTACATTCATAGTGTGACTTATTTATAATTAGTGGAAACGACGAGTCGGTCTTAATAACCCTAAACCATTGGTTTTTACGGTAAATGAGTAACTGGATTGATTGGTTTGTTAATTAAGATCTAACCCCTACTTGTCTCGGCTTTGGGTGGATCTTTATTAGTTACGGTTGTCTTGATTAGTCAGTAATAGGTTGGCTATATTTGGACCCCATATGAACAAATCCTGAGGTTAAGCTCGATGTTTAAGTGATCGGGCGAATTCGTTGGCTTCCTATAGTTGATTGATCGGATTTGTGCGGTTATTTACTGGTATTACCCGTGTATAGGCTTACTTGAGCGTCAAAGGCTAATAAGCGACAATGTAGGTTAGTTATATCAAAGATTTTTAAGGGTTTTTGGGAATTCGAAATAGCGAAAATCCAGGACGTTACATTGGATCTGACTCATTCTTTAGATTATGACCTAATATGATCTCTCCAAATGTATGGACGGTGTGGATACAAAACATACATCATGTTGAGGCCCACAGAAGTTGGTGACGTCACTTCAATAGCGAGTCTCGCTACTCAATCTATCAGTATCTAATCTGCATCCATGTATGACATCCAAAACATCCAATAGATGCACCCCACCAAAATCATTAGCTTAACCCAAAAAAAAAATGGTAAATCCAATCATTAGGTGGACCACACCATAGGAAAAAATAAAATACACCACCCAAAAACATCTATATTCACTTTTAACCCATCAAATCATTTGATAGGCTAATTTTATTTATTTATTTTAGTTTAGGTGATCATCATTTTCCGGTGCCATGTTAGATGGGTTGGATGTCATACAATGATCACGTGGGCCCCACATTCCCGACTTCATTAAAAAAATAAAATAAATAAATAAATAAATTACAGAGGGTCTCTTGATAATTTGTTTCAAGGACCATTTAAGCAATTTGATTCATGGAGGCATTATTTAGTGAAATTGGAACTATTTGAGGAGTTTTTCTATAAAAATCCCTTGAAAATAAGACATGGAAAAACACACAGAGTGGGCCTATTTCAATTGAATGTGAACCATTACTGTTCTCAACTGTCTCTTTGTAAACCATCAATTCAAAGGTCAAGTTGCGCCCCACAATAGGCAGCCCTTGGGTTAGTTCAAGACCAGATTTTGAACTAGTTGGGCTGGGCCTTTTCAAAACAATAATTTTTATTTTCTGGCCAAGGCCTGGCTCGATCATTGCCATCCCTAGGTCAACATTGAGCCAATAATGAATGGTTTGGATCATTGAACCATGGGCCCCACTCTTACGTACTGAAATTTTAACCATAACGTGCATGACCCACATCACAGAATATAGTTATTGAAATACTTGGGCAGTGTTATGGATGTTTATAGAGTTTGGTGGTCCACAGATAGCACTGTTAACATGCAAACGAATGCGTAATGTTCCAACTTGATTTTGTATGTTGGACATCTGAGGCATTCATAATGTGGGCTACACTGGGAGAAAAATCTCAAAAGTGCCCTCTTCGGTGGGCCACACACATTGAACTTCCCCACTTTGGGAGTTTTTTTTTTTTTTTTTTTCTATTTGATCCATGTTTTCATACCAGAACTTCCATCTTTAGAGGTGGGTTTTTAAAGGTGTTTGGGCTGTGCAAGCTTTTATGTAAATTTCCTAAGCTTTTCCTTTTCCTTTTATTATTATTATTATTATTTAAACAAATCCCTTGATTAAAGGACTGAGCATTTAATGGTGTCCTTAAAAACTAACTTTTAATATAAAATGTATTTTATGGACCTTCATCGGCGGTGGATAACCAATAATATCTAACATATGCTAACCAACCATGTTTTTGGAGCATTTGACCATGATATCCAATATTAGAGTGTCTCACACGCCACTAGTTGTAGATAGGGGTGGCAATGAGCCCAGTTTCAATTCGACCGGATCAATATTTATAACCCAAGCCCGAAAAATAGTTGGGCCTGCACCCAACCAAGCTTGGCCTGAAAGTTACTAAAATTCTTATATCCACTTGAATATTCCTAATCCATCCGTTGATCAGGTGGGCCACACATTCAAAATAAAATACCATTTAGAGGAACAAAACCAAGGTTCTATATTCAAGAAGCATGGGATACCTAAGTCCTAACCGATGATTGGAACGGCGTATTTGCCTATGATAAAATGGCTTGAGCCCGAGATTGGGCCATGCATGCTTGGCCTAAACCCAGCTCACGGGCCTAGCTAATAGGTCCAGGCCTTGTTCAAAGCTGGGTTGGGCTCATCGCCCGCCAATGCCGCCCTTAAATATGAGAAATTGATACATCAAGTTGCTTGTGGGGCCCATATAATTTGTGTATAGTCCAGTCCATCCATCAGGGTCACTCCACCATGAAATTAAGATACCTTAACCGATCGAACTGTCAGGTGGGCCAGACATTGAAAACAATCAACGACCACGCATACCTCCCAATTTACATGGTGGCTTCCCGGATGATTGGATCCACCTGATTTTTAGAGCATCCCACTTTCATGGTATGGCGACCCTGCTAGATGAGTTAGATGCCACACACACTATAGTGGGTCCCAAAAAAAATTGCATGAATTTCTCATCTACAACTAGTTGCATCCGAGACGGTCCCGTTAAATAATAGCATGAAAATATGGTGTGATGGACGCATTATACGCCCGAGTCTACCTTCCTAAATAAAACCATGGCCTTTTCTCCATGATGTTGTCATAGATTTCATTTAATCACCTAGACCATTAATCTAAGGGTTAGGATTAGGGGTGGCAATGGGCTAGGTTTGGGCTTTGGTTGGGTGGGTCTGGGCCCAACCCAGCCTAGCTAAAAAAATTATAAAATTTCTATTTCCCACTTCAATGTTCCCAATCTATCCAGTGATCAAGTGGGCCATACATGAATAAAGAAATGGACATCTTGGATGAATGAAATCAAACGGCCTACATTCAAGATGGATGGGTTGCCTAACTGAATATTGGAATGGCATATTTGTAGGATATAACATGTACATATAAAGTCGGTCGGACCGGATTGGGCCATGCCAGGTTGGCCTAAAATGATTTGAGCCTGAACCTGAGCTGAAAATTGGTGGGGCCATACATGCATGGGCCACGGTCAAGCTAGTACGTCCAAGTCCCAGCCCATTGCCACAATTTGTTAAGATCTTTAAGCCCATGAGAAATTACATTAATACCCTCCTCTGCTTCAGTGCTCTCTGGACACACAGACAATCCAATCCATTGATCTAGACCATTCGACATGTCCAACACACATTTCGGTCGTGGGCCATCTTGTATACATCACATGTATTTGCTAAAGATTAACCATTTGATTAATGTTCTTTAACATGGACGGTTAAGATTGTTTACACAAAAAAAGGTCCAATCAACAAGTTGATCCATCTATTTGTTAGGGACCCTCATTGGTCGCTTATAATTCTATAGAACTACTTTTGTTAGGCGATTGTAACAATCCCATTCATGGCATAGAAAAAGGATGGCTGCATAAAATAAGGCTAAATCAAGGATGGATTGAACCATCTGATCATTGCGATTTTTGCATGGCGGCCTATTGAATGTGTCCTGGACCTGATGGACGGTTCAGATTGATCGGTTGGATTCTTAAAGACCCTCAATGCAACTCTTGGGTTGGATCATCAAAGAGTAAAAGTTAGGTTGGTCTAATTTCTAAATCTTTGTTAACACAAATTCATGTTAAGCACCCAAACACATGTTTTTGTTTTTGTTTTCTTTTTTTTTTTTTTTTCATTTGTAAATTATTTTAATTAATTGTTGGATTTTATTAAATTCATACACAACCAAACAGGTCCAAATTCAGATCCATAATTGTTGATTGGCAGATCCAAACTTGCATTGTGTAGATTCATTTGTCCTATTGTACCTATGGCTCACCATAGTTAAAAGTGAGTTCAAACAGACCAGGGTTCAACTCAAAATGTGGTTGGCTTGTACTGAGGTCCACCAAATCTGACCCGAACACTCAGTTATTAACCCAAATCCAGTGTGACCCAATATTCAACCCGACCTTGTTAGACATAGAAAGAAATGAGAATCTTTAATTTCGAACCCTCTTGATTCCCTTCACTTCTACTCTATTATGGTGCAATTATGGTTCGTTTGGTGCACATTATAATATAATTTAAGTAGTATTGTTATTTTATGATGATTACAGCAAATCAATTTTGAAATCTAACTCGCAAGATTTGTTGTCTATTAGAATTCATCGTAATTGAATCTGTAGAAGCGTGTTTTTTGAGTTTTATGTCCATTATGAACATATATACTGTAGAAAGCTTGAAACGATTAATGGTGTGTTCCTATTATATTTTAACTGTGTAGAACATTCACTAGTACACTATAATAATGTATACTATAATTAAGATAAAAGGTTCAGATTCATAGACGATCAGATATAAATAATTTAATTGGAGTCTATTATATATCTATTTCATGAATATGTGCCATGTGTACGGTGGAAACCATGTAAAGCTCCATCCACTTACACCGGCGATTTGGACATCGGATTGGGTGGGCCTGTCCCAAGCTTGGCATAGGTAGTAATTTTGCGGGGCCTACCATGATGTATAGATTTATCCACACCGTCCATCCATTTTTATTTTTCATATTATCCTAGGATGTGGGTCCAAAAATGAGGCATATCCAATGCTCAAGTGGACCATACTATAGGAAGCAACAGTGAAAATGATGCCCACCGTTGACACCTTCCTAAGGCCCACCGTGATGTTTATTTGCCATCCAACCTGTCCATAAGGTCACATAGACATGGACGAAGGGAAAACACAAAAATCAGCATGGATCAATACTCCTGCAGCTCTCAAGAAGTTTATAATGCTATGTACCACTGTGTCGTCTATCTGTGGCTTGGATCTGTCCCATTTTTTAATCTTATACCTTAAAATAATATGGAAAATGAATGGACAGTGTGGATAAAACTCATATATACGGTGGCCCCTCAGAGACCCTCCCAGTGCTGATATCAGGATAGACGGGGTAGTACTAGATGGGTGCGGTGGATCCCTTGATTCTGGGGCTCACCGTGGTGTGTGTCTTGCCTCAACGAAGTCTATCCTTTTTTAAAGCTCATTTTAGAGAATGATCTGAAAATGAGGCAGATTTAAATCTCAGGTGGACCATATCACATGAAACAGTGGTAATTGGCCGTTAAAAACTTCCCGTGGGCCACGAAATTTTTGAATCATGGTGAAATTTGTGTGATCCCTTCAACCCTGTCTTTGTAACCTTATCAACAGGTTGGATGAGAAATAAACATTCTGTTGGCCCCCAAACTGTTTTTAATGGTGGATAATATTCAATCACCACGATTTCCTGTGGTGTGGCTTGACGCTCCTCCAGCTCTGAGTTATACTAACGGATCAAAGGAGATCAAAGTTACATGGCCCCACAGTGATGTATTTATTATATCTATATCGCTCATATATTTTCAGATATCATTTTAGAATATTATTCAAAGAAAAATGAATCATATCCAAAGATCAGACCACAAATAGCAGCGGAGATAATGATTTTCACCATTAAACAATTCATAAGGCCCACCACAACTTTTATTTTCCATCCAATATGTTCATAAGGTCACAAAGACTTGGATGAAGAGGAAAAACAAATTTCATATTGATCTAAAACTTCTATGACCTCAAAAAGGGTTTCAATGGTAGACATTCAATCCCCCACTACTTTTTGCACTGTGGTTCACTTGAGACTTATATCTATCTTATTTTTCGTTTAAGATGAGCTCGCCAAATGAATGGATGGTTTGGATATAACACATACCTCATGATCGGACCCATAAAACTTGTTGACATCAATACACCAGCTACATAGCTGGTGTGAGGTACACCAAGCAATCTGCTTCCTTTATTGGGGAAGCAAATTGATTGGTGTACCACACACCAGCTATATAGCTGGTGTAGATACTTGCTGTGCGAAGAAGACTACCGACACTCCTTGAGCTTCGAGTTGTACAAACGGTTCAAAGGAGATCAAAGTTACATGAGCCCCACAATGATGTATTTATTATATCCACACGGTTCATGAATTTTTCCAGATCATTTTAAATTGTTATCCAAAAAATGAATCATATCCAATGCTCAAATGGACCACATCAAAAATAGCAGGATAAAAAAATTTGTAGGGCCCGCCATAACGTTTATTTTCCATCCAATCTGTTCATAAGGTCACAAATACCAGTATGAAGAGGAAAAACAAATTTCATGTTGATCCAGAACTTATGTGACTCCTAAAAGGGTTTTAGTGGTAGACGTTGAATCCCCCGTTGCTTTTTCATGTTGATCCAGAACTTATGTGACTCCTAAAAGGGTTTTAGTGGTAGACGTTGAATCCCCCATTGCTTTTTGTAGTGTGGTCCGCTTTATCTTTAGATTTGTCTTATTTTTCGTCTTAAGCCTTAAGACGAGCTCATCAAATGGAAGGACTGTTTGGATATAACACATAATTCATGATGGGACCCATAGAACTTACTGACATCAATACACAATGGACAGATCGGCCATTAACCTTCGATTTTGGGGCCACTTGATCGTTGGATATGCTTCAAATTTGAACTCAACTCCTCAAATTAGATGGGAAAACGAATGGACGGTGTAGATTTCTTAGAAACATTATGCTGGACCCCACCCTGCATTGTGCAAGTGCACAACAGGTGGTCTTCGGCCGCGCACCGAATCAAAGGTCGGGTCAAACCATGTTTGACCCGACGAAATCTAGAAAAACGGAGGGATTTCTCCCTGCCGCTGCGTAACGGACAACGTCTGTTTAAAGACCTGATGGGCCACCATGACCGTCCAACAGGATGATCAAGACCGTTCATCCTATAGAGGAGCTCAACATGATTAGTAGCTAGCTGGGATCGTGCTCCCATGTAAGCACACGTGCCGACAACAACGTTCGAAAGAAGTCCCGCCCATAGTAACTCGAACGGACAATGTCCGATTTGCGAGCACTGTGGTCCACTCTGGTCATCCGATGGAGTGATCTAAGCCGTCCATTGTGTCCTTCGGTCAAAAAAGACCGGACCATAGCTCTCCCCTTGTACTTCCAAGCCTTCACACGTGCGCAATATTGATCAAAACAATGTGTTGCGAACTGTAACACACGAACGGTCATCCGCTGGGACGAGATGTGGGCCACCAACAATATCCAGATGGGATATCTGAGCCATTCATCTCGACTCTGGGTCAAACTCAATCGAACCTCTGCCTTTCCACACCCGACCCAACCGTGTGGCCAAATGAAAGCCCGTGTGCGGATTCCCAGTTACGCAAGAAGCTTCCGCGTAAAGGGAAACCGGAGGGTGTTGCGTCTAATTCTCTTGCTGCGTAAACAAAGATACGCAGGGAGAATTGTCAGTTCAGACAACCTATAAAAGGTGACCTACCGTCCGCAAGACAGAAAATAAGAAAAGAAAGACAATGGGAGTGAGAGAGAGTGTGTGAGGCGTTGCTGGACGTTCCAGCCTAGAAAAAGGAAAAGAAAAGAAAAGGAAAGAAAGAAAGAAAGAAGGAAAGAAAAAAGAAAGGAAAGGAAAGGAAAATAAAAGAGAAGGAAGGAGAAAGAAAGATAGAAAGAAAGGAAAAGGAAAGAGAAAGACTGAGAGAAGGAGCATGCCGAGTCTTCCTCCTCTCACGCCCTCTTCCTTCTTCTTTTCCAGCTTAAATCTAGGATTCAATTCCTCAACATGCACTTACATTTACGGTGATGGATCCCTTGAAAGCTTACATTAATTCAAGATAGCACAATCTACTCTGTTCCCTGACATGCTTTGAACTTTTCCCCTTACAAATATAATACTTAACTTACTGCAACCAATTCTTTACCCTTTAGGGATAATGATTAGGGCAGAGATTGATTCTTACGTAACCCTTCTGAATTTAGGTGAGGGTTTTATCTTTTATGCTTACATTAATTTAAGTTATTATATTTATATTGCTCTTACATGCTATCCTGTTGTGTTATCGTACCTTTACATGCTTTTGTGTTATTTCTACCCTGCCTTTAAAATGCCTTTGGGTTACTTTGAATTATTCCTGCAATTATATGTTTTATCATCAATTATTTGCACTTTGAGATTATAGTATGATATTGCTTATAAGTGATCTTTCTGAATTTATGTGGGGTCTTGGATACAAGCCTTGCCCTTGCCCTATCAAATATATTTGAGTTGGCCCTACCACTCGTCTCTTTATTGAGTTGGTCATTACCACTTCCCTTATTAAAGAATCAGTCGTTGCCGCTCTTATATTTATTGGGTTGGCCATTGCCACTCTCCTTATTCAAGAATCGACCGTTGCCGCTTTATATTTATTGAGTTGGCCATTGTCACTCTCCTCATTATTGAATCGGCCATTGCCGCTCTTCTATTTGTTATATTGATCATTGCCACTGTTTGAGTTGACCATTGTCACTCTTCTCTATATTGGCCTTATGCTATCTATCTTTAAAGGGCTTGGGCATGTGTCTTGATATTTTAGAACCTTCATAATTTAGTTTATATTCTCTATAAATGCAAGTACTATGTTGGGAATCCCTCTTCTAGCGATCGAATAAATATCGTGGACGTAATCGGTTGTGGCCCTGGGGCGACATATAATTCTATGTTTCATGGGTGATGATGCACAAATTGGTATATGTAAATCGTTATATATACGCGTTACATCAATTCTTTTCTTTTGGAGGTTGGATGTCGCATTTAGTCGCTCTAATCCGGTCTTTTCTTTTAGGGGTTAGATATCGTAATTAGTCGCTGCAATCCAGGTTGCGTGATTCACCCGGTCATATGTTGTGTTCGTCTTGGGATAACCATATAAATCCATGTTAAACGTGGGACACACTGGCTAATCTCCGTAGTATGAGATGCGGGGCGAGCAGGATAACTCTAATCATATTTCACATTATGGTGATCACTAAGTGTGATAAACCACATATACTTTTCTAAGCATGCATCTCATGTAGATTACTTGTGTATATTGATGCCTCTTGTAGTTGTAGAGTACGGGACGTATCAGAACCTTTACATTGCTTGAATCTCTTGAATTGCTGTTAATCTTAAAGGATGACTATCACTATAAGTAGGGTGTTGACCCTCTCCTAATCGTACAGATGATGCAGGTGATGTACAAATTGAAGAACTAGAGGACCATCTACTTATAGAAGACTATATTGAAAGAATCTTAAGATAGTTTTATTATGTAGTTTTATACTTCTGTTGCGAACTCGATAAATGTAATAAGCTCTCATTGAGCGGAATTTTTATTATTTATTGAATTCTTTTACTATGATGAAATAATTAATACAGTTAATTTTATTCTTGTGAATGTTACCTTCATAAATGTATCTAGATGTGATCCAAATGAAAAAGAAGGTGCGATTTTTAAAGCATTTAAGTTTTACATTATTAACACTTGGTTTTATCGGGTACGAGTATAAACTTTGGCCGTAAAAATTCGAGGCGTTACACTTCTCCTCTCTCTCTCTCTCTCTCTCTCTCTCTCTTTCCCCTTTGTTGCAACTGAAATTTCATATGGGAGTAAGATGATGGGAATTGAGGCTATTTATAGTGCCAGGAATGTGCACAAATAGCCCCGATACCCCTTTTTCCAATAAACTTGTCCTAAGGGAGGCTGCTTTCAACTTACAGGGCCTTCCGGGGGCCCATAGCTTATCTATAACATGAGGTAGGTACCTCGCTGTAGTATCTACGTTTTATCACAACCAGGCGACAATCAGAAGCTTCGATTAACCGTGGGGACCCCACTTACAATTGACGGTCGTCGGTGCTCGATCGGGGCCGCGACTATACAGATATGAGCATGAAATTTTTTTTAACTCGTACCTCGATTTTGGTTGTGATCTAACTGTCGAAAAGTCACAACTTCGTGAAAGAGTGGGGTCTATTTCACTTAAGTCTCTGATTTCAACTTAGGGCATTTGTGAAGTTCAAGCACTCGACATCTGGCCCAAGTTGAGTAGCTCTGCGCAATTTCTTGGTTCTCCAACCGCGATGGACGTCAAGCCCACTAAGATGAACGTCTTTCTATATCCTCGAGTTTAGTGGCCTAATAATGAGCGGTCTAAAGCTTGTTTGGATAATCGAGGGATTTTTGGAATGAATTGGGTATGAAGATTTCTTATGCATAACGATTAGGGTATGGATTAGTTAAGTCCATAGTGTGGCCTATTCGCAATTAGCAAAAATAACGATTTGGTTATAATCACTCTAAACCATTGATTCTTAGGCTAAAAGGATAATTGGGTCACTTTGGTTCGTTAATTAAGATCCGACCCCTTGTTGTCTTGGCTTTGGGTAGATCTTTATTTAGTTGCGATTGTCTTGATTACTCAGTGATAGGTCGGCTAGATTTGGGTCCTATGTAAAGAAATCACAGGGCTAAACTCAATGTTTAAATGATCAGGGGATTCGTTGGCTTCCTATATTTGATTAATTGGATTTACACAGTTCTTTACCGGTATTACCTGCGTATAAGCTCACCTTGAGCATCAAAGGTCAGTAAGTGACAATGTAAGCTAGTTATATAAAAAAAAATTCAAGGATTTTTTGAAAATCTAAAATAGCAAAAATCCAAGATGTTACAATGGTGAGTAAAGTTCTTCAAGTAAGAAAGAAAAAGAAGAAATGAAGAAAGTTCCCTATACATCAATAATGAGAAGATTGATGTATACCATGGTGTGCATGAGGCCCAACATCACACATGTAATTTGTGTTGTTAGTAGATTTCTTACAAATCCAAATAAAGAGCACTGGAAAACAGTTAAATGGATTCTTAGATGTCTCAGGGGTTCATTCAAAGTGTGTTTATGATTTGGAAGTGGTAACTCATCGCTAGAAGGCTACATAGATGCAGATATGATAAGAGACATTGACTCTATGAAGTCCACATCGAGGTACATGCTTACTTTTGCAGGGAGAGCAGTGTCATGGAAGCCAAGTTGCAAAAATGTGTAGACTTATATACTATAGAAGCTGAGTATATTGTAGTGATGAAAGCTTGCAAGGAAACGTTGTAGATGAAGAGATTCTTTCAAGAACTTGGCTTGATTCAAGACCATTATGTTGTTTATCGTGGTAGTCATAGTGTCATCCACCTTAGTAAAAATATGAGTCTCCATTCCAAGTTCAAGCACATAGATGCAATGTATCATTGGATTCAAGATGCTCTTGAAGAAAAATTGCTACAACTTGAGAAAATCTATACTAATAAGAAATATTCAGATATGATGACCAAGGCCTTACCTAGAGAAAAGCGTTAGTTTTGCAGAAGCATGTCATGTATGGACATGGTAGAGCCCTCCTCATGAGTCAGGATGGAGAGATTGTTGGGGTCCCTCCTCATCTTGAGTGGGACCTACATGTTTTGGCTTAAGTAGCCTTCTAGTGCCACATGTGTGGGGGTATTTTGGTCTTTTAGCCAAACAAGTAAAATAAGAAAAAAAAGATAGCTCTTTTCTTTTGAGAGAGCTTTATAGTAACATTGTGAGTTTTCTTTCTCGAAGAAGAGCATGAAAAAGATGAGAAGAGATGGTCTTGTAGAAGAAGAAGGTCGAGAGCCTTTATCACCAAAATCTTCGCATCGGGGTTCATGAGGGTTCATCCACAACATTGGTTTCTTCGATTGTCTTCTCCAATAGTTGTGTTGAGAATTTCCTAAAATCCTTAGTCAGTGAGAAATTACTTTATTTCATATTGCTTGTAATCCACCTTCCAGTGATGTAGTTAGGATATCCAAGAGAGGTTTCTTAATGATTATACTTCCATTATTTTGATTATAGTGAATTTATGCCAGACTAGGTCTCGTGGTTTTTCCTTTCTGTACATGTAAAAAATATTAGTGTCTTTTGCTTTCTACATGTTTAAGAATTTAATTATTTGTGTTAGAAATAATTTTTATTCATTAAATATTTTATATTGTTAATCCCATTAATTGGCACATAGGAAGAAAAGTTGTGTGATTTCCCAACAATATTGAGAACATGCTACATGCAACCTGTCAAATATTAGACCTATGACTGAAAAAATCAGCCTTATCCACTCATTAAGTGGACCACACTTATATTTTTGCTATTTATCAATGGCTAAAATTGTTTTATATAGTGAAGCCCACTTAAAGATACAACTAAAATTTAAAGTGATCTTGATCGGTGTGGACAAATCAACGGTGAATACTTTCCACTATAATTTAAATGGACCGTCAAGTTTCCTGAGTCATTGCTAAGATCAGTGACCGTCAATTCGTAATGGACATGATTAGATGGTTAAGATCATGATATCAACGTGTTGGGTGGGATCGACAATCAAAGGTGGCTGTACATGATATACAGAGGCTTCGATTGGCATGATTTTCATGATCTCTTGAGATATTCACACATGCGTGAATACCAAGTGTGAGTATAGTTGACAGAGATCATTTTTCAGGAACTCGGATTCGGTAGTGACCACTCCATTGCCGTGGTGGTACTGGTCGGTGCTGTTGTCCCCACAATGCTCCTGTGTTTTATCCATACCGTCCATCCATTTTTTAAGATCATTTTAGGGAATTATCCTAAAAAGCTAAGGGACATCCAAATCTCAGGTGGACTACACCAAAGGAAATAATGGTGATTGAACATCCACCATTAAAAGGTTCATAGGGCCCACTGTAATGTTTATTTTCCATCGAACCTGTTGATAAGGTCACAAAGACCTAGATGAAGGGAAAAAACAAATATTATCTTGGTTAAAAACTTTTGTGGCCTCAATTAATTTTTAGTGGTGGGCGTTCAATCGCCACTTTTAACTGTGGTGTGGTCCACCTGAGATTTATATCTGCTTTAGTTTTGAGATCATGCGATAAAATGAGCTGAAAAAATGGATGGATCGCATGGATAAAATACATACATCATGGTGCAGCCTACAAACCTTTTCCAGCACCAACCAGCATCTCGGTACTGTAGGGGTCACTACCGAATCCGAATCCAATTTTCATACCTTCTATCTGGCAAAATGAATATGGACCGGCCATTTCCCAGCCATAGAAATGGTTAGGATCATTAGATCAGAGTCCAATTTATGGATGGATGTGATAATGAAAGGTGGGCCTGACGTCATGAGGATTTTAGCTTTTATACTGTAAAAATTATGGGCCTTTCATTTTCATACCTATTTATGTGATGTTTAGAATCAACCTATCAAGGTGGATTTTGAGAGGGAGGGGAAATCACCGTTGTGCACTGCATCATGGACAGTCCAGATCAACAATCAGGCCTTTCTATCATAATCAGCATGGACCTTTTTTTTTTGGTTAGCTTGTTAGTACACAAGCCACCGTCATCACACACTCCACCGTTAGCCACCCCCACTAGGGAATCGTTACCATGACCTCCGTTTTGAAATGGGGTTTCTTCAGTCAGTCTACCACCTGAGCTATGGATCAGGGTGTATCAGCATGGGCCGTTTATTTTCTTAGCCGTTGATTCCTTTTGATTGCATGGCAAGAGTCATTGGATCAAACTGATTTCTGTTGACGCAGTTTCGTGGTTAATTCTTTTTGGACCCTTGAGTACAAAAAACAACAAAATAAAAAAGACCTTGATTCAAGCAGAGGACCCTCCAGTGCTAAAATTAGGAATCTGGTTTGATAGAAGTAGTTAAGGATAAAGATATATTTACCTTTCACCATTGGAAATCGCTATATTTATAGTTGAGAATGAATAGTGACATACAGGGATCTTCCTGATTTAGTAGATGGATGTCCTAGATGAATTAGGACTCATAATGCATGCGATTATATTTTGGGATCTCCACGATCTTTCCAGAGAATCTCAGACCGATAATGTTGGTCTACGGGTGCGGATAAGGTCGGACGTCAATTGGGAGTCGAAGCGCATAGGTCGGCCTTTGGATAAAGTCAGATGAGCTTTTCCCTAGCTACCGATCCATCCTTTCAATTAGAAAGAACATCTTTATAAGACGTCTCCATAATATTTAATTTCTATCAGCTTTAATTTCTCCATGAGTCTTGGTCGTCTCTTCAAATTATTCTTTAGAAAATCCATTATGGGTGATGCCTACCTCCATGTCTGCCTTGATCATGCCTAATCATCAGTGATCGAATTTTTCGTTGCCGTCAGGCCATTGGGTGGTGCCTATGAATCGGACCACTTTTCCCATAACAATTTCCAAGAGGGATGATAAATCAATGGTTGTGCACATGATGGACGCTCCTAATCAATCTAATTCAATAAAAGATCAATCTAGAACTAGAATAAATTCCACGTGGAAGATAGAAACGAAGAATGAACTCCCCAAGTAACATACAGGCTGTTATGTCTGTATATCAACCACCACGCTGTGCCAGAGTATCAAAGTTCCATTTCTAGATTCTAGAAATCACGTGGGAGAACAGAAGGGCTCCAGTTTAGAAATGTCATTATCAACGTATTTTTAGGAACTCGTGTATGATGGAAATGAGCCGACTATTTTACGCTGGTAATCGAATCGGAGTGTCTACAACGCCTGTTCTCCGCATAGCGTAGAACACTAAAGCTCCGTGAGGTCTACCATAATGTAAATGACAAATCCAATCTGTCCATCATGTGATAATAACTATTGAAAATAGATATATCTATAAAAAATATAATACTAATTAAAAACTGATATGAGACACACCCATGGGAACGATGCAAAATGACACCCAAAACGATAAGTTCGCAAGGTGTGGCCCACCTGAGAATTTTACCAGGATTTTGTTTTTATATTATCTTCATCCTATCTATTTAGACCTGATTAATAGGTTTGATGAAATATATAACACAAGATAGCCTCACAAACAAATTTATGGTCAGCATCACATTCCCTTATTTTCGTATGATGTGGTCCATTTGGATCTCGGATCTAAATGATTTTTTAGTAGGAAAAATAAAATCAAGGATAGAACATGATCGACGTAGTGGATTTTATTTTCACAATATAGTGGAGCCCTCAGACTTGGGTGTTGTACCAAACTGCGTAAAGCAGGTGTGGCAGAGGATTCCAGTCCCATGACCGACGGAAACGTATTGGCTACTCACCCTGCCACCAGCCCCGTGGCTGATGGTCGGTGCTCCGTGGGCTCCACCATGATGTATGCGTTTCATCCATGATATTTCTAGATCACGATCCCAAAATGAGAGCGATAAAAATCTCAGGTGGACCACACCACAGGAAAACAATAGTAATTTGATATCCACCGTTAAAATCCTCCTAAGGCCCACTGTACTTTTTATTTGACATCCAATCTATTGATTATGTCATACGGTCACAGATGAAAAGGAAAGAACAGATATCAAGCTGATCAAAAACTTTTATGGCCCTCAAAAGGTTTTTAATGGTATACACTCTTTCAACACTGTTTTCTGAAATGTGGTCAACTTGAGATTTGGATTTACCTCATTTCTGGTCTCATACTTTAAAATTATCTGGAAAAATATATGAACGGCATGGATGAAACACATACATCATGGTGGGGCCACAGAGCACCAACCACCAGCCATTGGCTGGTGGCAGGGGGAGTAGCCAATCCGTTTCCATGACGGAGAGTCTACCCTTCCAGCCTTGGGAGCGGATTAGATGCGGCCCCGGCCTGACGCAAGACGATGCGGTCCTTACCGTGGGGCCCACCTTCCAGTCTTAGTCGTCGGTGGATAAGTCATACGGTGTACGTCATTTCCTTACGTGGAAATGGGATATTTTCAAAAGGAGACCAAAAGGATAAGATCCAGTTGAAATATGATTATAAATATTGTACGGTGGGGACCCGTTTCCTTTCCGCTGTTCCAGACCGTTGATTTGATGGGACCCACTATTTATGGACACACCCAAAAATTTCCAGATTGGATGATCCTACCTATCCCATGTGCCGCTATTATTTATGAGCATTGTTGATTTTTTTTCCTGGGCGTTTGATATTGGCTTTTGCTAATCTAGCGGTTAAGATCTTCTGATCTTGTGTATTTCTGGATCACTGCCTATCAATTGTGGGTTTTTCATCAACGGTGTGGATCTCCTAGAGTGTGGTCCGTTGTGTACAAATTCGCATCAGGACACTCTTCAATTTAGCTGATGTTTGTGAGTACTGAATCCGGCTCATTTTAAGGACATGGAGCTCACAAAAACGGATGGACGGGGTGGATTTCTCACAAACATCACGGTGGACCCCACACATGTTCCCCAGAACTTCCTGCCAAAGGATTTCGCAGGAAATCCGCGTCCATCTGCGTTCAGGTCTTCACATGACACGTATACGGACACTCCTATGTTAGTTTTACACCATTTAGAAAATGGTGGTGGTTCATCCTAGCTTACAAGTAGGACGGGAGGATAGTTTATCAAGACCCTTCAAATATGTGTCCTACCGTGGGTAGATCATATCCTTAAAATCGAACCGATCAAGCAATCTTATACGTCCATTAATGGCTACAAAACGATTAGTTATAAATACAATATTTAATGCTCTATTCCAACAGAAAAATCACATGATAATGCTACATTCACAGTGGGATCAGCGATATGGTCGGTATGGATCACTGTAAAAGCCATCTTGTGGACGCTTAAACAATAATCACTATATTTTAGATGGTGTAAAACAAACATGTTAATAATTATTGATACGGATAATGTATTTTAAAAGATATCGAAGATTTCGCTGCCACTCGACGCCGTTTGTCAAGAACCGTTGACGTCAATGGTGCATGTACTGCAGATGTTCGTGCATGAATACCTATCTTCTTCCGGTGGAGATACACGTGTGGAAGATCTGGACTTTCAACAAGGTGGGTACGATCTTTTACCTATAATTCAAATAATTTCACTTTGAAGTGGGCCACACTGCATAACAAAACCGTGGTTTAAATAGGTGGTTTTATAGCCGTCTATTTGTTTTGTGTACAGTGTGGCCCACCTGAGGAATTAAAAGGACGGATATTTAGGGCAGAAGATGGGAACTGTATGGACCACCAGATAGAAATTTGTGCACCGACACGTCTGCCATATTAGCACGTGTGCTTGCTTGTGGATGTGTACGGACCTAATAAAATTCGTTGTGGCACGGTTACGTGTCTATCCTTCTTTCTTTTGGTTTTCATTCCCTGGGTGTGGATCAGTTGCCTAGTGTGGACCACACCATAGCCAATTGATTGGTCCTGTTTTGTTGCCGCATAACCGAACACGTGGTCGGTGGATGCTGAGATTGTCACCTCAATACACACCAAGGGTGACGCGTCCACGTAACTAATAAGAAGTCCTTGCTTATCACAACTTTGGGTCGGATGCTAGTAGAATTGTATTAGCAGTTGAAGATATCTTTCACGTTATTATTATTATTATTTTTTTTTCAAAGAATTAAAAAGAATGAAAGAGTTTCATTGGATGTATCTGATCCCACCAGTTTCATTTGTAGGACTAGTATAAATATCCATGATCCTAAGTTATAGGATTTTGATCAACTGAGTCTTTAGGTGACCAATCAGTTTAGTCACATCCTGCTAACCATTCGCTTAGATCGACTGTTCATACGGACGAATTATGTATTTATCTTTTTAATTTTCTAGTTATTTTTACTTTGTTATTTGTAATGAGTCACATCTACATATTAATAAAATCGACATTGTTTTAACCTTTTTTGTTTATCTGATCATCTTCGTTCTTTTGGAAAATACATTGGTTGCAAGTAATAATGAAAGAAAAGTCCTTAACATAAGAAAAAAAGAATCCATTGGGAATAACTAACCCCTATCCCTTTGCAAACTGCTTATTTACTGATTACAACCAACGGTTGATTCGACAATTGAATTACTGAATTCAGGTCACCAGCATTCAATCAAACATTGCTCGCACTTCTTCTTTACACAAGCAAACCAAATACATGACCTCGATCATACATGTGGCCTTATGTTTAATTGAATTGTGCAAACATATTTTTTGATATGCCCAGTGGGACTCATTATGCTTTCTTTAGTATTTCTCAACAGAATAAGATGTCTCGTAGATTTAAAAAAATGACTAATTTTGTTACTGACCCTATAAAAGAACAACAAGACTTCGGCAACCAATATGAACCCGTTGTCAATGTTGAAGCATGATCATCTTCATAATAGTACTATGACGACCTTGTTGCATATTTCATTCGTATGGAAGAACAAAGGCAACAAATCTCCAGTGGTGCTAAAGCACAAATAGAGACTTTTAAGAGGTTCATCAAGGGCTTCTTCCAGAGGTCCTCAGTCGACGATGTCACCCTTTCTGCCCCTAGTTGATCAATTGAGCAAAAGGCAAAATGGCTAGTTGAGCTTCTTGTAAGAGCCAAACAAGATGAATCTCAAGGTTAACCTTTACCATCGCTAGCTGTGGCGATAAGGAACGATAGAGACGATCGGTCATATGAAAAACCAGAATACGCCGACCGACATAACTATTATTACTTAGGGGGCAATCGACTATCCATGCGGCAACCAACTTCCATGGTTCAACATCTAGAAACATTGGAGAGCAACCTTTGGCCATTTTGGCCACCCAAAATGGTTACATAGGGTTGAGCACCAAGGGGGGCCATCTCTAGTCGATCTGGCCACTTGCCAAGGTTATTAGAGCATAGAAACGCCCAAGGGGCATCCTCTAGCTATGCCTTTTGTCCATAATGGCTACTATAGGGGATGCGCATGGGGGGCAACCTCTGATTGTTTCACCCCATGTGGCTGTTAACCACATCACACATGGGGCCTACCTTGTGCCACCACAAAAGTATCTTGGTCAAGAAGGATTGGTAGGCTCATAGAGGCCTCTTTGCCAAGATGATGTCGTATGACTCATATAGGAGTACGAAGTCTAGCCGAATGACCGAAAAATTATTTGGGCAATCTATAAAAAACCTTATTTTGAGTAGGTCAACTAACATTATGAGTTTTTTAGAGGCTTCAGGTTTCATGAGTTCACTATTTTCTCAAGAGATATGAAAACCTCTGCCATCGAGCATGGTGGCCACTTCACCATGCAATGTTGTGAAGCTTCCCACAATGATTTCCTAAGACTAAGGCTCTTCGGGAATTTACTAATAGGACCCGCCTTCACATGGTACATAAACCTCTAGGCCAACTCGGTCCAAACGTGGAATGATATGGAAGAGAAGTTTCACATACAATTCCATCGAACGGAGCCTAAGGTTCTAACATCGCGAAATTTCGCACTCGAGTACATACTCGTGCCCGAAATTCGAGGTGTTAATAATGTAAGATCTCAAATGTATTTCAAATTTCCTTTCATTTGGTTCACATCCAATTATATTCATGAAGGTAATCAATCACAAGTGTAAAATCAACCATATTTATTATTCTATTTGAAAGAAAGTTCACCTAATTATCAAATTCTCTCTCAATGGGAGCTTATTACATCATCGAGTTTTGCAGTGAAAATATAAATGAAATCAAATCGTAAAACTACTGTCTTTATTCAATCAGTGTAGTTTTCCATCAGGAGATGGTCCTCTGGATCCTCAACATATACATCACCTGTATCATCTGCACGATTAGAGAGGGTCAACACCCTACTCGCAGTGATGGTTATCCTTTAAGATTATAATAATTTAAGAGGTTCATAAAAGTAATGTAACGGTTCTGATACGTCCCATACTCCACTACTATGAGAGTTATCATCATACGCAAGCAACCTATATGAGATGCATGCCTAGCAAAGTATACGTGGTTCATCACACTTAACGATCACCACAATGTGAAAAATATTTAGAATTATACAGCTCACCTCGCATCCCATTTTATGAAGATTCGGCGGTGTGTCCCACGTTAACGTGGATTTACGTAGTTATCCTAAGACGGCGCAACATATGACTCAGATGAATTATGTGACATGATTTTGTTCATAGAGCGACTATTTGTGACATCTAAACCCGGAGGTGATGTAACACACCTTGCGAATTACTTATATCGATTTGTGTACTACTACCCAAGATACATGGAATTACGTGTCGACTGAGGGGCCACTACCCGAACCGCATTGCGCCCATGATATTTATTTGATCGCCAGAAGTGAGATTTGCAACATGATACTTGCGTGCAAGATAGTGATATAGTGTTTTGAATTATGCATCAAAGTTCATAGACATATTAGAGATTGAAGCATGTAAGATAGGTGCAGGCGATTCAATTCTAAATTTAAAGAAGAATAGTCATTGCATAAATTCAGAAGGATCATATAGGATTAACATCATACCTTAACCATTTTTTCCAAAGGATAAATAATTGATGGGGGTACATTAAATATTTGCAGGGAGGATTCAAAGCATATGAGGGAACAAAATTAAACCACAATCAAGTCAAGTTAGTATAAGCTTAGAGGAAATTCCTCACCTTTAGTTGTTTGATGCGCTGTTAGTAAGGTCAAAGGCCTAGGGTAATCTTAAGATCAGAACCTGTTCTCTTGTCCTAACCCACATGAATTGGATGATTAGGATTAGTGTCCACTTTACAACATGACTATATTCTTAGCAAGTTTAGTGGTTATGAAAGGTGTGATTCATATTCCACCTCCATTGTTGTGAAGGGATAGGAAAAGTTTGAAAAGGGAGGGATCGATTAGACCTGAACTAATCTCAAGTAGCAGTTTAGTGGATTGGTGCTGCCCGTTTCTCTTCTCTTCTCCTTCGTTGTTGGTGCTTTGCCTGACAGAGTTTGGCAACCGCTTCTCGTTCCTCCTTTCTTGTTTCTCACTCTCTTTATTCTTTCTTCCTTGGACGTTTCTTCTTGTCCACTTCTCTTTCCTATTTATAATGTTTAGTCCTAGCAGAAGGGAAGTCATAGTCGGATGGCGTCTCTCCTTTCAAAATATGTTTGCGCAAGGGGTTTCACAGTCGACCTGCGTGTGGGCCCAGATTGGTGGAGTTGTAGTCATGATTGGTCCCATCTGATTTCTAGGTGAGTTTTCTTTGAAGGGAGGCCATTCGATGGACGTCTCTGATCGGTTCCTAATGCCTGTCATTGGTTTCGTTACTTGGTGTGTGATCGGGCAGACGACCATTGATCGATTGGCAGATCGGTCCTTATCTTTTCTTGATTCAAGAAGGTTTTCTTGGATGATTTGATTTTGATATTCGATGGCACTTGGTCCGTTGGATTTTTGATTTGATCACGCCTTCTTGCGAATGGAAGTCTCGGCAGTCTTGTGGATGAAGTTCCCGGAAGTGTAGATTGTGTAAGGGAAAATGGTGGAGTGTCGTATTCTCTCTCCCTTGCGTTCTTTTTGGACACCACGGCTTGGGTCGGAATCAGTTAGAGGACTTTTATGCCAAAAAGTCCCTTGAAATCGCTGACACTTAAAGCTGCAATTGTTCAACTTCAGGATGGCATAAGGCGGAGATGTGGAGGGCCACATCAGTAATTTTAACAAGTTAATTTGTAAGTTATTGGACATGGAGGATGTGATCAAAGATGTAGACTAGACATGAGTTTTGTTGAACTCTCTCCTGGCCTCATATGAGCAATTCAGGGACTCACTGTGCACCAGGAATTCGTCCCTAGGTGTGGTAACCGTTATCTCATCCCTTAGGGTAAGGCTATGAGAGCAATAAGCGGTACCATAGGGGGATCTTCAGATGCACTGATTATGAGAGGCAAAAATTCTAAGTGAGGTACAGGATCTTCAAGGTCAAGACCTAAGTCTATAGGTAAAGGCAAAGGTAAGTTAAAGTGCTGAAATTGTGGGATGGAGGACACATGAAGAAGGATTATACAAATTTTAAATCTAAGAGAGAAGAATCTGAGGCTTCGTACAGGGAGGCCAAAGTTTCCACTTCTGATGAAAGAACAAGTGGATGTGAAGGTGATGTCTTGTCTATGTTTACAATCACACACTTATACGATAATTGTAGAAACGAGTGGATTGTAGACACAGGGGCATCTTTTCACATGACTCCTCATTGGAGTTGGTTCCCCAGCTACAAGGAGTGTGATGGTGGACAAGTGTTTATGGGCAATGGCTGTTGGTACGGTGTGCATCAAGATGTTTGATGGGATAGAGCATATCCCGACTGAGGTGAGGCACGTTCCTGACATAAAGAAGAGTCTGATTTCTCTAGGTGTACTTGAGGCAATAGGCTGCAAGTTTACGTGTATTGATGGTGCTCTTAAAGTATCTAAGGGGGCACGGGTAATCATGAAAGCACAACGACTCGGTAATCTTTACAAGTTAATGAGGAGCACTTCAACAGCTGGAGCCTACAGTGGCTGTAGCGGATTCTACCTCTGCACATGTGTGGTATGCTAGGCATGGCCATATGAGCAGACAGGGTATAAAGGTTGAGATGTATGAAAAAAGATGCAGAACAGGTAGAGTAACCACCTGTGAGAAGAATCACACCACATAATCGTAGGTTATCGGTAAGGTATATAGAAGACTCCAATATCGCGTATGCTTTTTTTATAGACGAGAGAGATCCATCAACTATTCAAATGACTATAAGTGAGCCTGGTGCGGAGAAGTGGAAGGTGACTGTGGACGATGTGATAGTTTCGTTATACCAGATCAACACATGGGAGCTAGTGGAGCTTCCAATGGACCGAAAAGCGATTGAATGCAAGTGGATCTTCAAAAGGATATAATATATATACAAAGCGAGGCTGGTAGTGAAGGGTCATGCTCAGAGAGAAGAGATCGTCTTCTCAGAGATATTCGCACTGGCGATATAGCAAGTCTCTATTAGATTCGTATTTGCATTGGTTGCCCAATGCGATCTCGAGCTGAAAGGATAGATGTGGAGACTACACTTCTGTACAAAAAATTGGAAGAGCTATTCTTCATGAAGCAACTAAAGTGGTTCGAAGTTTAAAGGGGCTGAGGAAAAAAGTTTGCAGGAGGTCGTGGTACGACCTATTGCCTAGGCAGTGGTATAAAATTTGATTCCTTCATGGTGAGTCAGGAATTATATGTTGATGACATGTAGATCGCCAATCATGTCATGTCTAGAATCAATGTACTAAAGACTTGGTTAAGTGGGACATTCGAGATGAAGGATCGGGGGCTGCAAAGATGGTTATTGGCATTGATATTCATAGAGACTAGAAGAGGAGCAAGCTTTGGTAATCAAAGGTAGAATACCCTGAGTAAGTATGCGTGGACCAAGCAAAGCCGGTGAGCGTTCCCTACACGACTCATTTCAATTTTTCCTTAGGTCATGTCCTAAAATAGATAAGGAAAAGCAAGATATGTCTCATGAGCCTTATTCGAATGCGGTTAACAGTGTATGTCATGGTCTGTATTAGACCGATTATTTCACAGGCAATCGGTGTTCTGAGCAAATACCCCGGCAAACAACATTAGATGGCAGTGAGATGGTTACTTCGATACATTCGATGTACAGAAGACCACGTCTTACTTTTGGAAAGACAGGGACAAAGGTAGTAGGGTATGTGGATTCAAATTATGCAGGCTGTGTAGATTCCAGAAAGTCTATTTCAGGTTACTCATTTGTACTAGCGGTGGAGTAATTAGTTGGATATTGAAACTTCAAGCTGTGGTGGCTCTTTCCACAACTGAAGTAGAATTATCCACCAGGTGCTTAAAAAAAGAGGTGTAACACTGGAGAAGATTCACACCAGTGTGAATCCATCAGACATGTTTACCAAGGTCATTCCTATAGAAAAGTTCAAGTTCTATGCAAGTTCAAGTTCTGTGCAACTTTTCTGGGCTTGATGATGGCGTAAAAGGAAGATGGAGTATGTACGAGAAGCGTTGATAAAGCTATGATGCAAGGCAGAGATAAGAGAAGAGGTTAAGAAGCTACACGTTTAAAGATTGAAGATATGGTGGAAATTGTTGGTGACAGATGTCTTAAATCAGGCTCAATGTCATCAAGAAAATTCGGCCAGCCCAAGAAAGTTCGGCTAAAAATCTAGCAACATATTCTTTCAAAATTTATGGGAAGTTCGAGTAGTTGAAGTGTCGGTCGGCTAGCCCGAGCTCTTCTTAGGCCAGCCAAAGTTTACGTAGTTTGTGTGCGGACTGTGTAAATTTGAGGCGGTTTTCGGACTATTCTAAGTCAGTGCGAAAGTAAGATTTACTAATATATAAATAGGAGTTCCTAGGGTCATTCTAAAAGAGTGCTAAGGCTTTATAAAGTATTTCAAAAGGTTTTTAAAAGGGGTTCTAGGGTTTCAAAGGGTGTAACAAGGGTGAGATTCGAGGTTGTTCGAATCGGGTAAGTCTTTTTACTTTGTAATTTATGCTTTTATAATGGATATATGTCACTTTGTACCGTGGTTTTTTCTCGAATGATTTTTCCACTTAAAATCTTTGTGTACTCTTGTTATTGCTTAGTGTTCTTAGATTGTTATCCTAGATCCATATCTGTGTGATTTTGCAGCACAAATCCCAACACTAACCAAAATTTTATTTATATAATGAGTCTCAAATTATCATTTTTTTCAAGTAGGTACCCAGATTGAGATATTTGAGGGTTTTAATTTTTTGTACCACAAATGATGTAAAATGGTTGGCGATCAATTTAAAAATGCAGGTGTTTAATCAATTATATGCAATTCCTGTAGGATTATATAATGTCTGATAGTCGATGACAATCATAGATAGCTTTGTTTGATGATGATTTTAAATTTATTATTTTATAGTGTATAAGAGGCATCATTTTGTTTTTTATTTATATTTTTTTTTGTGTTCTTTAACGTGGTTTGCTTGGATGCCTGTTGTTGATTTAAATCAAAGATCCAA
Organism: Magnolia sinica; assembly: GCF_029962835.1. Lineage (NCBI taxonomy): Eukaryota > Viridiplantae > Streptophyta > Magnoliopsida > Magnoliales > Magnoliaceae > Magnolia > Magnolia sinica. The sequence goes on along the minus strand of NC_080585.1, from coordinate 38,398,446 downwards.
GAAGGACTATCTCAAGTCATTGAAATATAAATCATAGACACATATTAAGGATTGCCCGACGATGTTGGTGTAAATGGGAAGACATGTGAAGGAGTAAAGAATGGACGATGCTCAGCATTCATCGATGGCCCATTTGGGGCAAAACTTGGACAAACGTATAGCCCATGACATTGTGGAGGTTCTGGTTTTGGAGAGGATCGTGAGAGAGGTGTGGCTGCATAGGAGTAGATTAGGTGTGGCCCGATCTCACCTAAGTTGGTGTGGCACTTGCCATGGGGCCACCTTGAAGTATGTATTCTATTACCACGTAGTCCGTCCATTTTGAAAGATCATTGTAGGGCATGAGCCCAAAAATGAAGCAGATCCAATTATCAGGTGGACCATAGATAGGAAATGGTGATGATTGGCCATTAATGGGCCACAAATTTTGGATCAAGCTAATATCTGTTTTTTTTTTCCCTTCCATCTAGGTTTATGTGATCTTATCAACAGGTTGGATGAAAAATAACATTATGGTGGGCCCTAAGAAGTTTTTAATGATAAGGCATTCAATCACCACTGTTTCTATAGTATGGTCCACTTGAGACTTAGATCTTCATCATTTTTGGGCTCATACCCTAAATTGATCTAGAAAAATGGATGGACAATGTGGATATAGAATAAATACATTTGACTAATCCTCTCTCTCTCTCTCTCTATCTCTCCCTCCCTCCCTCTCTCTCCTTATTTTTCTCCATTTTTTCTCCTCTCTTCTTATTGGTTTATTACACCTCATCTTATCTTTAATCACTTTCATAATTGGATCAAATCCCATTTATTAAAGTAATTTATAGATTTTAATGAAATCTTTGGATTTCTTAGTGCTTGTTTGGATTTACGAAAAGGGTAGGAAAGGAAATTATATTTCTCGAAGAACATTAGTTCCATGAAAGTGTGGGAAAGGAAATACTATTTCTCATGTTTGTTTATCAACAACATTTTCTAGGAAAAATTGAGGTTTATTTTCTAATCATATGTTTGGAAAAATAAAATTTTATTGACAAATTCTTTTGGTTGCAATTTATAAGTATGAAAGTATTTAGAAAGCAATGCAAGCCTCACTCTAAGGACACTTGATCAACAACTTAGATGGAATATTTAGTATAGATGGACGACAGGATTTCACTCAGTATCTGCATATACAAAATGCTAATTAATATGTAAGAATGTAAGTTACCTCATGTCAGGGGATTAATTTATTTAGTCTTGGTACTAGATCTTGATAGGTCGAGCCCCTTCGATCTATCTACTCCCACTACCAACAACCAGCTAATATAAATACTAATACACATCAACTTGCATTTTGATGCACACCACGATTAAATTGACAAGGTACATCTAGCCAGAGAGGATGAACATTCATTTAATCACATATGAATAGAGCATATTATTGAATCAAATGGTTGTTGAATGCATCTTATTTGAATTGTCTTATTTGTCCGTTGTACACTAACTGTTCATCCATGAAATTAGGGCATCTACCAACTTTTGTAAATCCTTACTACCTGTTTATTAACCCTGAAATTTTTTACTTAATGTAGTATTTGGAATGTGCTTAGCGTTTAGTGGTGTTTGTTAACAATGCTGGTGGAAAGCACTCCACAAGTTTTTACCAATTTTTTCAGCAGTCGGAGGTCTACCTTAATGGTGAATCCACTGTTGAGGCATAAAAAGTGAGGAAGACAATAGAAGAAGCATTGCAAATAGTATTTTCAAAAAGAGCATTGTGCGGAAAAAATGAGCATTGTACGGAAAAGTGGTCATTGTGCAAAAATGATCCTTATGTGTAGATGATTGGAGCGCACAGTGAAGACCGCACATAGAAGAGCGCACACCGAGGACCGCACAAAGGGGAGTGCGCACCCAGGTTCGCACAAAGGGGGAGCGCATAGTGCTTACGTGGCATACTTGCATGTGTGAGAGAGTTATAAATACCCCTTGACCCCTCTAAGGGGGTCATTAGCAACCAATTGCGGAGAGAGAAGAAATTCCAGAAGAAGAAAGGTAGATTCTGCATCCGTTGTGCGGAATGGGCGTTGTGCGGTGCATAACAATGCTGGCTCACAACAAGGGCTGGAGCACAACAGAAGCATGCACACAACGGTTTCCTCTAGCGCATAACGACTTCCTCTAGTGCACAATGGCTTCTGTCAGCGCACAGTGGCTTTTGACAATGCACAATGACTTCTAGCACAACGTTCAACATTATGTTTCAATGTTTTATACATTTATGCATAATTTGGGTGTTAAATACTGATTGTATATTATAATTCCTGAGTATTCTACTTGGAATCAAAGGAGAAAGGGAAGTGAAGAACTTAGAATATATAAATAAAGTGATTGTCTTTCTTGTCTTCTTCTAGTAATCAATTCAATGAATGAAAATTTTGAAACAAAATGCATTTGTTTCTTATTCGAAATAAAATAGCGACTCTGCTGGGGAATTTTCATATTCACTTGAATGTTAACCTAAGAATTACAAGGGAGATAATCACAACTGTTGGATATCTTCAAGGCGCCAAAATGGCAACTCTCAATGGGAACATCCTACCTTTCATCTCCAAAATAGAAAACGATTTAATATAAGTACTAATTTTCCTTTACTTCGTGAATATGAATGATAGGAGAAGAAGAACATTGTAACCAACCAATCAATGACAGCCGTTCAAGGGAATACAATTTTTTACTTCACCACGACAGGATTTGTTGTGGAGTATGCTGAGAAACGAACTGGACTTAGTGAAAGTAAAGCGGTAGCAGACAAGCAAGAATCATGGGTAGTTGTTACAGTTGTGACTGCTTCGCCAATAACACAAGGAGAAAAAGATGAATGAATCGTCGTCACTCACAGAAGGACAAAGACTCAGAATGTAATTGCAAGATGAATAAGCTTGCCGCTGAGAAGAGTTAGGGGGGCCGATAACACGAAATGCCGCCAAAAAAAATCTTGAACTTGCCCCTCTTGCGCTATACCCTGAGCGAACAGTTCCACAGTTGACGTCGCGTGATTTCCCGAGAGCCAGATGGACGAAAGAACAAAAAGGCAAAGCACTGCTAGTAAGTTCACCGGCGTCTGTTTCGCCCCAATCAATCAATGGCACAGGGGCACAGAGAAGTCGAATGAAACCCCATCCTCTCCTCTTTTCATAAGCCCCATTACGTCAATATATTCTTATCCCACTCCGACTACAACTTCATCGAAGAGTGGAGAAGCCATGGTGCACATGGCTGGAACAAATCAGGAAAATACACCAACTACGGAGGATCGTGCAAATGAAATGGCAGACGCACAAAGAGCACTAATGGAAGAATACAGAAATCTCAGAGAAGCCTTGACAACTCTTGCACACAATATTGCCCGAATGGCAACACCCCTAGTGACTGATAATGTGAATGAAAGAGAGCAACACCCTGAAGGATCGCAGCTATCGAGGACAGGGTCACATGGATCTGTTCCCATGACAAGAATGGTGACACAGGAAGAAGTACGACAGGTCGTTGAAGAGGCGGTTAGGTTAGAGAAAGAACGTGAGGGTACAGGAAGATTTAGATATCGTACACCATACCCAAGAGAAGTGGAGGATATCCCTTTCCTGAACAATTTTAAACATCCGGACTTTCAGAAGTTCAACGAGGATGGATCGCCAGAAGAACACCTGATGCACTTCATCACCAGTATGGGGAATTTCTCCACAGTACCCCAATACTGTCTCCGATTATTTGGGTCTTCTCTAACGAATAAAGCGTTCAGGTGGTATGCTAGCTTAACGCCTGGGTCGATAAGAACATGGGAGCAGATGCAAGACGCGTTCATGTCAAATTTCTTCTCATCAGAACGTGATGTCAGTATCACGGAACTAGCTTCAGTGTGACAGAGAGAAGGAGAGCCAGTGGAAAAATTTATAGACAGATGGAAGACCTTAGGAGCTTCTTGCAGGCAATTACCAGAAGAGGAAGAACATGTGAAAATGTGCTTGAACTCTATGGAAACCAGAATAGCATTTGGTCTCACCAGTGTAGACATCAGAACCTTCCGCGACTTGGCTACAAAAGCGCATGCTCTAGAATTAATGACTCGGAAGATGCCGACGTTTAATTATGAAATGGTTAGAAAAGGACCTCAAAAGTTGATCACAAATGTGGTTGATCACGAAAAGAGGAACCAGGAAGTAAGAGAAGTAAAAGGCAAAAGGACGAAAAGGAGAGAAGAGCTGAGTAGGCCCGGAGGGAGGTTTTACGACAAGAGACCTCAACTGTTGAATTCTCATTAGGGTTTCGCTTTTGAAAAGGAGGACGTACTCCCCATGATGAATCAGTTGCTAAAAACTGGAACAATTGAACTGTCGCTATCAAAACGTCCCGAGGAGGCATCAAAAATAAAGGAAAGAGACTTCTGTCATTATCACCACCTAGTAGGGCACCCGACAGAAACTTGTTATACACTGAAGTGTATTATACAAAGGATGATAAACAAGGGCAGAATAATAGTCAGGAAAGAGAAAGAAAGGGACAGAAGAGCGACAACAAACGTACTCACCTTGCGAGAAAACTATCAGGAGAGGACAAAGATGAATGATAAAAAAACATCAGGGAAAGTTGCCATAATTACCTTGCGATCATGGAAGAAGATGGCTAGCCCACCAAGTTCGAAAAATGGAAAAGCAAAGGTGGAAGCAGCTAAGAGTCATGTCAGCAACGATAACAACGGTGAAAAGGAAAAGGGAAATGAGATAGGGAAAGTGACTTATGACATTATAAGTCACTTGAAAGGTGTTCTAGCCCGATTGAGTGTTTATGACACTCTGAAGTTGTCAGAAGATTCCTGACAGAGCCTAATTAAATCCTTATCTGATGAAAGTATAAGGGAGGTGTTGCTGACTAAATTAGAAAGTGAGAAGCAAGAAGATTGTCTGTCGATTATCTCTTTCTCCGATGAAGACCTAGTCTATGATGGGGAACATAATAAGGCATTGATGATAATGGGTCATATTCGTGGTAAGCAAGTAAAACGGATAATGCTCGATAACGGGTCCACTGTAAACCTTTTGCCATTAACAATGCTAAATAAATTAGGTTATCAACGCTTGAACTTACGCCCTAGTGGAATGATGATACAGGGCTTTAATCATGACGGACAATGTGCGCTTAGGAAGATCACGATAACGCTGGAGATAGGAGAGCTAACTACGAATGTCGTCTGCCATGTTATAAATGCAGTGACTATATATAATCTCCTCTTGGGAAGACCGTGGATACATCAGTATGACATCATACCTTCTACCCTACACCAGTGTTTCAAGTATTGCAAAGACAGGGTACAACATAAAGTGTTAGCTAATGAAAGATCGTATACAGAAGCATATGCGAGTTATTCTGATACATTTGCTAGCAAGGAAGAGAAAGAGAACAATGAGAACAAGAACTAAGAAAATGCTTGCATGAAAATAGTGAAAGAAAAAGGAATAAAGTCGCTTGTAACAGAGAAAGTGAAGAAGAAGTTCTATTTTGTCTCGAAACATCTACGACAGCTAGAGCAACTACCATTAACATTGCTGTCACCTGAACAATTGGAGATTCTGCAGTCGAATTATATAGTACTGCTCCCATATGCTGAGAGGAATAAGCCGTTTCCCCTCATTTCGGAAAGGTTTTGTGACAAACACAATGCAAGGTATCCAGAGTCAATCGAATTCTATGCTCCTTCAAAAATAAAACAAGATGAAGCAGTCAGCAGTGGGGCGGAAAATCATGAAGAAAATGGAAGCTTAATGCCCAAAGAGCCGGAGAGGTATAGTTTGGCAAGTTGAAAAATCATGAAGAAAATGGGCTTTGACCACGAAGGACCTGCTGGTTTAAATTTTGGGAAAGGAATTCAGATTTCAATTGAGGTCAATCAAAGGAAGCGAGAAAAATTCTGAGGTCTTGGGGTAGAATCTTCGGTCGATATGGTGGCAACTGACCAGATAGAAGAAACGGACCTTGATATGATCAGCAAGCCCGAGACAGTCCCAAAGCAAATGGAGGATGGGGGGCAGCCGACGATTGACAACTTAAAAATGATAAATTTATGAATAGAGGAAGAACCACAGAATACTTTCATAAGTGCCAGTCTATCAGAAAAAGAAGCTGATCAATATGTTGGTCTCTTGAAGGAAAATAAAGATGTCTTTGCTTGGACATATACAGAAATGCCAGGTCTAGAGTCGATAATAGCAATACATCGGCTGAATATCTCTAAAGTCAAAAGACCCATTAAGCAAATAGAGAGGCAGTTTCACCTAGACTTGGTTCCCAAGATAGAAGAAGAAATAAGCAAGCTGATAAAGATTGAATTCATTATAGAAGTTAAATATCCCAGGTGGATATCAAATATAGTCTTAGTAAAGAAGAAGAATGGGCAGATCAGGGTTTGTGTTGACTTCAGAGATTTGAATGAAGCATGTTCAAAAGATGATTTTTCGCTGCCGATAACAGAAATATTAATTGACAGTACTACGCAATGATGTCATGTCCTTTATGGATGGCTACACTAGCTACAATCAAATAAGAATGGCACCTAATGATGAGGCGGCGACGGCTTTTAGAACTCCATTGGGGATATATTGTTATAAGGTCATGCCGTTCGGACTCAATAATGCAGGAGCAACGTATCAGAGGGCGATGCAGAACATATTTCAAGACATGATGCATAAGCATGTTGAGGTTATGTGGACGACTTGGTGGTCAGGTCAAGTCATCATGAAGAGCATCATGAACATTTGACATCGGTCTTCCGCCGAATAAAAAAGAAACAGTTGAAGATGAACCCGACTAAATGTGAGTTTGGAGTATCATCGGGAAAATTCCTTGGTTTCGTGGTGAGAGACAGGGGTATCGAAATAGATCCAGAGAAAGTTAGAGCTATTCAGGGTATGCCTCCTCCCAGAATGCTGAAAGAGCTAAAAAGCTTGAAGAGAAAGTTAGCATATATCCGCCGCTTTATCTCAACCTAGTAGGAAGATGCCAACCATTTTCTCATTTGTTAAAGAAAGGAACAAAATTCATATGGGACAAATCTTGCCAAAATGCCTTCGATTCGATAAAAGAATTGTTGAAACAGCCTCCAGTATTAACAGCCCTGTGAAAGGAAGACCCCTTATTTTGTATATATCAGCAGCTGAGAATTCACTAGGAGCCCCGCTGGCTCAAGTGAATGAAAATGGAAAAGAAGCGGCACTTTATTATTTAAGTCGAACATTGATCAGTGCGGAATGCAACTATACACCTATCGAAAAGATATGCCTGACATTGGTGTTTGCAGTTCAAAAATTAAGACATTATTGTTTGTCCCATAACATAACTCTGATATCTCGAGCAGATCCCATTAAGTTTTTGATGATAAGGCCGATGTTGTCAGAAAGGTTGGCAAAGTGGATGTTACTGTTGTCAGAGTATGCGATTACGTATGAACCGGCGAAAGCGGTAAAAGGACAAGCAGTGACAGATTTTTTAGCAGCTCATCCTGTGACAGATTGCGAAGCTATTCTTGATAACTTTCCAAATGACCAAGTCATGATGACAAAACTGCCTAAAGCGTGGCAAATGTTCTTTGATGGGGCGGCTCGGGCAATGGGGGCAGGTGCCGGAGTAATATTCATTACCCCACAGGGCGATTTGTTACCTTATTCTTTCACGTTAGGTACGACGTGTACGAATAACGAAGCTAAATATAACGCCCTCATCATCAGGATGGAGATAGCCAGTGAACTGGGAATAAAACACCTGCAGATTTACGGAGATTTTAAGCTGGTCATAAATCAGGTGACGACAGAATTTGAGATAAGGAAACCGGAACTTCTGCCGTACTGTCGAAAAGCGCAACACTTATTGGAGAAATTTTTGAACGTTGAAGTTAAGCATATACCATGATATGAGAATGCGAATACAGAACTATACAGACTATGATACGGCCTTTACACCTTGCAAGTAACAATCGAAGAAAGTAGATTCCTGCTTTCGGCAGAGATAGTTGATGAAATAATGGAAGCCATACCCGTAGCATGCTTATAAGTGACAATAGATGATTGGTGTCAGCCTTTCATAATCTCCAGTACGATATCTTGCCAGATGATCCAGAAGTAAAATCGCAGATTAAGAAGAAAGTAAAAAGATTCATTTTTTGTAATGAAGAATTATACAAAATATCTTATAATGAAATGTTATTGCGATGTCTAAACAAAGAAGAGGCACGTCAAGTGTTATAAGAGGCACATTTTGGGGAATGCGGGGCACATCAAGTCGGGAAGAATTTGTTCCACCGAGTGCATCGAATGAGACATTACTGGCTGACAATGTTTAAAGACACAATAGATTATGCGAAATGGTGCCATGAGTGTCAAATCCACGGAGACATCATACATGTCCCTCCTGAAGATCTTCATTAGTCAACTACTTCTTGGCCTTTTCCCGCGTGGGGACGTGATGTCATTGGCCTCATAAATCCATCATCCTTTAGAGGGAAACAATATATATTAGAAGCAACGGACTACTTTTCCAAATGGACAGAAGCAGTTGCACTACGAAGCATTAAAGAGAAAGATGTTGTTAGTTTCATTCGGCATGCGATAATATATCGCCATGGTATCCCAAAGAGAATCATTATAAATAACGACACTCCTTTAAAAAATAAGGGGATGGAGAAGTTATGTCAGAAATTCAAGATTCACCAATCATTCTCAACACCCTATTATTCACCAGCCAATGGGTTGGCTGAAGCATTCACTAAGACGATTGTAAAAATACTGAAGAAAACAGCGATCAGGAATAAGCGTGACTGAGATGAAAAACTGTTGGAAGCTTTATGGGCTTATAGAATAACGCATCGTACACCAACACAGGCTACTCCGTATTTGTTAGTTTATGGTGTGGAAGCTGTCGTGCTGATCGAGATATAGGTCACTTCACTAAGGCTGGCGGTGCATCAGTCAATTACAAATGATGAAAACGCAAAGATACGGCTAAAAGAATTGGATTTGCTTGATGAAAAAAGGCTGGCAGCCCAACAACGCTTATAATTAAATCGAGCTCGAGTTTCTGCTGCCTTCGATAAAAAGGTTAAACATCGATCTTTTAGGAAAGGAGATTTGGTTTGATGTTGACAAGGCCGATAGTAGTCACTCGGCGAACATTGGACAAGTTTGACCCTAAGTGGGACGGACCGTATGTGATAACTGAAGTTTACTCTAATGGAGCGTACAGAATAATAGATTAAGATGGACGAGGGATCAGTATACCGATCAATGCTCGCTTCCTCAAGAAATATTACTCCTGACAGTAAGAGAAATTTTGATTTAGAAGATTATCAAGATAATCCTTCTATATCTAAAGGGAGCAATCACAGATAAAAGGATAAAATGATGAAATAGCCTTTAAAGGCACAGCCTTATATTCTATTTTCATGAGCAAAAGAGCTGCGAAAGATAAAGTCATGTACTATCCCTCGTGTGAATGAATAAAAGGCGCAAGTTCTCAAGTAAAAGCTGCTTAAATGTATCAGAAGCATTGATGATGGCCACCGACATCGACGATTATTGTCAAATTCACCAAACATCAATGATCATCGTCGCTAGAATAAGCAACTATCGCTGTCATTATCAATCGCTCATTTTTATCAAAACTGCTATCATCACCAAACTGATACATTATTTAAAATATAACATGAATGTTCTTAGAACATTGTCAGTGATGGTGAAATATCAATTATTGATTCATCAATTTTGGTAGTGGAACAAAATATACAGCCAACTACATATAAAGTTGATGACAACGATGGTAGCTTACTTCTTAAGGCACCATAGTCAAGCCTTACACGACCAACTATGCATGAGACCTATCGCTTTCGTCATTCGGGCAGCAATGAGAAGCCAGTGGCCCTAAAAAGCCCGTGAAGGCCATCATGTGCATGCGCATGCGGGCAGCGAATAGAGCCAGCGACTAAAAGCCCTAAAATGCTAAAAAGTTGTAAAACGGCCAGTTACGAGTGTGACCAATGCCGTTTGTGAGCTCTCCAACAGCATCATGGACGAGGATGAAAATACCCTCCTAGGAATGGGTCCGAACTCACAGATAAAGAAAACCTAGATCCTCGGTTTGATTTCGTTATTAAATTATGAGGAAGGGCATAAACCTACTCATTGATGGACCAATGACCTTGAATTTGGTACCTAAGGTAGCCTGGTAAAGCCCTACAAACTCTAGAGAGTTATTGTGGCCATCCCTATGCGTAAATCCCACTCACAGCCGTGATTGCTCCAACTACTCGAGAGCTTAAACTGTGTGTGGCTATTTAACTAAATTGAAATCTAGTATCGCCTATTAAAATATAAATCACATAAGGGAATCCCATATTGACAATCATAATATGTGGTGATTTTGTTAATAGTTCTTAAATGAGATGTCATGTTGAGCTATTGCATAGGTGAACATGCCCAAAATGATTCATGATGTAGAAATTGATGAAAGAGCAAAATAGCTTGAAACATCTCTAAGAAATTTTGCAAGTTGTTTATATATCATGATACAAAAAGAATATTTACATGAAACATCTACAGATCTTTAGTAATGTTCAATATCTCCAAGTAATGTTGTAACTCTTCTTTCAACTAGGACTGTATTGCAGCAGTTGTGCGCTCGGCTGCAAGGATCATGCTGGCCTGGTCAGGGGCACCGATCAGTTCCGTTCAGTTTGTATGGTACCAATTAATTGATTATTTGTTTCAAGCTCCGCTTTGATCTGACAGATAGTTGCATCTTCTGCTTCTCACTGACTCTTGAGTAATAGAATCTCCTTCTCAAGAAAAGCAATCTGATCACTAATGTTTGCCTTATTTCTGTCGGAAACATTCAATTTCTCATGGAGAGACTGATTAACAATATTATAGTTAGCAAAAACATCATCCGCCTGAGAGAGTTTCTCCTTAAGAAGCACCAATTCCTTCTGAAGATGTAGAATTTTGGGAGCAATGACCATACTCCGCACTGCTTTTAATTTATTCTTGGAGTCATAAAATTGTGATAAGGAAGTGTAAAGAGGCTGAACATCCACATGTGCCAGGCGAGCTGAATGAGCAAGAACTGCTAGAGCACTATCTAAAAAGGGTCATTGAGTTGGATCTTTAAAAGCACCGATGATGACAGATATCACATTTTTGAAGAGCCCCAACATAAGAGGTGGCACCTTTTCTAAAGAGAACTTGTCAAAAGCCGCAGTTACTAAGTTAGATCATTCAGATCCACTGGAGTTGGCACAACTAAAACTAAATGATAAGAAGGGAATATAAGTTCAAAAGAAAATGTATGTATATTTAATGTTGGTATGAAATAAACAAAATATATATATATATATATATATATATATATATATATATATATATATATATATATATATATATATATATATATATATATATATATATACCTGGAGAAGGAGCAGCAGCAGGGGCAACTGGAGCAGAATGAGTTGCAGGAGCTATAGAGCTGGGGACTTCTGTAGTCACAATAGCATTGAAAGAAAGTTCTTAAACTCCTACAGTACTTGAGTCAAGGGTGCTTGGAGTAGGGACATCAATTGGATCAGAAAGAAACTCCAAACTTCGGGCCACCGGTTGAATAGGAGAAGGACGTGCAGTAAGGGACCTGCTAATCTGAACGGGGGCATCAGATGTTTGAGGAATTGATGGCAAAGTTTCTTCTGGACTGGGAAGAAGAGCCATCATTGCCTAAATATCAGAGGATTGAGCCTCTACATCCCCTGAAGTTGATGTTCCACGAGCAGCTACCTTAGCAGCATCCACGATACAAGGGGAATACGAAGCATCAAAAGAAAGGAAAATGTTTCTACCAGGAGTACCACCATATTCTCCATAGTCAAGTTGCTCTTCATTATCCAGAGAAGTCTCCGGAATGGGATGGGAAGTGTCAGGATGAGTGGTCGGAGTATCAGGAAGGGAAGACCTAACTTCAGCATCGCTCTCTTCTCCAATGTTTATCTCAACATCAGTATCTACATTTAGCAAAGCATCTTCTTCATCAGTGAGGCTTGTGGGAGAAGATGTGTCTTCACTTGCAGTGTTTGCAGAATATTCTAATGAGTTGTCTTCTTCCGATACGGTTTCTTTTCCTTTATTAATAGTCTTCACAGGAAGAAGATGTGCACCTTGGGAGGGAGAAGGAATTGGTTGTGCCAAAACCACAGGAGATAGTGACTTAGCACGAGAGCGGGTCATGGGGAAAGTAGTAATGACAATTCGATGTATAGCTAGAGAAGTTGTGGCAGTGGCACGATTGGCTGCGATTTCTGTAAGATCCATGGTAGGAACAATCATGGTAGCTGCATGTTCGACAGGCTGGGAAGTTGCAGGAGGGACAGGTTCTATGGCCAGAGGAATAACATGAGCAGAACTTGAGGGTTGATTTTCTCCTACGGGAGTAGGGGAAGGCAGAATACCCCCTGTAGTTTCAAATTCATTGTGAGGATGGCTGATCTTTCTCTCAGATTTATTAGATCCAAAGGGGAACCAAAAGCAATCCAGCCTTCAAGAGTGTTCGGGGGCTTTATCTCTCTAATAGGCTCTTCTATAGAAATTTTTCGATGAAGTTGCCCTGGGATGGCGGCTTGATCTTTCTCATAAAAGTATTCGATCCCTTGTTCCGGTCTGTAATTCCTCAAACACAGGGGAGGAACCCAGATAGGGCGATCTACTGAGAAGCAATTGCGTACTAAATGGTAAAGATGACTCCACCATCGCATCCAAGAATATGAAGCTGTCACTCTGTGATTATACCCTGGGAGGATGAATCGGGAGCCAAAATTTCTAGTCAGGAGCTGCTTCCATATCAGAGCCCAATTGTAAGGACCAACTCTGTAGCTCCTCATTGTTCTGCTAACTTCTTCACTTACTTGGGGTATCTGCCATTTAGGAATTAAGAGATACTAATCAAATGAAGTTCCTCCCTGAAGTTTGGACGGTTTGGATTGCAGTTAAGCTCCAAGCGTTGGTTGTCCAGCGTGTGGAAGTCGAACTGCGTCCATTTTCTCTGTTGTTTGCGGAAGGATTTCGGACAAGAATATGTCTGGTTTCTTGGTCAGGTTAGGAGTGAAAAAAGGCAGGGTTTGGTTAGTTTAGATCCGTGGCCATCATGGACAGTTCAGATCGTCCGGAGTGATGACAATGGTGAGCCACAACGTCTCCAAGCAGACGTTGTTTGTTCATTTGGTGCGGCATATGGACCACTTGCAACTATTGTTGTGGGCACGTGTGCATGCGTGGACACACATGGATAACACGGTCATGATCAGATTGAGCCTCCTAATGCGATGGACGGTTCAGATCATCAAAAGGGATGATCATGACGACCCACAGTGTCACAAACGGATGATGCCGGTTCGAACAGTGAAATCTATGAAAAAAGAGGTTTCTTCCTTCGGCCGGGAGGCATCGGATCAAAGGGGACTTGACCCGATCCTTAGTTCAGTGCACCGCTGGTGCACAAGCATTGTCCACACTCAGGACCAATTGTGGGGCCCATAAAGATGTTTTTGAGGGATCTATTCCGTCCATTCATTTTGTCAGTCCTAGGTATGGCCCGCTTTAGAGTACCAGGTGATCACGATTCTTAGGTGGTCCTTATCACGTGGATTGTTGGTTTTGACTACAGATCTCGTTGATCTAAGGGCTGAAATTTAACGTGCACGATTAATTCATGATGTATAGGCATGTATAAGGTTTCTCATCAAACGGATCACATGAACCTTATGATCTAGAATTCAAGGTCTAGTTAATGGCATTTTTATAATTATTATTAATCTAAGAGTTTTGTGAAATCTAATGGTTCTACATGGTTATATGCACCTTTCTAAACAATCCTTACAAACGGTCTTATATCTAGATCATTACGAATAGGGAGCTATTCACCAATTCATTCAAGGGAAGGTACCTATATCAAATCACGTGATGGATGGTCTTGTCTTAAAATTAACTGTCAGATGGCTTGGTCTATTGCATGGAGGTCATCCCCAACGGTTAGATTCGTGTCAGGGAATAGATGTAAGGTTAGGCTACTTAGATTGGTATCGTACTCATGTAAGTATTACTTTAAATTCCATGGTAACACTCGTGAACTTTCAATACTCGGGTATTGAACTATTTGGGGTGTTACACAAGTGACGGGGTTCTACTAGACAGACAGTGACGGGGTTGCTGGACAAAGTGACAGGATTTCACTAGATAAAGTGAAAGGGATTCTAGACAAAGTGATAATGTTCTCTTAGACAAAATGATGTAATTATTGGGCAAAGTAACAGGGTTCCATTAGAAGAAATGACGATGTTCAACTTGATAAAGTAATGGGCTTGCCAAATAAATTGATAGGGTTTTGCGTGATAAAATGACGAGTTTTCGAATAAAGTGACTTGGTTCCACTAGACAAAGTGACGATGTTACTGCGTAAAGTGACAGGATTTCACTAGATAAAGTAGCGGCTTGTCAAATAAAGTGACGGGGTTCAATAGACAAAATGACGGGTTCATTTGACAAAGTGATAGGGTTCCATTAGATAACTTAATGTGTCTATTTTATATAATCATCATGGTGAATCCTCAAAGTTTCAATGGCGGATGTCTCTCTTCCAAATATTTTTTTTGGTGTGGCTCACATGAATCTCGTGTTAACACTACAAGAAAGAGGGTTTTTAGCGACGAAACAAATTTTCGTCGCCAAAAGTGGACTTTTAGCGACGATTTTTTTAGCGACGAAAATTTTCGCCGCTAAAAATCGTAGATGAGACTTTTAGCGACGAAACTTTTCGTCGCTAAAGCCCGCAACCAACTTTTTCAAAAAAATGACTGGATTACTTTTAGCTATGAAACTTTTCGTAGCTAAAAATAATGGATGAGACTTTTAGCGGCGAACATGTTCGTCGCTAAAAGCCGCAACCAACTTTTTCGTAAAATACTAATGGATTACTTTTAGCTACGAAAAGTTTCGTAGCTAAAAATCGTAGCTAAGACTTTTAGCGACGAAACATTTCGCCGCTAAAGGTTGCAAACAGTTTACTTGTAGCTACGAAAATTTTCGTAGCTAAATATCGTAGATGAGATTTTTAGCCGCGAAAAGTTTCGTCGCTAAAGGCTGCAACAAACTTTTCCACACATTTGAATGGATTACTTTTAGCTACGAAAATATTCGTAGCTATAAATCGTGGTTGAGACTTTTGGCGACGAAAACGTTCGCCGCAAAAGGCTGCAGACGATTTACTTTTAGCTCCGAAAAATTTCGTAGCTAAAAATAATGGATGAGACTTTTAGCGGCGAACATTTTCATCGCTAAAAGCCGCAACCAACTTTTTCGTAAAATACTAATGGATTACTTTTAGCTACGAAAAGTTTCGTAGCTAAAAATCGTAGCTAAGACTTTTAGCGACGAAACGTTTCGCCGCTAAAGGTTGCAAACAGTTTACTTGTAGCTACGAAAATTTTCGTAGCTAAATACCGTAGATGAGATTTTTAGCCGCGAAAAGTTTCGTCGCTAAAGGCTGCAACAAACTTTTCCACACATTTGAATGGATTACTTTTAGCTACGAAAATATTCGTAGCTATAAATCGTGGTTGAGACTTTTGGCGACGAAAACGTTCGCCGCAAAAGGCTACAGACGATTTACTTTTAGCTACGAAAATTTTCGTTGCTAAATATCGTAGATGAGATTTTTAGCCACGAAAAGTTTCGTCGCAAAAGGCTACAAACAATTCGAGATTTGTAGCGACGAAAAGTTTCGTTGCCAAAGGCTACAAACAATTTTTCAAAAAATTACTTTTAGCTACGAAACGATTCGTAGCTAAAAACCACTTTTAACGACGAAAATGTTCGTCGCTAAAAGCTACAACAATTTTAAAAACATGAATGAGACTTTTAGCGAGGAAAATATTCGTCGCTAAATACTTTTACCTACGAAATATTATATAACAGGTGTTATATAATATATTTTATCATATTCACATTTACATCCATCTAAACCCAAACTATGTAAATTCATCCAAACATAAACTACATTCATCCAAACATAAACTGTATCCATCCAAACACAAACAATCTTATGGAAAAAAAACAAATGAAAAGAGAGAGAACATATAAGAAGTGATCCAGACAAATGAAAAGAAATCAGGTTTAGGTTATAGGTTATAGGTTATAGCTTTAGGGAATTGAGAATAGGTTAAGGTTTAGGTTTAAGAAATCAGGTTCTGGTTCAGGTTTGGTATCGGGTTTAGGTTTGGGTTTTCAAGTTTAGGTTTAGGTTTAGGTTAGGGAGTTGAGATTAGGATTAGGTGTAGGTTTAAGTTTAAGGATTTGAGATTACATTTAGGTTTTAGGTTTAAGTTATATGTTTAGGTTTAGGTTATAAGTATAGGTTATAGGTTTAGGTTTAAGTTAGGTTATAGGTTAAGGTTTAGGGAATTGAGAATAGGTTAAGGTTTAGGTTTAAGTTAGGTTATAGGTTAAAGTTTAGGGAATTGAGAATAGGTTACGGTTTAGGTTTAGGAAATCGGTTTCGGGTTCGGGACCGGGTTTAGGTTTGGGTTTTCAAGTTTAGGTTTAGGTTTAGGATAGGGAGTTGTGATTAGGATTAGGTGTAGGTTTAGGTTTAGGCATTTGAGAATACATTAAAGGAAAAGGTTTAGGTTTTGGTATTTGATAATAGGTTTAGGTTATAGGTTTAGGTTTAGGGATAGGGACTTGAGAATAGGTTTAGGTTATAGGTTTAGGTTTAGGTTAAGCTTATAGGTTTATGTTTAGGTGAAGGTTATAGGTTTAGGTTAGGTTAGGTTATAGGTTTTTGGTTAAGGTTTAGGTTATAGTTATAGGTTTTGGGATTTGAGGATAGGTTTAGGTTAGGTTATAGGTTATAGCTTTGGGGAATTGAGAATAGGTCAAGGTTTAGGTTTAGGAAATCGGGTTCGGGTTCGGGTTTAGGCTAGGGAGTTGAGATTAGGATTAGGTGTAGGTTTAGGTTTAGGCATTTGAGAATACATTAAGGTTTAGGTTTAGGTTTTGGGATTTGAGAATAGGTTTAGGTTATAGGTTTAGGTTTAGGGATAGGGACTTGAGAATAGGTTTAGGTTTAGGTTAAGGTTATAGGTATAGGTTTAGGTGAAGTTTATAGGTTTAGGTTAGGTTAGGTTATAGGTTTTTGGTTAAGGTTTAGGTTATAGTTATAGGTTTTGGGATTTGAGAATAGGTTTAGGTTAGGTTATAGGTTATAGCTTTAGGGAATTGAGAATATGTCAAGGTTTAGGTTTAGGAAATTGGGTTCGGGTTCGGGACCGGGTTTAGGTTTGGGTTTTCAAGTTTAGGTTTAGGTTTAGGCTAGGGAGTTGAGATTAGGATTAGGTGTAGGTTTAGGTTTAGGCATTTGAGAATACATTAAGGTTTAGGTTTAGGTTTTGGGATTTGAGAATAGGTTTAGGTTTAGGGATAGGGATTTGGGTATAGGTTTAGGTTATAGGTTTAGGTTTAGGTTAAGGTTATAGGTTTAGGTTTAGGTGAAGTTTATAGGTTTAGGTTAGGTTAGGTTATAGGTTTTTGGTTAAGGTTTAGGTTATAGGTATAGGTTTTGGGATTTGAGGATAGGTTTAGGTTATAAGTATAGGTTTAGGTTAGGTTATAGGTTATAGCTTTAAGGAATTGAGAATAGGTCAAGGTTTAGGTTTAGGAAATCGGGTTCGGGTTCGGGACCGGGTTTAGGTTTGGGTTTTCAAGTTTAGGTTTAGGTTTAGGATAGGGAGTTGTGATTAGGATTAGGTGTAGGTTTAGGTTTAGGCATTTGAGAATACATTAAAGGAAAAGGTTTAGGTTTTGGTATTTGATAATAGGTTTAGGTTATAGGTTTAGGTTTAGGGATAGGGACTTGAGAATAGGTTTAGGTTATAGGTTTAGGTTTAGGTTAAGCTTATAGGTTTATGTTTAGGTGAAGGTTATAGGTTTAGGTTAGGTTAGGTTATAGGTTTTTGGTTAAGGTTTAGGCTATAGTTATAGGTTTTGGGATTTGAGGATAGGTTTAGGTTAGGTTATAGGTTATAGCTTTAGGGAATTGAGAATAGGTCAAGGTTTAGGTTTAGGAAATCGGGTTCGGGTTCGGGACCGGGTTTAGGTTTGGGTTTTCAAGTTTAGGTTTAAGTTTAGGCTAGGGACTTGATATTAGGATTAGGTGTAGGTTTAGGTTTAGGGATTTGAGAATAGGTATAGGTTATAGGTTTAGGTTTAGGTTTAGGGATTTGAGAATAGGTTTGGGTTATAGTTATAGGTTTAGGTTAGGTTATAGGTTATAGCTTTAGGGAAATGAGAATAGGTCAAGGTTTAGGTTTAGGAAATCGGGTTCGGGTTCGGAACCAGGTTTAGGTTTGGGTTTTCAAGTTTAGGTTTAGGTTTAGGCTAGGGAGTTGAGATTAGGATTAGGTGTAGGTTTAGGTTTAGGCATTTGAGAAGCTTTTAAGGTTTAGGTTTAGGTTTAGGGATTTGAGAATAGGTTTGGGTTATAAGTTTAGGTTTAGGTTTAGGGATTTGAGAATAGTTTTAGGTTATAGGTTTAGGTTTAGGTTAAGCTTATAGGTTTAGGTTTAGGTGAAGGTTATTGGTTTAGGGTAGGTTAGGTTATAGGTTTTTGGTTAAGGTTTAGGTTATATTTATAGGTTTTGGGATTTGAGGATAGGTTTAGGTTAGGTTATAGGTTATAGCTCTAGGGAATTGAGAATAGGTCAAGGTTTAGGTTTAGGAAATCGGGTTCGGGTTCGGGACCGGGTTTAGGTTTGGGTTTTCAAGTTTAGGTTTAGGTTTAGGCTAGGGAGTTGAGATTAGGATTAGGTGTAGGTTTAGGTTTAGGTTTAGGGATTTGAGAATAGGTTTGGGTTATAGTTATGGGTTTAGGTTAAGTTATAGGTTATAGCTTTAGGGAAATGAGGATAGGTCAAGGTTTAGGTTTAGGAAATTGGGTTCGGGTTCGGAACTGGGTTTAGGTTTGGGTTTTCAAGTTTAGGTTTAGGTTTAGGCTAGGGAGTTGAGATTAGGATTAGGTGTAGGTTTAGGTTTAGGCATTTGAGAATACATTAAAGGAAAAGGTTTAGGTTTTGGTATTTGATAATAGGTTTAGGTTATAGGTTTAGGTTTAGGGATAGGGACTTGAGAATAGGTTTAGGTTATAGGTTTAGGTTTAGGTTAAGCTTATAGGTTTATGTTTAGGTGAAGGTTATAGGTTTAGGTTAGGTTAGGTTATAGGTTTTTGGTTAAGGTTTAGGCTATAGTTATAGGTTTTGGGATTTGAGGATAGGTTTAGGTTAGGTTATAGGTTATAGCTTTAGGGAATTGAGAATAGGTCAAGGTTTAGGTTTAGGAAATCGGGTTCGGGTTTGGGATCGGGTTTAGGTTTGGGTTTTCAAGTTTAGGTTTAAGTTTAGGCTAGGGACTTGATATTAGGATTAGGTGTAGGTTTAGGTTTAGGGATTTGAGAATAGGTATAGGTTATAGGTTTAGGTTTAGGTTTAGGGATTTGAGAATAGGTTTGGGTTATAGTTATAGGTTTAGGTTAGGTTATAGGTTATAGCTTTAGGGAAATGAGAATAGGTCAAGGTTTAGGTTTAGGAAATCGGGTTCGGGTTCGGGACCGGGTTTAGGTTTGGGTTTTCAAGTTTAGGTTTAGGTTTAGGCTAGGGAGTTGAGATTAGGATTAGGTGTAGGTTTAGGTTTAGGCATTTGAGAAGCTTTTAAGGTTTAGGTTTAGGTTTAGGGATTTGAGAATAGGTTTGGGTTATAAGTTTAGGTTTAAGTTTAGGGATTTGAGAATAGTTTTAGGTTATAGGTTTAGGTTTAGGTTTAGGTTAAGCTTATAGGTTTAGGTTTAGGTGAAGGTTATTGGTTTAGGGTAGGTTAGGTTATAGGTTTTTGGTTAAGGTTTAGGTTATAGTTATAGGTTTTGGGATTTGAGGATAGGTTTAGGTTAGGTTATAGGTTATAGCTTTAGGGAATTGAGAATAGGTCAAGGTTTAGGTTTAGGAAAT
Source organism: Magnolia sinica (assembly GCF_029962835.1). Taxonomy (NCBI): domain Eukaryota; kingdom Viridiplantae; phylum Streptophyta; class Magnoliopsida; order Magnoliales; family Magnoliaceae; genus Magnolia; species Magnolia sinica. The sequence goes on along the minus strand of NC_080585.1, from coordinate 38,378,327 downwards.
TGGGTTCGGGTTCGGGTTTAGGCTAGGGAGTTGAGATTAGGATTAGGTGTAGGTTTAGGTTTAGGCATTTGAGAATACATTAAGGTTTAGGTTTAGGTTTTGGGATTTGAGAATAGGTTTAGGTTATAGGTTTAGGTTTAGGGATAGGGACTTGAGAATAGGTTTAGGTTTAGGTTAAGGTTATAGGTATAGGTTTAGGTGAAGTTTATAGGTTTAGGTTAGGTTAGGTTATAGGTTTTTGGTTAAGGTTTAGGTTATAGTTATAGGTTTCGGGATTTGAGAATAGGTTTAGGTTAGGTTATAGGTTATAACTTTAGAGAATTGTGATTAGGATTAGGTGTAGGTTTAGGTTTAGGCATTTGAGAATACATTAAGGTTTAGGTTTAGGTTTTGGGATTTGAGAAACTAATTCAAATGGTGAGGAATAAGGCATGAGCAGAGGGATCGATAGTTGAAGCGTACATTGATAATGAGTGCCTTACATTTTTCTTCATGTATCTTCGTGGCATAGAGACTAGATTCAACCGAGAAGATCAGAATTTCAATGAAGGGTAAGAGCATGAAGAAGGACTCGTATCTGTATTTGCAGATAACATTCGTCCTTTAGGATCCCCGACGTTTCAGGATATGGACCTTGGGGATCTAGCAAAGGCGCGGTGATATGTGTTACATAATTGTGAAGAAATAGAGTCGTACTTGCAATAAGTCTTGCCTCGATTATTATTTTCTCTATATACGATGATCTTAATGTTTCTTACTGACGACGTGCCATTTATGTCTAGCGAACACATAAACGAGATGAAGTCCAAATTCCTCACAAATTATGATAGAATGCATCAAAATCAGTTTCCATAATGGTTCGCCAAACGTGTAAGATTTCATATTGTATCTCACCACACTTAGAATTTTCGTTGTAGTGCACATTATTTCAACCTAAGAAAATCCCTAAACAATTATATTCTGTACATGATAATAGATGACGACGTGTGGCTCTGATAGACGTGTATCTAGATATATAGGTTGTATTGTAAGCAAGATTCGGTTCCATACCAAAGAACGTGAGAAGTACAGGACCACACAAAATAGTGGGGTGGTTGTGAAGGGAACAAATGAGGAGGACATTTTAAGAAATATTATTGAGTTGAGTTATTATATGAGAAAGAGGATGTACTTATTTAGATGTGATTGGTGAGACATTGGAAATAAGAAGTTGGGAATACAGACTGACAGCTACTTTACGAGCGTAAATTTATCTCGGAAGTGGTTTAAGGACGACCCATTTGTCCTCGCCAACCAAGCTGAACTAGTATTTTACCTCGCTGATACCAAGTTAGGCGGCTCTTGGCACGTGGTGCAGAAAATAAAGCCCAGGAATGTATTTGACATTCCCATACCAGAAGTTGAAGATAGCGAGGACAGGAGAAATGACACGTTTATGGTTGAAGAAGCATATCAAGAAGACATGACATCTAGGAATACAGGGACTGATTCAAGTGTTGATATTGATGTGGTGCAATTAGATAGAGATGATGTGCCACCTGATCGTGTTGATGCCTCAATAATACGTGATATTGTTACAGATGATAGCGGTTTCATTGATGACGACGTTGCGTACAATGAGGATAAAATACTGATCAGTGATAGTGATGATGAAGAAATAGCTCTAAGCGATAGTGATAAAGACGACGATTATTAAATGTACACATGATTTACATGTCATTTTTCAATTCGAATAATTTATGTATTCCATATATACGTGAAAATTATAAGTCATGATTAATTCTTTTTATTGACTTGTTTATAATCTACATTTGCAGTTGAGTCAATTTCTGATCATGTCCTCAAACCGGAGCGTAGCAGAATCACGCAACATACTTCATCAGTTGTTGCAGATGGATGTTTCGGTCCTATCTTCTTCTGGTAGGGCCATAGAGATACCCGGTCTGGTCGATGAGTGTAGAGTAGAATATATCGACGATGACTCAGATGAAAGATTATGCTATCTCAAAGAAATTCCAGAGCTGATGGAGATATATAACCGCGGGAAACGAGATATGGAAGATGCGACACTGTCACTTGCACATCTGAATGGAGTCCCAAGAGACCAGATATCTCCTATTGTGACTGGCATGTTGGCTATAAATATGTCGAGTGCTTCGCACAAAATGACATATGCTTCTGAATCATATGATAGCTTATGCAGGGAGTACTTCAGATAGTTTACTTCAAAGTTGTTTCGTATTACAATGAAATATGTGTATTTAATATAGAATGACAATGTATAATGGAATTTTCAATGGTTATATATAATGTTTACGATTTTATTATATTTTGCTTGCATTATAGTGTAATGGTCTAATCATATTTTAATTATCTCTCTAAGCATAAACACATGCATTGTACCGTCAACACTACTTGTACAATGTTTTAGTATATTCCACTTGTATTGACATTATTTAAATTTATAAGTTCGTAGCTCGCATATATTCAGTGATGGCACCAGGTGGGACAGTACGTCGTTTGCGCACTGGATCTACCCCTTCTACTCGTGAAGTGACGGAGCCATCATCGCCGTCACATGTTGCATCGCAGGTGTCTGATCCCTCAGTCGCTCATACACCGGGCACTGTATGTAAGTCTAGGCATATATTTCTTTTAATAATTTCTGTTTATGTTTAAACTTATATATTTCTTTTGCAACAGCGTTGTCAACCAACCGATGAGGACGTGGACCCACGCGTGGGTTGCTTTTAGAGTGACTTATGCGAGAGGGTAGGGTGACGGTAGAGTTCCCACAGGATTGCATTAAACCTGTTGGGAACAATGGCAGATTGTTTATGTCGGATGTCGGTGTCTTATGCCGATCTCTGATCCCCCCACCACCCCCCGTTGGGGAGACGGGATAGATGATGTACGGCAGCTCATCCGTCAGCGCCTTCAGGTAAATTTTAGTTTTTTAAAATTTATTTTATAAAAGTTTATTTACAGTTAAGTTATTTTCTTAATAAGTTTATTATCTTAATCTATTATTTATAAAACTGCAGGATAAATTTGACTTGGATTTGAGTGTTCCGCATATCTCCCATGCCATCGACGACATGATGAAGGAGTGGTTCAAGGATTACCGCAGTAAGTTACACCGGCAATACAAGTGGTGCATGAGCTACGAGGAGGCCGTACAGTCCGCACCACTGCACGTGACCGATGAGGACTGGCGGATACTCTGCGATAGGTTTTTGTCTGATTCTTTTCAGGTAATATTTACATATTTATGATATCTTAACGTAATAATTAAATTCACAATTAATAACAATGTATTATGAATAACATGTTCAGAAGAGGAGCAAAATAAATTCTGACAATAGAGGAAAGTTAGAAGTGAACCACGTAGCTGGTTCAAAGTCATTTGTACGACTTCGTCACGACATGGTAAGAAAGTACTGGTAATTATTACGTTTATATATTCTTTCCATGCATTTATATTAATTCTATTGTCTTTTCGATTGCGCAGCGAGATTCCATCACTGGCCAGGAGCCCGGACCAGTAGACTTCTACAAAGGGACTCACTGTCGGCAGTCGACAGGATCTTGGGTACATCCTAGAGCCAGCGAGATTTGGGTAAAGATCCTTACATTGTAAAATTTATTTGCATTAAATTATAATAATGTCATTTATTATGAAAATTCATATGTTTTCATTACAGGATGAGATGAACACCTTACGCAGTCAGCCCACTCCCGATGGTACTCGCGGAGTGAGCCGAGATCCCGAGTCATGTGCTTGACATCCGCTCGGATAATGCATGGGTTTGGCCATGGTGCTAAGCTCATGGCACCCGCTAGAGCTACCTTCAGCCGATCCATCGTTGTTGGCGACAATGCCGTATGCCGAGCTGGTACCGCAGAGAGAGAGGTTCAGCAAATATGAGTCGTCGTTGATGACATCAAAGATCTGCTGGACAGGCAGAGGGAGGAGCATGAGAGGAAGATGATGGATCAGCTGGCGAGGCAGAAGGAGGAGCAGGAGAGGAGGATGGACGATCAGTTGACGAGGCAGAGGGAGGAACCAGAGAGGAGGATGGAGGAGATGCGGGTGGAGCATGAGCAACGGATGATGGAGATGTTTCAAGTTATCGCTGCACGCTTACCCACCGAGCGCCTCCGCCTTCATCTGTGTGATTTTTTTTTATATTTGTTTATTATGTTAAGTTTTGAATGAATGTGGTGCGGATTAGATTGTTTGTGTTTGGATGAATGTAGTTTATGTTTGGGTTTGAATTAATTTAATTAGATAGATGTGAATGTGAATATGATGAAATATATATACAATAGGTGTATATCAGGATGAATATGATGAAATATATTGTTAACAGGTGTATATCAGGAATTTTGAGCGCAAATTTAAGAAGTATATTAAAAAAAAAGACTTTTAGCAACGAAAAATTTTGTAGCTAAAAGTATCGTAATTTTTAGCAGCGAAAATATTCGCTGCTAAAAAGGATTGTAAAGGTTTTTAGCGACGAAAATATTGGTCGTAAAAAATGGAAATACTTTTAGCAGCAAAAATTTTCGCTGTTAAAAGTCTTGGAACGAATTTTTAGCAGCGAAAATGTTCGCTGCTATTTGCAACGAAAATTATCGTCGCTAAAAAGGAACGAATTTTTAGCAGCGAAAATTTTCGCTGCTAAAAAAACTGTACAAGACTTTTAGCAGCGAAAAGTTTCGCTGCTAAAAAGTTTTGTATAGTTTAGAAATACTTTTAGCAGCAAAACTTTTCGCTGCTAAAAGTCTTGTAAAGTATTTTAGCAGCGAAAAATTTCGCTGCTAAAAGGCTTCGAAAGTTTTTTTGCGACGAAAATTTTCGTCGCTAAAACAGAAGATTTTGGCAGCGAAACATTTCGCTGCTAAAAAGTCTTGCACAGTTTTTTTTGGCGACGGATAGTTGCGTCGCTAAAAGTATAAAATTTTAGCAGCGAAAAATTATGTTTTTTGCAACGAAAATATTTGTCGCTAAAAACTTAATAATACTTTTAGCGGCGAAAATTTTCGCTGCTAAAAGTGTTTTATAGTTTTTTTGGCGACGAAAATATTCGTCGCTAAAACTAACGAATTTTTAGCAGCGAAAAGTTTCGCTGCTAAAAGTCTCGTAAAGAGACTTTTAGCGACGAAAATTTTCGTCGCTAAAAGTCTTTCTTCAGCGACGATTTCATTTTTTCATTGTTAAATTGCATGCACGTCGGTCTTTTAGCGACGAAGTTGGCGACGAAAATTTTCGTCGCTAAATGGTTTTAGCTACGAAAATCTGACTTTTAGCAATGAAAATTTTCGTCGCTAAAAGTGGTATTTCTTGTAATGTAACCTTTTTTTTTTTTTTTTTTTTTTAAAAAAAAATTCGGGCCTAAATGATTACACATTTAATTGTCAGAGTGGATTTTACATATACATTATGGTGAGGCCCTGCCAAAAAAATTCAATCCCCCATACTTCTCCAATTGTAAAGAGAGTTTATTTATATATATATATATATATATATATATATATATATATATATATATGTATGGGGCGCATGACTCTTGATTTTTCTGAGGCCCACTGTGATGTTTATGTAATATCCACTATAATTATTGGCTACTAAGCCTCATATTGAGCCTAGAGATACGCATTAAAGGAAATAGTTGAGAGATAGATGTCCACCTTTTATTTTAAAGGGTCAAACATTATACTTACATCAAAATCCACTTCAGCTACTAGATTATTTAAAAATAAAAATAAAAATTGACTTGTGTGGGCCACACCACATACAAAAGTTGAGAGGGGTTACCCTCCATTAAAACATTCATAATTATTTTTTGGGTCCACTGAGATGTGGTTCACAAATCCAGCCCATCCATTATGTGTATGCCACTTGGATGAGGGGCCATACCAAGTTTCAGCTACATCTAAAACTAAGGTGGGCTCCACTGGAGCTTTGGATTTAACTCATTCTTTGGACATTGCCCCAATGATCTCTCCAAATGGAAGGAAGGTGTGGATACAAAACATACATCATGGTGGGGCCCAAGAATGAGAGGTATATAAATCTCAGGTGGACCACACCACATGAAAACAATAGTGATTGAATATCCATCATTAAAATCCTCCTAAGGCCCACTGTACTGTTTATTTGGCATCTAATTTGTTTTAGTAGGTCATACGGGCCTAGATGAAGCGGAAAAACAAAAATCATCTCAATCCAAAACTTTTATGGCTCCCAAAATATTTTTAATGGTTGGCGCTCATTCAACACCGTTTCCTGTAATGTGGTCCACTTAAGATTTGGATATATCTTATTTTTGGTCTCGTACCGTAAAATGATCTGTTAAAATAGATGGACAACATGGATGAAATGAATACATCATGGTGGGGACCACAAAGCACCAACCACTAACCATTAGATGGTGTCTGGGGGAGTAGCCAATCCGTTCCCCTTATTTGTTGGTCTTTTTAATCTTTGGATATGATCAAAAGCCTATTGAGTTAACTCTGAGGGCATCGAAATTTATTTAGCTTATCAACACCATCTATCCATTTTACCAAGAACTTTTAGGGCACTTGATTAGTAATTTACAAAAAAAAAAAGTAAAATTATACGGATATAAATCATAGGTGGACTACACCACAAGAAAAATATTGAGATTCTGAATGGCAAGCTTATGTTCCATCAGCAATCCAGCTTATGAAACTGTTGACTGTTTTAAGATCAAGCTTAGAAATGACAAGCTCATGAAAGGGTCTGGACAATGCCTATGATGAGAATATCTAAATCTGAAATTTTATTCATGTGCAACAATTCATTAATGAATGTATTTCAAAGAACATTGGGTGCTTCTGCTTGCAAGCAAATCACCTTGTCTATCAAACTAGAGAAAGTATGTAAGTTTGGAAATAAGATGATAATCACATTTTATTATAGATTAATTCAACCCCTTGTTATCATCTTTCTTTTCATAAGCTAGGCTACTGTCCATTTTTTGCAAAATTTTCTGACGTTCGTTCACTCATCCACATGCTGATGTTGCATGGCGTGAAAGCTGCCCTAACCATTCATCTCAACCATTTGTGTTGGTCCTGATTATTTTGCCTGATTCATGGATGTTGCATGGCCTGAAAGCTTCAGATTTGGTGTTGGTGTTCCATCCATTAGTAGGGAATGTTCTTTTGGGACATTATAATGATATGCCAATGCCTTAAATATATACCACTGTGACAATGTACGTAAGGGCCCACCTATGTGAAACCAAAACTGCTGATGTCATGCCTGCAAGACTGCTGGAATACTTCAGTCTTGGGAGTTGGCGCACTTCTTTCTCCCATAGATTTCAAAATTTTAATGTTTCTTTCTTTAACAGGTTCCCTTGAGCTTCAGCTTCAAGAATGATTGCCTCGGAGAATCGGATACTGGAAACTAATTCAAATGGTACAGCAATCAATTCACTAGTGGTCTTTGATTTTTTTTCTTTTTTCTTTTATCTAATTTAACTTGTTTTCTGTGTAACTCATGAACTAAGATGCTTTATTAACCTTCTCACACACACATTCATTCACCTACAAATTGAAACAAACGACTCTAGATGTGAAGGCAAGAAAAAGCGGTGCCTTAATCACCTGCAACAAGCAGAAAATTATTTTTCACTTTCCCAGTTACAGCAAGGGTATGTCACAAGTACAACATTTACACTTACAATTGAAGCTAAGAATCCAGGTGTGGTACGAATGACGAGATTCTATATTTTTTAATTTTATTCTATTTTTCCTATTTGAACTGGGCTTGAAGATTTTCCTTCATTTATCTTTCTAAAATAAACGAGGTATAACTCAATCTCAAGTGGACCACATTAGAAGAAACAGTGTAGAATGAACATTGACCATTAAAAACGTTTTGGGGACTATAAAAGTTTTGGATCATTAATACTCAGACTAAAGGCACGGGCCTGGCGCAAGTCCGACATAGGCCTAGAATAGTAGACCCAAACTCAGGCACAGTAAAAATTGGTTTGGTCCAAGACTGATCCAGGCCGAAAATTGTTGAAAATCTCTATTTTCTCACTTGAATTTTCATAATCCATCCATTGATCAAGTGGGCCACACATTTGACTGGCAGTGGAATATCCATTTACCCGACGTATCTGACCCGAGTAGGATTTGGATATTCTGCTTACACAATTATCCGAGGTCATTTCCATAATTTATCAACATAATAATATTACTAACTTGATTGTTAAATACTAATATATGTTTGGTGGACATCTATTGGACACCCCACTGCTAAAAACTTCTTGGGCCACTGTTTACTTTGGTGTGGGCCACTTCAACATTCAATCCGCCTCATTTTTTGGCTCATGCCTCAAAATTCCATGCTAAAGTAGATGGCTGGCACGGATATGTCATATACATCATGGTGGGCCCACGAATAATTATAAATGTTTTAATGGAGGGTAACCCCTCTCAACTTTTGTATGTGGTGTGGCCCACACAAGTGATAGATTGATTTAATTTTTAATCCCTGGGCCCACCATGGCATGGTGCATCTGACTGATGGGGTAGATGTTTGACACACATCATGGTGGGGCCCACAGAGCCATACCACACCCACACCAAAATTAGGGCGCGCTCGCTTAAAATTGGGCGCCCAAAAAAATTCCCAAAGATTCGGGCGGGCGCTGTCTCACCCAAAACCATCTTCCATCTCTCTGTCGCCCTAATCCCCTCCCTCTCCCCTCTCTCTTTATCTCTCTCTCTCTCTCACGCGGCTGCCTTCGGCTCTCTCCAGCCGCAGCAACGAGATAACCCATCCTCTCTCTCACGCGGCTGCCTTCGGCTCTCTCCAGCCGCAGCAACGAGATAACCCATCAGGTATCTCGATCTCTGTCCCTCTCTCTCTCTCTCTCACGCTTTGCGAGTTATTATCATTATTTTTTTACTGGTTATGGTGGGGATTTAGTAGATTTCTAGCATAGCTTTTTACGCATTTTTTTTGGCTGGGTTGCGTACATGCTTTAGCTTTTGAATTTCTCACGGTTTCACCCCCAAAATCTGATACAACAGCCCAAATTTTCTGATTTTTGAGCAAATATCCTCCTTGGATTTCATTTCTCCACTCCTCCAGATTTCATTTCCGAGCAGAAAAGATAGGTTCCACCGTAGTTGGGCATAACCCACAGTACTATCTGATCTGGGTGTTATTGGGGCCATCTGAAATCCATGGTGACCCCTTCCTATCCAATGGTCCACGTGCCTACGTGACCCGAGGTGGCCCACCTATAGTATTAATTTCTAGAGTTATGGCTTTGATACATCTAATGTATGGCTTTGATGACATAAGAACAACACAGTGGACCTCACATTTCATCTAGAAATTTCAATGGTGGGTGTTAGGATCAAGGCCTAACCTTGGGGATGCATCTAATGGACGGTTTGATGGCATGTCCACATCACGGTGGGCTCCACACAGCTCTAATGTATGAGCAAACTGTTGACTGTTTTTTGTTTTTTGGGTGGTTGTGGTTGATTTTTATTTTTTTTTGTTGGGTTGCGTTGGACTTTTTGGGGATTGGTTTCTTTGTTTTGTTTGCAACAAGATAAGGATTTTGGTTTTGAATGTGGGGGCTTGCATGGGCTTCTTTTTTGCTATGGTTTTGTAGTAATTTGGGGAGGGGGTTTGTGAATTCTGTTGTTTGTTTTTGGTGGGTGTGGTGGATTTTTGTATGGGATTTAAGTTTTTTTTAGCACTTATGTTGGATTTTTAAGTTTTTTTGGTTGGGTTGTTTTGGATTTTCAGTTGGGTGTTTGGTAGCTAATGCCATTATAGAATTGGGTTTTGGTTTTCTTAGTGAGCTTAGTTGAAACTGGATTTTCACTTAGTTGGGATTGTGGTTGCTTTGAATTGGAATTGGGATTGGAGTTTCATGCCCCTCACAATGTAATTAACGGCTTCATCCCAGTGGCACACACATAATTGATGGGCTGGATTTGTGGACCACATCTCTGCGGGCCCAAAAAATAATTTGGAATCTTTTGATGGAGGGTAACCCCTCTCAACTTTTGTATGTGGTGTGGCCCACACAAGTCATGAGTTGTGTGGTAATGATGTGGCCCACACAGTGTTTATGATGCTTAAATAAATCGACCTGGATGTGTGGTAATGATGTTAAGATCAGCCTCCTAGAACATTTGCTTATGATGCTTAAATCAATCCAATTGATCATTTTATGAATGATGCTTGACTTAGTTCACTTGAACATGTGTGAATGATGCTCAACTTGGTTCACTTGAAAATGTGCGAATGATGCTTGACTTGGTTCACTTGAACACGTGTGAATAATGCTCGACTTGGTTCACTTGAGCATGGGTGTATGGTGCCTATGTTGTAATTTTTAGATTTGTAAGTTAGATAATTAGTTACTCATTTGAGGATTTCTATGGGGCCATACATAGATATGGTGTGTTTTTGGTGGCATAGAAATCGCTCAAATTGTCCCATTTTGGACAGTTCAATGTTAGATGGATAGTATGCTTTCATATAATCTATTTAAATGTTCATGCCTGATCCGCGGTTCATCTCCTTGCTTCTCTCTAGATATGTTTCTTCCGTTCTGTATCCAATGCCAAATATCTTTACATTGCTTTAGATTTTTGGCATCGGAATGTAACGTAAGATCAACTTATCCTGAGATTCATGGGGAGATGCTAGCGGATTTTCGGCGTGGAAGTTTAAGTGAGAATATGAAAGTATTACAATCTATCCAACCTTGGATGAGTAACTAATTTAGGATTTAATTGTATCATCTCGAAATTGATGGAGTATACCTGGATGTGCGTCGGAGCTATCCGGATGTTGAGCGGGGGTCCCTGAAAGATGGGAACCGCTGTTATGACCATGATGAAGCTGTCCATTTCCTATGGACAGCATTGGAGGGGCCTGGCAAATTGGAGACGGCCGTGTTTATATCTGTATTTGCTTGAAATAAATGGAGTAGACCCGGATGTGCGTCGGAGCTATCCGGATGTTGAGCGGGGGTCCCTGAAAGATGGGAACCGCTGTTATGACCATGATGTAAGCTGTCCATTTCCTATGGACAGCATTGGAGGGGCCTGGCCATTTGGACAGGCCGTGTTTATGTATTTGATCGAAATTAATGGAGGAGACCCGGATGTGCGTCGGAGCTATTCGGAAGAGCGGGGTTTCCTGGAAAGAGGGAACCGCTGTTATGACCATGATGAAGCTGGCCATTTTTTAGGGACAGCATTGGAAGGGGCCTGGCATTTGCGTCGGATGGCCTTGTTTATATCTGTATTTGCAGGTACCATACCCTTAACCTAAACCCAAACCTATGACCTAAAACCTTAACCTATAACCTAAACCTCAACCTTAACCTAAACCTAAACCTTGACTTAAAACCTAAAACCTAAACCTAAATCCAAAACCTAAATCTAAACCTTAACCTATTCTCAATTCCCTAAACCTATATCTTATAACCTAAACCTAAACCTAAACCTAAACCTTAACCTATACGCATAACCTTAACCTATACCTATAACCTTGACCTATGCTCAATTCCCTAAAGCTATAACCTATAACCTAACCTAAACCTATCCTCAAATCCCAAAACCTATAACTATAACCTAAACCTATAACCTAACCTAGCCTAAACCAATAACTTTCACCTAAACCTAAACCTATAAGCTTAACCTAAACCTAAACCTATAACCTAAAACTATTCTCAAATCCCCAAACTTAAACCTAAACTTATAACCCAAACCTATTCTCAAATCCCTAAACCTAAACCTAAACCTATAACCTATACCTTAAAAGCTTCTCAAATGCCTAAACCTAAACCTACACCTAATCCTAATCTCAACTCCCTAGCCTAAACCTAAACCTAAACTTGAAAACCCAAACCTAAACCCGGTCCCGAACCCGAACCCGATTTCCTAAACCTAAACCTTGACCTATTCTCAAGTCCCTAAAGCTATAACCTATAACCTAACCTAAACCTATCCTCAAATCCCAAAACCTATAACTATAACCTAAACCTTAACCAAAAACCTATAACCTAACCTAGCCTAAACCAATAACCTTCACCTAAACCTAAACCTATAAGCTTAACCTAAACCTAAACCTATAACCTAAAACTATTCTCAAATCCCTAAACTTAAACCTAAACTTATAACCCAAACCTATTCTCAAATCCCTAAACCTAAACTTAAACCTATAACCTATACCTTAAAAGCTTCTCAAATGCCTAAACCTAAACCTACACCTAATCCTAATCTCAACTCCCTAGCCTAAACCTAAACCTAAACTTGAAAACCCAAACCTAAACCCGGTCCCGAACCCGAACCCGATTTCCTAAACATAAACCTTGACCTATGCTCAATTCCCTAAAGCTATAACCTATAACCTAACCTAAACCTATCCTCAAATCCCAAAACCTATAACTATAACCTAAACCTTAACCAAAAACCTATAACCTAACCTAGCCTAAACCAATAACCTTCACCTAAACCTAAACCTATAACCTAAAACTATTCTTAAATCCCCAAACTTAAACCTAAACTTATAACCCAAACCTATTCTCAAATCCCCAAACTTAAACCTAAACTTATAACTCAAACCTATTCTCAAATGCCTAAACCTAAACCTACACCTAATCCTAATCTCAACTCCCTAGCCTAAACCTAAACCTAAACTTGAAAACCCAAACCTAAACCCGGTCCCGAACCCGAACCCGATTTCCTAAACATAAACCTTGACCTATGCTCAATTCCCTAAAGCTATAACCTATAACCTAACCTAAACCTATCCTCAAATCCCAAAACCTATAACTATAACCTAAACCTTAACCAAAAACCTATAACCTAACCTAGCCTAAACCAATAACTTTCACCTAAACCTAAACCTATAAGCTTAACCTAAACCTAAACCTATAACCTAAAACTATTCTCAAATCCCCAAACTTAAACCTAAACTTATAACCCAAACCTATTCTCAAATCCCTAAACCTAAACCTAAACCTATAACCTATACCTTAAAAGCTTCTCAAATGCCTAAACCTAAACCTACACCTAATCCTAATCTCAACTCCCTAGCCTAAACCTAAACCTAAACTTGAAAACCCAAACCTAAACCCGGTCCCGAACCCGAACCCGATTTCCTAAACCTAAACCTTGACCTATGCTCAATTCCCTAAAGCTATAACCTATAACCTAACCTAAACCTATCCTCAAATCCCAAAACCTATAACTATAACCTAAACCTTAACCAAAAACCTATAACCTAACCTAGCCTAAACCAATAACCTTCACCTAAACCTAAACCTAAACCTATAACCTAAAACTATTCTCAAATCCCCAAACTTAAACCTAAACTTATAACTCAAACCTATTCTCAAATGCCTAAACCTAAACCTACACCTAATCCTAATCTCAACTCCCTAGCCTAAACCTAAACCTAAACTTGAAAACCCAAACCTAAACCCGGTCCCGAACCCGAACCCGATTTCCTAAACATAAACCTTGACCTATGCTCAATTCCCTAAAGCTATAACCTATAACCTAACCTAAATCTATCCTCAAATCCCAAAACCTATAACTATAACCTAAACCTTAACCAAAAACCTATAACCTAACCTAGCCTAAACTAATAACTTTCACCTAAACCTATACCTATAAGCTTAACCTAAACCTAAACCTATAACCTAAAACTATTCTCAAATCCCCAAACTTAAACCTAAACTTATAACCCAAACCTATTCTCAAATCCCTAAACCTAAACCTAAACCTATAACCTATACCTTAAAAGCTTCTCAAATGCCTAAACCTAAACCTACACGTAATCCTAATCTCAACTCCCTAGCCTAAACCTAAACCTAAACTTGAAAATCCAAACCTAAACTCGGTCCCGAACCCGAACCAAATTTCCTAAACCAAAACCTTGACCTATTCTCAATGCCCTAAAGCTATAACCTATAACCTAACCTAAACTTATACTTATAACCTAAACCTATTCTCAAATCCTAAAACTTATAACTATAACCTAAACCTTAACCAAAAACCTATAACATAGCCTAAACCTAAACCTATAAACTTAACCTAACATAAACCTATAACCTTAACCTTAACATATAACCTAACCTAAACCTATACTTATAACCTAAACCTATTCTCAAATCCCAAAACCTATAACTACAACCTAAACCTATACCTATAACCTTAACCTAAACCTAAACCTATAACCTAAACCTATTCTCAAATCCCTAAACCTAAACCTAAACCTATAACATAAACCTATTCTCAAATTCTTAAACCTAAACCTAAACCTTAACCTTAATGTATTCTCAAATACTAAACCTAAACCTAAACCTATAACCTATAACCTAAACTCAAATCCCTAAACCTAAACCTACACCTAATCCTAATCTCAACTCCTATTCCCTAAACTTAAACCTAAACTTATACCTAGTCTCTATTCCCTAAACCTAAACACATAACCTAGCCTAATCTTAAAGCTATTTTCGTAAATTGACTTTAGTCATTTCATTGTAGACATGGATAAGAGTTGGATGCGAGCTAAGAACAGGTTTGGCCCAGAGTATAAGCAAGGGGTTCAAGAGTTCATGGAATTTGTGCGAAATCGGGCAGATTCAAGGAATAGGATTAGGTGTCCATGTCGAAAATGCAAGAACATGATATATAAGACTTTAGACAAAGTAGAGGATGATTTGTTCATAGTTGGGATTGATCAGGGTTACACTTGGTGGATCTATCATGGTGAAGATATGACCCATAGAGTTGAGCCCTCCAAAGTCCTTGTTGACCCAATTGTGCCGGATGACGAGGATGAAGACGTTGACGAAATGCAAGATATTATAAGGGATGTGTTCAGGGGAACAACTGCGGATACTGATTTTGCAGCGACAAGCAGTAGCCAAGATATTCCTCCAATGGGTGATGTCGAATCAGAAAAGTTTAGTAGGTTGTTGAGGGAGGCAGAACATCCACTTTATCCGGGGTGTCAGAACTTCTCCAAGTTGAATTTTCTTACAAAGTTACTTCATTTGAAGACAATAAATCGTTGGAGTAACAAATCGTTTGACATGTTGCTTGAGTTGTTGAAAGAAGTGTTACCGGACGGTGAGACATTGCCAAAGTCTCATTACGAGGCAAAAACATTGATGCGAGACTTGGGCCTTGGTTATAAACTCATACATGCATGTATAAATGATTATTTATTATATTGAAAAAAGCACGATAAGGCTGAAGAGTGTCAAGAATGTGGAGAGTCTAGGTGGAAGAATGACAGAGCCAGGGGTAAGAAAATCCCGCGAAAGGTGTTAAGGTACTTCCCATTGAAACCCAGATTGCAAAGATTGTTTATGTCTCGTAAGACGGCTGAAGATATGAGGTGGCATAAGGAGAAACGCGTTCATGATGATAGTACACTGAGGCACCCTGCGGACGCTGAAGCCTGGCAAAATTTTGACAAGCAACATGGCTGGTTTGCAGAAGATTCTCGCAATGTTCGACTAGGCCTTGCAAGTGATGGTTTTAATCCATTTGGTAATATGAGTAGCTCGTACAGTATGTGGCCAGTGGTACTTATGCCCTACAATTTACCTCCTTGGTTGTGTATGAAGGAGTCGTTTTTCATGATGTCATTGCTTATTCCTGGACCCAGGTCACCTGGGAATGACATTGATGTGTATTTACGACCGTTAGTAGATGAGTTAAACGAGTTGTGGAGTCAAGGTGTACAAACGTATGATACATTTGCAGGACAGACATTTCGATTGCATGCGGCGGTCTTGTGGATAATAAATGACTTTCCCGCATATGAAAATTTATCTGGGTGGAGCACGAAGGGCAAGTTGGCTTGTCCTACATGTGGTATTGAGACTTGTTCATTGTCATTGAAGCATGGTAGGAAAACATGTTATATGGGCCATCGTCACTTCCTTTCGAGCGATCATAGTTGGCGTAGGAAGACGATGATCTTTGATGGCAAACAAGATCATAGGCCACCTCCGAAAGAGCTATCTGGAGAAGACGTGATGCAACAACTGAGTAACATTTCACAGGTTAGATTTGGTAAGACATCGCACTTGAAGAAGAGGAAACGTACAGTATTGGACTATAATTGGAGAAAGAAGAGCATCTTTTTTGAGTTGCCCTATTGGAGTGATCTGAAATTGCGACACAACTTGGATGTCATGCATATTGAGAAAAATATATGTGACAATGTCTTTGGAACATTGATGAACATAGAGAATAAAACAAAAGACAGTTTTAAGACTCGATTGGATCTACAAGAAATGGGTTTAAGGAAAGAGTTGCACTTGCAACCACATGAAAATTCATATACTATACCAGCAGCCTGTTACACGTTGACAAAACTAGAGAGAAAGCGTTTATGTGAATGGTTGAGATCGGTGAAGTTTCCTGATGGGTATGCGTCAAACATATCTCGGCGCGTAAACATTACGGACTGTAAGGTAACAAGAATAAAAAGTCATGTATGTCACATCCTTCAGCAACATCTACTACCGGTTGCAATTCGTGGATTCCTGAGTAAGGATATCAGTGTGGCGCTGATTGAGTTAGGGATATTCTTTAAGGATTTGTGTTCGAGATCGTTGAATGTAGATGTTATTAAATGACTGGAGAGGGACATTGCTGTAATCCTTTGCAAACTTGAAAGAATATTTCCACCTGCATTTTTTGATGTCATGGTACACCTAGCGATTCACTTACCGCACGAGGCGAAGCTTGCAGGCCCAGTACAATATCGTTGGATGTATCCAATTGAAAGGTGGTACCAATATGTTAAAATTTTTATTCATTCAATAAACTACATATCCATGTTTTCATACGTATAACATAGTGGTTTTGTGTATAGATACCTTCACACACTGAAACAATTTGTGAGGAATAAGGCACGACCGGAGGGGTCGATAGCTGAAGCGTACATTGATAATGAGTGCCTTACATTTTGCTCCATGTATCTTCGTGGCATAGAGACTAGATTCAACCGAGAAAATCGAAATTCCGATGAAGGGCAGGAGCATGAACAAGGACTCATATCTGTATTTGCACATAACGTTCGTCCTTTAGGATCTCCGACGTTTCAGGATATGGACCTTGGGGATCTAGCAAAGGCGCGGTGGTATGTGTTGCATAATTGTGAAGAAATAGAGTCGTACTTGGAGTAAGTCTTTCTTCGATTATTATTTTCTCTACATACGATGATCTTAATGTTTCTTGCTGATGACGTGCCATTTATGTGTAGCGAACACATAGACGAGATGAAGTCCAAATTTTCCACAAATTATGATCGAATGCATCAAGATCATTTTCCAGAATGGTTCGCCAACCGTGTAAGATTTCACATTGTATCTCACCACACTTAGCATTTTCGTTGTATTGCACATTATTTCAACCTATGAAAATCCCTAAACAATTATATTCTGTACATGATAATAGATGAAGATGTTGCGCACAAGCAACTCTGCGGATGCGTCTGATGCGTTATACTCACTGGCATGTGGCCCTGATAGACGTGTATCTAGATATACAGGTTGTATTGTAAATGGGATTCGATTCCACACCGAAGAACGTGAGAAGTACAGGACCACACAAAATAGTGGGGTGGTTGTGAAGGGAACAAATGAGGAGGATGAAATTGACTTTTATGGCATTTTAACAGATATTATCGAGCTAAGTTATTATATGAGAAAGAGGATGTACTTATTTAGATGTGATTGGTGAGACATTGGAAATAAGAAGTTGGGAATACAGACTGACAGCTACTTTACGAGCGTAAATTTATCTCGGAAGTGGTTTAAGGACGACCCATTTGTCCTCGCCAACCAAGCTGAACTAGTATTTTACCTCGCTGATACCAAGTTAGGCGGCTCTTGGCACGTGGTGCAGAAAATAAAGCCCAGGAATGTATTTGACATTCCCATACCAGAAGTTGAAGATAGCGAGGACGGGCGAAATGACACGTCTAGGGTTGAACAAGCATATCAAGAAGACATGCCATCTAAGGATACAAGGACTGATTCAAGTGTTGATATTGATGTGGTGTAATTAGATAGAGATGATGTGCCACCTAATCATGTTGATGCCTCAATAATACGTGATATTGTTACAGATGATAGCAGTTTCAATGATGACGACATTACGAACAATGAAGATGAAATACTGATCAGTGATAGTGATGGTGAAGAAATAGCTCTAAGCGATAGTGATACAGACGACGATTATTAAATGTATACGGGATTTACATGTCATTTTTCAATTCAAATAATTTATGTATTCCATGTATACGTGAAAATTACAAGTCATGATTAATTCTTTTTATTGACTTGTTTATAATCTACATTTGCAGTTGAGTCAATTTCTGATCATGTCCTCAAACCGGAGCGTAGCAGAATCACGCAACATACTTCATCAGTTGTTGCAGATGGATGTTTCGGTCCTATCTTCTTCTGGTAGGGCCATAGAGATACCCGGTCTGGTCGATGAGTGTAGAGTAGAATATATCGACGATGACTCAGATGAAAGATTATGCTATCTCAAAGAAATTCCAGAGCTGATGGAGATATATAACCGCGGGAAACGAGATATGGAAGATGCGACACTGTCACTTGCACATCTGAATGGAGTCCCAAGAGACCAGATATCTCCTATTGTGACTGGCATGTTGGCTATAAATATGTCGAGTGCTTCGCACAAAATGACATATGCTTCTGAAGTATATGATAGCTTACGCAGGGAGTACTTTAGATAGTTTACCTCAAAGTTATTTCGTATTATAACGAAATATGTGTATTTAATATAGAATGACAATGTATAATGGAATTTTCAGTGATTATATATTAAAGTTTACAGTTTTATTATATTCTGCTTGCATTATAGTGTAATGGTTTAATCATATTTTAATCATCTCTCTAAGCATAAACACATGCATTGTACCATCAACACTACTTGTACAATATTTTAGTATATTCCACTTGTATTGACATTGTTTAAATTTATAAGTTCGTAGCTTGCACATATTCAGTGATGGCACCAGGTGGGAGAGTACGTCGTTCGCGCACTGGATCTACCCCTTCTACTCGTGAAGTGACGGAGCCAGCATCGCCGTTACATGTTGCATCGCAGGCATCTGATCCCTCAGTCACGCATACACTGAGCACTGCATGTAAGTCTAGACGTATATTTCTTTTAATGATTTCTGTTTATATTTAAACTTACATATTTCTTTTGCAACAGCGTCGTCGACCAGCCAACGAAGATGTGGACCCACGCGGGGGTTACTTTTAGAGCGACTTACGCAGGAGGGTAGGGTGACGGTAGAGTTTCCACAGGACTGCATTAGACCTGTTGAGAACAATGCCATGTTGTTTACGTCGGAGGTTGGTGTCTTATGCCGATCTCTGATCCCCCCACCACTCCCCATTGGGGAGACGTGATAGATGATGTACGGCAACTCATCCGTCAGCGCCTTCAGGTAAATTTTAGTAAATTAAAATTTATTTTATAAAAGTTCATTTACGGTTAAGTTATTTTGTTAATAAGTTTATTGCCTCAATCTATTATTTACAAAACTACATGATAAATTTGACTTGGATTTGAGTGTTCTGCACATCTCCCATGCCGTCTACGACATGATGAAGGAGCGGTTCAGTGATTACTACGGTAAGTTACACCGGCAGTACAAGCGGTGCTCGAGCCATGAGGAGGCCATACAGTCCGCACCGCCGCACGTGATCGATGAGGACTGGCAGATACTCTGTGATAGATTTTCATCTGATTCTTTTCAAGTAATATTTACATATTTATGATATCTTAACGTAATAATTAAATTTGTAATTAATAATAATGTATTACGAATAACGTGTTCAGAAGAGGAGCAAAATAAATTCTGACAATAGAGGAAAGTTAGAAGTGAACCACGTAGCTGGTTCAAAGTCATTTGTACGACTTCGTCACGACATGGTAAGAAAGTACTGGTAATTATTATGTTTATATATTCTTTCCATGCATTTATATTAAGTCTATTGTCTTTTCGATTGCGCAGCGAGATTCCATCACTGGCCAGGAGCCCGGACCAGTAGACTTCTACAAAGGGACTCACTGTCGGCAGTCGACAGGATCTTGGGTACATCCTAGAGCCAGCGAGATTTGGGTAAAGATCCTTACATTGTAAAATTTATTTGCATTAAATTATAATAATGTCATTTATTATGAAAATTCATATGTTTTCATTACGGAGAGATGAACACCTTACGCGGTCACCCCACTCCCGATGGTACTCGCGGAGTGAGCCGAGATCCCGAGTCATGTGCTTGACATCCGCTCGGATAATGCATTGGTTTGGCCATGGTGCTAAGCTCATGGCACCCGCTAGAGCTACCTTCAGCCGATCCATCGTTGTTGGCGACAATGCCGTATGCCGAGCTGGTACCGCAGAGAGAGAGGTTCAGCAAATATGAGTCGTCGTTGATGACATCAAAGATCTGCTGGACAGGCAGAGGGAGGAGCATGAGAGGAAGATGATGGATCAGCTGGCGAGGCAGAAGGAGGAGCAGGAGAGGAGGATGGACGATCAGTTGACGAGGCAGAGGGAGGAACCAGAGAGGAGGATGGAGGAGATGCGGGTGGAGCATGAGCAACGGATGATGGAGATGTTTCAGGTTATCGCTGCACGCTTACCCACTGATGCCCCAGCGCCTCCGCCTTCATCTGTGTGATTTTTTTTATATTTGTTTATTATATTAAGTTTTGAATGAATGTGGTGTGGATTAGATTGTTTGTGTTTGGATGAATGTAGTTTATGTTTGGGTTTGAATTAATTTAATTAGATAGATGTGAATGTGAATATGATGAAATATATATACAATAGGTGTATATCAGGATGAATATGATGAAATATATTGTTAACAGGTGTATATCAGGAATTTTGAGCTCAATTTTAAGAGGTATATTAAAAAAAAAAAAGACTTTTAGCAATGAAAAATTTTGTAGCTAAAAGTATCGTAATTTTTAGCAGCGAAAATATTCGCTGCTAAAAAGGATTGTAAAGGTTTTTAACGACGAAAATATTGGTCGTAAAAAACGGAAATACTTTTAGCAGCAAAAATTTTCGCTACTAAAAGTCTTGGAACGAATTTTTAGCAGCGAAAATGTTCGCTGCTAAAAGTCTTGTACAGTTTTTTGCAACGAAAATTATCGTCGTTAGAAAGGAATGAATTTTTAGCAGCGAAAATTTTCGCTGCTAAAAAAACTGTACAAGACTTTTAGCAGCAAAAAGTTTCGCTGCTAAAAAGTTTTGTATAGTTTAGAAATACTTTTAGCAGCAAAACTTTTCGCTGCTAAAAGTCTTGTAAAGTATTTTAGCAGCGAAAAATTTCGCTGCTAAAAGGTTTCGAAAGTTTTTTTGCGACGAAACTTTTCGTCGCTAAAACAGAAGATTTTGGCAGCGAAACATTTCGCTGCTAAAAAGTCTTGCGCAGTTTTTTTTTGCGACGGATAGTTGTGTCGCTAAAAGTATAAAATTTTAGCAGCGAAAAATTATGTTTTTTGCAACGAAAATATTTGTCGCTAAAAACTTAATAATACTTTTAGCGGCGAAAATTTTCGCTGCTAAAAGTGTTTTATAGTTTTTTTGGCGACGAAAATATTCGTCGCTAAAACTAACGAATTTTTAGCAGCGAAAAGTTTCGCTGCTAAAAGTCTCATAAAGAGACTTTTAGCGACGAAAATATTCGTCGCTAAAAGTCTTTCTTCAGCGACGATTTCATTTTTTCGCTGTTAAATTGCATGCACGTCGGTCTTTTAGCGACGAAGTTGGCGACGAAAATTTTCGTCGCTAAATTGTTTTAGCTACAAAAATCTGACTTTTAGCAACGAAAATTTTCGTCGCTAAAAGTGGTATTTCTTGTAGTGTAACCTTTTTTTTTTTTTTCTTTTTTTTTTTTAAAAAAAAATTCGGGCCTAAATGATTACACATTTAATTGTCAGAGTGGATTTTACATATACATTATGGTGAGGCCCTGCCAAAAAAATTCAATCCCCCATACTTCTCCAATTGTAAAGAGAGTTTATTTATATATATATATATATATATAGATATATATATATATTTGTATGAGGCATGACTCTTGATTTTTTTGAGGCCCACTGCGATGTTTATGTAATATCCACTATAATTATTGGCTATTAAGTCTCATATTGATCCTAGAGATACGCACCAAAGGAAATAGTTGAGAGAGAGATGTCCACCTTTTATTTTGAAGGGTCAAACATTATACTTACATCAAAATCCACTTCTGCAACAAGATTATTTAAAAATAAAAATAAAAAGCATTTTGCCAAAAATCATACTGATACATGAATCACTTAGGCCAGACTAATGGAAACAATTTAGAAGCCGAGGATTGTCTATACACTGTTTACAATTATACAGTCAACCTGAATTATAAATAGAACTGATTTTTTCGGCCCGTGGCCTAAAATGGGGTGACACACCTTGTGGTCTGGATTGATTTTTTAGAAAACATCACAGTATGTCCCACCTGGGCTACTGACTATTTGCTCATACATGTGGCTTTGACAAAAGGGGACACTGGTAGCATATGCCACCTATTGCAATACTATGTCTTATTAGAAAAGCTCTATTGGCTCCACTATGATGTATGTATTTTATCCATGCCGTCCATCTCTATTTACAGATCATTGTAGTTCATGAGCACAAAATCGAGGAAGATCCAAATCTTAAGTGGACCACACCACAAGAAACATGGATGATTACAATATAAAAAACTTATTGGGGGCTACGAAAGTTTTGGATCAAGCTGATATTTGTATTTTCTCTTCATCCATGTCTTTGTAACGTTATTGGTTAGTTGGATGGAAAATAAACATTACATTGGGCTCTATAAAGTTTATAATGGTATGTATTCAGTCACCACTTTTCCTATGGTTGGTCCACTTGAGATATAGATCTATCTATTTTTAGACTCATGCCTTGATGTAAGTGGGCAAAATAGATAAGCTTTGTGCATTAAAAAAAATAATAATAACCATCATGGTTAGTGGTGGGCATTGAGTCGATTCAAACCAAGTTAGGGCTGACCCAACTCAATTCGATTTTGAAATAAGCCTGACCTGAACTCGACCTGACTCGGTACCGAGTCCAGCATGCCTAACCTAATTCGAGTTCAGGTCTGGCCTAGACTAATCTGGACTGAGTCTGACTCAATCACTAGTACCAATTCTGGTCGAATTCTAAAATAATATGAGAAAACATATGGATGGAGTAGATATACAATGCATAGATCAAGGTGGGCCTACTGTCAGGATCCTATGAACATGACTCATCCTGGGTCACAGCTAACATTCCTTACTAATCAAGCAAATTTTGTAAATATTTTTTTATATTATAAAATTGTCATGAGATGACATAGCCTAATTAAATTTTAGAAGGAAGAAATTGGAGGCGGATTAGCTACCGACGGGTTGAGTAGATAGACTCGAGACTGAAGTGACGCCACCAAGTTCTGTGGGGCCCACCATGATGTATGTGTTGTATCCACATTGTCCATCCATTTGGAGAGATCATTTTAGGGCATGATCAAAAGAATGAGGCAGATCGAAAGCTGGAGTGGACACCACCACAGAAAACAGTGAGGTGACACCCACCGTTGAAGCCTTCCTAAGGTCCATCATGATTTTTATTTGAGATCCAACCAGTTCATAAGTTAAAACAAACATTTAAGAAGCAGAAACACAAATATCAGCTTGATTGAAAACTTTTATAGCCTTAGAAGTTTTTAATGGTGAGCGTACTCTCTCCACTGTTTTCTCTAGTGGGGTCTACTCGAGTTTTGGATCTGATTCATCCTTTGGCTCATGCCCTAAAATGATCTCTCCAAATGGATGGACAGTGTGGATACAAAACATACATCATGGTGGGACCCACGTAACTACGTGACATCACTTTAGTAGCGAGTCTCGCTACTCAACCTGTATGCTGATTCTCCAAATGGAAACCGTCTAACTTTCCGCTAGAGTTTTTCTGAAATGTAATGTTTTTTAATATATTTTAAAAACTGGTGATGTGGCAGTACATGACATGGATCAATAATAAAGGTGGAATCAGCTGCTCACTATTTCCCGGAAACAGAGGATCCACACTCCAAAAAAAACAAAGAGAGATGCGGTTTCGCTCCGTCATACCGAATGGGAATGTTTTATTCCAATGGATTCCACCATAGTGCCGAGAACAAGCACCGAAGGATTCAATTCATATTAATTTTATAATAACTGTAATTTGGATTCTAATCAGCAAAGAGACACTTAGAATCACCAAAAGCCGCATATAATTTTTGTTATTCTTTTATTTATTTTTAACTCAACACAAATTGTACATGATGCGACATATTTGGTTTTTTAAAAAAAATAATTTTAAAAAAAAATAATAAGCCCTTCCCACTTTTGTTACAACATAATAATACAAGCGTAGTCTTGGGCCTAGTATGATGACATTTGGATCATAATATTTCCAAGTGGGGCCCTGTTTACTGATCAAAACCGTTGATATTATGAGCCTGATTGTCGACGTACCATGCAGCAAAAATCTCCCTGATAAAAGAAGTTGAAGCCCTTGATTAGGTGTCCAACCAACAGATGGTTAGGAAAGAAGCTTCAGCAAATTTTCATAGCAATTTGGATCTTCTATTGTTGGGGACTTTGTGTGCATGGGCCATCCATGATGAGATCTATCATGTACACCCACAATTTGGATCATTGGGTGATGAGCCCACTTGTATAAACTGAAATCACTCTCTCCCGAGCATTTGTATCACACCTCAAGATAATATCGATTGGTTTTCAACTTAACTTAGGCCACCCAAAAAAAAAAAAACTCTTGGAAGAATGTGATAGCTGATACAGACGCTTATAGAAATTAAAAAATGTATCGTTGAAATCTAAGTGATTCAAATCAGAGCTTTGCTAAGTGGACACATGTACAATAATTACAAGCTACTGGTGATAGCATGACACATTGGTACTAGATCCAATCCATCCATCAGGTTAGCCTGGCCTTGTACATGTTTCCCAAAAGAAATCTGGTGCACTCATCATGTGAGCCTCGATATTGAAAATAGGTGAAAATAGGTGGATGAGTTAGAAAACTTCAACCAAGATTTTTATAACAGTACATTTGATTTGCAAACTTTGGCCCATCTGACTATTGGATATATGGACTTCATTCTCAGGGTAAGGCATTAATACACTAGTGCCTTTGTGATATATGAATTGTCTTTAGGACCTATTGAACCATGCTGGGACATGTGTGGCATGTACATAAACTTTATTGCACACGTTTGTGGGCTTAGCAAGGCTCTTCAAATTAAACCATTCAACTTATTATTCCAGGTTTAAAAGTATCTTTAGCTAATAAATTATGCTTATTTGATCATTTAACCATGGAATTGGTGTACTTTGTTAGATTTCTAAATTGAAGTGCAGTAGAAAGAAGAAACCTTTTGAGAATCTAATTCAATACATTGATTCGAGGATTCATATTGTAATGGTTTCAGAGTTTATACTTAATCTAAATCATATTCTTGAATCAAAAGCATTCATATTGTAATGATCTTAGAGTTTATAATTAATCTAAATCATATTCTTGAATCAAAAGCTATGTATGATGTCAACGAATGATAATGAAATTTCATCTTCTACACCTTATACCTTATTCCCTTTTAGAAACATGAAATGAAAATGTGGTATTTTTATATATTGTCTTGGTGAGGAACTAAGAGTTTATTTATAAGAATGAGAAGGGGAGTAGTTCAAACCATCTTAACTACTTTTATTTTTAGAGTCTCTACGTGGTAAAAGTCTATATATCTCTAAAATACTATGCAATATAATACAGTCCAAGTGTACCATATATTATGTATCTGAATTATTACAGCTATTATAGAAACCACTATTATGCTCAGTCCATCTAACAATCAAATCTAAATCATTGATCATTTGGGGCCACTTAATAAAAGTCTTATATACATGGATGGTTACACATACACACATGATGTGAGGTCCGAATATGAATGGTCCACGTGATGCAGCACCCCATGAAACCCCCGAGGCCCAACTTCTGTTTTGATCCAAAACTTGATGAGTTATGAGAAAAGAAGATAATTTCCTCCCTTGATTTGCATCTCTCTTTGCTATGGCCCACAAAAATTTTAGATTAGGGTGGAAATTGGTCATTTGAGGTTTCATGGGATGCCACATCATGTAGACCGTACATATTAGACGCCCATGACATGTGTGAAAAGGTGCGCGCGCAAGTGTGTAGGTGAGTATGCCCCTCTCTCTCTCTCTCTCTCTCTCTCTCTCTCTCTCTCTCTCTCTCTCTCTCTATATATATATATATATATATATATATATGGGAAAAGGTTCTATGCGGTCGAGCTCATGGGAACTTCCCATGAGGTCGAGTTGTGTGGGCCCCACTGTGATGCTTGTCGAACATCAACACCATGCATTTGATGGGTCCCCTTTAAATTATGGAATATCCTAAAAATCAACCGTATACGGAACTCAGGTGGGCCATACCATCTAAAAGCATGTGAAGACATGCCTAAAACATATAAAAGCACTTAGTGGGGCCCACCTAAAATTTGGATGCGTCTGAAACTTGGTCTTAACCCTCATCCAAGTGGGACACACATAATGGATGGGCTGGATTTGCAAACCACATCTCGGTGGGCCCAACAAATGATTATGAATTTTTTAATGGAGGGTAGCCCCTCTCAACTTCTGTATGTGGTGTGGCCCACACAAGTCATGGATTGACTTGATTTTTGAAACCTAGGCCTACCATGGAATGGTGCATTTGACTGATGGGATAAATGTTCGACAAGCGTCACGGTGGAGCCCACACAGCTTGACCTCATAGGAATTTCCCATGAGCTCAACCGCATAGTACCTTTTCCATATATATATATATATATATACACACACACACACACACACACACACACACACACCACACCACATACAATACTTGAGAGGGGTTACCCTCCCATTAAAACCTTCACAATCATTTATTGGGCCCACCAAGATGTGGTTTACGAATCCAAACCATCCATTGTGTGTGTCTCTCTTGGATGAGGGGTCAGGCTAAGTTTCAGCAACATCCAAAACTCGGGTGGGCCCACCAAGTGCTTTTATAGGTTTTAGGCATGTCTTCACATAGTTTTAGATGGTATGGCCCACCGAGTTTCGTATACGGCTGATTTTGGGATATCCCATAATCAAAAGGGGAACCATCAAATGCACGATGTTGATGTTCGACAACATCACGGTGGGGCCCACACAACTCGACCTCATGGGAACTTCCCATGAGGTTGAGCTGCGTGGTCCCTCTGTGATGTGTATCGAACATCTACCCCATCAGCCAGATGCACCATTCAATGGTGAGCCACGGGCTTAAAAATCAAGTCAATACATGACTTCAGTGGGCCACACCATATACAACAGATGAAAGGGGTTACCCTCCCATTTAAACATTCATAATCATTTATTAGGCCCACTGAGATGTGGTTCACAAATCCAGCCCATCCATTGTGTGTGTGGATGAGGGGTCAGACCAAGTTTCAACCGCATCCAAAACTCAGGTGGGCTCCACCAAGTGCTGCTATATATTTTAGGTATGTCTTCATATAATTTTAGATGATGTGGCCCATCTAAATTCCATATACGGCTGATTTTTAGAATATCTCATAACCTTAAAGGGACCCATCAAATGCATGGCGTTGATGTTTGACAACATCACAGTGGGGCCCACACATCTCAACCTAGCTCGAGCTCATGGGAAGTTCCCAAGAGGTCGAGCTGTGTGGGCCCCACTGTGATGTGTGGAACATCAACACCATGTATGTGTGATCTATATATATATCTGTGTGTGTGTGACCCTAGTTAAACAAACTAATGTCAAGAATAAGAAGTTTGGAACAATCCCATTTTTAGGAGAGCCATCTAGCAACAATGACTGTGCATCAAGCATCATGCTCTACTAAAGTATAAAATATTTCACATTATAATAATGCATTTTCACATAAAATAGTGCAAACTTGAAACTTAAGATGAGAGCGGCTGTTTGGATGCATGCAGAAATATGCACACCTGAAACTGAAATTTCCTTCTCATTACTTGTGGCAAACACTAACCTAAGAGAAGTTATTTAATACTCTAGTTGCGTATGACGCTTGATACAGGACTCAAATTAAACAGAATAAATTATGGGACCAATATCTCTAAGTCAAAGTTTGAAAACTAAATTAATTAGACAGTAACTCATGGACACTTGTTTTTGAAATAGGGCCATTAGTTATTTTCATTTTCTAACCGACCAATAATTGTCTGCTGATGCAATAATCATGTAATCTAATAAGGGTAAGCTTTAAGTGATCACATCTACATTGGGACCTATTAATTTGGACAATTCAATTTGCAATTTATGTCCTAAAACTTAGCAAACTTTTGAAAACCACCCAAAACAAAATAATAGTTAAGAATGGAATGGAGAAAGGAAATTATTAGAAAATTTGTGATACGAAATCAGCCAAATGTAGGTTTTTATAAGTAATTAAAAAACACTTATCCTTTCTTTCATGAAAGGGTACATGTCTTTTCATTCTTTTTAATACATCTCCTGTTGTTGTCCTTTCATAAATGGCATCCTGTCACTACTATTAAATTTTAAATTTACGAAAAGGCGTACCATTCACTACAAGTGTTCCTACTAAGAGACATCAAGAATCACCAAAAGCCACTTTAAGGGTTTTTTCTTTTTTTGTTTTTTCACTTTTTATATTGTGAACCCACCCAAAAAAAGAAAAAAAAACCCAACTTGTATATGATTTGACATTTTTGGTATAGAAACAATTAAGTTCTTCTCACTTTTATAACAATACAATAACCCAAGTGCATGTCGACCTAAAGTTTGTAAAATGCCATTTGGATGCCCAATATGTCCAAGTGGGCCCATGTTAACTGATCAAAATCATTAATATTATGAGCCTAATTGTGGATGGACCATGCAACAAAAATCTCCCCTATAAAGGAAGCTGAAGCCCTTGAATAGATGTCCAACAAATGGATGGTTAGGAAAATTATTCACAGCAATCAATTACAAAGTCCGATATTCGACAGCTAAGCACATCTTCTAATGTTAGGGACTTTGTGTGCATGGGCCATCCATGATGAGCCCTATCAAACCCACAATTTGGATCGTTGGGCAATGGGCCCCACTTACATAAACTCAAGCCAAACTCTCCCTAGCACTGTATGCTACCACAAGATATAATAGCGGTTCGTTGTGAACTTATCCAAGGCGACACTAAGAATAGGGTAAAAATTTAGCTAATTAGAAAAGATTTTTAAAAAAATTAAAATTTAAAATTATAAAAAAAAAAAAAAAAAAAACTTTAATACTCTGGAAGAGTGCGGCCGATGATACACATGCTCATACAAATTAAAAATTGTGTCAGTGACATCCAACTAATTCAGATTAGAACTGAGATCCAATTAATTCAAATTAAAACTTTTGCTAATTAAGCGCACATTCATGTGCAATAATTACGCACCACATGTGATAGCATGGCACATAGGTACAAGATCCAATCCATTCATCAGGTTGGTCAGGCCTTGTAATATGTTTCTCCAAAAATAAATCCAATGCGGGCCCCAATATTGAAAATAGGTGGATGAGTTAGAAAATTTTAACCCAGATTTTTAGAGCAGTAGATTTGTTTAGAAAACTTTGGCCCACCTGATCAGTGGATGAACTTGATTCTTACGCTAGGGCAACAGTGCTGTTGTTGTAGATGTATTATATCCAGGACCTACTGAGCCATGCTGGCACATGTGTGGCATGTACATGAGCTTTATTGCACGTGTAGTAGAGGGATTGTATCTAGGATTTATTGAGCCATGCTAGCACGTGTGCCATGGATTGTATCTAGGGCCTATTGCACATGCATGTGTGGTAGATGGATTGTATCTAGGGCCTATTGAGCCATGTTGGCACATGTGTGGCATATACATGAGGTTTATTGCACATGTGTGTGGGCTTAGCAATGCTCTTCAAATTAAACTGTCTAACTTGAACTAAGGAATACTGCACATTTAATGGACAGCTTAAAAATATAAAATGCCCCTATCTTCAACAAACAAGTTTCAAGAATCAGATGTTAGGAGTTAGGAATTGTTAATCTTATTTTCAGAAGAGCCATTTAACAACAATGACTGAGGATCAAGCATCATACTCTGACAGAGTATCAAATAATTCCATTAAAGTAATGCATTTCTATGAAAAATAATGCAAACTTGAGAGTTGAAATAAATAACTGTTTGGATGCATGCAGAAATTTTGTTCACACATGACACTGAAATTTCATGCTTCTAGATTGTGGAAAAGGTAAATGTACCTAAGGAGAGTTATTTGATACTCAAGCTGCCTATGAAGCTTGATACACAGCTACTCATAAATTGTAGACTCGTTGTCCCTAAGTTTGAAAAATGGTTTCACTGGATCCTGACCTTTAACATATGGACACTTGTTTTTTGAAATAGGACCATTGTATATTTTTCATTTTCTAACGGTAAGGTAATTGTCCACCAATGCGATAGTCAAGTAATCAAATAAGAGTAAGTTTTAGGTAATCACATTTAAATTGAGACCAATAATTTGGTGATGTAGATTGGGTCGCAGACGCATTATTGGTAGAGTTAGACCAAAAGTAGCTTGAAATGTAGTAGTTCGTTAGTCCTATGAAGGGCAAAACATCATTGGGCTATGGCTGTCTCCGAATCAAAATAATTCATTCTAAAACTTTTGATGTCATTCTAAATTTGGATGGTAAATAAGTCATAACTTTTAATTCAGGCATTGTTACAAAATCGTACGACTAACCAATTTTTACGTAATAGGCCATCTAGAGCCACCCGACCCTCATAACGAGTTGCGTGCGTCCATTTTATGAGAAAATGCACTATTCTGGTTCAAAATTGCATATTTAAGAAAAAGTTTCTGTTTTTAATGATTTCTATTTTTATCATATATCCTTATTTTTAGAGTTTAAGGATTTCCATTCTTTTAGAAATTGCTTATAATCAAGTCGAAGAATCTCTAATACAGGTAATTTTTGGCAAATTAAGCTTTAGAAGAATTTTAATATTTTAGGTAATTAAGATTTTTTATATTTGGCATAACTTCTAAACTAATTAGGAATTGAATTTTCTTTATTAGTGATGTAAAAAAGAAATCATACCTACATTATTTAATACAATTTTAAATTTTCTTTTGTTATGGATTCAAGAAGTTTCTTATGAATTAAAGCTTTTGGGTACAGGAGAAAGCCGTGTCCTTTATCATTGGTTTTTTCATGCCATTCCTTGCATCATTTGCACTGCTCAATTTGAATTCTTATATGTAATTTTTAAGCAATTTCTAAGTGCATGTACATCATCCATCACACTATGTACATCATCCATCACACTCTGCCAAAGTATCAAACCTTTCACTTAGTATTTTCGCCCCATCTTCAACCGTTGGTACATATATTTATTAAGAGAGTGAGGTATGCACCATTATCGGACAACTAAGACTTTTCTAGCCACAAGATGCTTAATTTATTTATTTTTAATCTACCCCTTAATGCAACTTGTGGATAAGAAAGCCATGGCCTGTTAATCACATCTCATTTAAAAGTAAAAGAAACCAACTACTTTATTGACTTTTAGTCTATTTACACTTTAGGAATATGCTCACATGTGACATGCGGGGACCCAATGGAGATTAGTTCATACCACACGCGTGATACAAAACACACATTGTGTGGTGAGAATATACTTTGTGGGCCCATCGTGATGCATTTGTCATTATCCATGCCGTTCATCTATTTTTTTAGCTTGTTTTAGGTTATGATTCCAAAATTGAAGTATATCCAAAGCTCAAGTGGACCAGTCCACAGAAAAAAGTGGGGATAAGTACACCAACGGTTGAAATATTCATAGGGCCCACAATTATGTTTATGTTTCATCTAACATGTTTATAAGGTCATACAAACATGGATGAAGGGAAAACACAAATATTGGCTCTCGTGGAGTTTTTAAGGGTATAGGTTCAATTCATACTATTTTTTGTATTGTGGTTCACTTGAGCTTTTGCATTTTGGGCTCTTGCCTTAAGATGAACTGTAAAAATGAATGGATGGCATGTATAAAACACATACATCATGGTGGGCTAGCTTGGTTAGCTCGCTCGACTCGACTCGAAAAAGCTCGATTCGATTCGGTTCAAAGCTGAGTTCGAGCTGAGTTGAACTGATTTTTTGAGCTCGAAAATGAGTTCGAGCAGGCCCCAACTCGACTCGACTCAGATTGAATGTAGCTCAAATCGAACTCAGATCGAACCAGTTCTGTGACTCGATTACTTTGCCATTGATGTTGCTCACCAAGTGTTTGATAAAATGACACAACGAAGTGTAGCTAGTGGCAGGGAAGGTATGTACATGAAACAAATACTCTTTTTTTCTTGGTTTTTCTTGATTTTTATGTTGCTTAGAAGTTGTTTGATAAAATACATGTAAAACCATTGCTTCTATTTCATATACAAAGGGATTTTGAAGGTGCAATCCAGGTGTTTGTGGAAATGCCTCAATGGGGAACTCGGCTCTATCTTGGCTTGAACTCGGCCCGAGCTACTGACCGAACCGAACCGAGCTGGCCACTTAGGCACGAGGACCGAGCCAAGCTGAGTTCGAGCTGAGGTTAGCTAGTGGTCGAGCCGAGTCGAGCTAGCCTCAGCTTGACTCGGTCCGATGTACACCCCTATTCATTTTACGATGAGCCAATTCCATTGATTTTTCACTAAATTATGTTTTGATTAGACTATCTGGGTCATCTAATAAATAAGTTTTTCCTCAATAGAGAACCGTTGTTGATTTTGGCTATTTTAGTATTCATTTGTGTATACAAGGCTACAGTCGTCCAAACATTGTGATTTTTGGACGATAGCCCATTCACCATGGACGCAGATTAGGTACTACCCCCGCCAGTCCCAAGCTCGGAAGAGGCTGGGTCTCTGAGGGGCCCACCGTAATTTCTAGGTTTATCAACACCGTCCGACCATTTTTTCCATATCATTTTACGCTATGGGTCTGAAAATAGGCAGATCCAAGGCCTCAACGGCTTCCAAGAAGTTTTTAATGGTGTGTGTTTAATCCCCACTGTGTGTTCCACTTGATCGTAAGATTTGCTTCATTTTTTATATTCTGTCTAAAATGATATGAAAAAATGGATGAACGGTGTTGATACACCCATACTTCACAGTGGACCCTCAGAGTGTAGTACCTAATCCGGGCCATGCACTCGCCATTAGAACTAATAAGCTGACGGTTCTAGCAGTGCCACGCGTTTAGATTGACAATGAAACGTGGAAGAATACCCTCCCTTGAAATGCTGGCCAGATTCCCTCCAACCTATTTAGATGCTGGTAGATGTGACAGCACCATTTTCTTGGGTTAAAGTGCGCACCCTGAAGTTGTGCCGCTAAGGCCATCTTTTTCTTTTTCTCTCTTTTTTAATTTTTATTTTTTATTAAGCATGTGGTCATAGCAATTGATCGTTTTGATTATTCAGCACACATGTCATGTCCACCGTCCAAAAATAACACCTATATGATTATTCTGAATTAAATGGAGACGGATTGGCTACTCCCCCAGACACCAGCCCCGTGGCTGATGCTCGGTGCTCTGTGGGCCCCACCATGATATATGTGTTTCATCCATTCCATTCATCCATTTTTACAGAGAATTTTAGGGCTTGATACAAAAAATTATACGGATACAAATCTTAGGTGGACCACACTACAGGAAAAAAAATAATGATTGAATATCCACCATTAAAATCCTCCTAAGGCCCACTGTACTGTTTATTTGACATCCAATCGGTTGATTAGGTCGTAAAGACCCAGATGAAGGGAAATAATAAATATCGGGTTGATTCAAAACTTTTATGGCCCCCAAAACGTTTTTAATGATCCACGTTCATTCAACACTGTTTCCTGTAACGTGGTCCACTAGAGATTGAAATATATCTCATTTTTTCTTTCATATCATAAAATGATCTATAAAACTAGATGGACGGAATGGATGCAACACATAAATCATGGTAGGGCCACAGAGCACCGACCACCAGCCAATGGCTGGTGGCAGGGGGAGTAGCCAATCCGTTTCTAAATTAAATGAACGGCCATGATCGTTTGTAAAAAGGAAACGGTTCAATTAACAATTCAAATCATCTATTTGATGGACCCATCATAATTACAAAGATTTACTTTTATCGGAAGCGGATTTGGTGTTTCCCTGATGGTGGGGCCCACCTTGATATATTTGTTGAGGCGGCGGTCCATCAGTTTTTCAGATCCAAATCTCAAGTGGATCACACGGTAGGTATTGAATTTACACCATTAAAAATTTCTTGGGTGCTATAAAAGTTTTGGGTCAGCATGATATTTGTGTTCTCCCTTCATCTAGGTCTGTGAGACCTTTTCAACAGGTTAGATGAAAAATGAACATTTTGGTGGGCCCTAGGAAGCTTTTAATTGTGACCCTGATTCATGTGGTGTGGTCCACTTGAGATTTGGATCTACTTCATTTTTTGCCCTAAAATGAGCTGGAAAACTGATGGACGGCGTGGATATACAACAAATACATCGAAGTGGGCCCCACGCACTACGGTGTCACCGGTTGACACCTAATCCGCTCCAACCTTTATCAGGCAATCTTTACCATGTGATCCATGGCTTGGGAAATGGATGGTTATAAAAGAAAATAAATAATAATAACTGATTTATAGAGGGATCAGATCATCTAATCAAAGTGATTTTCTCACGGTGAAACACAAAATATGTTGTAGATCCAGTGGATGGTCTAGATAGATGGATTGAGTTGTCTAAGGGCTTGTTTGGATTTACGTATTGCATTGTATTCGGGTGCTGTTCATGTATACATTGGACAGTTTGACGGATACATCCAAATCAATTATATACTGATCAATGTTTGGATTGGAGGCATTGGTTGGTATAGTATATAGTACCTTATACAGATCAATGTTTAGATAAGAGGTATTGTGTTTAGGTACTGTCCAATCATACAAATATATATATCTACCGGTCCGGATGGTCAACCCACATTTGACCAACAACCCACATGTGATATGTGAGCCCCACATGTAATCATAACGTCATCCATGCCCCAAAAACTGAGATTACGAAAGAAAATATACATTTTAATTAAAAAAACAAAAATAACATAAAACAGGTAATTGATATTGACTGTTCCAGAAAAGAACAACAAAAAACAAAAAAAAACAAAAAAAATAAAATAAAACACAATAAGAAAAATAAGAACCGAATATTACAAATGGATCGGATGTCTTCCACGCCCAAGAAAACAAAATTACACAACATACTTTTAACTATATATATATATATATATATATATATATATATATATAATATATATATATATATATATATAAGGACCTAATATTGAAAGTTTTAAAAGAAGAAATTAAAAAAAAAAATTTAAAAAAAAAAAAAAAAAAACTTAACGAACAAATATTACAAATGAACACTTCCGTAAGCACATACTTTCAAACAGTCCAAACATTTCTTTGTTGGTTATAGATGCAGAAGATTATCCACTGCTGCAGATAGTCACGTAACCAGCGGCAAATAATACGAAGAGACCAAGCAGCAAACCAACAAGCAGACGATGAATATGTAGGTCATTTCTTGGACCATCAAGTCCCACTCTTTCTTCATTACCATCTTGCGAACCATCACCACCAATTACAGTTGGCAATATGGGTGCAGCTACACATGTCCCGCTATCCACCGTCGTACTAGTAGCTGATGCACGAACATACCGACTTCCGTCTGTTTCGTCCACTGCTTTACCGATGGTGGTGGCCTGAATAATGTTGTAAACAATGTATAATCTATGTTAACAATCTGATTGTAACATATGTAAATCAATCATGGAAATTTAATTTCTTCTCACATACGAATACTTGTTCAAAGTTTCATCCAACCTTGTGTTGATTCCATGCAAGCATGACATCTTCATATACAGTGAATGACTTATGTAAGCATCCACTGAATCCATGAACTTGAGATTTGCACTCTTCCCATGTCTCGTATATACCAGGTGTTCTGCCCACAAATACTACATAAAACTTCCTCTTCATTTTCTCTGCAATTGGTAGACAAACAAATTCCCAGTCCACATTTTGAGTGATGAAATTAAAATAAATTTTAAGGAGAATGATAATGCTGGCTGTGTGAAAGTCTCTATGTTACATCATGAAG
Organism: Magnolia sinica; assembly: GCF_029962835.1. NCBI lineage: Eukaryota > Viridiplantae > Streptophyta > Magnoliopsida > Magnoliales > Magnoliaceae > Magnolia > Magnolia sinica. Next base: position 38,341,825 of record NC_080585.1, on the reverse strand, counting down.
GTCAGAAGTTTATCATTAGATAAATAGATTCAACTACCTCTGTTTCACTTACATTATGTTAATAAAACCTATCATGAAAAAATTCATACAAGAGCCTATCAGTAAAGCTGGGAATCAAGAAGATTAATATCAACTACAACATGTCGGATAACATCCAAATCTGTGGCAGAAATGTAGCATGACAGAAATGTAGCAATAAGAGGCTGAAACCGGCAATATTACAATGCAATCATTATAATGGTTATAAGGCCATTGCGTAAATGTCACATATCTACAAGCCAGCATTAAAATCCACACCATCCACCTACATGATAATCAATTATCTACAACATTAAACAAATTAAGAGACTGATATCTACAAGCCAGCATTATTTGAAACCTAACACTATCCAGCAGTTTAGGTCAGGCATAACCCCATCCTGCTGCATAAAAATCCACATCATAGAGTACTGAACAGTATTTCAGATCAGTCTACTGACTAAGCAGATATATACCGTCTTTAGTATTGCTGATCGAAACAGCAACAGAAATCGTCCCACAGTATTATAGTTAATACTATCCAGCAGTTCAGGTCAGGCATGAACCCATCCACCTGCATTAAAATCCACATCCTACAGTAGTGAACAGTATTTCAAATCAATCTACTATGTATGCTACATATACAACCAAAAATACTAACAGGTATGAATGTAAAGTTATGAAAGATAGTTGAAAACTGAAAACACAAAAATAGACCATCACCAAAATATGAATCACAATCCGAAATCACAAATATCTAAATTCACGCAATACCTATAAAACTGTATCTGAAAAGCAATTCTCAACCAGTTACACTCAGAAATCCTCCAACATGTTACTCCAGCAGAAATTACTACTGAGTAAGGACACCTGTGAGACAAGTAGCATTCTCAACCACTTACACTCAGAAATCCTCCAACATCTACACCAGCGAAGATACTGCTGAATAGGGACACCTGTGAAACAAGTAGTATTCTCAACCAGTTACACTTAGAAATCCTCCAACATTTTACTCCAGCAGAAGTTACTGCTGAGTATGGACACCTGTGACACAAGTATCATTCTCAACCAGTTATAGTCAGAAATCCTCCAACATTTTACTCCAGCAGAAGTTACTGTTGAGTATGGACACCTGTGATACAAGTATCATTCTCAACCAATTACAGTCAGAAATCCTCCGACATCTTTACGCACCAGATATAACAACTGAAACATGACAACTATGAGACGAAGAGTGTTAAGAATCACAGAAGGGCAGATTTCCTCCTACATAATCAGTCAGCAGAAACCACTACTGAATAATGAAAACTGCCACCAGATATAAACTCAAACAGAATATCGCATAGTAGTTATAGTCAGAACCTGCAACAAAATATAGCATTGCGGATTTAAAATATAGCAATCCAAGACATTAAAGAGCTGATTACTGCTCCAGTAGCAATCATATAATCCACAGCGTTGCCAGGAAGTAAACCCAAACGCACCCATTCACAGTCTCTAGATAAAAACAGTATCCACCACAAAAATCAAGAGGAATAAAAAAGTTATAACCACATAACAGTCAGCATAGAAAACAAAAAGGCCATTTTCAGTCTGGACTACAGCGAGGAAGGATAACTTTCTCTATCCATTCCTTTCGTCGTTCATGTCCCATCTTTTAAAAAAAACCTGCACTGATTAAATCACCCTGCAACACCCTAGCAGCCCGAATTTGATCTTCACTGGAAAGACCATCCACCTCCTCAAGGATACCCAACAGATGTTGCACACGCATCATACTTTTTCCATGTGCCATTGTAATGGTCAGGTTGTTCACGGCTTCTGCGATCTCCCCCATCCTGTCCCCAATTTGTTCACTCGGTCTACTCTTCCTATGGCTAAAATCACTCCCATCAGTGAGGCTATGACGAGAACATGAGGTGGCTTCCATTGGGCTTCTGTGTGTTCGCTTTGCCCGATTTACTGAACCCTCACTACCGTGAAATCGGGGTGTTGCCTTCCAATCATCCTCATCTAAAGATGAGAGACGTACAATCTGGCAGGGCTCCTCCTCTAATTCATCATCGGAGTTCATTTCGTCACGGCCGCGCCTTCTCTCGGATATAAGAGAAGAATATGCCGTACTCGCAAACTCGCAGTGGGCAATATCATTGCCAAACATGAAGGCGAAATCGTCCCATCTGTCTACATGTTTGCCTCGAACCCATTCAGCATAGGGGTGGGTCTGTTCAGACAAGGAAAAAATATTATAATCATTTATTAGAAATCAATTCATTAAAATATATTAAGTAAACATAAAATCATTTCATACCGCAATGTATCCTTCTCATACATCCTTGGTAGCTATCACTATCTTCTTGGAGTCGTCCCATCCGAAGCCTGAGGCATTGAGCATGTCCTCTATTGCCCAATATAGCTTTTTCAAGGTCCGAAGCCGATTCGAAATATGTCGGTTCTCTAACAATATCCCACAAGCATCGTAGATCTCTTTAATAGTGGCTTTATAAGCTTCGGGTTTAAACCTAACGTCACTCTTAAGACCCAGATTCACCTGTTCCACCAACGCATCAACTAGTGCGTTGTCCATACTATCTGTCCATTAAATTCTACTTACTCTACTCAAACAACCTAAAGTACGCTTTGGTTGAGGGATATTTCTTGGTGATGGTCGGGTCTTTGCTGGAGTTTGCTTCTTTTTTGGAGTACCACTTTTTACAGCAGGTGAGCTTGGGCACTGGTTGGACACAAGAACCCTCTTACTAGGTGATGATTCCACATCTTTCTTCTTCGTGTCTTTGAATGTGCTCCATAAAAAATTCATTGAACCTACAAGCAGAAAATATTAATAGAAACATGACAGCTAAAGCCAATTGATGGACGACTATATCAGTCACATATAGACATGAATGACATTTATCACAAATAAATATGATAAGTATAAAAAAGATGGTCAAAAATATATGTTAAATTATTCTTGCTTTCAACGTAGCAGATAATTACAAAAACCAAGCAAGTCTAAGTACGTTGTCTTGTGCGTGGAAGACTATCATTCCACATTCGCTCAGCTATCTCGTCTCTCTTATGTGTCCAATCATCACGTGCACGATCCGCCACCTAAGCTAACGCTTGTCCTTCTTCCACCGTAGTTACATCTACAGCGGAAGACGAAACATCCATTGTACTGTCTCCACTGTTCTCAACTTCCTCAACCAGCCCATCATCATCAGCAACACGGAGGAAATTATGAAGGACACAATAAACTATAACAATTTTCACTTGCGTTATAAACTTAAATTGAGGAGGAATACGTAAAATAGGAAAGCGGCCTTTTAGAAGCCCAAACGCACGCTCTATGCATTATGCAGTTGTGCATGACGATAATTGAACAGTTCCTTTTTATTGGCAGGCTTCCTTCCCGTACGAAAATCGTTCAGGTGATACCGCACACCTCGATATGGTGCCATAAATCCAGGCGTATGTGCATATCCGGCATCAACAACATAATATTTTCTTACACATTGCAAGATATGTTTCAGTTGAATTACATACATAAACAGTTATAATGTAACAATCACCCCCTTTAGCCAATTACCGTGCGGAATAAGGAAACAATCAGGCCGACGGGTTAGTGCATTTTGTAACACACGAGCATCGTATGTGGATCCATCCTAACCAGCAAGTACGTATACAAATTTCATATCAAACGTACATGCGGCCAAAACATTCTGTGACAGAAATCATTTTCTATTTCTGAATGTTGAGCTTTATTCTTTTGGCAAATGAGTCGGGATATGGGTACCATCTAGGGCCCCGATGCAATCCTACAATGAAAAGTGCGCTACATGATCAGTTCATTCTTTCAAGGTACTATTTAATAACTGCTCCAACATATGTACTCACATTACCTGAAAATATGGGCTACACAAAGGGTTGTCGGATATTTCCTTAGGTGTGTGTAATCCAGGAAACTTCACATACTCTGGATATATATCGATTATAGCATCCAACACTCTAGTAGAGTGTCGGCGTACAGTCTCACCAGATCTTGTAAAACGATGACAAATGACTCGATTACGTATATTATGTCTGATAGTATGAAGAAACATTACAACCTGCTCTTCCAACATGCATCTTCTGCTATCAAATAGTAGATTCCGATCTCTCAAAAGCAAACATAATTCAAAAAAATGTCCCCTGCTCATCCTCAGCTGCGCAAGGTAGTCATATCGCTCTTACGTATGATTCGTCTGATGAATTTATCCTTTTCAATTTGACCACCAGCGGAGTTTGACTTGATACAGAACCGGCGATAGTATTCAGCTACTCCGATTACATATACTGAAGCTGCAATGGCTGTAATTACAACAGCAATTTCACTTTCATTCCATTCTCTGCCGAAGGACCTTTCTTCAAAATTATCCGCACTTTCGGAAGCCATCGCAGCTCAATAGAAATAAAAAAAGATCTAAATTGAAATTACAATAAATTGAATATTTATACCTCCTCTAATGTGAAATGACTATACAGTAAACACTTCCATTGTAGTGGAGATTATATGAGGATTGATAGTCTTTCCGAAATTGATGATTTACAGAAAGTTGAGATGAATACATAAAAGTTGAATATAGACATTAGATAATGTCAGCAGATAATTTTTTTACTTGCTAATAAAAGCAATCATAGAACAAAGCTGTTAACATGCAATTCTCAGTACTTGTATTTACAACTTCTGAGTACAGACATACATTACAAAAAGTAAGGTAATTTAGAAGCAATAAAGCTCGATGGTAACATGCCAATTTGTCTCTGTTAAGACAGAAGTATGTCAATGGATGAACCTACTAGCATTGAATCTACCAACGCTGACCAATATATGTTACAATCTACAAGGCTGGAAGGTGGCATTGAAAATAAAAACTGAACGCCACCTAACATCTTGCGGCCATATTATCACAATTGCATTACTAGTGAATGTAATGAGGAGACATCATACAGTGAACAACCCGTTCATATAACAGGGAAATTGATGCTGAATACGGAGAGGATAATATGAATAGATATTCATCCTTAAAAGCCCCAATGAAATCGATTTGAAATAAAAGAAATAATGTGTCTTGCATGTAATAGATGTGAACGAGTATTACCTGTTTTCCAAAACTGAGCGGATGATGCAAAGCGTACAGAGGACGCAAAACTTCCCTAGCTAAGATCTGATTTTGAAGAGCTTGTTCAAGGGTTAGTAAGTTACGAAGAAGAGGGTTTTATAGAAGAAATAAGTATCGAAATTGTGAAATGTTAAAACATAAAGTCATCTCATCTATCTAATACAGCAGAGCATGCACAAGTCATTTCAATCCATCGACGCTATCCACCAAGGCGGATTGCAAAATCCCAATTTGGATTTGGATTATTTGCAGATTTCCCTCCCATCGGCTAGAATTGGGTGTAAACAGTCCCGGGTATGTAATATAAACCGTATATACACCAATAAGAGGGGTGTCTTGCATCAAAGATACTCATGCAAGATACAACCCTCTCCGAAAATGGTTACAAGTGGTTCAATATGGCGAACCTGATTTGCAAGAGGGAGATGACTGTACCTGAGGTAGCTGTTATCGGGCAACAAGAACTGCTTTGCATGATGGCTCGATTACGAGGAAGCTTGCAGAGAGCTATAACGATGGTGGAGATGTCATATACTAGGCCGGTTCGGAAGAGAATGCTGACATGCAGGCTCTCAGACGGTCTATGGAGGAGGCAGTGGAGAAGATCATCCGTTCTCCGTAGGAGAACGAAAACAAAAGGGCTTGTTTGAAAGTCTTTTTTTTTTTTTTTTACAACGCAATAAAGGCGTTATACAAACGGCAGCGGCATGCACTGACAGTATAATACTGCCATTCTGCGATTTTGGATTCGCAATATATTCGCGCGCTTCATATACGAAGGTCGGCTACTCTTAACTAAACATTGGTAATGTCACATCAGACCCATTAAGACAATGCAATACACCCCTAACCGAGAATCCAAACGGACCCTAAGGGTATTGATGCAACTAGGAGCATTATAACTTAATAGTATTCATTCACACATCTACACTCAGGAGTTTTTAAAAATGGGATATTTGGGGCCCACCCTGATATATGTACATCATCTAACCCCATCCAAAAGGAAGATCCAATCATACGACTCGGATGCACCAAAAATCAAACGGATTCAACACCATTTCAAACCATTTGTAGGGCCCACCATGATATCTTATGAAATCCAACCCGCGCAAATGATGCAGCCCACACTAGAAGGAAGACCCACTAAAAATCAGGCTAATACGGTCATCAGGTGTCTGGTGGGTCTCATCACTTGAATTTGGACGCCCTTAAGATTTTAAATTGTTATGGATCTTTACTCTTGCTCCGGTGGTAGACTCTCAGGAGTTTCAACACCCGGTCAAGGGTTCGAATATCCATAGGTGGTGAAATTCCACTAGCGTGAGTGTGTGGGGTGTGTGTGCGTGTGTGTAAAAATAAAATAAAATAAAAATTGTTATCTGCGGTGTAGAGCACCTGAGTTTTGGATTTTTCGGCTAGCCTATATTCATTTTGGGGCACACCTGATTAACGGTTTGGATCATAGACATATTATGGTGGGCTCACATTATGTAGTTTAGATAGCGTATACATGTATGTTTCCAAAAAAAAATCTATTTAGGACCAACCATGATACATATACAACATCCAACCCGTCCAACGGGAAGATCCAATCATCCAGTAGTGATTCCCAATGAAGTGGACCAATCAAATCATCACATCTGCCACACTGTAGAGAAGAATGGATAGTCACCCAAAAGCTCCAAATTGCGTGTGGGGCCCACCATGATGCATTTATGGAATCCAACCTACCCAAATGGTGCCCTCCACCTTGAAAGTGAGATGCACCTAAAATCAATCATGGTAATGCGATAATAAGGTGGGCTCCATCACTTGAATTTTTGGACGTTTTTCCACGATTTTATGAATTATGGTGTTAGATAATTGTAACGGTTTGGATCCATACATTAAACCTTGGCTCAAATGTTCATCAAGAATATCTCCAAAATTCCAATATCAAAACAATCCCAACCTTCAAATAGCCTGTGGAAATTGTAATTCTAATTAAACGGTCAGGATCATCCATGCTCTCAGAATTTTGGGTCATGCCACATCTAACATGGGGACCATGATTTTGATGGTATAAAAGGATTGGCATGCATGCATTTCATGTGTGTGATCGTGTGAAGCTAACGTGGCAGGACCACCACCTTTCTGCCTCAGGTTTTAGAACTCAGGCATCGCCGCTCAATATCAACTCCCTAAATCAACACTTCTAAGGTCATCTGATCAAAATGATTACTGAGTTATCCACCATCGATCATGGGTCCAATGGATGGACGGTCTAGATTGACAACATGCAAGCCACGTGCACCGTGGACACATGCATGAGTATAATTCACCCCATGACACACACAATTCCTCAATAATACATATTGTCAACCAATGCCCAAAGTATTATGTAATGGTCCAATAATATATACATGACCATACTTTGATAGAGTATCAAATGATTCATCAATAATACATAGGAGACCATACTCTCTCAATTCAAAAATAAAAAATAAAAAATAGACAACTTATCAAATGTTATTTATAATTTTAAAATCAATATATTAGCGTGGCATATAAGAAGCGACGTATCACTGCATGAACTTATCGTAATACACGCCTGATATGATACGGTCCCATCCGCTGTTGTATATCATCTTATCAAATTGAAATGCACTGGAAACATACAATGCTTGATTGGGATTATAAAAATGAGAGTATGATTTTGGTAAATCGAGGAACTTATAAAACTATGTATTTGAATTGGATTTGGATTTGAAAATTTCTGAAGTTTACTATTTTGTAATTAATCTATGAATTGATTTGGGAATCACTTCTAGCATTTTATTTTTTTTTGTAAGAGCATGCTAGTGTTTTTTTTACGTGATAAGCCCTTTGAAGTAGCAAAAAACAGTTAAAAAGCAGTTGCATGCTTAGTAGTTTTTCAGTAGCCTTTTGCTTCGGCTCACTCTTGTGCTATGATTTAGTATACACTGTCAAGGAGAAAAGTTCAAAAGTCAAGTTGTTATTATTATTATTATTATTATTATTTGTAAATTTGGATTTGATCCAAATTCTTTAATTAATAGGGGTGTAGATTTGGGAAATCCATGAATTTAGTAAATTCTCTATGAAAAATAGATAGTAGAGATTGGGAATATTTATTTATTTATTTATTTATTAGCGTAAATGGTGATAAATGAGTAATCATTACTTGCAAAGTGAATTCACTGACTGTTGATAAGTTCGTACGCGAGAAAAGAAAATTTTATATGTGACCTATCGTGTTGTATGTGTTTGATCCGTGCCATTTAATCAGATCATTATAAAGAATGAGCCCAAAAAAGAGAAGGATCCAAAGAACAAGTAGACCACACCACTTGAAACAAGAAGAATTGAGTGCCTACTGTTAAAAACATTTTTGGGGCCATAAATATTTTGAATGAAGTTGATATTTGTTTTTTTTTTTTCCTTCATCTGTATCTGTCTGACCTTATCAACAAGCTGGATGACCGATACACACCATTGTAGGCTAATGTAGAGCAGGTCGCAGACAGTTTCACGGCCAAGATGGATCAGAAAAGGCTCGGTCAAAGACGGAAGTGATCCAAACCGTCAAACCTTAAATCGAGCATATCTCACAATCCGAAATAAGTTATCGGACATAAAATGCATGATTTTGGGGTAGGACAAGCTACTTTAGCCACCCAACCCCGTTACTCTAGGTTACACAAGCCGGATTTGCAAAATACTATCAGATCGACAGTCGTTTCTCTATTTTAAATCCATTTTTACTATAAATAGTAAGTTTTAGTTTAAATATAACTCTTCATCCATTGGGCTTTAGGAGTTGCGCCTAATGTAAAAAGTGCTTAAAATAATTAGGAGAACAGCGTGGTGAAGCCAAATAGGACACTTACTATTTTTGGCCAATAACCTTGCGCACTAGTAGACATCACGACCGTCTATAAATAGTAAGTTTACTATTTATAGTAAGTTGCGAATTCTAGGAGTTTTAGTTGTAGTTTGATTATGAAATTTCTCATATTGCTTAGTATCCCTATTTAAAGGGTTGTGAACTCATTTATTTGATTAATTAATCAAATTATGAATTTTATAGAATTTATTTCTATTTTTCTTTCTTTTTCCTCGTGGATTCAAGAAGTCTATGTGAGGAGTACAGAGAAGCTCCGTGGATTTGGAGTAGTTATCCTTGAGGAAGACAGTGATTGACCTTATCACGTTCATCCTGCGTCAATTGGTATCAGAGTGAGAATTCCCCTCGAGTCGATAGTAAACAACGAATGTATGAACCAAAATTCTGTGGACTGTGATTCAGAGATTTGTTATCTTTCGAAAAGAATGAATGGAAGCTTTCCACCAAGATAGTCAATTAACTATGCAAGGGCTGCAAGTAAGCAATCATCTAGATCGTGCTTAGAGAAACTATCGAGGTAAGGCCGAACTTCCTAGTTTTAACAGTTTATTATATATAGGAGATTTCCTCGACTGGCTAGCCGAAGTAGAAAGATATTTTGATTACATGGATGTGCTAGAGCATAAAAGGTGGAATTAGTAGCGTTTAAATTAAAATCTTGTGCTTTTGCATGGTAGGAACAATTACAACTCTCACGAGCGCGACAGAATAAGGCCCCCATCTTATCATAACCACGGATGAGACACTTTTTTCGATCTCGATTCCTTCCTAGTGATTACGAGCAGGTATTTTTCCAGTAATATCAAAACTACCGACAGAGGAATCAAACCGTCACCGATTACATCGAAGAATTCCAGCGGTTGGCAACGCGAAATGATCTGTCAGAAGCCGAATCACAGAAGGTAGCATGATTTATATGTGGGTTATGACCAACGATTCAGGATGGAGTTCAGACGCACCAGTCGGGACTGTGGATGAAGGGGTTCAATTAACAGGTAGGGTAGAAACATAACTTGTAAGAGTTGTTGCTAGGCCTTATCCTTCAACTTGACCCCCCATGACGAGTCTCACGCAGGATCTAGTGCTGGCATAAGGAAAAGAATCAATAGGAGAACGTCATCAAAATCCTGTGACCGCGAACCGTGATATGGTGAGCGGTTCATCTAGGCCTCAAAGCACCCACAACGGCGGGCCCGAGTAGGATTCTAATCCTTACGTTCGACCAAGGTCGAATAATTATTACCGATGTGGTCAACCGGGCCACTTATCAAACACCTGTCATCAACGTCCGTTAGCACACTTCACCATGAATGAATGGGGACTGAAGGTGAGGCCGCAGAAGAAGACCCTGACTTTGATGAACATGAACAAGCCACTAAGGAAGGGGCAGATGACGATAAATGGATGTGGAATGATTGTAGCGAATCTCTAATTGTGAGGCGAATATTGTATACTCCATGGAAGGAATTACATCCATAACAACACAATATATTCCTTATAGGGTACACCGTCAACAGCAAAGTCTGTGATGTATTCATAGACAATGACAGTAGCAAGAACATCATTTCAATAGTTATGGTGGACAAGTTGCAGCTATCAATGACAAAACATCATTTCCCATACTCAATTGTCTTGATAAAAAAAAGGTGAACAAAACCAAGGTAATTAAACAATACACTGTCTTGTTTTCAATTGGAAAAACTTATAAGGATCAAATACTTTATGACATGGTTGACATATAAGCATGCCATATGTTACTCGGTCGACCATGGCAGTCGAACTGTGATGCGACCCACCAAGGACGAGACAATGTTTATGTCTTCGTCAAAGATAGTCGAAAGATAATCCTTGCCCCTATGGCATCAGATAACTACCCTGAAGTTTTTAAAGTGAAGAGGAGTTTCCTCCTGACCATTGGTGATTTCATGGAGGAATCCAAGGAAACCTGTAAGATATACATCGTAGTGGTGAAGGCTGAGGAATCGAAGCCTCCAAACATTCCTCTAAGTTTAAGGCTATTGTTAAATGAATTCAGAGAAATCTAGCCTGATTATTTACTGGATGGATTTTCCCTAATGAGGGACATCCAATATAACATAGACTTCGTCCCTTGGGTTAGCCTACCCAACTGCCCTCATTATCGGATGAATCCAAAGGAGTATGAAATACTTTAAGGGCAGTGTAACGCCACTCCCGAGATTTCGAGCATCACTTATGCTTTGCAAAAGCTGGTTTCTCGGTTACTTTTACATTAAGAAATTAAGCATGTATAGGATTATACTAAACAGTGTATCATACTCCGGAATAAGCGCTATTAAAATAAAAAATTAAATTGAAATGCTTGTAGTATAATTATCCAGAGTATTGGTCCAGCTGGCATAAGTGCTATAGTTTATAGCCCTTTTTGTTGTCAAATTTGTAGTGTCAAAGACACTGTTATGAAGCTTGCATCTGTGAAGAACAATGATCTACTCAAGATCAACTTTGTTTGACAAGCACTGTTCACAAGTCAAGAATCTCAAGAAGCTTTCAAGTTTGAGCTCCATCAAGACTTCAAGCTTTGCTACTTTTAAAGGTCTCTTGTCTCTAAGTTTCAATGTCCTTACTTCACTATTGAGGTATGATTGACCTTAGGTTGACCTTTAGAGTAGGTCATTTTGGATACATAATTCATATGTTTTATATATGTGAGTTTAGGCTGTTCTAAGACTAATCCTGGACTTTGTTCGACTAGTCCTAGCACTGCTTCGACCTATCTAAGAATTTCCTACATTAGTCGTAAGTTTGTTGCAAAATTCGGATATTTTTTGTTTGGCTTCGACTAGTCTTAGGGTTTGTTTAACTAGTCGTATGAACAGTGTCGACTGTTTCTTCGACCTGTCGTAGAGCTACGACTCAATGTACAGCGTTGAAGATTGGCTAGCTTCGACTAGTCATGTAAAACCTACGACCAGTCGAAGGGGACCTACGACCAGTCGTGAAACTACTAGATCTTATCGCGCCTGAATTTTTAAATATCTGTTGGTTTTACGATCAGTCGTAGAGGTCTTTAGACCACTCGAAGACGTGCTTTGCTCACCTATAAATAGAGTACAAATCTCATAATAAAATAGGAAATTGAAGCTAATTTAATTCGGCCTTCTGAGAGATAAGTTTGTGATCCATTTTAAACTAAGTGTGCATATTTAATATTCTCTTTCTTTAGCTTTCCTTATTTGATTTTGTTCCTGTATTCCAATCTTATTTGAAAAGTGAAATTGTTGTATTCCGTCTTCTTGGAATCAAAATCAAATAGAGCTACGCCCAATTGGTTTAATTTAAAATCTGTTAGAATTTAGAACCATTATAAAGAGAGTATTGGACATTGAACTTTGACATTCAAATCTCTACTCCGACTTGGTTCTTCTAGGCTGCTACAACGAAGGAGAAAGTCAGGTATTTTACGTTTGTGTAATTTACTTTCATTTGATTTTCTTTTAGAATTTTTCAGAAAAATCTCATTGTATTGGTTATCTGAGGAGAGCCAAGAAAACTCAGAAGAGGGGTTTTTTAATTGTGTAAGCCCACAGAAAAAAAATATAATTGTGAAGGTTTTGGGTGAACCTGGAAAATCTATCTTTGATAATGAATGCTGATATCCCCTGTGTGAGGATATTAGGAGTGGAGTAGCACTGTGTGGCTGTTGTTGAATAGTTGGTGTACACACAGGAGAACCACTATAACTCTTTGTCTTGTGGTTTGAATGCTTGCTTAAGTTTTATATCTCTTTTCATTCAGATTTGTAGAATGTATGTGTGGATGTGAATGTTGTAAAATTTACATTTCAAGCACAGTGGGAATGTTGTAATAATTTAGTTTTAAATTCCTACAATTTATTTCAATTCTTTGCTATTTATTTATTCCTCTCTAGTTTGAGTTTTTGATACAAAGGACGTTCTAGAAATAAGGTTGTCCTGCCATAAACCTTTAGTTTTTATGGTGTAAGGTTGTCCTTAGAACTGAATTCGTATCAACCTCTCAATACTTGTTTAGTTAGGTTGCTTTTATTTCAGCATTGTGATTTGATTTAGTTTATTTGGTTATCTATCTTACTTTATTCCGCTGTTAAAGTTTTATTTTGGCATCATCTTATTCACCCCTCGCCCCGCTCTAGGACGTATAGCTAGGCCATTTCAGCTGGGTCCAATATACAATTCTAAAATCAACAAAAATGTGGAAAGGTAGCATCTAGATAAGCCTGATTACTCGACTCTCCCTGTCAAAAAGTGCGCAGCCTACATTGGCCCATCAGAAAGTTGGAAGTAAAAGAACTTATCCTCATCCATGCCCGCCTGGTCCAATGCATCGGCTTCAGTGGTCCCTACATCTATATCAGCGTCTGGTTGGTGTTTTAAAATATCCTTCTAGAGTATGTTATCAAGTCTATTAGCACAAGAATGATAAAATAATGTGAAACAATCACTTCCTACTTATTCTTATTAATGCATATAATAGGGTTTAAGAAATGATGCATGCCCTCACCATCCAACACTCTCTCAACACGCGACTTCGATCACCTGAGTCACAAATAACAACACTTCCTCAACATGCGACTTCAATGCTTGTTTCGCCACATTCTATATAACGTGATGCGGTGAATGGTCATGTTAACTGAGTGATTAATTATGCATATTCATTCAGCAGTTTGGGGATACTAGGATACCTCCCTTTTAATCATGGTCTCAATTGAATCACTAGACGCGGGACGACCACAACGGTCATATGCCTGTAATCCCTTATCCATCTAGGCTCATCACTCCCAATTGAATACATATGAAAGGTAAGTTGTAAAAGTAATGCTTGCGGTCACTACAGGGAGACTCGTCACTACGGCATAAGCTGACAGCACAGACACGGTGTCCCATAGCACCATGCTTGGCTCACGAGTCTTGAGGATTGCGATGGTAATGGTTAATAGTAGACCTTTACAATTGGTAAAGGAGGTGTCCCAGATTCAAACATTTATGATCATACATAGTGAACATATATAGGATTAGTTAGTTCTTTACATAGTGAACATATATAGGATTAGTTAGTTCTTTGGACAATTTCGATTGATACGGGCGAACACCAGTGTAACTAACATGGAGTTTGTAAGTACCCCGCGTGGCCCAACCACTGTCAGTTGTCCGTGTTCGACCCGGATCAATCAAACGTGTCCAGGGTGGCCAACCTAATTTGGTCAACCCATATCCAGGAATTTGCCAACTAACCAGACTACTTTTGTAGTCCTACTTCTTAATCTAATCAAGTCAACGAGTATTAAAGATGATTGGATTCACATTCAATCATCAAAATTAATAATCTACTCATTCAGGCATTTCATTGAACACGTAAGTGTTACTATACTACAAATTGCAATCCATTGAACATAAATTGAAATATATGTAAGTTATCATGCACATACTATATTAGCAATCATAAATCATTAACTGGAGTAGTAGCATTGATAAACCACAACCTAAGCACTTATAGTCCACTCCTTGTGATGTTTCGCCCAATTTTTGGTGCTCCTTAGGTTAGAGTTTTGAGAAAATTGTTGAAAGACCTTAGCAGCATACAAGCATATGAGATTAGGGACAAACAAGTATTGAAACTGTAAACCCCGTATCCTAGATCGTACCGTTCCATAGACTTCCGCGGTCTTCCCAGCCGAATTTCGGCAACCTTCGACCCTTAACCGGTATTTACGCGCGACCTTGATTCTCATGTCGTCAACCCAAGTCGACTCAACTCAAGACCTTTACCATAGCGACCACGCCGTCGCCGCGATTCCGATGCCGCGACTGCGCGCCAAGGCGATACCCTGGTCGGGAGATGTGGGCCAGCGTTCGGTGCGAGGAAAACGCCGGGCGTTGCAAAACCTGAGAGAATCTCTACGAGATGTCACCTCAATCAATCAATCAATCCATCCCATCATGTCAAGTACACATCACCTTTCACCCTTTCTCAAGCAAGCCCCAAAAGTCAAAAAGTTCTTACAAACCCATGCTTTTCTTACAACATTTATCCCTAAAGTCAAAAAGCTCTTACACACCCATCACCACCACATCCATCACTCCATCACCCATCACTCACTCTCTCTCCCTTTACAAGTCTCTCTCTCATTTTCAAACTCTCCCAAGCAAGAGAAAACCTTCACACGTCCAAGCCATTTCTACCTCCAAGAGAGTTTTGTTTGTAGCCCACCTTTCCTACCCCTCTCATCTCCCATCTCAACCATCCAAACCTCATCTCCTCCGTTGGAATCGAAGCTAAGGAGCTAAGGAAGCCAAGAGAGCTAGAAAATCAAGTGGTGGGTACTTTGATAGGGTAGTTTTAATGTTTTTAAGATGGGCCAAGTGAGACCAACCGATCAATGGTTTGGATCTCACTTTGGACCTTAAGATGTGGCCGATGGCCCACTTGGATCATCATGATCATTCTATGATGGGGCCATTCTCCATGGACCCCATCATGATGTTTATTTTCCTTGCATACTTAGGGTCATCTAGACCATCTAGTCTAGTGGAGAAGGGATCTC
This sequence comes from Magnolia sinica, assembly GCF_029962835.1. NCBI lineage: Eukaryota > Viridiplantae > Streptophyta > Magnoliopsida > Magnoliales > Magnoliaceae > Magnolia > Magnolia sinica. The sequence continues at coordinate 38,326,173 of NC_080585.1, read as the reverse complement.
CATCATTGGATTTCAATTTAATGGACCCACATGTAATGGCCCACTTGATTTATGTTGTAGATCATTGAAGGGAGGGCCCATAGTGCCGGGGTCCCTCCATCACGCGTGTCCCACTCTCTATCTCTCTCTCTCCCTCTCTTTTTCATTTCTTTTTTTAAGATCATGATATTATTGTGTGGCCCACTTGAATGGACCCCACCATGAAGTATCTATTTTGTTTAGGCCGTCTATAAGTGGGACCCACTTCATGTGTGTAGTACCCACACCATCCATCATTGGTGGCCCACCTGAGCAGGCCCACCTTGCAAGGCCAGACCGTCCAGCGTCCCTGGACACTGGACGTTTGATTGGAAAACACAAATATTAGCTTGGTTCCAAGCCAATGGGAGAGGCCCACTTATTTTGGCCCCACCTTGATGTATGTCTTCAATCCACGCCGTCCATTCCGTTCCCAACCTCATTTTAGGCGTTGAACCGAAAAATGGTGTTAACCCGAGGTCTTGGTGGGCCATACCATAGCAAATGGTGGTTTTCACCATTGAAACCTTCCCTAATACTTTTATACGACGAAATATGCCCAATATTGGGCTTGTTTTGCTTGTCTGGAGCCATGGAGGGCCATTAGACAGAGTGGATTCTCTAGATGTGGACCCCACCTGTGAAAACCAAAAAAAAATAACTGAAATAAAAAAAATAAAAAAATTCATAACACCTAATACCACTTAATCAGAAGCGGATTGGCCACTCCTCCTGCCACCATCTCCGTGGCTGGTCACCCATGGCTCTAGCCGTGGGCCGCACCTTGATGTTTATTTGTCATCCAATCCGTTCACGAGGTGGGCCACTTCCTTAAGTGGGCCCCCTCCAAATTTCATCCACGTCCAGAGCTCAGGTGGACCACACCGTAGGAAACAGTGGGATTGAACGGTGACCTTTGAAATCCCTTTTTGGGTCCACAGAAGTTTTGGATCAGGATGAAATTTGTTTCTACTCTTCATCTAGGTTTACGTGACCTTATCAATGGGTTGGATGGTGTATAAACATTATGGTGGGCCTCACGTGGAGCCCACAACGATATATGTGATTCATTTCCACCGTCCGCCTGGACGGTGGAGCTCTCTGTGATATTTGTATTTTTATCCCCACCGTCCAGGGGACGGTGGGTGTGTTCATGTGCGTGCGTGTGTGGGTGTGTACATGTGTGTATATATATTTATATATATATATATATATATTATATTATATTATATATAATATTGTATGTACTATATATATATTATATTATATTATATATAATATACTGGTGGTGGGAGGCCCATCTCAGTTTACTTGTGGCCCATGGTTGAGGCCCACTTTGATATATATGTAAGGCCCATGGGTCAAGGCCCATTTGATGTATTAGGGGCCCATGGGTTAAGGCCCATTAAAAATGTATTGGGGCCTATGGGTTGAGGCCCATTTGATGTACATATGGGGCCCAATTGGTGAGGCCCATTTGATACACATAAGGCCCATGTGATTAGGCCCATGTGATGTATTTTAAGGCCCATGGGCTATGGCCCATTGCAATGTACATAAGGCCCTTGGTGATACTCATTAATGCGACCCATTTGATGAATGTAAGGCCCATGGGATACGGCCCATTTGATGTATTGAAGGCCCAATGGGATATACCTAAGGTCCATTGCAATGTGCAATCCCAACATAGTTTATGTAATGATGTTTATGATAGTCGTGCCTTGGGAGCAATGTTGGTTTGACGTCCACATTGCACGTTTAAATGTTGGTTAAACGTCCATATTACGATTCTCCCTAAGGCCCATTGATAGGCCTGTACTCGTTGTGTGTAGGCCGTCTAGGCCATCTGCGTTGTAAGGATAATGCATTACTTTATAACATGTGTAGTATAGCTCCATAACTCATGATCATACGCATCATATGTATGCTTGATATGAGAAGTGACTGATCATGGCATATGCCTTCGGGCAGATTGTTTAGGGGCTCCCGGATAGGGGGTGTTGCCCTACATGAGCGCATGATACGCGCAGGATTGCTGCATGACTGGATAGTGTGATTCATGCATTCGCATTGTGTGATATGGTACTGTACGCCCTAGCGACATCAGGGCCGTAGCCTCCACAGGCGTATCGTGGTTGGCAGGATTGGATATCGGAAATCTTGTTCTACATGGGGTGCTATAGATATCTCTGGGTGAAAGTCCCTAAACCCTTATGGTACCAAGAGGTTGCTCCAACGTCTACACCGAGTGGGTGCATGAGTGTCGAGTGTCGATTACCAGACGGTTGCACTTTCCACTGTGTTGTGGTCGGTTGGAAGGGGGTGCGGCCTTACCCGCCCGAAAGTAGGGGGCAATGCTAGGTTAAGTCTGACCAGCTCAAAGAATGGGTCCGCTATTGACGAGCCGAGCCCGATATTGGTAGGCGGATAGTAAGGTCTTTTTCACTCACCTTATTGCACGCGATAGTGCGACAATCTGGTTTGGAGTGTACTAGACCCCGGTGATATTTCAAATTTTTAGTTGTATTGATATGTGGACTTAGATGAGGATTTGTATGCTTGAGTTGCATTTCGCATTACATGGCCTTGGTATGTCCGACATCATTCATGCTTTATACCACATGGCCTTGGTACGGCTATGGTATTCTTGGCTTTCATCAGCATGTTCCGCATTACTCTGATACTGCATAACTGTATTACCACCTTGAGCACACACTTTCACCACCCTCTAAGCTTTCTATAAGCTTATGCACGACCGTTGCGTGCAGGTGATGTTGGATCACAGCAGCGCTGAGGCTTGAGCACGTGACAGATTATTTTGGAGTTTTATTTATCATCATTGTATTTCCCTTTATGCTCATTGTACTTGTAAAGTTTTTGATCATAGTGGAAATGTGATGGAGTTTTTGGTTATTGTTTGTGGGTTGTGCCTTTGGTTATGCTTATTACGAATCAAACTGATGTTGAAAATCCTCCTCGTAGCATCCCAGGATCGGAACCTGGCGAATGGGCGCTGGGAGCTGAGAATGGGGTTCTACGGAGGCTGTCGGCGCCGGATTCGGTGATCAAAAATTTTGTGAGCCCGGTTTTCGAGTTTAGGACGTGACAGAAACTTTAGATTACAAGTGAAATTTAACACCTACCTCTATTTATTGTCGGGAAAGCTCTGACAATGACTCTTTTTACAACAAGGCGACTAAAGATGGGATGAGAGGGCGGAGGTGCACTAACACCCACACCCCAAGCTCTCTCTCTCTATTCTCCTTTTTCCTCTTTCTCTTCTCCCGTTCCCCCTTTTTCTCTTGCTCTAAGGCATGAGATTCGTATGGGAGGAGGGCGTGCCCAAATATGTCCCTTATATAGTGTCAAAAGTAGTGTTAATGGCCCTTTACTCATTATATTAACCATTAAGGGGGTTGTTTACCACTAATAGGATCCATTGTGAGGTGTAAGGGTTAATCTAAGTCATAAGATAAGTGTCTCAATATGCAATCTATATTTGGACACAAATATATGATGATCGGGCGTATCGATCAACCGGGAAGGCCTTAATTTAGATCGATGATCACCGAAAATCAATCAAGGTCGTGGCTATACGGATATGTATGGAGAAATATCTTTAGTCGGTACCCCAAATTTGGCCATGAACCAGTGGTCCAAAAGTTACAACTTTGCGAAAGAGTAATGGGCTAGTTTCACTTAAATTTCAGGTTTTCACTTAAGGCATTCACACATCTCATGCACTTGGCTTATGGGTCTAAGTTGAGTAGTTTGACATGCGACCTTGGCTCGATGTCTCGTGATGGACGTCAAGCCTACTAAGACGAATGTCTTTCTATAGTCTCGTGTTTAATGACCTACTAACGAGCAGTCTAGAGCCTATTTGGAAGTCAGGGCATTTCTAGAATGAATTGGGTAGCAAGATTTCTTGTGCAAAATAATTAGGGTTTGGATTAATTAAGTTCGTAGTGTGACCAATTTATAATTGGCAGAAACGACAATTCGATCCTAAGAACCCTAAACCGTTAGTTCTTAGGCTAAATGAGTAACTAGATTAATTTTAATCAAGATCTGATCCTTATTTGTCTCGAATTTTGGTACATCTTTATTTAGTCATGGTTGTCTTAATTAGTCAGTGATAGGTCAGTTAGATTTGGGCCCTATGTGAACAAATCATGAGGTTATACTCGATGCTTAAATGTTCGAGCGGATTCATTGGCTTTCTACGATTGATTAATCAAATTTATGTGATTCTCTGGTACCGCCCGTGTATAGGCTCACCACGCGTGTTAAGGGTCGGTTAGTAACAATGCGAGCTAATTATAGTGAAAAATTTTCAAGGGTTTTTAGAATTCCAAAACAGTGAAAATTCATAACGTTACAGGCAGGTAGAGGAATTGATTCATAAGTGACTTTTGAGAGAGAGCATGAGCCCATGTGCCGTGCCAGCATTGTTAACACCAAAAAAGATGGGAGCTAGCATATGTGTGTCGACAGCTGAGCAATCAATAAAATTACCATCAAATATCGGTTCCCAATATCGTGATTGGACGACATGCTCGAAATGCTAGAAGGGATCAAGGTGTTCTCTAAGCTAGACCTGAGGAGTGGGTACCATCAGATTCATATTTGACCTAGTGATGAATGGAAAACAACATTCAAGACTAAGAAAGGGTTATATGAGTGGCTGGTCATGCCCTTTGGCCTATCGAACGCACCAAGCACTTTTATGCGTTTAACGAATCAAGTGCTAAAACCATTCCCTGGCCAATTTGTGGTAGTATATTTTGATGACATCCTGATATATAGTCAGGATGAGATAGAGCATAAAGAACATCTCAGACAGGTCCTACAAGTTAACAAGTTGTACCTTAACTTGAAGAAGTGTAGCTTTTTAACAGACGACCTGTTGTTCCTAGGATTTGTTGTAACGTCCACAGGCATCCGTGTGGATAATGAAAATGTGTGACCCATTAGGGAGTGGTCAATCCCGACATACATTCATGAAGTGAGGAGTTTCTACGGGTTGGCGATCTTCTATCGTTAATTCATGCAAAATTTTAGTACGATAGTCACACCTATTACAGATTGCATGAAAAAGAGACTGTTTTAGTGGATCGATGAGGATGACAAGAGCTTTCATGAGATCAATCATCAGTTGTCCACAACACCGGTCTTAGTTCTTCTTAATTTCGACAAGCTGTTTGAGGTTGAGTGTGACGCTTCATATGTCGAAATTAAAGGAGTATTATCACAAGACGACAGGTCGGTAGCCTTCTACAGGGAGAAGCTCAACGAAGCTTGAAAGAAGTGGTCAACATATGAGCTTAAGTTGTACACAGTTGTTCAGGCGCTACGATATTGGCGGCATTATCTAATTTAAAGAGAGTTTGTTCTATATACTATCCATGAAGCATTAAAGTTTATTAATAGTCAAACTAACATGAATCGTGTGCATGCTAGATGGGTCGCATTTTTGTAGGAATTCACGTTCGTCGTACAAGTTAGGGCAGCAAACACAAGGTGGCCGAAGCACTTAGTCGTCGTACATCACTATTTGTTACAATGAGCAATGAGGTGGTCAGCTTCAACTGTCTCAAGGAACTGTATGTCGATGATGAAAACATCAAAGATTCTTGGACGAAGTGCCAAGAAGGTCATTCCAATGACCTACATACGCAGGACGGTTTCCTCTTCAAAGAAAATCAATTGTGCACCTCCCAAAGTTCTCTGAGGGAGCAAATTATTCATGAGGTACATGGAAGTGGCCTTGGTGGACACCTTGGGCGAGATAAGACGCAAGCTCTTGTGGAGGAGTGGTATTACTGGCCGTAATTGATACATGATGTGGGAAAAACAGTACAACGTTGCCATGTTTATCAGCGATCTCAGAATACGGGCCTCTATACCCCGTTACCTGTGCCTAACGACCCATGGGAGTATTTATCTATAGACTTCGTGCTTGGTCTCCCACGAACATAGTACAGCATGGATTCAGTGTTCGTGGTAATAAATCGCTTCAGAAAGATGACACACTTTATCCATGCAAGAAGACCATCGATACAACACACATGACGAATCTATTCTTCATAGAGGTCATGCGGCTACACGGGGTCCTCAAGACCATTACTTCTGATCGTGACACAAAGTTTATTAGGTACTTTTAACAAACTTTATTGACCCAATTTGATATACAACTTCGGTTCAGCAACGCCCACCACCCACAGACCGATGGGCAGATCGAAGTTGTGAATCGCACGTTGGGAAACCTCCTTCGATGTATTTCAAGTGAAAAACCAAAACAGTGGGATTTGGCCTTGTCTCAAGCACAGTTTGCATTCAACAACATGGTGAACCGCTCGACAAGGAAGTCCCCATTCTAGATTATTTACAGACGAGTGCGTCGCCACACACTTGACTTGGTCCCTCTACCCAAGCTCCCAAGCATGAGCATTGTAACAAACATATGACAGACAAAATCATGGGTATTCATGCGGAGTTGTAGACCAAGCTACATGCCTTGAACAAGAAGTATAAGGAGCAAGCAGACAAGCATCAAATACAAAAAGTGTTCGAGGTGGGCGACCACATTATGGTCTATCTATGCAAAGAGAGATTTCCGACCGGAACATACAAAAAATTAAAGAATAAGAATATTGGACCGGTATCAATCATCTAAAAGATCAATGATAACGCTTATGTTGTTGATCTTTCAGATGACATGGCAATCTCACAGACTTTTAACGTCGCAGACCTGACCGATTATCATGAACCAAAACAGGACGAGCTCTTTTGAAGTGGAGGGGACTGATGTAGAGCGGGTCGTGGACAATTTCATGGACAAGATAGATTAAAAAAAGGCCTGATTGATGACAGAAGTGATCTGGACCATCAGGCTTTAAATTGGCTATATTTCGCAATCCGGAATGAGTTATCGGACGTAAAATATATGATTTTGGGTTAGGACGAGCTACTTTAGCCACCCAACCCCATTACTCCAAGTTGCACAAGCCGAATTTGTGAAATACCATCAGATCGATAGTCGTTTCCATATTTTAATTCAGTTTTTACTATAAATAGTAAGTTTTAGTTTGATTATAACTTTTCATCTGTTGGGCTTTAAGAGTTGTGCCCAACATGAAAAGTGCTTAGAATAATTAGGAGAAAAGCGTGGTGAAGCCAAATAGGACCGATACTATTTTTAGCCAAAAACCTTGCGTACTATTAGACATCATGACCATCCATAAATAGTAAGTTTACTATTTATAGTAAGTTGCGAATTCTAGGAGTTTTAGTTGTAGTTTGATTCTGAAATTTCTCCCATTTCTTAGTATCCCTATTTAAAGGGTTGTGAACTCATTTATTTGATTGATCAATCAAATTACGAATTTTATAGAATTTATTTCTTTTCTTTTCTTTTTTTTTTTTTGCTTTTTCCTCGTGGATTCGAGAAGTTTCCGTGGAGAGTCCAAAGAAACTCCATGGATTCGGAGTAGTTATCCCTAAGGAAGATGGTGATCGGCCTCATCACGTTCATCCCTGCATCATAGGCCCTATGAATGTTCCAAAGTTTCAATTGTGAACGTCATTAGGTGTTTGATTTTGTTTGATTTTGATGCTACGCACCGGGTGTTTGATGAAATAATTATAAAGTGTTGATAATGTTTTACATTCAATGAGAAATTTAAGATGCATTTCAGGTGTTTAATAAAATGCCACACAGGCTTGAACTGCCCGAGTTGCTGACTAAGCTGAGCCGAGCCGAGCTGGCCAAACAGGCTTGAGGACAAAGTTGAACCAAGTTCGGGCTAAGGTTAGCCACTGGCCGAGCTGATCCAAGCTGTGTCAAGCTCGACTCAGACTGGTGTACAACTCTATCTTCCACACAACATTAAAAAGTTAACATTGTTTATTTACGATCATTTATCATGGTTAATAAAAAATAGTTAACATTGTTTATTTACCATCATTTATTATGGTTAATAAAAAATAGTTAACATTATTTATTTATCATTATTTACTGTGGTAAATGGAAATGCCCCGTGTCCCGTGAATAGGTGAATTTTATGTATCCTTTATCGAAAAGGTGCAAACTCCTTATCCCAAACAGGCCCAAACAGGCCCGTGGAAGGAGTGTATTGGCCAACGTAATACATCCGTATCCAATAATGGTACGGATGGATGAAAAATGATACTAATGATATATATATCAATACATGCATTTCTAGCTTTTAGATGAGTGCATGCATATAGCTAGAAGAACCTGGACAGCAGAGCCATTTCTCCAAAGTGTACAGATGATGGTGATATGCCAGTTTTGGCTGTCCTTTGAAAGACCTCGATTAGATATCTAGCATCATTCCACATGTCCATGGAATGAGTGGTCAGAATCGAAAACAGTATGCCCTTCTTCATTAGGGTAGGTTAGGACTTTAGCTGATGGATCAAAGTCTCAAATGTTTCATACACTGGTCTTTACTATGATTAGAGAATAACGAAGTAAAACCCTCATATTCAAATATTTCGGCCGTTTGACAATTTACTCGGTGTGAAGACCGTCCAATTCAAAGAAAATGAGTTTAATGATCAAATGATATATTGAATTTAAGGGGGTGTTTGATTTTTCATGTACCTATAATTCATGGTAAATGAGTAGTGATTACTAACCATGTATCTATTACACAACCCCAAGGTTGACTTTGACAAGGAGCCTTTTATCTATTACTCTGCTCAATTTAGGGCATGAGCCTAAAAATGAGGCAGATTTGAAGCTTAAGTGGACTACACCATAGGAAATAGTGAGAATTGAACACCCAACCTTGAAAATTTCAAGGGACCAAAGAAATATTTGGCCAAGCTTATATTTGAGTAGACCCTTCACATATGATAGTATTATCTTATGAATAGTTTGGATAATTAGATATACATTCCTATAGGTCCTAAGAAGGTTTTTAATTTTGAATGGTACATTAACCCCTAATTTGCTTTCTATGGTGTGGTCTACTTGAGCTTCGAATCTACCTCATTTTTCAGGTCATGCCCCTAAATGAGATGGTAAAATGGATGGAAGGCACGGATCAGGCACATACATCATTGTGGAACCCAAGGATTTTAGCCCTACCAAATCTTTCTTGGATTTCATGCATTTGACCCTATTTTCATGATGCAACTACGTAGTTATTTTTGTCTCCAACAAACACACCTCAAAAGTTATCATGTCCTATTTACTCCCATTCACATATGTAATTGGAAAAACAAATACCCCTATGAGTTGTAATTTTTTTTAATATACCCCATCTAAGGCAAGGCCCATTGCATGATGATTTAGATCACTGAAAAATGACCACATATCCAATTCATAGGTTAAAGGCCCTTTTACCTTATAGTAGTAAGTAGCAAAGTGTCACATTGCAATATGTCAAGATGGACAATAGGAGAAACAAGATCAGGCACCACCTCAAATGATACTTCATCCACCATGTGTGTTATGTAAAAAGATGGTTTAGGGCTCATTTGGGAGCTTGTATTTGGCATGCATTGGATTCCAAATCACATGTGTATTAGAATCAAGGTGATTATGAATTCTTAGTTGTGTTTGACATCTTGTAATTAGAATGCATTGAAATCCAAACCTTTTATTTAAGAACTTGTATTTTGAAAGCACTGGGATTCTTTAGCATCTTCACAAGTCATGAGTAATTTGATTAACTAAATTCGTTTTAATATCTCAAATTGGACTACCTATGTGATGTTTGACAAAGTGATTCTAATAAGTTCATTAAAATATATGCTTTGGTAATTTAAAAAAATGAGAAAATTTTGAAACTTGGGTGGGCCACAAATATAAGAACTACAAACAAATGACTCATTGATGTTTTTTAACCATCAATTTAGATGGCCAGCGTTTGGACAAATCAAATAATTTTATTGATATGAATTTAGTGTTGCAACCGATAATTGAATTTTTTAGGGTATCATTAGTAAGCCAGGCGTAAATTAGTAGTCGACAAATGACACCTTGGTTGCATGTCCGGCTCTACCACCTTAAAAAATGAAGCTTTAAAAAAAAAAAAAAAAATGTATTTCATTCCAAATACATTCATATCTCTAAATATACGGTGCTGAACGAGTGATTTGATTCCCTTTGCACTCAAATTATCTCAAATACACCCAAATAAAAGGCGACAAACGGTCCCTTACAACATCCGATTGCATCCATCCTTGATGTATTATCTTTTACAATACAAACCAATGCAAATTATACTTTTCAATAACTCTCCATATATTTTTTCGATACATCCCCATGTCTAATAAACATACAAATGATACTTTTCGATACATTTCTGGATTGCAATATGGACATTTGAACTGTATGTGAATCCACACATAAAGAACCGATGCAAACAATACTTCTTCGATGCATTCTACACAACCAATGTTTGATAATTGGTAAGCGGAGATTAGTAAAAGACATTGACAGCGATGTCTCACCACTCTACCGTGTATTTTCCGAAGACTTATGGCGTGCAAGCTTAGGCAAGAGATGACTACGATAGCTTCTTTTTTCAAATTGAGAGATTTTCTAAGTTAAGAGTGCTCTTGGTTGCAACCCAACATTACGGACGGTCCACATGATCCCATTATGTAAACATATATTTGGTAAGTTTGAGTGTAAAAGTCAACCAGACGATCCTATCCGTCTGATCAATAGATTATAAAAATGGACAGTTAAGATCAGATCCAAAAATCAACATGACCCAAATTTGAGCCATCTATTTGAGTCACATTAATTTGCCAGAGAATTATAACCATCCCATTCATGTTTTGGAGTTTGGACCAGTATGAAGGAGAAGGCTAGACTTTGGATGGCTTGGATAATCCCATCGTGTGCTTTGTACGTTGTGGTCCATGAAATGTATGATGGGCCTTATGGATGGTGTGGATTGATCTAATGGAGCGTCCAAGTGTCACAATGCAACTCCATGCATTGGATTATTTCTCCTTTTTTTATTGTTGTAGGACATGTATGCAATAGTCAATTTCGTGCAAGGTCCCCTTTTTTTTATTGTTACACGCCTTGGGATTGTACAGTACTTTGAGACTATCGTGTAGTACAAGGTAGGCCTGTGGTCCGATGGTACAAAATCTTTTTGTGATGTGACTCGCCAACGTAGCCCATCAGCAGAAGGATAAGCAAGATGTCAACAAACAAGACATACCGTGATCCACTACAAGAAACAGCTATTTTAGCGACAAAATTTTTATGGACAAAAATTTCGTCGGTAAAACAGCACTTTTACTGGTGAAATTTTTTTGTCGGAAATATTTTTTTACTGATGAAAATTGTTGTATTTTAGTTAGAAAATCATCACCTGAGTTTTACAGATGAACCAAAACCGTTGGAAATAATATTTTTACTGACGAAAAAGTATTGTATTTTTAACTTTGAAAATTTTCCATGAAGAGTTAAATGGAGCGGTAAAAACATTATTCCCGATGGTTTTGGTTCGTCAGTAAAAGTTAGGGCGAAAATTTTCTATTTGAAAAGAAAATTTTCGCCCTGAGTTTTACCGATGAATCATTTCTTCTGTAAAAATGCAATAAACAACTTTTACTAACGAAAAATTTCATCAGTAAATAGTTCTATTTTAAAGTTATAGAAAATTTTCGCCGACTTTTATCGACGAACCAAAACCGCCGGGAATAATATTTTTACCAACAAAAAGTTTCGTCAGTAAAAGTGTTATTCTTTTCAAATAAAATAAATTTGGCCCTGAGTTTTACCAACGAACCATTTCATCGGTACAAATGCAATAAACAATAAAAATGTTCTATTTTAAAGATACAATTTTCGCCCTGACTTTTACCGACGAACCAAAACCGTCGGCAATAATATTTTTACCAAACAGTTTTGTTGGTAAAAGTGTTATTCTTTTCAAATAAAAAAATTTGGCCCTGAGCTTTACCGACGAACCATTTCGTTGGTGAAAAATGTCCTATTTTAAAGTTAGAAAATTTTCGCCCTGACTTTTACCGACGAACCAAAACCATCAGCAATAATATTTTTACTGACGACAATTTTCATTAGTAAAAGTGTTATTTTTTTCAAATAAAAAATTTTGGCCCTAAGTTTTACCGACAAACCGTTTCGTCGGTATAAATGTAATAAACTACTTTTACCGACGAAAATGTTCGTCGGTAAAGGGTGTTTTGAATTTTTGAAAAAATAAAAAATCGAAAAGTTTAATTTTACCGACAAAATATAATTTCGTAGGTAAAAGCCATATTTACCGACGAATATTTTCATTGGTAAAGGGTGTTTTGAATTTTTGAAAAACTAAAAAATCGAAAAGTTTCCCGCTGAGTTTTACCGACGAATAATTTCGTTGGTAAAAAGCACAAAACAACTTTTACCGACAAAAATATTCATACGTAAAAAAAAATGAATGAGACTTTTACCTACAAAATATTTTGTAGATAAAAGTCTTTTTTTTTCAATATTCCAACACAAATTTCCCGATATACACCTGTTACGATATATTCTTCCTGATATTCACCTGTTATATAATATATTTCATCATATTCACATTCATATCCATCTAAACCCAAACTATGTAAATCAATCCAAACACAAACTACATTCATCCAAATATAAACTACATCCATCCAAACACAAACAATCATATCCACATCACATTCATGCATGCATAAATACATATAAGTTTAACATCATAAATGAAATACAAAAAATTATTCATAGCCTATTTCCTGGTGGGGCTCACAAAATTCAGTGTGGTGAACACATCGCCGACTGTGCACACACACCTAGGTCCATACTCATGCCTTCATGGTAGATTCAAAATAGTTTCAATACAAGGTCACGAGTTTAAGTACCCATTGTGGCCGTAAGAGACTCTAGTGTGTGAGTGTGTGTTAGAAGAAAAAGAAAGAAAGAAAATGCTGATTTATCTTTTGGGTTGAGCCTAATGGTACTTGGTGATTTCTCATCAGGTAAAAATTATTATTAGTTGTTTTTAGAAAGGTGAGATTAGGCCACTTATAATTATATTAACATGATAAAATGTTGTACATATATTTGAGCAAACACCACAAAATAAACAATCCTATGGAAAAAAAACAAATGAAAAGAGAGAGAACATATGAGAGGTGATCCTTATCTCCTTGATGGATTTAAGCCGCATGCGCCCTACCCAACTTCTTATAAGGAGAAGTTATATGGGTCGTGGAATAATGTTGGTGACAAATCCACCTTGTCTATTAATATTATCATATTGTGTTAGGACATGACTCTAAAAATAAGATAAATCCAAATCTCAAACAATCTATGCTATAAGAGATAGTGGAGATGGAAATAGATGCAATGTGATGCTTGAGTTTTAGTATGCTTGCCAACAAAACAAGATTTTCTTGTTTGTTGCCATGTGATTGGGCTATATTATTACATCAATCGGGTTCCGGTTCGAGATCGGGTTTAGGTTTGGGTTTTCAGGTTTAGGTTTAGGTTAGAGAGTTGAGATTAGGATTAGGTGTAGGTTTAGGTTTAGGGATTTGAGAATACATTTAGGTTTTAGATTTAGGTTTAGGTTTTAGGTTATAGGTTATAAGTTTAGGTTATAAGTTATAGGTTAAGGTTTAGGTTATAAGTTTTGTTTAAGTTTAGGTTAAGGTTTAGGTTTAGGTTATAGGTTATAAGTTATAGGTTATAGTTTTAGGGAATTGTGAATAGGTTAAGGTTTAAATATAGGAAATCGGGTTCGGGTTTATGATCGGGTTTAGGTTTGGATTTTCAAGTTTAGGTTTAGGTTTAGATTAAGGAGTTGAGATTAGGATTATGTATAGGTTTAGGTTTAGGGATTTGAGAATACATTTAGGTTTTAGGTTTATGTTTAGGTTATAGATTATAGGTTATAGGTTAAGGTTTGGAGAATTGAGAATAGGTTAAGGTTTAGATTTAGGAAATCAGGTTCGGATTTAGGTTTGGGTTTTCAAGTTTAGGTTGAGATAAGGATTAAGTGTAGGTTTAGGTTTAGGAATTTAAGAAAACATTTAGGTTTTAGGTTTAGGTTTAGGTTTTAAGTTTAGGTTTAGGTTTAGGTTTAGGTTTAGGTTATAAGTTATAGGTTATAGCTTTAGGGAATTAAGAATAGGTTAAGGTTTAGGTTTAGGAAATCGGGTTCGGGTTCGTGATCGGGTTTAGGTTTGGGTTTTCAAGTTTAGGTTTAGGTTTAGGTTAGGGAGTTGAGATTAGGATTAGGTGTAGGTTTAGGTTTAGGGATTTGAGAATACATTTAGGTTTTAGGTTTAGGTTAAGGTTTAGGTTAAGGTTTAGGTTATAGGTTATAGGTTTAGGTTTAGGTTGTAGGTTTAAGTTAAGGTTAGGTTATAGGTTATAAGTTTAGGTTATAGTTTATAAGTTATAGGTTAAGGTTTTGGTTTAGGTTAAGGTCATAGGTTTAGGTTTAGGTTAAGGTTTAGGTTTACTTTATAGGTTTTGGGATTTGAGATTAGGTTTAGGTTTAGGTTTAGGTTTAGGTTATAAGTGTAGGTTATATGTTTAGGTTTAGGTCAGGTTATAGGTTAAGGTTTAGGTTTAGGTTTAGGTTATAAGTGTAGGTTATATGTTTAGGTTTAGGTCAGGTTATAGGTTAAGGTTTAGAGAATTGAGAATATGTTAAGGTTTAGGTTTAGGAAATCGGGTTCGGGTTCAGGTTCAGGTTTAGGTTTGGGTTTTCAAGTTTAGGTTTAAGTTAAGGAGTTCAGATTAGGATTAGGTGTAGGTTTAGGTTTAGGGATTTGAGAATACATTTAGGTTTTAGGTTTAGGTCAAGGTTATAGGTTTATGTTTAGGTTTAGGTTATAGGTTATAGCTATAGGGAATTGAGAATAGGTTAAGGTTTAGGTTTAGGAAATCGAGTTCGGGTTTGGGTTCGGGTTTAGGTTTGGGTTTTCAAGTTTAGGTTTAAGTTAATGAGTTGAGATTAGGATTAGGTGTAGGTTTAGGTTTAGGGATTTGAGAATACATTTAGGTTTTAGGTTTAACTTTAGGTTTTAGGTTTAGGTTAAGGTTATAGGTTTAGGTTTTGCGTTTAGGTTAAGGTAACAGGTTTAGGTTATAGGTTTAGGTTTAGGTTATAGGTTATAGGTTATAGGTTAAAGCTATAGGGAATTGAGAATAGGTTAAGGTTTAGGTTTAGGAAATCTGGTTTGGGTTAGGGTTCGAGTTTAGGTTTGGGTTTTCATGTTTAAGTTTAAGTTAAAGAGTTAATATTAGGATTAGGTGTAGGTTTAGGTTTAGGGATTTGAGAATACATTTAGGTTTTAGGTTTAGGTTTTGGTTTAGGTTAAGGTTATAGTTTTAGGTTCAGGTTTAGCTTTAGGTTATAGGTTAGGGAGTTGAGGGTTATAGCTATAAGGAATTGAGAATAGGTTAAGGTGTAGGTTTAGGAAATCGGGTTCGGGTTCGGGATCGGGTTAAGGTTATAGGTTTGGGTTTTACATTTAGGTTAAGGTTACAGGTTTAGGTTATAGGTTTAGGTTATAGGTTTTGGTTTAGGTTAAGGTTATAGGTTTAGGTTTAAGTTAAGGTTTAGGTTTAGGTTATAGGTTTTGGGATTTGAGAATAGGTTTAGGTTTAGGTTTAGGTTTTGGGGTAGATCCAAAGCTCAAGTGGGCCTTGAAATGAATTGGGGCCACAAAAGTTTTCGATCAAGCTGATATTTGTGTTATTCCTTCTTCAGGTCTAGGTCTATGTGAACTTACCAACAGGTTGGATATTAAATATTCACCATGGTGGGTCCCAGGAAGGAATCAACGGTCGGGGGCACTGTCCCCACCATGATGTTTAGTTTTAGGTGTTATTTTTAGGTGTAGGTTTAGGTTTAGGGTTATACTAGGGTCTGCTCCAACAATTTCGAGCTAATACATAAACACAACATATCCAAATGGCCATGCCACTCCAACGCTGTCCATAGAAAATGAACAGCTTCATCATGGTCATAACAGCGATTCCCACCTTCTAGGGACCCCCGCTCAACATCTGGATAGGTCCAACGCACATCCGGGTCTGCTCCATCAATTTCAAGCAAATACATAAACACGGCCTGTCCAAATGGCCAGGCTAATCCAATATTGTCCATAGGAAATGGACAGCTTCATCATGGTTATAACAACGGTTCCCACCTTTCAGGGACCCCTGCTCAACATCTGAATAGCTCCGACGCACATCCGAGTCTGCTTGATCAATTTTGAGTTAATTCATTTAAAAACAACAAAAAAGGCAAGGCAAGAAACATCCATATGAAGATATTGAGAGGAATTACTGGTGTATCTATATTTCTTCTATGTAGGGTTGCTATTATCCTAATCTAAACAGTCAAGAAATTCAACATGATTTCAAAAGGGGGATGCTATTATCCTCATTCATTTATTTTACACTGGTAATTGTCTCAAGTATAAGTTTCTACTTCTATGGAGTTGGAACTTTCAACACCTATATAAAATGACACTGACAAAGGCCCAACCTGTTGTGTTGCGATAATTCCGAATGGAGTTAATGCTAAAAATGAAACAAGATTGGTTTTTAGTAAATTTCTGAAAATTGGGATCATTTCATGCATTCTTTGATGATTCTAATATCTTGTTTACTTGTAATTGCTTCATATTCAAGAATGATGAAACTTGCAACCATGTGCAAGAAAAGTAGGCACCATCCAAAAGGGAAAAGCAAGTAAAATCAAGTTTGACAATGCTAGAAGCCAAGTCATATCTGACAAAAGTGAAATAAAAGTTGATGTGGAATTCCGAACAATTCTAGTAGGAATGGTTAATTGATTCAAATTAACATATCATGCAGCATATTTTTCTAGCCCATGTCTGATGTCAAGTACTGCTTCTTTGATAGCAATTACCTTATAAAGGCACTTGTAACTGAGTCAATGGAAGAGGTTCTCCATAGGACAGAAAAGGATCATGAGAGGTAGGCCCACCTTTGATAATTATATGAAATCCACTTCAACCATTAAATGCCAAGCTAAAATTTAGACATCGAGACCAAAAATCAAACCCGTTCCTAATTTAGGTGGCCACACAACAGGAAATAATTTGGAGGGTGAGTGTTATTATTTTATTTTGGATGGCCCACCTAAATCATGGATCAGGCTAATTTTTAGTCCTTATCGCTAAAATAGGGTAGTGCACCCAATGATTAGGGTGGATTTTACATAAACATGATGATGGGCTACATATGAGAATTTTTAAATGTGTATGTAGTTTAGTCAATAACTTGTATAAAAAATGGCTTGAATTTGACTTTAAGAATTGGTGGACCCTACTAAAATGAAGTGATGCATCTACTAATCAAGGTAAATTTCATATAAACATCATATAGGCCACATTTAAGAGTTCCTAAAATTGATCTCATATCTCTACATTATTTTTTTATACATGAATTCCATCTACGTAATACCAAACATAACTGAGAATATCAATTCACTAAATTTCATGAAAGTATTATACTTTTTAGATCAGTTTAGGGCATGATGAAACTACTACATAAGAAAAAACTCAAGCTTCACCATCTATATATCATTTAAAGGAAAATTTCTGTTCTATAGAAGCATGATTTATAGAAAGAAATGAGGATGCACTCCAAAGTCCAAATCTAGAGAAATGAACAGGCTTGTGAAGTATTCCATAGGAATTTTGTTTCCAATTGGACCCTGGCATAAAATGCTTGCAAAAGTGGATTGTATTTTAGGTAAACTACATCTAGTTCTAGGTCATCAGTTCCATTTTCAGCATTCAGCCAAATAAAAGCAATCAATTATCGTGAAAAAAAAAAAACTTAAATGGAATGTTGCACCGGATTATGCAATTGGAATTAAAAATCCAAAAATCCAAAACAAACCGAAATCAATTCCCTAGTGATTTTGGAAGATTCTGCTTGGATAAAGCTTTTGTAGTGGTAATAATCCATTTCCAACCTGAAAATCAACAAGAATTGTATGATTTGGACAACTTGGATTGAGGTAAATGTATACCACTTTAATGTGGTTATATGTATTCCTCTAAAGGGTTATCTGATTCTTAATCCTTTCAAGTAACACATGGATAGTAATGGTGGACATTAAATAACATGATGCCATTTTCTTAGAAACCCAAACGATGGAAACACAAAATGTAGAAGAAAATATAGTAACCAATGTATTGAACACCTGAGAACTGAACTAATGCTGGGCATCAATAAGATTCGAACTGAGGTTAAAACAACTATAATTTAAGATGAAAGCCAGATATGGAAGGAAGAACTAACCAGTTGTTGATGATCGTGGACAGCATTTGAACGACTTGGACAATGCATGGTTGTAACGTCCTGAAAATCGGGGGTTGAGCATAGGCCCAACTCCCGAGTTCCAACACATCACTTATGCAACATAGATAATGATGATTAAATGTTGTCCGTATTAGTGCATTAAACATGAATGGGATTATACCAAAACAGTATATCATACTCCAGAGACAAGTGAGTTTTGCAAGCAGAAGACTGTAATACATGTATAAGATATACGAACTGTAGTATGCCTCTGAAGTGTGATCATGTTACCAAGTTAAATATATACATGTATACTCCCAAAATGTACAAAATGAATATACATGTGTGCTCCAAAATACAGAATAATAGTATAACGGCATCTAGTCGGTGTCCCTGTGGCCACGGCAATCAGGACACGACTCACATGAACCTGCCCAATAGCTACATGCAGGAGAATGCCTCCTCATCATCCTCAAAGTTTGGCTCCGCCTCGTAGGCATTGCCACCACCTGCAGTTAAGACAGAGTCTGGTTGATGTGTACAACACCGTCTCAAAAAGTGGGAGTGAGTGATCAACTCAGTGGAATAATAAAACAAAGGTTAACATGTTATCAATTCAGTCAAGCAGTAATGATAACGCAATACAACAATCAGGTCCTAAGTACTCTTATTAATGCAAGAATGATATGAAATAATGATGCATGCCCTCGCTTGCGCTCCCTCAGCGACTTCATCTCACGATCGAGGCATGCAACCCTTCCTCAGTGCTTGACCTTCTACGCCAAAGGCACACGTAATGCGGTGCATGCACGTGATTAGTTAGGTTCTTACTTAGGTTTATTCATACAGCAGGATTGGGAAGCTAAGGTACCTCCATTATATCAATTCTCAAACAATGATCCATTCTAGGGTCGTCAGTCCTAGTAAATCTCATACGATGTTGCGGTTCTAGGTCACTACAAAGGGCTCGTCACCTGATCAGTGTAGGCCTAGTTTATACTCTATTTGCTATGGAAAGGCTCGTCGCCTCAACGCAGTCTCAAAATGTGCTTGAGGTCACTACAAAGGGCTCGTCACCTGATTAGTGTAGGCCGACAGCTCGAATACAGTGTCCCATACCACCATATCTTGCTCATGAGTCTTAACGGATCGAGGTACCAAGGTTAAAAGGGTTTCCACTGGTGAGTTTGGTACCTTAAGTTTAAGCAATAGCGTCCATACATGGTGAACATACATCGGGTCAATCGGATTACTTGACGAGCTCGACTAGTACAAGCGTACGTCGAGCCAATCGACATGGGGTGTGTAAGCACTCCATGTGGCCTAACCATTGTTGAGGACCCAAGTACGACTCGGATTCATCGAATACGTCTGCTGTGGTAAAACAACCTCAGCCACCAATCCAGGACCTATTACCGATTGCCTGGACTATACCATAGTTCCAAACATACTCCAAAACAATTTATTTCGCATGTGATAGTCAAGAACAGCATGTGATAATCAATCCACATAGAGATCTTATTTGAGCATTTTAACAAACACATGGTGTACATGTCAACATACATAGGCATTTCATCACAAATCACATAATAGCAAGGTAGGTTACAAAAGGAAACCATAAGTATAGGTAAGAGGGTTGAGAATCCTGTCTCAACACCCTTATATCATACCTTTAAATAAGCATTTACTCATTCAGACATTTTTACAAGCACTTAGACTACACACATTACATACATGTAATGACTTAGTTAAAACACATGTTATAGCAAATCCTTTCACAAGGAGATGCCACGCATACAACGATCATGCATTTACAATCAATAATCATAGAAAGCACGAATCATAAATCCATATTCATTCAAGCATATCAACAAACACATGGATTTCACTATATTCAACATAGTTCATATATATATGTAAAGTGCGGAAAACATCGCATCTAAGCATGTAGTGTCATTCAAGTCAGTCATAAATCATTAACTGACATTGAAAGCCTTAAAAACTATAACCTAAACAGTTATAGTCCGCACCTTTCGCCGGTAGACTCGTAACGAACTCAGTTTAAAAGCTAAGTCTTTGTCTACGACACCACAACAACCTATAACATGAAATAGGTTAGCTATTTCATCACTTACACTATTGAAAACCCTAAAATAGATTAGGCTTAGGTTTACTTATCTAAGAATGAAATCAGAATCACCGGAATAGCGATACGGAATGGTGGTTAAGCACGTGGAGCGAGGGGTTGAATCCCAAGAAGAAATGCCGACTCTCTCTCACACTTTTTCTCTCTTTCCTTCTCTTTTCTCTCTTCTCTCTCTTAGGATTTTCCAAATTCGTATGGAATGAGAGAGAGAGGGTTTAAGACCCTTATATAGGCCCAAGATTGATGGAAATGGCCCCAGGGCCAAGGTATACTTAGGTTACAACCAAATAGAATCTGTTCCTAACCAATGGAGCACTTCTAGAGGTCCCTTTTCTACATGCAGCCAGACTTAAGCTCCCTGACATTAGATCTAGGTCAAGTTAAATTTTTGGTTTGATCGGATTTACAGATCGACCGTGGCGGACCAGTTTCAGTTCAATGGTCAACGATACTCGATCAGGGCCACAAGTGTACTGACATGTGTTAAAAAATTTTCCTGATCTGAGGGTGTAATTAGGTCAGATTCTGATGGTCTGAATCCTTAGATTTTGCCTGCAAGCAAACGACTCAATTCACTTAAGTTTCAGTTCACTTTCTAAAGGTATTCGCATTTCTCAGACACTTCGCTCCGTGCTCCAGTTGTGCGTTTCTGAGTACCGTTAGGACTTGATTTTTGAGGTGGTTGTCAATTCTAGGAATGCGGTCCTAACCGTATGGTTTAGCAATAATCGGACTGTCGATGCGCGGTCTAGGTCCGATATGATGTTTCAAGGGCTCCCGAGAGTAAACGGATTTAGAGATTGATTGTAGATTTCAGGGTAAAGCGGCGCCAATGATTCTGCACGTCTTGAGTCTTGCAGATCATATATAAAGTGGGTAGTGCTAATTTTTTAGGTACTCTAGCATAGCACTAGCTAATACTCGTCTAATTTCTAAAGGATTTGGTCCTGAGCGATTTCTGCCTGAGGTGATACTCGGGTCTTTGTACGAATTTTTCCGAGACATTACAATGGTTGATGTGGACTTTAGATGATTAGATGCGCACAGTCCTGTTTAAATCATCAAAAATCTATTAGTCAGTTCAGAGATCAATAAGCATGTAAAAAATGAGTTTTAGTAGATGAAAGATCTAGAGAAATTGGGATACATATGCAGTAAATGTATTTAGAACATATTTGATTGCACTTTTAACTAATCTGATCAAATTGTAATTGTTCTGATTAGCTTGCTTCTAATTTGATTGGATTTCGACAGAGCATTGAATTGTTGTTGATCTAATAACATAACAGGTGTTTTAACTGAAATGAAGCTTCCACTAACATGATCATGAACAACATAATGACCCAAGACATACGATGCAAGATAAATAACTTGGTCTAATTAAAATACCATAACTTCTAGAGATCCGCATTAAATCAATGCATGATCAGACATCTAGTGATGTGCATTTGGAAGTCTTCCTAGTGAATAAAGATAAAAGAAGATAGAAAGAATGAAAAGGAAAGGAAAAGGAAAAAAGAAAAAAGAATAGAAAGAATACATTCTCAAAGACATAATTCAATTGGTACAAAACTGGAATAATGTGATATGTGCAGAAAAAGTTGTGGCTTCAATTTGAAGGGTCTGAACTTTCCACTCAAGTTCTGATATATAATGGGCCTTCTGCTCTTTTGAGCGAGCAACAAGCTACGATTTGCAAGAATCCTGCATTGAGTGACATCCAAAACAGCTCAAAGTTGAATTTCAAAATCATCAAACAATCTAAACTAAATTCAGGATAGGACAATTGAAACTTCAACCCAAATCAACATTGTAATTCTAGATTTTAAGTGTTGGGATGTAGAACATATATAAATGATAAATGCCATATTTTATAGCAGAAAAAATATGGTTGACAAATAAAACTTGAATTTAAGGCCCATCATACATTTCATGTTTGAATTCATCAACCCACTGTCGTAGGGTCCACGGACACCATTAAAAACTTCCTAGGGTCAAATGTAAGGTTTATTTGCATCCAACCCTAAATCCCTAAATCCCCAAATCCCTAAATCGGTATTGAGATTGAGAGAGATTGAGAGAGAGAGAGATACCTCACGGTCAACCGAGCTTCAGAGAGAGAGAGAGGGCGTGTGTGGGTAGGGCGTTCAGCAACGGTCAGCGAGAGAGAGGAAGAGAGATACAGATAGAGAGAGGAGGCAGAGGATGCGAGAGAGACAGAGAGGGGACAGCGTGGAGAGATCAGAGAGAGAGAGAGAGAGGAAGAGAGAGTCAGCGAGAGAGAGGAGGGAGAGGATGTGGGAGCACTGCAGGTGTGAGAGAGACAGAGAGAGAGAGAGAGGGATAGTGGCATTGGAGAGTGGCTTTGGGAGTAGGGCGTCTCTTAGACGCCCTACTTTGACTGACGTCACCAAGTTTTGTGGGCCCTACTATGATGTATTTGCTATATCCACACCGTCCATCCATTTTGAGATATCATTTTAAGTCATGAGCCAAAGAATGAGGCAGATATAAATTTATAGTGGACCCCACCACAAAAAATAGCGGAGAGAGTGATTCCCACCGTTGAACTTATCTTAAGGCCCATCATAATGATTATTTGAAATCCAACCTGTTCAAAAGTTTAAAAATACATGAATTAAGGGAAAACACAAATACCATCTTGATATAACACTTTTAAGGCCTTTAGAAGTTTTTAATTGTTGGCATCACTGTCCCACTGTTTTCTGTGTTGGGGTCCACTAGAGCTTTGGATTTAACTCGTTCTTTGGATATTGCCCTAAAATGATCTCTCCAAGTGGATGGAAGGTGTGGATATAAAACATACATCATAGTGGTATATAAATATCAGGTGGACACCAGCACAGATGATTTTATAATTTATTTTATATATATATATATATGGGAAAAGGTTCCATACGGTCGAGCTTATGGGAACTTCTCATACGGTCAAACTATGTGGGCCCCACCATGATGGGTGTCGAACATCTACCCAATCAGTCAGATGCACCATTCCATGGTAGGCCTGGGACTTAAAAATCAAGTCAATCCGTGACTTTTTTGGGCCACACCATATACAAAAGTTGAGAGGGGTTACCCTCCATTAAAATATTCATAATCATTTGTTGAGACCACCAAGATGTGGTCCACAAATCCAGACCACCCATTATGTGTGTCCCACTTGGATGAGGAGTCAGAGCAAGTTTCATATGCATCAAAAATTCAGGTGGGCCCCACCAAGTGATTTTATATATTTTAAGCATTTCTTCACATGATTTTAGATGGTATGGCCCACCTAAGTTCCATATATGGCTGATTTTTGGGATATCCCATAAATTAAAGGGGGTCCATCAAATGCACAGTGTTGATGGTCGACACGCATCACGGTGGGGCCCACACAGCTCGACCTCATGGGAAGTTCCCATGAGCTCGACGTACAGAACCTTTTCCTTATATACCCGACCCCACCCAACCCTAGCCCCCTTTCCCTTTCTTCTCTCTCTACCCGCTGCATGCCCGCCAGACGCTCGACCACCAGAAAATGGGGCTTT
The DNA here is from genome assembly GCF_029962835.1 of Magnolia sinica. Classification (NCBI taxonomy): domain Eukaryota; kingdom Viridiplantae; phylum Streptophyta; class Magnoliopsida; order Magnoliales; family Magnoliaceae; genus Magnolia; species Magnolia sinica. Next base: position 38,302,127 of record NC_080585.1, on the reverse strand, counting down.
AGCCTTGGTTTAAAATTGTTAGTGCACCGCCAAGGTTAAATACCAATTCTTCAAGAACACACACGTATGATAAGTTGCGGCTTTTTATCCTTCGGATCTGGGACAGCTTTCAATGATCAAAAGACTTCCATTGTCAGCATCTTTTCCAGTCATAGCATACTCACTCACAAAAGCCAAGAATTGAATTCAAAGTTGTTATCTATAGACACTAATAGCATATATAGTTTACTAGTCATAAAATTGCAACAGCATCCTACCTTTGGGCCATTGTTAGTGCATGTCGTCTGATCAAATTGATGAGACTTGGAAAACATGATGTTTGTAGAGGTATAAATCTATCCAAGGAAACTTAATCAGAATATTTGCCACAAGGTGCAAACCTTCTGTAGCTGCAACATGTAGAGGCATCCGTTCATCATAATTTTTTGAGTTTGGATCAACACCATTTTCAACAACCATTTCAAAAGGTTGACATTGCTCTCCGTTATAACTTTATAAAGATAGTCCGACATCTTCCAAGTTCAAAATTGCACCATTTTTTTACGAGGAGAGTTGCAACTGTATCATGCCCGGCCTTGACAACCTCCAACAAAGGAAGATCCCCAAACTTGTCTGCGTTTTAAAATAATAAACTGCTTATTTATGAAGCATGCGTTGCAATTAAAGACAATTTAAATACATTACAATTAGAGACTAAAAAAAAAACTATATTCATGAACCATTGGAAAAAAAAAAACATGAGTGATACAGTATTTCATCAGCCTATTTACTATAAGCTATTTCAGAGCTCAGAATGTATAGTAGTAGTCTTCTGCAAGGTTCTGAAGTTTCATGGTTTCTGTTTCTTCAAATTTAAATTAAGCAAATAAGTTTTGTTAAGCACACGAATATTTGATTGGTATAAATAAGCAGTGGAGCCCACATATCTGAATATGGGGTCCAACATCCTACCTATTTAAATCCATTGACATGTGGCTACTTATTGGCCACATGCTTATGCTTAATTATGGATACTGGAAGTAAGAAAACAAGGAAGGACAGACGAACATACTACTGGATCTATAATCTTCGAATGATTCTTGCAATCCAAAACTTATCCTGATTCTTGCAATCTTTACTTTAATTTGTGGGTTTTTGTTTTGTCTTTCTTGTGTTTGTTTTATTTTTGAGTGTCTATTTTATTTGGCTTCGTCTTGTGACTGGCTGTAGCTCTAAGTTTGGGAGATGGCGAGAGGGTCACTTCCTGAGTTACCCTTTATTCCTTTTAGCTTTAGTAAATAATAAAATTTCGTCATCATTCACAAAAGAGTTGATGGCTTAACAAGTGTGGAGAAAACATGTGAATTACCTAACATGGGATTTGATGCACCCGAATAAATGACAGAAGGTTTTGATTGGTGAGAATGAGGATGCATATTACCTAACTTGATCAGTGTGGTAGTGGAAAAACATGACCGACTCATGCTAGCCTGCTGAGAAGATAAGAACCGAGAATACGCATCGTGAAACATGGTGAGAGTGACACACTCACCTAGAGTAGGATGAGAAGAAGCTGCAAGAGCACCAAATGAATCATCCTAGTAGCAATCACCAAATGGTGCAACTTGGTTATTGAGTCAATGAGATCTTGACACTCGAATTGTAAAGAAATGGACAAGAGTACACCCACAAGAATAATGGAGTAGAGAGGGAGAAATAGCTTTATTGATGTTAAACTTTTTACAATACTTGAGAAAAACTTGCACATAGAAAAATTTGGATTCCTACCTCTTACACCACACCACTTTTTATAGAACCTAATGATTCTTCAATGAGAATCCCCTCAACTAAGTGCTTGATTTCAAATCAATTATAACTAATTTCAAAGCAATCATAGTTGTATCATATAACTAATCCCATATAATGTATTTCCTCCCATTGATTATATAACTAATCTCACTGATTATGGTATGTATTTCCTCCCATTGACTGAGACATCCTATGCCTAATCTCATATAATGCACAATATGTATCAAGTTTCCTTCAACTCATGGCAAGGACAATTCACCATGTCATAGGGATGCAATATGAACAAATAATGACATGCCTTAAGGTATCCATCCCAACATCTTAGTCATAATCAACTCAAAATCAACCTAATACATAGAGGGAATATAGATACACTAGTAATTCCCCTCAATATCTTTATATGGATGTTTCTTGCTTTACTTACCTTTTATATTGTTTTTAAATGTATTAGCTCGAAATTGATGGAGCAGACCCGGATGTACGTCGGAGCTATCCGGATGTTGAGCAGGGGTCCCTGGAAGGTGGGAACCGCTGTTATGACCATGATAAAGCTGTCCATTTTCTATGGACAGCATTAGAGTGGCCTGGCCATTTGGACAGGCCGTGTTTATGTATTTGCTCAAAATTGATGGAGCAGATCCGAATGTGTGTCGAAGCTATCCGGATGTTGAGCGGGGGTCCCTGGAAGGTGGGAACTGCTGTTATAACCATGATGAAGCTATCCATTTCCTATGGATAGCATTGGAGTGGCCTGGCCATTTGGACAGGCCTAACCTAAACCTAAACCTATAACCTACACTTATAACCTAAACCTAAACTTATTCTCAAATCCCAAAACCTATAACCTTAACCTAAACATAAACCTATAACATTAACCTAAACCGAAACCTATAACCTAAACCTTAACATATAACCTATAACCTATTACCTTAACTTATAACCTAATCTTAACCTAAACCTATAACCTAAACCTAAACCTAAACCTAAACCTAAAACCTAAATGTATTCTCAAATCCCTAAACCTAAACCTATAACCTTAACCTAAACCTAAAACCTTAACCTAAACTTAAACTTGAAAACCCAAACCTAAACCCGATCCCGAACCCAAACCCAATTTCCTAAACCCAAACCTTAACCTATTCTCAATTCCCTAAAGCTATAACCTAAACCTAAACCTATAACCTTAACCTAAACCTAAAACCTAAAACCTAAATGTATTCTCAAGTCCCTAAACCTAAACCTACACCTAATCCTAATCTTAACTCCTTAACCTAAGCCAAAACTTGAAAACCCAAACCTAAACCCAAACCCGATTTCCTAAACTTAAACCTTAACCTATTCTCAATTCCCTAAACCTTAACCTATAACCTAACCTAAACCTAAACCTAAACCTATAACCTACACTTATAATGTAAACCTAAAACCTTAACCTAAACCTAAACCTAAAACCTAAATGTATTCTCAAATCCCTAACCTAAACCTATAACCTACAACATTAACATAAACTTATAAGCTAAACCTATAACCTACAACATTAACCTAAATCTATACTTATAACCTAAACTTATTCTCAAATCCCAAAACCTATCACCTAAACCTAAACCTTAACTTAAACATAAACCTATAAGCTAAACCTAAACCTTAACCTATAACCTAAACTCAATTCCCTAAACCTTAACCTATAACCTAACTTAAACCTAAACCTATAACCTACACTTATAACCTAAACCTAAACCTGTAACCTTAACCTAAACATAAAACCTAAACCTAAACCTAAAACGTAAATGTATTCTCAAATCCCTAAACCTAAACCTAAACCTATAACCTACAACATTAACATAAACTTATAACCTAAACCTATAACCTACAACATTAACCTAAACCTAAACCTATAACCTTAACCTAAGCTAAAACCTATAACATATAACCTATATCCTAAACTTATAACTATAACCTAACCATAACCTAAACCTAAAACCTAAACCTAATCCTATAACCTAAAACCTAAACCTAAACCTAAAACCTAAATGTATTCTCAAATCCCTAAACCTAAACCTACACCTAATCCTAATCTCAACTCCCTAACATAAACCTAAACCTAAACTTGAAAACCCAAACCTAAACTCGATCCCGAACCTGAACCCGATTTCCTAAACCTAAACCTTAACATATTCTCAATTCCCTAAAGGTATAACCTATAACCTATAAAATATAACCTATAACCTATAACATAAACTTAAACCTAACCTAAACCTATAACCTAAACCTAAAACTTAAATGTATTCTCAAATCCTTAAACCTAAACCAACACATAATCCTAATCTCAACTCCTTAACCTAAACCTAAACTTGAAAACCTAAACCTAAACCTGATCCCAAACCTGAACCTGATTTCCTAAACTTAAACCTTAACCTATTCTCAATTCCCTAAAGCTATAACCTATAACCTATAACCTATAACCTAAACCTATAACATACACTTATAACCTATAACCTAAACCTAAACCTAAAATCTAAATATAAACCTAAAACCTAAATGTATTCTCAAATCCCTAAACCTAAACCTACACCTAATCCTAATCCCAACTCCTTAACCTAAACCCAAACTTGAAAACCCAAACCCGAACCCAATTTCCTAAACCTAAACATTAACCTATTCTCACTTCCCTAAACCCTAAACCTATAACCTAACCTAAACCTAAACCTATAACCTACACTTATAACCTAAACCTATAACCTTAACCTAAACGTAAAACCTAAACCTAAACCTAAAACCTAAATGTATTCTCAAATCCCTAAACTTAAACCTATAACCTACAACATTAACATAAACTTATAACCTAAACCTATAACGTACAACATTAACCTAAACCTATTCTCAAATCCCAAAACCTATAACCTAAACCTGAACCTAAACCTATAACCTAAACCTAAACCTTAACCTATAACCTAAACCTTAACCTATAACCTATAACATGTAACCTATAACCTATAAGCTAAAATTAATTCCCTAAACCTTAACCTATAACCTAACCTAAACCTAAACCTATAACCTACACTTATAACCTAAACCTAAACTTGTAACCTTAACCTAAACCTAAACCTAAAACCTAAATGTATTCTCAAATCCCTAAACCTATAACCTACAACATTAACATAAACTTATAACCTAAACCTATTACCTACAACATTAACCTAAACCTATATTTATAACCTAAACCTATTCTCAAATCTCAAAACCTATAACCTAAACCTAAACCTATTCTCATATCTCAAAACCTATAACCTAAACCTAAACCTTAATCTAAACTTAAACCTAAACCTATAACCTAAACCTAAACCTAAACCATAACCTATAACCTAAACCTTAACCTATAACGTATAGCCTATAACCTAAACCTATAACCTATAACCTATAACCTAAACCTAATTCCGTAAACCTTAACCTATAATCTAACCTAAACCTAAACCTATAACCTACACTTATAACCTATAACCTAAACCTAAACCTAAAACCTAAATGTATTCTCAAATCCTTAAACCTAAACATACACATAATCTTAATCTCAACTCCCTAACCTAAACATAAACCTAAACTTGAAAACCCAAACCTAAACCCGATCCCGAACCCGAACCCGATTTCCTAAACCTAAACCTTAACTTATTCTCGATTCCCTAAAGCTATAACCTATAACCTAAACTTAAACCTTAACCTAAACCTATAACTTAAACCTAAACCTTAACTTAAACCTAAACCTATAACCTTAACCTAAACCAAAACCTATAACCTATAACCCATAACCGAAACTTATAACCTATAACCTAACCTAAACCTAAACCTAAAAACCTAAACTTAAACCTACAATCTAAACCTAAAACCTAAAACCTAAACCTAAACCTAAATCCTAAATGTATTCTCAAATCCCTAAACCTAAACCTACACTTAATCATAACATCAACTCCCTAACCTAAACCTAAACCTAAACTTGAAAACCCAAACCTAAACCCGATCCTGAACTCGAACCCGATTAATGTAATAATGTGGCCCAATCACATGGCAACAAACAAGAAAATCTTGCTTTGTTGGCAAGCCTAGTCATACTCAAGCATCACAATGTATCTATTTCCATCTCCACTATTTCTTATAGCACAGATTATTTGAGATTTGGATTTATCTTATTTTTAGAGTCATGTCCTAACACAATATGATAATATTAATAGACAAGGTGGATTTCTCACCAACATTATTCCAAGACCCATATAACTTCTCCTTATAGGAAGTTGGGTAGGGCACATGTAGCTTGAATCCATCTAAGGAGATAAGGATCACCTCTCATATGTTCTCTCTCTTTTTATTTATTTTTTTCCATAAGATTGTTTATTTTGTGGTGTCTGCTCAAATATACGTACAACATTTTATCATGTTAATATAATTATAAGTGACCTAATCTCACCTTTCTAAAAACAACTAATAATAATTTCTACCTGATGAGAAATCACCAAGTACCATTAGGCTCAACCCAAAAGATAAATCAGCATTTTCTTTCTTTCTTTTTCTTTTAACACACACTCACACACCAGAGTCACTTACGACCACAATGGGTACTTGAACTCATGACCTTGTATTGAAACTATTTTGAATCTACCATGAAGGCATGAGTAAGGACTTAGGTGTATGTGCACAGTCGGCGATGTGTCCACCACACTGAATTTTGTGAGCCCCACCAGGAAATAGGCTATGAATAATTTTTTATATTTTATTTATGATGTTAAACTTATATTTATTTATGTGTGGATGAATGTGATGTGGATAAGATTGTTTGTGTTTGGATGGATGCAGTTTATGGTTAGATGAATGTAGTTTATGTTTGGATAGATTTACGTAGCTTGGGTTTAGATGGATGTGAATGTGAATATGATGAAATATATTATATTACAGGTGTATATCAAGAAGAATATGATGAAATATATTGTGATAGGTGTATATCAGGAATTTTGTGCTAGAATATTGGAAAAAAAAAAAAAGACTTTTACCTACGAAATATTTCGTAAGTAAAAGTCTCATCCATGTTTTATACCTACAAAACGTTTCGTAAGTAAAAGTCTCATCCACGTTTTTACCTACGAAACTTTTCATAGGGAAAAGTTTTGTAAATATTTTTACCTACGAAAAAAAATCGTCGGTAAAAGTTTTTTCCTTATTTTTTACAGACGAAACAATTCATCGATAAAAGTTTTGTAAATATTTTTACCTACAAAAAGTTTCGTAGGTTAAAGTATCATGAAATATTTTTACCTACGAAAAAAATCGTCGGTAAAAGTTCTGTAAATATTTTTACCTACGAAAATTTTCATAGGTAAAAGTATCGCGAAATATTTTTACCTACGAAACAAATCGTCAGTAAAAGTTTTTTATATATTTTTTACCGACGAAAAAATTCGTCAGTAAAAGTTTTGTAAATATTTTTACCTACGAAAAAAATTGTCGGTAAAAGTTTTTAACTTATTTGTTACCAACGAAAAAATTCGTTGGTAAAAGTTTTGTATATATTTTTACCTACGAAAAAAATAATCGGTAAAAGTTTTTAGTTATTTTTTGCCGACAAAATAATTTGTCGGTAAAAGTCTTACCTTTGCCGACGAAATTTTTTTTTTGTTAGTAAAAGCCTTTACCCTCAGTGTTTTACCGACGAAAATTTTCATCGGTAAAACCTTTTACCTACGAAAAAACTGGATTTAGCGACAAAAATTTTCGTCAATAAAAGTGAGTTTTCTTCTAGTGTAAGATGATGAAATTTAATTGTGTCATGTGCTGCTATAAGAGACATAGGAGACAGGGCCATGGTAGACTGCAAATTGGATAAGACAACTTTCAAAGATGTTTTATTGAAACCGGGGTCCTTACTCTTACTCCGATGGTAAACTCTCAGGAGTTTCAACACTGGGTTGAGGGTTCGAGTACCCATAGGTGGTGAAATCCCACTACGGCGTGAGTGTGTGGTGGTGTGTAAAAAATAAAAAAAAATTTAAAAAAAAATGTTTTATTGAAACCGTCTCTTATAAGGACACATGGCCCAATCAAATTCCACCACATTAGGGTTGTTTTTCAACTCACTATGTCGGCATCCAAAGAATCCTAGCCATCTAGTATTGGGCCTTTTGTACTTGAATGAGAACCATTGCTATATCTTTTTGTTTGTTGATTATTATCATCATTTATGTACTTTTGGGTGTGTGATATTGGATTACTTGAAGGATTCATTTGGGAGCTTGTATATGGAATCCCTGGAATCTAAATTGCAATTACACATAAATTAAGGTGATATTAAAATTTTAATTGTGTTTGATAATTTGTAATTGAAAGGTATTGGAATCCAAACCTCTCATTGGGAGTTTGTATTTGGAATGCATTTGAATTCTATTAACTAAGTCGATTTTAATTTCCCAAATTTTTGTGTGTGTGTGTGTGTGATATTTGTTAGAATGATTATAATAAACCCATTGAAATATATGTCCAAGCCAAAATTGAAGAAATTTCAAACCTTAGGAGGGCCACAAACATAAGATTCACAAATGAGTGACTCATCGAAATTTTTTAACTATCTATTTAAATGGCCAATATTTGAATTGTTTTGAAATATCATTAGCATGCCAAATCTAGTAGATTAGTAGCCTAGTGATAACTTTGTTACATGTATAACTCTTCTACCTTTAAAAAGAGAGCCAAAAATGTATTTTAGTCCTCTTATGCCCCAATACTAATAAAGACTTAATATTTGAAAACGCACTAAAAGTATATATTTTAAATACTTCTTATTCCATCTACCTCAAATGCACAGCACTAAACGATGGTTTAGATGCAAAATCCTTCTAAATCTTTTCAAATCTCCTCAAATATAAGGCGAATGTCGAACAGCTTTAAGGCTTAAAATATCATCCTAAAAATAAAATATATTGGACGAATGATACAACTATATCAGTCCATACCTTGCCAAAATAGATCAATGTGGGGCATTTGGATTCAGTTATAATGATGATTGATACAGTACACAAAAACTGATTTCCAATCCATGGACCACTCAAGTTGGAGTCCATGATATAAATGGCTTGAGCAAATCACTAAACAACAAGCTCAACTTATACAAACTTACAAGGTGATTTGGTAATAAAAAAAAAAAGTTAATAGTGCAAAATGCCTTGTTCAAGCTTACCAGCATTTAGGGAGGAAATGAAGCTTTTGTGGGAAGATATCCTACCTAGTTTCTCAAAAAATTGGATAGCTCATATTTCTTTTTTAGAGTAAGTCAGGTCCTCCTCTTTGCAAGTAATATGTTTGTAGGGAATTGAAAAACACTCTCCCTATCTCTTTTTCCCTCCTTCAGTTTACCCATGTGTGGCGACATCTTATCCATTAATCACATTTAAATCTCTTGGATCAAATATCAACTTGATTTACAACTTAGGTAGATCACATGACAGACAATAATGGAGATGGAGACACGTCGTATATGGGGCCCATAAGATTATCTAAATATTAAATCAAGATGTAAATCAAGTTGCTCCCATTAGGATGAAAAGACATTAAATATTTTGATAATTGAAAACTTAGATGGGCCACAACACTCAATTTAAAGGGGTTTATCTATGATTTTGCATACCTATTGTATGATCTATCTAGTTTTCTTTTATTGAGAGAGAGAGAGTGAGTGAGAGTAATGCTGACCTTAGCACCTTTTTAGGTGTGCATCTTTAGACACATGTCATCAGTACAAAATTTGAATGTCCATATGACGTGGCAACTGATGAATTCTCATCTAAAACTCTCGTGGCCATAGTATAAAGAGAGGCAAATCAAGGAAGGAAACAGTTTCCATTTGGCGCCATGGCTCACCAAAGTTTTGAATTATGATAAAAGTTGGGCTGGCAAGTTTTATCTGGCGATGCATCACATGGACGGTTCAGATTTTCTGCTCATATCAAAGCTATTGTGAGAATTTCAATATATATAAAGCGACGCTCATACACAACTAGTTGGATGTAGGGGTGTATACGAACCGAGGTAGCTCGGTTAGCTCGCTCGACTCAACTCGAAAAAGTTTGATTCAACTCGGTTCGAAGCTGAGTTAGAGCCGAGTCGAGCTGATTTCTCGAAAATGAGTTCGCGCCTCGACTCAGATCGAATGGAACTCGGATCGAACCAGTTTGGGGACTTGGTTACTTTGCCATTGATGTCGCTCACCAACTGTTTGATAAAATGACTCAATGAAATGTGGTTGGTGGCAAGGAAGGTTGGTGCCATTGATGTTGCTCACCATAGTTTTAAAAATTCTGTCATTCATGCCCTTGCCTGCCACCAGCTCGAAATCATTATGTACAGTAGCGGGCGATGGTCAAGTAGCCATGGCTGTTATGTTCCTATCATACGAATGGTGAATCTCCAGTCTTCAATCCTATAAGAGTGCTCAATGGTGTTAATGGCAAACAGTCCCGGAGAATACAATCAGAAAATGTAGCGTTGTGTTGTTGTTGTGCAATAGGAACCATACACTGGACCATGATGGTAGGGTTCTGAGTAAACTCTGTAGTCTCACCGTGGTGTACCTATTACAGCTACTTTGTCCATGTAATCTAGGGGATGGTAATGCATTTCATTTCTCTCTCTCTTTTTTTTTTTTTTTTGGCTTTTATCTTACTTAGAAGGTGTTTGCTAAAACACCTATAAAACCATTTCCTCTGTTTGAAAAATAATGAGCTTTTGAAGTTGCAGTACAGATGTTTGTGGAAATGCCTCAAAGGCGAACTCGGCTTGATCTTGGCTCAAACTCGGCCCAAGCTGCTGACCGAACCAAGCCGAGCTGGCCAGTCCGGCTTGAAGACTGAGCCAAGCAGAGTTCAAGTTGAGGTCTGTCAGTGTTCAAGTCGAGTCGAGTTGAGGCCAGCTCGACCCAGTTCGACTCCTTGTACACCCCTAGTTGGACGTTTGTGAGCATTTCAATATATATAAAGTGATGCTCATGCACAACTGTGATGTCCAACTAGTTGCCTTATTTAATTAGTAATTAATGTTATTAATGTTAGTAAATGCCGCCGAGAGAAAAGTTAATTAGAAAAAGAAAAAAGAAAAAGAGTTTATGGCTAGGGTGGTCCACACGGTGGTGTTAATATGAAATCCACCCCAACCATCAGGTGAGTCACCCCATAATAGGCCCATAACCCAAAAATGATCCCCATCCATGATTCAGGTGGACCACACAATTGGAAACTGTGTACATGGAAAGCTTACCCTCTAAATTGTTTCCTTTAGTGTGGCTCACTTGAACCACATATGGGCCTGATTTTTCGGCCTCGAACCTAGATTCTGGAGTAGCATCTATTGATTAGAGTGGATTTCACATTCTCGTCATAGCAGGTCCTGCAAAAATCAAAGGTGGACATCTTTCCCAACCATTGTCATTGGTATGGTCCAGTTGAAACACATCTCAGCATAACTTTTGTTTGGCTGTGGTAATGGTTGGACTGAATCTAAAATACACATCATGGTGGGCCCATAAAAAATGAAGGGCGGGTATCTGTCTCGCAGGCGTTGTTTCCTGAGCAGTGATAACGGAAGAGGTGATGCCCGGCCCACCTTAATGTATTTGTTGTATATCTCCACTCCATCCATTGGTTTTTCCAGCTCACTCTAGTGCATGGTCCCAAAAATGAAGTAGACCCAAATTTCAAGTGGACTTCATCACAAGAAACAGTAGTAATTGACCATTAAAAGCTTTCAAGTGGAGACAAAAGTTTTGGATAAAGCTGATTTTTGTGTTTTGGCTTCATCCTCTGTTGCCTTATCAACACGTTAGATGCAAAATAAACATTACGGTGGGCCATAGCAAGTTTTTAGTGGTAGCCGTTTGAGGTCCACTATTTCCTTTAGTGTAGTCCCTTTGAGACTTGAATCTTTTTAAATCTTGGCACCATATATTAAAATGATATTTAAAAACTGTTGGACTGCGTGGATATACAAAACATACAATAGGGTGGGCGCCAAGGTAAGAGAAATACCCACGATTGTGTTACAAGTAGGGGTGTACACGAACCGAGCTAGCTCGGTTAGCTCGCTCGACTCAGCCCGAAAAAGCTCGACTCGGCCCAACTTGAAATTGAGTTCAATCTAAGTCAGGCCGTTTTTTACAGCTTGAAAATGAGTTCGAGCCGAGTTCGAGCTAACCCCAGCTCGACTCGACTCGGATCGATACTCGACTTGAATCGACTCGACTCGGTATATATATATATACACACACCCTAAATCTCATTCCCCTTGTCAAAACAAAGCCGCCCGACCCCAGCACCCTCTCCCTGCTCCTTCTCTCCCTGCCTTAGCCTTGTTCATCCGACGCGCCTCACCTCTCTCTCTCTCCCCTATAACCGTTGGTGCAAAAATTCATTCAATAGCTCCATCGGCCAAATCATCCATCCATTCACATTTCCTCACTCATGATTTCAAGAAAAAGACTTTTTTCATTTGATGATTCTACCCATTGGGTTCGAAGTTTGCAGCATCCCATTTCGGTGGAATCTGTGTCATTCTTGATAAGAAACCACTGGCCAAGATCATCATCAAATTAGGTGGGGCATTTGATTCTCCTCTTTCTTTTTCAATCCTCATTCCATTATAGTTTCTACTGCTACATCTTTTCTTTCCTCAATCCAATCCTCGGAAGAGCCACGTGAGTTTCTCTTCACATCTGACCCTGCACTCTCTCTCTCTCTCTCTCTCTCTCTCTCTCTCTCTCTCTCTCTCTCTCTCTCTCTCTCTCTCTCAGCTCAAAATCAGCTCGAAAGCTCAAAGCTCGAAACTAGCTCAAACTCGGCTCGAACCGGTTCGATTGCTGACCGAGCCAAGCTCGAGCTAGAGATGTTAGCTCGGTCACCGAGCCGAGACAAGTTCGAGCTGAGTACACCTAGTGACCGAGCGGAGCTGAGCTGAGGCCAGCTCGACTCGGTTCACCTTGATGTAGACCCCTATTTACAAGGTGTTACCTATGGTGTAAACACAACACAAATATCGGTTGACGTGCCAAAGTTATCTGGCCCCACTATGACTTATGCGTTGTATACATACTGTCCATCCATTTTTCAAGATCAGTTTGGGGGACAAGACAAAAACAATGAGGCATATACAATGCTTAATTAAACCACACCAAAGGGAAAAGTGCAAAATGAACATCTATGATTAAAAATTCTTGGGATACATCGAAGTTTTGGATCAATCTTATATTTGTCTTTGTGATCTTATGAACATGTTGGATGGTAAATAAATATCATGGTTACCCTTGGAAGGTGTCAACAGTGGGTTCATTGTTTCCACTGCTTTCTGTAGTGTGGTCCACTTGAGATTTTTATGTACATAATTTTTGGACTCATGACATAAAATTATCTGAAAAAATGAATGGACGGTATGGATATAACTCATACATCATGGTGGGGCTCACAGAACTTTGCCACGTCAACACAGTCCCGGCCTAGTGGTATGTTCTACCCTACGAAATCCGACTCTTCTTCAGTAACATATCATTTTCTACGGGCACTAACTGCAGCGTGACGGGCCCACCGTTCATTTTTTTAACAGGGCCCACCGTGATGTGTAGGTAAGATCCACACCAACCATTAGAAGTGTAATTCCATATTGGGCCAAGAGCCAAAACATCAAGCTGAGCAGTGATTCAACTGGACCATGCCAATGGAAATAATTGGGAGAGACGTACACCCCTGACTTTTACAGGTCCAACGTGACGAGAATGTGAAATCCACTCCAACGACTAGATGTCACAATAAAATCTAGGCCCGAGACTCAACAAAACAAGCCCAAAGGTGATTACATACTGTTTTCAATTGTATGGTCCACCTGAACCAGGGATGATGATCATTTTTGGGGCCCTAGGTCAAACATGGGATGACTCACCTTATAGGTGCAGTGGATTTCTCATTAACATCACCATGGCCCACCTAAGCCAAACGCTCATCTTCCTCTTTCAAATGACTTTTTTTATTTTTTATTTTATAACATTTACTAGCGTTAATTAACCAAAGTAATTTGAAGGTGAGTCACGCTCAGGTGACTCACCTCCACACCTTTTTACATAGGCACTCATGCACACCTATGAACACACCATGAAACCCTAGGGCCCAACTTTCACCCCAATCTAAAACGTTAGTGGGCCATAGCTAGCAAGAGTAGAAATTAGGGGAGGAAACTATTTCCTTTTGCTCATATCAAATGAGATGAGTCTTCATGGGGTGCCACATCACTGGATGGCTCAAATTTTGTGCTCATATCATGTTAGACAAGTTTTCAAAAAGTTCCTACGAGTTATTGTGAGTTATTGTGAGAACTAGTTCTCATGTGATCATTTCAATATATATATATATATATATATATATATAGAGAGAGAGAGAGAGAGAGAGAGAGAGAGAGAGAGAGAGAGAGAGAGGAATGCTCACCTACACACTAGTTTTTACAAGTTCTAGTAAGAACTTTTTGAGAACATATCTCCCATGATATGAATCCAAAATTCAAATGGTCAACGTGATGCACACCCAATGAAACCTTTAAGCCCTAACTTTTACCTATTCCAAAACTTTGGTCTCTCTCTCTCTCTCTCTCTCTCTCTCTATATATATATATATATATAAGCCTAATTAACAAAGGGAATTTCAACTCTATTAGCTTATTAGCTCTATAAAGCTCCAAAAGCTTTGAAGAAAGAAAAAACTTAAATATGCTTGAATAAACAATAAAATTCTTGTTCCAGCCACATTAGACATAGTCAAACTAAGTTAGCATTGGCGTAGCCAATAAGAGTAATACAAGCTTGGCCTATTCCTGTTTGTTGAAATCTAATTGGGCTACATTGTCACACACTTCATTTAATGCAGTGGTGTTGACAATATGTAATGACATAGACCAATCAAGATGTAAGAAAATAGGAATTTCTTGCTTATTGCAAGCAGAAGATCCAAATTTGACCTAAATAGGCAATCCAAGTTGAATTATTGTATGCCCAAAATAATTTTGTAGTTTGTTGGCCACAAGATTATATGATGGACTGTCCTCCCCTAACCACAATAATAATACAAAGGAATGATTTGCAGCAATTGCTACATTGGAGGACATGCCTCGAACCCACCCCTTCATTGAGTCCTTACTCTTACCCAGGTGGTAGACTCCTAGGAGTTTCAACACCGGGTCAAGGGTTCGAGTACCCACCGGTGGTGAAATCCCACTGCGTGCGTGTGTAGGGTGTGTGTGTGTGTGTGTAAAAAGAAAAAGAAAAAAACAAAGGTGTATCACCACATTTTCATCTTCAACCGAAAAAATCATTCATATCCAAGACTTAAGTAGGCCATACAATATGGAATTATGTAAAATCATGCCTAAAGCCTCCAAATTTACATGATATAGTCATATGAGTGTTAGAAATTTTATTTCCAAAGGTCTTCCTTTATTTTGGTGGGGCGCATGAGATGAAATTGGGTGGCATATATAATGCTAAGGTAAAAATCACGTAAATTTTGAATAATTTTAAAATTCCAAATACAAAATTCTATTCTCGTTTCATTCTCGTTTCATTCTCTTCTTTGATTTTTTTTCTTGTGGGGTAGGCTCTTTCTCTCCGTGTGAGGGCATCCGAATCTGCATTGTTGCTTAAAGATAGATGCGGGAACAACGTTTCTTAATGAAATTTAATTCACAGAAAATATAAAATAGATGCTATTTACTGCTATTCCATCTATTTATGCATCAAGTTTGAAAAAGATCTCAATCTATGACAAAGAAAATATAATGAAAGTCAAGTCCCTCATATGATTACGCAAGTCCCACAATTATTTTGGTTGGACAAAACCTACCCTTCAATGACATCTTGAACATGAATTACATGTAATAATCTCACGATTCATTTGAGTATGCATCCAGTGAAATCAAGATTAAGTTACTCTTGATTCTAAAAGCCCCATGCCCTCCATGTTAGATTCATCATATTAAAGGGACACTTCATAATTTTGAAGGTGTAGATATAAATACTAATAAATTGTAATATAATTATTTTTAAATGAATATATATAATGTGCGGATGTTAAATGTAAGATCATAATAAAAATAAAATATTTTAAAGTAATCTCTATAATTCTCCATCAAACATGTATCAAGCTATAACAATTCATGTACCCTCATTCCAAGCAAGTTTCATCGGATAGCTCAGCCCAATGTGGACGGCACATGGGGTCCACCAAAAATCACGATTAGAATTAATTCCAATTGTGATTATCCCTGCCCAAACAAACCTTTATTGGCCTTTCACTAAATAGACGTAGGCTTTCAAGTAAGACATGTGTCACATGATCCGGTTATCCAGGCCATTGATATACTATGTTCCACCACGGACGGACCATGCCTCAAAAAACCTCCTTGATAGATCAATCTTAACCGTTCAATTTTTTGTTCACCGGTGGTAAAGTTCAAAAATGAAACAATGGTCTCCACTCAAACGAAAAACAGGCTATATCATTTGTTGATCGGATTTCCAATTGGAGATTTTTCTTAGGCATTTTCCATCCGATGGGACCGAATAGATCAACAGCCTGGATCACGGAACCATAGGCCCACCTTTTCAGAATTGAGAACCCCCCAGTGAAGTCAAAGATGCGGACACGTGTCATATGATTCCTCATTGGCGAATGTAGTCGTAACCTATGTCTACATTCTTACGTTTACCTCGTTGATTTTTCGCGACACATTCATTTCGTTGATTCATCAAATACATCTCGATGTATTGGGGTACCATACATCGGGACATTATCCTTCGAATCTGGGTTATCTTCCAATAATCTGAACCGTTCATAGAATAAGTCTCACTTTTTACGTTGGAAAATCAGCAAAAATAGCTCTCGTTTGGATTTATAATTTGCCGCTTTTGCTTTGAATATGAACGGTCAATAAAATCTTTGTATAATCAGATGGTGAAATATTCAATCCCAGAATTTTGTTTCAAGGCATAGATCATCCAATGAATCCCTATCAAATAAACGGTTTGTATCATTGAAGAAAACTCTCTTAAAAACCTCCTACTACGTCCATCATACTAACTTAAGCATCAGAGGTTCCCCAGCGTTAGCCAAGGTCCCCTTTGTCTCCTTCTTGTGTAGGTGAGAGGACGGAAGGAGACGCACCGGTTTTTTGCATCAACAGATTGGCGTCGTCTGTGGAAACGATACAAAAAGTCGTTTTCTAAGCTCTATCGAAAAGTTTCAATGGCGAGAACTAAAAGCCCCATGCCCTCCATGTTAGATTCATGGCATTAAAAGGACACTTTATAATTTTGAAGAAGAAAGTGTAGATATAAATACTAATAAATTGTAATATAATTTTTTAAAATGAATATATATATTGTGCACATGTTTAAATGTAAGATCATAATAAAAATAAAATATTTTAAAGTAATTTCTATAATTCTCCATCAGACATGTATCAAGCTATAACAATTCATGTAACCCCTCATTCCAAGCAAGTTTCATCGGATAGCTCAACCCAATGTGGACGGCACATGGGGTCCACCAAAAATCACGATTAGAATTAATTCCAATTGTGATTATCCCTGCCCAAACAAACCCTTATCGGCCTTTCACTATAGACGTAGGCCTTCAAGTAAGACATGTGTGTCACATGATCCGGTTATCCAGGCCATTGATATACTATGTTCCACCACGGACGGACCATGCCTCGAAAAGCCTCCTTGATAGATCAATCTTAACCGTTCAATTTTTTATTCACCGGTGGTAAAGTTCAAAAATGAAACAATGGTCTCCACTCAAACGAAAAACAGGCTATATCATTTGTTGATCGGATTTCCAATTGGAGATTTTTCTTGGGCATTTTCCATCCGATGGGACCGAATAGATCAACGGCCTGGATCACGGAACCATAGGCCCACCTTTTCAGAATTGAGAACCCCCCAGTGAAGTCAAAGATGCGGACACGTGTCATATGATTCCTCATTGGCGAATGTAGTCGTAACCTATGTCTACATTCTTACGTTTACTTCGTTGATTTTTCGCGACACATTCATTTCGTTGATTCATCAAATACATCTCGTTGTATTGGGGTACCATACATCGGGACATTATCCTTCGAATCTGGGTTATCTTCCAATAATCTGAACCGTTCATAGAATAAGTCTCACTTTTTACGTTGGAAAATCGGCAAAAATAGCTCTCGTTTGGATTTATAATTTGCCGCTTTTGCTTTGAATATGAACGGTCAATAAAATCTTTGTATAATCAGATGGTGAAATATTCAATCCCAGAATTTTGTTTCAAGGCATAGATCATCCAATGAATCCCTATCAAATAAACGGTTTGTATCATTGAAGAAAACCCAAATCCAACGGCCATAGTCCACCGGCTTATCTAATTGGGATATAGTACAGCAAACCTCCCCAGATTTTAAGGGAGATGATTCGATGGAGCATATTGACCGTTGACTGTTTTTGTTTTCCACCGTCACTTAAATGGACATAGATCAGACGGATGAGATTGTATAATAGGATTTACTTTGAGATATTAACCATCCAGTCTATGGAACTGCATATGGACAGACCTGATCTTCCCATCAACCTGCCACGTGTCATACCAAGAGATAGCTCTATCCTATTACGGTGCTTCGTACTCCACTGTATCATCTCCTTGATTTTAAATGAATTTGATAGTCCTCATATTCCAATCTCCATGGATATGAGAATCACCGATAAGGTGGACCATTCAACACATGAGTTGTACAAAATAAAAATTAAAACATAAAATCATAGTAGGGTCCCACCATTTGATACGTAGGTCCCTTGTAAATGTGTGTCCAGAATCTTCCTATGTTAATCGGACTGGTGGCCTTTTTACTACAGATAATATCAAACAGAGATCCTAATCTGATCACCGAATTATTTCGTCCCCAGCAAGCTGTCAACGGGCCGGGCTTGGGTAGGTCTTGGCCAGGATTTTGAACTATTTCGGGCTGGGCCGGGCCGGCATATTCCAAATTCTAACTTTCCAGGCTAGACGCGGCCTATTGACACCCTCTTCCCCGGACTACAACAGAATGGATGTGGAAATAGCGCGAGCAGGTTCCATTACATACACCAATGATAGTGCTGGGTACCAACCAATTTGGGAGGACCACTGTCCCTCTCCCTCTCTCCCTTACTAACGATTGACACCGTTCATCAGATGGGACAGACAGGTGTGGTCCTTCTAACACTGCTTGGCTGAATGGACGGTAGCTATTTTCGTATAGCGTGGGGGAGGACTCGATGGCATTACTTGAGATTGGGTGGACCACTGTCTGTCTCCCTTGGTAACGATTGACATTGTTCATCAAATGGGAGATGTTGGGGAAAAAATAGTACAAGTCCGAAGGCTCAACTATGGAATGGACCAATTTTACTGACACCGCCCGGTGATCTGAGGCAATAAGCTCAACCAAGGCAGGTAAACAAAGAGTCTAAAGGAGAGACTTAACTCGGGTTCCAGGGCATAAATCCTGACCGAAACTTACAAAGTCATGAGCCACAAGGCCAAGTATATAAGATGCATAAAGTTGACTCGGTAAACGAGGAAGCAACATCTAAAGAGGCCGATCAAGGCTCAAAGCTTAGAAGCCACCTGATTGACTATAAAACCAACCCATGTTTGGGTCGGTTACAGAGTCGGCTATCGGATTAAGAAAGGATATCGATTACGGATCTTTTCCATTTCATCTGACAGATGGCAAATAGTTTTATCCTTGTAGCCAGCCGATGCCCACTCGTCACCAAAGTCGGTTAGGACCAAGCCAAGCAAGGAAAAGATGGTGTAAATGGAAATACAGTCCCAAAAATCCAATAAAAGGATCTTTGATCCCGAAGATCTCGGGATCGGATAGAGTCCAAAAACATATTAAAATCAAATCTCTAAGAAATCAGGAGAAGAATCCCTACACGTCGGGGCCCTCCCATTCTTATAAATACGGGAGACCTCCAAGGTGAAAATTATGCAGAAAACTCTCTTAAAAACTTCCTACTACGTCCATCATACTAACTTAAGCATCAGAGGTTCCCCAGCGTTAGCCAAGGTCCCCTTTGTCTCCTTCTTGTGCAGGTGAGAGGACGGAAGGAGACGCACCGGTTTTTTGCATCAACAGATTGGCGTCGTCTGTGGAAACGATACAAAAAGTCATTTTCTAAGCTCTATCGAAAAGTTTCAATGGCGAGAACTAGAAGAACTGCTCAAAACGAGCCTACTGAGATCGTTGTCACTGGACCACAAGCAATCGAAGGCCCCCTCGGGTACGAACGAAGCCTAGAATCGACCCGACAACCGACAAGGTTCTGTGGCCCGTCCGGCAGCCTCTGTTTCGACTAGACATACTCAGCGAGACCGAGGGAATGGCCGGCTGGATAGAGAGGTCCAGGAACTCAGAACCGATATAAACTTTATGAAGCAGATGCTGAAACAGATTCATTAACAGCAAGTTCAACAGCCTCAGCGTAACGATGGTCAGGCGATGAACGCCCCGCAATAATTCGTTGACCCTCAGCCTGTCGCTCCCTGATCTGTCCCTCAGTTGAGTCAGCACCAGGGTCCTCTCGTGTAAGACCCGTATCTTAGTCCGTACTGTTCCGTCGACTCCCGCGATCCTTCCCGTTGAAGTCCGGCAATTCGTGACCTATAATCGACGTTTGCGCATGACCCTAAGTCGTATCCCATAGGTTTGAGTCGACTTAATCTGAGACTTGAACCATTGCGACCTCACCGTCGCCGCGGTTCTAACGCCGCATCTTGCATACCGATCCGATACCCTAGCAGGGAGATGTGGGCTGGCATTTATTTCGAAGAAAACACCGAGCGTTTGCAATCTCAAGAGAATATCTACATCATGTTTCATCAGTCAATCACTCAAATCAACTAATCAATCACTTCATGTCAAGTACAAGAGAACCCATGCTTTCTTTTTCCACAAGTCAAGCAAACCCTAAAAGTCAACAAGTCTCTCACATCACCCATCACTCACCTCACATCCATCACCCATCACTCTCTCTCCTTACAACCCTCTCTCTCTCTCATTTCTCAACACATTTTTCAAGCAAAGAAAGTGGTGCACGTCCAAGGAATTTTAAGAGAGAAAAGTGGTTTTATGTGACCCACTTCCCACTCCAAAAATCCATCATCCTAGCTATTCAACTCTCATCACCCTCCATTAAAGTGAAGCACAAGGAAACCGATGTTCCAACGGACCAAGAAGATCAAACGGTGGGTGCTTTTATAGGCTAGATTTTCATATTTTTATGATGGACCAAGTGAGGCCTACCGATTGATGGTATGGATCTCACTTTAGACCCTTGATGTGGCCGATGGCCCACCTTGATTTTCATTATCATTCCATGATGGAGACATTCTCCATGGACCCCATCATGATGTTTACTTTCCTGACATCTAAAGAGGTCATCTAGACGTTCCATTTTGGTGGAGAAGTAATCTCCACCGTTGATTTTTGATTTGGTGGGCCCACATGTATTGGGACCCACTTGATGTATGATTAAATGCGTAAAAAGGAGGGCCCATAGTGTCGGGGTCCCTCCATCACACACGTGTCCCTTTCTTTTTTTCTCTCTCTCTCTCTCTCTCCCTCTCTCTTTCATTTCTTCCTATTGTATGTGATGATGTGGCCGTGTAGCCCACCCGGATGGACCCCACCTGAAACATGTATTTTATCGAAGCCATCTGTAGGTGGGGGGCCCACTTTACATATGTGTTGTATCCACACCATCCATCATTTGGTGGCCCACCTGAGCAGGGCCCACCTTAAGTATGTGTTATACCAAACTGTCCAGCGTCCAGGGCCGCTGGATGTGGAATAAAAACAAAAATATTAGCTTGATTCACAAGCTTTTGGGCGGGCCACTCATGCAGGCTCACCTTGATGTATGGATTTAATTCAAGCCATCCATTCCATTCCTTAGATCATTTTAGGCATTGCACTAAAAAATGAAGCTGATCCGAATTTCTGCTGGGCCATAACATTACAAACAGTGTTTTTTACCATTGAAATTCACTTGATGTTTCTACACCCCAAAATATATTGAATATTGGGCCTGTTTGGCTTGTCCAGGGCCATGGGAGCTAGTGGATGGCATGGATCTACTTAATGCGGGCCCCACCTGAGAAAACCACCGAAAAATCATTTTAAAAAAAAAAGAAAGAGATGCAGCAGTTGCTGCTAATGGCCAGAGGACGTGCAACGTCCTGCTGCACCTAGGACGGTAAGGGGATAGGGACCATTAGGTCCCTGCCGTGGGCCCCACTGTGATGTGTGTGATGTAAATCCACACCGTGCATTGGGTGGGCCCCCTTCTGGCTGTAGGCCACCCCTAAAATCAGCCATATTTGGAACTCAGGTGGCCCACATCACAGGCAACAGTGTGATTAAACGTCTGCCTTTGAAATTCTTTTGGGTGTCACAAAAGTTTTGGATCACCATGAAACTTGTTTTTCTTTTTCATTCAGGTCCATGTGACCTTATCAACAGATTGGAAGTTAGATAAACGTTTGACCACCAGATGTAGATATTGTATATCTAAACCGTTCATGTGCTGGGGGTACACAGCCTGTTGCTGTGATTGACGTCAGCAACTACTATGGCCCCATCTCATGGGGGTATGGGTTATATCAAACCGTCCGTCCAATAGGGGACGTGGACTCCACCCACATATGTATGTGTTTTTCACACCGTCCCTTGGAAAGCCATCCAGACCGTCCATCATCTAGACGGTGGATGTGGGGCGCCACCGTGATGTACGTTACAACCATGCTATCCGTCTATTTTGACAGCATGGGACCTGCTTGCCATACGCTTTTCATCCAGGCCATCCGTCCATTAGACGTCCAGCATGCTTGGATGAAGGATTACACAAATAGCAATTTTATTCAAAACCTTGGTGGGCTACCACGTGGACCCACCTTGTTGCGTGTATTGTATCCCCACCGTCCAGTTGGGACGGTTGGGGCCTGCCATGATGAAATGTTTTCTCTGCACCATCCAAGGTGCTGGATGATGTTGTGGGTTAACCTTAATGTATGTTTCATCCACACCGTCCATGAGACCCACCATGATGCATTTATTCTATATCCACTTCGTCCTTACATCTAGGACGGTGGACCCCACGGTAATTTATGTGTTTCACACATACCGTCCATTTATCTTTAGCTTGTGTGGGGCCATCCCACACGTACTACACATGTGGAATGAGACTCACCTAGTGTTGGAAATAGATTGGCTAGTATTGCTATATTACAACCAGCAAGTGGACCCCCACGTGATGTACGTGTTGTACCCAAGTTATCCATTTGATGGGCCCACCCCATTATGTTGTATATGAGGCCCATTTGATGAGGGCCCATGGTGATGAATTCGAGGCCCATGGGTTATAGCACATTGCAATGTACATAAGGCCCATTGGTGTGGCCCACTTGATGAATATAAGGCCCATGTGATGCGGCTCATTTTATGTATCTAAGGCCCATGGGTCGAGGCCTAATGGGATGTACTTAAGGTCTATTGCAATGTGTGATTCCACCATGGTTTATGTAATGATATTTATGGCAGACCATGCCTTGGGAGCAATCGTGGTTTGACGTCCACATTGTAAGAATAATGTTGGCTAAATGTCTGCATTATAACTCTCCCTAGGGCCCATTGATAGGCCCGTACTTGTTGTGTGTAGGTCGTCTAGGCCCATCTGCGTTGCAAGGATAGTTCATTACTTTATAACATGCTTAGTTCAATTCTATGATTCATGCCCATGTACATCATATGTATACTTGATATGAGGAATGTTTGACCATAGCATAAGTCGTTGGGCTGAGACACTACGGAACTCCTTATGAGACGGAGTGCCCCACATGAGCACGCGGGATTACTGCATGATTTGACGGTGTGACTTATGCATCTCGCATATGTGTGACTTGATCATTGTACGCCCTAGCGACATCAGGGCCGTGGCTCCACAGGTACATCGTAGATGGCTGTATCAGGTACCGAAAATACTTAGTTCTAGCACTGTGGACACTTAGGATGTCCCTGAGTGAAAATCTTAAAACCTTTTTAATATCAGGAGTTGCTCCAATGTTTAGACCGAGTGGATACACGACCGCCCAAGTGCCAAATACCAGTAGGCCGCGTCTCCCATTGTGTTGTGGTTGGTTGGAAGGGGGTGTGGCCTTTTCCGCCCTAATGATGCTAGGCTGAGTTTGACTAGCTCGCAAATGAGTCCGCTATCAATGAGCTGGGTAAGTATTGACAGACTACTAGTCAGGCAGATAGTAAGGTCTATTCTGCTCGTTGGGCTGTGCAGCTAGGGAGGCTGTAGTCAGTGTAGAGTGTACTAGACCCTAGTGATATCCCAGAGAGAAACCGTACAAATATGTGTACTTGATGAGTACTTGCATGCTTGTTTTGCATCTCACATATAACATTTAGCTACATAGGCTTCACTTCGCATGGCCTTGGTATGGCCGATAGCATTCATGCTTTGCATCACATAGCTTTAATATAGTTGATAGCATTCATGAACTTACCGCATATTTCCGCATTACTTTGATATTGTACGCTTAGTGTTTGCCTTGCGCACACACTTACACCACCCTCTAAGCTTTTGTAAGCCTATGCACGACTGTTGCGTGCAGGTGGCCTTGGATCGCAACAGCGCTGAGGCAGGAGCTCACATCAGATCATTTTGGAGTTTTTGATCACCCTATATTTCCCTTTCCGTATTGTACTTAAAGTTTTTGATATATAAGATATGTGGTGATGTTGTTTTGTGACTTGTTTATGCTTATGGTTATGCTCCATTATAAAAAAAAAATCATATTGAAAATCCTCCTTATAGGATTCTAGGATCGGAATCTGGCATGTGAGTGCCGGGATCCGAGAATGGGGTACTATGGAGGCTGTCGGTGCCGGATTCGGCGATCGGAAATTTTGTGAGCCCGTTTTTCGAGTTTGGGGCGTGACATTCCGAGCCTACACCCGCTCATTCCATGACTGCCCCGCTGCCTGCCACCAATCTTCGATACGAAATAAATTGGAGAAGGCGCAGCAAGCTTCCGGTTGAAGGGACAGCAGATAGTGACGAACCCTAGAAAGCTGACCTCCAAGACTTCAGGAGGGAGGTGCGGGAAGAGATCGCTGACATGAAGTAAAGCCATGATATACACTAAACAAGGCCCGATGCAAAAGCATCTCCATTTATAAAAGAGATAATTCAAGCTCGGCTACCAGAACGATTTCGTCTTCCGCAGATTACGCCCTTCACCAGTAAGACCGATCCAACTGAGCACATCGAATCCTTTCGGACATATATGGAGCTGCACGACGCCTCGGACGTTGTAATGTGTCGAGCTTTCTCTCTCACTTTAGCCGACATAGCTTAACTTTGGTTCAAACAGTTGAAACTAAAGTCCATTAGCTCGTTCGCAAAGTTCAGCGATGCTTTCCTCACCAATTTCATTGGTGGAAAGAAAAAGTTGAAGCCACCTGCACACCTGAACGGTTCAAAAAGAGAGAGAGAGAGAGTTGCTAAAAGATTATATCAAACACTTTAACTTCGAGTCGCTCCAAGTCTGAAAACATTCAGACGAAACAACACTCAACTTGATCATGCAAGGCGTTAGAGACAAATCGTTTCTAGCATCCCTGGACAAGAACCCACCTACTACTCTGACTGAATTCATGGCCCGGTCAGATAAGTACGTGGATGCCGAAGAATCTCGGATCATGCGCGAAGCTGCCCAGAACGCAAATGTCCTGGCCAAAGAGTCAGCAATGAAAGAAGTTGACTCGGCTAGTGGAAAGAAGCGTAAAGATGATCGGACACGTGATGAGCATAGGTCGGGTAAATGACCAAACCCCAAGTTTTCAACATATACCCCGCTCAATAAGCCGCATGAGTAGGTTTTTATGGAAATTAAAGGCGAGGGATTCGTCAACTGGCTAGATAGGCTCCGAAGCAATCCGAACTAACGGAGCAAAAACAAGTACTACCATTACCATCGCGATCATGGGCATAATACGAGTGATTGCTACCACTTTAAGAAAGAAATCAAGCGACTCATCCGAGAAGGACGTCTCAGAGAGTACGTCGAAAGAACCGGGACAACGGAAGAACCTTTGGTGAAAATCGACCCACGGAGGAAATCTGGACCATCGTCAGTGGTCCCCGAGGTGGAGGCGACTCAAACAATGCTCAAAAAAATCATGCCAGGAGCATCAGTCGACCCAAGTCCAAAATCTTGATATTAGCTCGGCCTTCGAAAGAAAAGAAAAGGGAGAAACACTACATATCATTCACTGATGAAGACGCTCGGGGCATCCATCATCTGCATGATGACGCATTAGTCGTTACCCTCACGATAGCGAACCCCAAGATATTTCGCATTCTCGTTGACACGGGGTCGTCCGTAGATGTACTGTTCACTCAAGCGTTCAACAAAATGAGTGTCGAACGATCGGCGTTACGGCCAGTTCACAACCCATTAATTGAATTCTCTGGTAGAAGAACACTTCCCGAAGGAGTCATCTCATTGCCACTCACTGCTGGTAACTCTTCCCACCAGGCGACAATAATGATTGACTTCCTGATAGTCGACCAACCATCAATCTACAACGCTATACTCAGCCGACCCTCACTATGCTTTCTCCAAGCTGTGGTATCGATATACCATCTCTCCATAAAATTCCTAACCGAGTAGGGAGTAGGAGTCGTAAAAGGTGACCAACGAGACCCACGGTGCTGCTATGTGATGGCCGTGAAGGTTCCAGCTAAGGTAACAACGATTGAATCGTTGGACCCTCGGGCTAAGATACATGAGCGAGGACAACCGGTAGAAGACCTTATCTCAGTGCCCTTGGTCGAGACAGACGAGTCCAAAACAGTACAGATTGGCTCGTCTCTGCAGTTGCCCCTGAAAGACAAACTGATATCCCTACTCCAACGATACGCTGATGTATTTGCATGGAACCATAAAGATATGCCTGGGATCGATCCCTTGGTGATACTCATCGCCTCAACATCAATCCAACCTACCAACTCATCCGACAGAAGCGACGATCGCTCGGCCCCGAAAGGTATGCCATCATTGAAGAAGAGGTCAGCAAACTCCTCAAGGCTAAATTCATCGAGGAGATATACTATTCGGAATGGGTAGCTAATGTCGTACTCGTTAAAAAAGCCAACGGGAAGTGGCGAGTCTGTATTGATTATACCGATTTAAACAAGACAGCTTCCTTCTTTCAAGGATTGATCTGCTAGTGGATTGCATAGTAAGACACGAGCTTCTTAGTTTTATGGATGCTTATTCTGGATACAATCAAATTGTAATGCATCAATCAGATAAATATAAAACTACCTTTGTCACCGACAAAAAACTTTACTATTACCGTGTGATGCCATTTGATCTAAAGAATGCAGGAGCAACCTACCAACGATTGGTAAACAAAATGTTCGCTCGGCAGATCGGCCGAACCATGGAAGTATACATTGACGACATGCTCGTCAAAAGTATACCCGCGGCCGATCATATTGCCGACCTAGATGAGATGTTTCTCATCCTTCGAAAATACCAGATGAAGTTGAACCTGAGCAAGTGCGCCTTTGGGGTAAGCTTGAGTAAGTTTTTCGGATTCATGGTCAGTCAAAGAGGGATTGAAGCAAATCCGAAAAAAATCAAAGCATTGCTCGACATGGAATCCCCAAAAACGATCAAGGATATACAAAGGCTGACTGGACGAGTAGCCGCATTCAACCGCTTCATCTCCCGAGCTACCGATAAGTGTCTCCTGTTCTTCAAACAACTCAAGGGTCGGCAAACGGTATAGTGGAAGGAAGAGTGTGAAGCAGCGTTCCAGCAGTTGAAGTCATACCTCGGATCTCCACCTGTTTTATCGAAACCTGAGCCTGGGGAAGTTTTACTATTGTACCTAGCGGTTTTCGACGCAGCCGTAAGCTCAGCTTTGATACGTGAACATGAAGGAAAGCAATTGTCAGTTTATTACTTTAGTAAAGCGTTATTACCGGCAGAAACAAGATATTCGCCTTTGGAGAAAGTAGTCCTAGTCCTAGTTGTCTCCTCACGACGACTTCGACCATACTTTTAATCTCACACCATCGTCGTCATGACTGACCTTCTATTGCGTCAGATCCTTCAAAAACTAGAAGCTTTTGGCCGACTGACAAAGCGGGCGATAGAGCTCAGTGAATTCGACATTCAATACAAGCCAATGGTTTGTTAGATTTGTCATCAGTGACAAAGCTAAAAAATAGGTTCCACTAATGATGTGATGGTCCATCTTTAATAATAATGGATGGATAACTTGATATATAGATGAGAATTGTTTTCAACGGTCGAATCTAAGCTAGAATGCACATGAATGTTTACTTAAGCTAGGTTTACATTTATACCAAATTTGATTACACGGTAACACTTGAGTACTGAAATGTACGGGGTGTTACATGACTGCTCCTACATTTCCTCTTCTTGTACACGAGTTTCAGTAGTAGTAGAAGTGTTACAACCTCTTTGGCTCATATAGCATTGGCAAACATATGGTCACAAGGTAATTTTGCATCCCATCAAGAATGCTAAAAATTGTTGGCTTTTTGCATAGCCAACGCACAATAAATATTTATGACAGCCTAGTAATTTGAAGTCCCACCAGCCATGTCAAAAATTGTTGGCTTTCGGTTTATTTTTGGTCATGTGTGGTCTATGCAGGCATACAAGAAGCAATTGTGTAAATTGATTTAAACCAAACAACTTTGACCTCAAGCGCCAAGATATGCAGATATGTCAAATGACTAAGACTTGAAAATATTATATTGATTTTTCTTTATTTTTTTCAATTCTTTATTTTAGCTGTTGTGGTAGTTGAACTATTGCAGCGTTTAATATGATTATAGTTGGTTCATTCTTTTAGCCATATCTCTTCTTTCTTTATCCACAGCTTTCCATCTTTAAACTTTTCAGCCGTGCCCCGTCAGTGCACCGTTATTCAGAAAAAATGCTCGAAATATCCTCACAGTACCTGCATTGACAGGTGTCATTTTGATCAGTTATTTTTAAGATCGGCCATTGATAGGGTACAACACTTCTAATGGTGCCTGGCTGAATGGATGGTAGATATTTTCGGGGATAGTGTGGCCTCAGATGTGGACTCGATGACATTACTTGAGCTTGAGCATGTGGGTCTAAGGTAGGAGAGGAGCGGGCCACCCAAAAGGGAACGCAACTTCGGTAGAACCCTGACTGTGGGGCCCACCATGATATATGTTTCTTATATCCATTCCGTCCTTTCGTTTTGCCAGATTATTTTAGGATGCAAACCCAAAAGTGCAGCGGATCCAAACCTCAGGTGGACCACACCACTGGAAACAGTGGTGATTGAACAGCCGCTACTAAAAACTTCTTGGGGGGCCACCCGAATGTTTCTTTGCCATCAAACCTGTTGATAAGATCAAAAATACCTGCTTAAAAGGACCATACAAATATCAGCTTGATCCAAAACTTTTGTGGCCCTCAATAAGCTTTTACTGGTGGGCGTTCAATCACCACGTTTTCCTGTTGTGTGGTCCACTTGATATTTTGATCTGCTGCAATTTTGATTTCATACGCCAAAGTGATCTGTAGAAACGGATGGACGGCGTGGATATAATACACACATCACGGTGGGCCCCACAGTCAGGGATCTACTAAGACGCGCCCCCCAAAAGGGTGACCTGCCCGATACACGGTCCCCATGCTCATGACCAGTACCGTTCAGAGTATGGGCAGCGGATTACGTGTTACTCGGGTAACACTCCAGCGTGTGTTTTCCTAACGGTGGGGCCCATATTTACATATGTGTTATATATCCACTCCGTCCATCCGTTTTTCTAAAACACTCTAAGATATGATCCGAAAAAATAAAGCATATCCAAGTATCAGGTGGACCACACCACATGAAACAGTGGTGATTGACAATTAAAAGCATTTTGTGGACCAATATTTTCTTTTCCATCAAGCTGATACTTTTTTTTTTCCCTTCATCCATGTTTGGGTGACCTTATGAACAGGTTAGATGGAAAATTAACATTATCTTAGGCCTTAGGAAGTTTTGAATGGTAGGAATTCAATGACCATCGTTTCCTATGGTGTGGCCCACTTGGGATTTAGATATACTTTATTTTTTGTTTCATTCCATAAAATGAGCTATAAAAACTTTTGGATGGTGTGGATATACAACATATACGTTAAGATGGGCCTCACGGTCATGGAATCACCCACTGGGGTTACCCGGGTAAGACCTTATCCGCTCCCAACATAAAAAATGGACCGCGGTACAAAAGTTGAATTGATTCGGCACCATCCAAACGTGCTATACACAAACAAACAGTCCTGCAATAGGTAATCGGGGCAGTCGATTTGGTGGGCCACTATGTAGATGGGCCATAGCCCTGAAGCCAAGGTGATCCAGCGGTGTCAGCGTCCTACCAGTGGCTTGGCAGAGGTACGGCTAATTGAAAATTTAGCAACAATCCAAGGTTCGGATCAAAAATTTATAGAACTGTGCGTGGTTCACCAAAAATAGCATTTCTAAATCCAAGATCACATGTTTATCCATTTTCGGGCCATCCACCCAATGGTAAGGATCATCTTATCTGTGGGATCAAGCTAAGGTCCACTCAATCGCAGTTGGCCCCATCAACGGTTTGGAATGGTTTAATCTTGATTTTATTTTAACCTTTGAAACATGACCGTAGATTCATGACTGACTATGAAGGGACTGTTTGGCACCATGTATTGAAGTGTTATAATATAATGGGTATTTTTTTTTTTACCGTAGTCGCGACCTTCCATCCACTGTTCTTTTTTCGATCCGAACAAAAACTACCTTACCAATCTAGACTTTTACCTATTCAGACAACCCAATAAAAATGAAAATAATCATACTTTTTCAGTTGCTTTTACCTGAAAATCAGGAATATTTTTATCCAAAACCCTCTTTCCATACTTAAAAAATCCACATTCGTAATATAAGTCTTCGACCGTTCAGGAATAAAAATAAAAATAAAAAGCATAAAAAGTAAGCGTTTACCGTACTAATTTTTTCTAATACAACCTAAAAAGCTGTTCAACATGAATTGGGAGGTACGTGGAATTTCAAATACTAGGTATTATTATGTTTTATAATCTCACTTTTATTATGATTTAAAATAATCTTCCTTACTCATTTTCCAACATAGGAGAGTTGCGCATGCAACAAAAATGTCGCTAGACTATTAAGTTGATGTCAACATAGCACTTTAATAATTCAAAACAATCAAAATACAGACTAATTACTAAAATTACAATACTAAAATGATCTAAACAATCCAGATATTGGCCTACGATCAACAATTAAAATATGTTGGATGGTCACCTATTTGTAATCTTATTCTTGTGGCCCACATGAAATTTGGAATTTCATCATTTTTGTCTAAGTTTATATTTTAATAGGTTTATTACAATAATTCTATCAAGCATTACCCTATGTACATTAATTAGAGATTTTAAATTCACCTAGTAATCAAATTTAAACTTATATAAATATATTATAGAATTTAAATGCGTTTCTATATTTAAAATCCAATGCATTTCTATTCTTGTGGGTCGTGGCACACACAAGACTTGAATTTCATTATTTTTGTTTTAAGTATATATTTCAATGAAGTTATCACAATTATTCTATTAAATATCACACATATATACTAATTAAAAATTTTATATTGACTTAATAATCAAATTTAAACTCATATAAATATATTATAGAAACTTAAATACATTTCTATTTTTAGAATCTAATGCAGTCCCATTATAGGCTGTCAAATACAACTTAAGATTCGAAATTACTTTAATATGAAATCGAATTGAATCATAAGTATTCGAAATTCAAGCTTATAAAAGATGTTAGTTTTGATCATTGAATTATAAAACCACCGTAGATCCAAGATGGAATCTGTTTTATAAGTTTCTTTGCCAATATAAAATGATAGCCCACTTGATGATTTGACTAGTCCAATGGGCTATGCTACACCGGTCATAGATTTCAATCCAGCCCCGTTTCTCAGGTCAAGTTCAAGGTCCAGTTCCTATCTCTAATGAACTAAAACAGCTTACAAACTTTCAAATGAAAAGAGGGTGAAAAGAGGGCGAGCTACAAATTTAGGTGCTACGGTAGGATACTGAAAATTTATAATTGCTCGACAACATACCATTAATGCCTCCACAAACCATATTCATTGGGTAGAGGTATATATGATATGCAATTACTACATTACCCCCTATATGTTTTATCCTTTGAAAAAGTTATAAAGTTAAAATTGTAGGGCTTTATGACATGTGTGCGAGATCCACTCCATCTAACATATGCACCCAACCATAATAATCAATAAACTAAATATCCAACCCCATAGAATCATCAAATGGCCTACATCATGAATTTAAATATTTTATGATGTCATGTAAGCACAATGTCAGCGCCACAATTCTGGAGAATACGTAGTAGGGCAATTTGGTAATTTCCTTTTATTTATACTTAAAAAGTTAAATTCTTCGATCTCCTAAAAAATTCGCATATTCGGTGGATCGAAGACGCGACACTGGGGTCCATCTTTTCAATTTCCTGAGCAAGAGTCAGTATCCGGCCACGTCCGAAGGTAAAAGCGGACCGTTTCCCAACGTTGGGGGGCCTCTCATCAACACGTGGACGGTTGTAAAAGCCACTTCCCTTTCATTGACTGGAGATGATACGGTAGAAGCCGTACAAAATGTCTTCTGTGGTAGAGCCATCTATAATAACAAATGCCGCAAAATGATGGATCAATCCAGACCGTCCATATATTGACTTCCATCAACATAATCCATATTTCAAAAATCAATCCTATTAAAAAGAAGATTTCATTAATTCAGTCTACGTTTCCAATGCAAACCGTCAATCTAAATAATCAAATCGTTAGGATCGTCAGATACATGAGTCATTTATGAAAAAATGGAGGATCTTACTCAATGAACGGTTCCGATTGATAAATCATTCTGTCATGTATACTGAAGAGAGATGGATCTACCATAATCCTATCCTACCGAATCTACGCTGTCCAATCCCTTTATTGCCTCGCGGGGTAACTGGAAACGAGGTTTGCTCAAATGCATCCCAACCTATTAAAATATGATACATCGGCGAACTAGAACCGTTGGATCTAGTGAACTGTCAATGATCCAGGCCGTTGGACTGACAAAATACAACACTCAATGCGGTTTTCTGAAAATTTATCAACATTAGAAATCATAGACGTCTCATTTGACGGTCCATATTTCATTAGAAAAAATTAGAGAATAAAATGCCTAGTTATTCTAACCAGAGAGTTACTTTAACAATTATCATCCATACATGTTAGGAAAAATCTGATAAACGGTTTAGATCAGAAAACATGTCCCCAATCCAACGGATATAAATGCGATTCATTGCATTGGATTACGTGGGGATGTATAGTAGAAAAACAACAATGCTGACTCAGCGGGGGAACGGATAAACGTTTCCGAATTATTGGAAGAAAAAGGATATATGCAACAACTCCCTGTACACGTGTCGAAATCTTAACCGGTAAACGAACCGTGAAGGTGACAGGGATGATGGATATGGCACCATCTGACCGCGATGCATCGTCGCCGCATAAGGTCGGTTGGTTCCATCAACCTTCCTCATTTCCCTATAAATAGATGTATGTGTCTCAACCACGTTATAACGCCAACCCTTTCACACCCCTCGTTTCCTTTGTGATTCCCATTTTAGTCTTTGATCTTTTCTTCCTTGTTTTTAGAGGAAAATTCTTCTCCTCTTCTTTCTTTCTTCATTAACTCTCTGTTTCTTTTGTAAGACTTCAGAAAGAGAAAATCATGTGTGGAATACTTGCAGTTTTGGGCTGCTCAGATGACTCGCAATCGAAACGAGTTCGAGTTCTTGAACTTTCGCGCAGGCAATTTTCCAATTCTTTTATTTTTTTCCATTTTTTTTATTAAGATTAGTGAAACCCATATAAGAAGATAGAGATGAAGATTTATATACTATGTTTGTGCTTGATTTGATTTAAATTCGGAGTGTTTGTGATTTAAAATTAAGTTTGAATGAGTTAATGAAGGCACATTTCTTTTAGGAATGACTTGGACTTCTGAGTTCAAGAAATTCGAATCATTTTTAACAAAAATAAAAGTAACTTGCGATTTGAAGTATGAAAGGAACTTGAATCTATTGTTAATAATAGAAAATAAAGAAGAAAGTGATTCATATTTCATACGATTATATTAATTAATTGTGGTTGGCTCCTTAATAGTATCTTGACATGGTTTATGAGAAAATCTATGGCAATCTTTTATATTAATTAAAAACTTATATTTTAGGTGGTGGCCAAAAAGAGTTTTAACAAATGTTTTATATGGTAATTTTGTGCTATTCCTTGCTTGTTTTAAAAAAATCCAACCAATTTTAAATAGTAGAAATTCATCAAATCAACATATGAAACTTACCAGGGTTTTAAATTTTTTAATCTTTCTTTCTTTTGGGTTGGAATCATGTACTATTGGAACCCTCAAGATAAATGGCCCATATATCAAATCAACACGTGTGAGAAGATCATGACAATATTAATGAGTTTGAATTTTTGAGTTGGTCAATCTATTTTATTTGCTTCTCTTCTTTTATATCTTTTGTTTTAAGAGCTAGTTGGTCTGGTGGGGTGGCCTTTTTTTTGTTTTTTTAATCATTGCCATCCAATCTAAGACCCGTAGAACGAACGGTTGGCAATATCTGGCCAAAGTTCTGCTTGATCTTAGCCTTATATGTGTAAATGTTATTAATTGGATGGTTAGGATCATCTGATTAGTCACATCATCACCTACCAAGTGTCACCATAACTGATTTTAAAGCCCCGATCGATGTTTGGACGGTCCAATTCATCCAAATCCGTTGTAAGCCTCACCGTGCATGTTTGTCTATTTTTTATAAATGTACAACATTTTCTTTTATTTTATTTGTTTTATTTTGTGTTATTTAATCCTGACATAGGCTAAATGGCTTTCATTTTCTTCGGGATT
The DNA here is from genome assembly GCF_029962835.1 of Magnolia sinica. NCBI lineage: Eukaryota > Viridiplantae > Streptophyta > Magnoliopsida > Magnoliales > Magnoliaceae > Magnolia > Magnolia sinica. The sequence continues at coordinate 38,267,109 of NC_080585.1, read as the reverse complement.
TATGTACGCTTGTCGTTATTATCCCAACCGTACACGTGTCTCATATGGGCAACGCATGGTCCCTGTTCATCGACGATACGATCGTAAATGACTTATCTTTTGTAGTACATCTCTGTCAACTGATTGTGATTGAATGTGACCCATCACTTAATTTCTCTGTCTTCACTAGCTATTTGATGCTCCGTACGCGAGTTATTGTTGATACACATGCACGCAGAAAAGGAAAACCGTTCAATTGGTGGGCCCCAACGTGGATGGTACATAGCGTTAGTTTGGCATTATTAAAAGACTCACCTCTGATTTTTGTCTTTGATGGTTCAACTCTCTGCTACAGATCCGACCATTAGACCCGACCCACATATGCGATTTTTGAGCTAGGAAACCTCTTTGGTAGGGCCCACCTGATGAAAAGTTAGGATGTCTCAGATGTCTACGTTTAACGGTCTGGATCAATCCATCCCATGAAAGGAAACCTCACCAACTTTCTTTTGTTTTATGTCAAATCGTCGGAGGAATATAAACAATATTACTAGAAATGTTTATGGCAATCGCGCGAGTGTGATTTTAAGTTTACTCGTCTCACACGTGGAGGTGCGCAAACATGTATTATATCCGATCCGTTCATCAGGCCATCTTCTCTGACTAGATTACATATCTCAAAAATTAGAGCCATCTGATTATCAAATGACCCAGATATGGAGATCAAATTCACGCCGTTAGTCGATTTCTCATAACCATGTTGCTTGTTTTCTACTTGTATTTTTTTTTTTTTTAAAAAAAAAAAAAAAAAACAATGGTATCACGGTTGTCCCAAGATGCTATCATTCATCTTAGCCGTGCGTTTTGGTGGGTAGGACGCCACAAATAATTTTGATTGGGGAAGTACGATGTGGCCCACCTAAAATTTGACAATTACTAGGCTTTCAACGGTTGGGATGCAACTGGGACTAGTCCCTTCGGGTTGAGGGTTAACCGGAGCCCGACCCAAGACGGTGCGGCCCGGCCTTAGCCAAGACGGTGCATCCCTCACCGTGGGGCCCACCTTGATCTATGTATTCCATATCCACACCATCTATCCGTTTTTTCAGATCATTTTAGGGCATGAGCCCAAAAATGAAGCAGATCCAATTCTTAGGTGGACCACACCGTAGGAAACAGTGGTGAGCGTCCATTAATGGGCCACAAGTTTTGGATCAAACTGATATTTGTTTTTTTTACCCCATCATCCAGTTTTTTGTGACCTATGGATGGATCATAAACATTACAGTAGGCCCTAGGAAGTTTTTAATGGCAGGGCGTTCAGTCACCACTGTTTCCTATAGTATGGTCCACCTGTGGATATTCATTTTTTTGAATCATGCCCTAAAATGATCTAAAAAAATAGATGATCTAAAAAAATAGATGGACGGTGTGGATATAGAATAAATACATCAAGGTGAGCCCCACAATAAGGGTCGCATCTAATTCTTATCAATAGAGGTATTTGGCTCCCTTATCTTCCATGTTCATTATTCTAATATGTGGACAGTTCATATGAGAATATACAACAACTTTTATAATAGATTTTCTTTTGTACTTTTTTATTTTCTTAATACAAGATTATTTGAATGAAATTTTTTATATATGGCAGATTAAGGCACCGTGGGCCTGATTGGAGTGGGATCTACCAACACGGCGACTTCTATTTGGCGCATCAACGGCTGGCGATCATCGATCCCGCCTCCGGAGATCAGCCCCTTTTTAATGAAGACAATTCCATCGTCGTAACGGTAAAAAATAAATTAAAATTAACCACATAACTACCATTTTACAATTATTACGTGGTCTTATGTGAGACTATTTCTATATGGTCTTATTATAGTTCTAAAACTTTCTGACTTGGCTCGAAACTCGGTGAGCTGTCTCAGCTCAATTTTACGCCATCTTCAGGAAGATTGGTGCTAGGGCGTGACTCAATCTTGGCTTAGAGACACTCATCAATGGCTCGGTCGAAGATCTATTATTAAGAAAATCTCACTGAAGATAAAAATATTTATTATAAATTTAATAATTTAAATGTATATTTATATAACAAATTCCTTGAGGATTTTATTATTTTTGTAATAATATCATTTAGTGTATTTTTCATTATATTTTCAGTTAGGGACTTAAAGTGTGAGAATTGAATTCCAGTTGGAATTAATTCATTTTATGCAAAAGACCCAATTTTGAATTCTTGGGCAGACGATGATTTATGAATTCTAGGCTTCTCAATTCCAATCCAACGGGCATATTTTTTGAGTTGCTTATCAATTTGATGTAGAGCGGGCCGCGGACAGTTTCATGGCCAAAATGGATCAAAAAAGGCCCGGTCGACAACAGAAGTGATATAGACCATCGAAGCTTAAATCGGGCGTATCTTGCAATCTGGAATGAGTTATCTGACGTAAAATATATGATTTTGGGATAGAACGAGCTACAGAAGCCAACCAACCCGCTACGCCGGGTTGCGCAGCCCGAAATTGCAAAAAACTCTTAGATCAACGGTCGTTTCTCTGTTTTAATTTCGTTTTTATTATAAATAGTGAGTTTTAGTTTGATTATAACTTTTCATCCGCCAAGCTTTAGGAGTTGCGCCCAACGTGAAAAGAGCTTAGAATAATTAGGAGAATGGTTTGGTGAAGCCAAATAGGACACTTACTATTTTTGGCCGAAAACCTTGCGCACTAGTAGACATCACGACCGTCTATAAATAGTAAGTTTACTATTTATAGTAAGTCGAGGATTCTAGGAGTTTGAGTTTTAGTTTGATTTTAATTTCTTTCCCATTACTTGTAATTTAAATGTGGTTGAATGTCATTTATGATCAATTAATTCAATTTCAAGAATTTCTTAGAATTTATTCTATTTTCTGCTTTCTTTCTTGTGATATCTGTGTGAATCGTTTCGGAGTAGTTATCCTCATCACGTTCATCCCTGCGTCACAATTCCAGACCCATTTCACAACATCCAAACACATTTCTAAATTCCTTACCTGTTTCCAATAATTAAATTTCATGTTGCCAAACATGACTAAAAGAATCCAATTTTCAGGAATTCCAATCCTTGAAATTGAATTCTTAAGTAATTCCAAATTTCCAGGTTGCCAAACGACACCTTATAGTTAATCGTGATCTATAAGTCTTTCTTTTCTTCTGAGTAATCGATGTGTGTGTGTTCTTCTTCTTTTCTTATTTATTTATTTTAATTTTTATTTATTTTTTATAAAGTTTTATTTCTTGAAATGATAGACTAATATAAATCGGTGCCTGAAATAGGTGAATGGAGAGATTTACAACCATGAAGAACTTAGGAAACGCTTGCCCAATCATGAATTCCGAACGGGTAGTGATTGTGATGTTATAGCCCATCTGGTGAGTGTTTTCTTCTTTTTTTCTTCCAAAAAATTTATTAGTTTTGAACTAGGAAAAGTATCCATATAATATATTATTTAATGCTACAATTTAATAAGGGCCTGTTTGGATGCACAATAAAATTCGATTCAAGTTGACAATCTATGTAAGTAGAAATAACTAGATTGTGATCTCCTCACATAGCAATCAAATTCCTCATTATGAATGCTAGGAAAGATCACCATTGTCGAGATTTTCATCATTTCCCATTTGATTAAACTGAGTGTTTTCGATCGGATTCACTTGGGCATCCAAAAACAGCCGAAGGTTGTATCCGTGTCGTCTAAGGTTGAAGAATTTTGGTTTTTTTTTTTCATTGATTAATTGGTTTTCCTTTGGTAGTATGAGGAATATGGGGAGGATTTCGTGGACATGTTGGACGGGATGTTTTCTTTCGTTTTGTTAGACACTCGCGATAACAGCTTCTTTGTTGCTCGAGATGCAATTGGGATCACATCCCTCTACATCGGTTGGGGACTTGATGGTAAGCTATGATCTCAATCATCCATCTTAGTTACATTTTAATTGTTCTACTCAATCTCCAATCACAATAAGCCCCATCGTTGCATTTTTTTAAATGTTTCCAAGTTATTAATAAATGGGTTTTTTTTTTTTTTTTTTCCTTTTAGGATCTATTTGGATTTCATCAGAAATGAAAGGATTGAACGACGATTGTGAGCATTTCGAGTACTTTCCTCCTGGTCATCTGTACTCAAGTAAAGAAGGTAATTGCTTCATGTCCATTAAGATTTCGGGCCATTGATTTTGATTGATCACAAAGCTGTGTTTGATGAAAATTGATTTTCTTTGAAATGACTAAAGGTGGATTTCGGAGGTGGTATAATCCGACATGGTATTCAGAGGTCATTCCATCAACTCCATACGATCCTCTAGTTTTGAGAAAGGCATTTGAAGATGTAAGCTACTGAATTTTACCTCCTACACATTGGATGAAAATGTCATTGGGCTACTTAGTGTAAGCATGGATATTTGCTTAGATGCAATTCTCGAATTTCAATGTTTCTTTCGAATGTTACAGGCCGTGATTAAGAGGCTAATGACAGACGTACCCTTTGGTGTGTTGCTGTCTGGAGGGCTTGATTCGTCATTGGTTGCCTCTGTAACTGCACGTCATTTGGCAGGGACCAAAGCTGCCAAGCAATGGGGAGCACAACTCCATTCCTTCTGTGTTGGGCTTGAGGTTGCTTCTCAATCATACTTTCTTTGTAAAATCTTAAAATTCCAATGAAATGAGCTAACCACCATAATCTTTTCACTTGCTGCTCAGGGTTCACCCGATTTGAAGGCTGCGAGGGAGGTTGCAGATTATCTTGGGACTGTTCACCACGAGTTCCATTTCACTGTCCAGGTAACAGAACTAGAAATGCATTGAAGTCCATGGAATTCTTAAAATGTTGATATTGAAAATTAATAGTTTTTTGGGTATGGTTATTGGCAGGATGGTATTGATGCCATTGAAGATGTTATCTACCATATCGAAACGTATGATGTGACTACAATCAGGGCAAGCACACCCATGTTTCTTATGTCCCGTAAGATCAAATCCTTGGGAGTAAAGATGGTTCTCTCAGGTGAAGGCTCAGATGAGGTCTTTGGAGGGTACCTGTATTTTCATAAGGCGCCCAACAAGGAAGAGTTCCACCGCGAGACATGTCATAAGGTATATATTCGCAAACATTGAAGTGAGAGAAGATAACCAAAGTTATTGGTAGTAATATTATAAATGAGAAAAACATCCCCCAAATTCCAATTTTGATATTTCAACTTCGCCTTGAAAGTGGCCTAGTTGCAATTTAGATGTCCTTAATGCGAATTCTAAAGAAATTATGATCAATTCAATTCAGTAGTGCATCCAAATGCACTGTAAACTAGAGAATTCAATTACAAAATTTCTAAATTAGATGTGATTGATGGTAAACGAGAATAATTGTTGTTCGGATGATGTGATTTGGCACTGAACAGAACAATCTCTCTCTCTCTCTCTCTCTCTCTCTCTCTCTCTCTCTTGCTACATTGATGTAATATCAATGGTGCCATTGTCTTGCAGATAAAGGCCCTTCACCAGTATGATTGCTTGAGAGCCAACAAAGCAACATCTGCATGGGGTTTGGAAGCTCGTGTACCGTTTCTAGACAAAGAGTTCATAAAAGTTGCAATGGATATTGATCCTGAATGGAAGATGGTACTACATTATCATTGTCTATCTTTAGAAATTCCATTGGTAGACATTGACATGCTTTTGAATTTTTGTAGATTTGTTTTCTCTGAGTATATGTAATTTGTATCAGATAAAACCCGATCTCCAACGGATTGAGAAGTGGGTATTGAGGAAGGCTTTTGATGATGAGGAAAATCCTTATCTACCGAAGGTCTAGTAACAATAAACAGATTTCTTCTTTGTATCAGATAGAACATTAGGAAGAATGATCAGCTTATCTGAACTGAAAAGACTCCTTTTCTTTGATGCAGCATATCTTGTATAGGCAGAAAGAGCAGTTTAGTGATGGTGTTGGCTACAGTTGGATTGATGGGTTGAAGGCCCACGCGGCTGAACACGTATCTATCTTTCTCCATCTCTATTCTCCATCTGTATATCGATTAATACATCCATCTCTTAATGTTTTTCTCTCTCTTATTTCAGGTGACGGATAAAATGATGCTTAATGCACAACACATCTTCCCACACAATACTCCCACTTCGAAAGAAGGATACTACTATAGAATGATCTTCGAAAGGTTCTTCCCACAGGTAATTTGAGAAAATTAACAACAACCAGTTACATACATCTTCGTGGGTGCATTTGATTGCACCAATATCATGATATTTCATGACTAATCCATCTAATTGTTTTAAATATCATGATATTTGATGCAACCAAACACACCATACTGCTGTTTCTTTTTAAAAAATATATAATAAATTCTATTTAATTTGCTTATGCAGAATTCGGCAAGGTTGTCAGTCCCTGGTGGTGCGAGCGTGGCTTGCAGCACAGCCAAGGCTCTCGAGTGGGACACCGAGTGGTCGAACAACCCTGACCCGTCAGGCAGGGCAGCCTTGGGCGTCCATGTCTCGGCCTATGATCCCTTATCTGCTCCGATTGCTATTGAGAAGGCCCCACCTAAGATTATTAATAAGAAGCCGAGGATTGTTGAAGTGTCCACCCCGAGCCTCACAATCAGGAGCTAATATCTACTATTTAGTATATATTGCAATGCAGTTGAAAGTAAAGAGTCTTATGCAGTAGTTGTGTAATTGGGTATTTAATTGTTCCGAAGTCAATGTTGAAAGCTATCGTTAAATGTTGATGTATGATTGTAATGTATTAGTATGGATATGAATGGTAATTCGCATGGCTGTATTTGAAAATTCTATGTATTTTGAATCAATTAGCAGGCATATGAGTGATTTTGATTTTGCTTATTTTTTACAAGTATGCATAAAACAATCGGTTCCATGTATCAGGAACTCCGGGTAAACACCAATGTATGCAATCAGCATAGCGTTTCGGATCCAATTTTTGCTCTTCTGTTAGCACCTTCCCCTGCGATTCGGTGTAGACCGATACATGTCCATCTACTCGATGCTCTGAGAGTTGGGTTATGTTAAGGACTGTCACTGGAACCTTCATTCTATCAACTATGCTCGCAACAGTTCTCATCATCTGTCGATCCGAACCACCTCCCCAATACCCCTTTTCCATGATTGGTCTTGTTTCATTGTAGCATCTTATTCCCTTTTTGTTGTGCCAATCCAAGCTTCTGCAACGAGAGAAAATATAAGTATTTGGTCATTCTTACTGTCAATGTCGCTATTAATATATTTCATTTGATGGTTGAAGAAGACCTCATGTGTGTTGAGGAAATTGTAGTGAAGAAGACCCTTGTCTTGTTAGGATTCACTGTCGAATCAACCCAATTAGCCCATGTTTTCAAGGCAATCTGATAAGCGGTTGTCGTGGGCAGCTCCTCGACTCCTTCCTCTCCATTGGCAAATGAACCCCACCTGTTTTGGATGATAAAGGTTGATATGAGAAGCACCACATCACAAATAATGTAATTCATGTTTCTATCATTCATCACGACTGTCTGTAAGTGTCACAGTCTCTCGCTAGCTAGCAATGTCACACCCTGAATCCAGAACTCTGGGTATGCTAGACCTGATCTCACACCCAACGACATGACTTATATATTATAAACTCAAAAACCATAATTCCATAATTCTAGAAATCATTACATGTAACCATTTCATGCAACATACACTTATCTAAAATAAATCAATTGTCAAGATTAAGCAGTTTCAATACACAAGTTAACTGTCATCTTTATACAGATTGATGGATGCATAGATGGTCTGGTATGAATGTAGCTATGTGTGCATGTATGCTTGGATGAATGCCAGAACATCGTGTATATGAATGCGTACAAGAATCCAAGGTCATTATAAGCAAAGTCCTTCTGAATAATCATGATCATGTGATGACCCATCTAATTGATGACCAGATTTTCATTTTATCTTTCATGGAATCGAAAAACACAATCATGGTAGTACTTACAATGACTTCGTCCACTGACTGCTCATCCACCAAATGTATGTATTAAACACTAGAATATCCGCTTCAATCCAAATCTTGGCATGTTTGAAGATCGAATCTATTCTCAGTATCCTCTTTTTTGGGTCCGCTACGATGTTCACATCGGAGTTGGATTCGATAATAAATGGTGCCCAGTAGAATTCGATCGAAGCATTGTACTCCTAATCAAAACCATTTGAAAATCATAAGCTTTCGATGTCTAAATGGTTGTCGACATTTGAACATTGCATGTTACTACCTTGGCCTTAAACACCGATCGAGTTTGACTGCGTTTCATGGATTTCTGGCTTGATGGTATATAAGATTCAACCATACAAACAAACGATTCCCATTGCCCTCTTTGAAGCGAGTCGCCGACGAATATGAGCCTCTTTCCTCTCAGTCTTTCAAGCATGACGACAGCATCAAACCTGAAATTAGAATTCATCAAGTACAGAATTCACAAATCAGATGTAAGGATAGTCGCAAGAAATTCAACACTCAGGTATGCATGCATCTACGTACACAATGTAAATGGGCCGGTATGAGGTCAGTTGAAGCCCGGCTCGCAAAGTAGCACCTTAGCCACACTCATTGTGGACCAAAGCTAATTAGCCTAAGCTCAGCCCAAGATGCTTATTCTAGCCCTAAACCTGTTGGCACTCCCTACAATTATCCATGCCATTCAAATTATGGGTCCCACTATAGATAAAGCATGTCTGTAAAATCACACTGATCAAGAAATCTTAACCATCCAGTTAATGGCTATTTATGGATGTTTAATGTAAAATACTGAGTGGACCAATTAAGGGAAAATCAAATGATTTATATTATCTTTTCAGTTAAAAATTTTCTGTTATGCTCAATCCACAACAGTGATTGGGACAGTCTAAATTTCCATATAACTAGGGCATGGGTACATTTGAAAATTCACCAGCATTTTCTAAATGGTGCAAAACTAACATTAGATTCTAGCCCCACATAAATATACCTCTTGTTAGGGGTGGCTATGGGCCAGGTCGGGCCAGGGTTGGTCCTGGCCCAGCCCGGGCCATCGCCTTAATTGGGGTAAAATGTCCTTAATCGGGCCGGGCCTGTAAGGAAAATAATGAAGTGATCAAAAGCTTAAAATGGTATAATCTAAGGAATTTTTCGAGTCATTATATCCATTGATTTCCCATCGAATAAATGGTTTGTACCATTAAAACATAACAGGATTCAAAATTGCTTTTAAACTACACATTTATGTTGAAAGAAAAATGCCGGCAAGTGTCTTTAGACTATCCATCTGTTTTTACGGAGGTGGCCCACTTGATGATTGAACCGGGCCATTCATCATTGATCTGAGCCCGGCAAGTGCAAACACTGGGCCTAGATTTTAAGCCTCGGCCCGTCCCTGGGGCCCAAGCCTTGTCCTTATAGGGTGCCCTGGTCCATTGCCGATCCTACCTCTGGTTAGAGCTGGGCATCGAGTCGAGTTGGACCAAGTTAGGGCTGACCTAAACTCGACTCGGTACCAAGTCCAGCATGTCTGACCTGATTCGAGTCCAGGTCTGGCATGGACTAATCCGGACCGAGTTTGACCCAGTCACAAGTACCGATTCAGGTCGGGTGCAACGGGTATTCATAGGCTGAAATCACAACTCAAAATCTAGATTCACTTGCTAGAATTATAGTCTCTTCATTAGCTACATGGCATCTCAGATCTAAAACATCATATGTAAGTTTTTTTTTTTTTTTAATATGTGTGTGTGTGTGTGTGTGTGTGTGTGTGTGTGTGTGTGTGTGTGTGTACGAGTCGAGTTTCAAATCAAGTCGAGTCAATACCGAGTTGGATTTCTGGTTGAGTCGAGTCGAGTTACTGGGTGACTCGAACTCGACTTGGTTTGAGTTCGGTTCGAATTGAGTCAGATCTAACGAGCCAAGTACTCTTGCTCGGTTGGTAGACTCTCAGGAGTTTCAACACCCGGTCAAGGGTTCGAATATCCAAAGGTGGTGAGATTCCACTGGAGTGTGTGGGGTGTGTTATAAAAAAAAAAAAAAAAAGTTGGACGAGTCGAGTCGTCCGTGCCCAGCTCTACCTCTGGCATTAGAGTTGCCGGACCGGAATCCCCCTGCAACAGGTAGTAGAAAGAATGGGCAGCATCCAAGCTACGTGGGGTCCACCATGATATTTCTGACATCCACTCCGTCCATCAATTGAGCCACTTCATTTTCACTGTAGATAATAAAAATAAGCTTGAAGGTGTGGCCCAGCTTAATTTTGGGTCTGGCTAGTTATTTTATGTTGTTGGGTCTCACTAAATAACAGTGGGCCCCGAGATGATTTTTTTATGGTGGCTGTCTTCATTCCCACTGTTCCCTGTGGTGTGGCCCACTTGAACTTTAGACTGACATGAGTATTGGTTTTAGGTGCTAGCTGACGTGCCACAACTAATCGATGGATTGGATGTCACGCAAACATCACTGTGGGCTCACAAATCTCGATTGATGCACGCAATTCAGACAACAGGTATTGTAGAGAATTTCGGTGTGGAATAGTCTCTTTCTCGAGCTTTGCTAAACGCACACGCGTGTGCTATAAAGCTCATGTACACGCCACACATGTACCGGCATGGCAGATTAAGTGCTAAATCCAGTCCATCCATCAGGTTGGTCTAACCTTCTTCATGTTTTCCCAAAAACAAATCTTAAATCTGGTCCACATGTGGGGCTCAATACTGGAATTACGTGGATGGGTTAGAAAACTTCAACTAAGTTTTTCAAAGCCGTATATTTGGTTTTCAAAATGTGGGCCATCTGACCGGTGGATCAACCTGATTCTTGGGCCCGTGTATCAACATAGTTGGTCCTTTCTAATGGAGAACGCGGATTAGGTGCAGCACCGGATCCAGCCAAGTGGGTGCGACCCTGACTGTGGGGCCCACATAGATGTATGTGTTGTGTATCCAGGCTGTCCATCCGTTTTGTCTTCTCATTCTATGGCATGATATAAAAAATGAAGCAGATACAAATCTCAGGTGGACCACACCGAAGGAATCAATGGTCATTGAATGCCCACCATTAAAAGTTCCTATATTAAATGTTTATTTGTCATCCAACCTATTGATAAGTTCAAACATCCATGAATCAAGGGAAAACACAAATATCAGCTTGATCAAAAACTTTTGTGGCCCCCAGGAAGTTTTTAACGGTGCAAATTCTATCCTTACAGTGTGACCCACCTGAGATTTGTATCTGCCTCATTTTTGGATCCATGTTCTAAAATGAGCTGGTAAAACAGATGGACAGCATAGATATACTACACGTACATCAACGTGGGCCCCACAGTCAGGGCTTTACCCACCTGGCTGGATCTGGGGTCACACCTAATCCGCGTTCTGTAATGGGTGGATTGGATCTCCAGTTACGGTCCACCCATATCATAACCTCCGACTCTCACGTGACATATTCATCATTCAATCCGTCCAATAGAGTAGCACTAGCCCACCATGAGGATTTCCTTATACCAAAATCAGCCACATCCACTTATCAGGTGGATCACACCATAGAAAACACTACCTAGCCTTTGATAAATAGAAAAATGCATCGTCCACACTTTTACTATTTATCAATGTCTAGCCATTGTTTTCTATATTGTTGCCCATCTAATGAGTAAATGAGGCTGATTTTTGCACTAATGAGATTATAAGGGTTTCACTTAATAATTAAGTTCAATGGAGGGTAAGGTTCGATTCAAGCCCAACCCAATCCAAATTTCAACTTAGAGTGTTTACTCAACTCAACCCAACCCAAATACATGTGATTATTTCCAATCTGGCCTGTCTCAGGAAATCATCATAAAAATAACAATAACAACAGCAACAAACAACAACAATAATAATAGCATATTCATGTAAATATTTAGAAAAAAAAAATGAGAATATTTGACACGATGGAATTTGCAATCCCTGATGAGAACGATTCAAGATCATGGGATCCTTTTCTATCAGATAGGAAGAGCTGCAACTCAAACTTGGGTCAGGTCCATAGGCTTTAGATTGACCCAAACCCAAGTTTGCGACTCTATATATAATTGGTCAGAAGTTATCCACTAGGTGCACCATAAGTTATGGTCCAAGCAGCTAGACTTAGACTTTCTCATTAAAAATATAATTAAATAGGTCTAAAGCATTTGCTAATTACATGCATGGGAAAGGTTACTTTAATTCCCTGAATGACATTAAAAGGCCGAGCTGATGGGCCAAAACAAAAAGCCCAAAACCAGCCCGTGATGAGTACACAGCTCAAGCCAGAATCCGGCCCGATCCAACCATGCACTTTTTATGTGAGATCTGGGAAGTTCATTAAGTTTGCCTATCATCCATGATATATGACAAAAAAAAAAAAAAGAAAAAAAAAAGAAAAGAAGGAGCTGAACAGAGCCAAAAAGCCCGAGCCCGGCCCGTTGATAGACTTAATTCCATGAATTTGGTGAAATGCATTAGATGATAGAGTTTTAAACCTTGGCAAGATACATTCGTCGGGTCGCCATTCCCAGTGGAGGTAATCGTCATCCGGTCTTCCATTCTTAGTGCAGGTGACTTGTAGATCCAGATACTGGCAGGTCTGGTCGGTATACAAAGGCATGATCGAACGGTTAAAAACCCACTTCCCTTTTGTAATTTCGCACTTGTCTGGATCGAAATTGGCCTTTTCATCAGCGAAAAAATCATCTTCCATAGCAGAATCTCCATACTCTTCTTACCCGTCGTGTGCAACCGATGATATCAAAGCCATGAAGTTCAAATTGATATTAAATAATTAAATTAAGAAAGTTCTAGATTAATAATGGATTGATTTGTGGAAGTTGGTAGTGAGGATGTCTTTTTAATAAATAATAATAAATAAATAAAAGGGCTATTCTCTAAGTGAGTGAGTCGTTCAAACTTGTTGAGTTGAGTTGAGTTCGGTGAGTTTTGAGTGGAGTCAGTGAGTTTTACAGGTATGGAAGGGAAGAAGGAGATAGATGAGTACCTTTTGTTACTTCAATAGAAACTGTTGCTACATCTTGTTTAGAAGACCAAGGTGAAAGCTTGAGAATAGAGGAGAGTGTACCAACATCCTCCATGTATAGGAAACCGGCGAAGGCGAAGGCGCAAACGATGATGGCCATGATAGAGAGTGGGAGCTTACCTCTTGAAGGTTTCATGATACAGGCAAGAGAAAGTGAGAGAAGGATGGGGGAGTGTGGATTTGTTTGTGTGTGTGTGTGTGTGTGTGTGTGTGTGAGAGAGAGAGAGAGAGAGAGAGAGAGAGAGAGAGAGAGAGAGAGGAGGAGGAGGAGGAGGAGGAGGCTCTGTATGTGTTATTGTGTATGAGAGAGAGAGGAGGAGGAGGAGGCTCTGTATGTGTTTTGTGTATGAGAGAGAGAGGAGGAGGTGGAGGCTCTGTATGTGTTATTGTGTATGTGAGAGAGAGAGAGAGAGAAGAGGCTCTGTATGTGTTTATGTGTATGAGAGAGAGAGAGAGAGAGAGAGAGAGAGAGAGAGAGAGAGAGAGAGGAGGCTCTGGATGTGTTTGTGTATGAGAGAGAGAGAGAGAGAGAGAGAGAGAGGAGGCTCTGGATGTGTTTGTGTATGAGAGAGAGAGAGAGGAGTTTCTGGATGTGTTTGTGTATGAGAGAGAGAGAGAGAGGAGTTTCTGGATGTGTTTATGTGTGTTGTGTGTGAGATAGAGAGAGAGGAGGGTCTACATGCGTGCGTGCGTGTGTGTGTGCGTGCGTGTGTGTGTGTGTGTGTGAGAGAGAGAGAGAGAGAGAGAGAGAGAGAGAGAGAGAGAGAGAGGTGTGAGTGGCGTGATGGTGCAATTGCAACAAAATGATGAGAAATGAAAGAGATGTCGTGCGGGGTTGAGATTTTTTAAGAGCTGTGGAGTATGCGTGAAGTTGAAGGAATGTATGGATTGCACGTTCTCTCTTTTATCTTCTATTGTGGGAGAGAGGTTTAGGGAAGGTAGAATTCCAACGTCCGCATTTCTGGACGCGGATTTACTGTTCAAGCCTTTAACAGGAAGTTCTGCGTTGGAAACCTAAGTGAGGCCCACCTTGATGTTTGTGAGAAATCTAACCTGTTCATCCGTTTTTTGACCACATTTTAGAACTTAAGACCAAAATTTAGAAGGATCCAAGACTCAAGTGAGCCGCACTAAAGGAAAAGGTGGTTAGGGAAATTCCTACCGTTGAAACCTTCCTGGGGTCGACAGTGATGTTTACATGCCATCCATACCGTTCATAACGTCATTCCTGCTGGGATGAACTGAAAAAAAAATAATATTAGCCAGATTCAAAACTTCTGTGGGCCCATGAATATTTCAACTGTAGACGTTCAATCCTCACGTTTTCGGTCCACTTGAGTTTTGGATCCTGCTCAATTTTGGTATATTGTCCTGAAATGAGCTTACAAAACGGATGGACGGTGTGGATTTCTTACAAACATCACGGTGGCCCCACATAGGTTCACAGCTCATTCACGGGAAATCCGCTTCCTTCATTTCTCCAAACATAGAAAAAAATAAAATAGCTGATGGCCCAACATGCTTCTTTCTTTCAAATCCCATGAGTTGTTAAGGCAACTTACAGTAGGTGCCCTATCTCTCTCTCTATCTATCTATGGGCCCACATGAAAAAATTTACCTGATTGGAAATTACAGCATGCAAAGATCTAACTGATTAATCAGGTTTTTTTTTGTTTTTTTTTTTTGTTAGCTTGTTAGGACACCCCACTGTCAGTTCACACTGATTAATCAGTTTGATTTTCCATGTGGGCCATGTATTATATGAGAGATGGAGACATTTTCATCTTCAAAAATGGTGTGCTTCTGATGTCTATACACCTGTACAAGCTAGAGCCCACTGTTCCGTGAAGATTACCATTGATCTGATGGGCCCTCTCTATGGATGGATGATGGCTCCAAAAATCTCCCAAGATCATAAGATTCTACATTTTGATCAAAGGTTACATATAGACGGTTAACAAAACCATACGACAGTGCAAAACAAGATCAAAGACTGGATCATTAATATTTTCAAATCCCAAAGGTTTTATGGGCATCATCCATCCTGGTGGGGCACATTAGATCAACGGTTCGAATCACCAAACAATGGGCCTCATATGGAGAGACTTGGTGCATCTACACAAGTTTCACATGCTATGGCAATGGAACCTTAGATCACCAAACTTGTCTTTTATGCTTAGGGAACTGCTTGATGCACGGTGAATGTGGCAGGTGTGGCCCACCTGAGTTTTGGGTCAGGCTGATTTTTGGATTATCCTTTATTTCTAGTGAAGCTTACTTGACAAACATGTTGGATGGAACATGAACATCGTGGTTGGGCCCCACACACAGATATATAGTCTGTCTCCTCACCCCATTTGTTCACTTTAGTGTGGACAGCCTGCATGGTCAATCATTCAGCTATTTTTGCCCCATAACTTAAAAGACAGAGTGCATGTCACAACATAGTGGCCCCACAGATCTCTAGTATATATTATAAAGAAGCATCCCTTGAATTAAAGGATGGATAGCATACATTCTCTGTTGGTGGTTTGCGGAAGCATTAAGAGATGAATCAAGCAAAGTATACCAATTGCACAAACAGGTCCAATAACAGACACTCCAAATTTAAGGTGGAAAAATCCCTGTGGGAAAGAATTATGGCACAAAGTAATAATGCACTATGAAAGCAGAAAATTACAAGAGATAGAGATTACCCAAATTTGAATAAGCGTCGAATCACCCAAGAAACACCCTTGAAATCCTAGGAACGAATTAGAAAGAACCCTTGAGATACTCCCTATTCCCGATTACACCCATATATATAGCCTCTATGAGAATCACAATTAAAATAGAAAACAAATCCTGTACTTATGTAACTTTGCATGATCGTTCAATGGCACTTTGATGTCACTTTGATGGTATTAAGTAACCTTCAATGGCATCGAAGACCTTTGATGCCATTAAACTAAATACCAAAACGTTCCAACAATTAAACATGAATTTTTTTATGGCACTTTGATGGCATCGACGACCTGTTGATGGCATCGAACCCCTTCGATGTCATTGAGCAGAACACTATATAGTGTCTAGTAATCATCATGGGATTTTCATATTTTCTCAATAGCATCCAACAACTCTTGATGGCATTGAATGGTCTGTCAATGGCATCCAACAGCTCTTGATAGCATCGAATGGTCTGTCGATGACATTGACAAACCTTATTGGTAAAAGATTTGAGACATCAACAACAATCTCCACCATGTCTTTAATATTCATTCTTTATAGCTTCTTTTTCTTATCTCTAATTCTACCTTACATCATATATAGCTCCATCATCACATCTCGTGCCACCTCCATCTTCCTTTTACGCATTCTTTAAGCCCAGAAAAGTTGCATAAAACTTAAACTTCTACGAGGGAACAACCTAAGTGAGTATGTCGACTGGATTCAAATTCGTGTGAATTTTCTCTAAAGTTACGCATATTTCTCGAATACTTGTCGGATGAAATGGTGATGCACATCAATAAATATGTTTAGTTTGTGAGTGATAAATAAAATTTTTAACTAAATTGATCGCGCTTACACTGTCACAATTGACCGGTAAGACTTCCTGCTGAAGACCCAACTGATTTATCATCCTCTTTAACTAAACACATTCTTTGAATGCTTTCGTCACTGCCATATACTCAACTTTGGCTATGGAAAGCGCCACCATAGATTGAAACTTTGATATCCAACTGATCACTCCACCTGCTAATACAAATGAGTAATTAGAAGTCAACCTTTCATTGTCCACACTACCCGCGTAATCAGAATCCACATAATATAGTAACTTGGCCCTTGTTTTCTCAAAAGATAAGACGTAGTCTTGCGTACTTCAGATGTATCAAAGTAACCATTTCACCACTTCTCAGTGTTGCTTTATAATGTTAGACAAATATCTACTAACAACACCAACCGCATGTGAAATATCTGATCTAGTATAGACCATGACATACATCAAGCTACCAACCATGCTCGAATAAGGCACACGAGATATAATCTGCTTTTCTTCATCAATTTTAGGATATTATTCTTAAGATAACTTGAAGTGAGCCATGTGGTGAACACTAACCGGTTTTGCCTTATCCATCTTATACTTGATCAACACTTTCTCAAGGATTTTCTAAGACAACTAAAGTATGTTCCTCTTCTTATATCTGTGTATATCAATATTGAGAACCCTCTTTGTAATCTCCAGATCTTTCATCTCGAATATCCCTAATAATTGAATTTTCAGTAAATTAATCTCAAACATGCTGTGACTGGTGATAAGTATATTGTCAATGTATAAAATCACGATAATGAATTTGTCACACTCAGTGTCTTGTAATAGACACTCCTTAGAACACTTCCGTAGACTACAGTCGGCTTTAGTGACTCCTTTTGTAAACTTTAGTTTTCTGAGTTCGTTTCTACAACTGCACTCTCTTAGGGAATACATCAGGGCTACAAGAACCGGGGGATCCTCACAATGATTATATTCGCTCATAGTGAATTTTTGACTCACCATGAAATAATCAAACCTTTTATACCATTGCCTAGACAATTGTTTCAAGTCGTATAACAACCTCTTTAACCTACAAACCTTGTTCTCTGCTCATTTTATTTCGAATCCTTCTTTTTGCTTCATGTAGATCTTCTTTTCCAATTCTCCCTGCAGGAAAGCAGTCTTCATATCTATTTGTTACAGCTCGAGATCATAAGGCAGTTTTTAGATCCATCTGTTCCAGCTCGACATCGTATTAGGCAACCAACGCTAACCGAATTTGATAAATACTTGTTTTACTACTAGCGTGAATATCTTAGTAAAGTCGACACATTCTCTCTTAGCGTAACCCTACGCAACCAACTTTTCCTTGTACTTATTATGTTTCTTCTTGAAGATCCGCTTGCACTTGATCATTTTACGGCTGACAGGAAGCTCCGTAAGCTCCAACGTCTCATTCTTGTACAAGCACTCCATCTTATTATCCATTGTTGCTTTCTACTTTTTAGCATCAGGCTTATCAAGGGCTTCTTGAAGAGTAGACGGATCCCTCTCATTTGTAATGAGGGAAAATGTGACATTTGAGTCATCAATGTATCTAGCTAGTAACTTACAATCCCGTAGTGGATTCTTTCTTATAAGTGGCGGCTCCACCTACTCATATACCTTTGTTTGCATATTTATCTCAGCTTATTTCTCATCTTTGTCTAATTCAACAATCACCACCAACTTTTTTGATTCCTCGTGCCCATCCTTACGAAATAAGAATCCTTCATTGAATTTGATGTCATGAGTAAGAATGATTTTCTGTGTGACCTGGTCATTCAGCCTATACCCTTTTACACTACTAACATGGCAAACAAAGATGTACATTTCGGCTCTTTGGTCTAACTTTTCTCTCTCAATTGACAGTACATGAGAATAAGCATCACAACCAAACACACGCAATCTCGAGCAGTCTACCTACTGACCACTTCACACTTCCTTTAGAATTTTACAATCAATAGTCATAGAAGGGGATCGATTCACCAAGTAACAAACCGTGTTAACGGCCTCAGTTCATAAGTTTTTGTCCAACCTAGCATTACTGATTATGCATCGGGCCCTCTCCAAGAGTCTAATTCATCCACTTAGCCAAACTGTTTTTCTCTGATGTGTGGAGCACTATTTTGTGCCTCCCAATCCCTTCATCTTTGCAGTAATGATTAAATTCACTTGAAGTGAACTCTTCACCGTTATCTGTCCTTAATACCTTCACTTTTCGTCATATCTGTTTTTCCACAATTGCCTTCAACTACTTGAAATTAGTAAAAACATCGGATTTATTTTTTATAAAATAAACCCACACTTTCCTGGAGTATTTGTCAATAAACGTGACGAACCATGACGACCCTCCAGTGGAAACAGCGGGCGTCGGCCCCCATACAACAGAATGCACATAGTTAAGAATTCCTTTACATACATGTTTACCAGATTTAAAAGACAACCTAGATTGTTTATCATATATACAATGCTCTCATATATTAAAATTCAAACTTTTAGAAGATAGAATTAAACAATGATCAGAAAGTACCTTCATGCCCCGCTCGCTCATGTGGCCCAGACGTGCATGCCACATACGTGTCGACATAGAATCTGCTATAGAAGCTACAGCTCCACCCGATAAAATACTCCCAATTAACCTGTAAAGGTTCCCGTTCCTCTCTGACTTCATGACTACGAGTGCTCCTTTTAAAACTTTAAGGACATGATCAAACCCAGTGAATTTGCACCTAAGTGCCTCGAATGCTCCAAGAAATATCAAGATCTTCCTCATATCAAGAACATGTCTCACATCGGTCAAAGTATGCTCCATGCCATTAAACATTTTGATCCGCACCGATCCAACACCCACAATGATACATGCATTGTCATTGCCTATAAATACCTGGCCACCATCACACTCTCTGTAACTGGTGAGCCAACTCCAATGAGGAGTCATGTAATATGATGCCCCATTATCCAAAATCTACTTGTCCAGATGATCATCGTATAATTGTCCAACGATGGACACTGACAACACATCATAACCACTATTACCTATATCAGACTCCGCAATATTAGCCTCCCTGTAAGAAGCCTCTAAGTTCTCTTTTCTTACTTTATGATTTGTACAATTCTTCTTTATGTGCCGAGACATCCCACAATTCTAGCACTTCAACTTTCATTTGCCCTTGCCTTTGGATTTAGACCTTGATCGAGAGGACCCATTATCCCGATTAGAATTTCACCCCCTCATAATCACTACATCAGTGAAGGCACCCATGTCACCATTTTTCTTTCTCATTGCCCTTCCTCAAAGGTCAGAGATAATGGTATCGACGCTAAGGGTCGATCTACTAATGCATAACGAGTCTTTAAATGACTCAAATGAAGCGAAAAGAGAATTCAACAGGATGCATGCCTGATCCTCATCTTTCATCGTTTCTTCCACATCTAACAATTTACAAATTACCTTATTAAAGTTACAAATGTGGTCCTCAACATCACAACCCTCTTCCATCTTCAAATTGAACAACTGAAACTTTAGGTATAGGCGATTCTCAAGAGATTTCTTCTTATAAATGTCCTCTAACTTACTGTAGTTTTCTTTCTCATGTCATTATAGAAGACTTCATTCATTAGACACAATTGGATAGATGTTCTCGCTTTCTTATCCATCATGTTCCAATTATCATCTGTCATAGATTCTGACCGCTTCTCAAGGAGTGCATCATCCAATCCTTGTTGAACTAAGAGACTAGTCATCTTAACCTTCCATAGTTCAAAATTATTTTTCATGAAATATTTCTCAACATTGAACATAAGATTAGAAGTCATTGACACCATGCTTTCAAATTTAATCTGCATCCCAACGTTAAGCTCTAATAATACTTGTTGGGGGACCGCAGAAGTACACAGAGATGAATCAAGCAAAGTATTCCAATCACATAAACAAGTCCAATCACAAACACTTCAAATTTAACGTGGAAAAGCCCTTACGGGAAAAAATCATGGCACAAAGCAACAGTAATGCACTATGAAAGTGGAAAATTACAAGAGATAGAGATTACTCATATTTGAACAAGCCTCGAATCACCCAAGCTATAGCCTTAAAACCCTAGGAATGAATTTGAAAGCCCTTAAGATACCCCCTATTCCTGATTACACCACATAAATAGCCTTTATGAGAATCACAATCGAAATAGGAAACAAATCCCACACTTACACAACTCTACGAACTCTGTCCAATCACTTCAATGGCATTGAGTAACCCTCGATGGCATTGAACATCTTCGATGTCATCGAACTAAACACCAAAATGTTCCAGGGACTCACATGGATTTTTCAAATTTTTCTAATGGCACTTTGATGGAACTTCGATGGCATCAAACCCCTTCAATGTCATTGAGCAGAACACTGCAAACTATCCAACAACTATCATGGGATTTCTGGATTTTCTCGATAGCATCGAGTAGCTGTCGATGGCCTCAAATAGCTCTCGATGGCATTAACAGACCCTATTGTTGAAAGATTTGAGACATCAACAACATTCTCATCTTCTTTATTTTCATTAAGGGTGGCAATTGGCTAGGCTAGGGCAGGCCCTGGTTATCCTTGCCCAACCCTAGAGCCCTAAACCATATTTCTAACCCAGCCCTAGCCCTAGCCTTACAAGGCTGAGCCACACCATGACGACTCTATAATTTAAAGGAAAATTATGTGTATGTTACATGTACAATTGACATATAATTGGTGAGTGCATGTTTATGAACCATGATACTCTTTAGATAATCAATTTTTTCAATGGTACACGCCTGGGAAATAAGATCATTAATCAACCAAGCATATGACCCACCCAATTATCCACTACATTGATGGACTTAAATAAGTACATCAATATATTGTTCACCATTTAAATTGGGGTTCACAATTTGGACAGTTTATTAATGTCAGCGTTTCATCCATGACATTCTACTAGAATATCGAAGTTTTTCATATTATTACTAATACCTATGTACTACTAGGGAAACGGGTTGGGCCAGGAATGCGAACCGGGCTATTCATCATTGGTCTTGGCCCAACCCGGCCCATACAACAGGCATAGATTTTAAGTCATAGACTAACCCTCGAGACTAAGTTTAGTGGCCTAAGCCCAAGCCCTTTTGGGCTAGGTCACCAAGACAGCCTAGCCCACCCAGCCCATTGTCACTCCTAAAGTTCATGGGTATTTATATTGTTAAATGGACCTCAAATTATTCGATTATATTGAAAAATGAATCAATAGAGCATGTTGACCAGTGAGGACTCAAGTTTCCTACAAGACTTACGAGGAGTACAATGTTAAGGGTCAAATATTGCATATCAGACCCAATTATTGCCTGGACTTATGAACATGGTACCGTTTAATAGCCCATTTTAATCATGTTTGTGTTGTAAGGTGGATTTGCGAGCTGGGACTGGATCGGGGTGCTAAATGCATGGATTTGGCGCTCCAGAATCACCAAGGCAAGGGACGAACTCCAGGGGACCAAGATCGACGGAATTATACGCCAGAGATCTGCGAAAATCGAGAAACTGAAGCTCAAGCAGCCTGAAAGTCAGCCAGAATGCAAGATCACTGGGTTTCCATTATCTGTTTGGCTCAAAACTTTATACATGGCTCGAGGACCAAAAACCAACGGTACACGTCAAAATTCAGCCATTGGATCCCTTTGAAAGTGGCCCAACGGACAGATCAGCCCCTTTAATCATTATGTGGGGCCCGCATGATATCTGGATATGCTTCAAAATTGGTCTGGACGGTCTAAATGATATGATAGAATGGATGGACGGAACGAATTTCTCACGACCATCATGATGAAGGCCCATGAGCATCACATGTGTACAGAGTATATGTGCACTCAACGTGCACCGGATTAAGAAACCCGGTCAAAGTCGGTTTTGACCGACTTCCTTCTCCAAAACGGCAACTGTCGTGACAGCAAACGACGCTGTCATCTACGGTTGGCTTTTGTGGGCCACCACCGTGTTTCAACGGTCCAATCCGGACGGTCCATCAGATCCCCATGACGCCTCTTATCACTGCCTAGGTGGCGGAATTGCAAAAGATCGCGAGGAGAGAAATCCAGCCGTTCAAGCGCAGGAATGGACGGCTGAATGAAAGCATCCATGAACCACACCGATTTTGATCCAAAAACAGTGATTCCCACCTGATTTTTCGAGCAGAATGCAGTGGACGGCATGAATTTCTCAAAACAAAAGTGATGTGGGCCCCACCATCAGTACAGTGTAAGAGCTTTATGCACCCTGTTTCGCAACCGGACGCTGTCCGGCTTTTGCGGCAGGTTGTGCGCTCTTGGGGGCGATCGGACAGACGATCTGAACCGTTCATCATGTAGGTCTGCCAAAAAACTCCTAGAGGACATTGTCCTTTTGGAAAGAAAGCAAAGAAGAAGAAGAGTGGAGACGCCGCATTCATGACTGCGTGAGGTATCGTCGCAGCAGAGGGCGTGTGTAAAGTCTGACTCAAGCAAGGTCTCTCTCCAAAAAACCTCCGTCTGCACTGCCCTGGCACATATAAAATGGAGAGAGAGAGAGAGAGAGAGAGAGAGAGAGAGAGAGAGAGAGAGAGGGGAGGAAAGAGAAGAAGGAAGCTTGGCAGGTTTCGTGGCTAGACGATTGCACGAGAGAGAGATATCCAGTTTTTCCTTTTTCTTTTCCTTTTATTTTATTTCTTTCCTTTGATGTTTTTTTTCTTTGGTTCTACCATGATCATGCTAGGCTAAACCTTTTAGCTAGGCTAAGAGGTGAAGCTTGGAGTGAGATGGAAGACTATATTTTTATGCATTGATTTAACTATTAAATTTATGAATTGAATTTGATTTTACTTGATTATCGAAGGAATATTTTTTAGTCTTTAATGGTCTGTTGTGACTGAAATTACAATGGGTCTGCAATGGCTTTGAATATTTTCTTCCTCATTTTGATGTTTATGACGTCAGGAAGCCCTGTTGTTCACCATTGTCTCATGGGCATGGTCGGATGACGGTACCCTTCCTAAACTTCATGCATTGTTGATTGGTTGGTAATTGGTTTAATTCTGTTGTTGCTTTGTCTCCTGGGCATGGTTTGGTGATGGAATCCACTCTTGAAAAGGCCAAGCTATATGTCCTAGAGGGGGGGTGAATAGGACAATGCCAAATAAAAACTTATAACAGCGGAATAATAAAGAAAATGATAGCCAAATTAAATAACAATGCAGGAAAGTAAAACAACCTCAAAATTCAGATCTTGAGAGGTTGATACAAACGTTATGGTAGGACAACCTTATTTCTAGAAAGGTCTTTGTATCAAGTCTCAAATCGAAGAGGAATACAGAATTAAATATAAACTGAAATGAAATAACTTGTAATTAAAGATGTATTGTTCTAGGGACAGCCATACACCATAAAAATGGCAGGGCAACCTTGCTGGAACAACTTTCAAATGAAATTGAAAATCAAGCTTATAAAGGAATAGCAGAAAGTAAATTCTAAGCTATTACAACATTCTCACAAAGCTTGAAATAATTACAACATTCACCACCATACATACATCCCACAAAAAGAATAACAATTAGAAGAGAAAAACAATCAACCACAACACAAGGGTTTATAGTGGTTCGCCTGTGTGTTCACCAACTGTTATCCAACAGCCACACAAAAAGCTACTCCACTCCTAATATCCTCACACAGGGGATATTAGCGTTCACTAAAGATAGGTTTTCCTAGGTTCACCCAAAACCCTTACAATTGTGTCTTTGTATGTGGGCTTACACAATTAAAAAAAACCCCCACTTCTGAGTTTTCCTGGCTCTCCTCAGATAACCAAAATAACAAGATTTTTCTGGCAAATCTTGAAAGAAACCAAAATAATAGAAAGGAATTTACAATATGTAAAATACCTGAATATCTTCTTCGTTGTAGTACACGGTAGAACCAAATCAAAGTAGATGATTGAATGTCCAAGTTCAATGTCCAGTACTCGATTACAATGGTTCTAGTTCTAATTGATTTTAAATTAAACCAAACATGGCTTGCCTTAATTGATTTTGATTCCAAAGAAAGGGAATAACAATTCTTCTTTTCAAATCAGATTGGAATAACAGAAACAAAATCAATTAAAATAAAGCTAAGGAAAGAAGATATTAAATAAGCACACTTAGCTTAGATGGAGCACAAATTATCTCTCGAAGTTTGACGAAGATTGGCTTGAATACTATAATTAAATCGATGATTTCTTCAAATTCGTGCTCTATTTATAGGTGAGAAGATCGGGTCTTCGTGCTAGAGTGCTCTTCGACTAGTCAAGCTATGAATATTTGAAAAATCCTCGGGATATACTTTGGCGTTCTACGATCGTACCTTCTCCTACGATCGTCGTAGGTCACCTACGACCGGTCGTAGGTTTCCTTCGAGTGGTCGTAGGTTAAAGGTTCGTTGGACTTCGAGTCGTAGATTCTACGACTAGTTGAAGATGCGAAACACTGCTCTTACGATCGGTCGAATGCATTCCGTGACTAGTTGAAGGCTATGATTTTATCCTGGAATTTGTAACAAACTTACGATGTCGAGGATTTTCTTAGACTGGTCGAAGCAAGTCTAGGACTAGTCGAAGCAGACCTAAGACTGGTCGAAGAACAGACCAATCACATGTAAAATAACATTCGACTTATGTATCCGAAATGACCTACTTCTAAGGTCATCCTATGGTCAAACAAACCTCAATCATGAAGTATGGACAATGAAACAAGAGACTATGAAGAATGAGCCTTGAAGTCTTGATGTAAACTAAACCTTGAAGTAGCTCAATCATGAAAGTGGCTTGAGTTTCAGCTTGAGTCTTGAGTTCAGCTTGACTTTCAACTTGAGTCTTGAGTTCAGCTTGAGTCTTGCCTTATACTTTCTTTTTCTTTTCAGCTTGAGTCTTGTGAGCAGTTCTTGCATTCAAGAGTCTTGTCTTGTAATCAGTTCTTTCATTCAAGATCTTGAGTCTTGTACTTGAGAGCTTTGCTTGATGTGAGCTTAGTTTGTTCATGAAGTCATGAATGTTGATCCTTGAGAGAGCTTCACTTAAGCAGGTTATATAAAACATAACAGAGATTTTGTCACCACAAATTTGACAACTTACAGGGATATAAACTATAGCACTTACAATCTCCCCCTTTGTCAAATTAGTGACAAAACACATAACCAAACAAAAGTAAATCAACTGGTTAATACATGCAAATCAATATTCAACATTTAACATTCAACCAGTTTCAACATTCAACAAGATCAAACATATACTCCCCCTAACTCCCCCTGGGTAACATAACCACTGTTACTCCCCTCACAATCACATTAAGAACAAACCATTCTCTCCCTTTTTGTCACAATATGACAAAGGAGAACTAAATAAAGGAAGTCATGAGAGGAAACATGAGGAAGTAAGAGAGTATAGCAAAAGAAATATTCAGAGTGACATAGAGATACTCAAGATAGCATCACATATATTCAGCATTACATCAAGAACAAATATTCAGCATAATACATAAATAGAATCCAACTCATACCCAAGCAAATAAGTGCTAAGTAAGAAAGTTATTACAGACCAAAAAGTCTCATAAAAACTAGTCAGAATTAGAACTTGAAGATGGAGCAGGAATAGAAGGATCAAGTTGGTGCATGCCTTTGTTCAAGCGCCTAAGATATTTGCGCATATACTTGAATTGCAAATCATGAGCAACAGACATGTTTTCCAACTTAACATTTATATCCTCAACTCTACCTTCTAATGCACTCAGACGTGCATCAACATCAGATGGTACAAAATCTGGATCATTAGCAGAGTCAGAATCCAGTTCCTCAAAAATATCATCCATATTAATATCAACACCAGCTTCTTCAGGACCACCATCAACACCACCACCTTGTTCAGGAAGCAGGTCCAACTTCATCTTATTAATATTTGTATTGTTGAAGATCAGATGATGGATTAGTGCTTCATCAACAGGCATATCGACTAACATATGAGTAGCCAATACAATCATAAAGTATGCAAATGGAATGTCACTATGACCAGGATGGAGGCGAAACTGAAGAATGAAATGACAGATTAAGGAAGGCAAACAAATCTGAGTACCATTTGAGATAGCATGGATAACACGAACCATAAACCATTTAAGTGAAACCCGTGCTCCACGACTGGTCGTGGGTATATACGACCGGTCGTAGTACGACTGGTCGTGTATACTCACGACTGGTCATACAAACCCCAAAAAAATTCAATTTACTTGCAATTTAAACAAAAAATTGGAATACAATCTAGCAAATATATACAATATTATATAAGAAGGCATAAATTATCAATTTAAAATGCACATGCCAAGATCAAATTTCATCTTTTTGAACCTGCTTTTATCAAGAGGTTTTGTGAAAATATCAGCGCGTTGATCTTCAGTAGGAATATATTCTAGAGATATAACTTTTTCTTCTACTAATTCCCTTATATAATGAAATCTAATGTCAATGTGCTTAGTACGAGAATGCTGAATAGGATTTTTTGAAATATTTATCGCACTGGAATTATCGCAATGTAATAACATAAAATCCTGTTTAATTCCATAATCACTTAGCATTCGTTGCATCCAAACAAGCTGTGTACATGCATTACCAGCTGCGATATACTCAGCTTCGGCTGTTGAAAGTGATATAGAATTTTGTTTCTTACTAAACCAGGAAACTAGACAATTTCCAATAAAGAAACAACCACCACTGGTTGATTTTCTATCATCTAGATTGCCAGCCCAGTCAGCATCCGAGTACCCAGCTAATTGGACATTGGTTTCATGAGGATACCAGAGACCTAGATTTACAGTACTTGCGACATATCTAATAATTCGCTTGACAATCAAGTGAGATTCTTTTGGATCGGATTGATATCTGTGCAAATACCAACACTTAGTGAAATATCAGGTCTACTAGCATTTAAATATAACAAACTACCAATCATACTCCGATAAAGTTTTGAGTCAACATTTTTACCATTAGAGTCTTTTGATAGTTTCAGGGTAGTACTCATAGGAGTATCAAAATTTTTACCATTTTCAAATCCAAATCTCTTGATTAGATTCAAGGCATACTTAGATTGAGAAATGAATATTCCTTCAAGTTGTTGCTTTACTTGCAATCCAAGGAAATAAGTCAATTCCCCAACCATGCTCATTTCAAACTGTGATTTCATTAAATCTGTAAACTCAGTAGTCAAGTCAGTACAAGTTGATCCATAAATGATATCATCAACATAAATCTGTACCATTAAGATATGATCATTATGTTTCTTAACAAACAGAGTTTTATCAACAGATCCCATTTGAAAATTATGAGTTAAAAGAAATTTTGATAGTTTCTCATACCATGCCCTAGGTGCTTGTTTTAATCCATAAAGTGCCTTTTTAAGCCGATATACATGATCAATATTTTTGAAATCTTCAAATCCCATTGGTTGTTCAACATAGACTTCTTCATGTAAATCGCCATTTAGAAAAGCACTTTTCACATCCATCTGATAGATCTTTATCTTTCTAAAACATGTAATGGATATAAATAGTCTGATAGATTCAAGACGTGCTACTGGTGCAAAGGTTTCATCGAAATCAATCCCTTCAATTTGAGTATAACCTTGTACCACCAGTCTAGCCTTGTTTCTAATTATATTTTCACATTCATCAGACTTATTTTTGAAAATCCATTTTGTTCCAATGATGTGTTTATCTTTAGGTCTTGTACGAGATACCAAACATCATTTCTTACGAATTGGTTGAGTTCATCTTGCATCGCAACAATCCGGTTCTTCAGCCGGAGCTTCTTTTACGTTAGATGGTTCAATTTGGGATGTAAAACATACATAATTACATATATCCTCAAGTTGTCTACGGGTGCGAACACCGGTGAGAGGGTTTCCAAGAATTTGTGTTGTTGGATGATCTTTAACAGTCCTTAACTCAGAATCAGTCTGATTCGATGAAGTATCGGGTTTATCAATGATTAGTACTTCATCATTATCTGAATTAGAGATTGGTGTGTTTAAGTGATCATCAATGACAACATTAATGGATTCTTGAATCACACCAGTCCTTTTATTCAGAACTCTATAAGCTCGACTGTTTAAAGAGTATCCTAGAAAAATACCTTCATCACTCTTCGTATCGAACTTTCCCAAATTTTCACGATCACGTAAAATATAGCACTTGCTGCCAAAAACTCGAAAGTATTTAACAGTAGGCTTTTTATTGAACCACAATTCGTAAGTCGTTTTATTATTATCTTTTCTAGTGTAAACTCAGTTAATAATATAACAAGCTGTGTTGACTGCTTCAGCCCAAAGATTTTTAGAGAGCTTCATGCTATTTAACATAACATTAGCCATTTCTTGAAGCACCCTATTCTTCCTTTCTACAATTCCATTTTGTTGTGGAGTTTTGGGAGCAGAGAATTCATGTAATATTCCTTGGTCGGTACAGAACTTCTCAAAATTGCTATTCTCAAATTCAGATCCATGATCACTACGAATTTTACTGATTTGAGAGGATTTTTCAGTTTGAATCCTTTTGAGAACTTTTCTTACTTCTTCAAGGGTTTCAGATTTATCCCTTAAGAAGACTACCCAAGTGAATCTGGTAAAGTCATCAACTATTACCAAGATGTACTTTTTACCACCACGATTTCCGTTCTGGTAGGTCCTATCAGGTCCATGTGGAGAAGTTCGAGTAGTCTTGATGTGGTATTTGAATTCACCTTTTTGTGTGAGTTCTTTGTTTGTTTGCCTATCTGGCACTCACCACATATTTTATCTAATTTCTGAAGTTTGGGTAAACCTCTTACAAGTTCTCGTTTGCTCAATCGATATAGATTTCGATAATGTACATGTCCAAGACGTTTGTGCCATAAATCAGTCTCGTCTGTATGGACCATGTAACATGTTTGATTAGATGAGCTAGATTCGCTAATAATATAGCAATTTTCAGACGTTCTACGTCCAGTTAATATTACAGAACCCTTATTATTTAGTATTTCACAGCTTTGATTAGAAAACCGAACATTATGGTTATTATCACATATTTGTGATATACTAAGCAAGTTGTGCTTTAGGCCTTCAACATATAAACATTTTTAAACACTGGAAGATTAAAAAGTTGAACTGTACCTTGGCCTAAAATCTTGCAGTTGCTTCCATCACCAAATGTGACTGAACCATCAGTCATATCTTTCAGATCGGTGAATAAGGCTTTGTCACCTATCATATGCCTGGAGCATCCACTGTCTAGGTACCACTTTGAATGACTTGTTGCTTTGAAAGCAGTGTGAGCAACCAAGCAGGTGACTTTAGGAACCCATTTCATAACTGTTTTGGGTTTAGGAACATAGTTGGTCTTCTTTTGTGTATACTTGTAGGAATGACCTATAGAGTTAGATTTTAATAGCTCCTTGAGTAAATCAACTATCTTTTCAGCTAGTGGATTTCGATTCTGATTAAAGTTGACATGGCTGTTTCTAGGTTTTTGAAAAGTTTTTGAATTTTTAGAAAAATCTTGATAAGTACTTTTCCCTTTTGAGTTTGAGGACTCTCCTTTAACAAACATAGGAGGAGTATACTTTTGTTTAGGAGGTAGATTTTTATCATACCCCAACCCGGATCGATCGCCATATTTTCTTAATCCGGATAAAAGTTTTTCTAACTTTGGATCACCTTGGGCATATTTCCATGTGTCCTTTAAACTCAGAAGAGAAGATACTTTAGTTTTAAGATTCTCAATTTCAGATTTTAAATCAACAATTAGTGAATTTTTGAATTCCAAATCACATTTTGATTTTTCAAAACTATCTGAAATTTGTGATTTTTCTAAGACAAGTGAATCAAAACAATTTTTGAGTTTAGAAAACTTTTCTTTTTGAAGTTTAAGTTTGATAGCAATTTTACAACTTTCCTTATATAGGGCATTGTAAGCGTCTTGAAGATCATCTTCATTTTCACATTCACTATTCAGATTTTCTTCACTTGTAGAGTCATTATCGGAAAAGTGAATTTGGCTAAGTCATAAGAGCTTTGACCTCATTGCCCAACTCAGTTTCAAAATCAGAAGAACCTTCAGAATCGGATGATTCATCCCATGTAGCCAACATACCCTTCTTCTTGGGTTTGTCCCTTTTAGGACATCTATTTGCTAAGTGCCCATATTCTAGACAGTTGTAACATTGACTATCTTTCAAGGATTTTCGAGATTTGGGTCTAAACTTCTTTTTGTCATTTGATATTTGAAAATCAACCCTTTTCTTGCTTTTGAAAATCTTATAAAAAATTTTTAGCCAAAAGAGCCATATCATCTTCTGAATCAGAATTTTCTTCTGAATTACATTTAGAAGATTTTAGCGCGATAGATTTACCTTTAGGAGCTTTAAAGTTTAACTCGTAGGTTTGTAGAGAACCAACTAGTTCTTCAACCCTCATATTATCCGTATCATGAAGTTCCTAGATTGCGGTTACTTTAGAATTGAACCGTTAAGGAAGTGAGCGTAGTATTTTTGCACACACTTTACTTTCTGGGATTTTATCGCCAAGACCCCACATTGAGTTTACAATGTCATTCAATCTAGTGTAGAAGTCCATAAACATTTCATTTTCCTCCATATGAATTTCTTCAAATCTGGTTATGAGGAGTTGGACTTTAGATTTTTTGACAATTGTAGTACCCTCGTGTGTCATTTCTAATACATCCCAAGCTTGCTTTGCAGTATCACAAGAGATGATTCTTTTGAACTCATCCGGTGATAGTGCGCAAGTAATTGCATTTAGTGCTTTAGCATTTGCACTACTCTCACTTTTCTGAAGGGTGGTCCATTGGTAATATGGTGTGGTTTTCATAGACTTTGAACCATCAACCTCAATAACTTCCATGATAGGAGGATTCCATTCAGTCACTGTGGCTTGCCATACATTTTCATCCATTGATTTGAGGAAGATCCTCATTCTGGCTTTCCAATAAGCATAGTTGGAGCCATCAAAGGGTGGAGGCCTAGTGGTGAAAGGCTATCAAAATTTGACATCTTAAATAGCTTAAATCGTTAGCTCGGGAATTAAATCCAAAAAAAAGAGCTAATAGGCTATGATACCACTTGAAAATGCAAAGCTATATATACTAGAGGGGGGGTGAATAGGACAAAGCCAAATAAAAACTTATAACAGAGGAATAATAAAGAAAACGATATCCAAATTAAATAACAATGCACGAAAGTAAAACAACCTCAAAATTCAGATCTTGAGAGGTTGATACAAACGTTATTCTAAGGACAACCTTACACCAAAAGAGTTTATGGTAGGACAACCTTATTTCTATAAAGGTCTTTGTATCAAGTCTCAAATCGAAGAGGAATACAATAATAATTAAACTTAAATGAAATAACTTGTAATTAAAGATGTATTGTTCTAGGGACGCCATACACCATAAAAATGGCGGGGCAACCTTACTGTTGGAACAACTTTCAAATGAAATTGAAAATCAAGCTTATAAAGGAATAGCGAAAATAAATTCTAAGCTATTACAACATTCTCACAAAGCTTGAAATAATTACAACATTCACCACCATACATACATCCCACAAAAGAATAAAAATTAGAAGAGTAAAACAATCAACCACAACACAAGGGTTTATAGTGGTTCGCCTGTGTGTTCACCAACTGTTAAACAACAGCCACACAAAAGGCTACTCCACTCCTAATATCCTCACACGGGGATATTAGCGTTCACTAAAGATAGGTTTTCCAGGTTCACCCAAAACCCTTACAATTGTGTCTTTGTATGTGGGCTTACACAATTAAAAAAACCCTCACTTCTGAGTTTTCCTGGCTCTCCTCAGATAACCAAAATAACAAGATTTTTGCAAATCTTGAAAGAAACCAAAATAATAGAAAGGAATTTACAATATGTAAAATACGAATATCTTCTTCGTTGTAGCAGCCCGGTAGAACCAAATCAAAGTAGAGATTGAATGTCCAAGTTCAATGTCCAGTACTCGATTACAATGGTTCTAGTTCTAATTGATTTTAAATTAAACCAAATAGGGCTTGCCTTAATTGATTTTGATTCCAAAGAAAGGGAATAACAATTCCTCTTTTCAAATCGGATTGAATATACGAAACAAAATCAATTAAAATAAAGCTAAGGAAAGAAGATATTAAATAAGCACACTTAGCTTAGATGGAGCACAATTATCTCTCGGAAGTTCGACGAAGATTGGCTTGAATACTATAATTAAATCGATGATTTCTTCAAATTCGTGCTCTATTTATAGGTGAGAAGATCGGGTCTTCGATGTCTAGAGTGCTCTTCGACTAGTCGAAGCATTAAATATTTGAAAAATCCGGCGGGATATACTTTGACCATTCTACGATGGTCGTAGCCCTCTTCGTGGTTCGTAGGTTTCCTTCGGTGGTCGTAGGTCCTGAGTTCCTTTGGACTTGAGTCGTAGATTCTACGGGTCGAAGATGCGAAACCTTTTCTACGGGTCGAGCAGTTCGGGACTAGTCGAAGGCTAAGATTTTATCCTAATTTGTAACAAACTTACATGTCGAGGATTTTCTTAGGTAGGTGAAACAAGTCTAGGACTAGTCGAGGCAGAAGAACAGACCAATCACATGTAAAATAACATTCGACTTATGTATCCGAAATGACCTACTTCTAAGGTCATCTTATGGTCAAACAAACCTCAATCATGAAGTATGGATATTGAAACAAGAGACCATGAAGAATGAGCCTTGAAGTCTTGATATAGACTAAACCTTGAAGTAGCTCAATCATGAAAGTGGCTTGAGTTTCAGCTTGAGTCTTGAGTTTAGCTTGACTTTCAACTTGAGTCTTGAGTTCAGCTTGAGTCTTGCCTTGTACTTTCTTTTTCTTTTCAGCTTGAGTCTTGTGAGCAGTTCTTACATTCAAGAGTCTTGTCTTGTGATCAGTTCTTTCATTCAAGATCTTTAGTCTTGTACTTGAGAGCTTTGCTTGATGTGAGCTTAGTTTGTTCATGAAGTCATGAATGTTGATCCTTGAGAGAGCTTCACTTAAGCAGGTTATATAAAACATAACAGAGATTTTGTCACCACAAATTTGACAACTTACAGGGATATAAACTATATCACTTACAACTCTAATTCATATACCTTTCATCTCTTGAAAACTAAATCAAGTAAGTTCAGTTCAATTTCCATAATTCCTAAAGTGGGCATAAGATCTCCCTGATCTCTACAAGTGGATCCTCTGAATCCCTAGTTTCTTAATTCTGATTTTCTTAAGATTGAAATAATTATTTCACAATTATTCCCCAAAAAGTCATTCTATTTAGATTTTATCTTAATCTAATTTTAATTTTACCTAGTTTCAGATAGCGTACAGGTATCAGTCCCTTGGGATTCGACCTCGGTCTCACCGAGTTTATTACTACATTACAACCCTACACTTGGGGAGTGAACAAGTTTTTGGCGCCGTTGCCGGGGACTGACGGTTGCGATTCTCTGAAATTAATTAGGTTTAGAATTAGTTTAATATTAGAATTTGACTAACTTTAGTTTTAAGTTTTTAATTGATTTCTAGAACTAACTTGTTTCCATGTTTTGTAGGATCCTGACATAAGTTCCTAAATTGGTAATTTTTTCCTAATTTCTCTACTTTTTCCACTTTTAAAAATTAACGTTTACAATTTAGAAAATTTCTAATTCTAGTATTTTCCTATTTGTAGGAAATAGTTTATTTTTTGAAATTTTCCTCTTTTGTTTTTAGAAACTAGGTTAGTTATTTCCCTTTTTAGGAATTAACTTTTTATTTTTATTTTTAGTAACTTTCTAATTTTAACTCTTTTAGAATCTAATTTTGTTTCCTAATTTATTTTTAGAATTTTTTAGAAACTAACCTTCCTATTTTGTAGGCCTTTAAGATAGAAATTTCTAATTCGGTAAGCTCCTTCCCTACTTTCTATTTTTCAGTTCTCTTTTAGTAATTTACTTTCTAGTTTAGGACTTTCCTAATTTATTTTAGAAATTTCCACTTTCTTTTAGGAATTCCTTCTCTTTTTAGAATCTAACTTATTTGGTTTTATTTTGCAGGTTTTTAACTTAGGGACTCTAATTTGGTAATTTCTTTCCAACTCTCTCTTTCTTTCTAGATTTTCTTTCCCTTTCTTAGGATTAGGTTTTGAATTTAATTGAGGGCTGTGAGTGTTTCATGCCCAAGTGGGCCCGTGACAACACTTGACTTCTCTTGACTGAAGGAGGATTGATTGAGGGGTTGACTATCCATCACAGGACTAGACACCACTCGAAATCCCCTGAGTTAATTGAAGTTATGGCTGAAGACCAACCTCCTCTACTTCCACCCAGGGTGGAGGATACCCAAGATGAGAACGAGGTACATCAGGCACCCCCGCCTCCTACTTTACGAGATTATTTACAACCGGCGGGAGTGAGTACGCCCTCATGCATGATTTTTCCTGAAAACACAGGACAAATGGACATCAAGCTAGGACTTATCCAACTCCTTCCCAAATTCCATGGACTTGAATTAGAAAGTCCATATTTACATTTGAAAGAGTTCGATGAGATTATAGCTACATTATGTTTTCCTAATGTATCTGATGATACAATCAGGCTAAAACTCTTTCCTTTTTCCTTAAAAGAGAAAACTAAGATGTGGTTATATTCACTGTGTCCTAGATTCATTGGCACATGGAACGACATGCAGAGGGAATTCATAAAAAAAATTCTTCCCACATCATAAAACGATTACCCTCAGAAAAGCAATCATGAACTTTGCCCAAAAGGAAGATGAAACATTCTTCCAATGTTGGGAAAGGTTCAAAGATTTGGTCAGTTCATGCCCACAACACGGATTTGAAACGTGGCGCATTACAAATTTTTTCTATGATAGACTGACATCTTCCATGCGCCAAATGGTCGAGACAATGTGTAATGGAAAGTTCATTAATAAAGATGTTGACGAGGTATGGGATTACCTTGATAGTCTTGCTGAAAAAACACAATTATGGGACTATTACCCAAAGTCGAACACCACGTCTAGGCCGACTTAATTAAAGGAGAAGGGTGGATTATATCTCTTGAAAGAAGAGGATGATCTCAAGTGTAAAGTGACTACGCTCATAAGGAAAGTTGAGGCCATGGAAGGAAAGAAGGATAAGGTTAATGAAATTGTTTGCAGCATCTGTGATTGCAACATTCATACAACTGAAAATTATCTTACAATACCCGCCTTTCGAGGAGTGTTGAATGAACAAGCTAATGCCGTAAACAACTATCAAAGACCTTTTACTAGACCTAACTCCAATACGTACAATCTTTGTTGGAAAAATCATCCAAACTTTAGTTGGAGGAATGGACAAATGGCTACCCCTCAAGGTTTCTTCAATCAAAATCCGAATTAAGTGAAACCTCAAGAGGAACCGGTTCAAAATTCCATACAAGAGCTGACTCAGGCAATGCGGGGAATTACAGATTTTATGCAAAAGATAGATTCTCGTATGACAGTTATAGAAAAGGGGATACTTCCTGCACAACCTCTCCCCAATCCTAAACCGCAGTACGAGATTAATGATCCCAGCTTTTCAAATCAGATGGGGCACGCTAAATCCATCACCACTCTTAGGAGTGGAAAGATCATTGATAAAACTCTTCCGGTTAGGCCTGAAAAGCTTCAAAAACCAGAAGAGGACAACAATGATGGATCTAGTGATACCCCACAAAAATTAGAACCGGAACTTCTAGAGAAGCCAATTGCTCCATTCCCCCAACGGTTGATTTCACCAAAACCTCTCTCTAATTCTCAGGATATCCTAGAGGTGTTGAAACAAGTGAAAGTCAACATTCCTCTACTTGATGTCGTGAAACAGATACCTTCATATGCCAAATTCTTGAAAGACTTATGCACGACCAAACGACGACAGAGTATTCAAAAGAAGATCTTCTTGACCGAGAAAGTGAGTGTCATCCTAAAGCAAGACGTGCCACAGAAATTCAAGGATCCCGGTAGCCCAACCATATCATGTGTAATCGGGGACCATCGAATTAATCATGCACTTCTTGACTTAGGAGCGAGCGTCAATCTGATTCCCTACGCGGTATACAAACAGTTAGGTTTGGGTGAATTAAAACCCACCCTAACCACACTACAACTTCCTGATCGCTCTGTTTGTGTACCAAGAGGGATAATTGAGGATGTGTTGGTCCAAATTGATAGATTTTACTACCCTGTAGATTTTATCATCTGGACACCGAACCCATCAATAACATAAGCACTCAGATCCCCGTCATTCTTGGCCGCCCATTCCTTGCCACTTCAAATGCAATTATCAATTGCAGGAATGGTGTCATGACTATGTCTTTTGAGAATATGACATTGGAGTCAAATATCTTTTTCAATAACGGCAGAAACTTAGAGGAGGATGACGATTTCCACGACATTAACATGATTGACTCTTTAGTGGAAGATACGACACCTCTGACCTTATCCTCTGACCATCTAGAGACGTGCCTGGCCCACTCCCATGATTTTAATGATGACATGATTAGGGAGAAGTGCGCCTTGCTTGATATTGCACCGGTACTGGAAGTTAACCGATGGAGGTCACAATTTGAAGAATTGCCACAAACCGATGTAGTGCCTTTACCGTCTAACCTCAAGCTGCCGAAGCTTGACCTAAAACCTCCTCTGATTTAAAATATGCCTATTTAGGTCAAGATGAGACATACCCGGTGGTGATCTCTGCCCACCTGGAGAAAGAACAAGAGAGTATACTTATATCTACTCTCATTGAGCATAAAGGAGCCTTGGGATGGACGATAGCGGACCTCAAGGGAATCGATCCCTCGATTTGTACTCACCGCATATATCTTGAGGATAATGCAAAAATCGCTCGGCAACCACAACGTAGACTAAATCCAAACATGAAGGAAGTGGTTAAGGCCGAGGTTCTTAAACTATTGGACGTGGGTATTATATACCCTATATCTGATAGTCAATGGGTGAGTCCAACTCAAGTGGTCCTTAAGAAGTCCGGAATCACCATCGTTGCCAATGCTAATAATGAACTCGTGCCAACTAGAGTCACTACTAGTTGGAGAATGTGCATTGACTACAGGAAGTTGAATACCGTCACGAGAAAAGACCACTTTCCTTTACCATTCATTGATCAGATCCTGGAAAGGTTAGCTGGTCATTCCTATTACAGTTTCCTTGACGGGTATTCGGGCTACAACCAGATAGAGATAGCCCCTGAAGACTAGGAAAAGACCACATTTACATTTCCCTACGGCACCTTTGCCTATCGAAGGATGCCATTCGGACTATGTAATGCCCCTGCCACCTTTCAGCGATGTATGCTTAGTATCTTTTTTGATATGGTGGGGCAATATCTAGAGGTCTTCATGGACGATTTCTCTGTTTACGGTCCATCTTTCAGCAAGTACTTGGAAAGTCTTAAATGTGTGCTGAAAAGATGTGAAGAAAAGAACTTGGTACTTAATTGGGAGAAGTGTCATTTCATGGTTCAGAAGGAAATTGTCCTTGGGTATATCATCTCGTCTAAGGGAATCCAGGTAGATAAGGCAAAAATCGATCTTATCTCTAACCTACCTCCACCCAAGAACATCAGAGACGTGCGATCCTTCTTAGGACACGCAGGTTTTTACAGGCGATTCATAAAGACTTTGGTCTCCTCTCTCGTCCTTTATGTAATCTTCTTCAAAAGGATGCTTTGTATAAGTGGACTGAGTAATGCCAGGAAGCTTTCACCAAGCTTAAGGGCACGTTAACCAATGCACCTATCATGCAGCCACCCGACTGGAGCCTTCCTTTTGAGCTTATGTGCGACGCTTCTGATTATGCTCTTGGGGCGGTCCTAGGCCAGAGAAAAGATAAGAGGCCCTACATCATTCATTACGCAAGTAGAACTTTAAATTCTGCCCAGGTGAACTACTCGACTACGGAAAAGGAACTCTTAGCTTTAGTGTTCGCCTTGGACAAATTTAGGTCCTACTTGATCGGATCCAAGATCATTATCTATACAGATCATGCGACACTGAAGTATCTTCTTTCTAAGAATGATTCTAAGCCCCGCCTGATACAATGGATCCTTCTACTCCAAGAATTTGATTTGAAAATTAAAGATAAAAAGGGAGTAGAAAACGTTGTGGCCGATCACCTTTCTCGCCTTAATACCTCTGATTCCTTTGAGACGACCCATATCAACGACATGTTCCTTGATGAACAACTGTTCAGAATCTCCCACTCACCTTGGTTTGCTGATATTGCTAATTATCCTGCTACAGGGGCCATACCGACACAGTGGACTGCGCAAGATAAGAAGAAATTCTTCACCGAGGTGCATAAATTTTTCTGGGATGATCCTTATTTATTTAAATATTGCCCAGACCAAATCCTAAGGAGATGTGTACCAGACGATGAGCATCAGAGTGTCATCTCCTTCTGTCACTCACAGGTCTGTGGTGGTCACTTTTCTGCTAAAAAGACCACGGCTAAGATTCTGCAGTGTGGCTTTTACTGGCCCACTATGTTTAGGGATACTCATGAGTTTTACAAAGCTTGTGAGCATTGTTAGAAATTGGGAGCATTGTCCCGTTGAAATATGATGCCTTTGAATCCCATCCTTATCATTGAAGCATTTGATTGCTGGGGCATCGATTTCATGGGACCATTCCCCCAATCGTTTGGAAATCTGTATATTTTGCTCACCGTGGATTATGTCACTAAATGGGTCGAAGCGATTCCATGTCGAACTAATGACCATCGCACGGTCATTAAATTCCTAAAAGAAAACATCCTTTCTCGATTCGAAACGCCTCGAGCCATCATTAGTGATGGGGGCTCACACTTTTGTAATAAACCATTTGAGAGCTTAATGAAGAAATACGGTATCTCTCATAAGGTGAGCACCCCGTACCACCCACAGACAAGTGGGCAAGCCGAGATTTCTAATAGGAAAATTAAACACATTTTGGAGAAAACGGTTAACCCTGATCGTAAGGATTGGTCAATCCGATTGACCGATGCCTTATGGGCATACCGTACTGCCTTTAAAACCCCTATTGGAATATCTCCCTTTAGACTTGTCTATGGGAAAGCTTGTCACTTGCCTGTGGAGCTGGAACATAAAGCGTACTGGGCGATCAAAAATCTTAATTTCAATCTGGACAACGCTGGCTCGCTACGCAAACTTCAATTGAATGAACTTGAGGAAATCCGGAATGATGCGTACGATAATTCGAGAATTTACAAGGACAAGATGAAAGCATTTCATGACCAACACATTTTGCGAAAATCATTCACGCCTGGTCAGAAGGTCCTTTTGTACAATTCTCGATTACATCTCTTTCCGGGTAAGCTTCGATCTCGTTGGACCGGCCCTTACATTGTTGTTACTATTTTTCCTCATGGGGCCGTTGAGATAAGAGATCCCGACAATAGCAAGGAGTTTAAAGTTAATAGACATCGATTGAAACCATTTGTCGAGAAATTTGATTCAGAGGACATGTCCATGCCCCTGACTGCTCCTGTTTACCAGGATTGATCTCCTAGTCTGATGGAGGTATAGGTAGATTTATCGCTTTCATAGGACTAGGGTAGTTACTTTATTTGTCTGGCTGAAGACGGTAAACTTAACGCTCCTGGGAGGCAACCCAGCTCTTCATTTCATTTAGTTTTTATCATTAGTTAGTTCAATGTTTGTGGGTAACATTACTGCAAACCCTCACAAGACTACAACTCGTCCACTAGGGGCAACCTAGGGGTTTAAAGGCTTGTTGCATACGCTAAATGCAATCGAGAGCACCTACGAAAGTGGTATAGGTAGGATTTTATTTTTGTTATTTTGCCTTCTCTCTCGTGCTAACCGACGCCCATGCTGCGATCTCTTGAAAA
The DNA here is from genome assembly GCF_029962835.1 of Magnolia sinica. NCBI lineage: Eukaryota > Viridiplantae > Streptophyta > Magnoliopsida > Magnoliales > Magnoliaceae > Magnolia > Magnolia sinica. Next base: position 38,226,486 of record NC_080585.1, on the reverse strand, counting down.
GTGTCTCTCGATTCATCATCCAGGTACTATCTTCCCATCACTTCATATTTACTTTTCGTTGTCCCAAGTGCATTGCATGCTCATATTTGTTACATTGAGGACAATGTAGATTTTTGGTTGGGGGTTGAGGGAGATTAAGTTCCCTAATCAGTGTTTTCTTAGTTTTGAGCAGAAATTGTGAAAAATTTAAATTTTTCACAATTTCTTCTAGAATTTCGTATAAATTCAAAGCGATTTTGAAGGCTATTTTGGATTTAGAATTACAAGATAATTGATGTTGGAATTTATGACTCTTAGATTCAACTATTTGTTAGATTTCACAGTTAAGTTAGAACTATTAATCCATGATTAGAAGTTTTGAACAATTGATTGAATCATAATTTTACATATCACATCTCACTTTTACATTAAGGGTTCAGTTCAATATTGAAGGAACCAACTTGGGAAAATTGAATGGATTGGACGAACAGTCTTTACCATAGGTTTGCTCCCTATAGGTGAGGATTCGATTTCCCACGAATGATGTTTGAAAAAGAGTTGGGAGTACAGTCTTTACCATAGGTTTGCTCCCTATAGCTAAGGATTCAATTCCCCTTCTTGGCGTTACTTTTTATGAAAAAATTAAAAATTTAAAGAAGAAAAAGATAATGTGTGAGACAAGTTTGGGTTATCATGAATTCCCTTATCGGTTAACAATGATATCCTGAAATTAAGAAGTGAACCTTAATGATAAGCTGAGATTACACAATACACCCATGAAATTCAATGTTTAGAATTGTTCTAATTGACGGACTAATATTTTGAACTTAATTATGAAGTTACCATGTGCTTGAGTATAGGAGAAAGTAGTACCCAGCATTCATGAATCTGAGAATTCTCACATCTGGATTATTCTGCAAAAAATCACTCAAGTTTATAAAAACTGTTCCGTAATTCTCAACTTACTTTTCGCATATTTTGCTCAGGACTAGCAAAATGTAGGTTGGGGGTTGTGTGGAGGGTCAAATATTGCATATCAGACCTAGTTATTGCCTGGACTTATGAACATGGTATCGTTTAATAGTCCATTTTAATCATGTTTCTGTTGTAAGGTGGATTTGCGAGCTAGGACTGGATCGGGGTGCTAAATGCATGAATTTGGCGCTCCAAAATCACCAAGGTAAGGGACGAACTCCAGGGGACCAAGATCGACGGAATTATACGCCAAGGATCCACGAAAATCGAGAAACTGAAGCTCAAGCGGCCTAAAAGTCAGCCAGAATGCAAGATCACTGGGTTTCCATCATCTGTTCGGCTCAAAACTTTATATATGGCTTAAGGACCAAAAACCAACCGTACACGACAAAATTCAGCCATTGGATCCCTCTGGAAGTGGCCCAACGGATAGATCAACCCCTTTAATCATTATGTGGGGCCCGCCTGATTTCTGGATATGCTTCAAAATTGGTCTGGACGGTCTAAATGATATGACAGAATGGATGGACGGAACGGATTTCTCACGACCGTCATGATGAAGGCCCATGAGCATCACATGTGTACAGAGTATATGTGCACTCAACGTGCACCGGATTAAGAAACCCGGTCAAAGTCGGTTTTGACCGACTTCCTTCTCCAAAACGGCAACTGCCGTGACAGCAAACGACGCTGTCATCTGCGGTTGGCTTTTGTGGGCCACCACTGTGTTTCAACGGTCCAATCCGGAGGTCCATCAGATCCCCATGACGCCTCTTATCATTGCCTAGGTGGCGGAATTGCAAAAGATCGCGAGGAGAGAAATCCAGCCGTTCAAGTGCAGGAATGGACGGCTGAATGAAATGGACCACACCGATTTTGATCCAAAAACAGTGATTCCCGCCTGGTTTTTCGACCAGAATGCAGTGGACGGCGTGGATTTCTCAAAACAAAAGTGATGTGGGCCCCACCATCAGTACAGCGTAAGAGCTTTACGCACCCTGTTTCGCAGCCGGACGCTGTTCGGCTTTTGTGGCAGGTTGTGCGCTCTTGGGGGCGATCGAACGGACGATCTGAACTGTTCATCATGTAGGTCTGCCAAAAAACTCCCAGAGGACGTTGTCCTTTTGGAAAGAAAGCAAAGAAGAAGAAGAGTGGAGACGCCGCATTCATGACTGCGTGAGGTATCGTCGCAGCAGAGGGCGTGCGTAAAGTTCGACTCCAGCAAGGTCTCTCTCCAAAAAACCTCCGTCTGCACTGCCCTGGCACATATAAAATGGAGAGAGAGAGAGAGAGAGAGAGAGAGAAGAGAGGCGAGGAAAGAGAAGAAGGAAGCTTCGCAGGGACGTGGCTAGACGATTGCACGAGATAGAGATATCCGGTTTTTCGTTTTTCTTTTCTTTTTATTTTATTTCTTTCCTTTGATGTTTTCTTTCTTTGGTTCTAGCATGATCATGCTAGGCTAAACCTCTTAGCTAGGGCTAAGAGGTGAAGCTTGTAGTGAGATGGAAGACTATATTTTTATGCCTTGATTTAACTATTAAATTTATGAATTGAATTTGATTTTAGTTGATTATCGAAGGAATATTTTTTAGTCTTTAATGGTCTGTTGTGACTGAAATTACAATGGTTCTGCAATGACTTTGAATATTGTCTTCCTCCTTTTGATGTTTATGACGTCAGGAAGCCCTGTTGTTCACCATCGTCTCATGGGCATGGTCGGATGACGGTACCCTTCCTAACCTTCATGCATTGTTGATTGGTTGGTAATTGGTTTAATTCTGTTGTTGTTTTGCCTCCTGGGCATGGTTTGGTGATGGAATCCACTCTAATTAATATACCTTTCATCTCTTGAAAACTAAATCAAGTATGTTCAGTTCAATTTCCATAATTCCTGAAGCGGGCATAAGATCTCCTTGATCTCTACAAGTGGATCCTCTGAATCCCTAGTTTCTTAATTCTGATTTTCTTAAGATTGAAATAATTATTTCACAATTATTCCCTAAAAAGTCATTCTATTTAGATTTCATCTTAATTTAATTTTAATTCTACCTAGTTTCAGATAGCGTATAGGTATCAGTCCCTTGGGATTCGACCTCGGTCTCACCAAGTTTATTACTACATCACAACCCTACACTTGGGGAGTGAACATACAATCCCTGTGGAGCCCACCACAATGCCCATGTAAAATCTATTAGTCCCTTCATATCGTATTAAGATGAGAGCTAGCCAAAAAATAATGCTTCCAAACCCTTGTTCTAGGAGCTTATAGTAGAAAGCTCATTCCATGATACAAGGAGGGATGTGTTGAGGTTAAGCACCGTCTTCTGCAGGGGGGTAACTATTTCGAATCCACCGAATTTCTCTGGACTCATCGCGTAGATGCCTCAATTTCATAAGGAAAAATAAGAAAATAGAATAATTCTAGAAAAATTTGTAAATTAATTGATGATTGAAATAAACGAGCTTACAACCTTTTAAATAGGGATACTAAACCTTGGAAGAAGTTTCGGAATTAAACTACAACTAAAACTCCAAGAAATCATGACTTATTATAAATAGTAAGCTTACTATTTATGGACGGTCGTGATTCCTACTAGTCATCACAGTTTTCAGTCAAAAATAGTATCCTATTTGGCTCAACCACGTGATTCTCCTAATTATTATAAGAACTTTTCATGTTGGACGCAACTCCTAAAGCCCAATGGATGAAGAGTTACAGTTAAACCAAATTTTACTAAAAATAGTAAAAAAGAAAATAAATAGGGATTTCGACCGTCGATCTGATGGAATCTTGCAAATTCGGAATCGTTGGGTGGCTAAAGTAGCTCATCCTACCCCAAAATCATATATGGTACTTCCAGTAACTCATTCCAGTTTGCAAGACATGCCCGTTTTAAGGTTTTGACAGTTGGTCCGGATCACTTCTGTCACCGACCGGGCCTTTTCTGATCCATCTTAGCCATGGAATTGTCCGTGACCCGCTCTACATCATTCCACCTTTATATCTTAATTTCTTGACGTGAGCTGCTTCACAGGAAAAAGTGGAGATGGAAATGCCCAGTACCATTGAAATCTTCCCAGTACTCAAAGTGATATTTGATGTTTATGCCATCCAACCGTTCACAAGGTAATTCCGACGGTATAAAGAGAATAGAAGAATATCAGCCTTATCCAAAGCTTGTTTGGCCCCAAATAAGGTTTTGATGGTGTTAATTTCCATCTTCATTGTTTCCTACAGTATTGTCCACTTGAGTTTTACATCTACTTCATTTTAAGCTCTTAAGGTAACATGATCAGGCAAAACTGATAGATGGAGTGGATTTTACATGAACATCATGGAGGGCCTCATGGGCTTTTAATAAGGTAGAGCACCAATAAAAAAAGGCCAGTGGCATCCTAATTTTAAATTTCAAATTTTTTTAATTTTTCTATTAAAAGTGGTTTTATCAAATTCAGGTCATCCTCTAAGTCATATTCTGTTGTATTAATTATTTCCCATATTAGATATAGATAAATTTTGGGAGATGACAGTTAATTGCGCTGCATGGTCATAGGGTACATTACCAATCACAGTATGCCATGTGATATCTTAAAAGGTGACTTTATATGCCACCTGCCAGACTGTGATTGGCAATCTACCCTATTACGGTAGGGCATGATCTACTGTAGCACACAGACCTTCTATCTACTACATTCCTAAGCTGGCCTCACTTTTACAGCCATTCATTTTCTAACAATGGATAGGATGTTTAAGATGATATGATAGAAGTGATGCTTAGAAACATAAGAAATCAATGTTAAGGCGAAACCGCTAGATGTCTCAAGTTACTGATTGGACCTATATTTTTATAAGTTGATCTTGAGCGTCCGCATTTTAGGCCATTGATCAAAGGCTTAGGATTGTCTGATTGGTGTATTTCTTGAAGGCACCTAATGGACAGTTGAGAATAGCGGTTGGGATATCCAAGTGTCCCATTGCAACTAGGATTATAATGCTTTGAGAACACGGGATCGTCTCTCTTCTGTAATCTGGTGCTAAACACTACTTTCTTAGCATTCAATGTTCTTACAGGTACATCTTGCATTCATGAATGAGATCTAAACCATTCATCTGTCAGGCCTTTGCTGTGGATGCAAAACCCACATTGGATAGCCTTGAACGATTTTTATGCATTTCTATTAGGAATATTCCAAAGGCCCTCCAATTTGCAGCCATGATCAGTGAAAAGTGTGGCTCTTTCCATAAGGCCCATCCAATAGAGGGGCAAGCATTTGAATGGTCTTGATCTCATACAATTATGCAACGTGTGCCATGATCGAGTTCTTGATCATGATCCAAGATATGGTCCTTTCTTTCTTGTGAAGTGGGCCAGGTCCAGCTAGTTGATGAAGACACTAGCTCGAGTCCATCTCATCTAGTTAACAAAGGACCCAAGCCAAAGGCTGGCCACCATTTGTGTGGCTATCCATTGATTTAAAAAACAAAATAAATATTCTCTTCATGAGTTGTCCACATGGACGAGACGCGGATTAGCTACTGACAGGTTGAGTAGCGGGACTTGCTACTGAAGTACTGACATCACCAAGTTCTGTCGGCCCACCATGATGTATGTTTTGTATACACACTGTTCATCCATTTGGAGAGATTATTTTAGGGCATGAGATAAAGAATGAGTAAGATCCAAAGCTCGTGTGGGCCCACCATTAAAAACTTCCATGGGCTACAAAAGTTTTTGATTAAGCTGATATTTGTGTTTTCCCTTCTTTCATGTCCGTATTAACTTATGAACAGGTTAGATCTCAAAATCTTAAATAAACATCATGGTAGAAGGTTTCAACAGTAGGTGTCACTCTCCCACTGTTTTCTGTGGTGGGTCCACTCTAGCTGATCTGCCTCATTCTTTGGCTCATGCCTTGAAATGATCTCTCCAAATGGATGTACAATATGGATACAACACATACATCATGATGGAGCCCACAAAACTTGGTGGCGTCACTTCAATAGCGAGTCTGGACACTCAACCTGTCAGTAGTTGTCCACCAGGACGTGGGATACCAAATGGACCATGTTAAATGTTATTAACAATTTTAGTGGGTCCCACTTATTGGCCTTTTTTTCCTTTGTTAGTGTAATTAATTAGGGTAATCTTTTTGCATTAGAAATCTTCAATTTTTATTAGGAAGTGTCTTTCAATATCTCTCTGTATCTTTACTGATCACTTCTAATTCTTCTTATATATTCATGTTATTCTCAAATAAATAAATAAATTATAGCTTCTATACCTCTCCAATACATTTCCCTAATCTCAAGCCCATCACGGACGGAAACCCTTTATTTGGATGTTGTCCACCTCAGTTCCAACTAACCGTGTCCCAACTAACCCTGTCCCGCTCATCTGTTGTTGCCACACATACAGCAGCCTTGACATATCCTCACTTCATCCGCATCTCTATAACTGCCGATCATACTCGTTCTTATCGAATTCTAATCATCAAATTCTAGGAGTAGAAGAAGAGCTTTTGACATTTTATGATTTTTGAACTAGGTTTTCTAATTTGATAACAGGGAAGTTAGTGTTTGGATGGTTTCAAAAGGAGGAATTACTGGTGAAAGATGGAAGAATTAGTGGTGAAAGAAGCATTGGATTGATGCGAGATGAGAAGGATCTTAGCTTCTTATGATGTTCTATTGGGTTTTTAATTTCAATTTTTGAGGCTTTGAGATTTTGATGACTTGAGTAAAACTTGATGATGGGGATTTGGATTGGAGAGGCGATCTCAGCTCTTTATGGCATATGTTGCTCGAACTGGCCAGTGTACACCTTGGCTTTACAAGATAAGACGTGTTTTCGTTTTTGTGCCAAGCATTTGGACCGAACTCATTTGCATTAAGCATTTGGATCGATCTTGTTCGCACTAAGTATATGGATGAACCAAACCTTATCTTTGTACTTAGATTTATTTTTTCTTTGTTGTTGGAATATCTAGAGCCAATGGACGAGCAATACTTGAACCGCCATTGAACATGTGTATTCAACGGAAAAAAAAAAGTCACCTCCTAGCCATCAGAAGTGTCATTAGATCGTTCGCTAGTTATTGGAGGCACCGATAGTTCAGATTCCCAAAGTTATCAAAAGTGTCTACTCATCTTATTCTATTCGTCATTTCATTACCTCGTGTTATTCGTGTTTCCTCTCATCTTCCTATCGCTTCATCACCATGTTACAAGTGATTTTTTTTATTTTATTTTATTTTATTTTTTATTTTCTAAATAATATTCTCTAAAACATTTGGTACACAAATTTCTCGTTTCAGAGCACCTTGAATTTGGGGAGGCAGGTTAGAGTATATTAAAGTAATCTTCTTAATTATATTAAGAATCTTCTATATTTATTAAGAGATATATTTGTTGAGGTCTCTCTATATCTCGTATGTCTTTTATATATTCATGTTATTATAAGATAAATAAATAAGTTATAGTTTCCATAATTTAATTTCTTATAGATTAACATGCTTAAAGCGTTGTTTTATTTTATTTTATGTTTTGGTTAATTTTACAGGGAAGTGGGAATTGAACTTGTGACCTCCTCTTAGGGACTAATTTAATTTAGGCAAAGTTGTATCACAATATGTCACGGTCAAAAAGTACATATTGTGCATGAAACCCAAGTACTTTTGAACATTGACATATGACTATTAAATCATTTATTAGCTGTCTCAATCTGTTTGTGAAAAAACCTTTACAATGTTGTTGCAAATGAAGATCACTCTCATATACACACGCATCTAATGTTTCAATATTGTGTGACCACCCGTTAAGCCTATATATGTGCATATGTGCTACCATTAATCTTCAAACATTAAAAAATATGAGCATCTGCCCATGTATCTCAAACCAATTTTTTAAGCTTATCACATGTGACAGAATCTACTTCATTTTAACAAACAATGGCCAAACAACTGCTCAATAATAACATGCCCATGACCAGCTTACCTCCACATCACACCAGAATTGCTAATCACAGTCCAACTTTGCCTCAAACCAATCAAGTCTTTAAGCATAATTAGTTCTCATTTTATTTTAAATTTTGCCATCCTACCATAATGTATGTGTTTTATCCACATTGTCCATCCATTTTTCTACATCATTTTCGGGCTTGATACCAAAACGAGGCAGATCTACATCTCAGGTGGAGCACACCACATGGGGAAATTAATGGTGATTGAATGTCCACCATTAAAAACCTCCTGCAACCCATTGTGATGTTTATTTGACATCTAATATATTGATTAGGTCATATAGACTTGGATGAAGGGAAAACAAACAAATATCAGTTTGATCTAAAAATTGTGGCATTCTATAAATTTTTGATGGTGAGCATTCAATCAACATTGTTTATGGAGATTTGGATCTACCTCATTTTTTAGCATGTCATGAAATGATATGGAAAAATGGATGAATGGCGTGGATGGGGGTGCATGGAGCACTAGCCAATGTTCCACCAATCAATGCGTCTGTGCATGGTACATGTTCGACGAATCATCGGGAGATACGGTTAGGCTACTGATCAAGTTGGATTTCTCAACAAATGTCGTATATGAATGTATTTCCTGAATAAATTTCTTTTGATCTTTTTCTTTCTTTTCATCATCTTTCTTTCGTGCTGTCATTGGCAGCTACATATAGCCATCCACGTTTGGATGTTTGCATTTCACAATCTGAAGGAACCGCTTTCAAATCCCAAAACAATCAGTCACATCCAGCATGATGATCTTGGATTGGAATGTAACAACCACAACAAGGAAAACTTCTAAAGCTATATTAGCCACACGTGTGCATGTATATATAATTGTTGTACGTGTTTGAGTTTTATAAACGGTTGCATTCTCTAACACTACCCTTTATGAGGTCTATAAATCATCCAATCTTATCCGTTGGCTAAATGGACGCTACAGGATGTTTATATCATCCACCCATGTAGTTAAGTGGGCCACACTAACAAATCACGAGTCAAAAAACTACAAGGCTTAAATATCTATAATGTAGTTTACATTAGTGAAATGATGAGCTTAAAAAGAGAAAACGAAAGACCCAAGAAAATGATGTTTGAGATAAGCGTGCATTACACAAGTGGTTTTAATCATGTAATAAAATAAGTGAGGTTTTGTGGATGAGGATTATTTGATGTGTGGTCCACATATTCGTACGGTACAATGGGTGTTCAATCCTGACAAGTGGGGACCATGGTTTTGCAATATAGAACTTGGGTCTGTTCAATCCCCACCGTTGATGGAGAATACTTGCAGATTGTAAGATTTCAGAGACCCGAATTTTCAGTTGTGGTCATATTTCTCTTCTGAACCGTTCATGGGTGGAGGGTGAAATGAAAATTTAACATTTTCCTATAATGGAGAATTTTTTAGGGAGAGCCCCATCCAGGATGTGACACAAGAAAGTAGTGGTCTGGATCACCGAACCATGGGCCCCACCTGTGAGAATTAAAAACCACTATTTACGCACCCAGCTAGCTGTTGCCCAAGCTCTGTGCGCCCCACCATGATGTATGTGTTTTATCCAAGGCCATCCATTTTGCCAGCTCATTTTAGGGCATGAGCCCCAAAATGAGGCAGATCAAAAGCTCAAGTGGACCACACCAAAGGGGAAAAAAAAAGTAGGGATTGAACGGTTAACCGTTGAGGGGAGGCGCACAGATTGATGTTTCAGGGACATGTGGGGCTCAATGTGATGTTTTAATGACATCCAAACGGTCCAATCGGGAAAAGTAGGCTGATCCGAAACTCGGGTGGGCCAGACCACAGTAACAGTTGGGATAGAGATACTCCCCATTGAAAACCTCACCGTATATTGGACCCACTGTGGTTATTACATTCCATCTAATCCATTCAGAAGATGCATCTGGAAAGTATAAATGGACACTCAAAAAATCAGGCCATTCCAAAACTCAGGTCGACCACAACACATGTTTTTAATGGTTTTAGGCATGATTTTACATTGTGTGACCCACCTGATTTTTTAATCAACCTGTATTTCATGTGACAAGGAGAATAGGATGTCAACAAAACTTCACACTGGGACCCACACATCGATTTGTATGTTAAGCTTAATAGAGAAACGATTTGTATTGGATCCGCCCACAAAGATGATCCAAGCCATTGGATCGTCAACCATCGACCCAATGCTCGACCCCATATACGAGGTCCACACGTTGTTTACCACGGCGCTGCAATCCAACCGTCATTTTAGTGGGCCTCATTGAAGATTGGAAACAGCCAAAATATCAGCCATATGAGATGATCTCAACTGCTCATTTGGTGGACTTGTGACCGTCGATTAACTACATTAGCTAGAGTGGTAAATGGGCTGGGACAGGGCAGACTGAAGCATGTCCAAGTCCAGGCTATGAACTGATCGAAGACGTTCGGCCAGGTCCAGCTCAGCCCCAACGAAGACAGGACGGTCCGGATCAACCATCCAAATAGGGGACCCACCAAGGTTAGATAAGTTAGTCTGGGATACGACCAAGTCCGAGTCGGCTCGGATGAATCTCATCTGAGTCGTCCATTCATTTTCTCAAAAAAAAAAAAAAAAACTGTTTTTTTAAAAAAAAAATTTATTAATGTACAACCAAACAGGCCAAGCATTCACAATAAAATATAATTACAACTTAAGGTTGGCACAGCCAAACAGTTCAATCCCACCAAACTATAAACATCACGTTCCCCAATGCTAACCTTGACAAATCACAATATTATCCACATGGCTTCTTAATCATCCATTCGGTTTTGTACACTATGCCCACCAAATGGAATTTGGCGGGGCATTACATGGTGGGGCCATAAAATGGACACTTGGGATCTTACACACGTGTGCCACATTGACATGCACGTGGAATTAGCAAACAGGTGCATTGCATGAGCTAAATATGAAGAAAGAATACTAACCATCCAACGTAAAAGAAGAGAAACTTAGAAGCATGGTTTAAAGACTCAAACCTGACTCGTTTGGCCCAACTTTGAGTCATGACTCGCTGAGTCTCCGAGTCGACTCGGTGACTCGTCCGAGGCTTAAAACCATACTTAGAAGAAAAGGGTGGTGTAAAAGAGCTCATTCCATGTGTCTGGAAGGCCAGGTAGGCACCAATGGCTACAATCTGCCGATCTTTCGGGATTAGACCTCTGATGGGGGCTCAGATCACCGCTGTAGATGGACGGATGACCGTCTTTCCTGAGTTCCGAAAGAGTGGTTATATCCATCAAGAAAGCAGGACCGTTCATCTCTTTGATCACATTGCGTATGACCCTCATTTGATCAGGATACGTGCCATAGTAGCGCAGGCCGCTGACCGGCACCGTCTCACCGTAGCAGTTCTTCGACACCGGAGATCTCCATTCGCTCGGACTGCAAGGGAAAAGATTTCATCAGGCAGTGGGAAGGGGACCTAAGCAATAGGGTTGAAAGTCGGGCGGATCGGATCGGGTCAGATTGGGTTGGGTCGGGTGCGTGCGCAACCCTAGCCCAACCCAATGCAACCGCAGGTTAGGAATTCTCAACCCAAGCCCAACCCAAGTGGGCTCGGTCGGGTTGGATGGGTTGGAATGGTTGATACATGCTAATATTTTTGTTGTTACATTAGTCTATTATATTTTCAATATAAGTGTTATTTTTTATACCTATGATTTTATTAATTATATATGTAATTATTTATTTAAAAGACCTTCATTTTTTAAAACAAATACGTTAAAATATAGGACAACTAATCCTTTAAAAGTCGTATTGTGTAGCAAGCAATCCATTTGGGAAGAGAAATCCAGCTTATCTTGTTAGCTCGAGTCATCAGGAATGACGTGGACCAATGAAACCTGACTGTAATGGAAATTTCGTGCCTGCAACGTGGACTATCTGCACTCAATTATAATTTATAAGTAATTTATATATCGAACGGTTTTAGGTTGGATTGGGCAACCTAAGATATCAACCAGAGCCCAACCCAAGTTTTATTAGGTTGGTGTTTGTATAGCCCAAGCCCCAAACCGAACCTGATACATCTTGCCCGAGCCTAACCCAATGTCAGGTCGATCATGGGTCGGACAGGTTGAACCCGCTCAACTTTCAGCCCTACTGATTAATAGGGCTTGGATAGTGGGGCCATACAGACCGGACATGGCCCATTAGTTCAGTGGGCCTGACTGTTCATCTGGTGGTATCAACCGTTGATGCATTGTCGTCCCTGAACTGTGGTGATGAAAGAACATAGTTGGAATGGAATCATACTACTTTTTTATACTCCTATCCGTGGACCGCGAAGTGGGTGGTTATGATCATCCGGCCCACAATGATTTTGACTAGATTCAGCCCACATAAAAGCCCATCAGATGAACAGTCTAGATCAACAATCTTCAATCCATGAACCCTGTAAATACCGTATACTGATAAGGATATGACGATAATGGAAGTGGCAGAGGGGCCGCTAACATCAATCACTGTAAACCATGATCATATTAAGGAAAAATCTGGTACGTAGAATTCGATAAGTGTTAATGGACCCAGCTTGAGCCCAACATTAACCAAAAGGTCGGGGGGACCCACCCTGTTCAGTAACCAGGCCTTTCAATTTCAGGCCTACCCATCTCAAACTCAGATCGGATCTTTTAGAAACTTTCACAAAGCACAGACCGGCCCTAACCTTTTCATTAATCAGGGGCCTACACCAATCAAGACGCATCTATTTGTAATGTGATGATTAAGGATTTGGATTATGGCTTTGGCCAAAGCTTAGGGATGGGTATAAGTTGGGTCGAATCAGTGGGCCTTTTGGAGCCGGTCCAACAATTAAAAAATTGGATTTGAGTTTGAACCCATTCAATCAGGTCTGGTCTAGAAGTTTGGACCAATTACTAAACCGCTCAGATATGAAATCTCTTAAAATCAATTCAAATATATTTATATAGATTTTTAATTTCATATATATATTTCATGAATTATTTTTTGGCCAACCCAAATCTCAAATGACGGGTAAGCCTCATAAATGTAAGCTTATGAGTGACTACAATGACCGTGTGACATCCACTTCATCTATCAGTTTGGCCAGCTCATGTTAGAAAATCAGTGAAATCCAAAAACCAAGTGGGTCCCTTGGGAAATAATGAGGATTGAACATCCGAAATCCAAAAACCAAGTGGGTCCCTTGGGAAATAATGAGGATTGAACATCCACCGTTGAAACCTTTGTCAGGCCATGAAAGGTATGGATGGGGCTGATATTCTTGTTTTCCATTATCCCTTGTTTGGTGTCCCCGGCTAGGGTTTGGATCAGACTCACTTTCTAGCTTACATCTTGACATGAGTTGCTTAAACTAATGCACGGGGTGGATGTCTCATGGTCTTTGCAGTGGACCCCACCGAGCTTCTGCCTAGAAGGTAGGGCTGTACACGAGTCAAGCTAGCTCAAAAAGCTGGCTCAACTCGGTTCGACTCAGCTTGGATTGACTCGGCTTGAAAGGCCGACTCAAGGCGAATCAAGCTTGTTTACTAAAGCTCGAGTTGAGTTCAAGCCAAGTTCGACCATGGTGTATTTCAACTCGACTCGACTCGAAGCTCGAGCTCGACTCGGCTTGAGTAATATATTTTAATAATATATATTATATATATTATATTAATATTAAATATATATATAATATTTATATTTAAGTTAAAAAAAGAAGAAGTTAAAATTTAAAAGTTTTTACTAAAAAATCTTACCCATCCCTATTCCCTCTTTTTCTTTCCCTTACCCTACTGAGGTAAACTCAATTCGACTCGAGATAAACTTGACTCAACTCGAACCACTAGCTCGACTCGAACTCAACTCGAAAACTTTGGCAAATAAGCCAAGCTTCAATGTTAAGCTCGAGATCAAGCTCGAACTCGAGTATTGCACGGACGAGTCAAGCCGAGCTTGGCCCACCTCGAGTGGCTCGATGTATGGCCCTACTAGAAGGGCTCCCTGTCGGTGGAAGCTACGGCAAAGTTGCGTGTACTTTTTACCTGCAATGTCAGACTTCTTAATTAAAGAAACTTACACTTGAATTTTTTTTCCTTACCATGTAGGCCTCACCTTGATGAATTTTTTGTATATCTATGCTGTCCATCCGTTTTATCGTATCATTTTAGGCTGTGATAACAAAATCTAACTAGATTTAAATCTCAGGTGGACCACACCACTGGAAACAGTGGTGAACGACCATTAAAAGCTTTTTGTAGGTCAGAAAGGTTTTGGATCAGGATGATCTTTTTATTTCCCTTCATCCAGGTCTGGTTGACCTTATCAATGGGTTGGATTGAAAGGAAACATGATGGTAGGCATTCCTGTGGACCCTAGGAAGTTTACAGGGAGGCATTCAGTCACCATTGTTTCTTTTGGTGTGGTCGACCTGACATTTGGATCTACTTAAACTGGGCTGGAAAAAACAGATGAACTGAGTGGATATGCAACACATCATTAAGGCGGGCCCTACGGTAAGGGTACCACCCATTAAGTGTTGTCACTCGGGTAATACCTAATTGGGTCCTCATTTGTGCAACACCTCACCCTTTAGACCCGACCCAATCCTCCATCCAAACCGGACTCATCACATAAATGGGTTAGACCCAGTTCCTGGCATAATAAATAAATGAGTTGGACTAGGGCAAAATACACACATGATTATTAAATGGACCGGGTCCACAACTCCTTTCGAGCCGACCCAACTGAGTTGCACCTATACCTGAGCCTTAACAAAGATGTTGTTGGCATGATTTCAAGACCATGGTTTAAAAACACAGAAACTCGACTTGATGTGGGACCCATTTGGGTTTTTAAAGCATGATTGTGGGGCCTCTGAGTCATGCCTAGAAGGGCCCACCGGTCCATAGACGAGGCCCAGAGTATTGACATCCCCACCTAAAACCAAAGACCGAAAAGGATTGATGTATTGCTTATAAAAAAAAATGATAAATGCATTCAGTGCCCCAAGTGGAAACAAGTCACGCATGTGTGACGTAGGACCCACGGTCTATCAAAAATCAGACCAGTAACAAGTAAAAAAACAATGAATATATATGGCTATTATAAATGTCTCAAGGTCCAAATTAAATCTACATGTGTGGCCCACCTGAATATTGTGATGGCCTTTTTTAAGCCATTGAATATAAACAGTGGTGATGGCCTGATAAAAGGCTGGCCGTGCGAGTACAAAGGAAATGACTTATCAGGAGAGAAATTGACCACGACCCAAAATTAAATTTACATGTGTGGCCCACCTTCATATCAGATCTATTCTTTCTTTCTTTCTTCTTTTTTTTTTCCCAACATCGAACTAAGCATGGGATGGTCCTTAGCATAGGTGTGCCTCGTTTCCAGGTGTAACACAAGTCTACTTAAAAAGCGTGATAGGGCAAGTTCACCTACTCGCGAGCTGGACAACTACAGCTGGTTAGGATGCTTGCTGTCTCGAGGTAGGACCCAGGTTCATGCCAGTGCAATGCTGTCTCACCAAAATAGACAGCCCACAGGTGTAATTTGGACCACCCAACCTGCACTTTAAATAGGGTTGGGTTGGTCTTGGGCTGGAAATCATCAACCTTATCTACGACCGTTTGGACCTGGGTTGATGGTTAATTCGGTCAACTAAACCCAACTCAAACAATGAAAAAAGTTGGGCTTGGGTTAACCTTTAACCCAACTTGCACCCATGCATGCTTGATGGGATTAATAGAGACTAATCCCATCTCAGAGCTATACGCCGTATAAGCACTGATAGAAAAATACTCTAGAAGGGGGCTATGATTTGTCAAAAACTCTTGAAATAAAAGAAATTTCAAGTCGGCTTATAATATTAGTGTGGTATGATAGCTCACCACCGTTTGAAAGATGGTAGTCATTCATTCACCTCAAATGTGGCACTCATGTGTGGTTATTTATCGAGATCATCCAAATAATGGGTCATGACCATTTTAAAATGATGGTGAACTAACAACAAAATGTGTTTTTGTGCATGAGAGGGAGAGATTACTTGTCATGCGAAAGAGAGGTGGCTTGGAATAAGCCGTCTGTTATATATATATATATATAATGCTCACCTTTGCACTAGTTCACACAAGCTTTTGTGCGAAATTTTTGAGAACTCATCAGGTGTGATGTGAGTCCAAAATTTGAACCATTCACGTGATGGAACACCCCAGGTTCTTAGGGCCCAACTTTTACTTTGATTCAAAACTTTGATGGGCCATAGAAAAGGAAAGCAAAATTCTCCCTTGATTTGCATCTCTCTTTTCTATGGCTCACCAGAGTTTTAGATCAGGGTAAAAATTAGTCTTCAAGGGTTTCATGGAATGCCGCATCACATGGACCGTTCGGATCAAACGCCCATGACATGTGTGCAAAGGTGCATGAGCATGTGTGTGTGCGTCCATATATATATATATATATATATATATATATATATAGAGAGAGAGAGAGAGAGAGAGAGAGAGAGAGAGAGAGAGAGAGAGAGAGAGAGAGAGAGAGAGAGAGAGTGTGTGTGTGTGTGTGTGTGTGCGCTCACATTTACACATGTATCATGGGCACATAATTTTAAATGGTTCTTGTGATGCGGCACTCCTTAAAACTTTTTAAGCCCAATTTTCAACCTGATCCAAAACTCTAGTGGGCCATAGTAAAGAGAAATGCAAATCAAGGGAGAAAACTATTTCCTTTTTATTATGGCCCACCAAAGTTTTGTATTAGAGTGAAAGTTGGGCTTGTAAAGTTTTAGGGAGTGTCGCATCACATAGACTGTTTAGATTATGTGTCCATAACATGTGTGTAAAGGTGCGTACGGATGCTCATGTAAGAAGGTGCACCTTTGTACACATGTCATGAGCCCAACCCCCCAATTTTTAGCCTGATCCAAAACTTTGGTAGACCATAGCAAAGAAATGCAAATCAAGGGAGGAAATTGCTTTCTTTTGCCAATGCGCACCATTGTTTTGTATCCTTCTAAAAATTGTGCTTATGAGATTTCAAGGGGTGCCGCATCACATTAACCGTTCAGATTTTTTGCCTAAGACACGTGTGCAAAGGTGCACACGGGTGCTATCGTAAGAAAATGCTCAGGTGAGTGTGTGTGCGCGTGTGTGCGTGTGTGTATAGAGAGAGAGAGAGAGAGAGAGAGAGAGAGAGATTACTTGTAATGTGTAGGAGAGGTGGCTTGGAAGAAGACCTTTGTTTTGATGGGGTCAACGTTAGTGGCCACCCAATTGGCCCATGTTCTCATCCCTCGCTCAAATGCAGCCAGTCTATCCATGTTTTCATGATAAGCACCTCCTCCTTCCATGTAATCCCACCTACAATACAAACATTCCCTTTCCAACGTCACCCAATAAAATAAATAGTCATGACTTGATTTTGATAAATCTCATTAAGCATCACACCCTTGAAGTTGGCCATTGTGGCTCCACCAATGACCCGAATTGAAGGAGAGGACGTCCGCCCCTTTCCATGCAAGACCGTTCCGCGAAATATCGTCCAATTTCAAAATCCTTTTCCCATGATTGGTATCGATGTCGACGAGATATGGAGCCCGATAGAACGAAATGGATACATTATAATCCTGTAACAATAATTAATAAATAAATAAAACTAAACTAAGTTGGGATAGATTTCATCTTAACTTGAAAAAATCTCAATGTAGTTATATGTTATCATCAACAACTCAAATTGATTCAGACTCAATGAAAATTGAGTCGACTCAACTCATCGAGTACTAGATTAAATATCTTAAAGAAAACTCTCTAAGGAGCTCGGCCTGAGTCACTCGACCCCACTTGACTCGGTTGAGTCGAATCTCCAAAAATGAAAAATGGGTGGGGCTCCACCAAATCAGGGTGCTGAGAAAAGATCTAATGGGCTGTGTATGGGAGTCTTCCATGCACTTTGTTGTATTTGGACGTGGGCATTCCACATAGTCAATCTGGACGGTTGGTTTGGTCCGGCTACTTAGAAAATATCACATTAAACCGACGGCCCAAACAATTAAGTCAGTGGCATGAAAAAATGGAAGGGCAAGATGGTTTATGGTTACCTATGTTTGGAACCATTATCGCCTGCACAAGTGTGGACTGGACCTGATGGATGGTCCACATGTGTAATGTGGATGCCAATGAATATCCAAATGCAACTCGGAACATGGAGAGGTGGATAGGGACTGACCATCTAGGGGGCCATATTGTTAGTGGCCTAAGATTCAAAAACCACACCTACCAGAAGATTCATGGGCAGTTGGCGGACCCTGGATATTTGATGGCTATTGATTGGATGGCTTAGGTTTTCATAATATATATACACACACACACACACACGGAAACGCTCACCTGCGAACCAGTTCGTACGTACTACATACGAACTTTTTTGAGAACCCATCATACGTGATGTGGATCCAAAATCTGAACCGTTCATGTGAAGCAGCACCTCGTGAAACCCCCTAGGACCAAGTTTTACTTTGATCTAAAACTTTGATGGGCCATGAAAAATAAAAACAGTTTCCTCCCTTCATGGGACCTGTGGGGCCCACCATGGTGCATGTCTACATCAACACCGTGCATTTGATGGGCCCCCTTTAAATTATGGGATATCCCAAAAATCAGCCGTATACGAAACTCAGGTGGGCCATACCATCTAAAATCATGTGAAGACATGCCTAAAACATATAAAAGCACTTGGTGGGGCCCATTTGAAATTTGGATGCGTCTGAAACTTGGTCTGACCCCTCATCCAAGTGGGACACACATAATGGATAGGCTGGATTTGTGAACCACATCTCGTTGGGCCCAAAAAATGATTATGAATGTTTTAATGGAGGATAACCCCTCTCAACTTTTGTATGTGGTGTGGCCCACAAAAGTCATGGATTGACTTGAGTTTTAAGCCCTAGGCCCACCATGGAATGATAGATTTGACTGATGGGGTAGATGTTAGACACACATCACGGTGGGGCCCACACAACTCGAACTCATGGGAAGTTCCCATAAGCTCGACCGGAGAGAAACTTTTCCTTTTATATATATATAGAAAATGGTTCTACCAAGTGGACCTCATGGGAGATAGGCCACGAGCTTAAAAATCAAGCCAATTCATGACTTGGGTGGGCCACACCACATACAACAGATGAGAGGGGTTAATCTCCCATTAAAACATTCATAATTATTTATTGGGCCTACCGAGATGTGGTTCACAAATCCAGCCCATCCATTGTGTGTTTCCCACTTGGACGAGGGATCAGACTAACTTTCAGCTGCATCCAAATTTTAGGTGGGCCCTAGCAAGTGATTTTATATATTTTAAGCATATCTTTACATGGTTTTAGATGATATGGCCCACCTAAGTCATGGATTGACTTAATTTTTAAGCCCGTGGGCCAACATAAAATGATGCATCTGATTAATGGGGTAGATGTCCAACACACACCACAGTTGGGCTCACACAGGCCGATCTCATCGTACCATTTCCAGATATATATATATATATATATATATATATATATAGAGAGAGAGAGAGAGAGAGAGAGAGAGAGAGAGAGAGAGAGAGAGAGAGAGGCCCACTAAAGTTTTAGATTAAAGAAAATATTGGGCATAAGAGTTTCATGCGATTCTGCATCACATGGACCATTCAAGTTTTAGACTCACATAACTTGTGATAAGTTCCCAAAAAGTAGTTCTCACAAAAGCTCGCTCACGCAAACTAGTGCACAGTTGAGCATTTGGAGATAGATATATATATATATATATATATATATATATATATATATATATATATATATATATAGATGGAAATGGTACTAGGAGGACATGAGGTTGAGCTGTGTGGGCCCACCGTGATGTGTGTCAAACATCAACCCATCATTCAGATGCACCATTCCATGGCGGGCCATTAGATTACGTTTTTTTTTTTTTTCCTGACCGCTGCTTTAATACAAGGATAAGATTGCGTAGTAAGTGCGTCATCTCAGAGATGAACCATTCATGCTTTGGACTGCACATGGCTGGATCTGATTTGCACACCACGCTGTCACGTGCAACGTAGAGAGAGAAATCGGATTGCGTACTGAGTTACTCGGTATGCTTTAATCGTAAAGAGTAAACTTAGTGAGTTACTCAGTTCGCTAAGCGTAGTGAGTTACTCGCTTGGGCAATCCGCTTCCCCTCATAAGGCAATCCGATTTCAACATGAGCAGGCATGACGGTTGGACAGCAGACACAGCGCGGATAAAACAAACGAGTCCGTCTTGGTAGGTCCGCAAGGCTAGCCCACCTTGTGTCGGCAGGAGGCAGGTCGCCTGCAACGCCGCAGGGATCCTGTCTCCCTGTGTAGGCCCACCATGATGTATTTGTTATTTTACTCCGTCCACCTGTTTCACTCCCTCATTTAAGGACATGAGCCAAAGCACGAAACAGATTCCAATCTCAGGTGGGCCACACCACATAAACAGTGGGAACATTCAACGCTCACTTTTAAAACCTTCTTAAAGTTATAGAAGTTTTGGGTGAAGTTGATATTATTGTTTTCACTTCATTCTTATCCGAGTCACCTTATGAAAGGGTGGGATATGGCATATAAACATCAGGTGGACCCTACAAAGGTTTCAACAGTGGACTTCTTTTTTTCTCCATTGTTTCCTGTGGTGTGGTCCACTCGAGCTTTTGATCCGCATCATGTTTGGGCTCATGTCTTAAAATTAGTGGATACAGCACATACATCACGGTGAGCCCCACAGAACTTAGGGCTGCTGGCAATCCCTGCGTGTCCGCGTGGAGGTGTTCATGTGCACTGAGACAATCCATCGAGTGGGCCCCACCTACTAATGCAGAGAGGTTGAAAATCACATTGAAGGTAGCCTCTCTTCTGTGAGCTTTCTATGGATAGAACCCAGTAGATGGACGGTCAGAATCCACCCATCGCGGCCTATAACGTGTCAGGTGTCGTGCTGGATAAAAGTCGCTGGTTAAAATGATCCCATCCATGCACTTGTATCTGAACTTTGGTACACCGTCCCATATTTTGAAACGTATTGGCTACTCCCCTGCCATCAGCCTATGGCTAGTGGTCGGTGCTCCGTGGGACCCACCATGATGTATGTGTTTCATCCATGCCGTCCATATATTTTTCTAGATTATTATATGGTATGAGACCAAAAATTAGGTATATCCGAATATCAAGTTGACCACATTAAAGGAAAAGTTTTGATTGAACTTCGACCATTAAAAATGTTTTGAGGGCCATAAAAGTTTTGTATCAAGCTGATCTTTATTTTTTTCCTTCATCTAGTTCTGTATGACCTAATCAACAGATTGGATGTCAAATAAACAGTACAGTGGGCCTTTGGAGGATTTAAATGATGGATATCCAATCACTATTGTTTTCCTGTAGTGTGGTCCAGCTGAAATTTATATCCCTCTAATTTTTGGAAGAAAGCCCTAAAATGATCTTTAAAAATGGATGAAAAAAAATACATCATGGTGGGGCCAACAGAGCACCGACCATCAGCCGTCGGGATGGTGGCAGGGGGAGTAGCCAATCCGTTTCCCCCATATTTTCCTTCCACCGTATCACTTCTGTAGGACATCCGAACCGTAGAAAAGGTGAACCACTCCTTGAAGATCCGCTACAGAAAATATCATGCTGCTCTACTCATCAAGATCTCCACACCATCAAAATCAATTTGACGTATAGTACAGAACATAATAAATGGATCATCTGCCGGTTCATCGAGTCGGGTAATCTTCATGGTGCGGCCTATCTTATCGATAAACGGATTTCCTACACGCATCACACGTTGGCAGGAAAGATGGAGCTGTATATGATCATTAAGTAAGACGGAAAAAATCTTACCAAGAACCTGAATGTGGAGAGTGGGTCCCCTTTGGCAAGTTGGGTGCGTGTCTTAGGCACTGCCGAATGAAGCATGCAAATCAACGACTGCCATTGATTCAGACCAAGCGAGTCTCCCACCAACATTATCTTTTTACCGTTCATTTTCATTAGAAACGCCAGCCCATCAAACCTGCCATGTAACTGTCTCAGTACCACTCATGAAACGTAAAAGCGTTATGACCATTGAAAATGTGAATGGTGTGACTTTATTCACGTGGCATACATGTACAAAATGATCTAGACCGTTCAAATCGTCTGCCCCTTTCTAGATGAAACAGCTGAAAATGATCCCGGCATCTGCTTTGCCTTTGAATTTCGGGTTTTTCTGAACTGTCCATTCAACGGCTGATAATTGGATGGTTATGATCATTGATTAGTGTGATTTTTCAGTTGTGTTCCATCCATAGTGTGGCCCATGATTTGAACGGTCCGGATTCTCTTTCTTGGATGCCACGTGCCACACTTTTATGTTCTGTGAACCATTCATAATGATTTAGACTCTCGGCCCCTCAATCCTCACGTGATCATGGTACTCCTCTCTGAGGCTGTAGCTACTATATGGTACTCCAGCAGACTATATTAGATGATACACATTTACATATACATCTTACCCCTTGCATGCATTTACATAAATCCAGACCTATTAAATATTTGATACCTCTCTGCTGGACCATAGCCCAAATTAATATCACATTTAATGAATGATCATAAACTTCCAATAAGTTGTGATTAAATGGACGGTCAAAAAAGAAAACACTCGATTGTCCAGATTTAACCTGTAATGTTTTGTACTATTCTCCATCCACTGTGGGGCCCACACTTCCAACAATTTACACTGCGTACACGTGTTTCACGTGTTTTGTGGATGTGACACATGGTATTGCAGGGCGTTTTCATACCGGCTAGAGTGGGGTGGCATGTGGAACGCAGGAGCATACTTGGGATGGTGACCCCTACGAGGTGGGTGGCTCGTGTGAGGCGGGCCTCATCCGTGTGAAGGAGATGACTCGTGTGAAGTGGAACCCATGTGAAGTGAGCCCGCATACCATGGGAGCCCGGGATATGAGATAAAAGGGATTAATTTGTCTCATTCTACCCATCCGAGCTTCTAGATGTAGTGGTTAATTGTCCTGAGACACATAGTGCAGGTGTTGCTTATGATTCCACGTAAACACTTTGGTTGGATGATGCTAACCATTGGGTCTGTCCTACTAAAAAATCAAGGGTCAGGATCATCCCACCATGGGCCACTAATATTGTAAGGGAACAAATGGACAGTCGTGATCAATGATAAAGCACCCCCATAAAGGTTGGAGCATATGCGCAGCAGTATGTATAAGTTACCTGGGAAGATCACAGCCCGTGGGCTTCCATCTATATCTCTGGTAAGCAGAATCAGGCCGTCCATACATCTGGCAGTTGAATTCACGATCGATAATAGGGCAGCTTGATGATTCATACAACGGGTAGAATTCATCACGGACCCAACTCCCCGAAAACAAATTGCATGATGTGAGATTGGGTTTCAGGACTGTTGGTATTCTTCTGTTAATATGATGGTTGTGGGGCCCGCTAATGCCCGTAGGAAGGGCTGATGAAGAAGCTACACAGGCTCCAAAGAGAACAAGGTAGAGAAGAAAAACACCAACAACATCAAATGATGGAGGAGGAGATGAGAGAAGAGCCATTAGAAAGAGATTTGGAAGTTTTGAAGAGAGAGAGAGAGAGAGAGAGCTGAAAGGATATAATAAAAGTTGTGGAGGCAAAGCTGGCCTTTTAAAGTGAGTCTTGGTTAGAAGGAGATATAGAGAGAGAGAGAAGGACAAAAAAAAAAAAAAAAAGTGAGTCTTGGAGGGAGGGTTAATTTACTAGAAGTCTAGATAGGCCTTCACATGGATGGCCCATTCCCAAAAAATGTCATATTAAAATATTTTAAACCTTGATTATTCAGAGGTAAATGCACTGTCCACGTCCAATGAAAACAGTTAAATGATCAAAGGACTGAAACACTCCAATCTAATAGTCTTTGTATTCTGGTCATTCCCTATCCGAGGCCTGTCAAATAAACGGTTTGGATCATTTTGAGATGATCTAGCAATACATGTATTCTAGCAAACCACTTAGTAAAGATGAATGCTAAGCTTACTCGTACATCGGTTGTTGTTAGGGGACATGTGTGCAACTTCTAAGTGGGACCCACCAGGGATGTGACCACATCCAAAAAGTGAGATGAACTTGATCAGCATTGAATGTGAACCGTTTCTGACAAAATAAAATAAAATCCCTCAACCGTCCAATTTTTCTTCTCAAGTTACACGGATATATTACCCGTTTGGCCCCTGATTCATGTGTGTGGCTATAAACACGCTGGGGCCCACTGGATGAGAATCACCTAATGAACTGTTTGGATAACATATAAACATCATGGTTGAACCCAGATAAGGTTTTCAACGGTTGTATTTCCATCACCACGGTTTTCTGTGGTGCGGCCCACTTTGAGCTGTGACAAAATGAATGTCACATAGATATCACGGTGGGCTCCACAGAGCTTTTGGTTACACGGAGGGTTGTGGGAAATTTGCATCCGTTCATCAGGTCGAGTAACATGTGTACAAAGAAATGGACGATTAGAAAAACGGGAACTAGCTTTTATAATCCAAGTGCATGTGATGCTCATCTAATGAATGATCCATGCAGTGCTCCAACCTTCCCATGGACGTCCTGGATGTCCCACAACTATGCCACGTATATGGCTCTTGAAGGTGGACGTCTTGAGATTATCATTCCTCATTTTGGGCAGGACCAAGATGGGCAGAACCATGGCCAGGGACCCACCCATGAGCTATTGATAGAGCACAAGTGGGACCACATCCGATTTGGTAGCGGACAGTTGGAAAGGAAGTAGTTGACGGTCCAAATATAGCCAGCTAAATCGAAGGTTTGGGGCCCATGATTTCGCTATATATATATATATATATATATATATATATATATATATATATATATGAAAGGACCACATCTATGTATATAAACTCAAAGATAGAAAAATCTCAATATATATAATTTATTTATTTAATATTTGCACGTGTCACTAATAATATGATAAACCACACAAAGTCTAAACTTACCGGTAAGATAGGTAATCATTAGCTTAAACCATAACCATTTGCTTTTGGTTTCACTTATAGGGCAACGTACCTGGCACAGGGCCCAGTAAGTGCTGTCCATACCCATTTAAGAAGTGGGTCGGGCCAAAGCTGGCCGGTAACCTACCCGAATCATTGCCAACCCTAGTTCCCATGTTTCCAAATTAGACCATTGTGCAGATTTGCATGACAAGAGTGATGAGATAGTCCTGTAGGTAACTCTTATATCTTTATTATTCTATGCTAGGTGAGAAAGTTGGGAGGAGGTGATGCTAATTTGATATGCATTTTCGAGTGTATATGCACATATTTGGTTAGATCAGAAGCACATTGAAAAAGAGGCCAAATAAAGATCAAGTCATGTATATTGGATTGAAGAATATTATAAATGGTCATGATGTTGTTGATGTCTTAAATCTGGAAAAAAAAAAAAAGGTGTCTGTCTATGCCATCGAAGTGTCATCGAGCAACTGTCGCTTGTCGATGCCATCGAAGTCCCATTGAGAAAATCCAAAAAATTCATGATTTGTTGCTAGAACATTTTGGTGTTTCTACTCGATGTCATTAATAAATTGTCGATGCCATCGAAGTCTCATCGAATGTGCCATCGAGCGTTGTGATACGATTCCATACTATATATAGTGGGTGTAATCAAGATTTGGATAGCAAGAGAGGTATTCTAGGTTTTCTAAATTCGTTCCTAAGGGTTTCAAAAGCATAGATTGGCTTGTGAGGAAGATTCTAGGCTTGTTTGAATCGGTAATCTCTATCTCTTGTAATTTTTGTTTTCATATTGTATCATTGTCGCTTTGCTTTGTTCCGTGTTTTTTCTTGTAAAGATTTTTTTCACGTAAAATTTGATTTGTTTGTATTTAAACTTGGTTGTGCAATTGGAGTATTTGATTCATCTTTGTGTTTCCGCGATTCCGCAACACATGAAGGTGATAAGGCATAGGAGACTCATCTAGTTGTTAAATTGAATGGATAGCTAGATTTTATTACAAACTGTTTTTTGAAAAAAATATTTATACATTATTATACTAATATTTTCATCATATTTTGATTGATCAAGTTTGCAAAGATAAAATTGATCAAGTTTGCAAAGATAAAATTCATTTAATCTCAAAAGTAGACAAGTGTATGTCATAATCAAAGCATAAGAATTTATGTGTACATACATAAGGAATCAAATGCACCTGAATGAGTGTGACGATCAAATTAATAATTTAGGATAAGCGGTTAAATATTGGGACGAATCGTTTCTAATCCGCATATGAATTTGATGCAATATCATCCCTTAAGGAGGATTAAGTCTTAGAAGTCTCATACTGGATGAACCTAATTGGTGGGTGTAGATTGGGTATTTTTAATTATGAGAGAGAGTATAAATTGGTACACCTCATTACCACCGTACCATAAGAGATATTAGAGTTAATCTCTTATTAAGATTTCTCAAGGATGGATGGATACTTATAAATATAAATGTATGAATTTAGTTTGATACCTCTCTCTTTCCTCTTTAGCCCTAGCCTTAGAAAAAATTATTCCCCCTTAGAAGCCTTAATTTACAAAATGTAAAGATCCCATAGTATGTATAGTGTTCTCTTCCATCATGGTTGAGAATAAAAATCTCAGGTAGGCTTCCCTTCATCTCCATGCTCATTTCCATTTAACAAAGAATATGAACGTGGTTATGTATTCAAGATAATTTTGTTCCTAAAAATTTTTTAATTATAAATTTTTACGATGCTTTTGCTTTCAATAAGAAGCCTTAACTAGTAGTAGAACGTTTACTCATCAACCTCTTAAATAGTTTTACTATTTGAATGCACCCTTAAAAGGGCATTTCACGCTTAAGGCTATTTTGAGCCAAACCCCAATTTATATTATGCGTTTGGATGCACTTGTACAAACGTTGTCTGGTTTCCCACTCACAAACATACGCGTTAAATATTAGATATAGAAATGGATTTGAAGGATACAATCAAATAGGATATTAGATAATGTAGAAAAATCTGCTTGCAATGGGAATAAAGCACCTACTACTACTTCAGATGTGACCTGAAGAATGTTGATGTAATGACCATGGCTTTCCATGGCCCACTCCACTAAAGCATAAATCCAGTCACATTCTTCTTGGTAAGTATATAAACTCATTTTCGATTAGACAAATTATCATGTGTCGACAAACTGCCAGAAGTGCCTTACTTGTCCTTTTCCAAGTTGCTTGGCATATGCCACAATCTTAATTCAAATAAGGCAAAAATAGTTCTAGGAGGCAGGTTTGTCTGTTCTGGTTGCTATGCCAAGGATCCACTTTTTATCCGAATGGAGAAAGGAATCTTTATAATATTTGTCATTGATTTTGAACACCTTGAGTGACTCTAAGGGGATTTAGTCATTTCTTCTTGACTCATTTTACAATAGTGAAGTAATTTCATTGATTCTTTGGCCTCGAGCCTCATCAGTGAATTCCAGAGAGCTACTATCTTATATTCTTTCCCTACCCTCAATGGGAATTATTTAAGCCACTCCCAAAAAAATTAAAGAAAATAAAACTAATAGAAATAAGCTCTAGTGGGTGGCCCCGACTACTGGGTTTTGTGATCCAGCCATTGTGTTTTGAGGAGGAGACTCTTGTAGCCAGGGAGACACACTCCTAGACTAGTAAAATTATATGAACAAGTAACAAGACTAATTATAAACCCTACACTAGTAAAGAGGTATGCTCTAGTCCCTCGCCATAGGTCCAATAACTTTGAATATAGCTCTCATTAGAGGCATGCTTTAAGTACTCACTAAAATTCTCTAATAATGATAGTGATAGCTAGTGGGCCTTGATATGGTTGTTGCTACAACTACAACATCATATGTCACACTCCTCTTTTCTTAGCTACACCAATCATCTTAGTTCAACAATCAATCATTTTAAAATTCTCCTTCAATTATATACAAGTACATGCACACATACATTTTAAATAGCTTTAAATGTGTACATGAGCACACATGTATAGGCATGCAGGTGTAACACCCCGGTTCCCGAAACTCGAGTACACTACTCGTTTTTCAAAAACCCGAGTGTTAATCTTTAACATTGGCTCAAATATCACGTACATTTTTTTTTCTTTTATTAGAGTTAGTAATTTTAGCGGAATATAAGCAGATCAAGTATAAGAGGGAGTCCAAATATACAAAATCAAATATTCGGGAGGTTGCTAGTAAACTTATACAAACCAATGTTTCGAAACTAAAAATTGAACAGACAAATAATAAAAGTAGGCTAGAAACTAGAGCTGCATAGTGTAACACCCCGTACTTTTCAGTACTCGGGTGTTACCATAAAAATCTAGATCAGCTTACATGTATGTGGAATCACACGTAGCTTTCTTTAGGTATCGACATCCAGTGATCCTCAAATCATCCATCTCAACCGACTAGTGCAACGTTCATTCGTATAACAAGCCATCCATCCAATTGATTTTTAAAATAGTCCATCACAACTTCAGATATGTCTATTTTAGGATCTCAATCGCTTCAATAGATCAATTAAACCATTCATCATCGACTGCAAGCCCAAGATCTTAAGATCCACCGTTCATCAAGTTTGTGGCACCTTATTCAACAATCCAACACCAAATCATGTGAAACCAACTATCAAATGGTAATGTTGACTATTAGGGTGCACCTAGACTAGTTTAAGCTTAATATCATTTAAAGAAATCCTCATCCTTAAATCAAGTGGTCTATATGTTAATTTTAAAGATGGATCATATTTTAGAGACGCATCAGTTATCCAAACCGAGGTTGAAACCCCCGTGGCTAAATGCTTTATCCTCAGTTTTAGCAACTGAGGCTAAAATGACATTTATACCCTCGGTTCTTCAAGTGAAGCTAAAAGAATATTTTAACTTCAGTTTTCTCGAAATGAGGCTAAATTAAAATTTTAGCCTCCATTGTTTCCAACTGAGACTAAAACCAAATTTATCCTCAATTGCCTCTAACCGAAGCTAAAACTATTTTAAACCTCGGTTCTTAACAACCGAGGCTACAACCTTTAGCCATGGGAGTTATAGTCTCAGTTTAGGTAACTAAGGCAAAACCGAGACTAAAGATGAATTTAGCCTTTTTTGTCGTCAACTGAGGCTAAATTCAATTTTTAACATCATTTATTAATAACCGAGGTTAAATCTAATTTCTATCAACAAAAGCTAACAATATTATAATCAACCAATGATGGAACCTGTGCATGTTTCCCGCATTTAACATCTATCAAGACAATAATCAACACAATACCAACAAAACAATTAATGGTATATTTCAAGTTTTCAAAACAAACAAACTGCCATTGCTGCTATTGTTGTACATCCACGATTTCTGTCATTGCTGCTGCTAGCTTCATTGAGAGAATTTTTCCTTGGTTGTGTTTTTTTGGGAATTACACCACAGGGCATTGAGATTAGGACTGTTGGAGGTCTCCTTCTTGAGGAAGCAACATAATGTGCTGTTTGGCCATTGATACGAGATATGTACCTATGTTTGCCTGAAAATAGAAACACAAAATTGTAAGAGGATAGACATAAATCAAGAAAGATCATACAAAAGCATGATATACCCCATAGATTGCACAAAAAGAAATTAAACAAACAGTCTGTGGTGAATTTAAAAGAGCAAATAAAAAGGAAAATCAAATGAAAGAATCTAAAGAAAATAGAGCATGAGATTGGATGATCACTGTTTTGGTATCCCTGTTTTGTTGCTGCCTTTGTTTCCTTTTTGTTTCTTAATAAAATCAATTGTCAAAAATAAAAATAAAAAATAAAAAAAATCAAAGTTCGCAGCACAGTTTGTTGGTGTAGGCTCAAATAGATTGAAGATTATCAGTAAAAACCATCAAAGATCATGCAATTCAAACAGGATGAAAGAAGAACGCAAGTATTCCAAGATCAGATAGAAGATGGAAACAAGTATCACTGAAACCCAAAGCTACATCAACCTAATAAAATGTCTCATCCACATTTAAATTGGAATACCATCCATAACTGCTGTCATAGGAGCACTTCATCAAGTTTATTCAATGCACACACCATGGTTCTTCACAAACTTATTGAAGGCATCCAGCAAGGAAATTTAATAAAGTAATAACTAATAAGATAGTAGGACAACTTAAAAATCGGTCAAATTCCTATGCCTTCAAAGTTAGAACTCATTACTCAACCTTATGTATGTCCCTTCACCAATGAATTCCCAATTTTTTTTCTTACTGCTAAAATGTGGCGTTTTCCATCAAAAATTACAGAGAATGGTGAGTATATTTACCAGGGCCATGTAGCTTGTAAACCTTTCGTGGCCAAGATCTCCATACCTGTAGCCATTTAGTTGATCTGGATTTAGTTGACCTTTGTAAACAATCGTCCTGCAAAATCAGAGCTATCTAGTTCTAGTAAACTCAAAAACTATAACAGCTTCAGAAAATGGAAGAAAAAAACATTACTCCTCTTTGTTGATGTAGGTTTTGAGTGAAATAAGAGCTATCTAGTTCTAGTAAACTCAAACCCACAGTGATGGCCACTCACCCAACTTGTTGTTTCCCAAAATCATGAAGTTTTACCAATAATCCATTTACAAAAAGATTGAATGGCTGATTATAGTGTTCATGTCCATAAGTAAACGATACAAGATTTTTTTTTTTTAAAAAGAAAAAACAACAAAAACAAACTTATTGAGGAGTGCATCAGAAAGACACTGATGTAACTAACCTTTGCACAAAAATTATGGACTTGATTCCAATCTACTTGTTGATACGGGGTCATGTAGAGCTCCTTTCTTAATGACAAAATTAATGGTGTGATTGGACCAACAAACCTCTTCCCATATAAGTACGACATGGGCAGATAAACCATTCGGTAGTGACACCACTTCCTTCATGCGCAGTGAGAAATTGAAGGATTTTATAGGATGCTCTTGTAGACTTAGAAAAGAAAGAAAAGGAAAGAAAATTCCAGAAACTAGGCACTAGCATTACCAATGAAGATGACCCACATCGTTAATCATTGTGGGTGTTTGGCACTGCAATGGATCACTGAAATTAAAGATAACTAAATCAAACTAATCAGGTCTAGCTATGAAAATGACCCATTTTGTCATTTGTTGTGGGTGTTTTATGCTTATAAAGCCAGGGAGGCTGACCTGCATGACCACATCAATAATCAGCTGTGGGCGGCTGCGTCGCTTGAGGAGGTTCCTGAATGGGTGCTTTACTTCCTTAGCCACACGGCTTGCCTCCACAAGCTCCAGGAACTCAGGCTCAACGTTGTTGGTTCCACGGATCTTCTTGAGCACTGTCTTCCCTTTTTCAAGGTGGCCATGCTCTATGAGGCTGTTAGGAGTGTCGACAACCAGAATGGAGCCGACGGTTAGGAGGAGGGCTAAGACAGTAGGACAACTTAAAAATCGGTCCACACCACCACCCGTAATTCGATATGGGGAATTGGTGGTGGGCCAGATTCGTTGATTAAACAGAAATGAATTAAAATAAAATAAAGAATAAATCGGAAGTGGAACTAGAAAAAGACCTGATTAGCGAAGCCAACTCCACACCCCAGGAAGATCCTTCCTATAATGAGCATGGCAAGGTCCTGGGCAGCTGCATTTAGCACCTCGCCAATGATGAAGAAAATCCCTTTTTTGATTTTCAGCCTCGGCTGTTTCTGATTTAAGCTGAAGCATGGATACCACAGTTTCTTTTACAGATTTCAATGATTTAGGAACAGTTCCTCCTGCATTGAAGGCCTGTTTAAGGCCTAGTGAATGGACCATATGACAAAATTCTCACTAATCAACCAATCCTAACCATCCATTTAACGGTTAAAAGTCAAATAGTGATTGGCTCAAATTCCAAAGGGCCAAATTGAAATATAAGTTGGGCCAGCAATTAGGATGGCCCAGATATGTCGTTACCTGTGTAACTTTATGCTCCGAACACAATTGGGCAAGCAATTGGACAGCCTGGATTGTCATATAACCATGACATGAGTATGTTGGAAGAGTTACCACCATTTTTCTTAAAATTGTAGTTAACTATCAAAGGACTCATCATACATGTCAGAGCTCACAAACATCTTGAAAATGGTAGTTTAGTGAGTCATCTTCCTCAAATGTGACACTCATGCATGGCTATTTATCATTTCAAAATTCACATTAATAAATCAAAGATAATCATCATTTGATTGATGGTTATCAAATGGATGGTTAACAGTGAATGGTTTAAATTCCAAGGCAAAATCAATTGATTAATTTCATGTGGCTGGTGAAATTCTGTTTTATGCTCAAAGCACAATCGGTTAAGTTATTTGTACAATCTAGATTATCATATAACTTTTCCATATTCTTTTGGAAGAGTTGTTACCATTCTGAACTTGGCAGTTACTCCTCACATGGCACACAAGTTTAAACAGGCTCAAACAAAGAAAAACCTTAAATGTATCTCAGAATTATTCCAAACAACAGTTTAGCTTCTTGGTGGTGATGCTCCAAATTCAAAAATCAGCAGTGTGCTTATTTCATTACCACAATAATTTGTGAAAATGATTAGTATTTTCAGCAAAAACAATGACTAGATGTTTATTATCATTTATTCGTGGGCTCCATGTACCCCACTGGGCATGGATTTAAGTAGCGTTTCAGAACGTGACTCGTCTGGGGACCGAAACCAGTATGACTTGCCCCTTCTTCGTCATACCCATAGACATATGAATATGCAAATAAAAACTCTACCGAATTATATGATTTTCAGCTCGGTTCTTGAAAAATTACCTACATGCATGCTCTCTTTTACCTACTACTATTCTGCTTTCTTAAAAATACTAGTTTCGCCTACTTTCTTAGAAATAAACTAGGAAAATGGACATAATCCTAAAACCATACAGATTAACTTGAAAATAAATAATTTGGTTTTTTACTATCATCATCCCAAGTATGCTCATCATTAAGGAATAAATATTAGAAGAAAGAAATTGTATTAGACACATACCTGCAAGTTTTTGTAGATATACCAAAACGGTCATAATAGAAGCAAGAACGGAATCTGCACATATCAATTAAATGTCTGAACAACATACTTTATCTAGGTAGTATTAAGAAATATGATCATACAGAACTAAAACAGTCCAATCAGATATTTGGATTGTTACAACAAAAAGCCTTATAGTTTTACCTGTGCATATGACAAAACTATTGCAATGCCGACAAGGCTAAAGAAATTTGCTAAGAGAATGTTGAGAATAAATGGGAGAGAATCATCCATAGTATACAGATCTGAAGATAACCTGTAAAATAAAGACTAATATATAAACAAATATACCATATAGGAGTTCTGCTAAGCCCACACGCACCTTTCCACATGTATCTCTATATGTGGTCACGCATGGCAACTTCATGATGTGGAAGTCCAGGCCATGCATCAGGTGGACGTGTGTGTAGATACATGGCTAAGAAGGGCAGATTAACTCATAAGGTGGCCACACATTTACAAACATAATGGATGGGTTTAAAAAATTGTCAATGGATAAGATTCACCCATAGATGTGTTACCTGATGAGCTGACAAGGCCGATTTTTGGGCTAGTTCATCTACACAGTGAGCCCCAATGTTTGCATGATTCGGATGTCTGCTACATGTGCCAGGTTGGCATGTAAGCTGCATGTAGAGAGGTTCATGAGGGCTCACCAAAACCATACAAAAGAGAATGAAGCTTTGAGATGCTATATCCTATTCTGACCTGTTAAGTATCCTTCCACTTGGATTTTGATCAAAAGATATTACAGGTGCATTGATAAGCTTGTTCAGAAGCTTAGTATGCACCTGAACTGCAGCACGTAAACCACCAAACGCAAATGAGAATGCCCTTGCTAAGGTTAAAAGGGAATTTGCAACAGAAAAGATGCAGAGTATAACCTACATCAACAATCACTAATTAGAATGGAAGTATATCTTTAACTGACAAGTCTTGTTATTTCTTGAATTATCAAACATACTGCTTGTTTTTGTTAGCAAGTGAAAACATGCAGAATCTGTGAAGCATGATCTGCCCTGTTCAAATTCTTCTAAACAATGAGGATTTATCGGGTCTGGATGTGCCCGTTCATACAAGTCTCAAACATTGTTTGGTGATCCATGGAACATTTTTGGGTGAACCATACCATTGACCTAATGGGCCCACTGTGGATTAGGAAAATGTTCCAAATTTGAAGTTGAAAAAGTGTTTCTCCAGAAATCACACAATTCGGGTGATCCTATCCATTGTTCGGAGAACTTTTGAGGATGCAAATGGATGGCTAGGAAAACTCCAACCAATGGTCAACATTCAATTGACAGAAGCCTTCCAATTGGTGGCAAAGTTGTTCCAATCAGTAGGGCATGACAAATTAATGGTTGAGACCTTGTATTTCGGTGCATAGATATGTAGATGGAGTGCTTCATAACTTGGATACTTGTCTGGATACATGTATTCTAAGGGAAAAGAAAAGAAAGGTAATGATTTTTTCGATGTTGAGGCATGGATTCCATTATTAGGGGTCATGTTTAGGATAGCAAGTGGAAAACTCATATTTGTTTGACAACGATCACCTAGTTTCTTGCACTAGTAATCTCACAGTTTGCCTACAACATAATTAAGAACAGGAGTTTCAGTTTCAATCAATCTCCATATAATTACAATCATTTAATTCTCTGAGGTTTTCATAAGGTATAAGAGAAAATAGATACTTGCCTGAACAAGTAAGTTCATCCACTAGATCCGTCCAATTTCAGTACCTTGAATTTCGAGCTTTAAAAAAAAGGAGAGGTAATGTGTATCAATTGTCTGCTTTTTTATTTTTTATTTTTACCGCTGAGTCATCTCATTTCGGCATCTGTCTAACATCCAACGCACGTGCCGTCCCTAGAAACCGTCATGTAGGAGGCGGCATGCTAGGAAATCCCGTCCCAGTTTGGGCATCTCGATCCATGACAACTGACACTGAAACGATCCACATGAAAACACAGAGTAATCCAATCCATACCTTCACTTGGAGAAGCCCGTAAAACCTGTCCTGCTCTTCTGGCAGCTGATCCAACGGCTCGATTGCGCTCTTGATCAGGCAATCCAGAGGCTTCTTTGATCGGAGATCAACATTGGGAGAATTCAGGACCTGAAAACGAGCAGCGAGCAGTAAATCGATATCCACCTGAATGTCCACATTCTCCGTCTTGAAAACCTCTTATCTGCCAGATCCTTGATTATCGTCAGTAATCGACGATGTAGGGAAGGATTCTAACGCATCGGTGAGGTCAAACGCGTCCGACGGAGATGAAAATGAGGGTTTTGGACCGCTCTGCAGACGGGACATACAAACATGAGAGATTGCATGGATTTCAACATAGATTTCGGAGAATCGGGATTTGAAACATACTTTAGAGAGATCGGTTTCTTGATTTCCTTCTGTGATTGCTGAGATGAACGAAGTATCGATCGAATCGGCTTCAGATGCAGCTAAGAAAGCTGGATTTAGGGATTTTGTGATGATCTGCGAAAGGGAAATGAGAGAGAGAGATTTCAAACGCACCTTGTGGGATTTCTCCTTCGATCGCCGGATCGCAGCTTTCTGAGGTGTTTGGACACTAGAAGACTTCATCTTTTGGGCGCGAAAGTTTGAGAGAGTGAGAAAATGAATAGAGGAATTTATACAGGGGAGTTTTATTTTATGCTCCGGTTGCATACGACGCTTGATACGCATGCACTCAGCACTCAGAAACTGTACACTGAGCATGCATTAACTCAAATCAAACTATCTACATCATAGAAATCAGTAACACTAGGTCACAGTCGAGTTTGAACAATCCTGGCGACAGATTCTTGGACACTTATTTGTTGAAACAGGGCCCTTGGATATTTTTAATTCTTAACCGTCCAATAAATGTCCACCAATATAATAGTTGGATGATAGAATAAGCTTAATTTTTGGTTAATGATACACCTGAAATTTCATAAATAGTTTGGACCGTTTAATTTTAATTACTTGTATTCCATATATTATAAGTGTTTGCGTATCATTTATGACCCTTTGGATGCAGATCATGTCCTACCCAGCCCGTCTCCAACTGGGAACGGGCAACAACTTTGAGTGACCACCGTGGCACATGGCCTATAAAAGGGTGGACTTTTGGCCTCAATTTCTCACCAACCAAGGCAAAAGGGTAGACTTTTGGCCTCAGTTTCTCACAAACCGAGGCAAAAGGGTAAACTTTTGGCCTCAGTTGCTCACCAACCGAGGCAAAAGGGCAGACTTTTAGCCTCAGTTGCTCACTAACCGAGGCAAAAGGGCAGACTTTTAGCCTCAGTTTCTCACTAACCGAGGCAAAAAGGGCAGACTTTTGGCCTCTATTTCTCACAAACCAAGGCAAAATAGCAAACTTTCAGCCTCAATTTCTCACCAACTGAGGCAAAAGGGAAGACTTTAGCCTCGATTCTTATGAACTGAGGTAAAAGAGTAGACCTTTGGCCTCAGAGTTTTCACTAACCGAGGCAAAAGGTCAGACTTTTACCTTGATTGCTCACCAACCGAGGCAAAGGGCAGACTTTTGGCCAACAACGAGGCAAAAGGACAGACTTTTGGCCTTAGTTGCTCACCAACGAGGCAAAAGGGCAGACTTTTCGCCTCAGTTTCTCCCAACCGAGCAAAAGGGCAGACTTTTGGCTTCAGTTTTCAATAACTGAGGCAAAAGGGCAAAGGGCAAACTTTTAGCTTCAGTTTCTCACCAAGGCAAAAGGGTAGACTTTTGGCCTCAGTTTTCAATAACTGAGGTAAAAGGGCAAAGGGCAAACTTTTAGCCTCAGTTTTTCACCAACCGAGGCAAAAGGGCAGACTTTGACTTCAGGTTTCAATAACCGAGGTAAAATGGTAGAATTTTGGTCTCAGTTGCTCACCAACTGAAGCAAAAGGGTAGACTTTTGGCCTCAATTTCTCACCAACCGA
Source organism: Magnolia sinica (assembly GCF_029962835.1). NCBI lineage: Eukaryota > Viridiplantae > Streptophyta > Magnoliopsida > Magnoliales > Magnoliaceae > Magnolia > Magnolia sinica. The sequence goes on along the minus strand of NC_080585.1, from coordinate 38,189,431 downwards.
GACAAAAGGGTAAACTTTTAACCTCAGTTTTCAACAACCGAGGCAAAAGGGCAGACTTTTGGCCTCAGTTTCTCATCAACTGAGGCAAAAGGGCAAACTTTTGGCCTCATTTTTCAACAACCGAGGTAAAAGGGAAGACTTTTAGCCTCAGTTGCTCACTAACCGAAGCAAAAGGGCAGCCTTTTGGCCTCGGTTTCTCACCAACCGAGGCAAAATGACAGACTTTTAGCCTCGGTTTCTCATCAACCGAGGCAAAAAGTGAATTTTTAACCTTAGTTCCTTTACAACCGAGGCTAAAAATCATATTTAGCCTCCTTTTTTGGAACCGAGGCTAAAAAATTGAGGCTAAACATTCTTTAGGCTCCCTGGGGTTATCAACAACCAAATTCGAGCCAATCTAACTGTCAGAGAGTTGGAACGGCCAAGAACTGTCGTTTAGTAACTAGAGATTCATGAGGTATGGCCGACTCTAATGCAGGGAAACCCTAACAATAGTATATATAGCTAAATGGCGCATGATGGGTAGTTCCACATCTTACATATAGGTATAATAAAAAGGTAGCAAATAATGATGATAATGATAATAATAATAATAATAGTTAAATAATTAATAATATAAAATCATGAGATGGATAGTCCTAATAACCTACAGAGCGCGGGACCCACAACGTGATTAAAAATACATGCATACCTGAAAATAATGATAATAATAGAGTGAAATAAACAATGATATAAATAAATGGTAATAGTAATAAATTTAATATTAATATTAGCATGGGGTTAGTAATATATTATGAGAGTCATACAAATAATTCCGCAGGACCTTCTGACCGTTGATAAACGGATTGGAATCAATCCGATCGTGGATTTGATGCAATCGGCACTAAGGGACCATAATTCCATTAGTTTGGCCTCCCTAAACTTTAGATATGCTTAATCTTTGACTGGAGGAACCATCTGGACCCTTCAAATCAAGTGGAGGGAGTGGATTTGTCAAAAAATGTATATGGCCCCACACTTGCAGAGTGTGCACACCAGGGCGTTGTGCACCCTCACCGCACCGAATCTGGAGGTCGGTCAAGTCGGGTTTGACCCGACCGTGCCGTAAGAGGAAGGAAACTCTCTCCCTCCTTTCTGGTTTTCTTCTCGCCAGTGGATGGACAGATGTCCGTAGTTTCGATCAGGACCCACAGATAAGGGCCCATTTAATTGATCAGGACCGTTCATCATGGCCATATGGTGATCCTAAACAAAATATAGGTGGTCTCACCTGCTGGAGTGCACCTTCATGCACACGAGAACCGACGCAAACAGAGCCTACAAGCACAGTGTTTCCAAAAACGGAAACTGTCTCCGTGCGACAGGTTGGCGTTCCGCGTGAGGGGTGTCTGGCGTGATCTGAATCGTCCAAAAAGACCCATCTCAACCGTCCGATGCATGCGGTATAGGGCTCCCTTGTGGTGAAGAGAAAACCACGTCTGGTTTCGGTTTTACCAGCCGTATTTGAAGGTGGTTTCAAGCAGGTTAAATCCCCACCGTTCAGGTTTCATCCAACGGATCTGGGAGCTAGGGAAAGCAATAAAAAGGTAGAGGATCTAGCAGAAACAGCAGGATCCTCTTCCATTCTAGCGGCTGCTTGAAAAACGGCCGTTTTCTTCTCCATTCGAACCCATCGGCCCAACCTCCTTTAAGCTTCAAAACCTCCGTTGCACAAGCTCCCTAGCAAGCATAGGTACCTTCCCCAGCCGTTGGATTAGAGAAAGAGGCAATGCATGGCGATCCACCATTATCATCGAAGTCTTCTTCTCACCGCTGGTGTGACCATGTCGCATCATTGAAACGGATCCATCCCCGTTTCGGGGTGAGTCTGGGTGAGTCTAGACTCCACCAGTCATGTCATATGGGTCAAGGGAAAGAACGTAAGAGAAGAGAGTGGGAAGGAGTGCAGTTTCATGCCGCACCAAGTCACCGTCGAGTCGGGACTCGCTGGCTCGACTCGACCTAGTTTAAGCCGGCTAGGTTGACTTGGTGGGTTTGGTCCTACTGTTGCTGAAATTCCAGCAAGGGAGTGAGAGGAAGAAAGAAAAAGAAAGCAGCAAGAGAGCGAGAGGGTGAGTCGAGACCGAGTTAAGCTGGGTCACTAGATCTGAGTTTTCTTACTACAATATGAGGCAGAGTGATGTCAATTGGAACTTTGTTATAATGAATCAAAATCCAAGAGTAAGCCTAAACCACTATAAATAAAAAGTTCTACAGTGAAAAATCTATCAATATGCATTTGATCACAATGACAACTATTGAAACGGTTAAAACTACACTTAGGGGTCGTTTGACACCGCGGATTTGGAGGGATTTGACGGTATTCTAAATCCATCAGTCATTTGGCAGGATAGATTTGAGGATATTCTGAATCCAATGGATTTCAAATCCTCACTTTTGGTGAGTTCTGTAATCCCTCCCTTTTGCTTGGATTACCATTCCTCTCCTGTCTTTTAACTCATTTTTAAAGGAAGCAAAGTTGCATGTGTAACATATATATCATTAGGCTACTAATCAATTGTACAAGAGGCCCATTAATGATATCCTAAAAAAAATCAAATTATCAACTGTGTCACTAAAATTACAACAATATAATGATTTGTTCAGTCCAAACATTAGCCATGTAAATCAACAGTTTAAAAAAATGTTTCTTAGTCGCTCTATTGTGATCCTGTGCTTGTAGTGTATCCGATACTTGGAATTTCATCATTTTTTACCAAGGTATATATTTCAATGGGCTTATTAGAATCATTATATCAAACATCAGATATTTGCACTAGTTAGGGATATTAAAGTTGATTTAGTAATTATATTGACACTTATGTAAATATACTACATAATTTAAGTGCGTAGCTATTTTTGGATTACAGAGGATTATGAATCTAGGTGCCAAACACAATAGGAGAATTCCAAATCCATGGGATTTCCAATTTGGGTATTCCTAATCAATGGTGCCAAACAATTCCTTAAGGCACGATTCATTGTGCTTGTAAAAGAAAGCATAAGAAATGAAATGATACCTTTATCATAATTATTTACCTATGGATACCAAAAAGGAATGGTATGTTTCTTAAGCAAGTAAAGTCTTCAATTTATTAGACAACAGTTATCTCATACCTTATACCTTATACCAGAGAATTGTCTCAAGATGCATAGAGTTGTACATTGAGCCGAGTCGAGCTGAGTTGTGTCAAGCTCAGCTCAACTTGGCCCTACTCTAACCCCAGTTCGAGCTCAACTCGACTTGACCTTCGACCTCAACACACTAGCTTTCCTCAGCCCAATGGTTTGAGCCGAATCAAGCTTGGATCGAGTCGAGGTGAGCGAGCTAGTTGAGTCAAGCCGAGCTATCTTTAGTAACAATTAAAAACCTAAAAACAAGATACGAACGATACATGTAATTTAAAGACCACTATATCCAAAAGTATAATCCATTCAACCCCTTCAATAATTTAGAAACATATATTTAATAAAATATAAAGAGAGAGAGTGAGAGGGAGGCAAGCTCTACTCACATCTCGAGCAGGAGAGGGGAGTGATCTGAGTAGTCCTTAATCCTTTCAATCTAATGGTTCTTGGAAAATGAGAGCAAATGGCGAACAAGACATGCGCGAAGGAAAATTTCACTATTATATATATATATATATATATATATATATATATATATATATATATATATATATATATATATATATATATATATATATAGTGAGCGGAATTGAGGTCTGAGTCGAGCTTCAAGCTAAACCGAGCCAAGCAACCTGCTGCTCAACCTCGATTTTTATTATTATTATTATTATTATTTTAACGAGTTGAGTTAAACAAGCCTCAACCTGTCTCGAATCCTCCTTTTGGGCCAAGGCAATCCAAGCTAAACTAAGTCAAGCGGAGCGAGCTTTTCGAGCTAGCTCGGCTCGTGTGCAACTTTAAAATACTAAGTCTAATGATTATGACATAAAATATATGGTTTTCCTTATATATTGAAACATCCCATCAAGAACTTTCATTTTTATTTTTTTTTCTGTAGATTCTTTGTCATAAAACAAGCCCTTATGGATTTGTTGTTAAAGCTTTATAATAGTCATCAACAATAGTAACCCAACTTAAGAGATCTCATGATTTAAGTTCATCAAAAAGAGTAAGATTTGCGATGATAATGGTGAATAAGCACTTATAAGAAAATGAAAAGGAGAAAACATGTTTGAGAAAAGGCTCATTTATGAGATGGTTAAGATACTTTAATCAAAGAAAATTTTAGTTGACAAAACATGACTAGTCAGCGGTACACAACATGGAGGCACCAAAATGTTGTGCCTCCACAAGCACATAGTTCATGTACTTATAAAGGTTTATTTCATGTTAGATAGGAATGTTGACCTATAATGGTTTATTTCTTTTTACATAAACTAGTAGGGGGTAGGTTTATTTATTATTATATAAAGTATTAGGGATTAGAGGTGTACACAAGTCGAGTCGAGCTGAGCTTTACCCAGCTAGGCTCGACTCGGCCAGCTAGAGTCCTCTGTTGGAGCTCGACTCGGCTCAACCTTCGAGCTTGGATCAGCAGCTTGGCTTAACTCAGACATCAGCTCGGTCCAGTTCGAGCCAAGTTCAAGTTAAAGTCTTTAAGCCGAGTTTCGAGTTCGAGTTTTCGAGCTGAGTTTCGAGTTCGCGCTTCGAGTCGAGTTCGAGTTCGAGTTATATATTGAGTTTGATTTGAATTTGAATTCAATTATTAAATCAGAGTTTGAAGTTGAATATAATAATAAAATATATAAAATGCATAATTTACGATTAAAAAGATTCGATAACTACATTGTTCACAAATTACAACTAATAACCTCCATAGGAGTGCCTTCCTAGGACATAATTATAACTTCTTGCATCTTCATCTAATCCATCCGAACTATTATCTAATTTTTTATATACATATTAGTTCACCTAATCTGAGTCAAAAGGTAAAGAGATGTTTCCTTCGTGATCTTTTATACTTTGAACTAGATTTTTTAAACTTTCTTTATGTGAATATTTGTACGTAGTACCCAATGCCTTATAAAATTCACAAAGATGGGTGAGGAACTTGAATTTGTTACTCTTTTTGTTTTTCTTGCTTGTCGTACTTGATCCTGCTTCAACATCATATTGTCTTTGAGGATATCGATAAAGTCTAGAAACCTCTTCCATACTACGTTTTAAGGCGAGTTGGAATTGTTCTTCCTCCAAAGTTTTTAATCTAGCTTCCTCCTCTGCATCTTCCGTGAAAGTTATTTGTGTACTAGATCCAGAAAGTTTGGATGGAGTGAAAGATTTTCTATTCGAATCTAAAAGGGCATGAAAAAGAATTTGGACATCCTCAGGGGCATCGAGGCATGGTTTTGCATCACCACCTCAACATGACAAGTGTAACCGAAATTAAGTAGTCTTGTTCACAAACTTTGCACTACACAAACTACAAACAATCGTTGTTCTTCCAGGCCTTAGTGGCGATTCGACTAGAGAAGCATAGTCCCAAATGTTGGTCGATGGATCAAATGAGGACATATCTACACTCAATTTTTAATAAAAATTAGAATGTTGATAAATAATTTGAACTTGATATAAGAACAAAATAATAGCAATATGAGAATATATAAAAATAAAAGTAAATGAACAAAGTGAGTAAATAAATATCAAAGTCTTATAGACTCACATTCCACCACTTTTAAGTTTCAAGTTAAACAATATTACATAGTATTCAAGTTTCAACAAAAAAAGAAAATAATTGATAAATGCCTTCATGTATTTATTGTTGCAGGTAGAGACTCATCATGAATCTCAATCTTTTCATCTTCCTAATCATTAATATCATCTCCTCCCCATATCGGACGCAACCAACTTCTGTACAAATTAATGCTTCAACTACGTTTGATGAAAGTGAGCTTTGATACTTGCTCACGACCCTGTTCTCCATGCTAAATGCGAATTTTGATGCCACTGTTGAAATTTTTTATTGATAATATGTCCCGTGCCATTACAGTTAATGTAGGGTATTTTGATTTACTGACCCTCATATCTTCCATCATTTCAAAACATCAAAGTCAGATCGCATTATGATTGGCTCATTGAGGTATAATTCTAGCTCTGATTCCTTAGTCTGAACTCCTATTCATTCTTGTGCCAAGTAAGACATGTATTCATTTAGCACATCCTCATTATCAGGTATAGAAACATTCGTATCTCTACTTTCTTGAACACATATTGTAGGTAATGCAGTAGCATACAAACTATACAAATCTTGGAGTGCTTGACGAACCTTGAACGTCTTCGTTGCTGCTCTTTTAGAAGAATAAATCTTTATGAAAATAAACTTGACTAAGCCCATATTACAATGAGTATCAAGAGAAATTGCTAAGGACATCAACAAATAACATTCGTCCTAGTATTTTTCAAACTTCATCTGCATATTGACTATCATTTCTCGTATAAAATATGGACCCGCACTAGCATTTTTTTGTAAAGCATCCTTAATCTTCTAAAGAGACGGAAGAAACAAATTCGCAGTTGGATACTTATTCTCAGAAAAAATCTTCATGCAGTCGTAAAATTTTTTGAGAAAGTTGTGAACTTATTTTGCTTTGGTCCAATCACTTGTGCTTGGTAACCAAGAATACGTTCTATCACGTGCCGCATATTTAGAAAATACAAGTTGTAATTCTATTATCGTATCTAACATTTCATAAGTCGAGTTCCAACGTGTACACACATCTAACTTCAACATTTTTTTAGATGGCACATTCAAACGTTAGATGATGTCATTCCATACATTCAGTCTCAACGGCGACCCCCTTATATATTTCACACTTTCTCTTATGTTCTCTACAGTGTGGTTAGTTGCTTTCAGTCCTTCTTGTATAATCAAATTTAGAATATGGGCACAATATCTGACCTGAAATATTTTTTCATCAAAAAATAAATTTTTCGTTGCCCTTAACTGGTTACATAAACATGAAATGACAGTGTCATTTGCTGAAACATTGCTTAAAGTTATTGCTAAAATTTTCTTCTCAATGCCCCAGTCTTGTAGAGTTTTGCAGACAACTGTAGATGCTATCTGAAATAAGTAAATCAGTATGTGGAGGAGGAAGATTGTGGAAGTTCAAAATTCTCTTACAGAGTTTTCGATCTTTATCTACGTAATGTGCGGTTAATGAAATGTATCTTTTTTTTATTGGACGTCATTCATAAATCAGACATCAAACTTATTCTAGATACTAAAGCCAAAACTTCTTTCTATTTCATCTTCTCTTTTATGTACTTCTTCATGCACTCTCTCTGCACAGTGACGCGGGAGACATTCTCAACTCGAGGGTTAAGGAATTGACAAAAAGACCTAAACTCTTTACTTTCTATCATTCTGAAAGGTTTTTCTTCGAGAATCACTAACTAGCATACTACTCTTTTAGCTTTTCTTTATCAAACATATAAGTGGATACTACGCCTTGTGAGTCATCTCCTTCTGAGTTGGTAAATGACAACAATTGTTGGCCTGGAGGTGGGAGTTTTAATCTCTTAGAATATGCCTTCAAATGTCTGTTTAAATGTGTTGTTAATCCTCGTGGAATCTTACTGTATAGCAACTTGCAATAAATACACTTGATCTTCAATCCACCATTAATCATCACTTCTTCAAAGTTATCCCACGTTGTTAATCTCTTCTTTCCTTTGCCTACAGCTGAAAAGGTGTCTCCCTCTACGATAAAAGGAGATGTGGCTGATGTACCCATACCGAGAGTATTTGGGTTTTTATTTTCACTAGTCATTTATAAAATAAAGTTCTTGATATGTTATAATCTTCACTACACCACTCTATATAATTGCAAGATGTAATGCTTACCTTACTTACCTATACCTAGACGGGCATACTTGCCTAATCGTCTAAATCAATCACCTATTTAAGGTTGGATATATTGTAATGCCTTTATTTTTCAATTTAAATACTACATCAAAATTCCCGCAGTATCTCCCCTTATTTCTTTAAAATATATTCATCATGTATTTGATTCCTATGTCAAGCATCAACACAAAGTGTGGACATTTGAAGACGGAAATAAATACAAAAAATACATCCAGAGAAAAAAAAAGAAAAGAGGAGAAACCAAAATAGACATGCGTTTAAATTGGAATAAATGAAGACATTATAACATATCTAACTCTAAACTATCCAAAAATAGGACAATTTGATAATTTCTATGTCTCCAAGAATACACTGTAACTATTCCTGGCAACATAGAAATCCTCAAATGGGTAGTTAATTATCTATCATTATTCCTTACAATATATCTAATAATAACATATAAAAAAATAACTTAACTAATTAACAAATTAACATTTACATCTATCTAACAAAATAATATCACAGATTCACAATTCTCACAATTTAACAAATTAAAGACAATTTAACTAAAAAATAACTTGGCAAATATAAATTAACAAATTAACACTTACAGTTACAATTTCATCTATGATTTATCCAACAAACACAATCTCATAATTTAATAAATTAAAACTAACAAAAACAATTTAACTAAAACATAACTAATTAACAAACACAATATCACAATTGTCACATTTTAGTAATTTATAAACAATTTAACTCAAAAACAACCTAGCAATTAAATTGTAAATTAACACTTACATCTAACCATCATCCAAACCAAATCATCCATACACTTACATCCATCCATAAGTTCATACACTTACATCCATCCATAAATCCAACCATCCCATACATGATACATCCATCATCTATGACCATGATCCATTCATAAAACTAGGCCACCCATCCTTTTACTAGCTCATTTTAAGGCAAGAACCTAAAAATCAAGTAAATTTGAAGCTCAAGTGGACCACATCACAGGCAACTGTGGATTGTCTGCCCACCGTTAAATATTTTTTTTATCAAATTAATATTTGTGTTTTCCCTTGACCTATAGGACAGTGTGAACTTACCAATGGTCCACTTGAGCTTCAAATCTGATTCATTTTTGGGTTCAAAAAACGAATGGACAACTTGGATATAGACAACCAAGTGGGTCGTACCATGGTTGTATGACCAATTCCATGTGTAGCTCACTCGATGATTGGTTCGGCCTGCTTTCCAGAGCATATGATCTTTGTTGCAAGCTGCACCTTTTGGATGTCATACACAACTAAGTGGGCCCTACAATGATCTTCAGCAACACCACCTAATCCCCCCATAAATCCATACACTTACATCCATCCATAAATCCAACCATCCCATAATGACCCATTCATCAAATAAGCAATTTAATTATTTTTAAATCTATAATACACACACACACACACACACACACACACACACACACACACACACATATAGTGGGCTATAGCCCACAGCCACCAGGCCAGTGGCGTCCAACTGTCTGACTGTACCAGATCCACCATTGGTTGGGGTCTGAGACGTCAACCATCCAATTGGGTCATAGCCACCGTCCGATTGTACCAGAGCCACCCGACTTGTGGTCGCTGGTCGGGTGGGGTCCGCTAATTGGACGGACACTACTCGACGGACAGACACTGGAAAAATGGAGAGAGAGGAGATGAGAAGACTCACTTTCAGTTGCCTGTCGTTCGGACAAACGCTAGAAGGAGAGTAATCGTCGGGCACTGGAGAACGGAGATGGATTTAGGCAAACGGCGAGGATTTGGGTGAACGGCCGAGAGGATTTGGGCGAATTAGGCGAAAGGGGGAGAGTTGAGACAATTTGGGCGCTGGGTTAGGGTTGGGAGAACGGGTCAGGGTTGGGCAAATAGGTAATGACTAATGGGGTAACAATTTTTTTTTAAGCTATATATATACTTAACTCAAAACTCAATCCAAGTCGATCTGAGCCAGACCGAGTCGAATCGAGCTCAATACCGAGTCGAGTCGAGTCAAGCTAGGTCCAGCTCAAACTCGACTTAAAATGTTCTGACTCATTAAAACTGGCTCAACTTAGCTCGAATATAATTTCGATCCGAGTCAAGTCGAGCTTTTTCAAATCGATCCGAGTGAGCTAATGAGCTTCCATCAGTCCCAAAACTTTTGGTGTATTAGTTAGGTTCTTGATAAGTAGTATCATAGGTGTCAACACTACATCATGCTTTCTTTTTGGCCATGAAAAAGGCAACATATGAAAAGGGCAACTTAGACAAGAGTAAAAGTTGTCATGACATGAAGGGAGCGACCAAGACACCCAGAGTGTAGTTGTCATGCATGTAAAACGCTATTTGGAAATAATACTAAAAAAAATGGACAATGCCACCACAAAGTGAACCACTACAGACGTCGGCCGTTGAGCATAGTAGAATGTTATAATCCTAAGGATTTCATTGCCTAACTTGGCGTGTTCCATCAGTCTTGATAACATGTTCCATGACATGGAGAGGGCCACCGGACAACCAAAGTGCAGTTGTCATGCATGAAAAGAGCTACCTGGGAAAACAAAAGGGCAGAGTGAGTTCCACCGTATAGTAGAGTATAGTGTGGAACCTTACAATCCCAGGGGCTTAATTGCATAACTTGGCGTCTTTCATCAATCTTAGGAATGTGTTCCACGACGTGGAGATGACTACTAGGACAACTAGAGTGTAGCTATCATGTATGAAAAACCATCATATAATGGACCATGACGGGTGTAGCTGCCAAGCATGGTGGAATGTTACAATCCTAAAGATTTAATTGTATAACTCGATGCATTCCATCAATCATGGCAACACATTCTATAATGTGGAGTTAGCACCGTGAAATGTTACAATCCCAATAATTTAATTGTCTATTTTGAAGCGTTTCATTAATTATGGAGCTTTTGGCATATTGGTTAGGTCCTTAAATGGACAATGGTTGCATTGTCGCATGGGACATGGGTTTTGTGCCTTGTGCCAAACCCATTGTATGCAACATGTAAAACACCTTAGATCTGCAGGGCCAGCTCATGATGTGTGTGAAATCTACTCCATTGGTTGCATCGAGCAACACCATATTCACTGGAAAGAGCAAAAATTAATTGCATTCCATACTCAAGTGGCCCCACAAACAAGCTTTTACTTTCCTCATTGATCTATCAAAATCTTGGCCCCTAAGCCTAACAGAAAGGGGTTCACCCAATAACAGACTGGATGTCACACACAAAGCATGATGTGGCCCCACATATTTCAAGTGCTATGCTATTACAACTGTGATTATAAGGGGTTTACCAAAGTATCACGCTTTATCATAAAAATAAATAAAATTAAAAATTAAAAGTTTAAGAAAAATAAAGAGTGGTAATTGGAGATCCTTTACTAGGGAGCAGATTGTGTGCGACGTTTACAGTGGGGCCACCTTAATGTATTTATTCTACATCCCCACCGTCCATCCTTTTTTCCGAATCATTTTAGGACATAAGCACAAAAATGAAGTAGATCCAAATCTCAGGTGGACCATACTATAGTAAAAAGTGGTGATTGAATATCCAACCATTAAAAACTTTATAGGGCCCAATTTAATGTTTCTGTTATTTTTATTTGTCATCCAAGTTGTTAATAAGGTCACACAAACCTGGATGAAGGGGATAAACAAATATCAGATTGATCCAAAATTTATGAGGCCCACAAGAAGTTTTAATGATCAATCACCACTTTCTCCTATGGCATGGTCAACCTGATATTTGAATATGTTTCATTTTTGGGTTCATGCTATAAAATGTTCTAGCAAAATAGATGGATGGCATAGACATAGAATACATACACCAACGTGGGCTCCATGGCAAGGGCCGCACCATCTTGGGTGAGGGGGGACCACCGGACCGCACCTAATCCTCCCCCTTTATTAGCCTTCTCCCCAAAGATTGTGGGGGTACCAAGACTTGTGGATATCCAAGGACCCGACCTGATTTGAAATTCAGTCAAGTTCAAATTAGCTACCTCTTGGACATTTTTAAACTGATTGAGCCTTAATAGTAATAATAAAAGTACATGTATTAAACAAGAGAAACGCTCCAATGATCTCGTAACAATATAAGTTATAATACTCCTAGTTGCATTGGAACACATTGCTAGTTCTATTAATCCATATAGATTGTTCATTAGGCCCAATGCAAGTTTTAGTAGCCATCGTACAAATGTCACATTGATCTGACAAATATTAACCAGTAGATTAATGCCTTTTAATATAGATGGTCAAGATTATTTACACAAAATAGGTTCACTGAACAATTTCATCCTTTGGACTATCATGGATGGCATATGATTATAAAAAAATCATTTTTGTTTGGTAATCGCAACCATTCACTTATGGCTTGGAAAATGATGGCTTTAGAAAATAAGGTTAAGTAAAGGATGGATTGGATCATGTTGGGATTCAGACCCCCTAATAAACCTAGATTAACTCTATTTGGATGTTGTTTTCTGCAATAGGTGCGCAGGCATGTTACAATTGAAATTGCAGCTTCAATTCAAACTAAACAACAGTGACCCTAAGCGCCAAGATAGGCAGACACGTAGTGTATGACCGAGATCCAAAGAAATCAGTCACCTATTCAACCTCTCTCTCAATGTGTAAAATCGGGTCAAGCGATATTTAGATGTAGGTTCATCCTCTGATAATGGGTTGCAAATTTGCCTTCCATATGAAATGACTTTTCAATATAGACAAAATTGAATGAAAAAGAGATTCTTACAGTCGATCATGAAGAACAGGCGTGGAACACTCTTTCAATTGAAGAATTAAGTTCAGCGTGCGAGAGTAAACTCGATTTATAGCTAAAGATTATCAGCTACTCGATTACCACTACGGATTATACTACGGAATATAAAACAATAAGCTTGAAAAGTAAAGATTACACTATTAAATGTAATTTTCTCAACAAGGTAAGTGAAAGATTACACCATGGAATTAATGTAAATTGATAGGACAATTGAAAGGATAATTAAAAGATAAGTTTGGTTTGTTTGGGTTGGTATGAGATGATTTTCCTTCTTGCATTCATCTTCTATTTATAGCTTTGATCCAAAACTATTCTGAATCCTTCTCACATCTCGACGGTTACCATAACTGTTCTCCATTATTGCTCTCAAGATGCTTCTCACGTGCTTCGTTTCCTTTGCTTCTCCTCTTGCCACCTATCATATAACCTCTCGAGCACAATCGTTTCTCTATCGGCCGCACCACCTGATACGTCCTAGCTACACTTATCGAGAAATCTCTTCCATACATATCTGCATATCTTCGAATGCACTATGTGTATCTGTACAGATCACACGTAACTCCATCTGGTTGGTCATGACATGGTATGGCAATAATGGGGATGAACAAACTCTGAGTATTAAAAATTCAGATTTAAAACTATGATCAATTTGTGCGCTTTACGGAAGCATATAGAACGAAGATGGACTAATAGAATAAAAAAAATCAATAAAACAATCACACAAAGAACATATCAATATTTTTATGTAGAAAACTCTTACGGAAAAAAAAAAACCATGGCACAAAGAGATAAAAATCCACTATAATCATAATCTTAGAATTTACTGACTCACCTTCTTTGATTACAGATGTATTTGATTTCCCTTTATTATGCACAACCCCTCGATAAATCCTTTCCAAGCCCTTAGAAGTGTTGGAAACTCCCCTCACCTTTTGAAAACCCTCACCCTTAGAGAGAACACTCATAAATGTGATAATACCCAAGCCCTAATTGCACTTAGAACTTAAATAGTCATATTTCCACAAATCTATGAAATAGATCTGGATAGACCGAACATACTCGTCAGTCGGAGCAAATCAAAATGAATGGAATTTCAATCGAACTGAAATTGACCAAAACATCATAGCAACTTGAGAATTCTCCAATTTTCAGTCGAACCAAATCTGAACTTCTCTGTACAACAAATTTGGTAGAATCAAGGCATCCCATAAAACAATATCCACCTTGACTTGCATTATTCCAAATCACCTTGAAGACCTCCTATGCAACCTCCACTATGAGTGTAAACCTCTCCGTGTACTCTCCACTTGGAACATAGCTCCATCTACGCCCCTATGTAATGGTGTCCAATCTCATCAATGCCTGGAGAGATTATCAAGCCCAAGCAGTGCTTGAAATTCTTTCTGGTCACCGGCTTTATCGACATGTCCACGGTATTCTCATTGGTATGAATATTCAAAAATAGAATCTCTCCTGAAGTAATGAGCTCATGTATCTTGTGGAACCTTATGTTGATGTGCTTGGTTCATGCATGACACACTTGAGTCTTATATCATCTACATAAAGAATCAGTAGAATATATGAACCATCTTTAAGTACCCTGTAATAAATACAACAATCGTACTCACAATTGTTATACTCAATCTCTACCATTTACAAATTGAACTGCTTGTACTATTACCTTGAAGACTTCTTTAACCCATATAATGACTTCTTCAACCTACACACGTGGCTTTCCTTACCAAGCTCCTCGAATCCTTCAATTTGCCTCATGTAAATAACTTTCTCCAAGTTCCCATGAAGGAATGTCGTCTTCACATCGAGCTGCTCCAATTTCAAATTGGATTCCGCTATCGTCGCTAATGGCACCCTTATTGAGGAATATTTTACAATCGGATAGAAAACTTCATTGTAATCTACTCATTCTCTCTGTAAGAACTTCTTTCTTACGAATCTTACAATATACTTTTCACAACATTTCTCAGTTAATGCTTCATTCTTATTTTAGACATATTTCACTTTATAGTCCATTGACCTTTTGAAAGTTCCACCAACTCGTATGTTTAATTCTTATATGGAGATTTCATCTCATCCGTCATAGCCGACATCCACTTGTCACCATCCTTTTCAAATTTCGCCTATTGAAAAGTGGATGACTCTTCGTTCCTTGTGAACAATGCAAAAGAGACCATATCCTCGAACCCGTATCGAACTGGAGCTCTAATGATTCTTTTCTACATGTTCCTAACTATACATTCTTATGTATAATGCTGATTATTTTGCTCAAAAATTTCGGTCTCACCATGTTTTTCTGACTTCTCTGCGGCTTCCTTGTTGGCCTTTAACATTAATGCGTCATCGAAGATAACATCTCCTAATGACCACTTTCACTGAAACTAAATCTCAAAGCTTGTCACCCTTAACACTTTTTCATACCTGATAAAGATGTGCTTTCTAGACTTTGGATCCAACTTCGACATTTATCGACTCTATACATAGACATATGTTGAACACCCGAAGATCCTCATTCCTAAGTAATCGACATCCTTTCTTGTCTAGACTTCCTCTGCAACTTTAGAATCTAGGGCTGTAAATAGTGACTGATTAACAATGTAGCATGTCATGTTTAACGCTTCTACCCAGAAACTTTTAAGCAACCTCGCATGCAACTGCATGCTTCTCGCCCTCTCCAATAGAGTTCTATTCATCCTCTCTGCCACCCCATTTATTATAAAGTCCCTGGAGTTGAAAAGTACCTTATGATGTCATGTTCCTTGCAAAATTCCATGAATCCTACCTATCTATGCTCTGTACCGTTATCTATCCTAAGACACTTAACATGTCTCTCGGCTTATTTTCTACTTTCACCTTCCATTACTTGAACCTAATGAACACTTCAGACTTGTGTTTCAAGAAGTATACCCAAACCTTCCTCGAGTAATTATCTATAAAGGTCATGAAGTATCATACCCCTCCCTTAGACGGTATTGTCACTGTCACCCAAACATCGAAATGAATATAGTCGAGCACATCGTTCATAGTGTATATAACAGTCTTGAACCTTACCCTATACTACTTCCCATATACATAATACTCACAAAAATCTACCTTGCATGCCTTAACTCCCTTCAACAATTTCCGTTTATGGAGTTCCATCGTGCCCCTCTCATTCATATGCCCTAATAACATATGCTACAAATTAGTGACATCTGTGTTTGATTCTGCATGTGAGGTGGTAGCGGCCTCACCTATTACCATGCTCCCTATCAACTTATACAAATTTTCTATCTTATGTCCCTTCACTAACACAATTACGTCTCCCGTGACCTTTAATACACTGCCCATTGCGGTGAACGTGCAATCATTCATATCTAAAAACCTTCATAGGATATTAAGTTTTTCTTTAGATATGGGACATACCTAAAATCATATAGAGTTCGTATGACTCCTTCAAATATCCTTACATTGTTGGTTGGCCTTTCATGCTACATTATTCTCTATTAGAACACTTCCACTATAAAAGACTTGTAGGAATCGAACCAAGCCCTATCCGGGCACATGTGATAGGAACATCCAGAATTTAAAATCCATATATCTGAGAGTTAGCCTGTATATTAGGAGACTGAGAGGTCTCCTTTTGGGCTCTCTTCTGCTACACTAGTTGATTCATGTGTTCTCTTTTCCTTTATAGCTCATCCTTTCATTTTTTGCAGTCTCTCTTGAAGTGTCCTTTAATGCCGCAATAGAAGTATATGTCATTTGCTTTCGATTTCGATCTAGACTTTTTCTTCTTATCAAATCGAGATCTCTCCACAGATTAGCCATGTCCATGCCCCCCCTTTCGCGACTAACTCTTCCACATAAGATTCCTCATTTCTCGACTTCTTCCTCATCTCCTTAGAAATGAGAGTCGTGGTGATTTCTTCTCGCTTTATTGTATTCTTCCCATATAGAAGAGTGGTGACAAGATGGTCGTATGATGTGGGAAGCAATGCTAGAAGTAACATTGCTTTATCTTATTCCCTGATCGTCTCTCTGAACCTTACCAACTCGTTACACACCTTTATAAATGTATTCGTGTGCTCCGGGAGATCTAACAATTCCTTCAATTTCAACATAAAAAGTTATTTATTCATAAACAACTTATTTATTAGTGATTTCGAAATGTATAGGTCTTCTAGTCTCTTCCTCATCTCCAAGAGAGATTCCTCATCGAGAACGTTGTACATGACTTCGTCCGATAAACATAGACGGATAGTGCTCATAGCCTTCTCCTTGAGATCACTCCAATCATCCGATATCTTTTTCAATTTCATCTCCAACAACGCCTTATTCAGCCCTTATGAGAATAAAATATCATCTACCTTCCACTACCACAAATCAAAATTATTCTTCCCATCAAAATTCTGAAAAGGTGAGCTTAACAGTACTAGAGGGGAGGGTGAATAGGACTATGCCAAATAAAAATTAAAGAGCATAAATAATAAACAAATCTGAGATCTCAATCGCACTAGTATTGAAAAATTGATTCAAACTAGTTCGTAGGACAACCTACACCCAAAACAAAGTTTAGTTATGACAACCTTATTTTACGAATGTTTGTAAGAATTAAGATCTCAAACCAAGCAAGACAAAGTAAACCTATCTATTACAAACATTCATCACTTTTGTATAAAATAAATTACAAAAATTCTCCACAAATATAAAAAGAAAACATTCACCACAAAACACCAAGAATTATAGTAGTTCAGTGTGTACAACAACTGTTCTCAAATAGCCACACCTACTCCACTCCCAAGATTACTAACCTCGTAATCTGGGCTTTCACTATGAATAAGGTTTTCACAGGGTCACCTTAAAACCTGATATAGTTATGATTTTAACGAGTTATCATAAACAAAGAAACCCCTCTCTGAGATTTTCAGGTTATCTCAGATAAAACTTCTAATGAGATTTTTTGGTTATCTTATAAAAAATCAAATACAAAAAGTAAAATGATACTTATCTTCACCGAAGAAGATGCTGTAGCGATAAATCGCTTTTCTTCAATGACGAATGTTCGATGTTCAGTCCAATAAAAAAGGTTTAGGGTTCTAGTTGGTTTTAATTAGATTTAAACCTAAAGGCTACTTACATCGATTCCCTCAAATCTCAATAAGAGTAAACACTCTTTTTAAAATCAAAATGACAGAGTTTTGAGATAAAAAAATTAATAAAAAAGCTATAAAATAAATTTATAAATACCGTTTGATAGTTTGACAGTAAATGAAGCTTCTCTCTTTCTTGAATAAGGGTTTTGATAGGCTTCAATTGTATTTTCGGATTGAGAAAAAACCTTTATTTATAGTCAGAAATTTTGTTCCTTCGACTGGTCAAAGTATCGGATTCAGTTCCAACAAATTTTCAAATTCGAACGGGATAAAATTTAACAGATCTTCGACTAGTTGAAGAGCCTGTTTGACTGGTCGAAGGTGACCCTCGATTGGTCGAACAATCTCTACTGATTGAGCAAGCAGAATCTAACTTGATTTTAGTAGCTGGACTTCAAGTCGAGGAACCTTCGACTCATCGAAGGGGGTCCTTCAATTGGTCGAGGACTCTACTCGACTGGTCGAAGACGCAACAGAATTTCTATTAACTTCGGCTATTTCTTGTACTAATCGAGAAATTTCTTAAACTGGTCAAGGCAGAGTTAGACTAGTCGAAACTCAGTCATTATAAGTATAAAAACTCAATTTAAATATGTTTTGAAAACCCCTAAACCTAAGGTCTTTCTAGGGTTTAAAATACCTATATAGACTGAACTTCATAGGATTAGAAACTTGAAGTTTTCAAATGAGTTTGAACTTCTACTAGTTAATTCATCAGTAAGAGTTGAACTTGTCGATGAAGCTTAATCTTCTTGTAGCATTTTTAGTAGAACTTGAACTTATACTTGAAGGTGAACTTTCCATCTTGATCCATGTGACTTGAACTTATACTTGAAGGTGAACTTTCCATCTTAATCTATGTGACTTAAACTTACACTTGACTTCAACTTGAACATAAGCTTATCTTTAACTTAAAGAACACTATGCTAAGTTGTTTTAATAAGACAAAATTTGACAAACCAGGTGTAAGATGTGCTTTAAACATAATAGCACTTACAAATTCTATATATCAAATTTTGACCTTGACATCTTTACTGAATTCTTGAATGTCTTAAATTCAACGCTCTGATACCACTTTGTTCGGATTCAGACCCCCCAACAAACTCAGATCAACCCAAGGTATTAGAAATTTAAACTAACACCATCGTCAATTTGCACACTTTACAGAAGCGCGTACAACAAAAAAAGAACAACTAAATACAGCAGAATAACTAATAAAATAATCACACACAGAACACAATGATATTTTTATATGAAAACCCCTGTGGGAAAAAATCACGACACAAAGCAACAAAGATCCATTATAATCAAAACCTTAAAGTTTACAGACTCACCTTCTTTGATTATAGATGTACTCAATCTTCCCTCACTATGCGCAACCCCTAGAGAAATCCTTCCCGAGCCCTTACAAGTATTGAAAACCCCTCTCACCTCATAAAAACCCTCCTCCTTAGAGAGAACACCTGTAATTATGATAATACCCAAGCCTTAATCGCACTTAGAACTTGTTAGACCCGTACCATTTTGTAGGCTTCCGCGGTCCTCCCGGTCGAATTCCAGCGATCCGTGATCTGTTATCATCGTTTGCGCGCGATCTTGAGACGTGTCTCGTATATCAGAGTCGGCTCGACCCGAAACTTGTACCCTAGCGATCGCGCTATCACCACAGTTCCAACGCCGCGCCGAGGCGATACCCGGGCCAGGAGATGTGGGCCCACGTTCAGTTTGAGGAAAAATGCTGTGCATTACAAATCCTAGGAGAATGTCACATCAATCACTTCACTTGTCAAAGTATACCCATTACTTTATCCCATCTCTAAGTACCAAAGCAACCCTTAAAAGTCAATTCTATCTCTTACCCAAGTACACCCATCCATCCCTCTCTCTCATCACTCCTCTCCCATCATCTCTCTCTCTCTCTCTCTCTCTCTCTCTCTCTCTCTCTCTCTCTCATTTTTCCTCCCAAGCAACCCACATCCAACCTCCTCATGAGAGAGCTATTGTGGCCCACCTTTCTACCTCCGATCTCCACCATTCAAAGTTCATCTTAACCGTCGAAATCGTTTCCTTGGAGCTCTGAAGACTATAAGTGGAAGAAGGAAGAGAAAATCAAAGGTAGGTGTTCATCATCTAGGTTTTTGGAATTAGGGCCCACTTGTAGTGGGACCCACTTGATGTATGCATTGTATTGAGTATAGGGAGGGCCCATAGCGGCGGGGTCCCTCCCATCTCCATCACACGTCCCTCTCTATCTCTCTCTCTTTCCCTGATTAATGGCCCCACCTTACTGACCTCCCTGTTGTCCGTTTGGACAGGCATGGATGAAGGGAAATATAAATATCAGTTTGATCCAACCAATGGTGGACCATCACGTGAGACCCACCTTGATGTCGTGTCCATACAGGCCGTCGTCCGCTGGACATCCAGCGTGCCTGGACAGGTGAATGAAAACACAAATATTAGCTCAACTTTGAGCATGTGGGACCCACTGCCTGGAAGCCGAGTGGCTGGTGTACCTCAACCAGGTATATAGCTGCAGTAATGACAGCAACGTACGTGGGCCCATGTGATGTTTATCCTCACCATCCTTTTTGGACAGGTGGAACGCCACCATGATGTAAGTGTTTTATCTACTCGGTCCATCCATGCCTGCCCTGGTGGCACGTGGCTCCACACATGGGACCCACATAATGTATGTGTTTCATTCACATGTCTAGTCCCTAGACATGGACGGTGGCCCACCTTGATGTTTTGTTATCCACGCTGTCCACTGATGGGCCCCACGTGGGACCCACCTGTCTGGATGGATTGGCTGGTGTGGTGTACGTTTACACCAGCTATATAGTTGTGGCGCTGACATCAACAGGTTGTGTGGGTTTGATCCACACCATCCATTTGCATGGACCCCACGTGTTGTGTGGATCTGATCCACACCGCCCATTTATATACCCCCCACCAGCACCTGCAACAATAGCTGTTGTATGACATTAATGAGTTCTGTGTGGCCCACCTTGATTCCATATGTTGCATCTACACCGTCCAATCCATGGATGATGGATGCGGTTGGTTAGAGTACCTCACGTCCACTATATAGCTATTGACTAGCATCAGCAAGTGTTGTGCCACCATGATGTATGTGTTTCATCGTACCGTCCATCCGTGGCCCACCCCACACGTGTGGGTGAACCCATGTTGATGTATTTATTTTATCTGCACCGTCTAGATCTTCTAGACGGTGGCAACCCACGTTGTATGTGTGTATACACTGTCCAGGGGCAGGGACCGGACGTTTTTTAAAAAAATAAAATAAAATATAATATAATATAATATTGTATATATGAATATGCACGTGAGTGATGGCCCCATGTGGGACCCACCTAGATGTATTTGTTATATCCAAACCGTCCGTCCACATGGACAGTGGGTCCCACGCTGCACGACATCAGCAAGTTCTGTGGGTCCCATTTGATGTATGTGTTCTTCACATCGTCCATCTATTTTGCCGGGACCCACCATAACGTATGTTTCATCCACACCGTCCACGGGGTCTGGATGGTGCTGGACGATGTTCAGACCGTGCTGATTATTATGTCCAATGTTTGGACAGTGCTGATCATCATTATTAGGCCATGTGCTCCACGCAATGATAGTGTACAGTGGTACACATGTTACACCTACAACTATTAAAATGATTTTTGGAGTAGTCCAGGCCCATTGGTGCAGCCCATCCATGAGGCCCATCGTGATATATTTTGGCCCATGTGCGGGGCCCACCTGTTTGTACTTTTGGCCTATGTAATGGGGCTCATCTGTTTATGTTTGAAGCCCATATGATAAGGCTCATCATGATGTATATTTGAGGCCCATATGATGGACCCACCTACTTGAATCTGAGGCCCATGGGTAACACCCATTGTGATGTATTCGAGGCCTATGGCCAAGGCCCATTGTGATGTATTCATGGCCTATGGACAAGGCCCATTGTGATATGTATTAGGCCCATGATGCGTGGCCCTTTTGATATATATGAGGCCCGGATACGTGGCCCATTTGATACAGATGAGACCCACGTGTAGGGCCCACATGCTATGTATATTTGAGGCCCAAGAGCAGGGCCCACCTGTTGTGTATATAGGCCCACGTGTAGGGTCCACTTGACGTATATGAGGCCCACTAGTGCGGCCCATGTGATATGGCCGACTCGATATATATGAGGTCCATTGCGATGTGTGATTACTCTACAATGTATGTAATGATGATTATGGTGGGCCATGACTTGGGAGCAATGATGCTTTAATGTCCACATTGATGGGTGATGGTGGTTAAATGTCCACATCGTGACCTTCTCTTAGGCCCTTTGCGAGGCCGATTCTATTTGTCGAGGCCAATTTCGATTGTCGACTCCGAATGTCGATCCCAATTGTCGATTCCAATTATAGAGGCCGAGTCTGATTGACGAGGCCGATTCTATTTGTCGAGGTTAATTTTGATTGTCGATCCCGATTATCGATTCCAATTGTCGAGGCCGAGTCTGACTGACGAGGCCGATTCCGTTTGTCGAGGCCGATTCTATTTGTCGAGACCGATTTCAATTGTCAATTCCGAATGTCGATCCCGATTGTCGATTCCGATTGTCGAGGCCTAGTCTGATTAACGAAGCCGATTCTATTTGTCGAGGCCGATTGTTAACGCCGATTTCAATTGTCGATCCTGATTATCGATTCTTATTGTAGAGGCCGAGTCCGATTGACGAGGCCTATTCCGTTTGTCAAGGCTTATTCCGTTTATCGAGGCTGATTATTAAGGCTGATTCTGATTATCGAGGCCGAGTCTGATTGACGAGGCCGATTCTGTTTGTCGAGGCCGATTTCGATTAACGAGGCCAAGTCCGATTAACAAGGTCGATTCTGTTTGTCGAGGCTGATTTCAATTGTCGATTCTAATTATTGATCCCGATTGTCAAGGCCGAGTCCGATTGACGAGGCCGATTCCATTTGTCGAGGTCAATTGTCGAGGCTAATTTTGATTGTCGATTCCGATTATCGAGGCTGATTCCGATTGTCGAGGCCAATTGTCGAAGCTGATTTCGATTGCTAAGGCCGATTGTCGAAACCCATATGATGTATATACGGCCTGTAGATAAGGCCCATTGCGATGTGTATTTGTCTTGTGTTTGAGGCCCAATGTGATGTATATGCTACTCATATTTGAAGCCCATTGTGATGTGTATTCAGCTCGTGTTTAAGGCCTAATTTGGTGAATATGAGGTCTATGTGATGAGGCTCATTATGATGCATTTAAGGGCCAGGCGATGAAGCTTATTATGATGTATATTAGGCCCATGTGAGAGGCACATCGTGATATATATTAAACTCTTGAGTAAGGCCCATGGTGTTGTATATTAAGCCATTATACGAGGTCATGGGTCCACTATATGTTAGGCTCTATGTGGGTCATTCTTTGGGGGTAATGTTGGTTAAATGTACACATTGTCGAGGCCAATTGTTGATGCCGGTTATTAATACCGATTATGAGTATGTGACAGCATAACATCATTATACATGCCCATATGCATCATCTGCATATTTGTTATGAGATGCGGTTGACCATTGCATATGTCATTGGGTAGGTTGTTATGAGACTCCCTGATAGGCGGAGGTTATCTCACATGAGCACATGATATGCGCAGGATTGATGCATGACTAGATTGTATGACTCATACATCTTGCATTATGTGTTGTGACTACTGTACGCCCTAGCGACATCAAGGCCGTAGCAACGGGCTGTCATAGATGGCCCTGGGTGAAAATCCCTAAATCTCCTGGCCAGGAGACGCCCCAACGTCGAGACCGAGTGAATATATGAGCACATGAGGGTCGTATACTAGTAGGCCGCGTCTCCCACTGTGTCGTGGTTGGTTGGGAGGGGGTGTGGCCTTACCCGCCCGAGGGTAGGGGACATAGGTAGGCTGAGTTTGACCAGCTCGTAATTTGGTCTGCTATCGACGTGTCGGGTAGATATTGGCTGACTACTAGCCAGGCGGATAGTGAAGTCTCTTCCACTTGCATGGTTACGTGTCCAGTGGGCGGCGATTGCATGTAGAGTATACTAAACTCCGGTGATGATCTCAAAAAGAAATCGTACTAATAAATGGACCTATCGAGTAGGAGTTGCATATTCATTCATTCATTCACTATCCATTCGGGTTGGTGGTGTGCAACTAATTGTTGTGTACCTTCATAATGGAAAGGATTTCGGTTGGGCGCGCGACTAACCTGAGATCAGGAGTCTACTACATTGAGTCTGGCTATCCAAATTTAGGTATGGGACTGGTTTGGATAGAAGTCCCTTGTGATGGACCCCATAGCCTGTGATACTACGTACTATCATCCCGACTTCACTCCAGCTTGGTCATTTCATTCACACCGCATATTGCATTATATCATCAGCTTCTGATATTTGGCTTACTATCCCCGTATGACATAGCAAATCTATATTGCTTCATCAGTATATGATATTATTTTTATTATATTTTTGCATCGCATAGCCTGGATAAGGCTGATGGTATTTATGGGCCTATCATCATGTTTTCGCATTACTCTGATATCGTATGATTTATGATCTTTCTAGTATTTCTGAAATTGTATGATTTATGGGCTTATCAGTATTTCTGCTTACTCTGATTACCCTGATATCGCTTACTTGGCATTTACCTTATGCACACACTTTCACCACCCACTAAGCTTTCTATAAGCTTATGCACGATAGATGCGTGCAGGTGGTGTTAGGTTGCAGCAACGTTGAGCTTGGAGCATGCAGCGGACCTCTGGAGCTTTGATTTTGTCATATGTATTTTCCTTTCAGCACTGTATTCAAATGTTTATATTAGTGGATATGTGATGATGATGTTGTCTTTGTAATTTGGGTAAACTTGTGGTTATGCTTATTACGAGTTAAATGTACATTAAAAAATCCTCTTTGTAGGAACCCAAGATCGGAACCTGACGTATGGATATTGAGAACTGAGAATGGGGTACTACGGAGGCTGTTGGCACCAAATTCGGTGATCGTAAATTTTATGAGCCCGGTTTCCGAATTTGGAGCGTGACAGAACTTAAATAACCCGATTTCTACAAATTTGCGAAATATATCCAGTTAGACTAAACATACCCTTTGGTTGGACTGAATCAAACCAGCCAGAATTTTAGTCGAACTAAAATCGGCCAAAACATCACAGCGAACAACATGAGAATTCTCCAATTGTCGGTCAAACTGAAAATGGTTTCGGTGAAGCTGAACCTGAACTTCTCTATACAATAGATTTGGCAAAATCAAGGCATTCAACACAACAAATCATCCATTCATACCCATTTTTTGCATGGTGGCTCGTGACATGTATTTTGGAATTAATGGACATTTCAGATCAATGCCAGATAACCTAGGCTACTAGGAACAGTAATCCCACATTGCATTTGTTAGATGGGCTCATCGTGCAAGCCACTCCTGATCTCAAAGAGGGGGAAGCAGGCTATTCGTGCACCAAAAAAGAGCAAGGAGTAGTTAAAATCCAACTCATCTATTAACAACAGGACTAAAATCCAAGCTGCCCATTTATAAGCACACATATTTTCAAATTTTGTAGAGTCAAAGCATTTTTTGTTATGTATTGTAATGGAGTTTTTAGCCCCATATCAAATAGGAGAAGGGAAGAGAAACCTTTTATATTAGATCCCTTTTATTGTTGTTTGTATTAGAAAATAAAACATGCTAAGAGATCAACCATACATGCGCGCCCTTATAGGGTTGTAGTGGTGGTGTGTCTTTTGAGTCCGGAAATTTTAATTTTTTTCTGCATAGATGATATCATGCGCATGAACGCATGGGCAGAGAGCTACCATGCACTGACACAATAATATATTAATTGTCATACACTAACATGGCATTAAATCCTTGTGACTAATTTTTGTTTCCAATCTCTTTAAACGGCCTTCTCATTTTCTCATTTCACACATAGAAAAATTATCTTCTTCTCATTTGATCTCTCTAGTTCTGGTTACTCTCTAGATTGTTTATCTATATATCCTAAGCAAATTAGAAAGAGTATGTTTGAATTCATGTGGCTGACATCATGTGTGCACCTGATCCAAATAATCCATCATTGAGGAGGGTTGTTGTATCCCAAGGATGGAGTGACATTTACCTAATGCACCAAAGATCTACCTTGTAAGGGAAAATATATCTTTAAGATAGAGATCGTAGCATACCTCAACTCTCTAAATAATTCTTTTATTATTTCTTGTATATGATATTTTTGTCTTCTGTTATATCTCTTCATTATAACCAACAACGTGCACATAAAAAATAAAAAAAAAAACCTCTTTTATACACGTAGTATGTGTCAAAATGGCATACATGTGTGCACCTAGCATGTGTTAAAATGGCATGCATGCATGTGTGCGGCTAATCCATCCCTGGGAAAGTTAACAATGTAAATGCCCTTTTTTTACCTAAACCCAACCCAAAACAAAAGCCCAAAAGCCCAAATGGTACCTAAACGCAATCAAATCTGGATCCGAGTTCAAGTCCTTAAAAATGAGACCCGGACTCACAAGGGACATGAACCTAGCTAGCAAGATCTGAACCCGTTCTACTCGAATACCAAATTCTAGTTAGTGGCCCAAACTCAAAATTTTGAGAGCCAGGCAGGAGACAGCACTTGACCAGATTTTAACCATCCAACAAATGGACATTTCCTCATTTAATGGGAATTGTTCATTTGTACGAGTAGACTTGATGATTCAATGACATGGACCATCCTAGCCATCTTAGCCTTTTGTATGAGCTGGATGTGGACCCTTGTTTTGTTTGTTTTCCAAGGCTCTGAAATTGCAACTATTTGACAGATTGGATCCAATTGGCACAATGTCAATCCATCTCCGCATCGTATTTTAATGCTGAAGTGTCATTGGTGGGTGGACCATGTCGTGAACTTTTTCTACACCAATGAATGTCCATTCAATCCAAATGAGAACACTAACCAACAGCAATAACGCTGATGTGTCACCCATAGGACCAACCTTTTCAGGCACTTTTTTTCCACCCTTGATGGGGCATCTCAGCTAACTTACCTACTTCATGGACCATCAACCAAGAGGTGGTATCAAATAGAGGCAAACTCTAAATACTAGATATGACTTGAAAATTAAAAGAGTTACGTAGCTAGATGGGACCTTTTTAGATTGGAGTGTACCGAAAGAAATTTTGGGATAGATTTTATATTCTTTCGGGATAGATTTTATAAGGTTCCCTTAAAAATTGGACATGTGGCCTACAATCCATGCGAACCATGGTTAAAAAACTAGGCTGCTCTAACCAACTCGTTAGCCCTAAGTCAAGTTGAGACTCTCCCAAGTCAGGATGACTCATTGAGCCGGATTGGGTGCTACTGAGCCCAAGTCAACTTAAACAAGTTATGTCACAGGTCATATCAAACTTGTCCAAGTCTTAAAACTATGGTAGGGATTGATCCTGGATAATGCATTTTGGAGTCTCACCCAAGTCAGGACCCACGTCGGGAATGACTGAATTGAATTGGGTGCTACTGAGTCCAAGACAACTTAGACTATTCATGTCACAAGTCACATCAGACTTGAAGTCTTTAAACATGGTAGGGACAGTTCCTACCGGATAAATTTTAGAGTCGGGACTCACCTGAGTCATGGATGACTGTCTCCAGTCAGGTGCTACTGAGTCTAAGTCAACTTAAATGAGTCATGTCACCAGTCATATCAGACTTGTCTAAGTCTTTAAACCATGGAAGGGATTGGTCCTACCTATTATATTTTCGAGTTGAGACTCACCAACTCACCTGAGTCAGGGATGATTCCCAGTCTGAATCAGATTTGCTGTTATTGAGTCCAAGTCAACTTAGATGAGTCATGTCACAAGTCACATCAAACTTGTCCAAGTTGATCTTTAAACCATGGTAGGAAATGATCCTACCCATTTACATTTTCGAGTTGGGACTCACCCAGGTTAGGGATGACGACTCCATGTCCCAAATTAGATTTGGTGCTACTCAGTACAGGTCAACTTAGACAAGTCGTGTCATATCAGACAACTCCAGACTCACACGAGTTAGGGATGACTCCTGGTCTCGAGTCGGAGTTGGTCCTGTTGAGTCCAGGTCAACTTAGATGAGTCATGTCACAAATCATATTAGACTTGTCCAAGTCTTTAAACCCTAGTAGGGATTGATCCAAACCTTATACATTTTCGAGTCGGGACTTACCCGGTGTTGAATTGTGCGCTACTGAGTCAAAACCGACTCATGCAAGTTGTGTAACAAGTCATATCAGACTTATTGAAGCCTTAAAAGGCTGGTAGGAGACAGATTCTACCTAATACATTTTATTTATTTTTAATTGCTGGTTAGAATTCTAGCTTTTTCAAAGTGGTAACTTATTAGGAGAATTTTGAGACATGGTCCTTTGCAATGGACCATAAAAAATAGCATCTCTAGATCACTTAACCATGGGTCCCACTAATGCAAATTGAGTGAATGATGTTGCGATATCCACGGTCGAAGATGCTGCATTCATCCGACGAAGCACGTATGATTGCCCAAAAACACAATCGCAGTTTTAGCCATGGTTAAATGACTCAGCGGCTTGGATGGACTGGTTTGGTCTTGAGTTGCGTTGGAGAGTGAGTCGGGAGTGGATCAGCCTGACTTGCCCAAGTTTTGGGTGACTTAAGAGTATAAACTAGCTTGAGTCTGATTCGTGTTGGACGAGTTGCATGAGACTCACTCCAAGTGCTAAACGCATGGTTCTAGCCAGGAGCGGTTTAGGTGAGACCTTGGCCTCACCCAAGATAGTGCGCCCTTACCATGGGGCCTACCTTAATGTATGTATTATGTATCCAAGTTGTCCATCCATTTTTCATGTCATTTTAGGGCATTATCCCAAAATTGAAGTAGATCTAATAATCGAGTGGGCCATACCAAAGGAAACAATGGTAATTGAATGTCCTACCATTATAACTTCTTAGGGTGCACCTTAATGCTTCCATGCTGTTTATTTTCCTCGGGGTGGGGGGTTGTAGTACCCTAAAATGATATGGAAAAATGGATGGATGGGGTGAGCCCCACGGTAAGGATCACACCATCTTGGTTTACGCGGGGTCTCATCTAATTTGCTCCCATTCTAGCCACCCTCTTGTGGGCCCTTGAGGTCACTAGTCTGACGGATGATATTGTACAATCCGGGCAATTATATTTATAGACCCTATTATTGGTAGGGCCCATAAGATAGTTTGTTGCTAAGTAATGAAAGGATTTCTACCGAGCAATGCCCCACTAGGAAAGATTTAAGGTTATCTCCTCCACCCACTTGGCCACCTGTATTGTAAATATGATTGTTCATCCATTAGGCCCATCATGTGTCACGCCTTGCAATGCGGATATAGTGTGCACTCACAGACTCGAGTTATGGTCCATGACTCATATACTAATTGTGCTTAAACTAGTGAGTCATACCGTTAATCAGAAGCACAAAATTATATGTACTCCAAGTTTCCTTTAAAATCCATCATTCACACACAAACATCTCTAATGTCCACAAATAACCCAACTCATATATAAAATTTCATTCATTAATTTGAATAGGTCCACCCACTTGAGACATTAATAATAATTATTGTTCATAACCACTACATAGTTCATATCCAGCTAAGAAATTTAAGAACATCCACAATACCAAATTCTAAGTAAACAAATGATTTGAATAGAAACTAAGATCTTAAGTAGTTCACTTCCTTTATAAAAAAAAAAAAAAAAAACAATCTAATCATTCTAATGCAGCGACTTCATCTTCAGTTAAGTAGGGCCACATATCTTGTGGATCATTCATTGGCTCAGCGTCGTTCTCCCTTGCCTGTGCCAAAGGTTCATCCATGATCACATCTATATGGTTATTCATCAACAAGCATAAGCTAGCCAGGCCTAGTGAGAGAACCCTGGATAGTTCGTGCATGCTAAAATTAAAATACTAAGACACAGCAAAATACAAGATAACCAACAAAGTGCAAAAATACTTGAATATGTATGAATGCAAGGATGTTGTGCAATGCAATCATGAATGATGCACGTGATGCATCAAGTAGGAAAACCATACACTTGCTTGGGTTGAAAAACCATTAACCCGCATATGGGCTTGGCAGGCTTCTAACATACTGGGTAGGCATGGGCAAGGCCCACATTTGCCCCTTGGGCAAACTTCTATTTGTCGTAGGCATAAAGGGATGGTCCCTTAAGAACTCAACACAAAGGGTGCATGCAATTCATCTAAAGCGAGCTTTTAGGAATCAGCATGAAGTTTGTTATGCAAATGATAAATGCTCAATCATCAATGCACCAACATATATATTCTTGTCAACATCTCATCATGTTAAAGGCAATACTTATTTCATGAATTCAGTGATATAATGACTCGGTACAAGGCAGTTCTCAATAGTAACAATTCAAATCAATGTTCGTTAATCAATAAATCAACGTAGATCAACAATAATATATCAAACATATCAATCACATCAAATCTATCTTAATTCTAACGGTGAGAACATGTTGGGATCACTCACCTGTATTTTGGTGACGATGATTCCGAGATGTTACCTGATTCGATCAACTTATGATTTTTCCTAATTACATTGTATAATCAAATCATACTTTCATTTAAGTTCACATGGGCGAACCACCTTTGACTAATCAAGTTCTATTTTGAGGTCCATGTGAAGGATTACATATATATAAATTAGATTCCTTTATATCTCACCCTTAACATAAGATTTGTTATTATTATTTATCAATGTGGGCCCACTTGATTAAATCAAAGTAGCTTAAGTATTTCAGCATCATTAGAATGATTTAAGGTTGTTTAATATATCATAAGTTTATACTTCCATAAATTAAAAATATCAATATTCGAGTCTGTAAAATAAATAGAATAGTACAATAGTCTACCAATCGAATCAACTCGCATCAATGACCTGTTGATTGATTGAGGTTCAATAAAAAATCCTTCAATCGAATCGAAAATTTTCTTAATTTCAACCTTTGGTCTCTGGATATTTTTTTCCTCCTTCAATAAAATCGACACCAATCATTGATCGATTGAAATTTGTTAGTTTTAACTCGATTTTGACGTTCCAACTTAGAATATTTGGATTTCCCTTATTCTTTATATACTATGGATTGATCACTCATATTGATTAAATCCAAACCATCCATTGGCTTCCACAACATCAATTTAGACAGTAGCTAATGGATCAATTAGATCTGGACTATCCATGATCCATCTCCTTATAACATATTTTAACAATAACCTTCTTGTGATCAGCGTGGACCACCAAATGATCACATCCATCTAATATTCTAGATGTCATTGTACATATATTCCAGAATAATGTGGATGGTATAGATCAGATCTAATGCGTTTGATGATTCATTATAGAACCAAATATACAAATTAACATCTAAGATTAAATCCAATCGTTGTGGCCCATTTGATGGTCAGATTGAATTGACAATTGGGGCCCTAGTATGTTTTGGCTTCAGGGATCATATGATATGTGTAAATCAGATCTAATACATCAAGATGACCCCACACTAATCTCTACTATAAATAGATTTCACATGAGATTTCAATCTTTTTATTGTATATATTAATAGATTATTGTGATGAATGTGTGGCCAATATGCTCCGTTCATTAAATAGATCCAATGGAATTCAAAAAAAAAACAAAAAACAAAAAAAAAAAAAAAAAAAAGAAAAGTCCATATGACCTATCGATTAGAGCTTCTCCAAAGTCTCTCTGCTTCTCTCAGTGCCATAGATAGATAGGCTTTCTTATAGATAAATTAGAATTCTCTCCCTCTCACGTCTCCTTCATTACCAAGGAGAACCCATTACAATAGACAGAGATTTGAGGCAGATATAAAGACAAGGGAATCGGTTCTCCCTCTCAAACTTGAATTCGAAATTTCTTTTTTTCTTTTTTTTAATTTTAAAATTCTAGGGCCGGCCCAAAAACCACACAATTCTCATTAATTGCGAATGTTGGCCTTTTTCACTTGTGGCCCATAGGATCATCAATGAAAAGGTCTGATCACCTGGCGTGGGCCTCACTCAGCACGGTGGTCCTGCAAGCTACCATTTGAGGTGCTCCTCCCTTCACAGGGTAATCGTAAGTGTGCGTTTGTTACCATTCATTAGATAATGACGACTCATTATCCACCGTACATGCACCAGAAATATGCATTAATCAAACCATACCAGTCACGGGCCCCCATCATGGATGGAAAATGGTTAGCGACTTAAATCAGCAACTGAAAATACATCTGCCTGACTATTTTAACCTGTAATTAGTGGCCATCAAAATGGGCAGTAAACACTGAATGACCAGTGATCGGAATCTCAGAGAAAATCGTGTGGTTAAGAACATCAGATCGGTGTAATTTCCACACTGCTGTCCATCTACAAAGGACCCTATGATTTGGATGGTCTGGATTGACAAGCATGCATGCCACGTGTATTGCACTAAGCTTTGTTTAATAAATGGTGGCAAATCCTCACCCTAATCAAGCTTAGCAAGTTGGTCGTCAATCCCATTGAAAAAGGCCCACTGAATTCATGAAACTTTAATTAACACCTAATCAATTCGGACAGATCAAATCCATCCATTGAATGAAAATATAATCAACGGTTGGAAAAGTGTCCGTACTCCTTAGACCAGCTAGACATGTGATCAGCGGCAGCTGGGCTGAGAGGAATGTTCCCTCTTGATTATTAAAGAGTAATTCAAGTTTTCCATAATACAAAGGGACACCCCATGTGTGCTCAGGTGGCCCACCATATCTGCCTCCTAAATGTTTAAGATTTGTTTGATACATTGGTGGAGTATAACTATCCATACACATGCACATATCCACCGGACACGTGGCACATGCGTACATCAATCTAAACCTTCCAATGAATTGGCACCTTTGCCAGATCGTCCTGATCCGAAAATTCTGCAGAACCGATGATCATTGCTGTCCGATTGGTGGATGGTTGGAATTGCATAATGGGTCAGGTTGACCTGACCGGCTTAAACAATGGGCTAGGGCTGAATTTATCAGGTTTAAGTATGTGTTTGGTCTTACTCAACCCAACCTACCCAACTAATTCAGGTTGCATGGGGTTAGATTGGGTTCATTTGGTTCAAACTAGTACATATAACTAAGCAAACTAACACATAAAATAAAACATGACAGGCAAATAATTATTGAAGTTACACATGTAACTATTGAAGTAATAATAACAAAATAAAACTTACAATCTTAGCCTTTAATTTTAAAATTAAATGAGAGCCATTGAAAATTTCCTCCATTATGCTAAATTCATCTACAGATAACAATGTCACAATCTTTCATTGAGTATAATTTCTTATGGCTCAAGAGTATGGACAGTTCCAATCAATGGACCACTAACATGTGAACCTTAATGGGCAGAATACACCCTACATCTGAGTTACAACTGAGGCAAAATGCACTCTTCTAATAGGGTTGTGCGATTCATGATCAATGATCAATGAAGTGCCCTCAAATGAAGGGTTTGGAACATGGGTGAAAGAATCCAATGACCAGCAAACATGTAAGAGTTCTTCTGTTCCATTCACCAAGTTGTGCACGATGTGCATATGTCATGGACCAAAAATAATGGTATTCCACTAATCATGCAAGTTTGACTTGCATGAAACCAATTTCCTATATATCTAGGCTATGATTTTACATTTATATCATATATACCAATCATAACACAGTTGTGTATTGTATACAAGGTTAGGTTAGGGTTAGGTCAGGTTGCCCAAGGCCTCAACACAAATCCAACCCAACTTGGGTTAGGTTGAGAGTCAGGTCAGAAGATTTTCAACCCAAGCTCAATCCAACGTGACCCAGAGTTTGGATTGGACCAATTGAGTTTGGGTTAGATCCAACCCAAGTTGCACCCTTACCTACAACACATCCCGACTATAGCCAAGACTTTGTATGTCACAAGGATGTTAGCCTTTAAATTTAGGTTAATCTTACCATGAATTTTGGGTTAGACCCAACAGCCCAAAACTATGCCATGAACCACACACTTGTGGTAGGATGTGGACGTGAACGTGGACATGGACGTGGTACGGGTGTGGTATGGTGTGGTGTGGTGCTTGCGTGCTTATATATTTTTTTGCTTTTTGCATTTCCTTTTTTTACAACAGTTGACCAAAAACGGCCACTTTTTGAAATTTTGAACCAACAGTTATCCCCTTTGAAAAAATCCAACAGCCATGTCTGTTGGCAAGGATGCTTTTGTACCCCTTCATGGCAACCGTTAAAGTCTATAAAAGGGACTTCTCCGTTGCAATTTAACAAGAGTGCGAAGTCTTTTCTCTCTCGTTCGTTTTGGTTTTGTATTAAGGTCTTCATACATCGAGTGTGTCGGTGTGACAAGACAACATTCGAGAGTATCATGGAGGTCGATTGCCCGGTATTCCTATTGCACTACAGACAACGTCTAGAGGAGGGCAAATCAACTTCAAGCCAAGTGAATATCGTCACGCCTTGAATCTTATAAGTCTTTTTATTCTTCCTTACTTGAATTTCTAATTTCTTTTTAAATATTCTTTTACATTTTTTTAATCCAAATTTTCACAACTACCTATTTACAGATCCAATCTATGACATGAACCACACACGCGCGCTAAGACACGGACGCAAATGTGGCGCGATGTGTAGTGCATGCGTACGTGCACAAGTATATGTGCCTAAA
The DNA here is from genome assembly GCF_029962835.1 of Magnolia sinica. Taxonomy (NCBI): domain Eukaryota; kingdom Viridiplantae; phylum Streptophyta; class Magnoliopsida; order Magnoliales; family Magnoliaceae; genus Magnolia; species Magnolia sinica. The sequence goes on along the minus strand of NC_080585.1, from coordinate 38,154,664 downwards.
TTTTTGTTGCTTTTTGCAATTCCGTTTTTTACAACGGTTGACCCAAATGGTCACTTTTTAAATTTTCAAACCAACAGTCATCTCTTTTGGAAAAATTCAACAATCATGTTTGTTGGCAAGGGTGCTTCTGCACCCATTCATGGCAACCATTGAAGTCTACAAAATGGACTTCTCCAATTCTAATTTTCATAAGCATTTAGTTTTTCTGCAATCTGAAGTTCTAGAAGAGTACAAAGTGTTTTCTCACTTGTTCGTTTTAGGTTTGTCTTCGGGTTAAATAAATAGTGACAGTTTGGGTCTTCGCACATCAAGTGTATCGGTGTGACAAGACAACATTTAAGAGTATCATAGAAATTGATTGTCCAGCATTCTTGTTGCACTACGGACAGCGTCCAAAGAAGGACAAATCAACTTCAAGCTAAGTGACTTTCATCATGCCTCAAATCCTATGAGTCTTTCTATTCTTCCTTACTCGAACTTCTAAATTTTGTTTTAATTTTCTTTTACATTTTTCAATCTAAATTTTCATAATTATAGATTTACATATCCAAAATTTCAATAATCTTGAAGTCGATCTACTGATTTGTACATCTGTAATAGTGGAAAATATCACAGTAAACCTGGCTACCAAATTATCCAAAATTGAGCCATTTTTTGGATGCCATTTTAAAAGTTGGAAACAGAAACTCATATTTGCTTTAGACACTTTGAAAGTATTATAAGTATTGTCTAATACTTTCCAATATAAAGTCAATAAAAAATCTATGGTAAGGGATGGCCACAATTGTAAAATTATATCATAAATTTCCTTTCTAATGAAATATATGATGGTTATACAACATACGAAAGTGTCAAAGATATCTAGTTTGCATTAGTTAAGAAATACATCTTAGAAGAAGATGGTGGCAAAAAACATGTTATTTTCTCTTTTCTTGACTTTTCTATACTAAATAATAAGCCCGTTTCTGATCAGATAGTTGAGTATCAAAGTTTATTACACTGGATTATATTTGAAGGATTAAAAATGGAGGATGTTTTCTTTAGAGGTCCTCTAATTGAAAATTTTCGTCCCTCTTGAAAAGAATGAAAATATAAGATGAAACACAAGAAAAATGAAATGTCCATGAAAAATATTATTGTACGCATCCATATAAAATAACCTAATCATATACGAGATCAAAAGGAAAATGCTACTGCAACTGCTTCTAATACCAACTTAGTTGAAATGACTCAAGAGAATAAAAAGATCAAAGGATATTTTTCTCATTGTGGAAAGGCATGTCAACTTCTCAATCAATGTCGATACTTGAAAGGGACATGTTTCCATTATGAAAAACTAGTCCATCATGTTGAATAATAAAGGCTAAAAAATAAAAAAGTGAAATCGGTATAAAAAAAAAAAAATAGTATTTTAATCGTGACAAACTAGGCATCATATTAGAGAGTGCGGGCATAAGAAGAATGCTTCTAAAGCTTAGACTAATCTAACTAAACAAGATGGATATGATGAAATAGTCATTGTGATATCAGAAGTAAACCTTATCAATACAATTCATTGGGTACCAGACACTAAGGCTATGTGTTACATATATAAGGATCAAAACATTGTTTGCCTCCTAACAAGCAGTAGGAGTTGAACAAGTATTTATAAAAAATGATTGAACTTCCTTAGTAGTTATAAAATGAAAAATAATCTTAAAACTCACTTTTGAAAAGACCTTTGCACTGAATGATGTTCTGCATGTGCCTGACATTAAAAAGAATCTAGTTTTTGGCTCCCTCCTGAATAAAGTTGATGTCAAATTAGTTTTCAATTTAAAGAAGGTTGTACTGTCCAAGAATGGGACATTTGTTGGGAATGGTTATTATTGTAATAGATGGTTTGTACTGAATATATCCTCTATTGATATTAATAAGATAAATTTCAATTCTACTTACTTGATTGAGCCACTTGATTCATGGCACAACAGGTTAGGACATGTAAATGTAGATGTTTTAAAAAGAATAAGAAAACTCAATTTTATACCTAATTTTTGAAATTAAGAACCAAACCAATATGAAATGTGTGTAGAATCCAAACTCCATAAGAAATCTTTTAAATTAGTTTTAAGAGAATCTGAAATTCTAGAACTGATCCATATCGACTTAGATGATTTTAAGAATCACATATATAAAAATAGAAAAAGATACTAACATAACCTTCATATATAACTTTTCTAGGTATACTAGATTATATATACTAAGAAGTAAAAATGAAGCTTTAGAGTTCTTTCTCAAGTATGAGACAAAAGTTGAAAACTAATTAAATAAGAAAATCAATAAACTTAGAACAGATAGGAAATGTGAATATGAATCCTTACATTTTAAAAAATTCTATGAAAAGAACGGCGTTATACCTGAAACTAACGTCCCCAATAGGATACCTTATAAGATATAGTAAAGCAGAAAAATAGAACTTTGAAAGAAATGATGAACAAAATATTGAACAACTCTAATTTACCCTTAAATATGTGGGGAGAAACCATTTTTCTTCTTGTCACATTCTAAATAGGATATCTTATAAGGTTACAAGTAAGACGCCCTATGAACTATGGAAGAAACATCATATTATCTATAAATTGATGGGATTTTCCTCCTCAGGTCAGAGGAGATGTGGTGCAGTTTGGATGCCACAAACAGTGGAATCACCGCACTGCTCGACCAGTCAAGTGAACAGTGCTCGACCAGTCGAGGACTCTGCTCAACTAGTCAAGCTTACGCAGATTTGAGTCCGGATCTTGTGCGAACTGCGAAAATTGAAGGCGGTTTCGCAAGAGGTGCGAAACTATAAATATGGGTACCTAGGGCCTTTCTAGGCAATGCAAGAAGGTTTTCTAAAGCTTTGCAAGGGTTTGCTAAAGGGTTTAGGGCTATCAAAGGTGTGAGAGAGAGAGAAAGAGAGATAGGAAGCTTGTAGAAGGAGGTTATGCTCGTGGAGGTGATCTAGTATGTAATCAACATCTCAGCGCTTCTATGTCCTCGTAATTAATGAGATCTCTCCGTTTTTCTTTTATTCTCTTATTGTTTATCCACTTCTGCGTGAGTGAAGTAGGTTGTAACGTTCTACTTCATAGTGGATTATTGATCTGGACGAGGTCCCGTGGTTTTTACGTCTTTGAGGGTTTCCACGTAAAAAATCTCTTATGTGGTGTGGTTTATGCTTTGATTTATTTCATTGCTTTATTATCCCATAATTCTGTTTTGTTTTGGGAGGGTAGATCCTAAGGTTTTGTGTAAGGCTCCCAACAAAGTGGTATTAGAGCCAAGTTTATTAAACGGAGTGGGATCGGTTTTGAATTGTGGAAGGTGGCTTTTCAAGGATGATCAGCCTCAATAGTTCTAACTGGATCATATAGAAGGCTAAGATGGAGGACTTGCTTTATTGCATGGACTTATATTCTTCAATTTTAGATATATCAGCAAAATTCAAGGATATGTCTGATGATGATTAGACGAAGATGGACCGGAAGGCGGTAGGGTTTATTAAACAATGGTTTGGACGATTCCGTATTCCACCATGTGTCTACGGATACCTCAGCCGCTAGCCTATGGCTGAAATTATAAGGGTTGTATGAGAGGAAGACAGCTGGTAATAAAATTTTTCTGATAAGGTGACTTGTGAATCTTAAGTTCAAAGATGGTAGTTCTGTATCCGAGCACATGAATGAGGTTAGCAATATAGTGAACCAGCTCTCCATTATGAAGATGGTCCTAGATGGTGAATTACAGTCTTTCTTATTGCTTAGTTCGTTGCCTGACAGTTGGGAGACATTGGTGGTGTCTCTAAGTAACTTCGTACCAGATGGAAAGATATCCATAGAATAAGTTACTAGCTGCCTCTTTAATGAGGAGACAAGGAGGAAGTCTCAAGGGTCTACTCAGCAAGAGGCTCTTGTGACACAGGAACGGGGGTGAGGAAAGAACAGGAAGGGCAGGAAGGCCCGAGATAAATCAAGAGGCAAGTCGAGTAATAGAAAGGATGTTGAATACTGAAATTGTAGCAAGAAGGGCCACTACAAGAATGAATGTCGTCAGAATAAGAACGACAAGAAAGGAAAAGGAAAGGAGAGGGAAGTTGAATTAGATTTCACTACGGTCGTTTCAGATGGCGATGTTGTAGTTATTTCTTCAACAAATCATGATGTATATCTCACGGCTACAAGTCAAGACACCGACTGGGTGATAGACTCAGGAGCCTCGTTTCATGCGACTCCACGTAGGGATTTCTTCACAAGCTATAAGTCAGGTAACTTTGGGACCATGAAGATGGAAAATTCTAGCATATCAAAGATCGTAGGGGTCGGTGATATATATGTGAAGACCGATGTGGGCTACATATTAGTTCTCAAGGATGTGAGGCATATCCTAGACCTTCACCTCAACTTGATGTCGACGGGAAGGTTGGATGATAATGGCTATGAAAGCTGATTTGTTAGTGGGCGCTAGAAGCTCATAAAGGGCTCATTGATCACAGCCAGAGGAAAGAAGTGTTGCACCCTTTATAAGGTAAGTGTCAGTGTGTGCAAGGGTAGGTTGTACGCAGTGAAAGATTCAGCTATTGACATATGGCACAAGCGCCTAGGACACATGAGTGAGAAAGGGCTTCAAGTACTAGCGAGGAAGCGGTTCTTTTCAGACGTGACAGGTATGCCTCTCAAAACCTGTTTTGATTGTTTATTAGGGAAACAGCATAGAGTTTCATTTATTAAATCTACTTCTCATGTTAATAAAGTGCATGCATTAGATTTGATTTATTCTGATGTTTGTGGTCCTATGAGGACAAAAACTTTAGGTGGAGTATTATATTTTGTTACTTTTATAGATGATGCATCTAGGAGGATTTGGGTTTGTGCTTTGAAATCCAAAGACGGGGTCTTTGGTGTGTTTAAATTATTTCATGCTATGATCGAGAGAGAGATAAGTAGATCATTGAAGTGCATCCGCACTGATAATAGTAGTGAATACATCTGTGACTTCCACGAGTATTTTAAGTCCCTGGGTATACAGCATGAACAGACGGTTCCCAAGACCCCCCATCATAATGGTGTAGCTGAGCGAATGAATCGCACCATTGTTGAGAGAATCAAATGCATATTATCCTATGCGAAGTTTTCCAAGACATTCTGAGGAGAAGCAATGCACACAGTAGTATATCTGATAAACAAGTCTCCATCAGCCCCGTTGAATGGAGAAGTACCCAAGAAGGTGTGAACTGGATAGGATCCATCGTACAGTCATCTCAGGGTGTTTGGATGCAGGGCATCTGTTCATGTACCAAAGAACGAGAGGTCCAAGCTCGATATAAAAATCAAGCGTGTGTGTTCTTGGGGTACAGTGATAAAAAGTTTGGTTACAGATTGTGGGATCCGACCGAGAAGAAGCTCGTCAGGAGCAGAGATGTGGTTTTCTTTGAAAATCAGTGTATAGAAGATATTGGTAAGCCAGAGAAGAACTAGCCTAGTTCAGGTGAGCTAGATGACATGGATCTGATTAATCCTCCCATGGTACCTGATAACGGGGGAGTACAGTAAGGTGCAGAGGACGAGGGAGTTCCTTTAGAAGATGGACCAAGGGAGCAGCCCCCACCTGATCCACCTGTTGAGCCACAGGTGAGGAGGTCATCTAGGGACAGACAGTCATCCAAGAGGTACTCGCCGCATAAATACATTATGTTGACTGATGGAGGAGAGCCGGAAGATTATTCTGAGGCCCTAACTGACAAACATAAGGGGGGATGGTTGAAAGCTATGTAAGAGGAGATGGAATCCTTGCATAAGAACCACACCTATGATATGGTGAAACTGCCTAAGGATAAGAAAGCTCTAAGCAACAAGTGGGTGTTCAGAAAGAAGATTGAGCAGAAGAATTTATAGACGAGGTTCAAGGCCAGACTTGTAGTGAAAGGGTTCGATCAGAGGAAAGGTATAGACTTCGAGGATATATTCTCACCAGTGGTGAAGATAACATCCATACAGGTGTTGCTTGGGTTGGCGGCTAGCATGGATCTGGAGATAGAGCAGTTAGATGTTAAAACTGTCTTTCTCCATGGTGACCTGAAAGAAGAAATCTACATGCACCAACCAGAGAGATTCGAAGTCAAGGGCAAAGAGCATATGGTGTGTAAGATGAGGAAGAGCTTGTATGGGCTGAAACAAGCTCCACGGCAATGGTACAAGAAATTTAACTCATTTATGTTGAAGCATGGGTATAACAGAATGGAGTTGGACCACTATGTGTTCACACGCAAGTTCTCAGATAGTGATTCTTAGTTCTACTATTATACGTTGATAACATGCTCATCATGGGAAAAGACATCAAGAAGATCGACAGACTGAAATAAGAGTTGGGCAAGTCATTTATGATAAAAGACTTAGGCCCGGCTAAACAGATCCTATGAATGGAGATAACCCGTGACAGAAACAGCAGGAAGCTTTAACTGTCACAAGAGCAGTATATTGAGAAAGTCCTAGAGCGGTTCAATATGAATGCAGCAAAATCGGTCAGTACTCCACTGGATGGTCACTTCAGATTAAACGACAGACAGTGTCCCAAGATGAAGGCAGAGGTGGATGAGATGTAGAAGATACCCTACGTGTCAACTGGAGGAAGTTTGATGTATGTTATGGTGTGTACACGTCCAGACATAGCATATGTGGTTGGTGTTGTAAGCCGGTATATTGCCAATCCTAGCAAAGAACATTGGGCAGCGGTGAAATGGATACTGCAATATTTAAGAGGCTCATCCAGGTTAAGCCTATGTTATGGTGATGGAAAATCTATGTTAGAGGGCTACATAGATGCAGATATGGTATGTGACGTAGACTCCAAAAAGTCTACATCGGGGTTCATGTTCACATTTGCAGGGGAAGCGGTCTCTTAGCAGAGCAAGCTACAGAAGGTCGTAGCATTGTCGACGACAGAGGTTGAGTACATTACAATCACAGAGGCATGTAAAGAGATGCTTTGGATGAAGAGATTCCTACAGGAACTTAGCCTGAAGCAGGAACAGTATGTAGTCTATTGCGATAGTCAAAGTGCTATACACTTGAGCAAGAATCCAAGTCAGCATTCCAAGTCAAAGCACATAAAGATTCGGTATCATTGGATCAAGGATACTTTGGAACAGAAGGTGTTACAGCTTGAGAAGGTCCACACAGACGATAATGGGTCAAACATGATGACCAAAGCTTTGCTCAAGGGTAAGTTTAAGGTTTATAGAAATCAGGCTGGCTTAAAGAATGTGAATTCCTCCTGAGTCAAAAAGGGAGAGATTTGATGGGGTTTTTCTCCTTAGGTCAGAGGAGATGTGGTGCGGTTCGGATGCCACAAACAGTGGAATCACCGCACTGCTCGACAAGTCGAGAGCACTGCTCGACCAGTTGAGTGAACAGTGCTCAACCAGTCGAGGGTTGGCTCAACCAGTCAAGTGAATAGTGCTCGACCAGTCGAGAACTCTGCTCGACTAATCGAGCTTATGCAGATTTAAGTCCGAATCTTGTGCGAACAGTGAAAATTGGAGGCGGTTCGCAAGATGTGCGAAAGGGGGTTTCCAAATCTATAAATATGGGTCCTTGAGGCCTTTCTAGGCAATGCAAGAAGGTTTTCTAAAGCTTTGCAAGGGTTTGCTAAAGGGTTTAAGGCTATCAAAGGTGTGAAAGAGAGAGAGAGAGAGAGAGAGGAAGCTTGTAGAATGGAGGTTATGCTCGTGGAGGTGATCTACTGTGCAATCAACATCTCAACGCTTCTACGTCCTCGTAATCGATGAGATCTCTCTGTTTTTCTTTTATTCTCTTAGTGTTTATCCACTCCTGCGTGAGTGAAGAAGGTTGTAACGTTCTACTTCATTGTGAATTGTTGATCTGGATGAGGTCCTGTGGTTTTTACCTCTTTGAGGGTTTTCCGTGTAAAAAATCTCTTGCATGGTGTAGTTTATGCTTTGATTTATTTCATTGCTTTATTATTCCATAATTCTAGTTTGTTTTGGGAGGCTAGATCCTAAAGTTTTATGCAAGGCCCCCAACATAAATATCTTAAACTGTGGGGATGCTGAGCAAAGGTAGGGATATCGAAAACTAAGAAAATGAAGTTATGTCTGAAAATAATAGACTCTGCGTTCATAGGCTACGCAGAAAATAGTTTAGCTTACATATTCTTATTTTTGAAATCTAAGGATAACATCCTAGACCCTTACACTATCATTGAGGTAAAATACGTATAATTCTTTAAGAATATTTTTCCAATGAAAGTTCATCTAAAGAAACTAAAGATAATGATGCTTTAGATATTGTCTCAACTAGTAAAACCATAGAAAATGAAAACATAAAAGAAATATATAGAACCAATGAGGAGCATAATGGTTAGAAAATACAGTAACCTAGGAAATGAGTTATATACCATTCTCATTGAGGATTATCCTTTACCTTATACAGAAGCTATCAATTCACCATATGCATCCTTTTAGAAAGTAGATATAAATGATGAGTTAGAATTTATTTTGTCCAATGAAACTTAGGAATTAATAAACATGTCACCTGAGAATAAGTCAATAGGCTGTAAATTGATTTTTAGGAAAAATTTAAAACCAGATGATATCATTGACAAGTTTAAGGCTTGATTAGTGCCTAAGGTTTCATATAAAAAAAAATTTTAATAGACTACTTTACCTTTAGCTAGGATCTCTTAAATGGAGATTTAAAAGAATAAATATACATGGATCAACCTAAGGATTATAAAATTGAAGGTAAAGAAAATAAATTATGTAGGTTGATCAAATCCCTATATAGTTTAAAACAAGCTCATAAACAGTGGCATACAAAATTCAACAATGTTTTAAAATATAGTGGATACAAAATAAATGACGCAGACAGATGCATATATAGTAAATTCACAAGTAATGAATAAGTTATTATTTGTTTGTATATAGATGACATACTCATTTTTTAAACCAGTCTTAAGTTGATTTACTCTACTAAGAAATTCTTATAATCACATTTTGATATGAAAAATCAAGGTGAGGCCAATATGATTCTTGGAATAAAAATAATTCAAAAAGATAATGGTTTTATTCTGACTCAGTCTTATTACATTGAAAATATGTTAAAAGGCTTTAATCACCTTGATAGCATACATATTAACACTCCTTATGACTATTTCATACATGTAAAGAAGAACATAGGTGAAAGTGTATTACAACTTGAATATTCCAGAATCATTGGTAGCATGATATACCTAATAAATTGTACACAAGGTCTAATATGGCATATGCAGTAAATAGATTAAGCAGAGATACTCCTTACCCTAGTCATGATCATCGGAATGCTTTATCTAGAGTCTTAAGGTATTTAAAGGGTACTATTGCATATGGTATACATTATATTGATTTTTCCACTATATTTGAAGGATACAACGATGCTAACTAGATTATAGATTCAAATGAAATAAAATTCATAAGTGGATATGTTTTCATTTTGGGTGGAATTATCTCGTGGAAATTCACCAAAGAGACTTGCATTGCTCGATCCACTATGGAATCTGAGTTCATTACTTTGGAAAAGGTTGAAACAAAAACAAAATGTATTAGAAATCTATTTGTTAATATATCTTTGTTGCTAAAACATGTTTCAGCTATATCTTTACATTGTGATTGTCAAGATGCTATAGTAATAGACAATAGTAAGATCTATAATGGCAAAAGTAGGTATATTCGAATCTAACATAATATAATAAGATATTTACGATATGGTGGAGTAATAGCTATTGATTTTATGAGATCATATGAGAACCTGACAAATCATCTGACTAAAGGACTTAGAAAATAACTATTCCTATATACATCGAAGGGAATGGGGTTGAGTCCAATACCATGAGTTATCGATGTTGGCAACCCAATATATATAAATGGAGATCTCATATGATAGGTTTCAAATGAATAAACAAGAAGACACTAGGAGATGTTAAACACTTCAATTAGTAAGCCCCTTATAAGGTGTAGACAGTATAAGTGGGTAATTAGTAAGGTTGAGTCTTGAACTCTTAATGAATCCATATATTATGTATATTTGTAGTGTATTCAGTTGTTGCATACACTTGATAGAATTCACTTATACGAGTGTGGAAGTGGAGTTGCTTCCTCTGAGAATTTGGACTAATTCTCTAGAGCACTAATAAAATCCAAGTAAAAGTCCATGGCCAAAAAGCACCAAACCACATAACCATTTGTAATGGAACAATTGTGTGAGTGGCATGTGTAGTTGTTTTATATTAATAAGAGTCTAGTTGAAAACTGTTTGTCACCTAACTCCTATGAACTCACCTTGTCTATTCTAAGTATCGATTCAAGTTTGTTAGACATTGATATAATGCACAATTACTTCTGTCTAACCCAAAAATAGTTATTTTGAAACATGTGAGAGATTGTTGTACTTTATGTTTCAAAATAAAATTCATTATTTTGTTTGAAAAATAAATTTCCCTCTAAAAATTTTTAAAAGTAACAAAAGATTTTTTGTCTTGTAGTGGTGTCAGTTTAGTCCCACATCGGATAGAAATGGAGAAAACTTGAAGATTATAAGAGAATGAATTTGGATAGGAGGGGGGCATGTGAATTTGGTTGTTAGGGGGAGACTATACCAACAGTCCCAACCTGTGCCATGAACCACACACGGGCACGCATCGGGCTGAGTTGTGGATGTGGCAATTCCATTTTTTACAACGGTTAATCGGAACAATCACTTTTTTAACTTTCGAACCAACAATTATGTCCATTGGAAAAACCTAATAGCCATGTCTGTTAGTAGGGGTGCTTCTGCACCCATTCATGACAACTGTTGAAGTCTATAAAAAGGACCTCTCCGATTCCCATTTTCATAAGCATTCAGTTTTTCTGCAAAAATACAAAGTGTTTTCTCTATGGTTCATTTTGGTTTTGTCTTCAGATTAGACAAATAGTGACAGTTTGGGTCTTCATACATAGAGTCCATTGGTGTGACAAGACAACATTCAAATGTATCTTACAAGTAGATTGTCTGGTGTCCCTGTTGCATAGAGAACAATGTCAAAAGAGGGCAAATTGTTGGGGGAAAATATGACAAGTCAATAAGTCGACTTATACAATAAACCAATTCTACTGACATGGCCCGGACTCACTAGGCACTGAGCCTGACCAAGGCCCACATGTCTAGATCACCGAAAAGAGAGACATGGCCCGGACCCCCTAAGCGTTGAGTCAGACCGAGGCCTACATGTCCAGAGCCATGAGGCGAGACCTTCAAGGAGGTCGATGCACTTTTGGGACCCTCAAAGGGCCTCACAGAGGCCACTCCATACCGACCCATTTCATAGGTCGGGTATCAATCAAGCATAAACCAACCAGGCCTTGGCCCAACCTCAGTTCGACCTATTTTCTAGGTCGGCCAATAGGACGATCGTTAGCCAATTATAGGTCGATTACGGATCGATCGTACCCTATCTAATAACTGATCAAGGGTCAGCCATTTACCAACATTGACATGGGTCCATATACTAAGAGACTCGGCTAACGTAAGCCATTTGAGAACACCAATGCTCTGAGGTCGATCGATGATCAGCCGAGCTCCATCACTTGGTTCTCATTTGGATGCTCATCATCGTATCTCGCCCTAAGCCGAACCAGGAAGTCGGCTCAATATTAAAGATCTCCTTCCAAGATCCTCGGAAGATAATCCTCGATCCCAAGAATTTAGGGATCGAAGATCTTCGGATCGTTCAAGATAATGATCAATCCCCTTCAGGGAAGATCCCGAAGCCATCGGATTACATCTCCTCTATAAATAGAGACGCCGAAAGGTGAAAGGTATACACACATTCTCACCTCTAACCCCTTATCAAATTATTAGACCCAGAGTCCAGGCTTGACTTTGGCATCGGAGGGTCCCCTGTGCTAGCCAGGGTCTCCTTTGTCCCCTTCCTATGCAGGTTATGAATAGCAAAGGGGTTGAGCCAGAAACTGCATTAACAGTTTGGCACTATCTGTGGGAACTCGACATTATAAGTCGTTTTCGCTCTACCAAGAACACTACAGAACCAGCCATGGCAAGAGGAAAAAAGAAAGTTCAAACCCCTCCTGAGGTGACCCCAATCGCAACCCTGCCAACGACTGGTCATGCCCCAGCATGACATTCACAGAGGAAGATGCATGGGGCATCCATCACCCACATGATGACGCCCTGGTCATCTCTGTCACCATTGCAAACCGTAAGGTCTTCAGGGTCCTTGTGGACACCGGATCATCCGTCGATGTACTGTTCACTTAGGCATTCGACAAGATGAGTATTGAACGGTCCATGTTAGGACCAGTACAAACTCCCTTGATCAGGTTCTCAGGTGGACAAGTCCTCCCAGAGGGAACCATCCAACTCCCCCTCACTGTTGGGGACGCACCGAACCAAGCAACGGTCATGGTCGACTTTTTCATAGCTGACTAATCTTTAATCTACAATGATATCATTGGCCGACCCTCACTATGCCTTCTTCGAGCCATAATTTTAACGTACCATCTCTCTATGAAGTTTCTGACCGAGTAGGGAGTCGAAATCGTCAAAGGGGATCAGCACGACACTCGACGATGTTATGTTACAGCTCTAAAAGCTCCATCTGAGGTAGCGATGATCGAGTCTCTGGACTCTCATGACGAATCTCCCGAACGGGGCCAGCCAGTAGAAGATCTCGTCCATGTAGCACTGAACGAGTCTGACGCCTCTAAAACCATTCAAATTGGCTCGCCCTTGATACCGTCGTTGAAGGATAAGATGATAGCACTGCTGCGGCGATATGCTGATGTCTTTGCATGGTCTCATGAAGACATGCTGGGCATCAACCCTTCAGTCATCACTCATCGCCTCAACATCGACCCGATTTACAAACCGGTCTGACAGAAGCAGCGCGCCCTCGGCCCCAAGAGGTATGTCGTGATCGAGGAAGAGGTCACTAAGCTCCTCAAGGCCAAGTTTGTCGAGGAAGTGTACTATCCCAAGTGGGTAGCCAACATCGTACTAGTCAAAAAAGCCAACGGAAAGTTACGGGTCTATATAAATTATACCGACCTAAATAAAGCCTGCCCGAAGGACAGTTTTCCTCTTCCCAGGATTAACCAGTTAGTCGACAGTACTGCGGGGTATGAGTTACTTAGTTTTATGGATGCTTATTCAAGTTACAACCAAATTGTAATGCACCCATCTGATAAATCAAAAATCACCTTTGTCACCAACAAAGGTCTTTATTGTTACCGAGTGATGTCATTTGGGTTAAAGAACGCAGGAGCGACCTACCAAAGGTTAGTCAATAAAATGTGTGCCCGCCAAATAGGGAGAATGATGGAATATACATCAACGATATGCTCGTCAAGAGCATCAAAGTGATAGATCATATTGCTGATTTTGAGGAGATGTTTCTCGTCCTTCGGTAGTACCAGATGAGACTGAACCCGAGTAAATGCGCATTCGGCATAAGCTCCAGTAAGTTTCTCAGTTTTCTAGTTAGTCAGCGAGTGATCGAGGCAAATCCTGAGAAGATCCAGGCTTTACTCAACATGGACTCACTGAAAACGATCAAAGACATCCAGAGGCTGACTAGAAGAGTTGCTGCGCTCAATCATTTCGTGTCTTGAGCCACAGATAAATGTCTCCCCTTCTTCAAGCAGTTGAAGGGTCGGCAGATGGTAAGCTGGACAGAAGAATGCGAAACAACCTTCCAACAACTGAAAAAATACTTAGGATCGCCGCCCTTGCTCTCCAAGCCCAATCCAGGCGAGACACTACTGATCTACTTAGCAGTATCTGACGCGGCCGTAAGCTCCGCCCTGTTCCACGAATATAAAGGAAAGTAGTTTCCAATTTGTTACATCAACAAAGCTCTTGTCCCGGCAAAAATGAGATATCTGACCTTGGAAAATGTGGCCTTGGTGCTGGTCACCTCTTCTTGACGCTTACGATCGTACTTTCAAGCTCATTCGATCGTCATTCTGACCGATCAACCATTGCGGCAAATACTTCAAAAATCGGAAGCCTCAGGGCGACTCATGAAATGGGCAATCGAGCTGAGCGAGTTCGACATCCAGTATAGACACAGGGTCGCAATCAAAGGCCAAGCAGTGGCCGATTTCAACGTTGAAGTCACCCAGCAATCCGAGCCAAATTCAGTCAACCCTGATCAAGTCAACTCTCCTAGAGGGTCAGCTACTCGACAAAAGTCTAATCCCACTTCAATTCCTGCCCATTCCCATTGGCGACTATATTTGATGGCTCATTCAATTCTAAGGCAAGTGGGGAAGGAGTCGTCCTGAAAATCCTAATCATACATACATGCAGTATGCCTTAAGATTTGGATTTCAAGCCTCCAACAACACAGCGGAATATGAAGCTTTGCTCCTCGGACTTTGCTTGGCAGCTAGTTTGGGAGTCACTCATCTCGACGTATACAGTGATTCACAGTTGGTTGTCAACCAGATAGTCGATGTCTACCAGCCTAGAAAAGAGTGACTGAAAGCCTATCTACAAAAGGCTAAAGAGTTTATCGGTGATTTTCAACATTGCCCTGTCGTCCAGATTCCGCGAGCAAAAAACTCCAAAACCAATCTACTAGAGAAGCTCGCTAGAGCTGACGAAGTCGAGATCCCTCAGTCCGTTCTGATTATGTTCATAACTAAGCCGAGCGCCAATGAAACCGATGCCTCGACTGTGCTTCCAATCCACTCGGGACTCACCTAGGCCGACCTAATCGTTCGTTATCTCAAGACCGGCGAACTTCCCGAAGATCAAACTGAGGCCTGGCGACTAAAAATTCGAGCCTCGCGTTACACCATGCTCGGTGGGATACTGTATAAGAAAGGATTCTTTATATCGCTCCTAAGATGCCTGTGACCCAATGAAGCCGACTATGTCCTAAGAGAGATTCATGAAGGCATCTGTAGAAATCACTCTGGAGAATGATCTTTAGCTCATGAGGTTATACGACAGGGTTATTACTGGCCAACCATCCAGCATGATACATGGAAGCTTGTCCAGAGTTGTGATAAATGTTAGAGATTCACCACAGTCCCTCATTAACCACCAGAGGAGCTCACCCCCATGGTCAGGACATGGCCCTTTACTCAGTAAGGAATCGACATCACAGACCTTTCCTTACAGGGAAGGGTCAGACCAAGTTTGCTGTCGTCGTCGTGGTCTACTTCACCAAATGAGCCGAAGCTGAGCCGTTGGCCAAGATAACTAAGAAAAAAATCATGAATTTTGTTTAGAAAAACATTATTCGCCGATTTGGGATACCTCGGACTATTGTCTCCAACAACGAGAAATAGTTTGACAACAAGAAGTACCAAGAGATGTGTAAAAATCTCAGGATCCAACATGTATACTCGTCTCCACGCCATCCATAGGCTAATGAACAAGTCGAGGCTATCAACAAGATCATCAAGCAACACTTTCGAACCAAACTCGACAGAGCGAAAGGAGCTTGGGCCGAGGAACTCCCCAAGGTATTGTGGGCCTACCGAACCACAACCCGGATCGCGATAGGAGAGACCCCGTTTTCCCTAGCATATGGGTCAGAAGCAATCACCCCCGTGGAGATCGGATTACCGACTGCCTAAGAAAGCTCATTCGACGAACAAGACAATGAGGAGCTACTAGCGCTCGGCCTCAACCTTCTGGAAGAACGGAGAGAATAAGCTCAGCTTCGGATGATCGTCCATCAGTAGCAAGTAACTCGGTTCTACAATGCTCAAGTCAAAGTTAGAAGGTTCCGAGTGGGAGACTTAGTCCTCTGGAAGAGATTACAAAATACCAAGGAGGTTGGTAGGTACATTGAGGCCCAACTGGGAAGGACCCTACGTGATTGTAAACACCGTCCGACTCGGTACATATTAATTGAAAGATCTGACCGGCCAACTATTGCATCATCCTTGGAATGCCGAGCATCTCAACATCTACTATCCCTGAGTCGGCTGACAGACAATCATTGCTCAACCTTCATCGATAAATATACAAGGATCCATGACAAACAATGTAAATCGAACAGTGGATTACAAGGAAAAATGTATTCATTGATCAGATAGAAATGTTACATCGGCATTACATCAGCATTTGCATCGGTGTTACATTGGCAAAAAAAAAGAGAAAAATAAAATACATAAGATCAAGGGTGGACAACGCTCGCTTCCTTATACACTCTCGGTGTTCGGTGTGCTTAAAGTGGTTGACGCTGCAGATGCTCTTGAGCTCGGTGCTTGGCATGCTTGAAATGCCTAAAGCTAAAAAAGGGAACAGAAAGGAATTTTGCTTCGCAAAATCAACTTCGAGGCTCGCCTCCGCATCATGGGCCGAAGGGGCTACCTCGGGAGTTGTCTCAGGAGTGGTCTGGGAGATTGCCTCGGGATCAACCGCAACCTCGCCATTAGGACCGTCGGACCCCGACTCACTCTCGTCGAAGCCAGAGAGGTTGAGCTCGGGAAAGCTCTCCTTCATCCCCCTCACGCACTCAATGTAACCTTGGCAAAAGAGAGTGTTCCTCTCATCCTTGAAGGCATGGGACGACTGATATTCCGCCACGGCCTCTGTCTATGTGACGGTGAGAGCGGCCTTGGTCTCTACTCTAATCCGATTGGCCGCATCATGAGCCTCGACACACTCCCTGCAGCATTTATCATATGCCCTCCTAACCTCTTCCAATCACGAGGCTAGATGGGCCCTTTCCACTGCAGACTCCTCAAGGGCAACCCTCGTCACCTCTAACTTGGCCTCAGTAGAGGCGACCCGAGCCTCGGCAGACGATAGTCGAGCCTCCGCCTCTCCAGGCTGCCTATTGGCCCTGGCCAGCTCAACACGGGCCTTCAGCACGCACGGTGCAAGCTGCAAAAAAAAAAAAAGCTCAGTGTCGAGCAAAGAATCTGAACAAACAAGTAACAACAGTCATGGTCTTACCTCAAGGAGCATCATCGTCATCCTAGCGAGCGTCCACTCCATGGAGGGTGGCTCGAAGAGGCCGTCAAACTCCTCCTCGATCCCTTGGCGATTCGCCCAAGGGAGGATCCCCTCGACATGCCGAAGGAAGCTCCCTCTCTCTTCCTCCACTACCACCTCCCTTAGAGGCTCCTCCTCCTCCCTCCTCAGGGGTGTAAGTGTTATAGTTTATATCCCTGTCTGTTGTCAAATTTGTGGTGCCAAAATCACTGTTATATATAACTTGCATAAGTGAAGCTCTCTCAAGGATCAACATTCATAAACAAGCAAAGCTCACAAGACAAGACTCAAGCTGCAAGACTTCAAGAAGAGTTCAAGGCAGTTTGTACACTTTCAATATTGAGCTACATCAAGGTTTCAACTACA
Organism: Magnolia sinica; assembly: GCF_029962835.1. Taxonomy (NCBI): domain Eukaryota; kingdom Viridiplantae; phylum Streptophyta; class Magnoliopsida; order Magnoliales; family Magnoliaceae; genus Magnolia; species Magnolia sinica. The sequence continues at coordinate 38,137,268 of NC_080585.1, read as the reverse complement.
TCAAGACTTCAAGGCTCATACTTCAAGGTCACTTGTTCCTAATGTTTCAATGTCCATACTTCATGGTTGAGGTTTGACTGACCATAGGTTGACCTTAGAAGTAGGTCATTTTGGATACATAAATCGAATGTTTATTTTACCTAAGTTTGGTCTGTTCTTCGACTAGTCCTAGAGTTGCTTCGACCAGTCTAAGAAATTCCTCGACAGTCGTGAGTTTGTTACAAATTTCAGATGAAATTTGTTAGGCTTCAACTAGTCCAGGAATCTGTTCGACCAGTCGAAGGAACAGTGTCGACTGCATCTTCGACCAGTCGAAAATCTTCGACTCGAAATACAGCGAGGTTTTACAGGTTCTTCGACCAGTCGAAGGAAACCTACGACCAGTCGTAGGTGACCTACAACCAGTCGAAGGAGACCTTCGACCAGTCGTAAAACGGTCAAAGCTTATCCCGCCGAATTTTTCAAATATCTGTTATTGCTTCGACTAGTCGAAGAGCTCCCTAGACCAGTCGAAGACGCGATCTGCTCACCTATAAATAGTGCACGAATCTCAGAAGAAATCATTGAATTAAGTAATCCATTCAAGCCAATCTTCGTCGAACTTCTGAGAGATAATTTTGTGCTCCATCTAAGCTAAGTGTGCTTATTTAATATTCTCTTTCCTTAGCTTTATTTAATTGATTTTGTTTCTGCTATTCCAATCTAATTTGATAAGAAGAATTTTTATTCTCTTTCTTTGGAATCAAAATAAATTAAGGCAAGCTCTATTTGGTTTAATTTAAAATCTATTAGAATTAGAACCATTGTAATTGAGTACTGGACATTGAACTTGGACATTCAATCATCTACTCTGATTTGGTTCTACCGGGCTGCTACAACGAAGGAGATAATCAGGTATTTTACATTTAATTGTAAATTCCTTTCTGTTTTGGTTTCTTTCAAGATTTGCCAGAAAAATCTTGTTGTATTGGTTATCTGAGGAGAGGCAGGAAAACTCAGAAGTGGGGTTTTTTAATTGTGTAAGCCCACGGACAAAGACACAATTGTAAAGGTTTTGGGTGAACCTGGGAAAACCTATTTTGTTAGTGAACGCTAATATCCCCTGTGTGAGGATATTAGGAGTGGGGTAGCATTTTGTGTGGCTGTTGTTTAACAGTTGGTGAACACACAGGCGAACCACTATAATCCCTAGTGTTGTGGTTGAATGATTTATACTTCTAATCTTTAATTATTCTTTTGTGGGATGTATGTATGGTGGTGAATGTTGTAATCATTTAATTCAAGCATTGTGAGAATTTTGTAATAGATTAGAATTTATTTTCTGTTATTCCTTTATCAGCTTGATATTCAATTTCCTTTAAAAGTTGTTCCAGCAAGGTTGCCCTGCCATTTTTATGGTGTATGGCTGTCCCTAGAACAATACATTTGTGATTATAATTTATTTCAATTCAGTTTGTATTTATTTCTGTATTCATCTTTGGTTTGAGATTTGATACAAAGATCTTTCTAGAAATAAGGTTGTCCTACCATAAACTCTGATTTTTGGTGTAAGGTTGTCCTTAGAACAACATTTGTATCAACCTCTCAAGATCTGAATTTTGAGGCTATTTTACTTTCTTGCATTGTGATTTATTTTGGCTATCATATTCTTTTTAATTTCGCTGTTATAAGTTTTATTTGGCATTGTCCTATTCACCCCCCCCCCCCCCCCCCCTCTCTAGGACATATAGCTTGGCCTTTTCAAGGGGGACCTGTTCTGCAACAGGTCCTAGCTTGAGAAACTCCTAAGGTTCGGGAGAAACCGCCTCCGCCACCTCCGTACCCTCGTTCACAACCTCAATTACAGTCGAGTGAGGAGGGGCGGCCTTCCCCTTGCCCTTGGAGGATGGCTTCTACTTCATCGAAGCCCGAGGATCGCCCCGAGGAGGACCTCTGACTTTAGAAGGAGGACGAAGGTAAACCGATCTTCAGACATCTCTGTATCGGAAGTAAAAATGATGTGTCAATGAAATCATCATCATAAAAAAATTTTAAAAAAAATAATCGAGCCAATTCCTACCAGTCAAAACTGCGTCAAGACCCGACTGAAGAAGACGTTCCGGTTGGAGAAGCCTTCTCCAAGATCTGCTCTCCAGACTTAGGGCTCGTAGGTCCTGGATCCGAGCTAAGGAACCAGGATCGAGCCTCGGTGGCTGCTTAGGGACAACTGACAAAGTATGAACAAATGGTCAGAATGCATAATAAGACGAGCCAACCGACCAAAACGATAAAAGCAAGTGACTGTTTAAGATACCTTCCCCAGAGAAGGCTCGGGGAACGAAGGGCCTGAAGGGCCCTGACTTGGCCGTTTCCCAACGACCAAAGGCCCAGAACCACCGATCCCTTCAGTTTTTGTTGGAGGATGGAGGGTCGGTTATCAGAGCCCTGCCAGTATTCCGCCAAGAGCAGAAATAGTACCAGACGAGCTGCTGAGGATTTGATCGTACTTGATATAGGTGGAGGAATTCATCCACGGTTAGCTCGGGCTACTTCATCTCTACCCAGAGAACCATGCAGCCGAATAAGTCCTTCCACCCGTTCGGGGTAACCTGCCCTGGAGTCATGCCGAGGCAACCCAGGAAACGTCGAGCAACCTCCTGAAGTGGTAGATGAAGGCCGCACTGTAGCGTGACCTGTTAAATTGTGACCACTCTAGGAGGGGTCGGTCGGGCAGCTCATCCGGCAGAGGGAGACGCAGGATGACCGACTCGGGAATGTGATACCCGATTCGGATCCGAGACAAGTCATCCTCAGTCAAAATTGAGGGCACCGGCCCCTTAGACCCTTCCTCTACCTCGGCCTCCTCAGCCTCGTCCTCGGCCGGAGGGTCAGACCGGCCAGGAAAACCTTCCATTGTTGTCTCCCGCCTGGGAGACAGATTCAAAGCCCTAACAGACGCCGCCGGCCTTTGCGGCGGAGAATCCAGTACTCTCTACGAATGACGGAATAAGGCATCCGCCTCCACCACTATCTTTGCTAGCAACGAAGGTGATTCTAAGGCAGCTCAAAAGCCACTCGCTTCACCTTTTTCACCGTAAACTCCCTCCCGAGGGCTTACGGAGCCTGACATTTTTAAAATTAAAAGAATGGGAGGGAGAAAGAGCTCACCGGAGTTTTGTGGAGATGTCAGAGAATGCATAGAGAGCAGAAAATGGAGTGCAGAGGACAAAGAGAAGAAAAGTAGAGAGAGCAGAGAGATCAGAAGAGAAGATAGGCATGAAAATGAAAAAGGGAAGGCACTAGGGCATTCCTTTTTATAGTCATGCCACGTGGCTTTGACATTGATTGGGAAGTCGAATCGGCTCCTCCTTGGACGCCCCGGCACAACACGTGGCACCACACCATGCGCCGTTTGGATCCGCCATCAAGCTCCCTGCCACACGTCTTCTTCCCATTCATCCCGCCGCTGAAACGACAGCCTCACGGCTTGTGCGACCTTGGGAAGAGAACCGACGCATGTTAGAACGAGGTAACGTCCTGATATTCGTGGTTACCGTCGTACTGGCAATAAATGCTTCATCATAAGCTCGGTCTAAATATAATCCGACCCAATTTCGATGTACTCCTCGACCTCCACAGGTCGGCACAAGGAGTAGGTGGCTCACTATTGGGGGAAAAATATGACAAGTCAATAAGTCGGCTTATGGAATTGACCAATTCCACTGACATGGCCCGGACTCCCTGGGGGTCGACCCTGACCGAGGCCCACATGTCTAGATCGCCGAAAAGAGAGACATGGCCCGAACCCCCTAGGCGTTGAGCCTGACCGAGGCCTACATGTCCATAGCCATGAGGCGAGACCTTTGAGGAGGTTGATGCACCTTTGGGACCCTCAAAGGGCCTCACAGAGGCCACTCCATACCAACCCATTTCATAGGTCGAGTATCAATCAAGCATAAACTGACTGGGCGTTAGCCCAACCTCAGTTCAACCTATCTTCTAGGTCGGCCAATAGGACGGTCGTCAGCCACTTATAGGTCGATTACGGATCAACCGTACCCTATCTGATAGCTAATCAAGGGTCAGCCATTTACCAACATTGGCATGGGCCCATATACTAAGAGACTCGGCCAGCGTAAGCCATCTGAGAACATCAATGCTCCGAGGTCGGTCAATGACCAACCGAGCTCCGTCACTTGGTTCTCATTTGGATGCTCGTCATCGTATCTCGCCCTAAACCGAACCAGGAAGTCGGTTCAATATTAAAGATCTCCTTCCGAGATCCTCGAAAGATAATCCCCAATCCCGAGAATCTAGGGATCGAAGATCTTGGGATCGTTTAAGATAATGATCAATCCCCTTCAAGGAAGATCTCGAAGCCATTGGATTACATCTCTTCTATAAATAGAGACACCGAAAGGTGAAAGGTACACACACATTCTCACCCTTAACTCCTTATCAAATTATTAGACCCAGAATCCAGGCCTGACTTTGGCATCGGAGGGTCCACTGTGCTAGCCAGGGTCTCTTTTGTCCTCTTCCTGTGCGGGTGTTTGAGTAGCAGAAGGGGTGAGCCAAAAACTGCATCAACACAAATCAACTTCAAGCGGAGTGATTTTCTTCATGCCTCAAATCCTTTAAGTCTTTTTATTCTTCCTTACTCAATTTCTAATTTCTATTTTAATTTTCTCTTACTTCTTTTTTTAATCTAAATTTTCGTGATTACAGATTCGAAGTTCCAACACATACTATGATGAAGTTCACGTTGAACAGGGAATAGTGAAAACTCTCCCGTTGGAATGTCTCAGTAATCGCATGAAGATTCGTCCTGAGTCCGATACATGAAGACTCGCCCGATACTTGGTTTGACTCAGGTTTAATCGGCACCGCGCGATCTTTGAAGGGCAGGATAGACTTTGGGCTGACTTCAGTCAGCTCCAGCGAGTCGCTTGAGGCTCGAGCAAGTTCGTTTGAGTCTGTTCCATGTGAATCAGCCCGACTCATACCCTTTGCTTTGCAATTTTCTTCCATTTCCAACCATTTTCATCTCGAGTCCCTAGAATTAGGTTATTGAAGTTTCTAGGGATGATTTAGGATCCTCCCACAAAGTTAGTAATTTAATACAAATATATTCTTTAAAAAGATAATAATAATAATCTTACTTATTCAGTTTCTAGGCATATTTGAATTTATTTTTTTATTTTTTTTACACTTTGTTTTTCTTTTTTGTGTATGTTATTGGAAAGGGGACGACTTGGCCAAGCCAACCCTGACTCATCCAGTACATCTCAGCCTCAGTATCAGATGAGACCGTCTCAAGTCCCAGTCTTAAAACCATGATTTTAACAATTCAATCAGTTAGCCATTTGAATCCATGATTTTAACAATTCAATCACTTAGTCATTTGATTATGTACAGTCCCATTTCATGTTGGGTCACGACAACGACAAGACCCGACAAGTCGCCATAGATGGGTCAGCTCATAAAATGAGCCGACTCATCATGACTTGCTTGAGAACAACAGATTCATTGGTAAAATGCAAAATATGAATATGTAAGAACTCAAAACTTGCAACCATTTAAATATATCCACCAAGCACCCCTTGCTTGTACTCAAAATATATCCAACAAGTTTAATATTACCCAAACAATATAATTTATGTTTTATTCTTAATATTACTTATTGGGTCAAGTAAAGACTCATTCAACCCAGTTGGACTTCGAGTCGAGCTCCAGGTTTTTAAACCAGTGCCCAAACTGGTCCAACCGGCAACTCCAATCTGAGTCATAAACATTGTTTTGATTCACAAGGTTGGTCCTCAACATCCTCTAGTATTCAATATTTGACCACTGATCATCAGACCCAATAAGGTCCAACCATGCCTACCTATGTAATAAAAAATAAAATGATGTGATTTTTTACCTTTTAAATTACGATTTCGTTCATGAAACTTCCCTCACATATCAACCATTCTCTTCTTTCTCAAGGAAACAAATACAGTAAGGGGGGGGGGGGGGGGGAAGACCTATGGAAGGTAAATAAAAACATGTAGGGGAGGAGATGCACTCTCATGCCACAATAACGTGGATATATGCTTGCACTCTCCCATCTCCAAACCCCTCAGTCTATACAAAAATCTTGGCCATCGACCAAGCTCCATAAACAACTCCCGCTAGAAGACCATTCTACAAAACGAATCTGTACACCTTGCGTAGTAGATTACTCTATAATATGTTAATGCTCCCATCCGATTGGATTGATGATCTCTCACTAGCTAATATCCTCCTGCGCTTGTAGTACTTGGGAAAGTGATTAATGCAGCTCCGATTATGTTTCCTTGCATTGAAGCCCTTAATTGTGCACTTTGCTATGGTAACCATCTTTCTTTTGCGTACATAACATACCCCAAAAAACTTGAATTTGGGATCGGTTCTTCGTTTCACCTGCGGATGTGAAACAGTGGTCAGCAAAATCCAAACTATAAAGTGGATCGTCGTGATAGCAGATGACCTCCAAATAAGAAAAGAAGAGGGTTGATACCAAATTGATTGTAGGAACGATCTCAATGATTCCGGGTTTGCCTCTCCCCTCATCTACACTGACACTGGCAACACAGTGATTATCAGTAAAAGGACTCAAAAGGCTCAGATTGCCCATTATTAGCGACCCAATTTCCTCCCTTGCACTCAAAGTGGACAAATGGCGTGAGAGATTGTGATCCAAACAATTCATCTGGTGGGTCCCACCATGGGAGAAAAGAAATGACAGATTGCTGGCCTACGGGTGGAGAAATAGCCAATCTTAACTGTCATAGACAATAAACAGACCAGATGATCTTACAATAATTAAAAGAAAAAAAAATGGACACAACACACACACAAGCACTGCCGGCCGTAAGCACGCTTTATTGGAGTGATTGTTGAGCAGTCAAGGAACAACATATTCATAGGATGAGTGTGGCTGAAATGAGGATGTCGAGATGGATGAGTGGCAAGACGATGAAGGATAGAATTATAAATGAAGACTTTGGAAAGAACTAACGTGTAGCACCAATAGCTAATAATATGAGGGTAAGTAGACTTTAGGGCCCATTCGGAAACACCCTTAAAGGGACATCTGACACCAAGTAGCCGTTTTAAGCCGCCCCAAGAAATGCACTGATTAGGAGTGAGTTGGATCAAGTTGAAATCCCTAAAAGGGCAAGCAGGAAGGCCCGAAAAGACCTGGGTAGAGGTAGTAAGACAAGACTTCATGACCTATGGTTTAACTGAGGATGTGGTCCTTGATAGAGTGGCATGGCAGAATAGGATTCATGCAGCTGCCACCAACTAGTTGGGTAAAGGCTTAGATGATGATGATGATTGCCAACTGTCAGCATCAAAAAGGTCCATGGATCAGAATGGTAGATCATCCGATCCGAACATTCCACAGATATTGGCCCATTCATAGTGGTCCCACCAAATAAATGATCAAGATTATGACTGCAGCACCACTTCCAATTTGAGTGCAACCAAACAAGGGAATTGGTCCATTGAGTAAGTGCAATATTTCCCCATTAAGAAGCAATGACAAAAACATGAAAACATACTCTATTGATATCTGCTTCACCATTTCGCTCTGCTTAAGAAGTTTAGCATCTTCAATAAGCACCTCAGGGCTTAATCCATCATTGCTGCTCAGAGAAGAATGGCCCATGATCTCTTCACCTATACTGGCTTCACCGTGCAAAGGATGCTCTTCGACATCCATTGAGGGCAATGTTGCAATAGGCACCACTGTTTGGATTACTTCAGAAATAGAGGGCAATGTTGCAATAGGCACCACTGTTTGGGTTACTTCAGAAATGACCATGTGTCTATCACAACCCATTTCATTTTTACTTTTGCGTAGCTCATCTTGAAATTTATCTTTTTTGCCTGCCAAAAAGAGAACATGCAATATAAATGACTATGCCCAGTGATTTCTTTTTAATTTTTTTTTTTTTTAAAAAAAAAAAAAAAAAAAGAAGAAGAAGAAGAAGAAGAAAGAAGGACAACTAAAGAAAAATCAAAAGATTAGTTTTATGATTGTCAAGCCCAGTGCATAGTATTCTCAAGCCCCTAGCTTGGAAATATGGGGCCATTGATATGTGATCCATATTGCTAATCTGATGGGCCCCACTGTTATGAACAATTCTAGCCCTCTTATCATTTGCCTATGGACAGAAGGTTTTTTTTTTCCTTGAAAGATGATACTTTTATTGAAAGAAAAGAAGGAAACAAAACAAACAAAGAGGAGAAAACAGCAACATCCACATTCAACAGATGGATATGAGCCTGCGATCTGAGAGATGTATGATCTATCCATGTTGAAGCCAAGCAGATCAACAACCTTGATTAATAAATCTGTGCGGCCCATTTTTCCAAACTCAATGCTCCAGGATACTGGGTGGATCCCTGGCTCGAGGATCCTGATCAACAATGACCGAGTTAGGACTGACCCGAAATCGATCCGACTCGGTACCGAGTCTAGCATGCCTGACCAGATCCGAGTCTAGGTCTGGCCTGGACTGATGCGGACTGAGTCCGACCCAGTCGGAAGTACCGAGTCAGGTCGAGTTGGCACCATGATGGATCAAGAGATGAGGGAGAGAGGGAGTGAGGGAGTGGAGAGGAGAGAGGGGAGGAGGGTGGTGGTGGTGGTGGTGGTGGTGGGTAGCTGCCAGGCTTGGAAAAGGAGGAGGATGAGGGAGGGAGAGAGAGTTTGGGATCGGGTCAGGGTTAGGTGCGGCGGATAGGGTTAGAGATAGTTAGAAATTAGGTTTTTTTTTTAAATTTTTATTTTTACATATATACCCGAACCCGAGTCGAGTCGGATTTCAGAATCAAGTTTCGGGTCGAGTCAGGTCGAGTTACTCAGTAACTCGGACTCAACTCGATATGAGTTTGGATTGGGCGAAGCCTACTCGGTTCGGACCAACTCACCCATTCAGTTCAGGTCGAGTCAGGTCTGAACGAGTCGGACAAGTCGAGTCAGCATAGTCGTCACGTGCCCAGCTCTTTCGGCTCAAGGATCGTATAATTCCTTAAATAAAAAAACAGATAGTGACGCTCTTTACCGAGTTCTGCCAAAAAATAAATAAATAAGAAAGAAATTGACTTGGAACTCGGGGTACCAGACTACATCTCAGGCAACTTCTTGAGGACACCAACAACTTGGCTGCGTCGATAGTCCAGATCATGTACTAACATATCAACTAAAGATATTAAAAGAAGGCATTTTCTAAATAATCAACTCGGTTGATTTTCATTTTAAGATAGAATCAAATCTTCAAAAAAATAATAATAATAATAATAATTAAAATTTTAAAAAAAAAGCCAAGATTACAGAGTAACTCGACCAATGTACTTTTAGCCTGAGTACCGAGTTTCTAAATCAAGGTCCCAGTATGGAAATAGGAGAACATGTACCTCTTGATCTTGATTCTGCAGCTTTGATTGTACTTGGCATCAGGACTTTCTGGCACATGACAGTGCCTTGAAATTCTAGAAATGTGTATTCTAGAAATTTTAATCTCTCAGGAACCGACATCTTAGTAAACCCGAAGGAAGTAACCCATTTTGGTAGCATCTGCGGGGTTGCTGGCAAGAACAACCTTTCCACCCCTAAATCAGACAACATCTGTGGAACAAATGGGCGAAACAATGTAGTGAGTTAGTGTCCTGTTTGCTAGAGTTTGATGTTAGAAATAGAGAATCGGGGTGGCGTAGCTAGAAGCTCCCAATTATAATACATTACATATTCATGAAATTACCTTCTCTAATTCATTCATAAGAAGGCGGCACATTCCTTGTTGTCGATATTGAACGCGGGTAGCGATTAGAGGCATTTCTGCAACCTTCGCACCAAAGATCCTGAGAAGGGAACATGCCAAATCAGAGGGTCATGTTTCAAGATACCATAACCAAAGGACAACCAACCAACCACCCACCCAACCCAAAAAAAAAAAACTCACTTCCGACAAGTAATGTGTAAGACATGATAAAGAATACCTGACTGTGGCCACAGATATCAGTTCATCCCCGCGCTCCAAAAGCATAGTATAGAACCCCCGAAAGTTCAGCCGCTTCAGCTCTGACCTGAACTGAAAATAAGCTCAGCATCATGCAAACAATAATAACCAACTACACAATCCAAATAGTCAATTATGAATTAACTTTAAAGTGTACCAATGTCCCACATGTGCCAATGTGTCACATGTGATAACAGGACGCATGTGCCCCAGTCCATCTTCAACACAAACATGTGTCATCTTCTGTCTTTGAGTAAAAAATTTATAAAATTTTCTTTTTTCAATGAACAAAATTGGAAATGAAGATAACTTTTTCAAGAAAATCTTGTTTTTTCTTTTGGAAGATAATGGCAATTTTATTAACAACATGCCAAAGGCATGAAAAAAATAAAAAGCAACCCAGAGGAAAACGGGGAAAACCAAACTACATCCAACAAGATTTCAAGAAAATCTTATTGAAAAATAATCAAGAGAAAAGGGTTTTCATTCCTTTTTCCTCAATTTTTTCCACCAATCCAAGTAGGCCATAAGCAAAAACAACCAAGCTAGAAAAATCAAGGCCATGGTAGAACAGCCATTAAAGCCAAAAATAGAGCATATTCCCTTGTAAAAGCTTTCTTATTGATGCAAAAGCTGGCTAACAAGTTCAGACTAGATAGACACTGAAGATTTCAAATGCATCAACACAACTATGAAAATAAAGAAGCCCATTGAGCACGTGCCCAGCATGCCATGGTTGCAACGATAAAACAACAGGCTGCATTTACATGTACAAGTGTCAGAACCCGAGACCAACCCAAAGTCTAGAGGTTTGCCTTGCCTAATCATCGGCTGTGGATTTGGAAAATACATTTTAATTAATCTTAGAAATAAACATTTTTAAATAAAAGCAAAAAGGTCTTTTTCTAGAAGAGCATGGGAAAATTCCTCATTAACAAACATTCCTTTTCTTACTAGCAAGATAATGCCTTTTCAAGTAAAAAGTCATATGACACATAGGTAATTCCTCATGTACAGTTGTGTCGTAATGAAACAGGTAAATAAGCCATGCATGTTGCAGGTAGAGTTGGCCATCAGACCGAGTCGGATAGGATTGGGTCCAACTCGAACCAATCCGAATTCTGCATGGCCTGACCCGAACTCAATCCGATCCGGGACCAAGTCCGGGTCACCTGACTCGAACCGATCCAAAATCTACATGGCCTGATCCGATCCGAGTCCGACTCGGTCAAGAAAACCGAGTCAGATCAGATTGGGCACGATTCGGATCGGTCCAGATTTATTTTTATTTTAAAAAAATAAAAAATAAAAATAAAAATAAAAAATAAAAAAACAACAACAAAGTACAAATGAACGAGGTGGATTTCCCACAAACATTACGGTAGGCCCCACTTAACTTCTCGCAGGAGGGAATCCGCCTCCTTCCATCTAGAGTACGTTTTGCCTCTGTTGCAACTCAGGTTTCAGCATTTGTTGCCAGCTGCTTGGGCCCATCAGCTGAGATAGATCAATGATTTCAACCGTCCATATCACAGTTACAACTATAAATAAGCTATTTTCTCATTATCGACCTTCATTGATCATCTTAACCTTTGATTTTTAGAGTTGAATGCAAGCCATTGGATGATTTTTTTTTCATTGTTCTAAATTCATCCACAAAAAAAGATGGTCATAGTCATTGGATAGTTCGGATAATCAAACTACTCAGCATGTTGGCCTCAATGGGTAGCAACACACATTGAATATTGTATTGCCAGGAAGGCAAAACCACAACTCGTTCTGGTGGGTGATTTCAGATCGGGCGCAAACGGGCTGATAGAGAAGAAGGTTAGGGTTTAAAGAAGAGGGTTAGGGTTCAGAGTTCAACGTTACTTACCTGATTCGAGTTGGGTAGGCAGGGACGGCCGGACGAGAGGAATACCGTCGGCAGGCAACAGCAGGTGGGCTTCGGATTGACCTTTGACGAAGAAGAGTAAAGGATTCCGGGCAGGCAACAGCGCACGCTAGTTCGTTCGGGCAGGAGAGGGTAGGGTAAGAAAGGGGTAAAAACAATCGGGTAGGGAATAGACTTTTTTTAAATGGTAATATGGAACTTCTACTTCCATTAACAAGATAAAACGAGAATCACAACAGAAGGAAGAAGTCCTTATTGAATAGAGATTGGAGCAGGACCCGCTCCTACGCCCAAATATGTTGCCGCTTCATTTCGCGCTTCACGCAACTATAAGCTGGACCCCAAGTCTCACTAAGCTATCAACATCACTATTTCCTTCCTAACTAGAGTGGACGAAAAAAAAACAAAAAACAGCTGTAACATCCCTCATTTCCCTTATTTCCTCCATCAAGTTCAAAATCCAAGGAAAGATTGTGCAGAGGAATCCCATTTTACCACATTTGAAAAATCCCTCTAAAAATGTGGCAACAGATGCAGACATTTTACTTCCTTCAACGGATCGATAAGGTCCTCACCTCTACCTCATTAGGATCATCCTAATAGGGCCCATGAAAATGGCAGCGTACTTTATATGCACTCTACTTACCACCCGATGCCAAACTTCCCAATCCAGCCATGCACTCAAACTGCCACCAGCACAACACCTTCCAATTTGTTCCCAAAACCCCAACTGATGTGTACTTTCCTATCAACCACAACACATCCAAAAGAGAATCCCCAAAGAATTCTTCCTTCAGGTGACTTGTATCCGAAATTCCATGCCACGAGCAACTTAGCCATTGATAAAGGCAACATCCAATAAATCAAATAGATTAATAATATGCACTAGACCCCATGAACGAACAGATGGTAAATGAAGTGACTAACGGATTCCATTGCTCTCAAGCACTATTTCAAAATTGTCAACCAAAAATAAGAACCCAGAAAGACCATTTGTCAAGCTAGTGCCAAAAGCATTTTGTATCACCATTGCATGTGAGCTTCATTTGAGAGGAACAAGCAGCAAATACTCCAATTGGCTCCCACTTCCAAACCATGCCATCACTTCTTTTTGAAAGGCGGCAAAATTTATTTTTAAAAAACAGAAGAAAACGAAAAGACTGCCAACAACCAAGTGACCTCTAGCAATCAAAGGTGGCAGAAAGCAATACGAATCCAAAGACCTCACACGCACAAAGGAAGGCAAAACTACAGACCACTACAACCCACCCAAATTGCACAAAAGGACCACCACTGTACACCCACAAAACTCCTAACCAGTTATCTGTCTTCACTAGGATAAACATACAACCCAAGAGCTGGGAGAACAATTTGATCTCCTAATTTCTGAGATTTTTTCCAAGACGAGGATTCCACACTACATGCTCACTTATCTGTGTGAAGCAAAGATCGATCATACTTTACTTCACTGGAGGCATCTTGTAAACATGAGCTTTGCTAAGCACACATGCATGTGCAAGAAAGCTCGTGTACATGCCACACATGTGCCATCATGGCACATACGTACAAGATCTAATCCATCCATCAAGTTGGTCTGGCCTTCTACATGTTTTTCCAAAAATAAATTTTGGTCCAATCAGCATGTGGGCCCTAAAATTGAAAAAAGGAGGATGGGTTAGAAAAAAATTCAGCCAACTTTTTTCAGAGCCATACATTTGTTTGCAAACCCTGGTCCAACTGACCAGTGGATCAACCTGATTCTTGGGCTAGGGCTTCAATATAGTCATGCCATTCTGATGGATGGATTGGGTAATAGACCTATCGTGCCATGCTAGCACATGTAGGCCGTGTACATGAGCTTTATTGCACACACGTGTGGTTTTAGCAAACCTCCATAAACATTCCTGAAAAGAAAAAATAGGACAGTCATCCCGCAATTTTGTTCCAATTCCATTCCCAATGTATCTTATATTGCCCTGTTGAATGGCATCCCCACTTTATAAATTGCTCTCGAAGCCACTAATATTCTGCATTTCGGACCAAGGCATGGGACCCACCCTTCTTCCCTACACCCTATACTTGGCACTAATCACCTTCTTATTACCATCTTCATGAGAAAATTGCCAAAGCCATTTGCCTAACAATGCCATATTCATAAGCTTCAGTCTTCCGATGCATGCCATCCCTCCGTCGATTTTTTACATTCTTTCCACTCTATAGGTGATATTTCCCCTCCTCCTTCCATTCCTCACCATAGAAATTATTGTTGGACCCTCTCCAATCTATCCATAGCCATTCCCTAAGGCCAAAGGTGGGGCCAAACCGTCATTCCAGGATTTGCAATCCGATATATTTCCATTATGTAATACAGCCAAACCCACCACCTCAAGTGCCAAAGTCAACCCTAGACAAGAAATGAAACAAGTCCAAATGTATAGGCATGTTGGGTAGAACCGCTTTTATTGAGGTAAACAATCTTTCTCCAATAATTCCACCATCAGATCCCAAAGGCCCTTAGGAGGCTTTCCAATACAGAGCAGCAAACCCAAATATGTTGATGGTAAGGAGCCAGCCTTACATCCCAAAGCAGAGGTAAGAGAAATGACTCACCCTCAGCCAGTCCCACTCCAAGCAATTTAGCTTTAACAAATTCACCTTTTGACCCGAGACTGCCTTATAACATCACACTTTAATTCTTCTATGCAGCACTTGCTCTCCCATAATGTCACAAAATAGTTTATGTGCAGCCACACGAGATACGTGTACTATTTTGCGGGCATGCCAGAACCGACTATGATCACCATTGACCCACGGCGTAGAGATAGAGCGGTAATTAACCAATCAGTTAGTAGACAAAGACGTCTATCCAGCCAACAGTGCGCGTGTGTGTCAATCAGGCGATTTGCGAAGATCGAGGCTCTTCCTCCAAATGAACTCTTTTTTTGTCTTGGAAACCAAAGGACTTGCGGAGGTGCAATAGTTGTATGGTCAAACGGAAACATAACAAAATGGTAGATGCAGGTGTGAATGTGACTTACTACTAAAAAGAGATCATCGACCTGGTTAAGAGCAGCAAGGTACTTCCTAGAGTAGTGTGCTGATGAGCAAGATCAAGGCAAAAAACTGTAGATTACAACTATAGTCGACCCAACATAATAGCATAAGTGGATGGATCCTAAAGCTACGGTCTTCTTTCAGATCCAGCTCGCATGCACGGATGAAAGGGAGTTACCACTACTGGCTACGGCTAATGATCAATCTGGCATATGCGCAAGGACAAATTGAAACTAATTCTACCGTAAGGGTCCACTGTTGATGAGCGGAGAAAACTAAACTAAGATAAATAACGTTGCGCTGGATTGGGTTGTTTGTTGGATTGAGGATTCTACCTTTTCTTCGTATATGCCTCTGTTATTTATAGCTTTCCAAGGAGAAATGTGAGAGCAACAGCTTGTCCATGTGGCACCATCACTTGTAACCAACTGGAAAGAGCGGTTACACTTCCTTGATCATAATCTTGTCTTCGTTGGAGGCTTGACACGTGTTCTAGCACTGACGTGGCCACAACGGCTTCTCAACCTTATCTAGAGATATCCTAAACATCAAGGCAAATCCGTAAAAGTGATTTGTCTTTTGTATCTTCAGCACATGCTCCTCGAATATCTTCCATGCCATGTGGCTCATCCTACATCATTGATCTGGTCTGCCAGATTTTGGTACAAACAATAGCATAGCACCATTCATGAACTGTAGCCGACACACTGGAAATCTAATCCGTCTACCTTCAAGGAATCTACTAAACCTAGATTTATGCCTTCGTTGATATTCTATTGAGTACTTCTGCCACCAAAACACATAGTAAGGGGGGGAAGAATATCCCAAGCACCCCAAATTTTGGAAAAAGCCTTTCGACATATCAATTCCTGATACATAGGCTTATTAATTTAAAAGGAGGAACAAAATGAACGTTTATTAAAACGAGAGAGAGAGAGAGAGAGAGAGAGAGAGAGAGAGAGAGAGATTTTTTAAGAGTAATCCTATAAAGAAGTTGTTTTTATGTTTTGAAGTGTAACTTTTTCTTTAATAAAAGGAACCACTAATACAAAGACAGATTGAAAGAGTGTCTCAAGCCTAAGGTATTCCATAATAGTAACAATAGTCATAACAGTCGTTAGTATTTTTTTCTTTTTTTTTTCTTTTTTCTTTTCTTTTCGTTTTTTTTTTTTTTGGAAAAACCTATTTCTAACCTATTATGGGTCAATTTTTCTGCAGCGGCCATTACTACCCCCATACCGTTACAATTATGTAACCATTTTGGAATAACTTGCTCAAGCCCCTTTAACTTTGAATAAAAACCCTTCTGCACACCAGTTTTCAATAAGTAGACTCGTTAACTTAACAATAAGTATTTGAAGGATACAAAAATAATAATAGAGATGCCTCCCCCATTGCTATGATACGGGCCATAATGACCATCAGGGATATATATATATATATACATATATATATATATATAGAGAGAGAGAGAGAGCGAGAGAGAGATGCTCACACACACACACACACACACACACACACACATATATATCTAGAGAGAGAGAGAGAGATGCTCACACACAACTAGTTGGACCGTCCAACTGGTTCTAATTAATTAATGCTAGTTAATTTGGAAAGAGAAATTGGACTTTGTTTGGCGTTAGCTTTCAAAATGATCATTGGCTTGAGTGGGACCTTCTGTGCTGTTAATGTAAAATCCACCCCAACCATAATGTGTGTCACATCGTATTAGACTTAGGGACTGAAAATAAACTCCATTGGTAGTTCAGATGGAACACACAATTGTAAACAGTATGCTAAAAAAGCTCACCCTCCAAAATGATTGTTTGATGAGGCCCACTTGAATCACATATGGATATGATTTTTAAGTCCCGCACCTAGCCTTTGCTTTCACATCTAATGGTTGGAGTGGATTTCACATGCTCATGATTGGGGTCCTGTCAAAATCAAAGGTGGATGTCCCTCCCTCAAATATTCCATTGGTGTGGCTCACCTGAATTACAAATCTACATTATATTCTCTCTAGACCTACAATGAGGTTGCACATCAAAAATCGTAGTAAGCTCTCTCCTACGGTTAAACTTCTTCGTATTCCCCGAGAAAAAAGGTGCCTATTCCCAAAAAAGTGGAAGTACATTGGGTGCAGCCTATACACATGCAGTTCTATGCATCCCTCATCCTGGGCCTACCTTGATAAACGTGTTGTATATCCATTCTCTACATCTATATTTTTAGCTTATGATAAAACAGGATTCAAAAAACGAAATAGATACATATTTCAGGTGGACCACACCATAGAAATAGTGGTGATTGACCATTAAAAACTTTTTGTGTGCCAAAAGTTTTGGATTAAGCTGAAATATATTTTTATTTTCCTTCATCAAGGTCTTTGTGACATTATCAATAACTTAGGTGGAAAGTAAAAAATTAAGTTGGGCCCTAGGAAATTTTAATGGTAAAAGTTCAATTTTCACTATTTTCTATTTGGTGTGGACCACTCGAGATTTATAATTGGTTTGTTTTTGGATCAATGTTCTAAAATGAGCTGAAAAAAACAATGGACCGCGTGAATATACAATACATACATGAAGGTGGGCGACATGGTCAGGGACAAACTGTGTTGCATAAGCAATGGACTGCACTTAATCCACTCTTTATATTTTTCCGTAAGGAAGCCGAAAGAAGCTTAACAGTGGAAGAGGAATGCCTAACCTTATTTTTATTAGGCCGACCATGATGTCTTGATGTGCATGTGAGATCCACTACAACCATCAGATGTGTGATCTTATTCTAAGTCTAGAGACAAAATATCAGGCTGACTTTTGATTTAGGTAGGACACACCAATAGAACAGTAGAGGGAGAGACATCTACCTTTGATTTTTACATACCCACGATCATGAGTAAGTGAAATCCATTCCAACCATTAGATGCCACATCAAAACACTAGGCATAGAAATCAAAAATCAGGCCCATACTTGATTTAAGTGTACCTCATGAAAGGAATTATTTTAAAAGGTGAGCTTTTTTTTTAACACTATTTCCAATTGTGCGGCACACTTGAACCATGGATGGAGTTGGCTTTTGGTTCTTAGATCTAACATGGGTGACACACGTGTTGGTCAAGGTGGATTTTACATTAACACCACAGTGGGGCCCACCCAAGTCAGAGATCATTTTCAAAAGACCTCTTAAAAGGCTAACGTGAAGCAAACGCCCCTCTCTCAACATTAATTAGCATTAGAGAAAATTGTTCTCATTAAATGCCTAGCTAGTTGGACCAAAACTCACGGTCCAACTAGTTGTGTGTGAGCATTTCTCATATATATATATATATATATATATATATATATATAGATATCAGCCCCATAACAGACCATTACAGCCATTACAGGACCATTATGGGTCAATTTTTCCATAAAGGCCGTTACCACCCTGTAACACGTAACGGTTACCACCGTTGTTGTTACGTAATGGTTGTGTTATGTAAACCATTTCGGAATACCTTGGGAGAATGAGGAATCCATTCATCACCTATTCTTTCACTACCCGCTCACTACGGAGGTTTGGAACCATTTCTTCAGCATGTTTTGAATTGGACTCTTTCGGTGGTCGAGGAATTGCTTTTCTGCAAAAGGTAATATCTTATGAAAATGATTCCCTATGCCATAGTGTGGTGCATGTAGTAAGAAAGGAATGCAAGGATTTTTTACAAAAGGTTCATCTTGCAATGCTATTTAGAGAAGGATTGCTATAGTTGCACGAAGCATGAAGAGAAGTAGCAACAGATTCCGGTGGTGGCGAGGGGAGTGTTTGTTACAAAATGTAAACAAGTATAAAAAGGTACGAAGCAGGAGTGGGAACAAGAGTCTGAAGTGCGATTTGAAGCAGCAGCAGCACCTAATTAGAAGGATCCTGCAACTAAAGGATTGCCTCCTCAATGGCAAAAGGAGCCAAAATGAGTTCTCCTAATTACCAATCTATTTGCCCACTAGTAGTTTTTAGCCACATGGTTAAATTTAAATCCATAAGTTTGCTATTTTAACTCCAATTAGTGGAGAGACTTTCTCAGCAGGTTACAATGAGTCAAGTTTAAACTAGGAGAGCAAAATGTGAAGGTCTGATTGTCTATATATACTACACCATATCCATGGTGTAGAGACTCTTACTTGATGATTAAAAACTCGTTTCTTTAAAACCCAAGGTGGATTAACTGGAGGGCTGTCATGCTCCTTTAATCTAGTGGCGTGATGCCCTAGACCATCTTTTATAGAAGTGATATTCCGCTTTGTTCATTTCCTATGTTCTTTAAACTCTACAAGTGATTCATTGCATTTAAGATCCACGTTAAGTTTCAAAATCTGGTACATACGATCTGAAATTTATTCCTACATACAATCTGAATTTTATTTCCTTTAGTTTGGGCTCAACTTCCTCTACATTGTTTTTTTGTTTTTTTGGAAAGGTAACACTACCAAGGTTTGAACCCTGGATCATTCACACACACTATACTGTCTCCACCAGCTCATCTAACAAGTGGGAGACTAGTTAAATTCTAGGTTTGCTTCAAGAGATATAAGAAGGTTGGTATCAGTGTGTGGTAGAATATATGAAGAGTGCTTATTGTTTATTTATCTTTGTACATGCCAAAAAAATAAAATTGTATGGATCCTTTGGGGTTTCAGATATTTAATCTTAGTAATTTTTATTTTTATTTTTGAGATTTTTACTGTAAAGTTTGTCCAGAATTGTGATTTTACAAAACAATGCCTTTGACTAATTGAAGGTCCCAGAAAATGCTTTTTGGAGGGTGAAATGACCAGAATGCCATAAGTTCACTTTTTTTTTCTAAAAAGTTGTGAAGTTGAGCATTGTGGGGATAAATGACCAGAATGCCAGAATTGTGATTTTACAAAACAATGCCTTTGACTAATTGAAGGTCCCAGAAAATGCTTTTTGGAGGATGAAATTACCAGAATGCCATAAGTTCATTTTTTTCCTAAAAAGTTGTGAAGTTGAGCGTTGTGGGGGTACATGGAAAACCCATCCAACAGGTGCACCCCACCATGACAATCAAACGAACCAAATATCAGGCCAATCCAATCACCAGGTGGAAACTAAACTTGTTGCTGGAAATTCATTTCTAGTCCTGGGATTCATGTTCAGCTGAAATTTGTGGTTAACTGCAGTTTATTTGATTATTTCTCACAAAACATACGTATTTGGGAGGTGGAACCAATGTTTTAAATATCGCTATCGCGTAATGTATCGCACCTACGGATACATATCGGTTATCACATGGGATATATCGGCTGTATCATGTAATGTATCGCTGTTGTTGGGAGACATGGGAACATTAGGAAATTGGTCAAATTTTTCATGGAACTTCAAGGATTATTGAAAAAGACATCAATACACACTTAGAAATCAAAACATTACAAAATAAAAATAAAAAAATACACATAATAAGGGTTTCCTTTGTATGGGGTCCTAATACATGCACTGTCCAATTGAACAAAAGCAAGTATATTTAAAGTCTATTCATATAATTTATAAACATAAGAAGACATGTATGGAAACACAAGCAATACATTCAAAAGCAAAAGAAGATTCACTAGATCAAGTATTATGCATGTTTGATTTTGTGTTTGGATGCAACGATTTGCAACTGATTTGCGAGAAATTTCAATTTTTTTCAATTTTCCGCAACTTGCCCCATCTCCCCCAAACCTCGAAATCGAAGCTCCAAATCCATGATTTTTCATTGAAAACATGAAGAATCATAAATTTGTAACCATTTGACATTGATTTAACGTGATTTATAGCAATATATATATATATATATATATATATATATATATATGGATCAAAAATCGAAAATGCTCACCGAATCGAATAGGTGGGATATATCGCCACTACCTGTGCATTTCGTATCGCACAGGTGGGATACAAGATATATCGTGGGATATACCGGCTGATATTGTCAATATTTAAAACACCGGGTGGAACTTGTCATGGAACCATCCCATCTATGTGATTGAAGACTCCAATTAGCCAGGTGCATTTAAATCCTAAATAAATTTCATTAGAAATGAAAATGATTATGAGACGCAGCTATAACTTTCTTCAATGAAGCATGCACTATACTTCAGCATTGGGAAAAACTCGTGATTTAATTATGAAAAACCAAAGACTTTTGCATCAGCTGAAAACTGATGTTAGATTCTTTAATATAATTGTTCAGATTCATGATGGAAGTCAAGGCATAAGTTTGATGATGGCTGCCAACCTGACACAACCCGCCTTTATTTGGGCTTGGGACCAAGGTGTCCCGTATCGGTATCGGTTGGCGTAACGGTGACCTCCAAAACCGATACGGATACGGGGTCGTAACGGCGATACGGGGGCGTAACGGCCCGTAACGGCGTAAAATTTTTTTTTTGCCAAAAAAATATAAAAAAATATATATTAAATCCGGAATATTCTAAGCATTCCAAATATGCATTCATTTATAAATTGGAACATGTTTATGGTGGTGTAACGGTCCACTCTTTGGTGAGAAACTGTATCGGACTGTCTGATTGATTTTTGAACCAAGTAACCTGAATTTGACTACAAAATGTATATATTTAATTTTCTAAATATCTAATTTATATACTTAACAATTTAATATCTTTCTCCTAGTAGTTCTTTAAAAAAATGAAATTAAATTTAGGTAGATGGCATTGCCAATTTCGGGCTGACTTGGAGGACCAATCTATGCCCCAAATTAGCCTCAAATTCATGCAATTTATTGTCATTATCCCACTTATGTATTAGTGGACATTTATTGGATAGTGAATCATGAAAAAAACCAAAAGGCCCTATTTTAAAAAATAAGAGTACACCGAATAACAATTAAAAACTATTCAAATAATTTGATTTTGGCATTGTGAGTTAGCAATTGCAGTTTATAATTTAATTAGTAAATTTTAAGTTAATATGTCTTTGGTACAATTTTTTATGGCCTCAAATTAGGTGAGACTTGGATTGTGAAGTGTAGCACACATGTCAAAATTTTTTGGGCCCCACGCATGATGAATGTGTTATATCTAAACCGTCCATTCATTTGACGAGTTGTCTTAAGACTTGACACGAAAAATAATACAGATCTAATTATCAAGTGGACCACACTGCAAAAAGCAACGAGGGATTGAACGTCTACCATTGAAAACTTTTTTGGGATCACATGACTTTTAGATCAATATAAAATTTGTTTTTCCTCTTCATTTGGGTCTTTTTGACCTTATGAACAGATTGGATGGAAAATAAATGTTACGGTGGGCCTACGAATTGTTTAACGGTGAAAATCATCACCTCCGCTGCTATTTTTGGTGTGGTCCGGACGATCTTTGGATACGATTCATTTTTTAGGTAATGCTATAAAATAATATTTAAAAATAGATGAACGGTGTGGATCTAATAAATACATCACTGTGGAGCCTATAAAACTTTGATCTCCTTTGAACCGTTCGTACAACTCGGAGCTCGAGGAGTGTCAGCGCTCGTCTCAGCGTGACACGTAACGACGGCAGCTTACGCTGCCCAAAAAAAAAAAAAAAAAAAGAGGGAAGGAGAGAGGGAAACCGAAAAGAAAAAAGAGGGAAAGAAGAGAAGAAAAAAGAGGGAAAGAGGGAAAGAACAAAGAGGGAGAGAGAGAGAGAGAGAGAAGGAGGAGGAGGAGGAGGAGGCCGCAGCCGCAGCAGGGCCGTAGCAGGCCGAGAAGAGGAAGAAGAAGAAGAAGAAGAAGAGAGAAGAAGAAGAGGAAAAGAAAGGAAAAAGGTTAGGGTTTTTTTTATTTATTTTCTTCTTTTTTTTTTCCAAGGCCCGTAACAGCCGTTACGGGTCAGTAACGGCCGTTACGCCCGTAACATGCCCGTAACGGCCGTTACGTGTACAAAAAAACGACTCGGCCGATACATAACCGTTTTGGGACACCCTGCTTGGGACTAGCAATGAAAGCACAGAATTCCCACAGGCGCAATGTGATAGACTATTACATGGGTTGATTACAATCAAGCGCTACATGACAATAAGTCTCCTTGGAACTTATGATACTAAGCTTACAAATTTTGAACACTGACCAAAATATTGAGATTTTAAGATGCAACATCAGATCATAAATAAATCTTTTCCACTTGCTAGTAGACAAGACAAAATTTCCTGAATCCCTTGAGGATTAGGCAAAGGATGCCACCGTAAACATGTAGAATCTAGAAAAGATAAATAAAAAGGGAAGGCACAAGAAAATGGCATGGATGCAAAGTTTACACGTATCTACACAGTACAAGATAATTTCCCATATTCTAGACATATAAGGACAGTAGCAATAGCCAGTAAGAGAAACAAGGTCTCACCCTTGATTGAAAATAACATCTGTAACAAGATCTCTCTTGGTGCGTGGTTCGGTAATAGGTATAAAACATTCGTGCAGTACACCAAGTGCAACAGATAGCTTGCTATGATACTCCGTCATTGCCTCACCATCTAATGTATTGAGATCACAACTGACATCTTTCCTTGGTCTCAAAAGGGTCCAAGTTAAACCTGCAACGCCTGTTTGTTTTGACTTTCCTATAAGTTTCTGGATACGCATAAATATCTGCAGGAAAAAAAAAAAAAATCAGTATTTGACATTAAGATTGTCGTAATTGAGGAAATAAAGGGGAAAAAAAAAATCAGTATTTGACATTGAGATTGTCGTAATTGAGGAAATAAAGGGAAAAAAAAAAAAAAAAACGATTACTTATTAACACTACCATATCAGTCCCTGGATAAATAGCAAATACAGGAAGAAACATTCGACAAGCTATCCCAAATGGGAATGCATATGAATACTTCCAATCGCAGTAAAATAAAACTGAGATATTGTTGTGGTGGTGAAAATTAATGGGCAAAAGGACCAAATACTGCCTCACAGTGCTAATAGGACGAACTGTCCCCTGCCTTTATTTTTGTTCCAACCTGCCCCTAGATTTAAGAACTACTTCCTAAACACCCCCTGGTTAAGAAAAAAACGAGAAAAGAGGCATTAAATTTTATTAAATTCCAATTATACCCTTATTCAACAGCAAGATCAACATTTCAGCACCATTTTAAAAACAGTGTTGACTCTTCAAATGTATACATGACATAGTTTTATCATTTATCACAATTTAGACTGTCCAGATCACTTCAACAATTGTGGATTGCACATAACCCAGAAGCCACACTAACAAAAAGATAGTAACCATTGATTTTGCACTTAAAATTTAGATCGCTTACTATTGTACTTTTAACCATGCATATGCTCACCATTAAACATGGTTAGTACTGCTTGGTCAGTGCCAACTTAAGAGATATATCCATCCACAATGCATCCCAGAGCTAAGATGGTCTAGACTGTACTCATGTGGGGCATAAGTCAACACCATCCTTATAACATTCTGAAATATCATTGGAGTCTAGCCCATAAGGTATACCATATGGCAAACAACTAACCTCTATTTATTGTTATTAGGTATTACAATAAGTCAAGGCTATACCTTTCAAGAATATGTCCATTGGATTTGTGGTCTTTTTTGTGATTGAAATTGTTGATTTGACAAGATTAGCAACTGATGGCAAATGCCTTAAAAATCTTCAAGATTAGTAGAACCTAAACTTCCTATCAGCAGCATGCAGAATAATGGTTAAGGAGATGGTTTGCATTCAAAGGAATGTCCAAGGGTTGAAAAATTCCAACCTAAGAATATTTCTTTGGGGCATCTCCATCCACAGTGAGGATCATCATATACACGATCTGGATCATATATACCCAACCGGCTGACCCCAAGGGGATCATCAAAGACCTTTATTGGATTAATGCTTAACAAGGAGCTCCAGTTAACCAGTTACTGATAGCGGACAACCGACCAGCGGACCAAAAGCTCCAGAGCTGATGAGGAAGGACCGATTTATCCCTATATGCAGGCCCTCCTAGGAAAACCCAGGTAAGACCTCCCTGTGAACAACCCCCGCTTCACACAGGTCCCCAAGTCGCACGGCCCCACAGTGGGCCCCACCTCATGGCCATTCTACATCTCATATACCCCCACCTCATGGGCCACCCCACCCCAGTATGGAGATACGGTGCATCATTGGAATCACACCAAGATGGCCCCACATCAATTACTTTCAAAGGGTGGGTAGGAGTGTAGTTTGGTGTCCCTCATCTCACGGAGATTTGAAGGACAGCAAGATGCGGGCACTTGAAAACCTGTTTAAGAGAATCCTATTTATGTGCCTATTAGCAGGATAGGCTGAAGAATCTGGGTGCCAAATCCAGGTGACCTAGTGAAATCTTTGGCTATTTTATTGTGAAACTGTAAAGAGGCTAGTAATCAGATCCAGGTGACCTAGTGAAATCTTTGGCTATATTATTGTGAAACTGTAAAGAGGCTAGTAATCAGGTTCTAGCAAGGTATTCAATAACAGTAACAATGGACCTAACTGCCACCGCCGTTACCATTAGGATATGAGCCGTAACAGCCATTACAGCCCTTAACAGCCTTTTTTTTTTTAACAAAAAACTCATATCAGCCCGTAATGGGCCATTATGAGCTATTTTTCCGTAACAGCCGCTACAACCTCGTAACACATAATGGTGCCCCACCATTACCATTACATAAACGTTTTTGCATATCATGGGTTCAGGTATATAATAAATTTCAGAAAGCTCCTGTTCCCCTTAAAATACAGGCTTTTGTCTGAACAGCTCCATTGGACAAGAATCTGCCAATTGATCACCTCAAGAAGCGCAGAATGAGGAAATGGTGATGCTGAATACATATTGCTTTTGTTTTCCAATGAAGAAGATGATCATGCCTGCTGCTCCACTGTCCCTTCTCCAGGATGGCATCGATGGAAATCCTGTCTAAGTTTGGAATTGATTGGGTCCTTATGTATTCAATTATTGTGATGGTCAGCGGGTGGATAGCTAAAGGGTGAGGAAACATGGGCTGTATCATGTGCAAAATGAACCTACTCGTGACACTCTGTTCGTTGTGGCTGGAAAGAAACAAAAACTTTGCAACGGTAGTCAGGAATTGCTGCAGATTGTAGCATTCTGGGCTCATTTGGAACCTTGTTTCAAGGGGTATTCTGCTTCTATGATTATTAACAACTGGAAGAGATTTCCACGTGTGGGGTTGGTATATCATAGTTGCTAGCTACCTGGAAACCACCTACTGCTGGATATGTCAATATTAATTTTGACAGCAGCTCCTTTCCAAATATTGGGTTGGCTGGTATGGGGGGGATTTTGTGGGATGCAGATGGCTCAGTGCTAATGGAATTCTCAGGGCCTATTGGGGTAGCAGAACTGTTGCAGAAATCTAAGCATGCTCCAAGCTATAAAAATTGCAGTCCGTTTTAATGTTGGCTGAGTCATCTTTTAAGGAGACTCAAAAAATGTTATTTCTTGGAGAAATGGGGAGTTGTTTTGATGCAGGACAATTAACCACTTGCTCTAAAAGCTCGAACTGATAGAGCATGGCGAATCAATCCCTTTATCTCAAAGCTCAGGCCCCACATCCCATGGATTAGGACCTCGGTTGAACCCCCCTCGTGGGCCCTACTTCACATGGGTTCCACTTCACACGAGCCACCCGCCTCACACTGGCCGCCCACCCCAAGTGTGCCCCTGCATCCCACGGGCCACCCCACTCGAGCCCGGTTTGAAAATGCCCCTCCATTATGTTTTCTGGGCATATTGCTAATCTTATAGAAAAGACTTAATGACCTATGTTCTAACTGAAGTTATGGCCCTAAATAGAGTGGTATGGCATAAAAGGATTCATGCAGTCGACCCCAATTAGTCGAAATAAGTCTTAGATGATGATGATGATAGAGAAGCAAGGTGTGCCGTATCAGTTTCGGTGGGCATATTGGTGCCCACCCAAATTGATATGCATATCAGCTGTTACAGGGCGTAATGTCTATGATGGTTGAAAACCTTTTATTAAGAAAAAATCTAGAAAATATTGGAAATTTTTGAAATATTTAGAGGATTCCAACTATGTATTCTGTTGTGGTTTTTAACATATTTATGGTGTAATGGTCCACTCTTTGGTAAGAACGTTGCCTCGAAATGTCTAATGATTTTATTAACTCGACGAGCTTAGATTTACCCCAAGTTGGCATGAAATTCATGCAAGCTATGGACTCATCCCACTAGTTCACATCTCTAAACATTTAACATCATTTCCCAAAGAAATTTTAAGAAAGAATTAAAATTATATTCAGATTAATATTCTTGCCGATTTGGGGTACCACTTGAATGCCCCCAAATTGGCCCAAAATTCATACAATATATGGCACTCCTCCCACTAATGCATACCCCTAGGCATTTGACCCCCCCCCCCCCCCCACAAAATAAAAAAAGTAATTATAAGAAAAAATTAAATTCAAATTTAGATGAATAGTGTCCCAAATTTGATGTCCATTCAAATACCCCCAAATCCACCCTAAATTCATGCAATATATGACACCCATCCCACTAATGCATATCCCTAAGCATTCAACAACATTCTTCCCAAGAGATAATGGAAACTTTATTAAAGGCCCATAAGCAACAACAAGCACGAAAATAATACAAGGACAGGGAGACCCCCGAAAGGCACCAAAAAAACAAAGCCAGAACAATTAACAATCCCAGATCTTCAAAAGTGAGGCCCACTTGAAAACAAAAGCCAAGACATTAGCAATCACCGCTTCAACTAAACATGAAATATTGTGAAAACAATGCCTACTAAATAGCCAGCAGGATCAAGTGCCAAACAACTACTTTCTTTCTTTCCAAACCAGTCTCGTGCCAGGACCAAAGCAAGCCCCTGACATTTCCTGGCATAGCCGATGACATTTTGAACCAAGAGAGGGAGTGACATCATAGCTCGAGCGTGAACAAGCAAAAATAAAGAGATGATCGATCATCTCCACTGCTTGCTTTGCAAAGGGAGCACATGTTTGGGATGATCAAGGACCGGTTTTGCAGATCGTCGATCATGAAAACATGAACTATTGTGAAAACAACGCCTACCAAATAGCTGGCAGGATCAAGTGCCAAACAACTACTTTCTTTCCAAACCAATCTCATGCC
Source organism: Magnolia sinica (assembly GCF_029962835.1). NCBI lineage: Eukaryota > Viridiplantae > Streptophyta > Magnoliopsida > Magnoliales > Magnoliaceae > Magnolia > Magnolia sinica. The sequence goes on along the minus strand of NC_080585.1, from coordinate 38,109,135 downwards.
AGGACCAAAGCTAGCCCCTGACATTACCTGGCATAGCCGATGACATTTTAATGCAACAGAGGGAGGTGATATCATAGCTCAAGCGTGAACAGGCAAAAATAAAGAGATGATCAATCATCTCCACTGCTTACTTGCAAAGGAAGCACATGTTTGGGATGATCAAGGACCGATTTTGCAGATCGTCGATCGTCAAGACTTTCTTCGTACCCACCAACCACATGAACACCACAACCTTAGGATGGGCACCATAAAACCCAAAATAATAGGCATGGCCTTTGTCATTACCCACTTCAATTGGGCGAATCATGTTGAAGAATGAGCTAACTGAAAAACACCTAAATCCGTCAAATACCCCTTCTACACTAGGGGGTCCAACACACAACTGGGCCTCTTGCGGAAAAGCAATCCGCCACTTTGATATCTATGGAAGGCGCTAGCCAAGCTAGATTAGGTAACGCTTGAGATAGGAGCAAATTTCTGCACCACACGTCTTCCCAAAGTCTTAACTCCATATCCATCGCTGATAGAGAAAGATATGCCTTTCTTAAATTCCGCCTTGAGAGACATAATAGGCTTCCAAATATTAGAAGCCTTATCGAGAGAGGATACCTTCACTTTCCAACCACCCGACTGCAATCCATACTTGGAAGCGATGACATCCCTCCAGAAGCTCCCTTCTTCTGACCTAAACCACCAAAGCCATTTCCCAAGGAGAGCTAGATTCATAATACAAAGATACCTAAAACCAACCACCCCCTGACGCAGCTAGCCAATGGGAAGGATTTGCCCAAACATAGGACTTTCAAGCTAAGCACAAGAATCACAGGCAAAGCAAAGCGATAACTAGAAAATTCCATTCATTTCTAAGGTGCCTCGATACTACTCATCCTAAGCTCTTAAATAAACTTTAAGACATACAAATTAGGAAGATTCTTAATGCCATTGACAACCTATGACTTATTACAAAAATGGAGAAGTCATAAAGAGATACCCAAATGATAAGAATGCATTTAAGAAGATTTGACTAATTCATTATTATATAACTAGCCACCTAATTCTTGAGCCTCCTTATTGATGAGCCAGCTATGGGGGCTTCGGCCTAATGGACTTGGGTCTAACCTATAGATCTTAGGCCCAGTTCAACCTGCATCAATTCTCCTCGACTTGAAAGAACTCCACTCCGGCAAGTTAATGACCCGATATTGCTCATAGGGGTCGAGGTTTATGTGCTGGAAGTCTACAGTTGTGATCCATGTGGCATCAAAGAGTGGTTGTCCTTGCCAACGGACAAGAAACTTCTAGTAACCACATTGGCGCGTGGAGACAATTTGGTCATCGAAAACATCAATAATCATGTATGTAAGTGGCAAAGTGGTTGGAAGTGTGATAGCTTGTTCCTCAATATCGTTATCAGTATGATGCCCATGATAGATCGAAAGATCTCCCACGTTGTAAGTAGGACTGAGAGATAAATTTAGCGAAAGATCTAAAACAGAAGCATTAGCACTAATCTTCTTTATGATTTTGAACAGGACCGCATTGTAAGGATGGAGCTTCTTTGAGGATCCAGGGGGTTACCGTTTGGAACAAATATGGGCGATAACTATGTCGTTTTTCACAAATTCAACATATTGATGTCTTGCTTCTGCATGATACTTATAACTTTCATTACTTGCAGCGATATTGCGTCTAACTTCGTCATGCACCTGTTACATATAGCGGATGAAGTCATCAGCTTTTGCATTTGGTTTCGACTCTTTGGGTAGAGGAACCAAATCTATGACATGTTGGATATCCCGAAGCAGAGGCAACTCCTCAAGCAGATCATCAAGGACCAAATATTGGAAGTCAATTTGACTTCATTAGGAAGAGGCTCATCCTAGTCATTAACAGGCTCATACACCTGTTTTGTAACTACAGCGAACATTACACTTTCTCCTTACTCTCTCCTTCAAACTTCTGCATGGTGAGAACATGGGAGTTAGGAAAAGTGACCAATGTCGACGATGAGGGCGTAAATAAAGAATGCGGCATAAGTTGCAGTAGGCGAAGGTGGATCCAATGACCTCACCATAGAAACGTATGCGTGTTGGCCTCACCATCACTTTGTGCCTTCCGATGAAAAAGTCAAGGTTGACGGAGAAGGGTGTGGGCAGTGTTCGAGTTGTCGGTATCGCTACAAGTTTCGCTGGCCAGAGATAAAGATATAATATCGTTATCGCCGATAATATCACCGATAACTGGAAATGCAGGGAAAAAGGGGGAAACATGGAAAAAATGGTGGAATTTTTCAGTGAAACTTCATGACATGTCTAAATACACATATTTACATATTTAGAAATGAAAAAATTACAAAAAGAATGCATTAAATAAGAAGTTTCCATTTAATGGGGGCCAAAAGGCACGCATTGTTGTAAGAAATCACTCAAATAATAACCAAAATGAGTTTATGTAATACAAATGTAAGCTTATAATAATTAAGACATGCAAAAGTAAATGCATTTAAAAAAAATACACATTTATGGCCACATTTCATCCCTACATAGAATGACAAGGTGACTCGTAATCATTGTTCAGATCTTATGGCCATTGAGAGTAGTACTGTGGCCCACTATGAATGTGCGCAGGTTATCCACGTTGGCCATCCATTTTTTCAGCTCATTTTAATAGTTGTTTCGAAATTTGAAGCATGTCCAAAGCTCAAGTGGACCACACCACATGAAACATTGGTAATAATGATTTTCAGAGTTGAAACCTTGGTAGGGCCTACAGTGATGTTTATTTGTCATCTAACCTGTCCATAAGGTCACAAAGACATGGATGAAGGAAAAACACAAATAATATATTGATCCAGATTTTCTTAGGCCTCATGGAATTTTAGACGTTATAATTTCAATTCACACTGTTTCTGTGGTGAGGTCCACTTGAGATTTGGATATAATTAGTTTTTGGGCTAAAGCCCTCAAATTATTTGTTAAAATGGATGGACGGAGTGGATAAAATATGTAAATCATGGTGGACCCCACATAATTTACTCAGTACGCAAACACATATGTACTCGAGTCGGTAGGGACGCGGCTTAGCTACGACAGGTTGAGCGGCAAGACTTGCCACCGTAGTGACGTGTAGCTGTTATCTGGCCCACCATGGTTTATGTTTCGTATCCACACCGTCCAACCATTGGAAGATATCATTTTAACGTAATAGATAAAGAATGAGTCAGATCCAAATCTCTAATGAACCATACCACATGAAAACAATAATGATTGGATATCCACCGTTAAAATCCTCCTATGGCCCACTGTACTATTTATTTGATATTCAATCTGTATGATTACGTCATACAGACCTAGATGAGGGCAAAAATCAAATATTAGCTTGATCCAATACTTTTATAGGTCCCAAAAGGTTTTTAATGGTCTACATTATTCCTGTAATGTGGTCCACTTGAGATTGGGATATACCTCATTTTTGATCTCATACTCTAAAATTGTCTCGAAAAATAGATGGACGGTAAGGATACAATACATACATCATGGTGGGGCCTACAGAACGTTATGGTGGCCCAACGAATTGTTTAATGGTGAAAATCATTATCTCCGCTGCTATTTGTGGTGTGGTCCACATGATCTTTGGATATGATTCATTTTCTGGATAATGCCCTAAAATAATCTCTAAAAATAGATGAACGGTGTAGATATAATAAATACATCACTGTGGGGCCCACGTAACTTTAATCTCCTTTGAACCGTTCGTACAACTCGGAGCTCGAGGAGCGTTAGTGCTCGTCTGCGCACGCCACGTACCTACAGCAGCTATACAGCTACTGTGTGTACACCACCCATTCCACTTCCCTTTTTTTGATAAACCGACCCCGACCATGGCGATTTTAAAGCTCCCAAAAATCTCTCCCCAAATTCCGATTTTTTTTTTTCAAATCCCAAATCAAATCCCCGTAAGCCTAGGTAGAATCCAGTTTCCTTTCAAAGCTATTCCATTCGAAGGAAAAAGGGGATTTTAGGTTTTTCGTTCTTGTGAAAGATCCGGCGCTGTTGACCACGATTGGACAACCAAATTCAGCCGCTTCTTCTTCTTCTTCTTCTTTTTATATATTTTTTTCCGAATAAGAGGGTCGTCGCCTAATGTCGCCGAAAACACGGCATTTGTTTTGCCTATTTTATCGAAATCTATAGGGGAGATTTGGCCAGTGATCCGAAAATATCGCCGATAATATCGAAAATATCGGCGACATCTAGAAGAGAAACGAAATATTGGGGTTTCGGTATCGCAGGTCTGGCGACACCAATAATATCAGCGATATTATCGATTTCTCGCCGATAACTCAAACACTGGGTGTGGGTGACATTCATTGAATTATATCACACCAAATAGTGTCCTCATATATGCCCCTTTTAAAGTACACCAAACACCTTCAAGTCATGGGAATGGCAGTCTCATCAACCCATGTAACCTCGTAATGGGCTTGGGCTTGGGCAATGGATCTTGGGACTAGTTTAATAAAAATGGGGAACCACTCGATGCCCGAAATCGGCTCCAAATTCATACAATCTATCACACTATCATGCTAATGCAATCGGCCTAAAATTACTCTTATTTCATCATCCAACTATAAGATCAATGGACATTTATTAGACAATAAAACCGAAAAATATCTAGTGGTCCTATTTCAACAAACATGTGTCCAAAAAAAAAAACGGTTATGATCATTAAAATAGTTTGATTTTGGGACTGTGGCTTAGCAACAGCAGGTCCCACAATTTAATTAATTTACTTTTGAGTTAATATGTGCCACGTGTACAATTTTCCAAGGGAGCAGATTAGGTGTCACCTATGTAACACATTAGTGGGTATTGCCCTGACCGTAGGGCCCACCTTGCTGTATGCATTGTATATCCATGCCGTCCATCAATTTTTCCAGCTCATTTTAGGGCATGGTCCCAAAAATGAAGCCAATCCAAATCTCGAATGGACCACATAGTAGGGATTGCATGCCCACAATTAAAAACTTCTCGGGGGCCACAAAAGTTTTGGATCAAGCTAATATTTGTGTTTTCCCTTCATCCAGGTCTGTGTGACCTTATCAATAGGTTGGATGGCAAATAAACATTACGATGGTGTTTTTAATGGTGGGTGTTCAACAACCACTATTTCTAGTGGTGTGGTCCACTTGAGATTTGGATTTGCTTCATTTTTGGGACCATCTCATAAAATGAGCTGGAAAAACACATACATCAAGGTGGATCCCATTGTCGAGGAAACACCCACTAACATGTTGCCCAGGTAACACCTAATCCACTCCCATTTTCTGCAAGAGCACCTAGCATCATACACCGCCAGAGTATAAAAAATTTTAAAAAAAAAAAAAAAACCTCCCTTTTAAAACTTGGCTCATAAAGGGCCGCATACGCAGGGTTGACTGAGAGAGAGAGAGAGGGGGGCAGCATAGCAACAGCAACAGCAAAACAAAAAGAGGAGCTGCAACCCCGCAGCAAAAGAAGAAGAAGAGAGGTGCTAATTTTTTAACTTTTTTTCGTTTTCTTCGCAATTACTGTGCATAGTGACCCTAAGCAGGCTGTTTTGACCCTGTATAACGGATCTGTAACGGCCATTATAACCCTGTAACGGTTCATTTTTTCAGCCAGGCTGTTTTGACCCTGTATCGCGTAATGGACTAAGCCGTTACAGTTACGTAACAGTCGCTACAGCCGTAACCAATATGACATGTCTCCTAGAGATGGCCCGCGAACTTTGCAATTGCAAGGATTTCTGCTTGTTTGCATTTCCTGATGCCAATTTGGAGGCTGAGCAGCTCACCAAAATGGGTGTGGAAAGTAGTTCTGTATTTTTGATACACAGTCGAGTGGGAGGGGGCTAACTGCAGCAAGCAGTTGGTTCAGATTCACTACCTTTCAGGTTGGCTTTTGGTCTGTTTACTAAAGGCTGGTGGCCCAGCAAGGGTGCTCGATTGCCTATTTCTTGTGTTTTGCTTCTTGTAATAAAATTACATCATTCTTCCAAAGAAAACAGACCCTGGATCCAACTGCTATGATCCCTGCATACCCCAGAAATAAATTAGTAAGCGTGAGTGAACTTGGTGCCCTGGAGGCATGCATTTTCATGCCTCTACGTACTTTCAGCATGCAGCATACGCAGTTACAGCAGTGACCCAACTATAGTCCTAAAATCAAAATGTTTGGACTATGGATTAGCGGCATACAAATTAATATTGATAGACAAAAATCAGCAACATGGATTAAAAATTAATTAATTAATTAGAAGGTTAGGATAGTTCAGTGAGGGAAATTTTGGTGAGAGTCTGATCACAGGATGCCTGGTTCAGATCATACAAGAACACTCACAAAAGTGCACCTAGGTGGAAGCTGTCTTGTACATGCACCACGATGATGAAGAGACTGAAAGGAGACGGAGAAAGAAAGAGCCAAAGAGGTTAGAGGCCTTCGAGGGTATTTTGAGAAAAATATAAGAGTTAATATGATGTTTTATTTGTTACTGAAAGCAGCTTGGGCCTTGGGGCATGGTTTAGAGCATGTGGGAGGGCATCATTGGTTCCTTTCCCAAAATAAATTCAAAAGGCAATCAGATGAGTGTCCCAATGGGTATCCCAATTGTTGGCGGTCAAAATTCGGCACTATAAAAGCAAAAATATTCATCTACACATATTAACTTGGATATACATGTCAAACCCTAGAAACTGCAGCTCATGCGATTCAAGCTCAAATTCGTTGTTCATAGTTTGACACTTTTCCAAATTCCTTTGTTCACTAGGTAGGCTCATTTAGTTCATTTTAAATTCACTCACTTTGCAATTCAAGAATGCCTATTTCGGTAAACCAGTGCGATACATTAGTTCAAAACCAATTCATATACAAATATTTTGTATCATATTCAAAATGTACATTTGCCCACCAATGATCAAACAGATTTTTAATAGAAGGCATCTAAACTATAGGACCCACATGATGAGTGGATTGAATCAAGCACACATGTGACGCATCACATGTGTGAGTGGAGAGTGCCAAAAAAGTACACTCACACCAATGCACTTGCCATGTACTCGAAAAAGAACAACATAATGGTGGTACTTGGTAGCAATTTGAAAGGTGCCATTGCAGGTCTGTCTTTCTGTGTGGGCCCCATCAGTCAAAGACCAGAGTATGCCCTGATGGATCTGTAGTGGATGCTTCATCATCCTCATCCTCATCTAAGTCTTATCCCAATTAACTGGGGTCAACCAATTGATGCCTCTAAAATGAAAAATCTCTCACAATTGAAGACCCTACCCCTTCCAATTAGTTGCATGCAAATAGGTGATGAGAAAACCAATGTTCAAAATATCGGTATCGCGTTTCATATCGCATCCTTGGGATATAGATACGTATCAGTTATCGCACGGGATATATTGTTCGTATCGGGTAATTTATTACACTTTTGGGAAACATTGGGCAAATTGTTGAATTTTTCGATGGAACTTCAGGACTTGTTAAAAAAGACCTTAATACACATTTTTAAATCATAACATTCAAAAAAAGAAGTGCACATAATAGGTTTCCTTTATATAGGGTTCTAAGCTATGAATTAATGCAACTATATTCAAATTGAATGCATAACATTTAGAGTGTATGTGATGATCATTTCATCAAACACTCCTAAATACTTCAACATTAGTCTCAATTGAAAGTTGGTTGAAGGGAAATTTTGATATAAAAAAATTTAATAATTTTTTATTAATTTTTAATTAAAATTTATTTTTATTTTCCGAAAATTGACAATGACTTAACAAATCAATATATCAGCCCTCATACATGTTTGATTCCATGTTTGCAATGCAAAATTGCAAGCAATTTGGGGAAATTTCAAATTTTCCCCGAATCAAACCGCCTACAATCAAATTTTGAAATAAGAGTGATTGCAATGATTGTTTCATCAAATACTCCTAAATATTTCGCAATTAGTCTCAACTAACAGCTGGTTGAAAGAAAATTTTGAAAAAAAACAAAAAACAAAAAACAAAAACAAAGAGAACATGAAGAACCAATGGATATCGAAATCAAAGCTCCAACTCCATGATTTTTCATGCAAAATATGAAGAACCAATGGAATTATAACCATTTGACACTAATTTAACATAATCTCAACAAAAAAAAAAAAAAAAAGGACCTTAAATTGAAAATGCTCTCCGGATCGAACATGTGGGAAATATCGGCACTAGCTGTGCGTTTCTAATCACAAAGGTGGGATACAAGATATATCGTGGGATATATCGATATTGTCGATATTTAAAACACTGGAGAAACAACAATCATCATTCAATGTAGCCACACCAAAGATAGAAGCATGTGGATCTTCTAGCATTGAAGACTTCGATGCATGCCCCATTCAAAGCAAAGCCAATTATATAAACAATTTAGATCAACGATATGCAATCCCACATGTAGAACTGCATGCTCCTCACTTACTGCGCTATATGAAAAGTTGTGGAGTGCTGATGTAAATTGCAACAGTTACTTTTGGAGAAAAACTGATATTTTGGCATCGTATAGTAACTAATACTCAGGCCCTGCGAGAGTGTACACATGGGAATATAAATAATTTAGATTGAACCATCCAATTTGTGGGGCCAATCTAGATGGATCCTTAACAAAAAATTGTACTGATTTTGATAATATAACTAGCCTTTTTGTGGACACTTAAATAAAAGCCATCAGCCTGAGCGATCACTTATGTGATTATGCGATGGCATAAGTGATCAGCCTAGGCTGATGGCTTATGCAATTATATGCGATTTGACAACATTGCAGCCAATGTTTTAAATAGCAAATAGCGTGTAGCATAGCATTCACCCCTCTAAAGCATGAGGCGTTAGCTACATAGAATGTATCATAAGCTACACGCAACTTCTAGATTTTTAATCAAGGTTGCACTTGGTTGCACTAATTTCATGATATTATGCACCAAATTAGACTGATTAATAATGTAATTTAACAAAATTTCATGATATTTGGTGCAATCAAATGCAACCTAAAGTAGTAAGAAGTTCAATCATTAAGTATGAGGGTACAAAGGTATAGAAAGACCAACAAAACTAATTAAATACTTCTTTTAAAGATGATGCAATTTATTAGGGCCAAAGGCCAAAAAGAAAAAGAAAACCATACAAGGCAAAAAAGGAAAAAAGGAAACAGCGAAAGAAACACAGCCAAAGAAAAGAGATGAGACAAAGCCCCAAACACTAACTCAACAACTAATTTAATATTGTTACTTATATTATTTTACTAAAAGCATTGGAAAGATTGATTAATTTTACTAAAAATAGAAAAATGTAACAAATCATCGTAAACAATAATTGATTTTAATGTTATAGCGTAAAATAACTTGTAATGTGAGCTACATCGTGTATAGTGTAGTCTATGTAGCATGTAGCGTATGCAGTGTTTGAAATATCAACGATATCGGCCGATATATCCCACAATATATCTTGTATCCCACCTGCGCGATACGAAACACACTAGTGGGATATATCACACATGTTCAATCCGGTGAGCATTTTTTTAATTTTTGATCATTTATATATATATATATATATATATATATATATATATATATATATATATATATATATATATCATGTTAAATCAATGTCAAACTGTTACAAATCTATGATTTTTCATGTTTTGCATGGTATGAAAAATCATGGATTGGGAACTTCGATTTCAAGATTTGGAGGACTCAGATGCGGAAAATTGAAAAAAAATCAAAATCAAACATGTACGTTACCGAATCTAGTGATTCTTCTATTGCTTTTGAATGTATTGCTTGTGTTTCCACACGTCTTCTTACATTTATAAATTATTTGAATAGACTTTTAATATACTTAACATCAATTCAGTTAGACAACGCATAGATTAGGACCCCATACAAAGAAAACCTATTATGTGCACTTGTTTTTTGTAATGTTTTGATTTGTAAATATGTATTGATGTCTTTTTTAACAATCTTTGAAATTTTGGTTGAAAATTTCGACCAATTTCCAATGTTTCCCCATGTTTCCAACAACAACGACACATTACGCGATGCAACCGATATATCACATGCGATAACCGATACGTATCTATATCCCGAGGGTGAGATACATAACGCGATACCGATATTTCGAACATTGAGCGTATGTAGATTATCATGTAGCGTAGGCTACACGCGACTTGAGCTATTTTCATGAGCTATGTAGCGTTAAGGCTAAGCTACGTTATGTAGCATAAGCACATGCTACATAGTGTAGCTATTTAAAACACTAGTCAAGGCCATTATGGTGTCGTAAGGCCTGTAACATGTAACAGCTCCACAGTTACCTTTACGTAACAGCCAGTACGTAACGATTTCAGAATACCTTGCTTCCAATTAGACAACAGAAAGGGTCACAGCTGTAGGCTGAACCATGACCTGAAAGATTGGATTTTTCTTCTCTTTTTTTTCTTTCTAAAGTTACATAGGGCCTTTTATTCCTACATGAAATTGCCCACATTAAGAACTTTTTAGAGTAATTTTTGAGTTCTGTTTTTTTTTATTTTTTCAAAACACTAAACTATTCAACAAAGCAATCAAAAGGTCGCCTTGGTTCAACAAAGTGCAGATAAGGCTTCCCACTAATTCCGGCATCTTTTTTTTTTTTTAGAGAGATGACAAAAAAATTATTAGGAAGGCTCGCAAAAACGAGCAAAGAATACAACACCAACCCGACCAAGTCAGGCCTAGCACTCTAAGAAACTGGAGATAGACGACATTCGAGATTCCTTAGGGCCTGTTTGATTTGATGAAATTCCTGGCAGATGAAAGGAATTGTGTCATCATTGCGATTTTACCACAAGTCATATCAAAAACAGGAATGGTTGGTCAAATGCATGTATTCAAGAGACAGAATTTGTAAACATTGCACAATTTTATGTAATTACGGTGAAAATTTCCTATCAAATAACAACATTAGTGTATTTTGGTGATTAACTGATGTTGAAGTAATGCAAAAAATGTCATCATTTTTATTTTACCGTGGATAAGCCAAACGTGCTAATATGCAGTCAAGCGCAGCTGACGTCGGCAGACAAGTAATTTGACCATTACATATTTCCTTTAATTTACCAGAAATTTCATCAAATCAAACAGGCCCTTAATGACCAAAAAAGTTTTTCTTTTTTTCTTTTTTCTGAAGGGTGACATTAAAAAAGTAATGGGAAGAGAAGTTATCTACATGTGGAAAGTTGATAAATCATACACAAAAGCAGGTGAATACACTCCAGCACTGGTTAGGCACAACCATGTGCCACAAGTTCTTTTCAAATGGTACAATCTGCTGCACCACATGACAGAATCTGAAGTGAAGACTTACGGTACCTTTGAACATTTATTGCTGCAAAACCAATTTCCTTCTGGACAAGTTTCTAGCCCCGCTGTGCCTCTTCTTCTCAAGCATCCAACATGATCTGGAGAAAAAGAAATGGATAAAACCATACTTTAGATAGTTCCATATATATAGTTTGGCCACATAAGTAAACATAGGGCCCGTTTGGGTAGTTGAGAAAGTAAAGAAAAGAAAAAAGAAAATGGATGAGTTTTCTCATGATGGGACATTTCATTACACTTGGATAGCAAAAGAAATATTAAATTTCAAAAAGCAATCATTACCCAAAAACCATAGTCAAACTCTCATGCACAAGATACAAGGTGATCATTGTGAGAGTTATATGAGATATTCCACCTGCTATCCAAATAAGACACTAAAAAATGGAATCCATGACAAGCCATTCAATAGTGCTCATGGAAATCTTGGGAAATCATAATTAGACAATCATTAAAACTTTCTTTTCATTTCTTTTCCCACTATCCAAACAGGCCCATAGAGTCAAAAGTGTAAACCCACATTCACGCTCGCACTGATCACAATACAGAATTGTTTTCGCTGTGAACTGTTCACTGTCACCATTGAAATCACTCTTGCCACATATGCCACATCGACAAGTTGGGCAGGACCATTTTCCTTCAGGCACATCCTACATAAGCACCAAAAGTATATTTGCATGTTACCAGAGAGAATTTTTGTTATAGAGAATATAAATTTCTTAACAAGACCGGTTTAGAGCAATAACAGAGTATCAATAATCCAACAAAGATCTTGCTAAGTTTTCATGCTTGAAACCAATTCATATGCATGCTTCCAGCAGGCTTTTGTAAGTAAAACAACTATATAGCGCAATAATGAGAATCAATCCAAGCATGCAATTATTTCATAACCTTTCCCCAGTCACACCACTTCAACCATAATATGTAGGGATAAATGCATCTGGTGAAATAAACAGCATGCAAAAACAATACCATGTTCATAAACACACCAGAATTAAAAGGGATAATCATGAACACGAGTGCATCTGACTTACAAACTAATATATGTGTGAAAAAGTTAGCTTGCATCATTTCAAAACTCATTAACCCATTAAGGGATTTCAAGGTTTAATCAATTAGGCTGATACACGAAATATTGATTTGATGGATTAAAGGTTGATCCAGAATGTAATTCAACTTTAGTTTGATCTACTCAGCTGAATCAGACCCAAATATGCATGCAAAACAGCCAAATTTAAGATTCCTATTAAGGGCTTGTTTGGATCTTTGTTGCACAATCGTTGTAACTAGGTTCCGCTCACACTTCAAAGTCACACTCCCACTACCATTTCCTATCTGTTTATGCATGAAAATTTTTTAAATAGACGCTTCCCTGCTCCCACAACCGAATTTGTGGCTGCTTCAGTGCAATATTCATGCAATTATAGTTTGGATACAGGGAAATGTGCATGCTATTCCACTGACAAAATTTGCTAGGGATCAGTACAGAAATGTATGATCCACTGATTCCTCACTTCAACAAAGGAAGCAAATGCTAGGAAGGGCTATCCAGCATTTCTTAAGATTGTAAAGTGTTAAGACTTCATTGGCCACAAATAGCCAACTAAACGCTTGGACTCTTGGAGTGATGGGGTTTCTCCATACTTTGGCACATGGGAAGCACCTGTCACTAGGGCAATGCCTTGGAAGAGGGATTAGGTGGAGAATCTTCCACCAGAGGAGCAAGACCAGATTTTTGTCTTTACCGTCCACGTCTATGAATACCTCATTGAGGACAAACATGAGGTTTCAAACTCTACCATTTCTATGAAAGAGACATACAGGAAATGGTACACGACCTTTACCACATTGTACTACAGTGTAGTAGTGTACTGGCTCTGGTGGGTTTTTTTTTTTCTCCAAGGCATGGACTTCTCATGGACCTTTTTTTTAACCTTCTTATTGCTGTACTTAATCCCTTCAGATAAAGGTGTAAAAGGCGTTATTGTACTTAAAGGTGAGGGAAATCTCCCTCCCTCAACTCATGGTAGTTCCCTCGATGCACGAACCTTGTCCTCAACCATCCAATTGTGGCTGCTAAAAGGAGGGTTAAATGTAAAATGTTAGGCTAGAAAAATTAAATAAGCAGGATTAGATGGTTTAATACCATCCAATCCGAGTGATGCTAGGACCATCATCAATCCACGATGGGGCTCGTGATCTAGAAGATGTGGATGGAGGATATCAAAGAAGTCACATTTATCACGATCCTAACCATCTAATTGACAACCACAAAATGAACAGTTAAACAAAATATTACACCAAAACTGATGTCCCAACTACCTGACTGGCATCTGATGACCATCGATCCCACACATGTACCACGGTAGTTTGTCCGGTGGATTTAAGTTTGGCGCTTGAAGATCAAGAACCGGTAATTTCGATTGGTAAAATGAAAGCAGATCACTAATTACCCATAACCTAGAACACGTAATGATGGGGACATCATGCGCACACACGCACGCACACCACCCCCCCTACGCACGTACGTACGCAGAAGGAGGGGCCCATCATCGATCTGGCTCGATGACGACGTCCAGGGAGGGCCTCCTATCTAGAAGACGAAGTTTTGGTTCAAAAGGGTGGGTTCAATAGTCAAGAAAAGCCCATCATAGGATCTCATGATCATGGCCCACTCGTCGGATTAATTTCATATTTTAGGTTTTGCTTATTGTTATTATTTAGAACATCGTGAACGCTTTAAATTTCTTTGTTTGGTTTTTATTTTACTTTACTTCATCGCCAAGTAATAGGTTGCGCACATGGTGCGAGTTTTTAGGGTATAGGGTTTTCCCTATAAATAGGCACCCCTTGTAGTTCTTTTCATTCATTCAAGTTTAATAAAAATCCCTGCTTTATTTTTTTGTTCTTTTCGTGAGTTGTGGAAGAATTCAAAAGTGGGTGTGAAGCCCTCCCTTCTTCGAAGGGCTAACTACCGTAGTACAAAGTCACATCTATCTCCATCCGCCCCTACCCTCTTCCATCTATATCTCTCATCTTCTATCATCATTATTGCTTTGAATTTCCCAACTTTTGCAGTTATTCATCCCCTTACAGCTAGTTTCCAAAATCTGGACCTATAGGAGGGCTGAAACTTCGGCGGAGCACTACACCTCGACCTTACGTCTGATCGTCGTCAAACTTGAAGGGATTGGAAGTCTCCCCTGGCTGACCAAGGCTTAGGTGTCACTTTGGGGACGCGGGCTTCCATCACACATGTGGCCAGCCCACCCACGCACATGTGTCAGCCCCAGGTCACCATCTGCACGCAGGAGCTTTCTCCGAGTCAGGTCTTCCTATGGTTTTCCTCTTTTCATTCATATTTCCTAAACCCTAGCCCTAGTTTGCATTAGCCCTAATTTATTTGCCCATTTTTTTCACCATAGGGTTCCTTGAATTGAAATTGGAGAATCCCTTGGATTAAGGATTAATTTTTATGCATGTGTAGTTGATTTCTATTTCCCTTTAACATCGTTTGGTTTATAATTTTTATTGGTCCAGTCTTAGCCTATGTCAGCCTGAACCCGCATAGATTCCCTTTTTTAATTAAATGATTTGGATTGTCATGTGGGAAGGGATGTGGAATTTGTGTAACTGTTTCTGAATTGGTATGATCTAAGCCTGAATTCTTGCATCTCATACTTAAATTTCATGTCCTGCATCACGTAATGTCGAATGGAAACCATTGGGGGTTGGCAATTTACGTAACAATGGTATAAAGTTATAATATATTTTTGTGTGTGGGTGGGTGGGTTGGGAGAATGAAAAATCATATAAAGAAGGGACACAACTGAAGTTTTCTCAAAAAAGAATTCCTGAAATATTTCACTGTAATGGAACTATGTATCAGAAGAGAACATCAGAAGGAAAACAAACAACACACCTTTAAATCAATGCAGCTTAAATGAAATGAGGCCGGGCAGTGATCACATAATACTAATTTACCACCATAGCGACAGATAGAACAAATATTGTCACTTCTCCAGCGAGAACGATCTCTCTTCATTCGTGCATCTGGATCTGATCTCAAGCCCTTAAGCTTCCCATCACGTACCACTTGCATTTGACACTGCAACAGGGACCTGCCATCTTGCAAGAAAATATGGGCAGATGGCCGGTGATTACTGCTGCCAGCATGAACCTCAAAACCAGTCAGACTGTACACCTTTTTGCAGCACTTGCATTTGATTCCTTCACGAGTGATCCGCCCTTCAGCCACAACATGGCGATCCTTTCCTTGCATATAACATACCTTCTGCCTCGGTAATACTACATCATTATCTATCAGCCAAGACAGAACACTTCGAACCATGTGCTGGCTGGAACATGGTACTACGGCCCGTGGAGCTCTTTTGCTTGATCGCAGCACATGTGTAAGGTATCTGCTGTCTGATTTATCGCCTCGTGTAATTCTAGCACCAGATGACTTTTGTTTCTTTCGCTTCCGAGAACCAGAAGAGCTGTCTCTTGAATGTTTTACTGTTTCATCACACAAAGAAGACAATCCATCTGGTTTGACATTTTCAACTATAGGTGACCATGACAACAAATGAGCATTTCTTTCATGAGGTAGTAGTTGAGAGGCAACAGCAAATGAACTGTAGTTTCTCCTTTTCCGGCATTTTCTAACACCAGTGAGTCTTACCTCACCAGATCCAAGTTCACTTGACAGTAACGAACCAAAAGACCAACTAGTACCATTGCAAGACCGCCCATGTAACAGCTGTGCATTTCTCTGAATCTCAAGGCGAGGAGTCACACTGTTCACACAATTCTTGCATTTCTCACTGATCGGACTGTCAAATTTCTTGCTGACAAGCTCGTCTCCTCTTGAACTAATACCGGAACTCTTATCAATCCCTAAATTTTCTGTCCATGCCTTGCAGGCTGCCCATAGAGAATTAAAGCCACCACCATTGGGTAGACCGTAACGTAAATCAAGCTTTTTTCCTTTTCTCACATACCAAAGCTTCCAGCCTTCAGCCGAAAGGTGCATCCTTGCTTTTGACCTAACTTGTTTAATCTCTCTGCATGAGGTATTTCGTTTATATTTCCCATCTTTTCCACATTTGTAGTAGTCTATTACGGCTTGAGGGCAGTATTCTGGTCTGAAAACTGCGGTATCCTTCTGCTCAGAACCGTCATGGACCTTCTTTTTTTCACCCAAATGAGAAGGGCTACCTTCTGCACCCTGCTGTTGGATTTCAGGCAACTGGATCTGTCGAACATCTGAATCTGATCGGCCATCAGAAGTTGCCATTCCAGTGGAGGATCTCCCTGTGTCCTTGTGCAATCCATCATTCCTCAAGTCTTGATTATCCCTGAATAACTCGGGAGAACAGCTAGAGTGCTCTTCTCGGAGCATAATTTTCTTCACCACCCTAGAATACCCAAGAGGGTCTTGTGGAAGAAAGTCAGGCTCAGGATGAAATGTTGCCACTGGCGGTCCATCAACTTTACAGCCTGGGTGATCCTCTACACTTCCATGATCATTTCCGCGATGCCAAACCTTCACTTCTTGTTCCTTCAAATATATACAGGCCGTATGAAGGGATGGGTAGGCTTTTCCTCCAGGTGAAATATAACGCTTCCTAACACATTTTTTGTCTGGTTTAAATTCCAACTTCCAACCAAGAAACAAAAGATGCAGCCTTGCTTTTAAAGATGTACTGCGTAGATTCTTTGAGCCAGCGAACCTTCTTTTTTCTTTCTTTTTTTTCTCTTTCTCTTTTAAAGATGTAAGTGCACAATATTCTGCTATTGCATTAGGAAAGTATTCAGCCCTAGAAAGTAACTCCTTACCCACAGATTGCCAAGATCCATTTCCTCCTGATGCTTCATAAGCCTCCTTTTCCAAAGGAGCAAGATCACTGTTCAACTCAGCATCTTGGTCAACACGCATTCCAATATTTTTACCCTCATTACCATTCAACATATCATGAACAATCCCATCGTCTTTCCATGCTGTACAGGCTTCAGAAAAAGAATAATAGCGACTCCCCCTGGGTGAAACATTATGCTGACAGTTAATATCAGTTGGACCATTGCCTAACACCCAACTGGTGGCCAAAGGTTGCATTTTGGCTTCCAATCTTGCACTGTCACCTGGTACCAAATGCGGCTGGACACAATGATTATCACCATATGGAGAAATAGAATCTGATGGTGCTTTAGGTTTGGGAGTTTGGGGGTCTAGATCCGAAGGTAAAGGTGAAATACCTTGGCTACGTGTAGAAAAATCCCTGTGAAAATGAGAGCCACAAGCATTGGCGCTAGGATTGTGAACATCAATCAAACCCTCCAATCTAATATTCTGAGAGGGTTCAAGTGCAGCAGTATTTGGTACAGAAGGAAATGCCAAACCATGCTGGCGTAAATGGTTCTCTTGACCAACACATTCTTCAGACCGGTCCAATGTATGCTGTACACCATAATCTTCAATTTGGTCTCTCAAAACTGACCTGCTTGCTGAAGATTGCACCATACAGGTTTTCCTTCTTTCACTCACACGAGTAGTCAAATCCTCTTCAGATATGAAGTCATCAGCCACGAGATCAGACCCTCTAGGTCCAGACAGGTTCTCCTGATCATCCTCCTTGTGAAGATCAATAGAATCCTCTGATCCAATATCCAAAGCAGGTTCAAGAGCAACAGCATTCAGTTCAGAAGGGAGAGCCAAAACAGGTTGGCATATTTGCTTGTCTTGATCAATACATTCATCTAAGATCTGTGGACACTCCTCTATTTGGAATTCCGAATCTGCCTCACTTATGGAATTTCGTGATTTGCTTATTTTCCTCCGTTTACTCTTCCGGACAGCCAAATCTTCTTCGGCCACATTAGATCCAACTAACATCGGTGGACTGTACTCATCCATTTGGACTCCCAAATCTGCCCCACTAACCAAAATTAGTGATTCACCAGTCTTCCTTCTAGTCTTGCACGCAGCCAATTTCTTTTTGGCCACAAAATCTGACGCAGGAAAAGGTTGCCCAGCAGCAGCATGCACATTCTCCTGAACAGCTTCCAGCACCAACTTTTCCCACACACATGTCTCTCTGCAAGTCCACTCCAAACTTCTGCTTCTGAGACAAACATTGGCCCTCATATCGTACCAAATTTGCCTGACTGAAACAGGTAATGATCCCTCCTGCTCTATTTTCTTAATAAACCCAAGAAACAACCAGTCACCACGATGTCTCCAACCTCCCAAAACCTCATCCCAATCTTGGGAAAGACGCAAGTGATCAACGTTGATCCTTAGTTGATCACCTTCGTCGGGGAAAAAAACCAACCTTTCCCCGGCACCTTCTTCATGATCGAAAACAACTCCTTCCCACCATGCATCATTGACAAAAGCATCAACACAAAGTCCATAACTAAGTCTGGATTGCTGGATGTTAGAATGAGGAGGCAAAGGTCTTATGTGGCCTCGGAAAGTTTTTGGGGTCCTACAAACAGTGACCATGCCTTCAACAACAGGTGAAACAGAAATTAATTCTATGAGTTTTGAAGAGCCATTTTCGCTGAGAAGATCAGTATATTCAACATGGCGGACTAATCTTTCACATCTGATGACAACTCCTGTTGACCATGACCCTTTCAGTCCATCCTCAAATTGTCGTACCTACAAAAAATAGTTTGAAATCTGAGAATGATGTTGCACTTGAGCGAAGAGACCAGAAACAAACTTTTCTAGCAGGTGTAGTGGTGCAAAGAAAAAAGGCAAGGAAGAACAATAAGAAAAATGATAAACAAGAACTGTAATTTTCAGGAAGGGATAAATTTCATGCCATCATTTGTGTTTCAACATAAACACAAGTTTGAGAAAAGGGATGAGGAAACAATGACAAACACAACAATCTTTCTTTCTTTTTTGTATTTAAACATGAAAAACAAGAGCTCTAAATTAACCACAACCAGATAAGAGAATGAACAGGACTCAACATATTTTAGTACCAACTCCCGTTATGTCCCACCAGAAACCAATATGGGCTGATATGAGCCTGTATCTGCCCCCAGTATCGCACATCGGGAGGGGGTAATACAGAGCTGATACAATCATGCAGCCATGTTGGATCCAATATTTAAAACCATGGTAACATTGCAACCCTACCATAACAGCTGCCATTATAATGGCTAGTATGTGCTATAGTAGTACTAAATAATAGGATAACAATCATTATCACAGTTCCAAAACTTTACGAATATATTTTCCTTTTTTACCTTTTTTTAATATACTTTTGTATTAAATAGAAATCTATCCAACTCCTCCTAGTAACAATGCACCAACCAGTCCCCCAAACAGGGTAAAGGAGGGTCGATGCCCGGTAGCAGCTGATAGTTGAATTTTTAACCAGCAACCAAGAGACGCCAACCCCAGAGTCCAGACAGCTGCTTCAAAGCTA
Organism: Magnolia sinica; assembly: GCF_029962835.1. Classification (NCBI taxonomy): domain Eukaryota; kingdom Viridiplantae; phylum Streptophyta; class Magnoliopsida; order Magnoliales; family Magnoliaceae; genus Magnolia; species Magnolia sinica. Next base: position 38,089,258 of record NC_080585.1, on the reverse strand, counting down.
TGACAATGATGATGACGACAACGAAAATGAAGGTGTGATGATTAATAAAGACGAAGATGTACTTGCAAGTCACAACAGATTTTCAATGGTAGGCAGAGAATGTTTCAACATTGAGGTCTTGGGTACAAGACTTTACCTATTAAAAAAGGACACTATTGTCAAATGTCAATTAATGTGTTAATAGTCATAACAAATTTCTGCGGCAAACATGTTATTAAAACAAGTGAAAAAGGGAGGGGGAATGATCATTATAACCATTCTAACAAAGGATGATGGTAACACCTTCTCCATTGCCATGGTTATAGAAGGTTACAAAAACAATCTGTTGTATGCTTGGCTGAACAAAATGGTTTGGCCCAGAACAGTACGGGCAGTACAAAATGGTCTGCCCATGTAGTAGAGGATCATACAACCTTTCAGATATCTGATCCTTTAATTTTGCAAGGCCCCCCATTAATTGAATGGCATATGTATGAAAACTAATACATTTTAGCCATTCCTATCCGCCTGATTGGTGGCATTAAATCAATAGCGTAAACTTAACATTTAGTGGTCAAAGGAAAATGAAAGATAGGTATCTGATAAGTTTGACTTTGATTTTGAAACATAAACCATCCTTATTAGGGCCCAATACATGAAAGGACTCGACGGATAGTTCACCCTGCTACATTCACTGTGCATCATGCCGGTCATTACTAGTACCACAAAAAGTTTATTCAAAGAATGAACTTAATTGTCCAAATGGCATCCTGCAAATGGACGCAGATTACCTGCAACCCCAAGTCAAAGGAAAATGAAAGATAGGATTATCTGATAAGTTTGACTTTGATTTTGAAACATAAACCATCCTTATTAGGGCCCAACACATGAATGGACTCGACGGATAGTTCACCCTGCTACATTCACTGTGCATCGTGCCGGTCATTACTAGTACCACAAAAAGTTTATTCAAAGAATGAACTTAATTGTCCAAATGGCATCCTGCAAATGGACGCGGATTACCTGCAACCCCAGATCCAGCTAGGTGGGTGCAACCAAGCCCGTGGGGCCCACCTCGATGTATGCATTGTATATCCATGCCATCCATCCATTTTGCCAGCTTATTTTAAGACATGATCCCAAAAATGAAGCAGATACAAATTTAATCTCAGGTGAACCACACCACAGGAAACAGTGGTCCTTGAACGGCCATCACTAAAAACTTCCTAGGGTCTACTGTAATGCTTATTTGCCATCCAACCTGTTGATAAGGTCACACAGACCTGGATGAAGGCAAAACATAAATATCAGCTTGATCCAAAACTTTTATCACCCCCAAGAAGTTTTTAATGATGAGAATCCAATCCCTACTCTGTGGTCCACCTGAGATTTGCGTCCATTTCATTTATGGGACCAGGGCTCGCAAAATGGATGGACGAGGTGGATATACTATACATACATCAATGTGGGCCCCACAGTCAGAGTCTCATCCACCTGGTTGGATCTGGGGCCGCAGCTAATCCACATTCCCTGCAAATGGATGCTTTACCCAATAGTCCACATTCACCAGGAAAGAAACCCAGTAACCCACTGGACATATCAGCAAGATTATTATTTTTAAAGCAATTTTTAGATATATGATGTATCAAGATGAATGGTTCAAATTTTCATATAGCAGAAAGGTGTGAGACCAGCCTGTACAGGAAACAAATAAGTAACAAAAAAGAAAGCAATAAAAACTGCCTGTACTCCGGAGATAGAGAAGCTAATAAATTGGTCACCAGCTGATAAAAAAATTCAAAAACTGAAAATACAAACAAAGGAGAAGAAAAAATCAACTGCAACAAAACCCGGAATAAAAAGAAACCAAGAACCATACACTCAAAAAAAAAAAAAAATGTTGCATCATCAAACCAATCAAAGTCTAAGCAATCTGCCCTGCCCTCTTTACATCAAGTAATCATCAGATGATTTCAAGAGGAAATATAGAATGCTCAGCGTGAAACAATGATGTTTTAGTAATCGGCATTTCAAAAAGGTGGGACCCACTTGTCAGTGACCCAACCATTCCTTGGTGAGCACCACATGATGCTGGAAAAGTGCCTTCACTGAATAATCCTACACAACCGAATTTTGACCATCTTTGTCGCTGGTTAAAAATAAAAATTAGCAGCTGATACACCCCCAACGGGAACAGAAAAGGCCACAAATCAGGTAAGCGTCACTGACTGATGGAGGAGAAACTTAATTCATGACCCATCCACTGTGCAGCACATCAAGAGAAGTTAACAAAAGGTCTGGATCACCTAATGGTGGGCCATGTTCATACAGGATGCTGGCACAGGCCATGACACAGCTGGTTGGGGACCAAATAAAATGTCATTCTTCACAAAGCGAGCTAACATAAATATGGGCCCACCTTTCTGTGATCAAGGTCGTTCGTCTGGTGGGACCTGCCCTGCGGACAGGCCCCATTTGCAATCCAACTATAACATCACTTTTCTTTTTCTTGCAAAATGTGCAACATGGACTAAACAATCATCGGATAGTCGATATCCAGATGACATATGACACCCAATACACAGGACTCAATTATGGAACCGCTAAGCCATGGTTCTTGACCAACCATAACCTCTGATTCATGGACACTTGTTTGTCGAAATTGGACCATTTGATGTTATTGATGCAGGCTGATCTGGGCCACGATCCATGGGCCAGGCCCATCATTTCCAACCCAATAGTTGGCCCGTCAATAAGGAGGCCCAAGCCTCTTATTTAGATAGCTAGCCTATTTAAGTAGTTAGCTAGCAAAATCAATCAGCTAGCTAAGAATAATCCAGTAGACATGTTTTTAATGCATTCTTATCTCTTTATTATATTTTCCATATTTATAATAAGTCATTGGTTGTCAATGACATTATGTTTTTCCTTGTATGTACGTCTCGAAAGCCTATATAAGGACCTACGACGAGTAGTATGGAGCATAGATGGAAATATTGATAACATATCGACTGATACGGGTGTATCGTATCCATATCAGCCGACCATGTCGGGGTCGTATCGGTCTATATCGGCCGATACGGGCACATCAGGTCCGATATCCTGCACGCGTGATACAGGCGTATCAGGTCTGATATCCTACCCACGTATCGGTCAACCCCGATACGCATATAAAAAGCCCAAACCGGCCATTTCTTTCCCCTTGTCGATCTCTCTCCCTCATTTCTGCTCCAATCTCTGCAATACCTCGATTAAATCATTCCTAAGTGATTTTCGGCGCCATTAACAGCATCTTGGAGGATCAAAACATCCAATTTCATCCAATTTGAAGGATCGAAACATTTTGGGGCCGGTTTTGAAAAAGATTGAAAAATAGGTTTTTAAAAAACTCCATTTTTTGTTGTCAATCCTTCTTCTAATCCATTGTTCTGGTTATTAGACACCTAGATCTACCAAAAAACATCAATTTTGAAGATTGATTTGAGCTTTTTTGGGCATTTACGCCTGACTTTTTTATATTTTTCAAAAATCATTTTTTTTATCTGATCTCAAATCTGTACTCTCCAGCCATTTTCGATCAGATCTATGTAGATTTGATCAGAATATATATATATATTAAATCTATTGAAAAATATATAAATTTCAATTTATTTTTTTTTAATATGATGTTTCTAATCACAGATCTGGAGAGGCCATGCATTTTTTAACGGATCTACATCATATCTGATAAAAAATGTAGTTTTTTTTTTTTTTTTTTAGAATTTCGAGATTTATGGAAATTAAAAAAAAAAAAAAAAAAAAAAAATTCAAATGCATTGCTTTCGGGGAGGGGGGTGGCTAAGTTTATTGTTTTGGGTTTTTTGAGTTGTTTTTTATCATATCTGAGTAGTTTGGTCACCATTTTTCAAATATTATGTCTAGTTTTTAATTATTATTTTTTTGCTATTTCTTTTAATATGGTGATGTCTTAATGATGGAAATTGATGATACATTTTTTTATTGTTTGTGGTGTTTGTTTGTGGCTTGTGCAGACTGTAAAGTACTAGAGTGGCCATTGTTGTATAATTGTATTTGTTGAGATAGTTGGAACTGGAAATGAGAATGAGGATGTAGGGTGGAAGTATGGTGTAAGGATAGTTGGGAGTAGACAACAAATAATGTGCAAGTTTTGTAGGAGTGTGAATGGGGGCATAACCCAATTAAAAACAACACTTAGCCCATCAAATGGGTCAAGTTTCAGGGTGTCCGAGTGTCCCTCAGGCGGTAAGGGAGGAGATGAAGAACTTAGAAGAAATTAAAGGTAAAAGGGCGATGAGAGAGAGAGAGAAGAAGGCTACGTATTGCGAGGGCATTTTCACACCGGGCTCAAGTGGGGTTGCCTGTGGGATGCAGGGGCACACTCGGGGTGGGCGGCCCGTATGAGGTGGGTTGTTCATGTGAGGCGGTATCAATGTGATTTGGGGCCCACGAGGAGGGGTTCAGCCGAGGTCCTAACCCATGAGATGTGGGGCCCGGGCTATGAGACAAAAGGATTGATTCGCCATACTCTAACATTTCGAGCTTGGTTAATTGTACTGCATTAAATTGGTATTAGAGCGAGAAGTCTCTTATTCGAGACTCCTCACCGGGGGTGATTAATGCGGGGGCATTTTCACACCGGGCTCGAGTGAGGTTGCATGTGTGATGCAGGGGCACACTTGGGGTAGGTGGCTCGTGTGAAGCGGGCCCCACCCGTGTGACGCGGGTGGCTCGTATGAGGCGGTACCCATGTGATTTGGGGCCACGAGGGGGGTTCGGCCGAAGTCCTAACCCATGAGATATGGGGCCTGGGCTATGAGATAAAATGATTGATTCGCCATGCTCTAACAGTTCAAGCTTTTAAAGCAAGTAGTTAATTGTCCTGCATCACTACGCTTGACCAATGTAGAGCAAAGGTGTTTAAGGATTCTACGTTGTTGCCTGATGACAACATTGAGTCGAGAGGATTCAGATAGGGAGATGACAATTGCGATGAGGGAAAGTTTACGAATTCACCATGAGGATGAGGAGCAACGTTGAATGTTTGGGAAGACCGGTTCGGTTAGTGATGTGGGTGGGGGGAGTGGTGGTGGTAGTGGGCTTGATAACAGAGAATTATTTGGGGGCATTAGGGTGGGGTTACGTCGTGCCTTTAGCACGCGACCACAAGATCCGCACCCTTCTCAACCTAACCCCTCCCCTCATATTCATAATCTTGATTATGAGAGGGAGCCACGAGCACCTCCTAGTGATGAAACGGTGTTTAGAAAGGCCACTAGCACACTGAAGAAATAGAAACATATATGGTCAAAGCAAATAGTAGATAATCTTGGAAAGGCAGCTGCAAAGTTGTTCTTGCACAATAGTATTCCTCCATATGTTATCGATTGCCCATACTTTCAGGTGTTTATGGATGCAGCAGCTAATGCGGGACCTGAGTTTAAAGCCCCTAGTTCTTATGACATAGATTCAAAGTATTCAAATGAAGTGTACTAGGAAGTGTGGGCTTATGTACAATCATTTAGAAGCATATAGGCAAGTAAAAAATGCACAATCATGTGTGATGGTTGGACTGGCCCAACCAGATTGAGTATGATAAATTTCAGTCTACTCCCACCTGAGTACATTCTTCATTAGAGCCATCGATTCATCAGATGAAGTGAAGGATGCTAAGTATATAATTGGCCTAATGGATAGAATTGTAGAAGAAATTGGGGAAAGTAATGTGGTGCAAATTGTCACTGATAATGAGGCAGCATATGAACTAGCAGGAACACATCTTATGGCGAAGAGGCCTCATGTGTTTTGGTCACCTTGTGCATCACACTGCATTGATCTCATCCTTGAGGATATTGGGAAGAAGCCTAATGTATCGATACTGGTTGAAAAGGCAAGATCGATCATATATTTACAATCGCAATTTGATAACTGCTCTTATGAAAAAATTCACAGGTGGGCAGGAGTTGTTGAGGCCTAGGGCGACTGGATTCGCCACAAATTGCATAGCCATGGATAGTCCGTACAATCATAGAGGGGCACTTAGCGAGATGGTTGCATCTCGACAATGGCTCAACTCAAAGTATGGACAAAAGCCTGTGGAGATGTGTGCGATTATAAGGTACAACACATATTGGAAGAAAGTCTAAGAAATTATGAAAGCGATGGAACCTTTGTTTAAGGCTTCGACTGGTGGACAGTAATTATAGACTGATGATGGGCTTTCTTTATGAAGCAATGGACAGAGCAAAGTTGTCAATTCAACATGATTGTAAACACTACAGGAAATATTGGAAGCTCATAGATAGGCGCTGGAATAGACAGCTTCATCATGATCTCCACGCGGCAGGTAAACATAAGTTACATACTGTGATTAAATTTAGTTATTATTTTTCCTTCGATTCTTTATGTAGTGTTGAACATTTGATATGTTCTATTGTTCTCTTTTTTAATCAACTTGCAGGCTTCCTTTTAAACCCACAATTCTGATATGCGACTACATATAAAGATGCTGATGAGATTACTATCAGTTTGAAGAATGTTAGAAAAAGGTTGGAGCCAGACATTAACCGACAAGTTAATGTTATTAATGAAGTTAATAATTATTTACATATGTAGATCGTATTGTGTAGAGTCTGAGACTGGTAGTACTTATTATTAGCTACTATTTCATGGGTAAAAGTGTATGAACTAGCAATGGCAGCTTTGGAGACCCACTTGCATGCGTTGCAATACAAAGAACCAATCCAGGTAGGTGTATTAAGTTATAAACTATAAAGTGTGTTTTTACAAATTTAATAAACTAAATAATTAATATATGATATTAAGATATATTTCTTTGTTATTTATGTAGCTCAATACTGGGTCAATTATGGAGAAAGTGCACCTACGCTAAGGAATATTGCAATAAAAATCTTGAGTCAATATACATCTCGTACTAGTTGTGAAAGAAATTGAAACAGGCATCCACACTTAAGCAACGGAATCGATTGAATGCGATAAAGGTGCAAAGAAAGGTATTTATCCATATAATGTGAGGCTGCATTTGAAAAACATGAAGAAAGCAAGAGGGCAAGCTGACAACCAAGCGCAATATTGTCCAATAAATTTGGACTATATTTTTGCTGAAGACAACCCTCTTCTTCTATAGCTTGAACATGGGGAGAAGCAAAAAAGTAGATGAAAGTGAGGAACTTGAATACCCAGAACTCGTTGCAGAAGCCGCTCAGAGCCATCCTCCCAGCCGATTATTGAAGAAGCTGACGAAGGTGAACGTAGCAGTAGTGCGACTCAAACTGATAGCCATAGCGGTGACAGTGGCGGTGGTGGTGGTGGTGGTGGTGGTGGTGATGCATATGCTGCTTGTGTTGCTCAACACACCATACAGTCGTCTACAGATCGTGAAGCCGATGAGCACTGACGTGGTACACAAAGCCGGACTTATAAGTGTACTGAGTCACAATATAGCCAGCCAAGGGAGGAGGAGCATCATTGAGAGACTGGCACCAGTGGCACTCATGGAGCTCGGAGGCTTACAGCCCTTACGGATACACAGAGCTTGTTGCGCCACTTTCGTGTTGGGGTAGTCCTGATCATCGGTGTGGATATGGATATCCGGATCTAAATCCAAGTTATTTGTCATCAGTCAGCAGTAAGAGCAACAATATGGCGATTCGCCTGGTGTTGGTGGGTATCCTTACTTGGGATTAGGGACGGCTCCTAGAAAGGATCAATCTTCCTCAAGTTTCGTTTACCTACTCTTTCCATCCAGCCCAGGTTATTATGGATAAACAGCAGCAGCACCTGTTGCACAACCACAGGCACAGTCGGACAATGACAAGGACGTGGAAGTCGACCAACCACAAGTAGCCAGATTTTCATTTTGGTGGTGATTGGTGAGTTTTTATTAAGAATTAAGAGTAATGTTTTTTAGAGATTATTAGCATTTAAGAAAATTGGTAAGTACTAAGTATTTCTACATTTATATTGTTATTTGTTACATACACCTCGCTTGTCACACATTCTCCAAGCAAACATGTACGACGTATGTACTAGTAAATAGACTAGTGAGTAGTGAGTACTGAGTAGTGGTACTTCTAGAGTTCTTGGACATGTTAGACTATTAGCAATATATTATATCAATTTATGACATAAATCAACAGTTTATATAAAGAAAAAAATCAACAGCAAAACTTATGGTAGGTCAACCCGCTAGGACAGTATTCTTACCAAAGGATGGTCCGATACACCATTGAATAGATTGTCAAAATAAAAATAAAAATAATAATAATAATAATAATAATAATAATAATATGATAGATTCATGAATATCTCATTTTATCCTATTTTTCTAATAATTTTTCATATTTTTTTGCTTAACAAAATTCTGACCGATACGGCCAATAAGGGGCCCGATTTTGATAAGCGACATCGTATCGTATCATTTTTCCACGGGGCCGATACGGCGGCCGATACCGTCATTCAAAACCATGGTATGGAAGGTATCTTGAAATTGAAACAAATTTCTTGAGTTGTTCTCTTCTATTTGTTTATATTCTTGTGCTTAAGATTGAAGGTGCCTATGTTTGGGTGAATCCTTCCCATTAGCCGGCTACGCCAATTTGGTATCAAAGAAGGTTCCAACAGCTGGGTTAAAGTCCTAAAGCAACAACAATCTCCCTATTATTGTTTCCAAGTTCTTTGATCATAAAATTCTGCCTAATCTCCTTTATTTACTTCATTGCATCTATTTCTCATACCTCCATTCACCTTTTTTTCTTTTTTTTACAAAACCCAAAAGTCCAATTTACAAGAGGAGACTCTGTCGAAATTTTTTTCAACCATCAACCCCCAAAATCAGCACCATTCCAACTCATTAAAACCCCAAAATCAGCCCTAGCCAACCCATTAAAACCCCAAAAATCAGCCCTAGTTCGCCCATTAAAAAAATCCAAAAAATCAGCCATATTGCAACCCATTAAAACCCCTCAAAATGACAAAATCAGCCATATTCCAGCCCATTAAAATCCCAAAATCAGCCCCACTAAGACCCAAAAAGCAGCCCATTCCATCCCATAAAAACCCCCAAAACAAAAGAAAGGAAAAGAAAAAGGAAAAAAAAAAAAAAGGGAATAAAAGAAGAAAAAGAAATTAATCGTATTCTGTCCATTACTTTTCGGCGTCACGATGTCTACCCGTAGTGGTAACGTCTATCGATGGAGACTTACTGATCAACAACAAGACAATCGCATCACCGAGCTATTCACAAAGGTAGCCAGCCTCGAAACTGTTGTTGACCAACTACGTGGAGAACAACATGGTGAGCAACTTGATTCTATTGGAGATCCTGATGCTAGTCCAAATCCACAACAAGAGCTCCAACCAAAACCTTCGATGAATCAAAATGGTAAGAGTCTTTGGGAGTCTGTTTATGACTTCATGCAATGGCTCTTTGCAAAAAAAGCTCATGACACCACGATAGAGGAGCCCGAGAAAGATGATATTATCAAGAAAGTACGGATTGAAGTTTCGGACTTCACTAGTCGTCTTAATGCAAAGGCTTTTGTCGATTGGATTACAATGCTAGAAGATTATTTTGCATAGTACAACATGGATGATGCCCAGAGAGTGGCCTTTGTCAAGGTCAAGTTGAAGGGCCCAGCAAGAATCTGGTGGCGAAGCATTGACGACAACAACCTCATCATGGGTCATCCTGCTATCACCAGGTGGACTGACATGAAGAAGACGCTAGAAAGTAAGTATTTGGCTTAGGATTACATGGATACTCTTCTCCAAGAGCTCCTTGCATTCAAACAAGGAACTTTATCGGTGGATAACTGCACCAAAAAGTTCAATGAGCTTTTTGTCTATTGTAAGCTTGTAAAGACAGACCGCGTAACAACCAACTGTTATAAGGCAGGGTTATGCTAAGAGATCCAGCGCGAGATGGTCATGTATGATTTTGAGTCAGTTTATGATGTTCATAGAAAGGCTCGACGAGTTGAACAGCAGCATACTCTCCGACATTTTGGTTCTCCAGTTGAGGAACCTTCTATGAGAAGGGGTTCCGATCCGCATCCCAACCGAACTCCACCATAGGGCTACCAACCACCTCCTCACCCTTTTCAGCCACGCCCACATATGCAAACTCCTCTTATAAGGCAACCTCAACATTTGCAACGCCCTTCACCACAGAATTCATACTAAAAGCAATCGGCAGTGTAGGGATATGACACTAGGGGGCAAGATCTTAATCCTAATCCTTCCCTCAGAGAGAGGCGAGTTTTGATTGTTATCGTTGCAGACAAATGGGGCTCTTTCTAATGAGTGTCCGCAAGCCAGGAACCTACGTTACTACGGTAATGAGGAGGATCCCTACTATCTGAACGGCCATGAGTATTACGATGAGCACATTGAGATAGAACATCCTTATGTAGAACTTGCATCACAACCAAATGACCCTTCTATTGAAACTATACTAAAAGCTAAGAATGAAGGCCGTACTCTTATCATACACCGCCTCCTTACCACCACCAAGGAGGAAGAGGAAGACTGGCGACAAAACATTGTTTTCCGTACACGGATAAAATGGCAGGGCAAGTTATGTCATATGATCATTGATGGCGACAGTGCAATGAACATCGTATCTCAAGAGGTGATTGATAAGCTCAAGTTGCCAACTGAAAGGCATCCAAAACCATATGAGGTTGTGTGGGTCGATGACACTGCTATCCCCGTGACTCGAAGGTGTTTAGAATCATTTAAAATTGGCATATATGAGGATGATATTTGGTTTGACATAATTCCGATGAATGTCGCCAACATCCTTCTCAGTCGACCTTAGCTCTTTGACCGAAAGGTACAAAACGACGGTGAAGCTAACACGCATACTTTCCTATGGCGAGGTCATTGCATCCTTCTTGCCTGTTGCAACCTACGTCACCTCCTTCATCTACGCCTTCATCATCAACATTGGCTGCTCTTTCAAACTCCCATGTTCTCACCATGCAAAAGTTCAAAGAAGAGAATAAGGAAAAAGGCATAATGTTCGCTCTAGTTACAAAACAGGTACAAGAGCCTGTTATTGACCAGGATGAGCCTATTCCTGATGAAGTCAAATATATGTTGCATAACTTCCAAGATTTGATCATCGATGATCTGCCTAAGGAGGTGCCTCCATCGTGAAATATTTCGCATGCTATAGATTGGGTTCCTATAGCATCCTTACCCAACCTACCAACATACTGGATGAGTCATGTCAAGCACGCCGAGTTGAAGCATCAGGTTGACGAGTTGCTTAAAAAGGGCTATATTCGATAGAGCCTAAGCCCATGTGTGGTGCCAGCTCTCCTTACTCCTAAGAATGATGGAAGTTGGCGCATGTGTGTAGACAGCCAAGATATTGATAAAATCACAATGAAGTACCTTCCCCATTCATCGGCTTGGTGATATACTAGACTTAATGTCAGGTGCTAGCATCTTTTCCAAAATTGATCTTCGCAGTAGATACCACCAGATTCGCATCCGACCTGGTGATGAATGGAATACGGCATTTAAGACAACTACGAGTGGCTAGCCATTCGGTCTCACAAACGCACTTAGCACTTTCATGCGTGTCATGATGCAGTTGTTGCGCCCTTTTATTGGTAAGTTTGTCGTTTTCTATTTCGACGACATTCTTATCTACAGTACATCAAGAAACAAGCACCTCAATCACTTACGTCTTATGTTTAGACTCCTTCGTCGTGAGCGCTTCTACATCAACTTTAAAAAGTGTACCTTCATGACTTGAGTCGGGAGGGCCATCCAATAGCTTTCTTCAGCAAAAAACTCTTTGATGTGAAGCAGCAATATTCCACTTATGACTTGAGTTTTATGTTGGTGTTCAAATTTTGCGGCATTGGCATTACTATTTGGTTGGCAATGAGTTTGTCCTATACTCTAATCGTGAAGCACTCAAGTACTTAAATTCCTAGCAGAAGATGAGTGCTTGTCGCGTCAAGTGGAACGCTTACCTTCAGGAGTTTTCTTTTGTCATTCGTCACAAGGCTGGTAAGGACAATCAGTTTGTTAATGCATTAAGTCATCACACACATCTATTGTCATCGATGGCGGTCAATGTTCCAAGATTCGAAGAGATACAGTGTGAGTGTGCCGACGACAAGAATTTCGGGCGTATTTATACCGACATTCTTAGTGGAGAGCATGCAAGATACCCACATTTCGGCATTCATGATGGTTGCCTACCCAGTAGATCCATCCATGAGTATGTTGTGAGAAAGTTACATGCCTGTGGGTGTTACTTTTGGCCTCATATAAAACGGATGTTGCCAAGATTTGCCAGTTTTGCAGGGTTTGCCAACTTGCTAAGGGTCAAAAAAAATAGTGGATTATATCAACCATTGCCGATCCCACATGCTCTATGGGAAGATCTGAGTATAGACTTCGTCCTAGGTTTGCCAAAGACCGCTCGGAAAGTTGATTCAGTATTTGTGGTAGTTGATCGATTTTCAAAGATGGCTCATTTCATACCATGCTCGAATACAGCAAATGCTCTCAAAATTGCTCAATTATTCTCTCGAGAGGTTGTTCATCTTCATGGGCTTCCAAAGACAATTGTGTCTGATCATGATACTAAGTTCACGAGTTATTTCTGGAAAACTGCTAGGGCAGCGACGCAAACCAAGCCTCAGTTCTCTAGTGCCTACCACCCTCAGACCGATGGTCAGATAAAAGTGGGCAACTGTAGCTTTGACAAGTTACTACGGCGTCTTGTCCGCGATTATATAGCTACATGGGACGTAGTAATACCAATGGTTGAATTTGCTTATAATAACTCGGTCAACCGGTCCACAAGGATGTCACCTTTTGAGGCAGTAACTGGTACACGACTGTGTCTCCCAGTCAATTTGGTTCCTTTACCCTTAGAGTCGAGAGCAAGCGTAGATGTTGATAACTTAATCCGCCATATGCCATAAAGTGCATAACGGAGCTCGACGCAATATCATCGCAAGTAATGAAAGTTATAAGCAGCATGCAAATACAAGACGTCACTTTGTTGAATTTGCGAAAGGTGACATGGTTATGGCCCATATTCGTCCTGAACGGTTGCCTCCTGGCACCTTGAAGAATGCGGGACCATTCAAAATCATAAAGAAGATCGATGTCAATGCTTATGTCTTAGATCTCCCACCAGATTTACCTGTCAGTCCTACTTTCAATGTGGAAGACCTTTCCACCTATCATGGGCACCATACCGATGATGGTATTGAAGAACATGCCATCACACTTCCGATTGTTTTGCAACCTACAAATACAATCGTTGATATTCTCGATGACCAGATTGTCTCCATGCGCCAAGGTGGTTACCAGCATTGTTTGAATTATCTCCGATATTATCGAAATATCTCCAATATTATTGTTATCTCTAACTTAGTGATACCGATAACACTAGTAGCGATACCGATGACACCGGTAGTATTAGAAATTCCAGACATCAGCAATGTATCACTAAGTATCGCCAACATATCGATATCGCCAATATTTTCAATTGTGTAAATTTCAGGCGTCGCTTGTATTGCCAATGTATCAATATCGCCAATGTATCGCCAATATTTTCGACTGTGTAATGACGATTGTATCACAAGTGTATCGGCAATATTTCAATAATATCACCATGTAGAGATATCACAGAAAGTGTGTTTACTAAAAAAAATATATATTTCAATTTTTTTATGATCGCATTGTTGTATGCAATTTTCAAATCGTCGTTGTTAATATTGATAATATCTCAATATTATCATTATCGCAACATACTCAATATCAAGACCACAATCTTTCATTTCCTTTCCAATTGTTAATGATTTATTGGCAAAATATTGTGAGTTGTTGATATTCTGCAATATCGATGGATGATTGGATGGTTAGATGGGATCCATGGGACGGTTAGACTATTTCTTATGACGACACATGCTTTTAAGCCCCCATTAAATGGAAACTCAAGGTGTATACATTCTTTTTACAATTTTTTTATTTCTAAATATGTAAATATGTGTATTTTAGCATTTGCTAAAGTTTCGCTAGAAATTCTACCATTTTCCCATGTTTTCCCGCATTTATGGTTATCAGCGATATCGATATTGCTTCCGTATCCCGGCCAACAAAAATTGTAGTGATACCTCTCTCCGATGCTACATGGACCACAGCTACCGACTTCCAGCGTCTGAATCCTAATCTCTATGAGCAATATCAAGCCATTATCTTGCCAAAGTCGAATTCTTTCAAGCGGGGGAGGACTGATGCAGGCTGATCTGGGCGACAATCCATGAGTCAGGGCCAGGCCCATTAAATCTAAGCCCAATAGTTGGTCCGTCAATAAGGAGGCCCAAGCCTCTTATTTAGACAGCTAGCCTATTTAGGTAGTTAGCTAGCGAAATCAATCAACTAGCTAAGAATAATCCAACAATCAGACATATTTAATGCATTCTTATCTCTTTAATCTCTTCTCCATATTTGTAACAAGTCATTAATCATCAATGACATTATGTTTTTCCTTATATGTACATCTTAAAAGCCTATAAAAGGGCATGAGACGAATAATATGGAGCCATCTTGAAATTGAAACAACTCTCTTGAGTTGTTCTCTTCTATTTGTTTGTGTTCTTGTGCTTAAGATTGAAGATGCCTACATTTGGGCGGATCCTTCCCATCAGCCGGCTGTGCCAGTTATTCAGTCTTAACCATCCGATAAATGCCCACCAATTCGACAGTCGAATTATCAATTGCAACTAATGTTCAGTTCATCATACATCTAAACTGTGACCCACAGGGGCAGTTTAATTTGAATTACTCGAATTCCACATGCAATTTCAATACAATTTATAAGCGCCTGAGCGCCATCATACATCTAAACTGTGACCCACAAGGGCAGTTTAATTTGAATTACTCGAATTCCACATGCAATTTCAATACAATTTATAAGCGCCTGAGCGCCAGTGTATCATCCACTACACTCTGCCAAAGTATAAAAGTTCTCCTCTTTTTGTAAGGCATTAACAAAGCCGAGAGGGTATTGAACCCTGAAACTTAAAGGAAACAAGAAAATGCCATTAAAACTGAAGAGAGAAGAAGGAAAACAGCACAAAACACCGACAAAACAATCGGAAACAAAAAGCAATACAGGGAAAGAGAGAGATGAGAAAAAAACACGAACCTCGACCTTCTCTCCACAAAGAAGCTTTCTTTCTCTCTCCTTTTTCCTCTTCCTCTTCTTCGTCTTGCAGGCATCAGTGCTTACCAGAGCGGCCATGGCCGACCTGGAGGAGGCAGGGGTGCGTACGATAGCGGGGGAGGGGGTGCGTAGGATTAGATCGGCTTCGCAAATGAAGTTCGAAAGAGTTTGTAGGGGTTTTGTTCTCAAATCTTGGGCGCCAAGAATAAAAACAGTACGCCCCCCAAAATCCCCTCCAGCTTTCCTATTTCTTCCTGAGCAGTGTTCACATACAGCCGCTGCATCAGAACTTCTGATACATCTATCTTTTCTCATTGATGTATAATTCTTATAGAATATCTTATCCGTAGAAAAAGTATTCCACAACAAGATTATAACATTTATATAATTTTTCGACAATCTATAAGTGGAACCAGACAAAATTCAATATGTATTTACAACGGATAGTATGATTTTTCCTATTTTTATGGTCAATTCAACCAGTGTATAGATGTAAATTTTATAAATTTTAATTAAAATTATTTTTTAATTATTTTAAACGGATAAGATCATAAGATTATTTTAAATTTTTTTGATACAAGGAAGATGTATCATAATTTTTGAAACGAACTATATGAACGGTTCATTTTTTCCTGTTTGAGCTAGAGACTCTTCTCCTAGTTTGCGCCATTTCAAATTTTAAAACGGTGGTGAACCATGCTTCTCGCATTTGGCAGTGAAATACAGCTATCCGGACCATCAAAATTTTAGGTCTGATTGTGGATGGTGAATATTCTAAAACATCACTGCTTTAAGATATTCTAACCGTCCGATTATTATCCACCAAGTGTTTGGTTAAAATCAAAATAGTGAGTGGTCCAATTTCGAAGAAAAATCATAAAATTATATTTATTTTATCACTAAAAGTTTAATATCATTCTCCATCTACAATTCGGTCGAAGATTTGGACTGTCTGATTGCCGTACATATGTGCCGTGTGTACGTTTGAAGCGTGACAATCGTTGATTAAAATGGTAGTAAAACTTAGATAGGAGTCCAGCATTCTTTTGTTTGTGTGGCCCATCTAATAAGTTGATCAGTCTGATTTTCAAGAAAGATGATCATCGTGATGTAATGCATATTTCTTACGGATAGGATTATACACGTGCTAACAAGTTGGCGGGAAGAAATGGTTGTATCATGAGCCCTGATACAGCCGCTGCACCCCCATTGGCCTTTTCACATTACATTTTTTCTTTTTCTATTTTGGTTAAAAACGTTGATGCTCCGGCAGTGATTGTTGATACGCGGGCAGTAAGAGCTTTGATTGTCTGGCTATCTTAGTGGTGACCATTGAAGCGACGGTTGAAATGAAAACCATCCAATGGTTGGAATTCAACGTACATGTATCCATTAATTAGGGGTTAGGATCGTTCAACCCTCGTGAACTTTGGATGATGACCTACTCACGATGGGTTTTCAACTCGGACGGTTTAGAATGACAAATGCATTCCACGTGTGCAGTTTCTAAATGCCCGCGTAGCATCTGTCATTCTCTACGGAGTATCAATTACATCTTTTGTTTTTCCAACGACAGAATTACCAAGAGAGTCCAAGGAGAGAAGGAAAGAAGGTTCGTTGCACTCCAGCTCATGGTTGCATCGGACACGTGGACAAACGGTTGATCTGGACTGTCCATTGACCAGAATCCTCTGCAACAACTGTTTTACGTAAAACATCCATGCAGCTTACAACTTACCATGTTATACATGTGAAATCCACTCCATCCATCAGATGGGCTCCATGGTGCTAGGTCCTGAGGCAAAAAATTCTCCCGCTCAACAACTGGGGTGGGCCACGTAACAAGGAAAAATGGAGATGGGACACGGACCATAGGTTTGTGTGTGGATGCACCATGGGGCATATCTTTCATCAGGTGTGGTTCACCAGGATGAAGGGAAGATCCTAAAACATGTCTGGTAAAAAAATCTCATGCAGGATGGTTTGAATCTATGTGGTGAACATAATCAAAAGGTTATACACTCGGTCAGATACGCACCAGTCTCACGTGGAGGAGTAGCATCCTCAAGCTGGGAAGCAGGGATTTATAGCGATGGAGTGGGAGTCACAGGTGGTAGAGCGGGAGTCGTAGGTGGTGGAGCGAGAGTCGCTCGGGTCACTCTCCTGGGCGGCATGTCGTATAGGAAAGAACAAAGGCGCCTATCAACGTTGAGAACTTTTGAAGGCACGCACGTTAGGGAACTAAATCAGAAGGTTATACACTCGGGACCTAATTATCCTGAACTCATAATAGATATGTGATGTTATCCTGAGTTATTCCCAAGTTATGCTTTGATACCAACTTCTGTCACGCCTCAAACTCGGAAATCGGGCTCACAAAATTTTCGATCCCTGAATTTGGCACTGATAGCCTCCTTAGTACCCCATTCTCGGCACCCGACACCTATATACCAGGTTTCATGTGAAACCCGTATCCTTGCCCGTACTGTTACGTAGGCTTCCACGGTCCTCCCGGTCGAATTTCGGCGATACACGATCTGTTATTGGCGTTTGCGCGCGATCCTAAGTCGTATCCCATATATTAGAGTCGGCTCGACCTAAGACTTATACCAGTGCGACCGCGCCATCGCCGCGGTTCCGATGTCGCGTCTCGCACGCTGATGTGATACTGGGCCAGGAGATGTGGGCCCGTGTTCAGTTCGAGGAAAACGCCGCACTTTGCAAAACCTAAGAGAAATATCCCATCAATCAATATCATCAATCACCTCACATGTCAAGTATAACATCCCATCCCCAAGTACCAACGCCCATCCCTAAAGTCAACTTTCTCCCTTACATGTCAAGTACACATCACTCCATCACTCACCATCCCTCTCTTCCACCACCCCTCTCTCTCTCTCTCATTCTCTCTCTCCATTTTTCAAGCAACGCCCATGATAGGTGGATGTCCAAGCTTCCATGAGAGAAGCTAGTGTGGCCCACCTTCCTACCTCCCATCTTAACCATCCAAAATCCATCTCGACCGTTGAATCGCACCCCTTGGAGCTTTAGGTCGCATTGGTGGAAGAAGGAAGAGGAGATTAAAGGTGGGTGTTCATCCATCGATTTTTAAAAAATTGATGGCCCACTTGTGGTGGGACCCATCTTGATGTATGCATTGTATAGAGGGACCCATAGTGGCGGGGTCCCTCCGCTACTTCGATCTCCATTTCTCTCTCTCTCTCACTCTCTCTCTCTTCCCTTTTTGTGGCCCACCTTGAAGTTGATCCACACCGTCCACGTTGATGTGGACCCATCATGATGTATTTATTATACCTGCACCATCTAGCAGAACTGGACGGTGGAGATCCACCCACCTGATGTGTGTGCACGTGTGCAGTGCACTGGTCATGGTGCCACCTTGATGTGTATGCTTTATGCACACCGTCCAACAATCTAGACGGTGCAACCCACCTGTCCGTGTGATTATTCACACTGTCCTTTGCATTGGACGTGGGGCCTCACCTTGATGGATGTGTTAAAGTCCAAGCCATCCATCCCAACTAGATGGTGGGCCCTACCATGATTATATGTGCTTTATCCTACCGGTCCATTCATCTGGACCGTCCATCTATGTGGACCACACCAGCCATATGGCCGTTGTAGGACGTCAGCAGTACAGGTGGGCCCTCATCGTGATGTATGTATTCTTACACCCACACCCATCTGGACAGTGGGTCCCATGCTGTAGGCTGCTGCTGCTGCCTGCCCTGGTCATCAGCAATTTTGTGGGGCCCACATAGCTCTCAGTTGCATCACGTCAGCAGCTGTGGGTCCCTGCATGAGGTATGTATTATATCCTAACCGTTCATCTACTGGGGCTGTGCAGTAGTTGCTGTATTGATGTGGGACCCACCTTTGCTGTATGTGTATATCCACATCGTCCATTGACGGTGGGACTCACCTGTCATGTATGTGTTTCATCCCTGTTGAGGGACCCTCTTGCTGACGTGTTGCAGGCCAACACGTGAGAGCCACACATGATAGATGTGTTTTATCCCTGCTGCGTTGCAGCCATGGGACCCACACACATGTGGACTCCACCATACTGTATGTATTTCATTAACACCGTCTAAACAGTGGGCCCCACATCAGCAGCTGTAGCCGCTGCTTTGACGCAGCAAGTCCTATGGGTATCATCATGAGGCTTGTGTTTCATCCTAACCGTCCGTTAGATCAATGTCCAACCTCCTGGACGCTGCCTCATTCAAACACAAAAAATAATATATAATAAATATACATATGTATATAATAAGTAATATTATATCATATTATATGTGGTGGGTCCCACGTGGGACCCACCTGACGTGAACGGATTGGCTAGTGTGTGCTGACAGCGGCAATATAGCTGTTGTCATGATGTCATCAAGTTTTGTGGGTCCCACTTGTATTGACGTCAACAGGGTCTGTGGGACACACATGTGGTATGTATGATATCCAACCTTTTCATCCATTTTGCATCCACACCGTACACTTGTGTGGGCCCCTCCATGATGTATTGTATTTGCAAGCCGTCCACCTGCTCAGTCTCGTGCAGCAGGCAGCTGCTGCTGCCCTACACATCAGCGGTTTTGCGGGCCGCACCTTGATGAATGTGGTGTATGCACACCGTCCAGCAAATCTGGATGGTGGACCACTCCATGATGTATTTGTTTCGATCCACACCGTCCAGACAGTGTTGGACGGTGTTGGACATGTTTGGGTGGTACTGATTTACATGGGAAATGTTTGGATGGTGCCGAATTTACCTGGACAATGTTTGGACAGTGCTGATCATCATTGGTGCCACGTGCCCCATAGAATGATAGTGTACTGTGATACACATGTTACACCTACAACTATTGAAATGATTTTTGGTGTGGTCCAAGCCCACTTGAGGCCCATTGGTGCGGCCCATCCATGAGGCCCATCATGATGTATATTTGAGGCCCATGTGCAGGGCCCACCTGTGATGTATATAGGCCCATGTGTAAGGCCCACCTATTGTCTATTTAAAGTCCATGGGTTGTGGCCCATTGTGATGTATTCGAGGCCCATGGGCAAGGCTTGATGTGATGTGTTTATGGCCCATATGATGAAGCCCATTGAGATGTATTCCCAGCCCATATGGCGTGGCCATTGTGATATTTTGTAGCCCATTTAATGAGGCCCATTATGATGTGCATTAGGCCCATGAGTTGTGGCCCATGGTGATGTATATTAGGCTCGTATGAGCAGCCCATTGTGATATATTTTCGGGCCATGCGTTGAGAATCATTGTGATATATTTTCAACTCGTATGACATGGCCCATTTGATATATTTCCGGCCCATTTGGTAAGGCCCATTGTGATGTATTTCCGGCTTATTTAGTAAGGCCCATTGTGATGTATTTGTGGCCTATGGGCAAGGCCCATTGTGATATGTATTAGGCCCACATTGGTGCGACCCATTTGATGTATTTGAGGCCCACATGATGTGGCCCATTTGATGTAT
Organism: Magnolia sinica; assembly: GCF_029962835.1. Lineage (NCBI taxonomy): Eukaryota > Viridiplantae > Streptophyta > Magnoliopsida > Magnoliales > Magnoliaceae > Magnolia > Magnolia sinica. The sequence goes on along the minus strand of NC_080585.1, from coordinate 38,068,522 downwards.
ATGAGGCCCATTGGTGCAACCCCTTGATATGGCCCACTTGATGTATATGGGTCCATTGGTGCGACCCATATGATGTGGCCCATTTGATGCACGTTGGCCCATTGGAGCAGCCCACTTGATGTATATGAGGCCCATTGAAACGTATTTGAGGCCCATGGGTTGAGGCCCAATGTAATGTATATAAGGACCATGAGTGGGCCCAATGAGACGTATGTGAGGCCTTTGTGTGGACCGAATGTGATGTATATGAGGCTCATTGCGATGTGAGATTCCACCATGATGTATGTAATGATGTTTATGGCGGCCACTGCTTGGAAGCGATGTTGGTTAAATGTCCACATTGATGGGCGATGATGGTTAAATGTCTACATTATGACCTTCCCTTAGGTCCTTTGTTAGGCCGATTATCGATTCCGATTGTCGAGGACGATTCCGATTGTTGAGGCCGATTTCGATTGCTATGGCCAATTATCAAGGCTGATTCCAATTGGCGAGGCCAATTATCGAGGCCGATTCCGATGGTCGAGGCCGATTGTCGAGGCCCAATGTGATGTATATGCGACTCGTATTTGAGGCCCATCGTGATGAGCATTCGGCCTCGACTTGATGCATGTGAGGCCTATGTGATGAGGCCCATTGTGGTGCATTTGGGGGCCAGGCGAAGGAGCCCGTTGTGATGTATATTAAGCCCATGAGAGAGGCTCATCGTGATGTGTATTAAGCTCTTGAGTGAGGCCCATGGTGTTGTATATTTGGCCCTTGTGTTAGGCTCTATGTGGCTATTCCTTGGGGGCAATGTTAGTTAAACGTCCACATTGTTGAGGTTGATTGTCAATGTCGGTTATTGATACCGATTATGAGTATGTGATAGCATAGCATCATGATACATGCCCATACGCATCATCTGCATGTTTGTTATGAGATGTGGTTAACCAATGCATACGTCGTTGGGTAGGTTGTTATGAGACTCTCTGATAGGCGGAGGTTATCTCACATGAGCGCACTGTATGCGCAGATTGATGCATGACTGAATTGTATGACTCATGCACCTTACATTGTGTGTTGTGATTACTATATGCCCTAGCGACATCAGGGTTGTAGCCTCCATAGGCATATCGTGGATGGCCAGATGGGACACCGAAAATCTGTTATTAGCATCGGGCTACCATAGATGGCCCTGGGTGAAAATCCCTAAACCCTCTTGGTACCAGAGGATGTCCCGACGTTGGGACCTAGTGGATACATGAGTGCCCAAGTGCCGAATACCAGGAGGTCGCGTCTCCCACTGTGTCGTGGTCGGCTGGGAGGGGGTGTGGCCTTACTCGCCTGAGGGTAGGGGGCATAGCTAGGTTGAGTTTGACCAGCTCGTGAATGAGTCTGCTATCGACGTGCCCGGTAGATATTGGCTGACTACTGGCCAGGCGGATAGTGAGGTCTCTTCCACTTGCATGGTCGCGTGTCAGTGGGTGGCGATTGCATGTAAAGTGTACTAAACCCCGGTGATGATCTCAGATATGTATAGTATTGATTTGTGGAGCAGGGGTTGCTTACTTATTCATTCATTCTTTCACTATCCACTTAGGCTGGTGGTGCGTAACTATTTATTACGTGTACCTTTGCAATGGCTAGGATTTCGGTTAGGGCGCGTGACTAACCTGACATCAGCAGTTTACCACATTGAGTCTGACTATCCAAATTAGGTATGCGACTAGTTTGGATAGAAGTCCCTTGTGATGGACCTCATAGCCTGTGATACTACGTACTATCATCCCGACTTCACACTCCAGCATGGTCATTCTATTCACACCGCATATTGCATTACATCCGCGGCATATGACATTTTGGGTTACTGTGTTTCTGCATTTATATGGTCTAGGTACGGCTGACACTATTCATGAACTTATCAGGAATTATATATTGTATTGCATCCCCGACATCTGATATTTGGCTCTTTATTACTCTTCATTTGCATAACTGATTTGTATTGCGTATTCTAATATTGATTTGTATTACTCTTCTAATATTGCCGCTTATTCTGATATTGTATGATTCATGATCTTACCAGTATTTCCGATATTGTATGATTATGGCATTATATTGAATACTTGGTACCTACCTTGAGCACACTTTCACCACCCTCTAAGCTTTCTATAAGCTTATGCACGATAGATGCGTGCAGATGGCATTAGGTTGCAGCAACGTGGAGCTTGAAGCATGTAACTGACTTTTGGAGCTTAATTTTGACATATGTATTTTCCTTTCAGCATTGTAGTCAAATGTTTATATTAGTGGATATGTGATGATGATGTTGCCTTTATGATTTGGGTAAACTTGTGGTTATGCTTCTTACGAGATAAATGTACGTTGGAAAATCCTCATTATAGGATCCTAAGATCGGAATTTGGAGTATGTGCATTGGAGCAGAGAATGGGGTATTATGGAGGTTTTCGGCACCGGATTTGGTGATCGAAAATTTTGTGAGGCTGGTTTTCGAGTCTGAGGCGTGACATTCCGATCCTAAAATCCTACAAGGAAGATTTTTTAACATAAATTTGATTCGTAATAAGCATAACCATAACCATAACCCACGAACAATAACCAAGATACCATCACAAAATCCAATATGATAAAAAACTTTAAGGTACAATGCGCATAAAGGGAAATACAATAACAGAATCGGAAGCTCCAAAAGTCTGCTGCACGCTCTAATCTTAATACTGCTGTGGCGTCCTAACGTCACCTGCACGTAATGGTTGTGCATAAGCTTCCGAAAAGCTTAGAGGGTGGTGAGAGTGTGTGCGCAATACAAGCGTGTTCAAAATGCAATATAAGAGTAATGCGAAGTATGCTGGCGAATCTATAGATACTATCAGCCGTATTAAGGCTATGCGATGCAAGACATGAATGCTATCGGCCATATCAAGGCTAGCGATGCAAGACGTGAATGATGTTGGCCATACTAAGGCCATGCGATGCGAGATGCGACTCAAGCATACCAGTCCTCATTTGAATCCACATATCAATGTAGCTCATCACTAGAGCATTAAATATCAGTACAGTTCTCATGCTGGACAATTACCGGGGTTTAGTACACTTTATGCTAGCTTGTCGCCCCTATCCGAGCACAAAATTGGGTAAGTGGAAAAAACCTCACTATCCGCCTGCCAATATCGAGTCAGCTCGTCGATAGCGGACTCATTCCTCAAGCTGGTCAAACTCAACTTAGATATTGCCCCCTCACTCAGACGAGTAAGGTCACACTCCTTTTCAACAAACCACGACACAGTTGGAGACGGGACCTATTGGTATACGGCTCTCGTGCGCTCGGTCTCAACATTGGAGTCATGCTCTGGTACCATTAGGTTTAAGAATTTTCACCTAGGGACATCTATGGCACCCCGATGCTAGTAACAATATTTTTGGTATCTAATCCGGCTCTCCACGATGTGCCTATGGAGGCCACGACCCTAATATCGCTAGGGCGTATAGTAACCATATCACATAATGCAAGATGTATGAATCATACAATCCAGTCATGCATCAATCTTGTGCGTATCGTGCGCTCATGAAGGACAACTTTGCATATCAGGGAGTCCTATAAATAATCTACTCAAAGACATAAGAAATAGTCAACCACATCTCATCACAAGCATGCAGATGATACGTATGGGCATGTGTCATGATGCTATGTGTCACGCCCCAGACTCGGTAACCGGACTCACAAGGAACCCAATGGCCGGTTCTGGCCGCAACAGCCTCCGTAGTACCCCATTCTCGGCTCCTGAGGTAGGTTCCGATCCTGGGATCTTACAAGGAGGATTTTCATAACAGTATAATCATTTCCAATACGAGCATACCCAAGATCACAGCAAGTACATTTGAGAATAACAAAGGCACACATCGCAAAATTCACTATAAATTTGAACTTTTACATCATCCATAAGGTCTAAAAGGACATACATGAGAATAAAAGGAAAAGAGAGAGAAATCAGCAACACTGGAGTCCTCACTGCTCAACTCTACTCCACGCTCTACTGCTACGACGCCTACCTAGAGTCTCCTGCACGCATCAATCTTGCATAAGCTTATAGAAGCTTAGAGGGTGGTGTAAGTGTGTGACAATGGTGCACAGAAGAATAGTAGGAGGTATAAGGAGAGAAGCATGATCAATGAGCATATCACTAGCCTTACTAAGGCTTACCATGAACGCGATGCAATGAGTAATGGGTGCCATATCAAGGCAATGCATGAAGGGAGGGCTTGTACAACCAATGCTAATGCGATGCAAGTAATGTCAGTGCTCATATCCAAACCATAAGTCAAGTACATTTCCAATCATAAGGAAATCACCGGGGTCCATTACACTGCTGAATGACTGCCGCTCTGCAGACCCCGCACAGTCAAACGAGCGTAAGAGACCTCACTACCGGCCTGTGGACAACTAATCACCAACAGGGCCTGAAGGTAGCGGACCCATTTACGAGCTGGTCAGACTCAGCCTAGCAATGCCTCCTCACACCAGGCAGGTAAGGCCACACCCCTATCCAACCGACTACACGATAGTGAGAGTCGCGGCCTAACGGTATAAGGCCCTCGTGCGTTCATGTATTCCACCCGGTCACGACGTTGGAGCAGATCCTTGGTACTATAGAAATTTTAAAAATTTCACCCATGGGCATCCTATGCACCCAGTATGCTCAACTAATATTTTCGGTGTCTAGACATACAACCATCAACGAATACCCCTGTGGAGGTAAGGCCCTGATGAAGTAAGGGCGGATATCCACAAGTTATCTAATGCTAGATGCATGAATCACACAATCACCCGTGCATCAATCCCAAGCATCCATCTCTCGGGGAGATACCAACATTTCCTACACAATGGCACAACCATGGCCAATCACACCTCAACCAAGCATGCATATGATGCGTATGGGAGTGGGCAATGAAGATAAATAGGGGTGCCAATGAGATGAAGATGAACTCTCTGCCTAACCATGAAGGGTCTAGGTACTTAACCAATTCCTCATAAGGAATACAACCTCTAGTGGTGAGCCATATACCTGGGGTAGCCTACGAGACTAAGGAGAACAATGATATGGGCCTAAATAGATGAAACGGGCCTAGCAAGGGTCTATGGTGGACCTTTAACCACCCATAGAAGCCCATGGGCCTACCTTAGGGCCACCAATGTGGACATCCAACCACAATTGGTCCCCAAGAGGTAGCCCATCTCTAATTAATCATGGATCAAGGCCCAAGGCCCACGCAACAATAGAGATAAGAAACAGGCAGCCATAATCATACCACAAATACTCATGTTGGGCTTCAGAAAGGCGGCCCAAGGCCTATCTAAAACATGCGTCCAAGGGAAACACACATAGCCCAACCCATATATGCCACTATGGGCCCATAGGGGAAAGGTTAGGGCCCAACATAAAGGCCACTAATCCCATATATTGTGGTGGCCTAGTGGGCAGCCCATTGCTCAAACCACATGGGCAAATGTCATGCTCTTAGTCAAGTAAGTTGGGCCTACAACCCGGCCCAAGTATTAAAGTTGATTTGGTGGGCAATCAAGGGCCCATCTACTTGTGTAATCCAGCCCACTAACCCAACACAATAGTATGGTAAAATGGCCCAAGAGTTCAATGGGCCTATCTGGAAAGTTCCAGATCAATTGGGCCTAAAGAGTTCAACAATTAGCTACATTCGTGGACCCAATTAAATTCAACTATGGTGGGCCTCAAAAGTGCATTTATTAAGCCCAACATTTAAGGAATTAAAGGTATAAATTATTCCCTCTAAGATCTTCACAATGTGGTGGGCCTCACTTCTCAAAATTTCAGCCCAAAGGCCAATCATAATTATAACATGTTGCTATCCTAAATTTGGGCACTCCATTGGAGTGGGTCTAGGGCCTCTAAAACTCTGAAAATTGAGGGCCAAGGCCCCTCATTATGCATACAATGAGAGGAAACTCAAAAAGGTGGCCCACCATCAGATGAAATATTTTTGAATTATAGTTTTATCAAGGCATATTGCTGGACTGCTCAACAGAAAATTTGGCAGTCCAACTATCTTGGCCCATTCTTTTGAATGCCCAAATGAGGTCAGTTGGGGTTGAAAGTTTACAGAGTGATATTCCCATAGGTGGGTCACGCTCTCACAAAATTTCAAAATTTTTGGACATCTATAAATATTTTAATTCATTTAAAGAAATCAATCTGTCCTGAAAATCGGACTGATCAGGACACCACGTTGTAATGAGCCGGTCCAGCCATCACTATGGTGTGTACAGGTGTCTATTGGCCCCAAAATTTTGTAGTTAGGTCCCACCATGGGTGATCCACCTTCTGTAAATTTTTCATAATTTTTACACACCCAAAAATATTTTAATAAATTTTAGAATTCTAACTTGTCCAGGGTGGATTGCTGCTGGAACAGTGCAGAAAATCCAGACTGTCCACCTCACTTGGACCACACCTTTGGGACCCCAATGAATGTTATATGGGGCTGAAATTTGGGGGACATCAAGATGAGATCCCCACCTTTCAGAAAAGTATATTTGGTGATTATGAATACTCCCCCAAACAGTCCCAAAATCTGGTCCAAAATCAACCAGAAACTGTCCAGAAAATTCTGGACAGCAACATGTACTTGGATAAAATTAATTATATAAGTTAAATAAAAAGGAGAAATACTCCAAGAACTAGGTGTTATGGCCCTCCCTAGTGGGCCCCACAAATGTCCAAAACAAATCCCAAGGTTACCACACTTGCATGCATCAATAAAGGTCAGCAAATGGGACACCCAACCATAGTGTAGGTAGGTATGGATGTCCCACCCTAGCTAGACTTTTTTGGACTATCTAGGCCCATCAAGTGGACCACACACATCATCAGCAATCATAGGAAAGGTGGAAGAAGATAAAAAAATATTCCGGCCATTGGGAGAAGGCTCCGTCACTATTGAGCCTTCCCCAACACAATCACACTCATACATTGCATTTCCATCTATATTTCACCATGAATCTTCATCATGCATGATCTACACTTGAGATGAATGGATGAGATACCATCCCAACCATGATGCAAGGGTGTAGATGACCCATCATGTTATGGAATGTGGAGAACCCTCCATGATGGGGTCCATCAAGAGAAAACCCCATGCATGGGACATGCATGCATAAGATGGACCATTTGGCCACATCCAAGAAATTGTGTAGGATCTCCACCATTGATTGGTGGGTCCTACACTTTTCGAATGAAAGAAGAAGAAGATCTACACTATGGAAAGGAGATTGCATGGAATAAAGAAGCACCCACCTAAATATCTTCACCAAAACTTGGATAACCAAGCTCCAAATGCTCCAAGGAACCAAGATAGATGGATGAGATGGGTTTTCAATGGATGGATTAAGAGGAAAATGAAGGAGAAGGGGCTGGAGAATTTGAGAATTTTTTGGAGGAAGGTTGCTAGGGAAGAAGAGAAGAGAGAGTGAAATGAGAGGAAAAGAGAGAAAAATCTCTTTTAAGCTAAGTAATCATGAGTTTGTTACCTTGGATAGAGAAGAGAAATCATGGCAATAGGGAGTTAGAAACAATGTTGTAGGGTTAGTAGGCTTTTTAGGTTAGTGGGTGGTGTTTTAGAGATGGGTGGTGTAGGGATAGGGCCTAGGTAGTGTGTGTGTAGTGTGTGTTGAAAATAGTGTAGTGTGTTGGAAATAGTTCCAAGAGATTGGACCTACCTAAAAATCTGTGCACACCACCCCTAGGTGGGCCACATGATCATGATCAAGGGCTTAGAAAATAAAATGCACCCAACTTCTGATCCACACATCGGATGGACGCACAAGATGCATCGTTGGAACCGCGGTGACGATGCGGTCATAATGGCATAGGTCTCAACTCGATCCGAGTTGGGCTCACAGATGACCGCAAATGCTATTCAAGGGTCACGGGTCGCCGAGATTCGACCGGTAGGACCGCGGGATCAAGATGAACGGAATGCATACTCACACACACACATACACACATGCGAACTAGGGTCGGGTCTCACACCATGCTACTGCATACTCCTAGTCAACATCGATAACCGGCCTATAGACAAAGCAAGGTCTATAGAAGGACCGCGGATCTGGTCTGAAATGATATACTACCCCATATTACGGTTGGGCCTAAGTGACCTACTTATAACTAAGGATCCGAAAAAGGGTACCTTCACCATAATATTTCATGGCCCGCTAAATGCCCTTGGGGGCCCAAAACAAGTCTTAGATGGACTCCAAAATAAAAGGAAAACCCTACTAATAACCAATGGGGGCCCAATATCTTGGGTTATCCCAATGAATGGATGGATCATGCAATATCAATGGGGCCCAGTGATTTAGGTTGACCCACTTAGAGAATGACGAGATGGGCCTAACAAGGCCTAAGGGAAGGTCAGAATGTGGACATTCAACCATCATTACCCATCAATGTGGACCTTTAACCAACATTGCTCCCAAGGGATGACCCACATAGAGCCAAGCGTCTAGTGGGCCCACGACCTCACACAAGGGCCTAATATACATCACAATGGGCCTTACTCAAGGGCCACATATACATCATATCGGGCCTCACTCATGGGCCTTATATACATCATATTAGGCTTCATCATATGGGCCAATATACATCATATCGGGCCTCACGAAATGGGCCACAATTCATCAAGGTGGGCCAAACGGATGGGCCACAAATACATGAAGGTGGGCCTCATGGATGGGCCACAAATACATCAAGGTCGGCCTCATCACATGGGCCACACTAATGGGCCTTATATACATCACATCGAAGGATCATCTAGACTATACCACAATTAGCAGTGGAGATAATAATTTTCACCGTTAAACAATTCACCGGGCTGGGGCCCGCCATCACGCTTATTTCCATCTAATCTGTTCATACGGTCACAAGAACCTGAATTAAGTGGAAAAACAGATTTCATACTGATCCAAAACTTCTGGGATACCAAAAGGGTTTTAATGGTAGCCGTTCAATTCTCCACTATTTTCTGCAGTGTGGTCCACCTAATATACAGATCTGCCTTATTTTTAGTCTCAAGCCTTAAGACGAGCTCACCATGTGGATGGACGATTTGGATGTAACACATACATCTGCGATGGGTCCCACCGTCCAGTCATCTTGACTGTGTGGATTAGACCCATGCATCTGGTGGGTCCCACGAAACTTGCTGATGCCACTACATCAGCTATACAGTTGGTTGAGGTACCCCAGCCAATTCGTCCTGCAGGTGGGTCCCACATTGGGGCCACCACGTACATATATATATATATATATATATATATATATATATATATATATATATATATATCTAGCATCCAACGTCCAAGTACGCTGGACGGACGGCCTGGATGAAAAATATACCCCATGAGGGTCCCACAGATGGACGGTGTGTATATAACACATCCGTCAGGGTCCCCTACCGTCCAGGCTATCTGGACGGTATGGATATAACATATACATGACGGGTGGGTCCACATGGTGTGGCCCACCAGAGATTTGGATCAACTGAAATTTGTGTTTTTCCTACGTCCAGCAACGCTTGCTGCTGGATGGTGCACATACAACACATATGTATATGGTGGGGTCCACATCTGTGGGCCACCCCACTGATCAAGCTGATATTTGAATTTTCCCTTCATTTGGACCTCTTCAGACGAATAGGTCAGCAGGCCTGCCGCTGGACAGTCTAGCAAGGTGGGTCCAACATATGGACGGCATGGATATAATACATGCTTCATGGTGGGTTCCATCTGGGTGGGCCACACGGCCTCTACATCACCATAAAATGAAAGAGAGAGAGAGAGAGAGAGAGAGAGAGAGAGAGAGAGAGAAGACATAATAGAGGGACCTCGCCACTATGGGCCCCCATTTGATTACAACACATACATAAAAATGGGTCCCATCACAAGTGGGCCCTCAAATGAAGATCAACAATGGAAATTCTAGGATCACATACTTATATCACTCCTTCTTTTGCTCCTTGGACTCCTTGGCTCCTAAGCTAACTCTTTAAGGGTGGACGATGAAGTTTGAAGGGTTAGATGGTGAGATGAGGGGGTAGGAAGTGGGCCTTGATCTTTTCTATTATTAGAGCTTTTCTCTCATGGAAGCTTGGGAAAGGGTGGAGAGAATGAGAGAGGAGAGTGTGTTGTAAGAGAGATGGGATGGGAGGATTGGATGTTGTAAGAAAGGGATGGGTGGAGAGAGAGAGAGAGAGAGAGAGAGAGAGAGAGAGAGAGAGAGAGTTGACTTTGGGAATGGGAGAGAGATGGGTAGAATATGGGTTGGTACTTAACTTGTGATGGGATGTGTACTTGATTGATTGATGTGATGAGTTGTAGAGATTCTCTTGGAATTTGTAACGCATAGCGTTTTCTTCGAAATAAATGTGAGCCCATAACTCCTAGCCTAGGTATCACATTGGATGCGAGATGCGGCGTTGGAACTGCGGTGACAGCGTGGTCGCTAGGGTATAAGTTTTGAGTTGAGCTGATTTAGGTTGACAGGGTGCAACTCAGGGTCGCGTGCAAATGCTATCTACATGTCGCAGGTTGCCGGAATTCGACCGGGAGGACCGTGGGATCCTAAGGAATAGTATAGACAATGTTACAGGCCTTACATATGTCCTAGATTTAATATGGATAGTTAGATTTGGTTTGGATGGATCTCATTAGTGCGAGATTGGATTGGGATGAAACTTGACGTATAACTCAATGATGATGTGTTGAGCGCATCCAATGGTTCAGATTGGTTCGTAAGAGGCCACATGATTGTGCATATAGTGATGTTTGTGAGATCATTGTGACCTTGCATGTTTAACCCCATGAATGTAATTCAAGTTATATCTAGAGGCCTCATAAATGTCAAAGGTGCCCTGGTTACATACATGGATGTACTATGGAATGCATGAGGGAGGACAAGACAGTCTAAACAAATGTCTTGCAATTTGTGCATAAGATTATGATACATGCAAGATGTAATTATGGTGCGAGTGTGAGTCTCTCCTGTGATGGGTGTTGTATTAGCACTCACATCTATAATATACAACTATCACCTGTACCCCATGATGTGAGGCTATGCCTATTATTATTTGCATCTTGTTAGCAGTGAGAGTGGACACTTTGGGAGGCTCTTAATGCCTAGCTTCAATACCGAGATTGCCTAAAAATTACTTATCCCTAGTATGAGTTACAATATGTCCACACATTAACTAGCACTCATATGCATGCAGATAAGCTGAGAAAGTAAAGCCCATTTAGTTGGCTCTAGCACCATGAGCTGTCTGTTAGACATTACACCGATGTTAGATTGCAGAAATTATGATCTAAGGATCAGCTCTAAGCCTATATTGTTACATGATTTTTACTTGACCCCTGATAATGACTTGTTTGTATGTGCGATAAACTATGTCTCCATATAATTAGATACCTAGTGCATAAATATTGTGATAACTGTATATATATGCAATACTTTTCCATTCTTGACTGAGATGTATCATGGGAGGATAAAATATATGTCTAAATGGATTCAGAAAGTAGAATTCGGGTGGAGGCGGTGGATAGGATGGTGTTGAACTTTGGCATAAGAAATATGATCATTCTTCATAATTATCTGTATAGCACTACAATCAAGAGAAATCTCATCTCCACATTTAGATTGTCAAAGCAGGGTTATTCCTTCACATTTGAGGAATCCGTTCAAATCAAATGTGAGAATACAGTCTTGGCAATTACTAGGCTCTTAAATGGGTTGTATCTTATTTATGGCCGCCCTAACACCTCCTGGCAGTTGGAGGCTTTACTTCGACAACAAAAATTGAGGAGAGAGCAAGGAAAGATGATAAATCTCTCTACCTTTGGTACTTGCAGCTGGGGTCATTCTAATGAGGACAAATTGAAGAGATTAGTGAATGACGAGATTATCTTTGATGTTCAAAGTAATCTCTATTAACTTGTGGGTCGACTTATCTACTTGGGAAGATCACTAGACAACCCATTCCCTAAGGATTAAGGACAGAGCTACTTAACCTCTTATGATAGTACAAACTGATATACATATATATATATATATATATCCCACTTAATGTAAAAGTAAGAGGTGGTTATGAATATTATGTCATTTTCATCAACAATGACTCCAGATTTAGTTTCCCACACTTGATACAGAATAAATAAAATGTCTTTTAGACATTAAAAAAAATAAGGCCCAAGTTTAAAAACAACGTAACAAGTGTTGTAAGACATTGAGATTGGATCAAGCCGGGAACATCGTTTGAAGGAATTCTAAGTGTTTTTAAATAAAGATGACATTATTATTTAATAGACTATACCTCACATTTCTTTATCAAGAGGAAAAGGCATACGTTGTTAGATATAGTAAGGTAGTAAGGTCCATGTTGAGGTTTGCTATATTTCATGTTTCCTTATGGAGATATGTCATAGAGATAGCCATGTACTTATTAAATAAGGTTCTAATAAAAGTGACACTCAGAACGCAATATGAGATTGGATATGCTGTCAACCTATCTCGACATATTTGGCAATATGGGATGTCCTGTAATCATAAAAATTTTGATGGTAGAAAGTTGGTCTTAGTTCACTGATTTGTGCATCTTATTTGTCAATCACGTGAGTCCTTGTGCCGTGTAGTTAGTTGAGCCTTTGGAAGCCGAAGACCAAAACCATAAGAGTACAAGAGCATCAAGGAGCAAAAAATAAGTAAATAAGGTGCCTTGATGACCCTAATCCTTGACCTAAAACAACTCTTGAACCTTTAGATGATCTTGGTCTAATAGGTATACTATATTGATCATCCCTTAGCCTTAAGAACTTATTTGGAAGATCATAAGTAAGGCTACAAATGCGAAGTTGTTGTGAAAATATATGCTTAAAACAACAGTTTTTTTGGGCTGCTCGATCCCATCGTGCAGACCTCGATGGGTCTTCGATGATATCAAAGACCCCTATGACGGCATCGATTGAGAATCAGATATGTCAAGCAAGAATTCACATTTTATCTAATTTTCTTGATGGCATCGAGGCATCCTTCGTGACATCAAATTTCATCTCGATGGCATCGAAGACCACTCGATGACATCGAATGGGTAACTCAAATATGTCTAACATGAAAATCTGATTTTTTCAATGGCATCGAGGTACCCTTCGATAGCATTGAAGGTATCCTTAATGACATCGAAACTCATTTGATGACATTAATAGATTTATCATTTGTCCATTTTTTTACCGTCGGAACTTGAACTTATTATAAAAGGCATTCAATTATTGGGTATGAGGATGAATTTTTGGTGCAATAGAAGCTTAGGTGAATTCATTTTTATATCCATCATCCTAAGCCTCTAAACCAAAGAGTTATAGGTCATCTTCCTTGAAATTAATACTCTAATGAGGATTCTAACCCCCACTTTCAAGATATGCTTGAACTCCTCCATTTTTTATATATTAGACTCAGCCTCTATAGTAGGCATATAATTGTCTAAACCCTTTAGAAGACCCATCTAGGTGAATTCCCTAAGAAATACAACTTCCCATTAGTTGTAGGAGATTCAACTAACCTTCCATTACTTTGGTCACCTCAAAGGAGCACTACATGTAAGGTGTTTAATTTTGGAGTTACAACATTGGCAAAACATCAACATCATGATCAGGGGAGGAAAAATGGAGTTGATTGAAGCATGGGAGAGCATTAATCAAGCTACCTAAGAAGGCACCACAAAAGGGGGTCAATTCGATAAGTTGTCAAGTGTAAGAGTTTGTGTACTCTCTTTCCTTGTGTAGTATTGATGGTAAGAGTTTGTGTGCTCTTTTTCCTTGTGTAGGATTGATGGTAAGAGTTTGTGACCCAAACTCGACTAAGTTCTTGTGTAGAATATTGGCTCTTATGAAGGGCCTAAATCAAGTCCTTGTGTAGGCCACTGGACACGAGTGCATACATGTTAGTCTCTGTGGGAGCCTCCAGTGGGAGTAAACATAGGTCCTTGGACTAGGACCGTGGTTGTTGGTTAGCCTACGAAAAATCAACTAAAATCTCTTGTGGGAGCCTCCGACATGAGTGTACGTCAGTAGGTTCTTGTGTAGGACCGAGGTTTGTGGCGAGCCTATAAAAAACCACATAAAGTCTTTTATGGGAGCCTTTCCTTGTGTAGGATTGTAAAGTTTCGAGGTTAACCTAATTTAAAACTTCCAATAGTGAAATCTGGTACACTCATGGATTAAGTGTGTCCGCCGGGAGTGGAGTATAGAAATTGAACCACTATACATGCTTATATTTGGAATTGTCATCTACGCACTTATTTAATTATACTTATGTGATTCAATGCTTAATTATTTGTATGTATGAGATGAATGTTAAGACTTAATAGTTAGCACATTCCACGCACACATGTACACTATCATGTTATAGACAGTTGCTGATGCAGGATAATTAACCAGTTGCTCTAAAAGATCGAACTATTAGAGCATGGCGAATTAATCCCTTTATTTCATAGCCCAGGCCCCACATCTCATAGGTTAAGACCTTGACCAAACCCCTCTCGTGGGCCCCAAATCACATGGGTACCACCTCACACGGGCGGCCCACCTTGAGTGTGTCCCCGCATCTCACAGGCTACCCCACTCGAGTCTGGTATGAAATACACATTAATCATCTCTGGTGAGGAGTCTCGAACACGAGACCTCCCTCGTGGGCCCGACCTACCTCGAGTGTGCCCTCGCAACCCACAAGCGACCCTACTAGAGCCCGGTGTGAAAATGCCCCTGCATTAGTTGCTTAATTAATTGACATATTATTTGTAGTCTATGTGATTGGACCCTCTATTGGCTTGGAAGCCTTAGAGTTAATTACCTCGTTTAACTTAATTGGTATATTAGCTTAAGTAGGCAATTGTGCTTTAAAATATGAATTTTTTATTTGGTCCTAATTAACCCCCTCTAAGGACATAGCCTTCATTTCTTAGCTCTGCCAAGCTTCCACACTTACAACCATGGTAATCTCATTACACCATAAGTGAATTTTCAGTTGAAACCATAGGCATAAGGTGTCTCTTTATTAGATATTCCAAGGAGTTGAAAGGTTATAAATTCCATGACACCATGGAAAAATGAGTTTGATAAGTAGAGATAGTCTTCCTAGAAGAGAACATCATGCGAGATAACAAATGTGACTTCATGGTAGAGCTTTTTATAATATTAAAGGAGACACCATCGAATACTCCTGAGATGCCTTATTTAGAGGACTTGACCTTGAGATTCTGATGACACCTGTCTTACACTGTAGTCATAGACAATGTTGGGAGTCTAGTTGCTTCGTTTATTTTAGGGAGACATTCCTAGCAGTGTTTGGTTCTCTTCTGCTCAGCTTGTCTTCTCACAAGGAAGCCATGGTGGATGTAGATGCATGACACTAGGTGGTGGTCCTAAACATTGAAATAAATATGTCTTTTAACCATGTTTAGACGCTTGTAGACTGACTTTAAAGGGTTAAGTTGATCAAATGCAAATGAATCTATAAGAAAAAGAGTAATGTGGAAGGAAATGAGGATACTTATAAGGCCATGCTCATTGTAAAAGAATACACCCAAAATAAAGGAATTAACTATGAAACATTTGCACATGTGGTTATGATGACATTTATCAGCATTCTACTACCAATTGTTGCCAAACTAGTTAACGAAATTTAGCAGATGGATGTGAAAATTGCCTTCCTCAATAGTTACACTGAGGAAGAAATCTTTACAGAGTAACTAAAAGGATATCGCTAACCTGAAAAAGTGTCAAAGGTATACAAACTCCATAGATTGATATATGGCCTCATGCAAGCATTTAAGAGTTGGAATCATAGATTTGACATGGCAATGTGCTCTTATGGCTTCGTGAAGAATCCAAAGGGACCTAGTGTTTATTTTAGATCCACTGGAGTGATGTTGTGCTCCCTTGTTTTATACGTGGATGACATCTTTGATATGGGAAATGACACTAGATTTATGGCAAAGGCTAGGGTTTTACTTTCCACCACTTCTAACATGAAGGACTTTGGGAGGGGTGTCTTACATCCTAACCATTAGATTCAATTGGAATTGAGCTAGGAGGACCCTAAGACTCTTGGAGGTAGCTTACGTAGGCAAGATTTTAGAGATATTCTCCACGGCCAGTGCTAAGATCAATCATCTACCATTTAGGCACAACATTAGTCCATCTGGGAATGATTGTTCCAAGAATCAAGAGAAAATATATGTGATAGAGAATATTCCTTATATATTTGCCATCAGAAGCATTACATGTGTGATACTATATATGATCCCAATATTGCCTTCTCAGTGGTAACGGTAATCAGATACCAAAGAAATCCTAGCTTGAATCATTGAATGGTTGTGAAACATATATTAAAGTACTTAAAGAAGACCGAGGACTTGATCTTGGTTTATGGGCATGAGAATTTGTCTATAATTGGGTACACTGATATAGACTTTCAGATAGGTCCTAATGCGAGATGATTGATGGGTGGGTACGTATTTTCTATGACGAGTGGAGTTGTTAATTGGTGTAGTGCTAAGCATAAGTGCATTACCAATTCGATTATGGAGGCATGAGTATGTGGCCGCTAGTGAAGCGCTCAATGAAGCAGTTTGGGTCATGAAGTTTGCCTTGAGTTGAGTGTTGTTCCTGGAGTGAATATATCATTGCCCATTTATTATAATGACATTCTAGTAGTTGCATAGTGCAAAGAGTCTCATTATCATGGTAACGACAAGCACATTAGCAGAAAATATCATATCGTCCGGGAGTATTTTGAGTGTAGGGTGATCGAGGTACTACGAGTTGCTTCAGCTGGGAATGTAGTGGATCCTTTCACCAAGTCTTTGCCGATTCATCTTTTTAATGAAATATTCTTAGTATTAGGTTGCATGTAGAGCTTGATTGGTTTTAGAGTAAGTGGGAGATTACTGGGATTGTGCCCTAAAAAATCAATTTTCAGTTCCTCCTTTTGGACCGTAGTTCCATTGACCTGCTTTGTGCATTAATTATTCATGTGGCAGGGTTATTGTGTATGTATTCTATTAAAAATGAGCTTATAAAGTTTAACCTCTAAGCACTTAACACTTTAAAGATTGGACACATCGACCGTAATCTTATGGAGAGTTGTCGTCCATGGATACCAAAACTTTTGTCATGGCCATAAAGGTACCAAGACGTACCTTTAATTGATAATAAATGGTCATCTAATGTAAGGAGACTGACATTGTAAGCCCCGTATCCTAGATCGTACTATTTCATAGACTTTTGCGGTCCTCCCGGTCAAATTTTGGCAACCTTCGACCCTTAACCGGTATTTGCGCACGACCCTGCGTAACACGCCGTCAACCTGAGTTGACTCAACCCGAGACTTGTACCCTAGCGACCGCACCGTTGTCGCGATTCCGATGCTGCGACTCGCGCGCCGATGCGATAATCTAGCCAGGAGATGTGGGCCAGCGTTTGGTGCGAGGAAAACGCCGCGCGTGCGAATTCCGAGAGAATCTTTACGAGATGTCACATCAATCCATCAACCCATCAATTCCATCATGTTAAGTACATGTCAAGTACATATCACCTTTCACCCATTCCCAAGCAACAACAAAAGTCAAAAAAGTTCTTACAAGCCCATACCTTTCTTACACCAAAAACCCCAAAAGTCAAAAATCTTTTGCACACCCATCACTCACCACATCCATCACACCATCACCCATCACTCTCTCTCCCTTTACAAGTCTCTCTCTCTCTCTCTCTCTCATTTTCAAACTCATT
Organism: Magnolia sinica; assembly: GCF_029962835.1. Classification (NCBI taxonomy): domain Eukaryota; kingdom Viridiplantae; phylum Streptophyta; class Magnoliopsida; order Magnoliales; family Magnoliaceae; genus Magnolia; species Magnolia sinica. Next base: position 38,050,656 of record NC_080585.1, on the reverse strand, counting down.
CCCAAGCAAGAGAGAAAGCACCATACGTATGAACCTTTCCAAGCATTCCCAAGCAACAAAGGTGGCCCACTTTCCTACCCCTTCATCTCCCATCTCAACCATCCAAACCTCATCTCCTTCGTTGGAATCGAAGCTAAGGAGCTAAGGAAGCCAAGGGAGCAAGAAGATCAAGCGGTGGGTGCTTTGATAGAGTAGTTTTAATATTTTTAAGATGGGCCAAGTGAGGCCAACCGACTAATGGTTTGGATCTCACTTAGGACCCTAATATGTGGCCGATGGCCCACTTTGATCATCATGATCTTTCTATGATGGGGCCATTCTCCATGGATCCCATTATGATGTTTATTTTTCTTGTATACCTAGGGTCATCTAGACCGTCTATTTTAATGGAGAAGGGATTTCCACCGTTAGATTTTAATTCAATGGGCCCATGTGTAATGGGACCCACTTGATGTATGATTGGTTGCAAGAGAGGGCCCATAGTGTCGGGGTCCCTCCATCATGCGTGTCCCACTCTCTATCCCTCTCTCTCCCTCTCTATTTCATTTTCTTTTATGAGATCATGATATGGTTGTGTGGCCCACTTGAATGGACCCCACCATGAGGTAGGTATTTTATCCAAGTCATTTATACGAGGGGCCCACTTTAAATGTGTTATACCCACACCATACTCCATTTGGTGGCCCACCTAAGCAGGGCCCACCTCAATGCTTGTGCAAGGCCAAACCGTCTAGCGTCTCTGGACGCTGGACAAAAGGGAAGACATAAATACCAGCTTGTTTTCAAGCTTATGGGGTGACCCACTTATATAGGCCCCACCTTGATGTATGTGTTCAATCCACACCGTCCATTCCTTTCCCGACCTCATTTTAGGAGTTGAACCGAAAAACGGAGTCAATCCGAGGTTCTGGCGGGCCATACCATGGCAAATGGCGATTTTCACCATTGAAATCTTCCTTGGCATTCCTATATATTGAAAAATACTCAATATTAGGCTCGTTGGATCTGTTATTAGTGGTAGAATCCAATGGCTGGAATGGATTCACTTGGAGTGGGCCCCACATATGAAAAACCTTGAATTTTCAGTTTTCAAAAAAAAATACAAACTACAGCAGCGTTGCTGCCGCTGCTGACAAAGAAAGGACGTCGCAGGCGTCCTGCGCTGCTGGCTCTGCGGGCGGACGGACCAGGGACCCATGGTCCCAGCCGTGGGCCCCACCATGATGCATGTTTACCATCCACTCCGTTCATTAGGTGGGCCACTTCCTTAAGTGGGCCCCCCTCCAAATTTCAGCCACGCCCAGCACTCAGGTGGCCCACATCACAGGAAACAGTGATGATGAACGTCTGCCGTTGAAACTTTTTTGGGTCCACAGAAGTTTTGGATTAGGATGAAATTTATTTTTTACTCTTCATCTAGGTCTACGTGACCTTATCAATGAGTTGGATGGTGTATAAACATTATGGTGGCCCCACATGGAGCCCACAGTGATACTTGTGTTTTACTCCCACCGTCCAGGCGGACGGTGGAGCCCTCTGTGATATATGTATTCTATCCCCATCGTCCAGGGGACGGTGGGTGTGTTCGTGGGCGTGTGTGTGTGGGTGTGTGTGTGTGTGTGTGTGTGTGTGTATAAATAAAATATTATATTATATATAATATTGTATATACTATATATAAATTATATATTATATTATATATAATATACTGGGTGGTGGGCCTTCATGTGGAACCCCCCCCCCCCCCCCCAACCATGATGAAAGTGTTGCATCCAAAACCGTCCAACCATCTTAAAAGCTCATTTTATGGCATGAGCTAAGGAATGAGTCAAATCTTTAGATCAAGGGGACCCTACCTTGTTATATGTATGGGGCCCATATTGAGTTAATTGTGGCCACCCATTGAGACCCCACCTTGATATATGTATGAGGCCCATCTCAGTTTGTTTGTGGCCCATTGGACTTGCATGTGGCCTAATTGGTGTGGTCCATTTGGTATACTTAAGGCCCATGTGATTATGCCCATTGTGATGTATTTTAAGGCCCATGGGCTATGGCTCATTGCGATGTACATAAGGCCCGTTGGTGAGGCCCATTAATGCGGCCCATTTGACGAATGTAAGGCCCATGTGATACGACCCATTTGATATATTGAAGGCCCAATGGGATGTACCTAAGGTCCATTACAATGTGTGATCCCAACATGGTTTATGTAATGATGTTTACGATGGACGATGCCTTGGGAGTAATGATGGTTTGACGTCCACATTGCAAGTATAATGTTGATTAAATGTCCAACATTACAACTCTCCCTAGGGCCCATTGTTAGGCTCATACTTGTTGTGTGTAGGCCATCTAGTCCATCTGCGTTGTAAGGATAGTACATTACTTTATAGCATGTTTAGTATAGTTCCATAATTCATGATCATATGCATCATATGTATGCTTGATATGAGAAGTGACTGATTATAGCATATGCCTTCAGGCAGATTGTTTAGGGGCTCCCGAATGAGTGGTGTTGCCCTACATGAGCGCACGATACGCGCAGGATTACTGCATGACTGGGTAGTGTGATTCATGCATTCGCATCGTGTGATATGGTACTGTATGCCTTAGCGACATCAGGGCCGTAGCCTCCACAGGCATATCATGGTTGGCAGGATTAGATACCGAAAATCTTATTCTACATGGGGTGCTATAGATATCCCTGAGTGAAAGTCCCCAAACCCTTATGGTACCAAGATGTTGCTCTAACGTCTAGACCAAGTGGGTGCATGAGCGTCGAGTGCCGATTACCAGATGGTTGTGCTTTTCACTGTGTCGTGGTCGGTTGGAAGGAGGTGCGGCCTTATCCGCCCGAGAGGAGGGGGCAAAGCTAGGCTGAGTCTGACCAGCTCGAGGAATGGGTTCGCTATTAACGAGCCGAGCTCGATATTGGCAGGCGGATAGTGAGGTCTTTTCCACTCACCTTATTGCGCGCGATGGGACGACAATCTGGCTTGGAGTGTACTAGACCCCGGTGATATCCCAGAGTTGAGCTATATTGATATGTGGACTTAGATGAGGATACGCATGCTTGAGTTACATTTTGCACCGCATGGCCTTGGTACGGCTAATAGCATTCATGGATTTATCAGCATATTTCGCATTACTCTGATACTGCATAACTACTACCTTGTGTACACACTTTCACCGCCCTCTAAGCTTTCCATAAGCTTATGCACGACCGTTGCGTGCAGGTGACGTTGGAGTGCAGCAGCGCTGAGGCAGGACCGCTTTGCAGATCATCTTGGAGCTTTTTGCTTATTATCATTGTATTTCCCTTTATGCTCATTGTACTTTTAAAGTTTTTTATCATAGTGAAAATGTGATGGAATTTTTGGTTGTTGTTTGTGGGTTATACCTCTAGTTATGCTTATTACGAATCAAACTGGTGTTGAAAATACTCCTCGTAGCATCTCAGGATTGGAACCTAGCGAATGGGCGCTAGGAGCCGAGAATGGGGTTTTAAGGAGGCTGTCGGCGCCGGATTTGGCGATCGGGAATTTTGTGAGCCCGGTTTCCGAGTTTTGGGCGTGGTAGACATTATGATAGATAGTTTATATAATTGAGCTTGACTTGGTATCAATGTGCTTTCATCCTACCTTGTATAAGAGTGTATTTGTGCCATGGATGATACCCTGGCATGGGACCTTGGTCACTTACATTGCCAGGATCAAGTGCAAGTTATTTAGACTAGAAGGCTCATCATATCTGGATTGGGCATTATGCTTATTATTTGCACTGGCTCCATCATATCCTTAGACCTGAGAATATGTGGGCTGGGATGGGTTGATTATAAGTGTTTTGTCCACTTTACAAGGTTACTATATAGCTACTAAAAGTTGGTGATTATGGGCATCGTCATCAAGTCATCAAGGACAACCTGATTCAACATGAGAACCACTTGGTTTGCATAGGACTCTATAAAGTTAGCTTATCTTATGGTTTTAACTGTCCATACAAGCTTCTCCAACACTTCTATGGTTTCCAATCAATCAATCATTTTTTCAATCATTAACTTTTCATTTTAAACATGAACTTTATTTATTTATTTATTTTATTTTTAAAATAAGGTCTGATGGAGATTCAGTGGTCAATATGTAATGGTCCAACTTTTAGATACCACAGATAGTGGAAGGAACTAGACAACCAGGTTGTGTGGATCAAGAAGGTACAAAAGGCTTCCTTCTCAAAAGGGTACATAAAAGTCCCATAGAGTGGCGAGTCACCATAATATGGTCCTTCGCTAAAACCTTAGCCTCCTCCTATTTAAGATCATATTGTAGTAGGGAGAAAAATAGAAACAAAGGAACACACAAGCCCCTTTGGACGTCCAAGCTATAGAGAAGAGAGGATTGTTAAAGAGAGAGAGAGAGAGAATAGAAGCCCCACCTTATCTCCTCATATGTGCATGCCCTCACATGTGTGGTCTACCTCTTTAACAATTGTAGTTGATCATTGGCCCCTATAAGAGGAATCAACATGGTTTCTCCATCATCTAATCCCGTGATAGATCTGAGAGAGACTGTTTACATTGAGAGATCATCGTCTAACGGATCCGTCTGCACTCTAGTATCCATCTTATGGATGAATGCTTATGCTTTTGAACATGGATTAATAATAAATCGAGATCTTAGAATCTAAACGCTGATTTTTTTTTTTCAAAAACTTTAATTTCATTGCATTTATTATCATTAAAAACTAACATATAAATTAGGACTAATAATTCCATCTTGTATGAGGAATCATTTTATTTAGTTTTAACTTTTAATCAAAGGTTTTTCCTAGGGATGTAATTAAGTGTAATGCCCCAAAATTTGACACCCAAGTATCGGTGACTCAGATCTCAAAATTGAGGGTGTTAGCTAAATAATTGATGAATGCTTCACAAGTACACATTTTTTTTTTATCAAAACACTTCACATTTGCATGGTATACATTGCACAAAAGTAAAATAAATCTAACTTTGTAAAATAGAGTTTCAAACATCACCATAATCAATTATTTGTCCACTCAGCTAGGGACTTATTGCAATTTGAAATAATCTATAAAACTCAAAGTTCTACTAAAAAAAGAACTTCTCTATTGATTAAGTTTTAAAAGTTTTACCGCTCTCATGTAAAACATCTCGCCTACTGGATCCTCAAACTGCTCCTTGGGTGTGTCTAAAACTTTCAATCATGCATCATCTGGTTAGTGTTTTAGAACATCGAAAGAATGAGTGACCAACTCAATAAAGACTCCCCTCCAAGATTACACATCCATCAACACAGTCAAGTATGATTGATAAACATAAGACAAACAAATAACACATTTACATCACAATGCGAATCTTAATTAATGCATGGATGCATGAATGCACATTAGTTTGGGGATGCACATCTAGCTACAACTTACAAGTAAAACCCACGATGCAAACGAACGGTCGTACAATGACCCGAATATTTACGCCATCCGACAAAGTTCAAAAAGTGAATGTCCGCACAATGAGACAGAAATCACAAAGTGACATATAATGGCATCATCGGGTAAGTTCAAAAAAAATGGACATTTGCATAATGACCTGAAATCACAGTAACATACATCGAAGACATCTGGTAAATTCAAAAAATGAACATTCACACAATGACCCTGTTGTGTAGATGCTTTTCATTGTGGAGTTCATGGTCGACCTTGAGAATCCACGGTCGACTATGACTCACTGTGATGTTCACGGTTGACTGTAGAATGGTCGACTGTGACTCGTTGTGATGTTCATGGTTGACCGTGGTGCAACTGTAAAGTTTTATGATTTTGCGCGAAATAGGGTATTTAAGTTCGATTTTTCATTAGGGCTTCATTCTATACGGGTGTTTTCTTTCTAGAAGCTAAGGTTGGCCAAGAGAGAGGGTTTACTACACTCATAAAGGGTGTTAGTGCACTAATTTGTGCATCTTGTTTTTCAATCACGTTAGTCTGTGTGTCATGTAGTCAGTTGAGCCCTTAAAACCTGAAGACTGAATACACAAGAGGACAGGGACATCAAGGAACAAAAACTAGGTAAATGAGGTGCCTTAGTGACCCTAACCCTTAGCCCCAAAATAACCTATCGAACGTCTAGATGATCTTGACCTAATAAGTAAACCTTGTTGATCATCTCTTCGCCTTAGGAGCCTAATTAGAACATGATAAGTAAGACTATAAGAGTGCAAAACTGTTGTGAAATCTTATGCCCAAAACAACAGACTTTTGAGTGGTACTCAATCTAATCAAGCAAATCTCGAGGGGCCTTCGATGGCATCGACCACTTAGTAGAATCGAGTAGGTAACTCATATATGTTTAGTGAGTTATTAATATTTTGATTTAAGTTTTTCAATGGAATTGAGTAACCCTTCGATGCCATCGAATGGTCTCGTCGATCCCATTGAATACCACTCGATGGCATCCGATAGTAGTGTGAAAATTGTCCAACAATAATTTTGTTAAAAATCTAATTTTCTCGATGCGAACGAAAGCACGTTTGATGCCATTGATAGAGCCGCTATCTTTTATTGTTGGAGCTCAATCTCCTTATAAAGGGCATTCGGTTCTTAGGCATTTGGATGCGATTTTTTGTGCAATAAAAGCTTAGGTGATTCTATGATCATATCCCTCATTCTAAGCATATAAACTAATGAGTTGTAAGTCATCTTCCTTGAGATTAATATTCTAATGAGGGTTTCAACCTCCACCTTGAAGATGAGCTTGAACTCCATCATTTTGTAGATATTAAACTTGAATCTGTAGTCAAAGCCTTATTTAAATCCTCTAGAAGACTCATTAGGTGAATCCCCCTAGGATTATAATCTTCCATTAGTTGTAGGAGATTCACCCAAACTCCCGCCACCTTGGTCACCTAAAAGGAGCATCACATGTAAAGTGGTTAATCTTGGAGCTTAAGCATTGACAACACATCGACATCAAGATCGTGAGAGCAAAGGGGAGCTGATGGAAGTACGAGAGAGCATTGATGAGACGGTGCTACAAAAGGGGCTCAATCTTGAATAAAGGTATATGTGTAGGGTGTTTGCGCAACTACCATATTTTTCTTAGATTTAGAAACTGTATGATTAATAAGATTCCTTTTGGATGATTGGTAATCTCCAGAAATTGATCAAGACATGTCCTGACATGAATTATAAACCAGTAGATTCGTTAGGGATCCTATATGGATTGCAAAGATGGTTATTGCACGATTTTTCGAGCGGCTCATTCAACGGATATGCTGGTGAGTCGGGTCCCAAAATTGATTATGTATGGTTCACTCAAACTAACTAAGCATTGTGTGAAATTGCATTGCGATCGGGTTCTTAGAAATCACTTTTCTGAGATCCAATGTTGGGTATGGAACATTTATACCGTATAAAGTAATGGACGATCAATGGTGTGTTTCTACCCATTAGAATTGAATTTCCACGGTAGGGAATACTCAATTATTTATATCAGGATCATGATCTAATATTCAGATTCATTGATGAGTGGGTCTTGAGACTTAAATTGCGACGAAGGTTAATTGCAGTATGATGTTATAGTTCATTTTAAGAATCAATGGTTGGATGGCTTAATCTATAAATGAAGAGTATTTCTAATAGTTATATTCAAGTTAGAGTGTAGAAGGATGGTTAAAGTAAGCTAGATTAATGGACGTGCAGGTTGTGTGTATTCTCACACACAAATATACTTCAAATTTTCATGGTAACACCCAAGGACTTTTAATACCCAAGTATTGAAATGTTCATAGTGTTACAGCATACCCCCTTAAAAGGGATTTCATTCTCGAAATTCAACACTTTTACTATGCACGCGAATGAGGATAATCTGTTTTACGGTGTTTCTAAATGTTCGCTATGTTCCTTGCGAGTTAGAATTGTGCGTACAAGTGTGTATATAAGTACTTATAACTGACTACATAAATTCGTGGTGTTACATTAAGGGCCTATACCATACCATACCATGAAATGTAATCTATTCATAGAAATTAATAAAAGTCACTTAATATGATTGTTTCTTATGCGCACAATATGCATATAATATTTGCCTTGGCGAAAGAATAATAAACACTTGAACTCCATAACTCAAATGCTCACGTACTCTAAAGAACATTGGCTACCTGACACCTTGTAGGCTAAAATGTTATTTGACCCTTGCAGGCTATACGACTATCAAACGCTATAAACTCTTATGGGCAAACTCATAACAGCAACTCCAACTATATGAAATGCCTAACGCTCTACAACTATAGATGATATCTAACGCCTAATGGCTAAAGAGATGCCACGATACCCATAGACAACCTTGATTAACAAATACTCATTTTGTTTTGAACACACATTTTCTCATTGATTAGTGAGTATTAGTGTTTTTTAGGAACTTATGTGTGCCTAGCAGATACCACCTTGCATTTGTGTTATAGTATGGGCATCCAATAGGCACACCCATTGGCCACACCAGAGGGTGTTTTAGACGATGGGGTATATTGTCAAGGGAACACCATTTGTGAACTTGAAAAACCCCTGAATTCATGAGAGTAAGCACGAGGGGCATGATGCATCATTGTTGCAGAGTCGGTTGTGCGATTGTCCTGATGGAGTTTTTAATAACATGGTTGTTGTGGGGGATTAAAAAACATTTCGATTACGGCTTATTGAGAAGGAGACTGGTGCATAGTCTTATTCAAATCCAACAAATGATGAATATAACGCATCCACAATGTGTTGGTGGTGTACCGCCATCCTTCTTCATCCCTCACTGTAAGAATACTCCTTCAAGTGAAACTTTTAAATCAGAAAATATTTTTGACTAAATGGAAATTATGATGGGACAAATTATGGTCTCAAATATCGATTTGGCTGCAACTGTTTTGAAGGATCAAGCCTCACAAATGGTTCACAGAGCGCCTCCATGAGAGTTTTGAAGTATTCCATCAACATTCCGACCTAAACCTTTAGCCCATGCATGACAACGATATTAGGGCATAAATCATTATGAGGAGAAAATGAATCCGGATGGTCACACACACGATGCACATATAACAAGTGTTGGATTAAAAAGGCTTTTAAATTAGATTTGAAAATTCTAAAAAAAATTGATTTTTCCCTTTGCCTTTGTTAACCAACTTGCTTTCATTGTATTTAGTTTTGTCCACACGATAGAAATTTGTTAGGAAAATGAAGCATTCATATTAAAATGTATCACTTATCCTTTGTATTGAAAAACAAAGATATGCTATGGGAGCAATCTTGCACGCATGCGTGGCTGTGGTCGTGGACGTGGCATGACGCGATGTGGTGTGTCTTTGATTAGACACTTGATTTTCTTGGCATATGTTTTGCACACACGCACATGAAGACAAAGAGTCGTTGCACACTTACCTAATAACTAATGAGCCGGCATGCGCTGACTTGTATTTATTGCACCGTTCACATGCACCTTGAGCTCCAACGACTATCTACTTTTCCTTTATAAATGCATCTCAACTCCCTTACAAAATTATCCAAAAAATCTATATTCTCTCTGGTTTTTTCTTCAAGTTCTCTATGGGCAAGTCAGTTCAAGCTTTCTTGAGTTCGTGACAACGATAGTAACATCCCTCAGCTCTCCAGATCTTTTTATTATTATTTTTTTATTTTTTATTTTTTGTTTTCATTTTTTGCTATATCTATGCATATTAAGACCAACAACATGTATCATGGAATCATCGGTTAATAAGGCTCTATGTCTTAAAAGAAAATCTGAGAGCCAAGTCCCTTCATTTAAAGGTAGGTATCCTTTCCCCATGCCAATGTATTGGAGAATTTATTATTGCTGGGTCTTGAGAAATTCCATGGACAAATCATGTCCCATTTTCCACCTATGTGTGTGCATTGTATTGAATTAGCCAATTACCTTGATTATAAGGCCATTCTAGTTCGCTTATTTAAGTCTTAAACAGTTTGTCTTAAGGATTTGACACCATTAATATCTTTGAGAAAATTGACTTAACTTTTCTTGGATCAATTTACCCATAATATTTATATGGGACCCAAGAGATCCGATTTATTGTTCTGAAAATAACATGATGATGAGAGTTTCCCGCATATGTTAGAAGGTGGAGGTTGATGGCCTCTGAAATGCAAGAAAAGAAGGCTGATGAGGAACAAGTACGATATATTGTCGAATCAATCCATCCTAGTTTGGTTGGGTAGCTTATGAGTTATTAATACTCAAATGTGCAATCGTCATTCTTGGAATATTTCTAAAAATCTAAAAAAAATCCCCATAATGATCCTATATATATATATATATATATATAGAGAGAGAGAGAGAGAGAGAGAGAGAGAGAGAGAGAGAGAGAGAGAGGAATGCTCACCTACGCACCTTCTTACATGAGCACTCGTACGCAACTTTGCACATTTGTGACGGGCATAGAATTTGAACGGTCCACGTGATCCGGCACCCCTTGAACCTCTATGGGCCCAATTTTTAGCTTGATCCAAAACTCTAGTGTGCCATAGCAAAGAGAAATGCAAATCAAGGGAGGAAACTATTTCCTTTTGCCATGGCCCACCGGAGTTTTGTATCGGACTGAAAGTTGGGCTTGTGAGGTTTCAAGGGGTGCCACATCACATGGACCGTTCAAATTTTATGCCCATGACACGTGTGCAAAGATTTGCATGGGTGCTCATGTAAGAAGAGCCCCCCCTGTGTGAGTGTATTAGGGCTGTACATTGAGCCGAGTCAAGTCGAGGTAAGCCAAGATTGGCTTGACTCATCCATGCTCTACTCTAGTTCAAGCTCGGCCTCGAGCTTGGCTTATTTGCCAAATCTTTCAAGTCGAGCTCGAGGCGAGCTAGTGGATTGAGTCAAGGCGAGCTTACCTCAAATCGAGTCGAGCCAGGTCGCAACTCGACCCCACCCAACACCCAATCCGCACCAAACCTGCACCCAACTCAACCCAGCAACTCGACCTAACCCACACCCGATTCAACCCAGCCACCCAACCTAATTGACCCAACTCACACCCAACCCAACTCCCAAATCAAATATTTAATATATATATATATATATATATATATATATATATATAGTCCCAGTCTCCTGCGCACCATGCCGCACGGTGCTTAAGTACGAGCTCCGTTAGGAGCCGTTAGATATAAAACAACGGCTGGGATGAAGTAGCCGTGCAGCAGGAGACTCTCTCTGTGGAGAAGACTCGCGCGGCTGTTTTTTCGGATGCACACCCAGCCTTCTGAAGTGACGTCTACAAGTTCTGTGGGCCACACCGTGATGTGTGCTTTGTATCTACACCGTCCATCCATTTAGACAGACTATATTACGGCATGGTGCAAAAAAAGAATCAGATGCAAAGCTCGAGAGGACCCCACCACAAAAAATAGAGGGGAGAATGATGTCACTGTTAAAAGTTTATGAGGGCCACGACAGGGTTTGTTCTAGCAAATATTTAACATTTAAGTTTTTCATGTCTGTTTTAACACATGATCCGGCTGGAATCTCAAATAAACATCACGGTGGAACTTTAGAAGGTTTCAACAGCGGGCATTACTCTCATCACTGTTTTCTATGGTGGGGTCCACCCTAGCCTTGGATCTGCCTCGTTCTTTGGACCATGCTCTAAAATGATCTCTCCAAATGTATGGACGGTGTTGATACAACACATACATCATGGTGGGCCCATAAAAGTTGGTGACGCCACAGCCTGGCCGTATCCAACCCCCGTGTCACGCACGAATCCTTCCCGGATTCGGATTATGTCCTAACCGCGCCCGGACGGTAGGGCTCTGTGGGGCCCACTGTGATGTAAGTGTTTTATCCACGCCGTTCATCACTTTTTTCATATCATTTTAAGGCATGATCGTTAAAATAAAGCAAGTCCACAACTGCAGTGGAGCACAAAGTGGGGATTGAATGTCCATCTTTAAAAACTTAATGTGAGTCCTACGGTCAGGATTGCATCTTTAAAAACATTATCTGAAAAAAAAAAGAAGGAATTGCATAAATATATAATACATAATCAATGTGAGTCCTACGGTGAGGATTGCACCGTGTTGTGTGGGTCGGGGCCTCACCTAATCCACTCTGGGGAAGACAGCCTTTCGTGTCATGAAACGTCAGTTCCTCTGTTAGACAGTCTGGCCACGTTACCAATGGAGGCGGATTGCATCTTACCCTCTCTAGGGCCCACTGTGATGTAAGTTTTTTATCCACGCCGTTAATCTTCTCTCAGATCATTTTAAGGTATGAGATAAAAAATGAATTAGGTTCACAGCTCCAGTGGACCACACCAGAGGAAGCTGCAATGATATGACACTCACCGTTGAAACATTTCTAAGGGACACCGTGATGTTTTTTTTTACTATACAACCTATTCATAGGGTCACGTAAACGTGGATGAAGCAAAAACATAAATATCTGCTTGATCCGAAACTTCTCCAGATCCTAAAAAGTTTTTAATGGTGAACGTTTAATCCCCAATTTGTGGTCCATTTAAGCCTTTTACGTGCCTATTTTTTTTATGTCATGGCTTAAAATGATTTGAGAGAAAATCTCAACGGCATGGATAAAATTATTACATCATGGTGGGTCCTATAGAGCCCTGCCCGGATGGTAACGCCATCCTCGTCCCGTTACCAATAATGGCAGATAAGCTTACCGACAGGGATTCCAAAGGAACTTCCTGTCATGGTAAGTTAGGTGGGGTCCACCGTGATGTTTAGGGAAGATCCACCACGTTCATCGGTTTTGAAAGATCAATTTAGACGATGGGCCAAAAAATGATATAAATCCAGAGCTTAAGTATGCCGTAGGTTAGTAAAAAGTGTGTAGGTAAATTCTTACCATTGAAATTTCTTTGGGTCCACCATAATGTTTATATCTCATCCATACCGTTCATAATGTCATTCCTACTAAGATAAACTTAAATGTTAAATATTTGCCAGAACAAACCCTGTCGTGGCCCTCATAAACTTTTAACAGTGACGTCACTCTCCCCTCTGTTTTTTGTGGTGGGGTCCTCTCTAGCTTTGCATCTGATTTATTTTTTGCATCATGCCGAATTATGGTCTGTCCAAATGGATGGACGATGTAGATACAAAGCACACATCACGGTGTGGCCCACAGAACTTGTAGACGTCACTTCAGAAGGCTGGGCGTGCGTCCGAAAAAACAGTCGCGCGAGTCTTCTCCACAGAGAGAGTCTCCTGCTGCACGGCTGCTTCATCCCAGCCGCTGTTTTATATCCAACGGCTCCTAACGGAGCTCGTACTTAAGCACCGTGCAGCACGGTGCGCAGGAGACCGGGACTTTCTCTCTCTCTCTCTCTCTCTCTCTCTCTCTATATATATATATATATATATGATAAAGCAATAGATGTACCTTGTTGTTGGTGCTGAGAGAGAGAGAGAGAGAGATACTGTGGAGCTCGGGTGTGGCGAGTTGGGTAAGGAAGGGAAAGGGTAAAAAAGGGACGGACGGGTAAGGTTTAAGTTTCAAATTTTTTACGTTTAAATTATATATATAGGAATGCTAACCTACGCACCGGTGTGTATATATAGGAATGCTCACCTGCGCACCGGTTTGCACGACCTTAAGTGTGAACCTCAACATCATTGGATCCACCAAACGGTTGAGATTAAAACACTTTTGGTGGGCGTGCCTGCTCTCTCCCAATTCAGTTGCCGGATTTCTCAGTATCTCTCTAGCTTTCCCTCCTCGCCTCCACTCTAAAAATGAACTTGATCGTGGTGATGTGAACGGTGATTGCATAGTTATGTATTATATCCACTTTAAAATTGAAATTGAGAGGCCTCAATCATCTATGACAGGACCATATTCTGGGTGATCATGCCCAGCCATTTTCGCATGCCACTGGCTGGACAATTCGAAAAATACAATCAGTTTGATTTTTTATTTTATTTTTGGGCAGAGAGGGTCGACCCAATCAGACCGTACAGATTGAATATACGAATTGTCCATTTCTCACTATGCAACTTTTAAAAATGGTGGTGACTCATTCTTCATACGTAGCAATCATGTACAGCTAAACGGACCATCCAAATCATGGGGCATGACATGGAGCATATCTTTAAAACCACACGGATTTGGAAAAAAAATAAAAATCCTAACCACCCAATTGATTTTATCAAATGAACGGTTAAAATGGAAAAAGAAAAAGTGGATAATCCACATTACAAGGCACAATCCGATGGTTTCTACGATATTGTTCTTGTAATTTTGGGCCATGAATAATCCAATATGGGTTCAGAGATTTGGGTAGGGCTGTCAACAGGCCGGCTGGCTTGGGTTTGGTTTCAGCCCATATTTTGAACTGTTCGGGCAGACATGATGGGCTGGGCCTACTAAAAAAATTGATCTCGCCAGGCCCAAGACTGACAGTGGACGATTGAAGAGTCACCGCCATTTTTAAAATGAAGCTGCAAGACCGTTGCAGCATCTTTTGATTTTGTTGGTGAAGTTGAGTACTTCTCTACAAGTTAGATAAGGGCTGTCACTGGATCAGGCTGGCCTGTTGGCCTTTTGAGATTGGCCTGAAATACTAGGCCAAAGGCCACACATGGGTCTAAAACTTATGCCTGTTCAGTGCATCTAAAAGCCTATCAGGCAGAACCCAAACATCCCAGCCCGTTTAAGGTTTCAAGGGCATTCTGTCAATACCAAGCAGGATTGGGCACATGCGAAACGAACAGCCTAGATCGTGCACAATAGAGGGTGGCTGGATTTGAGCTTGGGCCAGACTCAGGCCCAGGCCATGCATAATCACCATGGCTGGGAACAGACCTGTTTGTCATCGCCTATCACATGCCCAGCCAAACTTGGGCCTGAGTTTGACCCTGCAAGCCAGGCTTGGACATACTTCAACACGCCCGGACAACCCTAGGTTACCAGTTCATTGGCTTTGTGAAAATATCAAAACTATCCTTTTAGCTCTTATATATATTCAGATAAAGAGAGCAAATCTTAATCAGTAGGCTTGGGCTTGAGCAGCTCCTTTGTCAGCACTGTGCATTTGTAACCCTCTTTCGAGTTTGTGCCGAGGTGGGAGATCAATCATATCCATATTCAGAACCAGCAGCCTGAAGGAAGCAGGTAAATGATAAGCAATTACAAGGACCCAATGCATTATTGACAAAAAAAAAAAAGTATGGAGAAAGTGAAATGACTAACCTCTAATGTCAATGATTTTTTTGAAACCTATGACGAGTCTCATCAAATCAGTGGTCTAGATCAACAAATCATAACCCACTTGTATATAATTGGCACGCCTCGTGGTCCAATGCAATGATGTCACAATAGAAATTAAATAAGCATATCCTTACAGATTGCTGGCTCAAATCAATCACCCTTATGCAAATCCAGAAGGATTGCATGAAGCCATGGGTTTGCTCAAATGAAAGCTTTCTTATGCCTAGTAATAAATTCAACAAGAAGGAAACTAGAAAAACAGATGAAGAGAGGCCACGCTACCATAACATAAAATACCGCCGTGCTTCCTGTCCAAGAAACAAATAGTACTTCATACACTTGAGATTTAACAAACTCTAGCATGTACCATCCTCGTACTAAAATACACTATTCATGTACTATATGTATACTACACGGTACTATCGCGACCCTTTTTTCTCCTTGTGCTTCTCTTTCTATAAAGAAAGTGAAAGGACTAAGATGTAACATGGTACCAGAGCCAGGTGAAGAGTGCATACGGCTGTCAACAGGTTGGATCTTAGGCTTGGATTTGAACTATTTGAGCCACGCCTATTCAAAATTCCTAGTTTGCTAGGCCCAGGATTATGGACAGCTGCAACAGTAGTGTAGTATGCATAGAGTCTAGCATAGTATATCTATTAGTACAAGGATAGTACAAGCTATAGTATGCTACACCTCAAGTGTACTGAATCCTAGAGTTTCTTTTGGACAAGCTTCATCGATTGCTCCCAATCAATTCAATTCTTCCACACAATCTCTCTCTCTCTCTCTCTGAGTCTACTCCAGTCATGTTACTTGAGAGAGTCTTCAAAGGCTCCCTATCTTCTTGCCACTGCCCTTGTAACATAGGGCTCGAATCCTATAGCTGTCGTCTTTTTCTCGTTCTGCCAATGGACATGAAAAGAGAATAAACTGCCCTGAAGCTAACCAGTGAGGATAGGTAACAGTAAGCTCTCCAAAAGGAAAAGGGCGAAGATACCTTGACAACTGGAGGTGCCATCTCAATGAAACCACAGATATTGCTTCCCTCACTTGCACCAACACTGTCCAGGGCACCATGCTCATTAATAAGGACCCCAAATCTCAAAGGACTCAGTACTAGAAAAGAAGACATGCTGCCCAGTTATATATGGAGGAAATGAAGTGTTTTTCTTCCTTCGATAGGTAGGCATGTGGCTTTAACCAGAGTGACAAAAATCGCCAAGATTTTCATATTCTAGTGAAAATACTAATGGAAGGGTATTATCAAAATAATATTGCAAGATTTTCAAAATATTGCCAGTTATCAAAATTTGCAATTTTATTGTGGAAAAATCTGGATATTAACGTGAAAATTATTTAAAGTTCTAACTGAAATTTTTTTCATGGTCAAAGTTTTAACTACTTAATGATTATGTATTTAAAAACTTATCTATTTATCATTTTATAATAAAGATTTTTAAAGCAAGATTTTCCAGATAATATCCAGAGAAACACCTCAATTTTGAAAATCTCCTGATAAATTCCAGGGAACAAACTTGTCACTATGGTTTAACCCCTGACCGAACATTGCATGCTTGAGGTGTCCCAACGAGGACAAAGGCACAAGTTTGGGAAATACACAATGTTCAACCAAGAGATTCGCTGGCTCAGCAAACTATACATGTGTGGGACCACTCCTTGGAGTGAAACAAGGTTCGGAAACATCCAGAGCACATCACCCATCAGACAATCCTAACCATTTGATGGGGCCCATAACTTTCCCTTTGTTAAACATATTGTTGGTTGACACTGTTGATTTGCAAAACACCAGTCAGATGGGAGCAGCACATCCCATGATTGGGCCACCAAATGAATGGCTTAGGTAATCAAGGTGGTTCCCCTGAACCATTGGCTAGATCATCATCTAGGGGTTATACATCCCAGAATTGGCCTTCTAGATGAATGGCTTAGGATGTCAAGGTGGTTTCCCTGCACCACAAATGCTGGGCCAAACAAAAATGTAATTTTCTTTCGATTGGGCATCATTTATTACCTCTCTTACATCAGTACTTGTGAAAGAGGGAAAAACATACCCTATTGATACTGGTTGCATCGTTTTGCTCTGCTCAATTTGTTCTGCTTCTTGAATAAGCACTGCAGGGCCTGGGCAATAGTCACTGCCCAGAGAAGAATACGTGCTAAGCTCTTCGCATGTACCAGCTTCACCATGCAAAAGATATACCTGGACATCCTCCGAGGGTAATATTGGCTCGATTACTTCAGAAATGCTATTGCATCCTTCATGATCCATTTCTTCATTGCTTTTGCTGGACGACCCATCTTGGGATTTATCTTCTGCAACACGGGCATAACTATACTAACCATAAATCAAATGAATTGTACAGTGAAATGGAGAAAAAAAAGGGGGGTTTTACAATGAGATGAGGAGATCCACTACTCTCAGAAGCACAAAATCTGTCTTCATTTCCAATGTGTACACCTACGATACCTAGATACAAATAATGATATGGACCATGGTGACACATCTTGTTCTTGGCAATTTCTCCCCTGGAATTTCTTGAAAGATTTCAAAATTCTGTGTTTTCCAAGTAATAAAAAAAAAATCCCACTAATGATTTCAAAATTTTGAAAATATAGGTATGAGATGATTTATTAACCATTAAGAAAAATTTGCTTTTAAATTGCAATAATTTTGTGATAAAATCAAGGAAAATTAAAACCACTTAGAAAATCTCATGATAATATTGTTTGATCAAAATTTCATGAGAAAATCAGGATATTTTCAAAATGTCGATGATGTTTGTCATAGTGATATGGACATGGATACTCCATTTCTCAAGAATCCAGGACATGGATATGGATATGAATAATTTGTAATATGATGCTAAGCATCTCATTATTTATTTATTTATTTATTTTTTTGTGATGAAATATTTGATTCTTTTAACTATTAGTTTGATTAACAAGGTGATGTTTTTTAATCTTTCAAACATGCTAAGCGTAACCAAAATTGTTAATGTTTACAATTTCTACAGTACATGCACAAATGTTATGACATGAATGCAAGAAAATTGGAAGAATTTCAGAAAATAAGAAATCCAATACAAAACATTTCATACCAGTATCCTAGAGTATTCGATAGCAATATTGGTGACTTGTCATTCCTGACAGGATACACTGAGTATACTCAAGTACTGGGGTATCACAAATGTACACATGGGATGTACATGATGAACAGGAATTGCTCGTTCATAATACGGTCACAACTGAACCACATATACAAAATCACTATTATTGGATAATCCTAACATGTAGAAAATGGAGCTAAAAAATCACTGACCAGATTTCAGTGCTTTTTGTTCACCGCCTTTAAATGATTAGGACTGTCTGGTCATTGTGAATTTGGTTATGAACCATTCAGGGTTGTTCCAAATGAAATGATTGGCTTGGATTATCATATACATGTCCCATGTGTACCATATAGAAAGACGCATGGAGGTGTGAAAGCATAGTGCTTGTACGAGTATTGTATCTCTTCCTGTTGGCATTAATGCACTTTACTGTTTGCACATGGAGAAATGGGATGGCATGTACCTCTTGATTCCAGTGTTTTGGTTGTTGTATATTTCACTAACAGTTTCTGGCACATGATAGTATCTTGAAAATCCAAAAAGTTGTACTCTGATAAATTTAATTTGTTAGAACGCGTCATCTTAGTAAACCCAAAGGAATTTGTCCATGTCTCTAGCAGCTCAGGAACTGCAGGCACCAGTAACCTCTCCACCCCTAAAGTAGAAAGCACCTGGTTAACAAATGAATGAAACAATGTAGTGAGCAGGCATTGCCAAGTATCAATTTCGCACGTACTGAATTATTGCAGTGCATTGCCCACAGAAACAAGCAAGCACATTGTAACTATCTTGCACATAGAGAAATTATAGGGCCTTGACACATCATGACATGCATAAGAGTCCTGATTTACCAAGCCTACTAAAATAAAGTTAAAAGGAGGGAAATGATAACCCTGTACATAACTATAGATGATTTGTGCATATACTCCATACAATATAACATACACTGATACAAAGCAAGCAAAACTCAACTCTCTCTCTCTCTCTCTCTCTCTCTCTCTCTCTCTCTCTTTCTCTCTCTCTCCATTGCAAAATAGAGAATACTGTGTTTAGAAATATATCTTAGTGACAAATTTTTATTGTTAATATTATATTAATGACATTACCTTCTCTACTTCAGTCATTAGAAGGCGGCACATTCCCCGTCGCCGGTATTTAACACAGGTACCGATTAGTGGAATTTCTGCAACCTTTTCACCAAAGATTCTGAAACAAGAACATGTTAAACCAATTGAAAGTCATGCTATGTTCTAAGATTCCATAACTACAAGACAGTTTTTATTTTTTATTTCTTTAACAACCCAGTCATCATCATCATTTAAATCTTATCCCAACTAATTGGGGTTAGCTTCACAAATCCTGTTCCTCCATTCCACTCAATCATGGACCATGTCCTTTGTTAAACCATAGGACTTCAAGTCTTTTCTTACTACCTTACCCATGTACTTTTGGGCTTTCCCCTTGCCCTTTTAGAGCCTTCAATTTGTACCATCTACTCCTAACTGGCGCAGTTCTTGGTCTCCATTGTACATGGCCAAACAATATCAATTCAACTTGTCCTCATCTTATTACCTATTGGCGCTACTCCTAAGTTCCCTTGAATGCATTCATTTCTAATTCTATCTTATCCTTTTAACAACTCAGTCCAGTGTACAAAATAAATCATGAAGCATACCTTACTGTAGCCACAGATACTACTTCGTCCCCCCTCTCCAAAAGTAAGGTATAGAATCCCCGAAAATTCAGTCGGTTTAGCTTCGACCTGCATTAGAAAATTTCACAACATAATGGATACAAGAAGCATTCATCAAATGGTACAAAGAGCCAATTAACATTAACGTGTATAAGTTCCTATGAGTACCAATTAGCCATTTTGATTAATTGACAAGCAGATAGTTGAAAATGCCAATAAAAATTTTCATTTGGAGTCGAGTAAAGCTGGGCATCTGACCCTTCCATGCCATCATTCTTCTCTTATTATACTAGAATCTTTCCTACCCTCCGAAAGGTTCCATCACCTAGAGAAGAGAAAATTAACGTTATTTATTTTATAACTTTAGGCCCTCTTCTCATCTAGACGTGACAACCAGCTTTTTAAATAGCAGATAATATGTAGCCTGTACTATATGCTACATAGTGTAGCATAGCCTTCGCACTAGATAGCGCACTAAAATAGTGAAACTAGCATGTAGCATACACTACACGCTACATAGGGTATATCATCCTTTATTTTTCATTTTATTTTGTTTTTACTATGTGCTCTGCTTTTCCTGTTGTTTTAATTAAAAATCTAGAAGTAGCTTTAGCTAACACTATAGGCATGTAGCTTACGCTACACACTTTAGAGGGGTGAATCCTATATAATACATGCTATTCTCTATTTAAAACATTGGTGGCAATAAACCTCATATCAGGCGACAAAATTAGTTTTTTGGTTGTTGTTGACTACACTTAATGAAGAGATCCTTTCACACCTTTTGTATCCTTTTGCAAATGGAGAATTTACACATAACAAAAAAAGTTATAAACCAAAACAAATAAGCAGCAAAACGCAGTGACAAACGTTAATATTTTAACAACTATGATAAACGGATCATGTGGGTTACATATAAGATATTCTGTGGCATGGGTATTGGATCTACATTGGATATGTTAAAACCATAGCCAAATAATTACATTTAGTTTCAAGAAGAAATCTGGATATTTTTTTAAACTTAAGAAAAATATCTTAACAAATATTTTAATGACTGCCTCCATGCCTTGAGATTTGGGGGTCAACCAAGTTAGGATTCATGGCTTCACCACCCGTACTTGTTCCTGGGAAAACATACGTTATCATTCATGCCCTATATTTGTTAGAGTTGTGTACCCTAAAAAGGCAATTTGTTGATCTTAATGGTTGGATTGATGATCTTGCTCGTCGATCATGATGACCACAGGTCTATATGGGTATATCTTAATCATACATGTATATGGGTTCAATGAGAGGGGTTCCTCTGTTGTCCTTGGGAACTTAAGTTTGGACATAATGGCCACTGGTCTAAGGAGAGTTGTCCCATTAGTCTCGGTACCCTGTCGTTCATAACTACCTAGTAGGTTTTAGGACAATCCTATGGTTAATTCTTATGTGGTCATCCTAGCGAGGGAACTAATGACGAATCGGGCTAGAAGATCTCCACCACTGGGTTCAACGATTAGTCAGTGCCAAGGTATTTAAAATCGGTTATGTAACAGCCGTAACGTGCATTATGTAATGGTAACGATCATAACCGTTATGCGTTATGGGGCTGAAACAGGCGTAACGGTCCTCAAAGAAAAAAAGAGCCGTAATGGCCCTGTAACGGTCCAAAAACATATTGTTTAAAGGGGCCATAATGGCTGTAACAGCCCATATCATAAATGGTAGCAGCTTTGACCGTTATGACCACCATTACCCTTATGGAACACCTCAGTCAGTGCCTTGGCCTTACCCCACATAGTAGTGTTAGCATTCATGTATATGGGATCTTGGAATTAGACCTGTTGGGTACTTGCATTGGAGGATCAGTTCAAGTCTCTGGATTGAGAGACTCATCATGCTTGGTCCATATAACTAATCCCTGGACTCGAGGATATTTCAAGTTCCTAGTAATGTAGTTTGGCCCACGTCATGGAGTTGATTGCAATAATTCAAATGGGATTGTTGTTGGGATCATGCATTAGGATATAGTTGAGGCTCTTATGATCCAACGAGGGATTCAATGGTTACCTACGAACATTCTTATGGCTAAGATTCGGTAGATTAGACCATCCATCAAGTGATTTTTCATTGGCATCGATATGCAAAAAGGTTTTATATGGTTTTAAGAATGCTTTTAGTCGTTGATATATTTTGTTTTAATCATTAAAGTGTTTTAATTGCACTTGATGGTAATTCTAGTGGTTAGGTCTTATGGTCCACCATGGTTTGTATGGGAATAAGATTAAGGATGGATGCCCATGATAAGTGGAGGTGATGTAGGATGATGGAAACTACCCTAGGATGCAAGATTAGAGATCAATTTACACATTAATTTCAACAATAAACTTGTAAAATCAAACATAGTCATGTAATAGATTCAGAAATTCAGATTTATAACACGAAGGCCCTAGGCTATCTATCACATACACGGTGAATGAAAATATTAAATAATTTAAGAGTCACCCACTTGGGAGTAGAGATTTCCAATCTGGCGTGAGTAGTGCGACAACCACATGGATAAATGATGATGCAATCAAAATTTTGATTTGGGGAAGGTTTCACAAAAATTCAGATTTTCATTAGGGTTTTGGATTCATAGATGGAGATTTAGGATCGGGGTTTATTTTTGGGATTCAAAGGATCTAGGGATTACAGAGGTTTGGAAAGAAAACAAAGAGACCCATACGAAAGCACGTGCGTGTGTGAGTGTGCACGTGCGGGTCCACACGTGGCTAGGTAAAAGGGGAAGAGAGAGAGAGAGAGAGAGAGAGAGAGAGAGAGAGAGAGAGAGAGAGAGGATTTAGGAGGGTTTGATGGGTTGAGAAGGTGATGCAGGACTGATGCATGAACCAAATAACATGTGAGATTAAGTAGCTGAATTAAGATATTTAACAAAAAACACAAACATCACTATAATTGTCACAAATATCATGAAAATCAAAAGAACATCATGCACAATCCTAGCCTAAGCTACCAACATCATAACACAAGATCATTAAATAAGAAGAAACTAGGATCTAATGGATGTAGGTACATCCAATTAAGATAAGCCTACATCTAATTAAGATAAAGTATAGTCTATTTCAAAATAGAAAACCTAATACAACCTGGGGTGAAAATTAGGTTTGAGTAATTTGGGAAGGTAGGAAAATTAGAAATTTTAGGTTTAGGGTTAGGGTTTCGGGGATGGAAGAAAGGGGTTTTGATATAATGATGATAGGAAACCAAAAAAGGGGTGAGGTGGGATTCACATGTGTGGCCGTACGGTGACATGTGTGGCGTGGGGTGGAGGGGTTTAGGTCGGTTAGGGTTTAGATTGTGGATGGGTATGAGAAAGTTGGGTTTGGCAGAAGACAGAGATCTGGGATGGGAGAATGAAGAACCTGAAGAAAATACCTGGATGTGTGTGTGTCTGTTGGGGGGGGAAGAGAAGATAGTGTGGGGATAGATAAGACCTCGCACGTCTGTTGATGAAGATTAGCCTCGCACATCAATCTCCCTTCTAAATCGCATGGAAGTATCTTCAAATCACATGAAGATGGAAGAAGAAAGCAAGAGCTTTTCTCTCTCTCTCTCTCTCTCTTTATTTATTTATTTATTTTTATTATTTTTTAAATCACAAAATCCAGTGAGGGAGAGGTTCACACGCCCATCCTTTTTTATAGCTTCAAGAAAGTTCAAAAATTACAATAAACACCCTGTTTTGTGAAATTTGACGAAAATAGCCCTAATCTAACTAAAATCAAATAGAAACACTCATAATGGTGTCAAAACATAACATAAACAAAACTAAATCCTATAAGCTGATAAAATCTAAGAAAACTAGTGTGCATGATCCATGATCAATGGGCCGATCATGTGATCCAATGGCTCGATCGTCACATCCCTTCAATCCAATGGTCTGAATCACTCCATAAAGTAGCACATGTGCATCTTCCCAGTGTGGGGTCTTCCAAATGCTCGCACATGCACATGGGGTCTTCAACATGATCACGAGCACTCGCCTAGCCACAGGGAAATTGGTGTGGCTCGCCTCCTTTGATACATACGCAAGGGTGTACGTGACGTGATGTCCTCATCAGAAGGTTATAATGAAAGGGGAATGAGGAAGACGAGAAGAAGAAAAATACCTTTTGAAGAAGAGAAAGAAGAATGATGCACCTTGGAGAATCCACCACCAAACAAGCCTCTACCCTTCCACAATTCAATTGGAATGGATGGTTTCTCACAAACCCTAAAACACAATGAGGAAAATTCCTTCACACAAGAGAGCTTCTCTCTTCTTTATTCTTCTCAATAACTCCACTAGGGTTGGACGTCCATCCCCCCGTTGTGCTTTTATAATTAAAATTTTAGGATAATTACAATTATGCCACTCACTTAAGTGAAATGACCCATCATCCAAAATAAGAAAATTAAAACACTTATTATCAATCTCAACCATCAAATAGATTCTAAAAATAGCAAAAAACATAAAGGAAACAAGATCAGAGTTCAAGGGGCCCAGATCCGGAAGATTTGGAGGCTCGATGGCCTGATCGACAAGATCCAACGGTCGAATCGACATGAAATACAAATTTTATGACTGAAATGGTCTCCTAAGCAACCCACGTGCATCATCCCAAAGTGGGGCTTCCTAATGTACCTCTAATGCATGTGGGGTTTTCAAAATGTCCTAATGGGCCCCATCTAGAACTCGTCTCCCATCCACAAAGAAAGTTGTACTGATGTGGGTGGTCATCTTCGTCTCTGGTACACCCGAGTAGGTCCTCTGATGTCTCCATTAGGAGGGATTGGGTCAATTTGCGTACAATGTTAGACATGATAATAGACCTCACACATAACAAGGAATACTAGAGTTTGTAAGGTGACGGAGCACCATACTAGCGTCTCTCCCTGAAACCCTAACTCCTTATAAATAGATCCTATTGTAGAGGGATTGAGAGAGAGCCTTTAGACATTCAAAATCCCTTGGGATTCACCTCATAGAGAGAAAAGAGAGAGATTGCTTCTCTTCCCTCCACACACATGCGTAGGGTTCACCATGCAGATAACTCTTCGTGTGTTGCCTAGCCCTACTTTGAGGTTGGTGTGTTGGCTCATCTCCCCTCCCCATCTGGGATATTTCTGGAAGAGAACCTTCTTAGTTAAAGGTGCGACATTGACATACTTCGCAGTTTTCATCAGCAGTGATCAAGAGGTAATTCTAAGAGTAGAATTCTCTGATTTTCTCTTTTGTTATAAAATTTAAAATATCTAAACAATGATCCTTAGGTCTTAATACTTTTTCTAAGGTTCGTATGGCTTTCCTTAAATATGAACTTTAAAATATATATTTTTTTAATATATTTTCCATTGCATTTCAAAAACCCTAACAATTTTTGTTCACATGTGGCTCACATCTACGCAATTCATATTGTCCATATGTTGTGCCCTCCCACGGATGGGACACACACGCAAAAATCACAACAATGGATTCTCCTAACCATTCATTAGAGGATTTATCCCATTGAACGTCCACTTTTGGTTGAAAGTTTCTTATGATACATTCTATCGATAAAGCGCTCCAAACAATAAGTAGGATAGGATGGTGTGATTTTTGGGGTATGACCCAACATGGTAGGCGCACCATTGCCGTCAGTTGTTGTCATCATCTAAGTCATATTAAAACTAATTGGGGTTGACTAGATATTAGTCAAAAGTGATAGCAACAAATACTTTTGATGAGGGCATCAGAGCACCATTCAGGGTTTACCAGAGGAGGAGATCATCACCAATTTCCCTCTGGATGGATGGATGACCATTACGTGGGTTCGAATGGGTTGAGTGGACTGTTTTGAAGAGCACACATGCATTCGGTGCATCTTCGACGACCCTACACTAGGAAGATGCATGTGGGCTACATTCTTGAGGAGTCTAGACCATTGAATTGAGTGCATGCATCAATCGTACTGTTGGATCACACACGATGGGCCTTTGGACCACTCTTGATCGTGGATCATCCTATTGGACACGAATAGTTTGGGATAATTTAGATTTATTTGTTTTGAGTAGGTTTTTTTTTTTTTTTTTTTTTTTTTTTTTTTTTTTTAAATTTATTTTTATGAGAATTCTTTCCTGAGAGAAGTTTTTTTTTGTAGAAGTCTCTTTTTGAGACTATAAAAGGAAAAAGGTGTGTGTGTGGAGGGGGGGCTAATGCTATTATTTTGAAAAAAGAACTTTGTATTTTCTCTTCTTTATGTGATTCAACGGAGGTGTGAGGCTTCCCATCTATCATCTTCTTTCTCTATTCCTTTCTATCCAAAAGAGATATGTTCATCATCTAACTTCAACCCCAATTGAAGCCAACCATTGAGGATCCCAAAACCCTAGCCAACGACCAACACGTGGGACCGTACAACCACACGTGCGAGCCCCTAGGCTGACTGTACGAACAACCTCTCAATCACTTGATTTCCCCTTGCTTCCCCCATCAAAGCTCCCTGATTCCCCATCCCTAACCCCACCCTATACCCTAGAATCCCAATTTTCCTAATTAACCTAAAACCTCAAACCTCAAACCACTTAAATCCCTAATTCCCCTCAAGTAATACCCAAAATCCTCTAGCCAATTAAACCGTCTAAACCCTAATTTTACCTTTTCCCCTAAATTCCTCAAACCCTAGATTAGCCTACTTTCTAATCGAGCAAACCTAGGTGGTAATAGTCCTTCCCTTTTGAAATAGACTTATTCCTATGCTAATTGGGTGTTCTTACATACATTAGATCCTAATTTCTACTATTCAATGATCATGCATGGCGTAGTTACTTAATTGTGGCCTAGACTATTCATAGTTTCATGTTGGATTCTTGAGGTATTTGATGATTATGGCGTGATCTGTGATTTTGATTATTTAATTTAATTTAATTTGCTGATTGATCTCACTTCACCACTTATCCACATGCATGAGTCCTGCAACAACTTTCCTTCAAAGAAATTTGCTAATGTAACACTAAAGTTGAGATTGAACTAGAAATGTGCATACCAGAACTAAGACCTCTTTTGGCGATTGATTCCACATCTAGTCTAATCGATTTTCAATAAATCCAATAATCAGATAAAAATGATAACTATATGGAAATAATCCAAACAAGGCTCTATGGAGTTGCACTCAATTGTTCTAGAAAAATCACTCTTCTAGGGTTTTGAATCTCATCATGGAAAATAAAGAAAAGCAAACTGTTTTTCATTCCATAATCATCATCACAATCTCTCGCATGAGTAGGGGCTATATGAGACCTAGGAAAATTCTAGAAAGAAACCTATGGAAGCTCCCTTTGTGTAATCTCCTATTGGCTGAGAAGTTTCAGAAAGAAGCTTCGAGTCTCTTATAATAATGATAATAATCCAATTACATCACTTCTAATAAGAAAACCAAAAGCTATGTTGTTTTTTGTTTTTTATAAGATTAAACCAAAATCTACGATTGATGTTGAACATAAAAAAGAAAAGCAAAAAGAAAACTAGATTAAACAGACTCAACACCACTGTAACTATAAGCAGAGCAATCTGATAAGGTATGTGCAAGGAAATGATGTGTTTAA
Source organism: Magnolia sinica (assembly GCF_029962835.1). Classification (NCBI taxonomy): domain Eukaryota; kingdom Viridiplantae; phylum Streptophyta; class Magnoliopsida; order Magnoliales; family Magnoliaceae; genus Magnolia; species Magnolia sinica. The sequence continues at coordinate 38,022,959 of NC_080585.1, read as the reverse complement.
TCTATGATGATCTATATAACCCTCCAATTTACCACAATCAACAACAAATAGTGCATCCGTGAATTGAGGATTATTTAACACCCAATGTGCAAGGACTCCATTAATCAAGAACTCCAATTGCAAGGGTTTCAAGAAGGAAACATCGTAAAATTCTTTCATGGTTTTCAAATGGGAAAACACCCAAAATAAGAAATAGTTGACTATCTAACACCCAGTGTTTGAAATATCGGTATCGTGTTACGTATCACACCCTTGGGATACTAATATGTATCGGTTATTGCATGGGATATATTGGTTGTCTCACGTAATGTATCGTTGTTGTTGGAAATATGGGGAAACATTGGGAAATTCGTCAAATTTTTCAATGAAACTTCAATGATTGTTTAAAAAGACATCGACACACACTTAAAAATCAAAACATTACATAAAACAAATGCACATAATAGGTTTTCTTTGTATAAGGTCCTAATCTATGCGTTGTCTAATTGAACTGAGGTAAGCATATTCAATGTGTATTCGTATAATTTATAAATGTATGATGACATGTGGAAACACAAGCAATACATTCAAAAGCAAAAGAAGAATCACTAGATCAGGTTACATACATGTTTGATTTTATGTTTGGACACAAATTGTAACCGATTTGCGAGAAATTGGAAATTTTTTTATTTTTTATTTTTCAATTTTCTGCAACTCGGCCCATCTCCTCCAAATCTCGAAATCGAAGCTCCCGATCCATAATTTACAGAAAAAATGATTGAAAATCGAAAATGCTCATCGGATCGAACATGTGGGATATATCCCACTCCTTGTGCGTTTTGTATTGCACAGGTGAGATACAAGATATATCGTGGGATATATCGGCTGATGTCATTGATAATTAAAACACTGCTGATACCATATGCAAAGCAAATACCTCTATCTCAAATAGTGAAGTTTCTCAAACCTAACTCAAAGGTCCTAATCGTAGTTGAATGATGGAATAATAAAAAGACAATGTCCCACTACATCCATGCCAAAAAGACGTGTTACCTTTTCTTAAACATGTGCCATGTTGACATGTGCCTAGCATCTGAAACTCACAATTTGTTGTTGTTGCTCTTTTGGATGCAAGAACATAGATTTTATTTTATTTTATTTTGGATTGGCGATAATAAATTTTAATATTATGTGCTTACTTATGTAATCAATTATTTATTTACATGCTTATTTATTTAAGAATTGCGCTCAAGCTTTACAGCTCGCATATGGAGGTCGCTTTGATCGGTCAGCTCGCCATCCCGTGAATGTCTCCCTCACTCTCCTAACACACCCACGCTCTACTGATGCTGTGTAGAAAGATGCAATGAGGAAACCGAAGGTTCATAGGGTTCAAGAGCTGACAGGCCACGGGAAGCTCCTTGGTGAATGGATGGTAGAAAGGGGAAACGCTATGAGGTATCCGGATAAAAGTCTCTAGTCCTCTCTCTTGCGTAAATGCATTCCACGAAGATAAATAATTAATATACACTATTAAAAGATAATAACAATGGATATGATGTCTTGCTCACTTACCAAGTACTGGGTTGCAGATAAAAATGAGTGGCAAAATGAGATCAACAAGAGACCAATTAGCTAGGACAACTCTACAATGATGGTTATCCTATCAAACTACTAGATTTTATCATTAAAATATTTGCGCAACGTGTCTGCGAATCTAATTTTACTAAGAATTGATATAGTGTATTCATGTTTGTACTGACACACATGTTCGTTCAAGTTACATAGCATTACATAAAGAATGAGTCACACAATGCAACTCGTTCAATATGATGTAAAACAAAAATGTAGTTCTAAAAACTCCATTTCTCATTTCCTTCACATATCCAAGTTTCTTAGTGAGGGTTATTGTTTTAGCACATCCATTGCCATCACGCAAGAAAAGACTAATCAAATATGAGTCAATGAATTTCTCTTTCTAGTGCTTGTTTTTGTTTTGCTTTGCATAGATCTAGGGTCTACTTGTTTCACTAATTACTACAATAATGTAAAGGAAATGGGCAATGATACAAATTACTTCACCCATCTCCTGACAACAACTACATTTGACCGTTGATTCCCATGTTTGTTTAATCGGCCATAAAAGTGGCATTTTCACATTACCTCAATGTCAAATCATCACCAAAATACACTGATGTTGCTGTTTGGATTCAAGATTTTCATGGCAATGCCATGAAAAGGTGCAATGATTACAAATTACTTTACATGTCTCTTAAATGCATCTGCATTTGACAGACGATTCTGACATTTGGTTTGGGGGTGGTAAAATTGTAATGATGACACATTTCCTTTACTGGGGTAATTGGCGAACATACAAGCCCCTAGTGTTTTAATGCTAAAATTATATGCACATAATACATTCATAGATTAATCATGATTTTTATGGAAAATTTTAAAAAAACTGAAAATAAGCATTTTTATTTTAATTATTTTTCTTTTATAAGTGATAATGAGATATTGTTTAAAGGGAAACTCCGAAATAGGAGAATAACAGCAACACCTATAAGAAGACCTTGCTTTACAACACCCCTTGAAAGCTTCCTAGGTAGAACGCCCAAGCAATAACCTTGATTTGTGATAACTTAGATATGGTGTTTTTATGCTAAACTCATATGCACATCATGAATCCATAGATGAATCATGATTTTTATGGAAAGATTGAAATAGTGAAAATAAATATTTTTTTAATTTTATTTGTTTTTTATATTCTATATTATTTAGTTATTTATTTTTTTAAAGGGAAACACAGAAAGAGAAGAATACCAACAACACATATAGGAAGACCTTGCTTTACTACACCCCTTGAAGGCTGAAGTAGGATGCCCAATCGATGACGTTGGTTTGCACCAAACGTAATGCATCTTCAACTGAGATGATATCTTACAAAAGAGATTTGCCAAGCATGGATGCGTGTGCAATAAAGCTCATGTACATGATTCACATGTGCCAGCATGCTACGATAGGATCTAAATGATCTAGACTGTTTATCTGATGGGACCCACCACATGAACCATTCCAAGACCACTCCCAGCTATCCAATCTTTAGCTATTTTCTATTGGATGCCAGCTGTTCATTTTTCTCCCCTTAATAATCAATTAGCAGGCCATAGATTTGATGGTCAGGATTGTCCACTGGGGATGTTTCAGGGAATGGTCCACCCAGTGTGGGGCGCGCATGTTCAATGGTCTAGATCACAACCTTGAGCTCCACTTCTAAAACTCAGAACCCAAGGCAACAATACGTATCCTAAGGTGGATGATCATACAGTTCCTTTATATACCTATCCTAAGTTGGATGATCCTACAATCCTTTAACATTTAGACATGGCAAAGACAATCATGTACGCCAAGTTTTACTCGAAATTCTAACATTGTATTGAACATGGGGTTATTATGGAAAACAACCGATTAACCAATAACAGAAAACCAATTATAGAATCTTTCTTTGATGGAGATAAGAAGAGTGATTTTTATACCAATCCTTGAACCCCTGATCTGATGGGAGATCAAGGTCTGAACCACAAAGGTTTAGGGAGGAAATATTATAATCTTCAAAAGTGCCAAACATCAAAATTCCTTCAAAGTTGTTATCAGTTAATAATTTTGGGAGGGAGGGAGGGCTTACATATATACTAGACAATAGTCACAACTCACAAGACGAGGTGGGAAATATACCAATTATGGACTTGCTAATGATGGTAAAAATTTCGAGTGTAGGAGAGAAGTAGATCTCACCCTCTATTGAACAGAACACTTGTGAAGAAGTCTTTCTCGGTACGGGGTTCAATGAAAGGTACAAAACACTCGTGCAGCACGCTAAGTGCAACATAGAGCTTACTATGTTGCGCAGTCATGGCCTCAATATCGGATGTATCAAGATCTGGATCATTTCCTCTCCTTGATCTCAAAATAGTCCAAGATAAGCCTTCTACGGCAGTTGAATTTGATTTCCCTAGAAGTTTCTGGAGATGCACAAATATCTGCAGAACAAATAAACATATTATCAACAATGTATATTGTTTTAATTGAGAGACTAAAAAATGGAATTAGTTATATTATACAAAATAAGCTATTTCCAAAAAGTAGTAAGTACTAGATCATGTGCATGACCAGCTATTTGAAATAGACATACAAATGAATAAGAGTTCCCACCCCAGAGCAATGAAACACTGAAGTTTTACTACAGCACAACCTACAGAAATGAAATCCTAAAAGCAGATTAATGGATCTCCAGCTGTTGACGGTACTAAACTTGGCACAATAAAACCAGAACCCCGTGTGCGCATTGCTGAATATGTATGTTAGACATTAATGAACACTGCAAACAGGTAAGATATTTCTGAAGTCATGTATAGTTTCCACCAGTGAAAAGCATATACCATATGATATAGAGAATATACATAAAAAGTATATAAAACATAATATTTATGATGTTATGCTATCATGTGATCCCATCTTCAATATGACAATGTATGCTCTTATTATTATACTATATCTACAAGTCATACAAGCAGCATATCACAGAGATGCTTATCAAAATTATTTTTATTGATTTTTCTTGATGGCTTCTATGGATTGTTTTGAAATAACTGATATTCAAATAATAAATGACCATTATTCCTACCATACTTACATCAAGTTTGAAAAGAAGCAGCAGTAACTTCAACCATGGAAGCAGGAAGCATCTTTTGAAAATGTTAGCAAGCATAAACAAGGAACTGCGAGCAGGACAACAACTGGAATCAAGAGCAGCACCTGGGCACAAGGTTCATGCATCTAAAACTCCTATGTGTCCACATATGGTCAATGCTTGGTGTCCATGTCCAACCCCAAACATATCCATGTCCAGTAACTTGATTCTGGTAGATTGATGGAATTTCCATGGACTGTCTGCCCAACAGTAGAAGGCAAGCCCACTAGGAAAGTCACTATCATTTTCAATTGATCCCTCACCCAATCAAGGTAGCACAAAGGATGAACAATTTCTGCCACATGTTACCCAGGCAATTCTACTTTTTTGGTTTTCACCATGCCAACCCTTGGGACATTTCAATACTCAACATAATACGACACTTCAAAATTTGTATTGAAAAAGTGTCCCGATGATGTCATTGAGAAATGCAACATGTTGGACAGTGTAACATTTTCTTCATAGAGTTTCCTTTCTCCTTTTGATGACTTTCAAGATGCATATTTTTTTATAGAAAAGCTGAAGATGCAGAACACCATTTAGTTTGCACTACGGTTTAAATTAATCTGTATTCGGAACGTATTCAAAGAGGGACTGTTGCATAATATCATGATGCAGCAGCATCCTACCATACGTGAAGACTCCACCTTCACTGATCATTATTGTTCACTTGGTTGACCCAACCCTGGAATGCCTACCTCCAGAAAGTTGCATTAATTGTAACAATCAGATGCATCGATGTTTTTGGCTGTTCAGTGCAGAAGATCACATACATTTCTTTTCTTAGCATAAGTTGCACTTCGCAGGTTCTTGTTGTTCAACAAATAAGTTGGATTGGAAAGAGTAATTTTTGGCCAACAGTAGATGCTGAGCAATCAATATAATTGTCACCATCACTCCTAGTGGTACTGGCTATGGTTTTGGCTGAGCACCTCCAAACCCATATCCATATGTTGGATACGTTTGTCCATAGCCATACCACTGTCCCTAAGGTGTAGTCATGACCATAGCCATAGCTGGATGGAAGTGAATGGGTGTTGTAAACAAACTTTTCTTACCTTTAGGGTTCTTGCCTGAATCCAATCTCAGATCGTGTTTTCCCCACCAAATTCATGTTTTGATGAGAAACAAGTCAAGTGGAGTTGTTAAAGCACACCAAGAAAACAAAATCCCAAACATTTTTGGCCCAAAAATGTTTCATTTTTCTTGATTTTTTTTTTCCTGGATTACATTGATGCTCATGTAATAGAGAAATTATCGATTAATACAGCATAAATATATAGCATGGGGCTTGTCGATATATCACGATAAATTGAATACTGCAATCCGTTGGCTGGTGTTGACAGTAATATCATCAATACAAAATATCTTTTGCATTCCCATAATGTATCATTTCACACACCGACAATACGAATGATACCAACTGATACCATCAATACATAGAACATTGCTGATTAGAAACAAATTTCTCAACCCTGCACCTGATCCAAGTGGAATTTATCTTGACATGCATTACAAATGATTGGTAAATAATTAGAGTATAATTCAGATATTGAAGGGTTGAATGTGATCCTTCTTCATGTCCTAAATCACTGCCTCATAAAGTTCTAGGTGATCCCTCATTGAAAACCATCACAGGCAACATAAATGATAAAACATGCTTGGAAAAGCCCAACAAGGTCATAACACATTAGATGTAATTGACTCATTCCCTAGTAGCTGCAATTCTACTTGAGGTTGATTTACCACCAACCTAAGATTTACTTGAAGCAAATGCTACGAATCAAGATGAACACTACCAAACACTTGTTGAAAAATTGTCAAAAAACTCATTCAGCCAATGATCGATTTGCATGAATTGTTTTTTTTTGGAAACCAAGTGTGATTGATTTTATAGATGGTATGTGGATCCATGCTTCGTATGGTCTCTTCCCCTTATGTTGGGGTGACAGCTAATCATAGACCAACGCATGACAATTTCCATTTCCTGACAACCCTGACATATGATGGCCAATGCTACGTATATGCAAATAAGGTATCAAGAAACATCGTGTTGGCCTCACATGTCTTGGTAGGGATTGTCAAGCTGTCATGCCATGCAAAATGCTCCCTTGCCCCTGCCATCTGTGAGAGAATGCTCCTCCTAGTCATTGACATTAAATGAAAATTACCAAGAGGGGGTGGGTAAGCGCTGACCACCTATGAGAGTGGGTGCTTCTCCCATCACATGACTTCACATGTGAAGAATAGGAGGGAGGTAGGAGCAACCAACAGCGACAACACTCTAGGATTGGTTCTTAGAGAGAAATCTAGGGTCATTGTTCTTTAGTGGCCATGGTGGTTGCTTGAACTAACTGGATCTTATCATTGCTGTCTATCAGGCATCATGAGAAAGGTCACAACACCAAAGGTTCTGGTTACTTGTTAATCGAAGGACATTATGAGGATAAGAAGTGCAAGGGCCAGATGGGTGGGCCCATAGGATCGGATAATATTTACACAATCTTAGGGACCTTTGCACAAAGCCGAAGACGGACAACCTACATACAATGGTCAGCCTTGTTGGGTGCATGCGAACAATGTGGCATGTTATTATTATTCTTATCATCATCATCATCATCATCATCACTATTATTATCATTATGGATTGAGCGACACGATTACACGACCGAGTTGGGGAGCCGAGACACAGAACTCAGTGGCCTACTTAAATCAACCACATGTGAGAAGACAAGCCAATTCACCTTCCTGATCCGACGGCAAAGATGGTATGCCGATGACAGTCCTAGTCAAATGCGAGTGGATGGAACCTACATCATATGTCCCATCTCTCATTTGTATCACCTCTTAGTGAAACAAGGCCAATTAGGCAGTCTCCCTTAAATGGAGGCGCAAGGCTCGAGGTGGAGCGTGTATTGTACACCAAGGGGAGGGGCATGAGGCCCAAATGGAAGATGCATCGGATGGTCCGGAGGAGCTCGAGGCAGGAGGTAGAGGCACGTTGCATAGACCGGAGCACATAAATACTAAAGGGAAGAGAGAGAGAGAGAGAGAGAGAGAGAGAGAGAGAGAGAGAGAGAGAGAGAGAGAGAGAGAGAGAGAGAGAGAGGTTTATATAAGGGGGAAGCCACCACCTCTCATCTTGCACCCATCCTCTCCTCCTGCCATGTGTGGGGGACAAGTGACCCCCACTAGGGGTTGCCAACTATCCCACTACCAACACGCCTAACTACTATGGGAGCGGAAAGGATCTGATCTCCCACTATAGTTAGGTGGCCTCCGGACATGAATAATGGTTTAGATCGTTTAGAGGCAATCCTAATGGACAATGGGTATTATTCTTCTCTCGATTTTCTCTTTAGAAAATTCTCTTGGTTGGGATACCTTTAACGAGGGTATGCCTCCCTTATAAGGGGAGGGATTGAGAGAAAATGGGAAGAGTTTTGATGTGATAAAGCCTATCCCTATCACATTTGATCTCTCTCCCATCTCAATCTCCTTATATTTAAAATTCAGAATCTAAACTCCAAGAGAAAATGGAAAGAGGAATATTGGAAGGAAAACTACGCGAGACCTACCCACTAGAGGTTGCACATAAGTGGGGCCATCTCACTTAATCACATTGTGGGATGGGCACAATCAATGTTCGAAATATCGGTATCATGTTACGTATCACATCCTTGGGATACATATATGTATATGTTATCTCATGGGATATATCGTTTGTATCAGGTAATTTATCTCATATTTTGGGAAACATTGGAAAAATTGTTGATTTTTTTAATGAAGCTTCAGGGATTGTTAAAAAGACCTTAATATACACTTTTAAATTATAACATCTCAAAAAAGAAGTGTATATAGTAGGTTACTTGTATAGGGTCTTAAGTTATGCGCTGTCTGATGAGGACATCTTGCGCATACGCACGCCCCCCCCTTCCCCACGCACCTACGCAAGGAGGAGGAGGGCCCCACCATCGATCTGGATCGATGACGATATCCATGGAGGGCCTCCTAGTTAGAGGACTGTATTTTGGTTCCTTGGAGTGGACCCGATCATCATGCGGATCCCACCATTGGATCTCATGATCGTGGCCCACTACTCTAGATGATATAGGACTTTGAGTTTTGCTTATTATTGTTATTAGGAACATCATGAATAGTTTAGATTGTATTGATTAGTTGTTATTTTTGTTACTTCATCTCTAAGTAATAGTGTGCGCACATGGCGCGGCTTTTGAGGTATAGGGTTTTCTTATAAATAGGCAACCCCTTGTAGGTTTTTTCTCATTGAATATTATGAATAAAATTCTGCGTTTTCCTGCTTTTCTAATTCTTTGAGTTATGGAAATCCAATTGGATGCGAAATCCTCCCTTTTTCGAAGGGCTAACTACCGTGGTGCGAAGCCACACCCATCTCAAATCGCCCCCATCTCCTACCATCAATATTCATCATCTACCACAACTAGGGATGAAAGTTGGGTGGGTTGAACCCGACCAACCTCTGACCGACCTGACGTTGGGTTGGGCTTGGGCAGGATGTATTGAGTCTGATCTCATGCTTGGGCTATACGAACACCAACCCGATAAAACTTGGGTCGGGCTCTGGTTGAGGTCTTGGGTTGCCTGACCCAACCCGAACCCGATCAATATATAAGTTACTTATAGATTATAATTGAGTGTGGATCGTATGTGTTGAAGACATAGGAAATTTCAGTGTTGTCGGGTCTCATTGGTCCACATCATTTTCGATGACTCAAGCTAACAAGAAATGCTGGATTTCTCTCTCCCAAATAGATTGTGTGCTACACAACACGACTTTTAAATGTGTAGTTGTCCTATATTTTAGCTTGTTTGTTTAGAATAAATGAAGTTCTTTATGATAAATAAGTACGTATATGATTAATAAAATTATAGATATAAAAAATAACTTGTATTGAAATATAATAAACTAATGCCATCATTAAAATATTAGCATGTATCTACCCGACCAACCTGACCGAACCTGCTTGGGTTGGGCTTGGGTTGAGACTTCCCAACCCAAGGTTGGGTTAGGGTTGAGGTACAAGAACCTTGGGTTGGGCTAGGGTTGAGCACCAACCCGACCCAACCCGCCCGACTTTTAGCCCTACCCACAGCCATCCACACTTCAAATCCACCCCCTTTTGCAGCTAATCCTTCCTCTACAACAAATTTGCAGAATCAGGCCTTGCAGGAGGGCTGAAACTTCAGCGGAGCACCGTGCACAGACCGAACGTCGGATCAATCTGAAATTTAGTGTGTGTGTGGCCTACCCCTGGTTGACCAGACCCAAGCTGTCACTTTTTGGGTTTGTGGGCCCCACACACGTGCGGGCAGGATCACACACGTGTGTTTGGACCCAGCTGCTGTCCACACGTGTGGATTATCCCGGTTTGTCTCTCCTCTATTTCACTCCTTTCTAGCCTTATTTCCCTAACCCTAACCCTAGATCGTAAATCCTAAATTCTATTCCACTTTTGGAACCCTAGGTTTTCCCGAATTGAAACATGTGAATCCCTTGGATTGGGAAATAATCCTTTGCATGTGTGGATGAATCTACTCTCCTTTGAGCATTGTTTGGTCTATAATTTTTAATTGATCCAGCCCTAACATGTGTAGGCTTGGACTTTCGTAGATTCCCCTTGTTGAATGCTTGATCTTATGTGGGATGTGGAATTTCTGTGATTGTTCTAAATTAGTATGATCTTAAGCCTGAAATCTTACATATCATATTTAAATTTCACGTCTTGCATCATTGTCTGACTGAACTAATGCAACTATATTAAAATTGATTGCATAACATTTAGAGCGTGATGATCATTTCGTCAAACACTCCTAAGTATTTTGAAATTAGTCTTGATTGACTGCTGGTTGAGGGGAAATTTTGAATTTTTTAATTAAAAAAGATTTTTATTGTTTGAAAATTAATGAGAACTTAACAAATCAATAGATGAACCCTCATACATGCTTGATTTCATGTTTGGAGTGCACCATTGCAAGTAATTTAGGATAAATTGGGGAAATTTTGAATTTTCTCCAAAATTTCCCAAATAAGACCACCTACACTCAAAATTTGGAATTAGAATGTATGTGATGGTTATTTCATCAAATACAAATTAGTCTCGATTGATAGCTAGTTGAAGAACCAATGGATATCGAAATTAGAGCTCCAACTCCATGATTTTTCATGCAAAACATGAAGAACCAATGAATTTGTAACCATTTGACACTGATTTAACATAATTTCAACAAAAAAAGGATCATAAATTGAAAATGCTCATCAGATTGAACATGTGGGATATATTGGCACTACCTGTGCGTTTCGTATCCCACAGGTGGGATATAAGAGATATCATGGGATATATCAGCCGATATTGTCGATATTTAAAACATTGCATATAATCAAGGTGGGCCCTACAATAAGGGTAAAATTGATTGAGGTATTACCCGGGTAACACCTAATCCGTGCCCCTGGATTTGGTGCGATTCGGCTCCACCAAAGATGGTGTAGCCCTTATAGTGGGGCCCACCTTGATTATGTTTTGTATATCCATTCCGTCCATCCATTTGGATAGATCACTTTAGCTCATGAGACAGAATGAGACAAATCAAAATCTCAAGTGGACCCCACCACAGAAAACAGTGGGGATTGAACGTCTACCATTAAAAACTTTGTGGGCCAATAGAAGTTTCGATCAAGCTGATATTTGTGTTTTCCCTTCTTCCATATCTATTTGAACTTATGAACAGGTTGGATCTCAAATAAACATCATGGTGGCCCCCAGAAATAGTTTCAACAGTGGGCATCATTGTCCCCACTGTTTTCTGTGGTGGGGTCCACTTGAGCTTTGGATCGGTGTCATTATTTGAATCAAGCCCAAAAATCATCTCTCCGAATGGATGAACAGTGTGGATACAACACATACATCAAGGTGGGACCATGATGGCAGGGTCCCATTCACACGGATGTTTCGTGTAGGCCGCAGATTAGGTACTACCCACATTAGGACGGGCGTGGATCCAACGAGGTGGGTGGGATCCTTGACTGCGGGACCCACCCTGATGTATGTTCGTTACATCCACGCCGTCCATCGGTTTTAAATACTCATTTTAGGCATAATCCCAAAAATGAAGCAGATTCAAATCTCAGGTGGGACATAATACATGAAACAGTGGTAATCGACCATTAAAAATTTCTCATGGGCCAAAAAGGTTTTGGATCAAACTAATATTTGTGTGGTCTCTTCATCTGGGCTTTTGTGACGTTATCAACAGTTTGGATGACAAATAAGTATTCTGTTGCCCCCTATGAAATTTATAATGGTGAGGATTCAATTAAGACTATTTCCTGTGGTATGGTCCACCTAAGACTTGGATCTACTTCATTTTTGGGATCAAGCCCTAAAATGAGTTGTAAAAGTGTATGGATGATGTGGATGTAATACACATACATCAAAGTGGGCCCCATAGTTACGGATCCATCGACCTTAGTGGATCCGGGTCCACCAAAACCGCGCTCGGACATGGATTGCCTACTGACTTGAGGTGGCTACTAGACAGTGCTTTGTGGGCCCCACCATGATGCATGTGTTATATCCATGCCACGAATCTATTTTTTCATGTTATTTTACGCCATGATCCAAAAAATGAGGCAAATCCAAATCTCAAGTGGACCACATAACAAGAAAATGATTGTGATTGAACGAACACCATTAAAAACTTCCTAGGGCCCATTGTAATGTTTATTTGCCATCCAACTTGTTGATCATGTCACAAAGACCTGGATGAAGTGAAAACAAAAATATCAACTGCATCCAAAACTTTTTTGGCCTTGAGAAGTTTGTAATGGTGGGCATTCAATTACCACTGTTTCTTGTGGTGTGGTCCACATGAGATTTGAATCTGCCTAATTTTTGAATTATGGTATAAAATTATCTGGGAAAATGGATGAACAAAGTAGATTAAAAACATACATTTTGGTGGGGCCTATAGACCACCATCCAGAGGCTATTGACTACTGACGACATCAGTAAGCAATCCGTGTCCGCCGGGACCTAGCAAGAGACGGACGGTCTGTGGGGCTCATGGTGGGGCCCACCACGATGTTTGAGAGAAATTCACTCCATTCATCCATTTTCCAGAGCATATTAAGGCATGAGCCCAAAAATCAAGAAGATCCAAAGCTCAAGTGGGCCACACGACATGAAACAGTGAGGATTAAACGTCCATCATGCCCATTTTTTCTTGTGGTGTGGTCCACCTAAGAATTGGATTTGCTTTATTTGTGGGCCCATGCCCTAAAATGAGTTGGCAAGAACGTTTGAATATAATTGCATTAATTTAGTTAGACGGCAGATAGCTTAGGACCCTATACAAAGGAAACCTATTATGTGCACATTTTTTTGAGATGTTATGATTTAAAAGTGTGTATTTAAGGTCTTTTTTAACAATCCTTGAAGTTTCATTGAAAAATTCAACCATTTTCAGAATGTTTCCCCATGTTTCCCAAAAAGTGCAATAAATTATGCGATACAAACGATATATCCCAAGGGTGCGATACTGATATTTCGAACACTTGAGTATCACGGTGTTCGGGAATAGATTATAGTTATGGATCCTCTTCCTTCTCTGACCGTTATTTATGCTATGTATCAGAAGGTTACAACCTCATCCACCGTTACATTCGTCCCTCCTGATCGATTTGCATATGCAGTTGGAGACCATCCCTCTTTTAACCATCGACTTAGAGCGTCGACATGAGGTACTGGGCCTAGTAATCAAGGCAAGGGTTGTGAAAGTGAGCTTGGTGGTCACGACAGTCATGGTCGTAGTGAACGAGGACGTGGTTGTGACAGACCCCGCACTTATTCACATTGTGGGAGCACACATCACATCGTTGATCAATGCTGGGAGCTCGATGGACGTCCCTCATGGGCTAGTGCATCCTTGGCTAGTAGTGTCTCGGTGTTTTTGAGAAGTCTCCACAGATGACTACTCTTAAGAAGCCTTCTTCAAGTGACTCTGTTCTCTTGTCGCGTAAGGCCTATGAGACCTTGATGAGATTGCATGTTAGTGATGTTCCTGATACTTCTAGAGTTGTTACAGCGCAATCAGGTATTGCCCTGCATGTGCCTTTCCCTTCTTCTTCCTGGGCCATTGACGTTGGAACCACATCGCATATGACTAGTAATCCCTATTTGTTTAGCTCTTATTTTCCTTCAAGTCAGTCTCACTTTGTCACTATTACAGATGGAAACCAAACTTCAATATTGGAATTTGGTTCCATCTCTCTCTCTCTCTCTCTCTCTCTCTCTCTCTCTCTCTCTCTCTCTCTCTCTCCCACCATACAACTATCATTAGGGGTGTACATTGAGTCGAACCGAGTCGAGCTGGCCTCAGCTCAATTCGGCTTGGCCACTAGCTGACATCAGCTCAAACTCGGCTCGGTCCTCGAGCTTGACTGGCCAACTTGGCTCGGTTCTGTTAGCAGCTCGGGCTAGTTCGAGCCAAGATCGAACCGAGTTCGCCATTGCAGCATTTTCACAAACACCTGGACTGCACCTTTAAAATCTCACTGTATTTAAGATAACAGTAATGGTTTTACGGGTATTTTATCAAACACCTTTTAAGTAACATAAAAATCAAGAAAAAAAGGGTGTTGGTTTCATATACATACCTTCCTTGCCACCAGCCACACTTCTTTGAGTCATTTCATCAAACACTTGGTGAGTAACATCAATATCAAAGTAACCGAGTTACCGAACTAGTTCGATCCGAGTTTGATTCGAGCTGGGTTCGATCCGAGTCGAGTCGAGCTGGAGCCAGCTCGAACTCATTTTTTGAGCTCAAAAAATCAGCTCGACTCAGCTTGAACTCATCTTCGAACCAAGTCGAATCGAGCTTTTTTGAGTCAAGTCGAGTGAGCTAACCAAACTAGCTCGGTTCGTGTACACCTCTAGCTATCATTAGTCCTACATATTCCCAGATTTCCTCATAATCTCTTATCTGTTAGTTCTCTTACAAAATTTTTAAATTTTTCAGTAACTTTCTTTCCTTCTCACTGTGTTTTAGGACCTACGAACAAAGCATATTATTAGTGGGGCCATAAACGTGGAGGAGTCTGTTTCCATGATGATGCACCTGTGATGACATCTAATGATCTGGCCGTAGGTCAAGAGTCTGTCTCTGGATGGCATTGTCGCTAAGAACATCCATCACTGTCTAAGTTAAAACTTTTGTTTCCTTCAATATCTGTAACTAAACCCCTGTTGTGAGACTCAGGAGTTCTCCAAACATCACCGAGCCGTATTTCCTCTTAGTTTATTTGACAGGAAATCCAGACCATTTGAACTTGTTCATTCTGATGTTTGGGGCCCTATACCTATTATATCTTTTCGGATATAAGTATTTTGTTACCTTTATTGATGATTTCTCTCGAATGACTTGGGTTCATCTTCTCAAATCCAAACATTGTTGTTTGATATATTCAATTTTTTTTTAAACAAGTAGTCACTTAGTTTTAGTGTCTTATTAAAACTCTACATTCTGACAAAGGGGGCGAGTATATGTCGAATGCCTTTTTCGCCTTGTTGTACGATCATAGTATATTATCCAGTACTTCATGTTCATGAACCCCTCAACAAAATGGTGTGGCTGAATGAAAGAACCATCATCTTCTTTAAGTAACATGTGCCCTCCTACTTGGCATGAATATTTCTAAACAGTTTTGGGACGATGCTTTGCTTATTGCTACATTTCTTATTAATTGCATAACATCTCGAATATTGTCATGTAAATCCTCTTTTCAAATTTGCATCCTCATGATAAACCTTTTTCCTTACCTTCTAAAGTCTTTGGATGTATGTGCTTTGTTCAAGTCCTTGATGGTAGCAATGACAAGTCATTGAGCTATTAAAAATGTCTTCTTATGGTACTCTCAATCTCAAAGGGGTACAAATATTATAACCCCCTGACTTGGAAGAGATACGTCTCAGTATAAGTGATCTTCTTTGAAGAGATTCCTTATTTTTTTGATGAAGGGCAATCACTTTGCAAGCCTCTTATTCATAAGGGGAAGCTTAACTCTATACCTCTTCCTGTCTCTTGTCCCGATGATCCTCCTACATCACCTGTGTCCCCTAAGCCCGTTCTGGTGTAACATCGACGGATTAAATCCTCCACTACTCAGCCACTTATCATCCCATCTGCTTTGGCTGATAGCCCAGGTACTATCTTTCACCCTTCATCTTATGATGATCTTGCCATTGCCTTGCGAAAATCTTCTCGCTCCTATATGAAACATCCCATTGGTGGCTTTGTTTCTTATTAACCTTTTTCACCCTCCTTCCAATCTTTTGCAGCTACCATATCCTCGTTGGATATCCCTCGTACTTTGAAGGAAGCCATGAGCAGCTATGACTAGACTCAGGCTATGATGGAAGAAATGCAAGCTCTTGAGAAGCACAATACCCGGGAGTTTATTTAGTTGACTATAATAAGGCATGGTTGATCGCCAAGGGTTATATCAAACCTATGGCGTGATTACTTTGAAATGTTCTCCTATGGTAAAAATCAACACTGTTTGAGTAGTGATTTCTTTGGCTATAAAAATGTCTTTGCCTCTCTTCCAATTGTATGTGAAGAATGCTTTCTTGCGTGGTGACCTCGTTAAGGAAGTTTATATGCATCAAATACTTCACTAGTTTGTCGATTGAAAAAGTCCATCTATAGCCTTAAACAATCCCCACGGGCTTGGTTTGATAAATTTAGTCATGCTCTCCTTGAGTTTAGATTTGTTCGAAGCCATGCGGATCACTCTCTTTCAATTTGTCAACGGCCCAATTATGATGCTTATGTCTACGTTGATGACATTGTTTTATTTGGTAGTGATACTGAAGGTATGGTGGCTGTTAAATCCTTTCTCAAGACTCGGTTTGAGATTAAAGACCTTGGGACTCTCCGGTATTTCCTACAAATTGAAGTTGCTCGATTAAAGATCGAAGTTGTGCTCTCTCAGAGGAAATGCACGCTTTATCTTCCCTCCAAGACCGAGGATGCTTGGATGCAATCCCACTGCTATGCCGACGAACAATACCAAAAAAATCACCCCTGATGACGGTGAACTCCTCTCAGATCCTAGGATGTATCGTTGGTCGGTTGGTTGGTTGACTTATCTATTTAACTATTACCTCGCTAGACATACTGATGAGGACATCTCGCACACGTACGCGAGGAGGAGGGCCCCACCTTCGATCTGGATTGATGATGACGTATAAGGAGAGCCTCCTAGTTAGAGGACTGCGTTTTGGTTCGTTGGAGTAGACCCGATAGTCATGTGAATCCCACCATGGGTTCTCATGATCGTGGCCCACTATTCTAATTAATCTAGTACTTTGGGTTTTACTTATTATTATTATTAGGATTATCATGGATGGTTTAGATTGCTTTGATTAGTTGTTATTTTTTTTATTACTTCATCTTCAAGTAATAGGTTGCGCATATGGCGTGAGTTTTGGAGTATAGGGTTTTATTATAAATAGGCAACCCTTGTAGTCTTTTTTTCTCATTGAAGATTAATAAAAATTTCTGCATTTTACTGCTCATCTAAATTTCTGAATTGTGGAGATTCAATTGGGTGTGAAACCCTTCTTTCCTCGAAGGGTTGACTACCGTGGTGCGAAGCCACACCTATCCCGATTCTCCCCCACCTTCTTCTAGCCATATTTCTCCTCCTACAATTATCTACGCTTCAAATCCATCCTTTATTACAGCCGTTTTTCTCTCTACAGCAAATTTCTAGAATCTAGCCTTGCAGAAGGGTTGAAACTTCGGCGAAGCACCACGCACAAACTGTGCATCGGATCAAGCTGATATTTGAGGGTTTTAGAGTCCACCCTTGGCCAACCAGGGCCAAGCTGGCATTTTTCTGAACAGTGGGCCCCACACACATGCGGCCGGGATCACATGCATGTGCGTCTGAGCCATTGTTGCTGTCCACATGTGCGGTACTTCTCCGGTTCGTCTCTCTCCTCTCTTTCACTCCTCTTTTACCTAAAATCCCTAAACCTAACCCTAAATTATTCAAATCCCCAATTTTATGCCCTTTCTTCAATCTTAGGGTTCCCCGAATTGAAATTTCTGAATCATTTGAATTGGGGGAATTATTTCTGTGCATGTGAGGATGAATTTACCCTCTGATTCTTGTTTGGTCTATAATTTTGATTGATCCGGCCCTATCTTGAGTAGGCCTGGATCCGCATAAGATTCCCCTTGATTGAGTGTTTGAACTTTTGTGTGGGATGTGGAATTTTGTGTAATTGTTTCCAAACTAGTGTGATCTAAAGCCTGAAAATCTTGTACATCATACTTGAATTTCATGTCTTGCATCAAATTTGGTATCAGAGAACAAGGTTTTTATAGGGGAATGCATTGTATGTTTAGGGTTTAGTTTATTTGTGTCCATCATGCATCAAGTATCATCATATAGATCTGTTTAGAGGTCCATAATTCCTGATATAAGCTGCTGAATTTTCTGCTATCAGAAAATCCCCATATCTCTTTGTTGGATTTTCTGTTGACAGATTCTTTGGGTAGATAAGTTGCTAGAAATTGAGTAGTATTGTGTCATTTTCCCCATATAGAGTCCTATAAGAGCATTTAGTCCCATCTAGGTGCATATAGTCGTATTAGAAGGTTCTTAAGTTGAGTTAGTAGTTGTATACCCACACGTACGAGTCGTGGTTTTGGCTTGCACCCTACACTAAACATGGAGCAATTGCAAGAGTCAATGAACAAGCTGACCTAGTAGTTTGAGTCTTTGGGTAAGCGCTTGGAACAATGTATGGACCAATACTTCAAGCAGCTTGATGTGCGCATTACCCAACTAGAGACCTCCACCAGGGCAGACCCCACTATTGGGGAAGATGTCCAATCTCAGGCAGGTGGTCAGGAGGATAGACTAAGGAATAGAGGTGACCAAGGAATCGGTTATGGGCGCGCACCCGTGCACGCACCTCGTGAAGGACATCGAGACCACTATGACCCTGATGTGCAACTTCTGAAAAGATTTAGAGTAGATGCCCCCATGTTTGATGACCACTTGGACCCTAAAGCTTTTTTAAATTAGTTGGCAGACATGGACCAGTATTTTGAGTGGTACAACATGTACGACCTTGTGGCTAGAGAGAGTGTACTAAAGGCTAGTGTAGAGTTACCCATTGAGGCCATTCTGGTAGTGGATGAATTTCGTGATGTCTTTCCTGATGATCTACCAAATGAGTTTTCCCCTATGAGGGATATATAGCACACTAGGACGTGGAACACCGTACTACCTATAGCCAAGTTTGCGTTTAATAGTTCTGTTGATAGGTCCACAGGTCTAAGTTCTTTTGAAGTCATTACTAGTTATAAACCTAGGAAACCTATTGATCTTGTCCCTATGTCACTGTCCCATAGGCCATTAGAGTCTGTAGAGTCTTTTGCGCATCACATTCACTCATTGCATCAAGAAATCAGGTGAAAGATTACTACTAATAATGAACATTACAAAATTTCTACAGACCAACATAAGCGATTCAAGGAATTCAATGTAGTAGACTGTGTGATGGTTCGTATTAGGCCAGAGCGGTACCTTCAGGGAGTTGTTCATAAATTACACGTGTGTAGCACTGGACCATTTAAATTTATAAAATGAAATGGTCTCAATGCGTATGTGGTAGATCTTCCACCTTCCATGGGAATTAGTTTCACATTCAATGTGGAGGATCTAGTTGCATTTTAGGGGACCACTGATACATTGTCCGGCTTTTCACCTAACCATCCTGATTCACCAGACCTTTCCCTTGATCCATGGCCCCCTCTCGACCCATCTTCCCAGCCTCTATCTCCCATACCTATCCTTCCCACATTCAAAGAGGATATAGAGGATATTCTGGACCATCAGATAGTATCGATGTCGTACGGCGGATTTAAAAAATTCTTGGTAAAGTGGAAGTCACGCCCAGCTTCAGACAGCACGTGGCTCACTGAGGAGCTTCAGAGACTTGATCCTGACATCTCGAAGCGGTTTAGGAGTTTTATTTCGCCAGTGGCGAAACCTTCGCAACCGGGGAGAATTGATGGGGACATCTCGCGCACACGCATGCCCCCCCCCCCCCCACGCATGTATGCGAGGAGGAGGGCCCCACCATCGATTTGGATCAATAACGATGTCCAGGGAGGGCCTCCTAGTTTGAGAACTGCGTTTTGATTTGTTGGAGTGGACCCTATAGTCATGTGAATCACACCATGGGTTTTCGTGATTGTGACCCACTATTCTAATTAATCTAGTACTTTGGGTTTTGCTTATTATTGTTATTAGGAGTATCATGGGCGGTTTAGATTACTTGGATTAGTTGTTATTTTTTATTACTTTGTCTCCAAGTAATAGGTTGCGCACATGGCGCGAGTTTTGGGGCATAGGGTTTTATTATAAATAGGCACCCATTGTAATTTTTTTTCTCATTGAAGATTAATAAAAATTTTGCATTTTTCTGCTCTTCTAAATTTCTGAGTTATGGAGATTCAATTGGGTGTGAAACCCTCCCTTCCTCGAAGGACAAACTATTGTGGTGCGAAGCCACACCTATCCCGATTCGCCCCCACCTTCTTCCAGCCATATTTCTCTTCTCGTACAATCATCTACGCTTCAAATTCATCCTCTATTGCAGCCATTTTTCGCTCTATAGCAGATTTCCAGAATCTGGCCCTACAAGAGGGCTGAAACTTCGGCGGAGCACCACGCACAAATCGTGCATTGGATCGAGCTGATATTTAAGGGTTTTGGAGTCCACCCCTAGCTGACCAAGGCCAAGCTGACCTTTTTCTAAATAGTGGGCCCCACACACGTGCGGCCGGGATCACACGCACGTGTATTTGGGCCATTGTTGCTGTCCACATGTGCAGTACTTCTCTGGTTCGTCTCTCTCCTCTCTTTCACTCCACTTTCACCCAAAATCCCTAAACCTAACCCTAAATTATTCAAATCCCTAATTTCATGCCCTTCTTCAACCTTAGGTTTCCTGGAATTGAAATTTCTGAATCTTTTGGATTGGGGGAATTATTTTTGTGCATGTGAGGATGAATTTACCCTCCTTTGATTCTTGTTTGGTTTATAATTTTGATTGATCTGGCCCTAGTATGTGTAGGCTTGGATCTGCATAAGATTCCCCTTGATTGAGTGTTTGAACTTTTGTGTGGGATGTTGAATTTTGTGTAATTGTTTCTGAACTAGTGTGATTTAAAGCCTGAAAATCTTGCACATCATACTTGAATTTCATGTCCTGCATCACATATCCTATGTTGTGGGCATTGTTGGTCAATTCATGCATGCTCCTCATACAACACATCTGATTGCAGTGTATCGTATCCTTCGATATCTCAAATCTGCTCCGGTAAAGGTTTATTGTTTCAACCACATGGTCATCTCCATCTTTCCGACTACTTCGATGCTAATTGTGCTAGTAGCTTACATGATAGGTGATCTACATCAAGGTATTGTACATTTCATGGTAGAAATCATGTCACTTGGAAGAGCAATAATCAGTCCATTGTAGTAAGATCTTCTGTCGAAGCCGAGTATAGGGCAATGGCCCATGCAACATATGAACTAGTTTAACTTCACACCCTTCTCCGGGAACTTGGCTGTTCTCCCTCTTGCATTTTGACAATCAAGCTACCATCCACATCTCAAGCAATCCAGTGTTTCATGAGTGCACGAAGCACATTGAGATTGATTGTCATTTTATTAGGGAGAAAGCTGCTAACAAGGAAATTGTAACCCCTTTTGTGCTCTCTAGCAAGCATTTAGCCAATGTTCTCACTAAACCTCTCAGTCGAGATGCTCTTCATCGTATCACCGGCAAGTTGGGCATGATCAACACCTATGCTCCAACTTGAGGGGGTATTTTATATGTATGGGTCTTTAGATGTGTGCATGCACATCATGCTCGGTTCTCCGGAGTATGTATTTGTGCTATAACATTATTATAAAAGAGTGCGTTACAGTCTTAGGACCTAAATACACACATGAAATTTTTCCTTCAAAACTCTCTCTCTCTCTCTCTCTCCTCGTTTCTTCTTTCCTAAGATCATCCAACCTCAAATATCCTAACAATCCAAAAATAGAAATCAATCTTTGGTGTATACGCAGTATCACGAAGGAATATTGTTCGTCCAACACAAGTACAAAGATGGTAAATGTTAATCCCTAAAACATCTTCAGCAGCGTTATTTCCCATGTACACCTTGTGACTCCCCATGGCTACAAGCCAGAATTCCTCAAGTCCTTTGCAACCTCATGTTAAGCTCTTTGTTGTCCCCTAACTTAAATCCACTTGTTAGATTAAGTATCAACAAAAAAGATTTTAGAACAAACGTCTGGAAACAAAACATCAGGTGACATTGGAAGTACTTGAAATTGCGGTAGAACCGTTATTACTGAAGTGTGAAGTATGTCCAAATGTCCTAGAGGGGGGTGAATAAGACTTTTCAAAAATTATTTTCTAATAAGAACAAACGATGCCTAACTTTTAATGAAAGAGTAAGGCAAAGTAACTCTATGGCTTCCAAGCCAATAGAGGGTCCAAATCACATAGGCTTACACAAGGTTTTCATATGAAGAACAAGCCTATTAAGGATACTTTATACGATAGTATGTGGGATGTGATCTTTATCAATACTTATGCAATAACTAAATCATGCATCATAAGAATCATTTGATAAACAATGGCATAATTAGAACAAAGCACAAAAAACAATCCCAAACACAATCATATATAGTGGTTAGGCTACTTGCCTACTACACTCCCGATGAATGCACTCTCTCTTAGAGTGTACTAGATTTCACTATCCAATGGTTTTAAATTAGGTTAACCATGAACCTTCACAACCTACGCAAGGTTACCTAAGGGACCTACACAAGGTTCCCTTAAGTGCCTACACAAGGACACAACTGGGAGCCTACACAAGGCCACTCGTCCTACACAAGGACCACGTATTCTCCCATCGGAGGCCTACAAAGAGGTCTTGGTGAGTTTGTCACTCAAACTTTGAATCCCAATCCTACACAAGGAAAGGGTTTTAGACTCGACAGACTCTGTATACTTACAAATAAGTGAGTGCGCCCCTTTCTCACACGTGTGAAGATCTTCAATGATGATGAAGAGTCTTCAGCTCCCTTGAACCGCAACCGCTTTTGATGCATCGATCAATGCTCTGAGGTTGTGAGGTTTAGGGTTTTGTTCTTCTCTATTCATATGATATGATCTTAAATACACATAGAGAAGGTTCCCATGAGCTATGCATTCGAGAGTTCCAATACTAGGATTTAACTTCGAAGAGGTCAATTGGAAACTCAATGAATGTTAGAGTTCATAATTCAATCTAAGCACTTAAGATGATGAGTTAATGCTTATGCCAAGATTGAATGATGAACTCTAATGAGAAAGAGGGAATGAGGATGAGGGTATAATATCTTGAAGCAACTCTCTCAAACTCTCTCAAATTCTAGCTACTTATCCAAGAAGCAACACTAGTGTATTTATAAAGTTGAAATCCCAACGGTTAAAAAACGGGCAGAATTCTAACATTGTCGATGCCATCGAACCTTCTTCGATTGCATCAACTACCTACCCTTGATTTTCAAATTGATGTAGGGCAGATTCTGAACGTTCTCATCGAGCATCCTTCGAGGTCATCGACGTGCACTTCGATGCCATCGATGTGCACTTCGATGCCATCGACGGATGTCTCAATGCCATCAAGATTTCTTTTTAAAAATACACAAAGGTTGCTGGACAGTTTTGTCCCTTGTTTGATGCCATCGAATAGACCTTCAACCCATCAAAATTTGAATTTCGATGCCATCGAACGGTCTTCGATGAGCTCGAAGAAAAGAAGATTTTCTTTGAAAACTTGCTGGACAAACTGCAGTTAGTTTCGATGCCATCAAATAGACTTCGATGCCATTGATAACTTACTCTCGATGCCATCGAGAAGGGTTTGATGTCATCGAGGAGCACTTAGAGTATTTTGGATTTTGGAAGAAGTAAGTCCAAGGTCAATGCGATCGAATGCCATTCGATGTCATCGAACCATAAGTATCGATGGCATCGAATAACATTCGAGTAATCGATAATTCCAGCATTTCTTTCATTTTGTTGCTGGAGAGTATGGACGTGTATTCGATGCAATCGAATGGTTGGCATTGAAGATGTCCTCGATTGCAGTTCGATGCACTCGACAAGGACTTGTAATTTTTTTTCTATTTTGTTTCTTTCTTCTCGTAATACTCAAGGTGCACTTTACTCAAACTTACCAGACAATGTTTTGAAATAGTTTTTAGGGTAAGTTGGGTATTTTTGTGGGGGCATTTACCTGTTAGGGTTTGTTGTGGGTTGATGAGGCTATAATTTACCTATTGAGCATGAGCATGTGCCTTCATCTTTGAAGAGTCTTGGTCTTGATGTCTTCATCTTAGGGCTCACTTGACTGACAGACTTAACACATGTATATTGACAAACAAGGGCACTTTCAGTACTGTCTTTTTATTGGTACACAGACAGGTATAATGGTCGGAAATGACGTTGGACATCTTCTGTGTTTTCTTCCCTTCTCCTCAGGATTAGAAGGTATCGTGGATTTATGCTCTCAATTGTTCTTCTTTGCCTTTTTGCAACCTTTTAATTGTCTCCAAGAAGCCTTTCACTTGTGGGTCTTTACTACCAGGGCCTTGACTTCATCTAGCTGAATGTTATTCATTTCAACCTTACATATCAGATGGCCACAAAAGTCTCTGAGCATTATAAGAAAATTAGTGTGGTTCAAAATCCTTTTGACTGGGGTCCACAACTCAGGCAAAGAACAGTGCATGATGATGATCTTTTGATTCTCTGTCAATTTGCACATGATGTTACTATGGCCACCTATCATTTGCTCATTTTTTAGATGATCCTTGATGAAGTAGCAAAGTAGCATCTTATAGATTTATTATACTCATGGAACTCTAGTTATGTCGCCCTAACCGTCTGACTTCTTCACATAGGCATTAGCTGGTGCGTTCCATATTCCTTTAGTGGCTTCATGCACCTCATGCATAGGTATGAGCTCCTCATGCATGGTGGTTATCAAGACGTTACATGCTGAGAGATTCTATTTACGCCACTTGTCATAATGCTTCATCGCATCCCTATGTTGTGCCAAGTTCCATTTTCAACCAATATAAGTGTTAAAAGTCATATTGTCAAGTGTATTTGGGCCTATGGGCCAAGGGATTCTTACCTCAACATGAATTCAGGATGATTGGAGATCCATTGTGGCTACTCTTATACAACTTTGAAAGGCACGAATGGGTGGCCCATAGGATTTAACGGTATTTACGCGATCTCAGGGAACTTCGCACAATGTTGAAGATGGATGTCTTATGTACAACTGTTTGCCTAACTACAAGAGTAGAAAGGATTTGATCACCCCTTTGACACCATGATTAGGATAGTCCCCGGACATGATTAATGGTTTAGATTATCTACAGATGGCCCTAATGGACAATTGGTATCATTCTTCTCTCAATTTTCTCTCTAGGAAATTCTATCGGTTGGAATGCCTTTAACGAGGGGAGGGATCAGGGTTTAGGAATGGTACAAGCACACAACATATCTTACCTTAAGAAGAAGAAGAAGAAGAAGAAGAAGAAGAAGAAAGAAGGCATTTGATTTCTAGATTTAGGCAAATGGCACTGGTTGTCTAGAACTAGATTTTTTTAGGCATTTGATTTCTAGATTTAGGCAAATGGCACTGGTTGTCTAGAACCAGGAACAGTTTAAGTTTCAAGCATACCATAACATGCAAATTGATATTCATATAATTGAACAATCTAGATGCACATTGCGAACACAACTGAATATTTTACTCGCATAAAAAATGAAGTTTGCAGTTACACCAAACAAGATATAATCAACAATTGATTCAACATAGATATGGATAATCAGACTGCAAGTTAGCAAATCAAGAAGCCTAATAAAGTGTCACGGAAAAATATCCAAGATTTATGTTCCGATCTACAATATGATTCATGGAAAATGATCCTTCTGGATAGTTGATCTATAAAATATCCAATAATACAACTATACCAGTGTAAATGAATCAAGCTGTGAGTTCAAACAACTGGCACGTCAAAGACTTCAACATATAAAACATTAGGGTTTAACCAAAACCACGTATAAGAAGAAAAAGACCCAATACGGAGTCCTGCCCATAAATATCAGAGTACCTGTGAACATTTTTTACTGCAAAACCAGTTTCCTTGTGGACAACTTCCTAGGTTTGCCAGTCTTGTTTTTCTCAAGCATCCAACATGATCTATGGAAATTGGAGAAAAGCACACTTCAGAATTTTTAAATTATAGTTTGACTACATAAGAAAAAGAAAAGATAGAACCCAACCCACATTGACAGTCGCATTGGTCACAATAAAGAATTGTTTCTGATGTGAACTGTTTTATGTCAGAATTGAATTCACTCTGGCCACATATGCCACATTGACAAGATGGGCAAGACCATCTTCCTTCAGGCACACCCTACATTAGCACCAAAGTCAAGATGCATGTTATGAAAAACACAATTTCCATTATAATCTATATTAGCATTCCAATTGAAACAAGATAAGCCTTAAGTCAATGATAAAGTACCAACAAAACCAATCAACAGATGTTGTCAACGACCACACTGAAATCAATTGCATGCATGCTTCAAGAAACTAACAAAAGTAAAATATCATGCAAACAACTACCAAGGAGAATTATTCCGTGCATGCAGTTTTATCATAACCTTTTAAATTTTGACAATACTTATTTTCACATTATCTTTGGTGGTATAAATGCAACTGATCAATCAAAGAGCATGTGATGGTGCTATGGGACATCCCACCAACATGTGATTCGTCCCATTTGATAGCCTATCAAGTTACCATCCCAACGGACCCAAGATCCAACAATTTGGAGAAGAATTCAGCAAGTTTTAACTGACACACCATCCTTGTTGGGTTTTGCATTATTCATCTACATGTTTCCAAACTTCTAATAGTTTCTAAAGCCAGTTGGAGTCTCTATAGCCAGAAAATTTTCCTAATTTAGGTTGGTTAGCTTGATTGCCAATACACAAGTTATTAATTTAAGAATTATTTAGTTAGTTGTATAGAGATCTAGAGAGATCTTCTGGTATCCCACAGCACTAGACAAATATAAAACCATAGTTATGTTTTTTTTAGGAAATTAGAGATTACAAGCTACAATTGAGTGGCAATTAATACAATAGATTGAGCAGCAATTAAGGGCTCCAACTGATTTATAACTAAGGGCTGCAATTGAGTAGCAATTAAATGCTGAATTGAGTAGGGTTTTGCTTTGTTCATATATACATACATACATACATACATATATATATATATATATATATATATATATATATATATATATATATATATATATATATATATAATGTAAAGGGATATTCTGTTAGTGCTACTGAAATCCTTTAAAGAAAAGTTTTCTTTTGTTGTGGATGAGATTGAAAACAAATCGTCCACTTCTGATGGTGCATCCTTCTCCAATTTTCTCATTAGTGAATTTGGATTGCTCTCAGGTTTAGGAGGAACAAGAGGACTGATAATAAAAATCAGCCCTAGTCTGCACTGAGCCCTAAACAGGATAATCATGCACCAGCAATCCAACGGTGAATTGTAGTATCTGCAGACAAATTATTCACGTTTATGCACTCAATGTATTAATTATCCATAAACAAATTTCAAGACTAAATCACTTTGGCTGATACAGAAAATAATGACTAGGTGGATTTAAAAAAGGATCCAGAAAAATTCAACTTTAAACCAGAAAAATCTGCCCCAAATTTGTCTTTTGTCTTCCAGGATTTTGGTTTTCAACTTTAATTCAGGGCTTAAATTTTCAATTATACAGTAGGAAAAAAGTTTCCGAAAACAAAAGGAAAGGAGAAAAGAAAATCCAGCAACGAGAATTCTAAGATTAAAAAAGAGAACTACAAATAGGAGAAGTGCATAGAATAGAGGTTCACCGAATTAGAAATTGGAAATAAAAGAAGCACATGGAATAGCAAACAGCACCATGATTGACAGAAAATTTGATATGGATGACTAAAAAACCGTAGACCACAAATCATAAGAAACAGGAACTATCCTTAGAGGAAAGATGCTCCTTATTCTGTGTGTCATTCCTTGTTCCCTGTGGCATTGGTAGAGTTAATGAATGATTTGGAAACTCACATTTATCAGATACTTAGAGAGAGCAACCAAATGTCTGATGCCCCCGCAATCAATCTTGTGATAATTCTCCAGATCATGACTTTTCGAGTGCTGCTAATTTCCCGGCAAATGAAAACTGTGAATTGTTTTTGGATAAGTCTGGAAAGTGGAATCCCAAACCCTATATTCTAGTAAATGTTATTTCTAGGGTGGTCTTGCAGAATGCTTTGCATGGATCACAACCCCCCCCCCCCCCCCCACCCCCCACCCCTCTGCCTTCCACATTAGTTTGTATCTTCGTTATATTTTTGTTGTTCTAAAAATATCCGTGGCAGCATCCACCATTGTTATTAAAAAATTAAAAACAAAAACAAAAACAAAAAAGAAGAAGAAGACGAAGAAGAAGAAGGTTTTAAAAAAAAAAAAAAAAAAAAGGAACAAGAACTCTCTTGGCGGGCCCAAAAAATAATTAAAGAGAGCAAACGGACCCATCCATCAATAGAGGATTGATCGGTCACATAACCTAAATGGATGGTATATATAACTAATGCCTACCTAGAACACATGCCAGGGCACTGCATGTGTCCCACATAAAGGGTGGTAAGTAATGCCGCCATACCACACATGCCAAAGTGACACTGTTTACGACATTTGAGTAGTTTGAAAGGTGAGCCAACCATCCCCTAGCACACATGCCAATGTTCCACATGTATACAATATTCGAGCAGCCCAAAAGGTGAGAACAACCATGAAATGAAGATCACCAAGCACAAAGAATGAGGCTGGTCCAATCATCGGGCGACCCACATGTGTGTTGAATCAGATCCATAGCACCCTCCATTATTTTCATATGTGTGGGTGTGGCCACCTTGATGATCTGTCACCTCATTATTCCACTGGGTGATCCTTATGGCAGGGCCCACCTTTTGCACAGGTCGGATGTCACACACAAGATAATTCGGCAAAAGGATGGATGGTAACTCACCATCCATTGAGGTGTATGTGATCACTCTCCACGTGAGTGTATATAGAGGGAGGGAGACAGAAAATTCACAATCCCACATGTACTTTGGCTGACTTATATGGTCAACTTGGTAGAAACAAAGATGCCACACTTGTATGAATTACAGAGAGAATATGAACTAATCAAAGGATGTTTAGCAAGTTTTCCTAACACAATTGTGTAATTAGCAGAATATACATGCATACATGATGTCACCCCAGAAATAACAAAATTATAAATACATATATTACATACATATATGTATGTATATTATGCGTGTATGTATTTATATGCTACAAATATAACCAGATTAATAAAAAGTTCATTACTGAAGCATGGGTGAAACTGCCCGCAGAAAAGTCCTAAAATAATTTCAGTGAACAGAACTATGTATTAGAATATGGACAACAGAAACAGATTACGCACCTTCAAGCCGATGCAGCTTAAATGAAATGATGACGGGCAGTGATCACATAATATTAATTTACCACCATAGTGACAAATAGAGCATATGTCGTCACTTTTGTAATGAGAGTAGTCACTCTTTATTCGCACGCATGGATCTTGTCTCAAGCTCTTAAGCTTCTTACCACGTACTAACTGTGTTTGGCATTGTAAAAGAGACTTTCCATCCTTTAAGAAAATATTGGCGGCTGATTTGTCATTGGTTCCACCGGCATGAACTGCGAAACCGGTAAGACCATATACCTTTTTGCAGCACTTGCACCTGATTCCCTTCAGTGTTATCCGGCCTTCCGCCATAACATGGCGGTCCTCATTATTCATGTAAAATACCTTCTGTTTCGGACACACTGCCCCATTATCTATCAACCAAGACAGGACAGTTCGAACCTGTTCATGTTTCCTCTTCTTTAGTCCACATTTACTGTTTTTTCTTACTGCTTGAAGATCATTCGGTTTGGTGAGGCGTATTTTGAGATTCTCTCTGCACAATGGAAAACAGTCACCTTTATGTTGCTGTTCCTCAAGGGTTTCTGGTGAAAAAAGGCGTCCAGCACTGGAAATAGATCCACCATCTGGAATTAGAATAATTTCATTGGAGAGTAGGGATACATCTCTGCACATCCCATTATTCATTGAATCTTGATTAGCACTGAATAAATCAACAGCACAGCTAGATTGCTCTTCTCTAAACTTTATCTTTTCTAGCTGCGTGGAACGTTGAAGAGGACCTTGTGAAAAATATGTTTGTTCAGGATTAACTTTTGCTACAATTCCATGATCATTTCTGGAGCCCCGAACCTCCCCTTGATGCATCCCAATATTCCTTGAATCTTGATTAGCACTGAATGAATCAAGAGCATAGCTGGATTGCTCTTCCCTAAGTTTCATCTTCTCTATTCGTGGGGAACGTCGAGGGGGGCCTTGTGAAACATAGACTGGTTTGGGAAGAAATTTTGCCACAGTCACATCATCATTTTTGGAGTTCTGGCCATTCACATCTTGTTGCATTGAATCCACACAGGCCTTCATAAGATGATCATAGCGTTTTCCACTAGGCGAAATATAACGAATTCTAATACAGATATCAGATTCTCTATATTCAATCTTCCAACCCAATGCCAACAGATGCAATTTAGCTTTCAATGATGCACAGGCTTTATCAGACGCAGAAACTTTCACTTTCTTTCGATCAGGCTTCTTTTCTGCTGAATGAAGTGCACAATAATCTATCACTGCTTGAGAAGAGAATTTGGCTCTAGAAAGTAACTCCCTGCCCCAACATTGCCAAGATCTCTTTGTCTTCAAGGCTTTAGGAGCCTTATTTTCCGAAAATGAAGAATTGATGCCGGCTGCAACACCCCCATCATCATGAATATGATTATTTTCACCTCCATGACCATTCATAGTATCTTGAACAGCTCCAGCTTCCTTTTCTTCTTGCCATGCTTTACAAGCTTTTGCAAAAGAATAAAAACGTTGTCCACTGGGTGAATCATAATGCATACGGCAGGGATTGCATTGGGCACTCCCAAACACCCAACCTGCAGATAAAAGAAGTTGCTTTGCTTCCAGACGTACTTTTGAGCGTGTTAGGCCAAAGGCGTCATTACGGCAGGCAAGGAGGAAGTCTGATAGTGTTTGATGGCCCTTTTTCTGTTTTGAAATTAATCTATTACCAACCAATCCCTGACAAACCACTCCTTGAGAAGCGCATTTCCCATGAGTACCTCTATTTACAGCTTCTGATGTATCATCTTCTCTAGCTGCAGGATGGAAATTTCTACCATTTTCTCTTTCCTGATAGGAGTCTCCGATGCGTTCTGATAGGTGATCCTCCATGTGAAGAACAACAGCATCCTCTGATCTACAATCCAAAGCAGGCTTAAGAGGAGCAGCATGAAATTCCGAAAGAAAAGCCAAAGGAGGCTTGCATGCTTGTTTATGTTGATGAATACATTCATCTAATCTTTGCAGACTGCTTGCCTCTGTTTGATCACCCAAATCCGCTCCACTTGCAGAAACTTGTGATTTATTTATTTTCCTTCGTTTTTTACTCTTTGGGACAGCAAAATCTTCCTCAGCCACAAAATCTGTCGCAGAAAGCGCTAGCCCAAGGGCAGCATTTATGTTCTCTTGAATGGCTTCCAACACCAACTTACTCCACAAAGACCTCTCCCCACATGTCCACTCCAAAATTCCGTGACTAAAACCAACACTAGTCCTCACGTCATACCAAATCTGCCTGACTGAAACAGGCAGGGACCCCTCCAGCTCAATTTTTTCAAGAAGCTCGAGAAAAAACCAGTTCCCACGAGGACACCAATTTCCCGAAACCTCATCCCAATCTTGGGTGATACGCAAGTGATTGACATTGATCCTCTGTTGATCACCTTGGTCAGGGAAAAAAACCAGCCTCTCCTCTGAACCTTCTTCACGGTCGAAAATGAGACCTTCCCACCATGCATCATCGACAAAAGCATCAACACAGAGTTTGTAACAAAGTTCAGATACCTGGATACTAGAATCAGGTGGAGACGGTCTTATATTGCCCCGGTAATATTTAGCATTCCCAGGAGCATTCAGGCCTTCAACAATAGGTGATACAGTGATTGATTCTATGAGCTTCGAAGAACCATCTTCAGTCAGAAGATTGGTGTATTCAATGATACGGTTAGATTTCTCATAGCCAATAACAACTCCGGAATGCCATGATCCTTTGAGGCCCTCCTCAAACTGTCGAACCTACAAAATATGTAAATCCGAGTGATGCCCATAGACCAAATGAATTTTTACTAATGGGAGAACGATGAACATAAGATAATGACAGAAAACCAATCCGAAGATCAGGGGAGACAATTTGGTTGGAATACCACATGAAAAGCACAAGTTTGAATGAAAAATGGAACACAAAGAAGAAAAGAAAAGGAAGCATAGAACTAAGTGGCAAGAAAAGGAATGAAAAATAATCAATGAGAGTTCCAAGCTTATTTACGCACTGTGAGATTTCAATGTGTGGAGAAAATTCTTATCTCTGTTAGGAGTCCCATGGGTTATGCCTGACTCAATTGACAACATGCTTAGGGCATGCTACTGTATGGGAGCAGAGGGAACTTGCTGTGGAAAATCTCCTTCCTAGCAATGGTGCGGTCGTTATGATATGATCACAACAACCACATGTTTAATAGAGCTGAGTCCAAGAAGGCTAAATTCCATCAGGTCAAGTGTACCGTTTCTTGGGTTTTGTGCCTAAGCCCTTTTGTGGGTGTAATAGGGAAGTATCTTACAAAGGATTGGCTGAATAAGTTCTTTTGGAATGGTCTCTCACCTTTGTTAATATTGAGTTTATTATTATTAATTTTTGCACGTTTAGTAATATCTGTAGTTACCGTTGAAAAAAAAAGTATGAAGTTCTTGGCTTTTGATCTCATTGTAAAATCTTTCTGTCCTTGGTCTTGTTCACGTGTGTACGTGTATATATAATGCTGTCTCCACTTTCATAGGAATGTTAACAATGCCCTTAAAGCTTTAAATTGACATGGGACAGTATATATCATCGATCTATGCTGTTCATTGATTTCCGTACTGCAGGGGCAAGCCACAATGCAACAATCACACTGACTAAAGGATCCTAACCTTTTCAATATTGACAGTTTGCTATAACTATCTAATAATTTTTTTTTTTTTTTTTTTTAAACACACACACACACACACACACACACACACACACACACACACCATAACAGATGGCTAGGATCATCTAGCCAAAGTCATAGTAAGGCCTATTGAATAGATGTCTGAAGACGATGATTGGAACTATTTTGCCTGTCTACTTGATCTTGGTTGTCCATTTTTTCATGTGATTGATAAGAAAGTTTTGATCTTCTGACCAGTGCGGCTTTTTGCATCACGGTCTGAGAATAGGAATATGGAACAAATGAATAGTCCAAGTTGATAATTGGTCATCTCATCTATAGTTGCACAAAGCATTACTAAAGTGGCACCAAATTTGGGTGTGGGAGACGGAAACTCACAAA
Source organism: Magnolia sinica (assembly GCF_029962835.1). Taxonomy (NCBI): domain Eukaryota; kingdom Viridiplantae; phylum Streptophyta; class Magnoliopsida; order Magnoliales; family Magnoliaceae; genus Magnolia; species Magnolia sinica. Next base: position 37,989,403 of record NC_080585.1, on the reverse strand, counting down.
TTTGGTAGTAAAATCGCAATCAAAGGGAGGTTTTAGAGCATATTTTTGACTGAGCGTAGTGTTATCACCCAACCAATGAGAAATATTATGCATAGTTTTTTTCAGTTTCTGAGTTCTAGGCACATAATCATGTGTTTTTTTAACATCTCTCGAGGTTCCACTGAAAAAAATTAACATTGTTCCTAATGTTTCCCCAATGTTTCCCTCATATTGTGATACAATAAGCAATACAATGATGTTTTCCAATGTTCCCCAAAATATTTCAGTATCCCAAGGGTGCAATAGATAGTGTGATACCAATACTTTAAACATTGATCTACATAGACATACACTCACAAACATATATGCATGTAATAACGCCTGTGAGAATGTTGAGCTCTCATTGCTGGTCCCAAGCCCAAATAATGGAGGAGAGTCATGTCAAATTGGCAGCTAGCATAAAACTTTTGCCACAACTTTTATCATTAATCCTGACAATTGCAAAACAGGATCCATGTAGCTGACCCCAATTAGTGGGGATAAGGCTTAGATGATGATGATGTATGCATATACTACAAATTGTATGCATGTGCACACATATTCTATAAGAAATTTTGAAATAAAAAAAGGTGAATGTGGTTTCTTGATCTCAAGAAGGGGAGTTTTTGGATGGTCTTTATGTAAAAGCAAAGGAAGAAGTAGGAGAGAAGAATAAGAGGAGAACAGATTGAAGAGATGTTCTCCTTTTTTCCCTCTTGATTTTCCTCTTGATTTGTTGCATTTTTAGACATTGTGAGAAAGTTTTTTTAAGGATTTTACAAGTGATCAAATCTAGGATTTTCCAGCTATATACAAGCAATCAAATCTAAGAAGTCAACATATCATCCTAGCCATTCATTGGATGAACGGTCTTGATCGTCTAGACGTCCAAATGTCCAATGCTTCAACACTCTCCCTCAAGTTGGGGCAGATATGTCAATGATGCCCAACCTGTCAATGAATTGTGAAACCTTAGTTTTCCAACTGCTTTTGTGAGGCAATTAGCTAGTTGATCTTTAGTTCTTACAAACGGAGTAGAAAAACCTGAACCTTCTCTCCAACAAAGTACTATAGGATTAGATGCGATATGAATTGTTGCTTGATTGTCACAAACAATTTAATTGGATCTTCAATAGACAATAGGAAACCCCATCTCTTTAATCAGTGCTTTTATCCATATTAGATCATAGGTAGTTGAGGCCATAGCTCTATATCTGCTTCAACGCTGGATCATGCAAGGACACTTTGTTTTTTACTTTTCCATGTAACTAAGTTACCATTGACAAAGGTGCACATACCAGTTGTAGACCTTCCTTCAAGTGGACAAACTACCCAATTAGCATCTGAGTAGCCTACAGTCTTCAAATTTCTATTACACTTCATTAACACTCCTTTTTTCTAGGGGAACCCTTTAGGTACCAAAGGTCGAGGGTTCTATTTACAGCTTCCATGTGAATTATGCACGAGCTATACATGAACTAACCAGAGCAATGGCTTCAGTAATGTCTAGACAAGTAAAAATGAGATATATGAGTTGTCCAACCAGCCATTCATTTGCCCATTGTCTATAATAGACTTTTCCATTTTTTTGCAAGACATATTCTAGGCAACTCGTGTATTAACAGGCTTTACAGCTAACTTTCATGTTTTCTTGAGCATATCTTGGGTATATTTCCTTCATGAGAGAAAAATACCCTTTTTTAAAGGGTTACTTCTACATCTAGAAAGTATTTTAGCTTATCAAGGTCTTTTGTGCAAATTGGGCTGTAAGATCATTCTTTAGCTATTTTATGGTTTGATCATAATTGCCTATGTCTATAGCATCATCGAGATACACCGAAGCAATCACCTTTTTATATGCTCTTTGCTTGATAAATATAAGTTGGCTCCACACTATGTTCATATCTAGAGTTGAGCATTGAGTCGAGTTGAATCGAGTTAGGGTTGACTCGACCCGACCCAGTTTTAAAATAGACCTGACCTAAACTCAACTTGACTCGATACCAAGTCCAGCATGCCTGACCCGATCTGAGTCCGAGTTTGGCCTGGACTAACTCGGATGGAGTCCAACCCGATCACAGGGACCAAGTCGGGTTGAGTTAACCTTTTTTTTCTTGTTTGTATCCCGATTTAGTAGTGTGCTTGAGTTGACTTGTTCAGAATAAATATTGTCAAAAGTAATTTGTAACAGGAAAAAAAAAATGAACAAAGTAAATAAACATTGCCAAAACTCAAAAGTATGTTCAGATGGAGTTGCACATACAAACCATTCATTCATTTAATATCCTTTGTACGATGAATGCCTTGTGGCGTGTAACCTGAGTAACCTTGTCCATAATAGTAACCCCCTCCTCCATCTTCATCGCCAGAATCATCTTTTGGTTCTCTTTTTATGGCTTGGACTGCGGGAGAACTATGGGCTAAGTCTAAGTTGGAGGTGTCTAAAAAATGGTTGTTTACCTTTTCTAAATCAGATGGTATTCATAAATTTAACGAGTTTTTTCAACCTCTTTTTATGATCCGATTTGCACGAAATTCTCAACCACTTATAGAATGCAATGGGACTTTTAAGAAACTTTTGATGATTTATCGCTTGGCTCATGTCCCGTACTTGTGCCTGTTTCAGCATCATGTTTCTCGGAGGGGGTTGATGTTGTCTAGTCCTGGATGCCAATTCCATGCTTTGTTTTACGACTTCTTTATAATCTCATTCTTCTTATTCCATTAATAGTCTGTCTTCTTCTTCTCCACTAAGTATGGGGACTCTTCCTCTGTTTGACCCTTGTTCATTTATAATAGGCCTACTTCTAAATCTTTTGTGCCTGATTGTATTGGCTATAGGGGAAGGGGTGGAAGCCTTTGTATTTGAGTTGAGAATGACTCGAAATAAATCCCGTACTTCTGAAGGATCTTTGCTATATGGGGCAACATCTCCTCCCCGACAAGCCAAAATTAATTTTAACCAATTCGTTTTGTTTACAAGTTGTTTTCCACACAACTTGTATTACAACTTTATCTTTCCGTTTGAGGAGTAGACTTGGGCTCTATAATCCCAAATATCTTTTGATGGATCATCTTCCGAAGACATATCTATAAGTGTGAATTTTGAACGAAAGAATATTTGGTTAGGCTAAGGCAACATAAATAATTAAGAAATGAATATAAACAAATGCAACGAGCCAACCATATGAGATTTATGCAACATTAAGTCATTTAAAAACATAAAGGAAAAGAGGAGAAATATATATATATATATATATATAAACATCAAAATACATAAGCTGATAAGCATAGAGAATATCCATCCACCCATCAAATAATATAATTCAAGTCCACAAATAATAATTGTCAAATTGTCATAAGAAAACGCAAGGAAAATAGAAGGTATTGTCTTATCCTGCTTCATACAATTGTTACAGGTACTGTCTCATCCTACTTCTCACTCTCCTCTTCCTCAAACTCCTCATCAACAAAGTTGCCTTTTCCATAGATCGGACACAGCCATTCCCATGTACAAATGAGCGCTTCAACTGATTCTAGTGTAAGTGAGCTTTGATACTTGTTCATGACCATACTCCCCTTGCTAAAAGAAGATTCTGATGATTAAATCATGAAATGGGTCAGCCCGAGCCAGCCTAGATGCACTATAGCTAGCGTGACCGCACCTGAGCCAGCCTAGATGCACCACAACCAATCCAGACCAAATATAACACCCAACCCATTCCAATTTGGACATTCAACCCTACCCGACCCCAATTTCACAAAACCCCCAAATTAGAATAGATGAAAATCATGAAATAGAACTATAGAAATAAACTCAATTAGTTGATTTTGAGAACTGGGTAGCTGTCAAGAGACGGCGTAAGTGGGTGGGTGCGGACGGGCTGTTGAGTTGAGACGAGTGGCCGAGCTGTGGTGGCTTTCGGGTCGGGATAGACGGATAATCGGGTATGGCCATGTGGCAGATGAGGGAGGGAGTGGAGAGAGACAGAGGAGGGTGGCCTGGTGGTGGTGGGTGGCTGTCAGGCTCGAGGGAGGAGGGAGGGAGGGAGAGAGGTCAGGTCAGGTGCGGGTGTGCAATAGGTGGGTTAGATTAGGTTTACACACACACACACACACAACCTAAACCCGAACCCGAACCCGAGTGGAGTCAGGTTTCAGATCGGGTCAAGTACTGAGTCGGATTTCGGCTCGAGTCGAGTTAATGGGTGACCGGACTCGACTTGGTTTGAGTTCGGATTTGGCGAAGTCTACTTGTTTCGGATCGACTCACCCACTCGGGTCAAGTTGAGTCGGGTCCGAATGAGTCGGACGATTCAAGTCTACCGAGTCCACTCATCCTGTGCCCAACTCTATTCATATTTAAAGGGATTTAGGGCTGAACTTAGCTTTTCAAACCATGATCTTGATGATTGTTTAAGCCCATAAATTGCCTTCCTTAACTTACTATATTGCGAATCTTCAACCACCCCTCTGCCCTTTTTCGGAGAAGCAACTGGATTTTCGTTCAAAATTTGAGAATGAACAACAAGTGGGCCTGATTTTCAAACAATGAGAAAATTTTCAATTTGTAACCCATTTTTCTGTAAATCACTTGGAATCGCTAGAACCAAGATGGAAATCCATGATTTTGCATGCCCACTCATGTATTTCAGCCTTCGATTTGGAGATTGGGGGAAATTGGGAAAATCCAAAATTTTCCTCATTTCACCCTTTTAAATTGGATAGATTGGAAGCCGATCTATAAATTGACAGAGGTTTTTGTGTTCTCTTGAAAATTTTATTTATTAAATTAAAAATATAAAAAATAATAATGAATATTTTTTTTTTAAAAAAAAATCTAGATTGATTAGCGATTAGTTAGCCTTAGCTTGTGAGTGTTTAGGAGTGTTGGTCGAGAATTTAAAAATGTTAAAAAAATGAAAGTAATTTTTTCAAAACAAACTGGATTGATTGGTGATTAGTTAGCCTTAGCCAGTGTTCGAAATATCAGTATCGCATTACGTATCGCACCCTTGGGATATGGATATGTATCGGTTATCGCATGGGATATATCGGTTGTATCGCGTAATGTATCGCTATTGTTAGAAACATGGGGAAACATTGGAAATTGGTTGATTTTTTCAATGAAATTTCAATGATTGTTAGAAAAGACATCAATACACACTTACAAATCAAAATATTACAAAAAACAAGTGCACATAATAGGTTTTCTTTGTATGGGGTCCTAATCTATGCGTTGTCTAACTGAATTGATGCAAGTATATTCAATGTCTATTCATATAATTTATAAATGTAAGAAGACATGTGGAAACACAAGCAATACATTCAAAAGCAAAAGAAGAATCACTAGATTAGGTTACATACATGTTTGATTTTGATTTTTTTCCAAATTTCTGCAACTCGATCCTTCTCCTCCAAATCTTGAAATCGAAGCTCCCAATCCATGATTTTTCATGTTAATCATGGATTTGTAACAAATTGACACTGATTTAACATGATTTACAGAAAAAAGGATCGAAAAAAATGCTCACCGGATCGAACATGTAGGATTTATCCTACTACTTGTGCATTTCGTATCGCAAAGGTGGGATACAAGATATATCATGGGATATATCGGCTGATATCATCGATATTTAAAACACTGGCCTTAGCTTGCGAGTGTTTACAAGTGTTGGTCAATCTTAATATTAGTTACACTCTAATTTGTAAAATTGGAGAAAATTAAAGAGAGAGAGAGAGAGAGAGAGAGAGAGAGAGAGAGAGAGAGAGAGAGAGAGAGAAATTTCCAAAATTTTCCTCATTTCACACATTTAAATTGCAATTAAAGTATGGAAAACAACATACTAGACATGTTGGAGGTTGATCTACAGATAGACAGAAGTTTTTGGATTTTTTGAAAAAAAATTAATTAAAAAACATCATGGGTATATTTCTACTTCTTTGGCTTCTGAATGTATTACTTGTGTTTTCATACATGCCGATTTATAGATGATATGAACTGATTTTGAATATAGTTACATCACTTCTGTCAAATAGGGCATGGTTTAGGACCCGTATACAAATGAAACTTATTACACGCACTTGTTTTTTGTGATCTTTTTATTTGTAAGTGTGTAATAATGTCTTTTTTAACATCCCTAGAGTTTCATTGATAAGGTCCTATACAAATGAAACTTATTATATGCACTTATTTTTTGTGATCTTTTTATTTGTAAGTGTGTAATATTTGTCTTTTTAAACATCCCTAAAGTTTCATTGATAAATTTGACCAATTTCCCAATGTTTTCCAAAAAAAGAAGGATACATTACACAATACATCTGATATTTCACATGGGATGCCAGATATGGTTCCATATCCCACGGGTGCGATACGGTACTAATACTGAAACCATTGGACATGGGGTGAGATAGAGCTTAAGAACGCTACACGTTATTTGGAGAAGTTTTCGAAGGAAACGCATGATTGGAAAGGATAAGCAACTTGACATGATCAATAAACGAGGGACAGGGCTTGTGACTCCTTTTTTTTTTGTCTTTTCTTTTCATAAGGTAATATTCAATAAGAATATAAGGAATGTCATAAGAAGAAGGTATACCTGACACATGAGAACTTCTCATAGAGGAGTCCAATTGATGAGTAGCTTCAGGACACAAGGTCCGTGCTTGTAGATTCAATTCCATCAGATACTTGGTTCCCAACTGGATAGATCGAGTCTCATTCTTTGTTTGATCTTCATCTTCTGCTTGGTCTTTCTGTTGGTTCTGACATAAGATGGGTTGAATAGCTATAAAAAGTCTTGATGACCAATTTCTACTTCTTTCCCTCAATGAAGACTTCTTTTAGCATGGGATCTTTGGATCCTGAGTAGTATGGAACATCTTCAACGAACTGCACATTTTTTGTAGCATGCACTTTTCTCTTTATTGGATCGAAGCATTTGAATCCTTTTCTATTAGGTGAGTAACCAACTAAGACATATTTTATAACCCTTATATCCAATTTGTTCCTAGTAGATTCAAGTACATGAACATAATGTACACATCCAAAAATAAGTATGAGGTGTTAAGAAGTTTTTCTTTCAAAACTTGGAAGGGGCTTTTTTTTTTTCCTTTCAAAACCACACTTGGCAATCCGTTAATAACATAGCAAACAAACAAAAGAGCATTTGGCGACAAGAAACATTCATTTGAACATAAATGATCTACCAACTTCTAATAAGTGATGATTCTTGCGCTTAGCCACTCCGTTTTGTTAGAGTGTGTCCGGACAAGTAGTCTGATGAATTATTCCATTGTTCCAAGATATTCATCAAATGTTTTACTCACGTATTCCCTTCCATTATTAGATCTTAAAATTCTAACATTGGCATCATACTGGCTAGCAACCATCTTAAAAGCATTAACTCTCCTTTTGATTTTAATAGATAAATCCATAACAATCTCGAGACATCACTAATAAAGGTAAAATATATATATATATATATATATATATATATATATATATATATATATATATATATATATATATATATATATATATATATATATATATATATATATATATATTTAAAACCAAATAATGAGTCCACCAGTGTAGGGCCCCAGGCATCTGAATGAATCAAACTGAAGGGCTTATCGCATGAGTTTTTGCTACACTTAAAAAGTACCTTGGCCTGCTTAGCATAACAAGTCTCACACCTACTAAATGAAGAACTAATAAAAGGTCATAAATGTTGGAGTGTTAAGTCCCTTGTATACCATCATCTAACTGCTCGAGCTTTTAGAGAAAGTAGTTGTTTGACAATAAACAATGTAGCACATGTTCTCTAATGGATGTCCTAATCTCCAATTCCAGATCTGATCCATGTCAACTTTACTTTCACTACTTAAAAGAGCTCTTGTTGGACAAGTCTCATCCTCTATCAATCTCCTTCCTCGTGATCAAGTCCTATAAAACACAGAATACTCGAAAGAATGTGACAGAAACAATTAAGGGATTGAACAGTTTACTAACAAATAGAAAATTTAATGGAAATGTGGAAACTCAAAGAAACCCTGATGGATTAATACCAGAAAACAGAGTGGCCTTGCTAATTCCATAAATTGGAATTGGCGATCCATTGGCAATAAAAACCATCATATTTCCTTCGATATATGTTATTAAAGATAAGCAATTTGATGTCCACATCATGTGATCAATGGCATCAACTATAATCCAAGAACTTAAAGGACTATAAGTCATAAAAGCAAAGGAGAAGATACCCGAGTCTTGCGAGGGAAGTTGGATGGTTGTGGTAGGAGGAGCAACCTTGAGATTTATTTAGCTACTCAAGCAATTTAGAGAGCCTTTCAAGGGAAATTATGGTTGTTATTATCGAAATTGTCTGATGTGAGTCAAGGTGGATTGTTTGTTGGGGAATTGTGTCAAGGACATTTTGATGGCGTGCTAGTCATGCTAGAAGCAATATTGGCTAGGTGAGTAGTATCTAGACCTCTCTGTTAATCATGGAGCATTAAACGTCTCATGTAGTTGTGGTAGGCGTCATGGGTCGACTATGAGAGGCAATGACGTCAGATAGTCGATTAGCCAACAAAGCGTGATATAGGGACGGTTTAGAGCAAAGATTCCGGAGTTCCTTGGTTGCATTGAAGGATTACTGTAGTTCTAAAGGTTTATCGAGTGTTCGAAACTCTATCTTTTCATGAATGCAGATGTCTACCCATTACGTTCCCCACAAAAGTCAGATTGCGTAGCTTTCGTTAATGTTTGGGGCTTGTATACATTGCAGATCGTGGTTTGGCATGGGTTCTTAATTACATCTATGAGGAAAACCCTTGGTTAGATCATCCTGTGGCGTGGCCTTGAATGTTCCTAGGTTCTTTGGTTCTTCGTCTTCAAAGTGTTTAAACCAAGGTGGTCGTAATAGCTTGGGGCGTACCACGAATGATTGGATAGACAATGCAGTGGAATAGAGATGGCTCTCATTACTCTCACCCGAAGACGGCAAGACGTTTGCGCCTGGTGCTTGGATCGTCGGGGTATGCACTTGGCTACGTGCATGGCAGTGCAAAAGGCTTGTCACGGGCTATTTGCGCCCATAGCCATCTTAATGACTAATGGAGAACTCTGCACCTAGGAGCAGGTGTTATCAGAAGTCTTGGGCTTGGGCGTAGAGCTTGATCCGATTAGCACATGGCATAGGGCTCCCCAATGAGATGGGTGGAAGGTTCAAGCATATTGAGAATCACCTTTGAGTATCGAAGTTTAAAGGTTCGAATGATCCTCTCTCTTTCTCTCTCTGAAGTCTGACAGTGTACAAAAACCAACTATGTTTGAAGTCCACATCTTTGGATCCAACGTGTTTGAAGTCCAAATCTTAGAATCCCCTTTGAATGAGCGTCTTGGGGTATTTATAGGCATAGGAAGGTCCGAGATTCATGTATCTCAACATTGGGGTATCTGCACTGGCCGCAAAGTGGTTCTGCACATGGTGCATGGGTGCATGGCTTCCATCTGATTTTGTGCTTCTCGTGATGTCTTGATGACATCATCTTTCAGCATAGTGCTGTTGGGGCTGAAGTAATGTGGCGCAATGGTGCCTTTAAATGCATTGAGCCTCATTCTGGCTAAGTACTAAAATTCATGTGTAGAGGCTTCGAAATCCTTTGATTTTACCACAGGAGTTAGTTCCAAAAAGCTTGGTGTCTTGCGCCCTTGGCGTATGAAAGGAAATAAGATTTTAAAACGGGGAGAAGCATGGTGGATAATACAGCCAAGGACCATCTTTTTTTCCATATGCAATACCAATCTTGCCTCATATCTTGACTGCGTGAGTGGGCTGATCAGCATTGCCCATTGCAGTTAAGCATAGATTGTAGGTAGTAAAATTCAGGTATAAACATTAGCATTAACTATATTAATTTTATTCACAGAGTTGGTGCTACTTGTAGCATCTTACGGTTTACCATAGAGGATCCAACACTTGTTTTTAACATGACCAAGTTTATTGCAGTGAGCACATCGAAGCCTTTCACCTGAGCCCCGACCGGTTGCTCCTCTTTCTCGGCCTCTACCGCTACCACGGCCTCTTCCTTCATCTCCACATCCAATAGATGATTGAGCATCAGAAAACAAGGCAGAAGGTTCCATCAAGTTCCTGACATTAGAAACTCCCATAACCTTTCTTCTTGTTTCTTCTCTTTGAGCACACACATCATTAAGATAAGGAAGCTCAGTCGCCATTAATATTTGACCACAAATGTGTTCGTAATCGATAGGTAGCTTTGCTAGCATTTGAAATAATGTCTTGCTCAATTTTTTTTATTTAACTTTATCATATCAGTCGTAATGGGGTTTAGATGAGAGAGTTCTTCCCATATGCCATGGAAGTATCCAAGATATATAATTTTTTGCTCCACATACTATATTTCGAGATATCTTGTTGAAGTTGGTAGATTAGAGCAAAATTGTTATTCTGCTTAAATCTCATACAAAGAAGACAAAACTTCATGGACCGTCAAGAGAAAGAAGAAACCTTTAGATATATCCAATTCCATGGAATTGAAAAGACATGACATAATGAGAGGATTGGTTGATACCCAATCAAGATAACTAGGATCACTTTCTTCTAGGATTGGAGTTTTGCCATTGACATATCCTAGTTACCCTTTTTACGAAGAAAGAACTTGGTTGAATGAGACCAGGAAAGAAAATTATTTCCATTGAATTTAAAGGAGTTGTTCTAGGTACTAGGATTTTTCCTGGGCAGAATGATTGCTCTTGGAGTTTTATGGTCTTTTAATAGTCAGCAATAAGAAGATCAAATGAGATGATTGATTAAAAACAAACAAAACTTGTACCAATGGATTTAGATAGAGACATTGCGGATAGATCAAGTGGTTAAAAAAATTCAGGAGGGGCCTGGTGGATGGATCAAGCCGGTTCTGTAACATGGAGGATGTAAACAGAGGCGGCAACGCTATGGAATCGACACCAGAATAGGTGTTGTTCTAGCGTCAAATCACAGCTAGGATGCAATAGAGGAGGAATCCAAAACAGCTAGGGTCCAAATCATGGCAGCATGTCACTGTAGCAGATAACTGCAGATGAGGTTGCCAGAATCAATGGAGACAACAGTGATGGTGGGTCTGGGTGCCGATGATAGATGAAATGGCGAGGGCCACTGGAGATCGCAGGATGCGACTGCAAGAGCCGCTATCGGAGAGCAGTGAGTGGTGAAGACAGCAAGGGGCGGCGGTGAGAGCCACTGTCAAAGGGCAGTGAGCAGCAACTTGCAGAAATGCAGATCTATCAAGAGATGAGGGCAACTGATAAATCTAATCAGAGATCATGCTCTAATACCATTTAAAAGAAAAAGAAGAAGAAAGAGAAATAGAAAGAGAGAGAAGAAGAGGATGAGAGAAGGGAAATGATTAAGGAGGAGAAGATTTTCTCCTTTCTTTCTTCTTGATTTTTCCTTATGATTTGTTATATTATTATACATTGTCAGGAAGCTATTTTAGGGATTTTACAAGTACTCAAATCTAGGATTTTCCAATTGTATACAAGCAATCAAATCTAAGGGGTCATTTGGATGCCTATAAATGGTTTAACTGGTAAATGATTTACAGGTGTAAATCACTTACAGCCCGTCCTGTTTGGCCGTAAGCTGTAAATGGTTTAGAGATAAATGATTGTCTGTGTTTTGATAAACTGTAAATTATTTAAGTCTTGTAAATGGAGAGCCTGTAAACGAAGTCACAGCTTTTTGCAGGGAAATCAAATGGGCCCAAAGCTAAATGATTTAGAGGCATTTTTCAGCATCCAAACACAGACTGTAAACCATTTACAGGCATCCAAACATCGGCTAAGAAGTCAACATATCATCCTAGCCATTCCTTCAATGAATGGTCCTGATTGTCTGGATGTCCTGTGCTTCAACGCTTCAGCCTTTAATGTCACACGTTGAATGTGAATTTTCTGCAATTAGCTTCTGGGCATTCTCTTCCAATAATAATTTTTTTTTTTTTTTTTTAAAAGAGTTTTTCTCAGCATTCTAGTTGCATCACAAAGCCAGAATAAAAAGGCAGCTTTTGGACAAAGGAAAATAAAATAAAATCAGAAACCTCACAGACAAACGAAAAGTAGAAACAGAACAATCCCAGCTGATGACAGCTCCAAGAATGAAACTGAATAAATGATTTAAAGGCATTTTTCAGCATCCAAACACAGACTTTAAACCATTTACCAGTAAATCATTTACAGTTAGCCCCATTTACAGGCATCCAAACGTCCCCTAAGAAGTCAACATATCATCCTAGCCTTTCATTCAATGAATGGGCCTGATTGTCTGATGTCCAGTGCTTCAACGCTTCAGCCTTTAATGTCATACGTTGAATGTGAATTTTCTGCAATTAGTTTCCGGGCATTCTCTTCCAATAATAATTAAAAAATAAAAAATAAAATTGTTTCTCAGCATTCTAGTTGCATCGCAAAGCCAGAATGAAAAGGCAGCTTTTGGACAAAGGAAAATAAATAAATAAATCAGAAACCTCACGTACAAACGAAAAGTAGAAACAGAACAATCCCAGCTGATGACAGCTCCAAGAGAGAAACTGAATAAAGAGAAATAAACGCCCACAAAAAAAGACGACATCTACAAACCATAATCAGAGCAATGGCATCAGAAGCCTTCAACAGGAGACAGAAAAAGACGTGTTTTTTTGAGTGATTAAGCCAAGCAAAGAAAAGACAAGAAACGAATAAAAAACCATCAATAGAGCAATGCCTGAAGAATGCAGCTGAGATATTAAAACCCTGGAAATCCACAAAATTACAGAGAAGCCAAAAGAGAGAGAGAGAGAGAGAGAGAGAGAGAGAGAGAGAGAGAGAGACTTTAAATGCTACCATTCAAAATCGGAGCAATGGCATCAGAAGCCTTCAACAGGAGACAGAAAAAGATGTGTTTTTTTTGAGTGATTAAGCCAAGCAAAGAAAACACAAGAAATGAATAAACAACCATCAATAGAGCAATGCCTGAAGAATGCATCTGAGATATTAAAACCCTGGAAATCCATAAAATTACCGAGAAACCAGGAAAAAAGAAAAAGAAAAAAAAGCCAGAAAGAGAATTCCAAAGCCAAAACAAAAACGGACAGTGAAATTCAGAAGAGAGAGAGAGAGAGAGAGAGAGAGAGAGAGAGAGAGAGAGAGAGAGAGAGACTTTAAATACTGAATTACTTCTCAGAACTCCCAACAACATCATAAAATGAAAATGAAAATAAAAACAGGAAATGAGAACAGAGAGAGAGAGAGAGAGAGAGAGAGAGAGAGAGAGAGAGAGAGAGATACCTCGACTTTCGATCCAACCAGAAGCTTTCTGTCACCGTCATTCGCTCTCTTCTTCCTCTTCTTGACAGAGGGCATGGCGGGCGCGCGCAAGATAAGAAAAGCAACCGGATCTCTCTCTCAGTGAAATGCGCACAGTAAGAAGAATTCTCTATCTCTCTCTCTCTGGAGAGGGTGCGCACGATAAGAAGAGGAATCACCTCGTCCCCCTCTGTAGAGGGTGCGCATGTTAACAATGCGGAATCATCTCTCTCGCTCTCTGTGAGAGTAGAACAACAAACCCCGCTTTTAATTTGTACGTCTGTTTGGTGGGAAACGGTGCAGATAGATCCGGTAGAACCGGGAATATCGTAGAGCCGTCGACCCATCTCTCCGTAATACACGTGGCATTGATATCTATCGATCGGAACCGTCCATCTACTGTGAAATATCATCGATAGCTTATTTATTAAAAAGGGTCCTATATTTCATTATAAACTGCATATCGCCCACTGGACTTTTTCCTTTTTAGGCCTTGCACCGTGGACCTGATCACCACTGATCGGATGGATAGGATTTTCCGATCTCTGTTTATTTCAAACCATCTTCTATGCATTGAAAGGTTAACTAGATGGACGGTTCTGATTGAAATGGTTTACCCATCGAGAGATGGCGTTACCGCATGAGAAAAGCTTCGATCCTTACCAGGGAAAGATACGCCGAACCAGAAAAACCGTAATATGATCGAGGCAGATCGGGTCATCTCTCCGTTGTATACGTGGCACGGTTATGTATCGATCTGGTCCACCCTGTGTACTGGCACGTGGACGGATGGCTTACATTTTAAGAGTAAAAGCTATCAGACGATCCATCCATACTTTTTCTGTGGTTTATCACATAGCACATTTGACCGTTAATACTTTTGTTTTGCACCGTTATTTTAATGGTTGTAGATTAGATGGGTAGGATTGTGTAATACGTTTGATTTTTGATAAATAAACCATCTATGATAGGGACATACGTATGGACGGACCCGATTAGTAGATCAATCTTCGACGTGTATTGTAGAAAGACAGATGTACCGTTTTATGGTTTTTTCTGCACAACGTATCATCTCACTCCTGTAAAGAGATGGTCCATGCACATGCACTCAATTATTGATTTACTATTTTACACGTGGCGCTCATGTAACTTGTAAGTTTGAAACTCCATATAAACCGTGGAAATGCTCCCTTATTTAGAAAGGTCTGGTTCAACGATTACACTGAAGCGATGTACTAACTGGTCCATTGGTGGCATCTAGTGGACGGTTGATCTATGAATTAACCAACGGTGCAGATTCGACAATCATAATCAGAAGTTAGGATCATCTAATTAGGTTGATTTTAAGGGTGTGATTTATCTACAATGCTTTTCAAGGTTTAGACGGCTTAATTTCAGTTGGGTGTGTGCCACGTGTACAGTGTCGGAGTGCAGTTGTATGAACCATGACACACTGCACGAGTATTGAATCATTTTCCGTAGGATACGGTTTCCGTATCACTGCTTTTCTTTGGTACTAGGAAAGATGCCATGTAAGGCTCTGTAGTCGAATAATGTTGCCTGTGTTAAATCCAGTCCGTCCATTGGAAACGCTCCGGTCCTTGGGTGAAAATCAGCCGTACAGACAACTAAGGTAGGCCACCTGGTACTCCGATTGCCTGCGACAACTGTTGCATGACGTTCCTGCAGTCAAAAGCTAGGTGGAGCCCACCGTAATGTTTGTAAGAAATCCACCCGTCCATCCGTTTTGGGCCACACCAGAAAAAGGTGGGTAGGGAAATTCCCGCCGTTTAAACCTCCTTGGCCTACCGGCATGTTTACATGCTATCCAAACCGTTCATGAGGTCATTCCTACATGGATAAACTGAAATCACTAAAATATTAGCCTAATCCAAAACTTAGGTGGCCATTGAATGTTCCAATGGTAGACGTTCAATCGTCACAGTTTCTTATCGTGGATCCACTTGAGTTTCAGATCTGACTCGTTTGATGTCATTTCTTAACATGATCCAGAGAAGTGGGATGGATACATCTAAACATCATGGTGGCCCCAACTAGCTTATGACGGCAGGAACTTCCTGCAATGGGGTGTGGCATGCAATCCGGGTGGGAAACAATGGAACTGGCTTCTATGGATCCTTGACTGTGAAGCCCACTGTGATGTGTGTGCCTTATATCTTGTTACGGGTAAAAATGGACTAACCAATAAAACAAGGTTAAGTCGGACATCCGCACACGCTGTGTTGGTCAACAACTGATACGGCAAAGAGCCTGAGCAAGAAATGAGATCGACTAACGGTTTCCGAAAGCAGGTTAACCGATTGTTAATCTACCTGACGCTAGAATGAGCTCGGCAACGACTCGACAGAAGAACCTAGGTCAGCTGAACCCCTCCTCGGAACAACTCCCCACCTCAACCTGCCATTGTGCGCTTCTACTAGTTCCGACCTGGGGTTGACTGTCCAAATCCTACCAAATTTACTCATATGAGATTCTAATCAAAGATCTAGAGAGAAGTTTGCAACACGGGTCTGTCCGAGATCTCCGTTAAAGATCTCGATGCAATACGTCGAGGATCCAAATCCCACTACAATACACTCTTATTAAATAGGGAAGACCCCTCTACGCCATCGCCTCTCCTCACCTGTAATATATAATGGTGAAAGGTATGTAAAACCTTACGCATGAATCACTTTTCAAAACCTTATGTACTATTAAACCCTTTTTTTTGGTTTTTTATTTTTTTATTTTTTTGAGTTAGCTTGTTCGTTCACACCCGTGTCAGTACACACACTCCATGTTAGCCACCCCCAATAGGGATCAATGCTAAGATATTGGGTGTTGAAACGAGGTATCTCCACTCGGTCAGCCAATTGAGCTAGCCAAGGTCTCCATCTTTATTCTAACATGCAAGTCTCAGGTGATCTAAGGAGAATGTGTAGATTTTTGCATTAACACATTCATTTTCAGGCATGATCTCAAAAGTGATGCAAATCCAAATCTTAGGTGGACCACACGACCGAAAAAAGTGGTGATTAAATATTCACCATTAAAAATTTCTTGGGATGAACACCAGAATGTTTATTTGTCATCCAACCAGTTGATAGGGTCACAAGGAGGTGGACAAAGGACCACACAAATATCAACTTGATGCAAAACTTTAATTTGCAGCCTAAAAAAGTTTTTAATAGTCAATCACTACTGTTTCCTAAGGTATGGTCCGCCTGATATTCAGATCAGCTTCATTTTTGGGATGTGTCACAAAAACGGATGGACGGCGTGGATGTAAGGAACATGCATCATGGTGGGCCCCACATTCAGGGATCCATCGAATCCGCTTCCGGAACAATGGGACGGGGATTGCCTGTGCCCCACGGCGAAGGAAGTTTCCTTGGTCGGAAGCTGCCCACTCAGAAATCCACTCCTTCCATCAGTTTTACATGACCACAATGGAACATGAATTTGCAAATCAGGGAGATCCAAAACTCACGTGGGCCACACCAAACGAAACATATGGAACGGAAACATCCACCGTTGAAAACTTCGTGAAGCCGACCATGATGATTATATGCCATCCAAACCGTTCGTTGGGTTCCTTCCCACTCAGATAAACTGTAGGAACAAAAATCATCTTGATAACAAAAAGAAAAAAAACCCTTAGGTGGCCACCCCATAGTTTCCAATGGAGGCCGTTAAATCTCCACCTTTTCGTGTGATATGGCCCACAGGAGTTTTGGAACCTCCTGATTTGACTCCTATCGTAATGTGGTCTTGCGAAACTGATGGACGGAGTGGATTTTTCACGGGCATCCCTGTGGGCCCCACACAGTTTCCGACTACACGAGCTTCCCGGGAACACAGGCATTCCCCGTCCGTAACAATGGGGTGCGGATTAGGTGAGGTAGGAGTACCAGCTTAGCTGGCGAGGCCCTCACTGTGGGGCCCACCTCGATGTACGTGTTGTATTTCCATGCAGATCATTTTAGGGCATGGTTCCAAAAATGAGGCAGATCCAATTCTCAGGTGGACCACTCAGTACGGATTGAACTAATAAGCTGTTATCTCTGTGATCTACAGATAGGTTGGATGGCAAATAAACATTAGTGGGCCTTAAGAAGTCTTTAATGGGGCGTTCAATCGCCACTATTTTCCTGCGGTATGGATTACTTGAGACTTGAATCTGCCTTATTTTTTAAACCATGCCCTAAAATGATCTAAAAAAACAGATGGACGGCATGGATATACAACAGATGCACCGCGATGGGCCCTGTGGTCAGGGCCTCACTCTGCCTCACTTAATCTATGCCGGAAACAATGGGCATGCGATGCACGTTTGTGTGTGGGGCCACCATGGCCGTTCATCAGGTGTGCCTCGTAACGACCAAGGAAATATACAAAAATAAGACCATGCACAAAACTCAGGTGGGCCACATCACGTTTTAGGTGCAATATATAAATTGGTTGATGGGAAATGTCTCTACTAAATCCAACAACTAAAGAATAAAGTAGCTATCATGCCTTTCTCATGATGGATCTCAGTCCTTCGATTTTATAAACTAATAAAGTCATCAAATGAACAAGTTTACATTTATTTATTTAATTTTCCATTGTTGTGGCCCACATGAGCTCTTAATCGGCCAATCTTTTGAACCTGTGGTGAGCATAAGGGTTCTCATCCGATGGACGGAGTGGATTTCAAATATACAAATTGGTGGGCCCATAGAGCTTGGGATGTTTTATGCATCAGCCGTGTTGCGTGAAATAGGTGTTGTAAACGATCCCTGTCCTCTTTACAATAAACATTGCTTTCAATGGGTCGGGTTGACCCATTGGGCTTTTAGGCTTAGCCCTCTTCGGGCTAATCTTGGGCCAAAATTCCAGGTCCAAAAGGTGAATCTGATCTTAAACCCATTTGTTAGTTTTGCCGGAGCAATGGCTACATCTAAGTGGGCTCAAGTTGGGCCTTAGTATATATGAACTTGGAACTAGCCCACTACTAACTGGGCTTCAAAATCATCCCAAAGCCCAGTCATGGGCTCCAAACTTCAGCCTACATGTAGATTAAAATAGCTTTGACAAGGGTCGAGCCCTGGCTTTTTGGCCCAAGTTCAATCTTACGACTAGCAAAGAGTATATGAATATAGGTGGAATGGCTAATTGATCACAGCCAACTTCGCAGCTTGAAAGTTGGGCTCAAGCCCAAAGAATTATCTAAAAATGAGACGGAAAAAGAAAATCTCCCAGTCATACAAATGAAGACCAAGGCTGAAAACTAAGGGAGTTTTTAGGGCTATCAATGGGCTGGGTTGGCTCGATGGGCTTCTGGGCCTGGCCTACATCAAGTCTGGCTTGGGTTGGAGTATCAGGGTCGAGGGTTGGGTTCAGGCTTAAAAATCTAGCCTTGGGTCAGGCTTGGACTTAGTTGTCCAAAACCTCGTTGGCCCGCCTTGGTCCTTTAATATTTTAAATTTATTCCCCCTATTGGACGTAGGCCAGTGGAGCCCACTGGTGAGCAATCACTAGTGGGTGGGTCCCATGTTTTTAGGCCTCTTCTGGCCTCCTCCTTTTCTCTTAGTTGGTTTTTCAAATTCAAAACTGAATTTGATTTTGGATGGGAGATAGGGAGAAGACCAAATAATCTGGTCTCATCCCATCTCCATCTTTTCCTATAAAAGGGATAAGGCTCTCTCGTACTATTCATGAAAAATAACGAGAGAGAAAGAGGAATAGTGGTACATAGTAAGTTGTCCATTTAGCTTGTCGTGTGACGATCTAATCCATAGATCGTGATCCAGGGCCATCTCTACATTGCATTAAGTATCACTACTTATCTATGATCTAAAGTATTGATACTAATCATTAGCATTTTTACGTGTTATTTAAAATTTCAAAGTATAAAAGTAGTCAACACAATCTTAGCGAGATCTGAAAGTCCACATACCCGAATGGGCGGTGTAGAACAATCAAGTTCTCTTTTTAAGATGAGATTGATGCTTTTATAAGAATATATTAGTATAACGTGTAACCTTCCATTACAGGTTGCATGCATCATTTGGTGGAGGAGAATTAACTCCCACTCAGGTTATGCACAACATATTTATATAGGGAGCATTCAAGTACTAAGTTTTCTATTTTCAAATGAAAAATGGGCTTATATCTAATCATATCAAGCCTAATAATGTCACACATATAAACATTATCATTAAATTTAAAAATGAAGTGCTTAGACATAAAGAGAGTTCAATCATCACCTGTGATCATGACCATTAGTGATAGATCCGATCATTATTGTTAATGATCATTGTTGATGATGGATCCTATCATCAACATTGATCATCATGGTTGATGATCGTTTCGATCACTAATGATCTCTTGATCAACAGTGAATAGAATGATATAAAGGAAACTACATTTACATGCATGAATACATACTTGTAATAATCCCACCATGTCTTGTAAGCTGACGGCCAACAAACATTTTTATGGGCTTAAAAAAATACGCAATACGGATTGGGCACTGGAAGCCTATTGTCATATTCCAGAGTGTAACTCATCCGGAGACCACTGGTATTACTTGTCCAGGCACATCCCTACTCGATCTGGTCTCGGATGTTGAGTTGCATGGAACTCATAAAGTTGCCAAACCATAACCAAGTGGCCGGAGTCATATTAGATGATCTTTAGAACCATGGACCATAAGACAACTCTATGGACCCTGAGCAGGGGCAATGGGTGGTGATGGATGGCTGACTTTGCTTTGTAGAGTCCGACCCATAGGCTGTGAAGCTGGCCCGCCTGTTTGAAGTTGGGTTTATAAGCTGAATCGTGTGGGCTAGGTGAAAACCAAGACTACTCAGTTCATAGAGAGGAAGGCACCGCGTGAGGGTGGTTTCACACAGCAGTGACTACTTCCCTCTCTCTACAGCGAAAGGAAAACGGGCCGGTGCAGCCGTTGGCCCAACATGCTCTTTAGGCTTAGTCCAGTTAAACCACCACCTTTTATATTTATTTATTTATTTATTTTTTATTATATGTATCAGATGCATGCCATAAAAACTAATGTTCTCTTAAGGTGATTTAGGTGACAATAGGAATTATCCAATGCCACACTTACTGGCAGTATAGGTTATATGCATTTGCATTGGATTGGTGAGCCCTTCCTTGATTGGTCTGAACCCCTCGGTAAGTGCTCCCCTAACTCAGAATACCCATGGCCGAAAAAAAAAATACACAATAATTGGGTGATCCTCTCAACAGGTTGCAGATGAAGAATCACAGATAAAAAAATGCAAAAATCCACATGCATTGAGCATACACTCAAAGCGTTAATCGCTGAATAGCTCAAAGGACAACAATTTGATGGTAACAACTATGAAAACTGGTCCTCTGCATTGCGAAGCCTTCTGGACGAGGACGACATATCGTACACACTTGATGAGGTTCAAGAGGAACCCATATTGGCTGAGAACGAAAATTTAAAAAAATATAAGGCTGCAATGACCTGCTATAATAAGTGGCGTAAACAAAATCGTTCAGCCCGTAATGTCCTTATTAGTACTATGCACAAAGAACTCATACCTACATATGAAGTGCATGAAATCGCTAAGAGAATCTGGAAAGCACTGATAAATGACTATGCGCAGAAGTTAGATGCGAAAGTTCAGATAATGAAATTAGAATTCCAGGAGTATAAGATGCCAGTTAGCTGCCCAATGAAAGATCATATCCGTAAAATGGAGCAGATGATGGATGCCCTTAGGAATGTTGAGTGTAAATTGACTGAAAATTAAAAGATAATAGCAAAGCACCGTTTATTGCCTGAATCTTGGGCCCTAATCAAAAGAATTCTAAACTATACTGATTCTATTACTATGTTCAGAGACTTTCGTGGCCACTTGGTATGTGAGGTTGAAATAAATGCAATTCAGCCAGGTTCGTCCAAGGCCTTTGTAGCAGAAACCCATAAGCGAAAAACTAATAAGAAACGGTTCAACACTCGCAAGAAGGTAAAAAAGAATAATTAAGAACAGAAGTCCAAAGCACCTACTCCGAATCTCAAGAAGGGAAATAGAAAGAAGCAGAAAAGGACAAATATAGTTTGCTTTGCCTGCAAAAATTCTGACCATTATGCTCAGCAATGTGTCCATAAAAAAGTGATAATTCCTACGTCACTAAATACTTTGTATGTAGGCATTTGTTCTGAAATCCTTTCTATTGATACTATATCTAACGAGTGGATTTTGAATTCAAGCGCAACAAAGCACGTGACACAGAGTCGTCAAGGATTCGAAGAATTTTGGCTTATAGCTATGGGAAGTTAGAAGGTATATATGAGAAATAATGCTATCGAAGACGTACTAGGGATTGGTGTTTCTCATCTCTGTACTCACATAGGGCAAATAATAATCCTTCGTAATACTCTTTATGCATCGGGGATGTGTCGGAATTTAATTTTTGTATCTAGGTTATTATTTAATGGTTTTGATATTCGTTTTTCTGGGACATGAGTTTTTTTTAGACTAAATAACCTCATCTTTGTATGAAGAAATTTAATTTCAGATTTATTTATTATGGACGTAGAAAGTGACAATGCACTTCTTGCTTTATCTGCTATGTCAAATGAAACTATAGTTTCTGACTCTAAAAAATGGCCGCGAGGTTAGGTCACATCGAAAAGGATCGTATGACAAGATTAGTACGTTCTGGTTTGTTAGACTCCTTATCCAAAGTTGATTTGCCATTTTGTGAACATTGTATGTTTGAGAAGACTTTGAAGAAACTATTTCCTAAAGCGGCTAGGTCTAAGGGCACACTAGAGATAATCCATTCAGATATCTGTGGACCCTTCAATGTACATGCTAGAAATGGATGTCAATATTTTGTCACTTTCATTGACGATTACTTGCGCTATTAATATGTACATCCCATCTCACATAAATTTGAGGCTATTAATTATTTTCTTAAATATAAAGCTGAGGTGGAAAATCAGCTTGAGAAAAAGATTAAAATCCTTCGATCTGATAGATGTGGCAAGTATAAATCTGAAACATTTAAATTATATTGTGAAAACGTTGACATTATTCGGCAGTACACGATGGTTTACACTCCATAACAAAATGGTGTTGTAGAGAGAAGGAATATGATACTATTGGACATGGTAAGATCGATGATGGCACAATCTAATTTCTCTACTACATTTTGGAGATACGCACTGTTAACAGCCGTCTACATCCTTAATAGAGTCCCATCTAAATCCTTTCCTAAGACCCCATATGAGATGTGGTCTGGGAGGATTCATTTTCTAGCCAACCCATGTATTTTGCTACCTACTTCGCATAAAGATAAACTTAATAGTAAAACCATTGAATGCGTGTTCATTAAGTACCCCATGCATTCAAAGGGATACGTTCTAGTTTATGCGGACCATGGACATTGGATTGAGATAGAATCCCGGTACGTGACCTTAATTGAAGATAGATACCCCAGCTGAATAAAGCAAAAAGTTCCAATATATCTTCGGAGAGTGGGAGTTCTGCTTCTGAAAATGATGATGATCCTATAGTTCATTAGGACAGTGGGAGAACATTTCGGCAGGCTCCGGAGTTACGTCAAAGCGAAAGAGGATTGATTCTCCGAAGATACTTTGATATTAAGGGGCAAACATTCTCTTGCGTTGCGGTTGATGTTGATGAACCTGATTCGTATCAGGATGCATTATTATCTTCTAACTCGGCCATTGGGTAACTGCTATGGATGAAGAGATCGCTTTCATGGAGAAGAATAAAGTCTGGGAACTTGTTGATCTGCCTTCCAATCGCAAAGCGATAGGTAATAAGTGGGTACTAAAGATCAAAAGAAAGGCAGATGGTACAATAGACAAGTATAAAGCACGATTAGTTGCTAAAGGTTTTACACAAAAAGAAGGCATTGATTACAAGGAGACCTTTTCACCTGTTGTAAAGTTCACCTCAATTTACATGATCTTGTCTATTATCGCAAGTTTAAACTCAAAGTTATATTAGATGGATGTAAAGACCGCATTCTTAAATGGTGACTTAGATGAAGAGATATACATGCAACAACCCATGGTTTATGTGGACAAAAAACATCTAAAGAAAGTTTGCAAGTTGTTAAAATCTATCTATGGGATAAAGCGATCTTCAAGACGGTGGTACATGAGATTCCACTGAACCATCACCACTTTTGAATTTACGATGAGAGAGAGCATTCCTTTCTCTCTCTTTATATATAGATAGAGAGAGAGAGAGATGCTCTCCCGAGAACTTGTTCTCATGAGAATTTTGGAAGAACTTTTGACGCACATAATTTAGATGATCCACTGGATGAGTCACCTCGTGAAACCCCTACGACTAAGTTTTTTGTCTAATCCAAAGATCAAGCAAAAAAAATCAGCCTATGAGTTTCATGAGGTGGCTCATATAGTGGACGGTCCGGATTATGTGCCCACATGACGTTCCAAAAGTTCTCACAAAGATCTTGTAAGAACTAGTTCTATGAGAGCATTTCTATATGTGCGTGTTGATTTGCCTCTAATTACTTTGCTATGGTTTGCCAATTTTTTTGATCAACTTAAAGGTTTGTGATAAACAAAATTAAGGTTAAGTATGGTTTATTTTCTCAACTCCCCTTTCTTATTTTAATAAAATACCTAAAAATAAAAGATGTAGTTCGCAGGACCACATAAATACAGTGTCCTCACTCTAACATTACTTCAACGGCTAGCCCGTTGGGTTTCATGAGTGAACTCATGTAATAGACTATCCCTAGATTTTGTGCTCACATCACGTGTCAGAGGTTCTCAAGAGAGCATTTTTTTCTGTGTGTGGCTTAATAGGGTTGACAATGAGCCAGCTCGAGCAAGCAAAATCAATATTTTGAATAGGCCCAGCCCAATACACCCAATTCAACTTGATCAAAATCTACGCCCCAACTCCCACCCATTGTCAAGCCCTGGAGTAAGAAATTCTTTATTATTTGTAAAAAGAAAATTTTGTTCATACTTTTGTTTTTTTTTTGGTACTATTCACCAACTTTCCTTTAAAAAAACACTTATTGTGCTTTTAGACTTTTTTTTTTGGGGGAAACCGATGGATCAATTAAATAACATTAAATCTTTCCACAAGAAACACCATTTCAACTCTTACATTTCCTATAACGTAAAAACCCATGAATGAATTCATCAGCAACCAGTCACACAAGCTTGTTTAAATGCCACATAAAAATGAGTCTTAAGGGTATGAAAACCTTCCCATGCAGCTACTAGTATTTGGACTCGTTGTCATCCAAGCCTCTTATCTAAATTGCCCATTAAGTCATGCTCTTGGTAGGCTAAAATATTCCAACAGGACTGTCCAATTGCTGTGATTTATACATAGATAAATTAAGCCAAGAGAAGAGTCGATTTGAATATATGGACAATCCAAATAGGCAATGTGGATGGGAAAAAAAAAAATACAAATGCAGTGCATGGATGGTTTTCATGCACTCAGTCCAGCAGATCTTTTCTCAGTCCTAATTATTCAATGGAGATCATATTTAGACACGATCATTTCTAAGTGACACCCAAAAACGCTCTAAACCTTTCAGAAATAATAAATTTCACCATTTTGATTATTTGTGTTGATATCCAAATATAAGTAAGATATATGGGCGGGTTGGGTCAGAAAGAAGGCAACCTGGATCTAATCTGCTTTTTAAGTGGGCCACATTTTTTTTTTTTTGCTAGTGTTTGGGTGACGGGATTGGAATACGATGAAATGATGATTTGTCTGAATGGTGGTGAGGTTTTCATGATTCTTCCAGGACAACAGGTGAATCAAGGTGGACATGAGTGCAAGATCTGAGAGATTCATTTAGAAAGGCTCATTGCCTTATTGCCTTACCAAACATGCAAGCTACCCACTTATCAACTAGCCCTTACATTTGGCGTGATGCTAGTAATCTACACCAATGTCTTTGCACATTTTTTAATTTTCAATTTCGACAAATGGGTTACATTCTGGTAATTCAAAGAATCCGTCTATTATGCAGAGATAATGTATTAAAATATATGTTTTGTTTTGTTTTTCGTTTTTTATTTTTTTTAAATTTTTTTTATTTTTATTTTATACCATTGATGCTTTATTATCCTGCATTCATGGAATTTGATAGGGAGACCTGTAACTCTTAATGTAGCCCAATGAAAAAATGTTACATACATGCGTCAGTGGGCCTAAAGTGAAAAGCGTGGAATATCATTTCATGTAGGGAAATCTCTAAAGTATTTTGTAGGTCCCTAATTGAATACGTAAATGAGATATGTTTTTATTAAATCACGTCAGAAGTTACAGGGAATTCTTATCCTCACGTGTTATAAGTAAATCAAATTAGTTTCTTTTAATTGTCCCTTATCAATTGTGAGATTTGCAATTGGACATTTTGGACGTCTGTATGTGCAGACACGTGTAATCCAACCATACACGTGTGCACGGACTATGCCAATGTGGTTAGTTTTCTCTTCTTCTTTTTATATAGAAAAGCCAAACACAAAGAATAATTATGGTTAGGGTTGGCAAAAGGTGATTACTTGGCTCGTTTGGGCTTTACACTAGACTTGGACCTATCAGGTAAACTGTGGGCTAAGCTTGGGTTTGTATGGTCAGATCAATTTTTGATCCTGGCTTGGCTCAAGTCGGTTTAGCCCAAACCAGGCCAGCCCAGCTGTGTTTGGCCCCGGCCCAATCAGTATTTCATTCTTGGGCTTGGACTGGTCTGCCCAGCTCATGCCGGGCTAGAGCCTTGGGTCTTTTAGAGTTGGGCTCTGGCCGGGCATGGTCCAGATCATTGACACCCCTCGCTGAGACGACCACAGGTTAGACTAACCTGGATCCAACCGAACAATAATCCAATACTATATGGCTAGGAGATAATGCTGTGGAGCCATAAAAAAACAGTGCATGTTAAAGAAATCTCTCAACCGGACACGTGGAAGGGTGATGTGCAAATCGGTTCTGTCCATATGCGGAGCCCAGCATAGACGTTTTATATATGTATAAAAAATATCACCCACAAGATAATCCTGCCCATCTGATTTGTGGCCATCGAAGTGACGGTGGAGAAGTAAAAACACTTAACGGTCAAATTAATAGCTGAATGAACTATTAAAAAAATAAATTAACGGATAGGATTATCTTATGGGTTTTATTTTAAAACATCTGCCATAAGGCAGTGCCCCTGCCATGTTTCCTGTGGAGATGAGCGTCTTGGATAGGATTAGATTTATCAGGAGATCCTTAAATCTGATTAATGGACATTTGTTTGTTGAATTTAGACCATTGACTACTTTCTCTTTTAACCGTCCATCAGATGTCACCAGATGGTCTAGTTACGATCATACCTTAGAGTTCATTGTTGGTTCAGTACTATTTACTGTGGGGCCCACAATTTGGATGGTACATAATGAACATGTGTAAATACCATTCTGTTTTTTGCCATCAAATGTAGTACATCGATCCATATGCATGTACAAGGGTCATATTCCACATGGCATACCTGTAGTTAAATCCCGACTGTCCAATGTTCAGGCCCAATTTATTAAGGTTCATGATTCAATCATGGCACTGAAGTAATGATTCTTGTTGTCTAAAAGAATGCCCATAAATAGATGGATAAAAATGAATTAAAAAAATAAAAATGAATGGTTCATATTCAAGGAACCAATGCCCATTAACAGAGGTTAGGATTGGTTGATGGTGGGCTGCCATTCCCATGACTTAAATTGAGGAAAGCAGTTGACAGGTATAGAGTAGTTATGCGCATGTGAAATTTAGAGGGCCCACCGATTAGGTGGACCGATTTAAACCATCTGCTTTTTTTCTTCTTCTTCTTCTTCTTCTTCCTCCGAGGTGTTGAATAATTTTCAAGGGCTTAAAATGTGAAACCTAACAAAGGCATGCTTGGTATAGGCAAAAGTAAAATCACGTAGGTGTTGAATAATTTTCAAGGGCTTAAAATGTGAAACCTAACAAAGGCATGCTTGGTATAGGCAAAAGTAAAATCATGTAGAGCTCAGTTGCATGGTAAGGCTCGTGTTATGTATGTGCATATGAAGAGTGTTTTTTTTTTTTTTTTTTTGAGAAAGGTGACTAAATATTATTAAAGGAGGGAGAAAACACGAGTACAGGAAAAGCAGTGGACACCTGCTGAGAGGGCAAACGCCACTACACTAAAAGAAAACAGAAATGGTAATCCTTCGACAATGGAACATTAACCGCCCATTCTATTATTAAACATTTAGCCTTATCTGATATCGATTCCGCAGAGTTTGAGGAGTTCTCAAAACATCTCTTATTTCTTTCAATTCAGACGTACCACCAGATTGTAAGGATGGACATTCTCCAAATATGCTATCTTTTTTTCCAAACTAACCCCGTGCCACGCTGGGAGCAGACTTTCCGCCGATCCAGTAATAGACTAAGAGAGGCCGAACCGCGCACAGAAATCTGCCCAGATTTTGGAAATAAATGAGCAGTGAACCAGCAAATGGTCTATCATTTCTTGTTATTCATACAACATAGACAAGTGTTTGCAAGCTGCATTCTCCTTTTTTTCAAATTGTCCTCAGTTAGAATTCTCTTTTTGCTGACCTATTGCAGAGATAGATTGAGAGTGGGTATAGAGAGATTTGACAGAAAATTTATTTGATTTATCCAGCCTCCAAACCAGCGAATCTGCAATCAGATGATTAGGCAAAGATTGGTAGTTGCAGTGGAGAAGATCCGCATATTCAAGTATCTCCCAATCTTGGAGGTTCCTTCTACAAGCCACATTCCAAACAATCTTGCCAGAGGAAATTGAGAAACAGTTAGTGACAGAAACTGATTTGATGGGAGCTAGCCTGAAGATACTCGGGAAGCAATTTTTGAGGGGCTCATCTCCCACCCAAAGATCTCCCTGGAATCTGATATTTGCGCCGTTACCAACCTCGAAACCGGTTCCTCTAAGAACTTTGTTTGTCGTGCTTAAGATGCCCCTCCAAAGATGGGACACCCTGTAGAGAGATGAGTTTTTGGTCCACCATCCGCCCTCCGATGAGCCGTATTTGCTTTTAACGATGATATTCCAAAGCTCATTACTCTCAGTCCTCAGCCTCCATATCCATTTCCCTAGGAGAGCACGATTCATTTTCTTCAGGTCTTTGATCCCAGTGCCACCATCATGGAAAGGCTTGCACACCTCTTTCCAATCCAAAAAATGGAAACTCTTTTTGTCTTCCTTGCTGCACCAGAGGAAATTACGTCTAAGGCCCCGTTTGTTAAATCTGAACTCTAAAGCCTGAATCTGAAATCTGAAGCCTGAATCTGAAATCTGAAGTCAAAAAACTTGTTTGGTAACTATGGCTGAAGTCTGAAAATTAAGTATTGAATTTGAAACAATCTGTTTGTTAACAAACATCTGAAATGTCTGAAATATGTTAATTTGACACATTTACCCCTATCTATCTCCTGTTTTGAAATGCTTTATATTATAAAGAAATTATTTTTTATTAAATGAAAATAAAATTATTCTATTGAATTCAAATAAACTATAAAGTACTTAATAGAAAATTAAAATATCATTATTCATAAAAACAGATAAAAAATTAATGATTTGCATGTATAAGTGTGACGGCAATTTCTTCTCGCATATTGGACATAATAGTTTGTTCAAAGTTTCCAAATACTCCTTCCACTTCAGGCATATCATTCTCTGATTCGATATTCATCTCTGAAAGAACATTTTCATCATTGTACTGTTGGAAGAGTGGATCGGAGATGGATTCTTTTCTGATGTAGTTGTGTAGTGTTATGCATGCAATAACTATGTCTCTTTGCGTCGGGAAAGAATATGGTGCCATCTGCTTCAAAATTGCAAAACGCGCCTTCAACATGCCAAAAGACCTTTCGATTACATTCCGTAACTTTGCATGCATATGATTAAAAACTTCTTCTTTACTAGTAGGCCGCCCACCACTACGAAAGTCACCCAACCAATACCGAACATTACGGTATGGTGCCATAAATCCTCTTGTGTGAGTGTAAGCAGCATCAACAAGATAATATTTATCTACATAAAAACAAATGACAGTTTAGCAAAATTTCAAGTTATAATTTTACCAAGTTATATGAAAAAGTATATTAAATATTACCAGGAGGGGGCAACGGAAATTTCTTTGTTGGATCAAGTACAGCATCCATAAGTACCCTTGAATCATGTGCCACCCCTTCCCATCCAGCTATGACATATGTAAAAATCATATTAAAGTCACAAATGGCCATAACGTTCTGGGCACATTCACCCCTTCTTCTTCCTCTGTAAGGTATTTGTTTATCTATCGGGATACATGCAGGAATGGGGGTTCCATCTAACACACCAACGGCACCCTAAACATTAAAGGTAAATTGTTAACCCTTAAGTAGGATGATTCAATTATAAGTAAATATATTTATATTTTTTTATATGAAGTTTTACCTTAAATATTTGCCGAAGATGTCGGTGTGTTCTGATTTCTTGGACATTTTGATCAAATGATGGAGTGACAATCATTTCTTTGGCAAATTTTAGCATAGCAAATAATACCTCATGAAAGTACTTATGCACCGTTTGTGTTGAATGTACAAATCGATTTCTTACCAATCTATTCCGAAGGTTATGACTAATTGTCATTATAAACATGGCAATCTTTTCCTCGAGTGATACATATCTACTATCAAATAACCACCTTCGAATGCGAAACAAGTTACACAAACTATTGAATGTATCTTTCTCCATTCTAAACAATTCGTAGCAAACTGAAGATGGACCATTTAGTAATTCTTTCACAAAATATGATCCAGGTAATGCAGGAGAACTTGCTTGTATTCTGTTGGTAAACGTTTCTAAATAATTAAATAGCAGCTTTAATACAATAATCTTCAATAATTTCTTCTATTCATTTGTTAATGCCATAATTCTGTCAACATCGAAAGTAAAGACTTCAATTAGATGTTTAAACAATTAACTAGTTAAGATTAACAAATCTCTTAAATATCTTATATCGATAAAAATCGATATGCTCTATATAATAATCTTCAGCATATCGATAAATCAAGAGTTACAGTGGAATTAAAGACATGTGAAAGAAATAAAACTATTAAACTAATATTAAAATTATTCAAACTGAACAGCACTAATATAAAGTCTATAAGCAAAGCTAATGTCAAAACATTAAAGAAAAAGAAATAAAACTAATGTAAAAAATGTGAAAAAATAAACCACACACTAATCTAAAGTCTCTATCCAAAGCTTCATATCCTCTTCTTCTTCTAGAAGGATCCACACTTCTCTGTTCTCCTTCTTCTGGGTAAACGATTTTAGAGCTTTAAAGTATAATGGATCTGGTCTTCTTATTGATAACATGCTGTTTAATTTCATTAAACATTCTTTGATAGTGGGTCCTTCTGCATCTGTCTTTTCCAACTGATGTATGAGTGCATCTCTGGATATCCTTCTTCCTATTTGGTTTGTGCCGTTTGCGTTGATGAGCTTCTAAATCGACAAGCGGTGCCTGTTGGCATTCTTTAGTAGCTGAATTTATATTAACATCGAGACTGCCTAAATTGATTTCATTTTCACTCCTAGGTGTATTTGAAGGTATTTGAGATGACGACCCAAAATACTCCTTGGGAAGATTATCGCTATGTGTTGTGTAGGCTTCAGCACCAGTTGCAACAAAACCTTCAAATAAGGCCCTCAATTCGTTCTCAAATGCTAGTGGTCTATTTCGGAATTGAGCTGCATTCTTATTTGCTTACAAAAAAAAAATCATAAAATCATGTCTTAATTTGATGAAAGGCAATTTCTTATTTAACTATATAACAAAATTTCATAATTACCTTTATGTACTCATCCCATCTTTCTTCAGGCCAATCGAATTGGCCCGTCAATGCATTGTACCCATGTCCCGTAATGCTTATCAATTTTATCCACGCAGTATATTGTACTTTCAAATAATCCCATAAATTCTTCAATTGCTTTTGATTAAATTCTTTTCCTGTACGCTTTTTCAACTTAATTATTAATTTATTCCATGCTTGTTTGGTCAAGCTTGAACCTGACCTACCACCCTTATGTGCTTCTTCAAGACAACAATCAATAAATATTTTTTTCTCCAAATCACTCCATCTTGCCCTGCCACTATCCCTTGAAGTCATCGCTACAATAGTCTACTATAAACTGAGAATTGTTTAACGAAGAACAATTGAGTAAAAATCTTTTAATAAATTTACTTGATTAAAATAAATAGAAAAGACAAAAACTCATGAAAATCAAGTCAATTTTGAAAGATAAAGAGACTGTAATACCTGTCGAAGAGAAATATTTATAATCTTTTATAAAGATGCTGAAAAAATAATTGATGATGCAGTGGAGAAGTAAATGAGAAGCCTGTTGTATTTTAGAAAAAACTAAACGTGAATTGGTACTACACCAGATTATTTCCCGCCAACTTTGATCTCCTTAAAACTGTTCATACAACTTGAGTTCGATGAGCCCCATATAGGCTTCCAATGTAGGAACTTCGTGCAAAGAGGAGCATACGCGGATTTCCTGCTAAAGCCTTTCGTAGGAACTTCGTGCTCTGTTAGCCCCTCCATGATGTATGTGTTTCATCCATTCCGTTCATCCATTTTTACAAATCATTCTAGTGCATCACCCCAAAAATTAGAGGGATATAAATCTCAGGTGGACCACACCATAGGAAAATAATAATAATTGGATAAGCATCATTAAAATCCTCCTAAGGCCCACTGTACTATTTATTTGACATCCAATCTTTTAATTAGGTCATACAGGCCTAGATGAAGGGAAAAAACAAAGATCAGCTTGATCCAAAGCTTTTATGGTCTCCAAAAGTTTTTTCATGGTCGACGCTATTCAACACTTTTCCTGTAATGTGGCCCACTTGAGATTTTGATATACCTAATTTTTTGTCCCATTCCACAGAATGATCTGAAAAAATAGATGAATGGCATGGATGCAACACATACATCATGGTAGGGCCCACAGAGCACCGACCATCAGCTGCTGGCCGGTGGCAGTGGAGCAGCCAGTCCGTTCACGTGTTGGAGCTGGACGGGGATTCCTTTCCCAGGAAGCTCCCGCGTTGGGATGCATGGTGGGGGCCACCTTGATGTTTATATTCCATCCAAGCCGTTTAAAAGGTCATTTTCACTGGGATGAAGTGAAAATACCAAAAATTAGACCCCTTCGTGGCCATATAAATGTTTCAACGGTGGTCACTAAATCTCCCTTATTTCCTCTCGTGTGGTCGATTAAAGTTTTGAACATACCTGATTTGCAGGTGCATCGTAAAATGATCTGTAAAATAGGATGGACGGTGTGGCTTTCACACAAACATCTCGGTGGGGCCCACCAGATTCCCTGCGCAGTAACTTCCTACGTAAGGCTTTTGCAGGAAATTGCGCCCAAATTTGAGAGACGGATTGGCTACTCCCCCTGACACCAGCCCCGTGGCTGGTGGTCGGTGCTCTGTGGGCCCCACCATGATGTATCTGTTTCATCCTTTCCGTTCATCCATTTTTACAGATAATTTTATGGGTTAATACCAAAAATGAGAGGTGTATAAATCTCAGGTGGATCACACCACATGAAAACAATATTGATTGGACATCCATCATTAAAATCCTCCTAAGGCCCACTGTATTGTTTATTTGATATCCAATTGGTTGATTAGGTCATACAGCCCCAGATGAAGCGAAAAAACAAAAATGACCTTGATCCAAAACTTTATGGCCCCAAATTGTTTTTTAATGGTCGACGCTCATTCAATGCTGTTTCCTGTAATGTGGTCCATATAAGATTGGGATATAACTTATTTTTATTCTCAGATCGTAAAATGATCTGTTAAATTAGATGGACGGCATGGATGAAACACATACATCATGGTGTGTCCCACGGAGCACCGACCACCAGCCATTGGCTGGTGTTAGGGGGATTAGCCAATCCGTTTCCCCAATGCAAATCGTCCATTGAACGGGCAGTTCTGTGGACGGGCCCACCGTGATGTATATGTACATCCAAACCGTCAGTCCCCTTTTTCAGATTATTTTAAGGCTTGGATGCATAAATGAGGCAGATTCAACGCTCAAGTGGACCACACCAAATAATAATTTTGGTTGCATTAAAATGCACCAGTTGCATTAAATGCAAGAGTCATTTATGATGTGGTCCATTTGATTGTTGGATCTAACTCACTTTTTCCTTGATGCCTTAAAATAATATGAGAAAAGGGATAGAGGGTTTGGATTTAAAGATACATAACGGTGGGCCTGCCCACAGAACAGCCCGTTCGGAGCTAGGGACGGGCGGGGGTAGTACGCAATCTGCGTCCGTTGTACGAACGGTTCAAAGAGATCAAAGTGACATGGGCCACTGTGATCCCCATTCTCGGCTCCCAGCGCCCATTCGCCAGGTTCCGATCCTGGGATGCTACAAGGAGGATTTTTAACATCCGTTTGATTCGTAATAAGCATAACCAAAGGCATAACCCACAAACAACAACCAAAAACTCCATCACATTTCCACTATAATCAAAAACTTTACAAGTACAATGAGCATAAGGGAAATACAATGAATATAGACCAAAACTCCAAAAAGAAGATCAGCCACGGCCTCAGCGCGGCTGCGATCCAACGTCACCGCTTGATCTTCTTGCATATATAAAGCTTATAGGGTGGTGAAAGTGTATGCTCGAGGTGATAATGTAGTCATGCGGTATCAGAGTACGGAACATGCTGATGAATGCTAAGAGTCCCATTAGCCGTACCAAGGGTCTGAAAGAATGATGTCGGCCATACGAGGCCATGCAATGCAAGTCAAGCATACAAATCCTCAACTAAGTCCACATGTCAATACGGCTCAAATCGGATATCACCGGGTCTAGTACACTCCAAGCCGATTGCCGCCCCATCGCACGCAATAAGGTGAGTGGAAAAGACCTCACTATCCGCGCCAATATCGGGCTCGGCTCGTCAATAGCGGACCCATTCCTCGGGCTAGTCTAGCAATTGCCCCTACCTCGGGCGGGTAAGGCCGCACCCCCTTCCAACCGACCACGACACGGTGGAAAGCGCAACCGTCTGGTAATCGGCACTCAGCGCTCATGCATCCACTTGGTCTAGGCGTTGGAGCAACCTCCTGGTACCATAAGGGTTTAGGGACTTTCACCCAGGGATATCTATCGCACCCCATGTAGAACAGTATTTCCGGTATCCAATCCTGCCAACCACGATACGTCTGTGGAGGCTACGACCTGATGTCGCTAGGGCGTATAGTAACCATATCACTCAATGCGAATGCATGAATCACACTATCCAGTCATGCAGCAATCCTGCGCGTATCGTGCGCTCATGTAGGGCAACACCCTGTACAGGGCCCCTAGACAATTTGCCCGAAGGCATATGCTATGATCAGTCGTTTCTCATATCAAGCATACGTATGATGCATATGATCATGAATCGTGGAACTAAGCATGTTATATAGGATGGATGATAATCATAACAAAGATGGGCCTAGACGGCCTACACATCAGACGTATGAACCTAACAATGGGCCCTAAGAAAGTCATAATGCGGACATTTAACCGCACTATACTTGCAATGTGGACGTCAAACCACCATTGCTCCCAAGGCACAGCCCGATGTAAACATCATTACATAACCCATGTTGGGATCGTACATTGCAATGGACCTTAGGTACACCTCATTGGGCCTTAAATACGTCAAATGGGCCTTATCATATGGGCCTTATATTCATCAAGTGGGCCACATCATTGGGCCACACCAATGGGCCTTATGTGCGTTGCAATGGACCATGACCCGTGGGCTTTAGAACGTATCAGTGAGCCTAACCTTATGGGCCTTACATGTGTCAAATGGGCCTCGACAGTTGGGCCCCCTATATGCATCAAATGGGCCTACTCACATGGGCCTTATATGTATCAAATGGGCCTCGCCAATTGGGCCCCATATGTGCATCAAATGGACCTAAACCCATTGGCCCCAAACACTTATTAATGGGCCATAACCCATGGGCCCCTAATACATCTATGGGCCTCGACCCATGGGCCTTACATCTACATCAGGGTGGGCCTCAATCACAGGCCACAACAACTAAGGTGGGCCTCTAAACATGATATAATATATATGATATTATATATAATATGATATTATATATATATCTAAATATATATATATATAATATTATATATAATATGATATTATATATATCTATATATATATATATATATATATATATATATATATATATATATATATATAAATATACACACACACACATACACCACACACGCACGCACCCACCCATACACGCACGCACACACACACAGTGGGCTCCACCGTCCAGGCGGACGGTGGAGATAAAACACTTGCATCACTGTGGGCTCCATGTGGGGCCCACCATAATGTTTATATGTCATCCAAACCCTTAATAAGGTCAAGCAGCCCTAGATGAAGGGTGATAAAAAGTTTCACCTTGATCCAAGATTTCTGTGGGCCCAAAAAGGGTTTCAAAGGTAAATGTTCAATCCCACGGTTTTATACGGTGTGGGCCACCTGCGTCTTGGATCAAGCTGATTTTTGGGGTGGGCCCACGTCAGGTAGGGGCCCACCATATGAACGGTTTAGATAGAATATAATCATCAAGGTGGGGCCCACGGCTACAGCCGTGAGAAGCTGTCCGGTCGCCCGTCGCCCGAGCGCAGGTGCGCAGGCAGCGCCTGACACAGCAGCAATAGCTGCTGTGATCTTTTTTTTTTTTTTCTTTTGATTTCTATTTCATTGAGGATCTTACTGGTGGGGTCCATATCCAGGCCATCCACTCCATCCAATGGCCTTCCATGGCCCTAGACAAGTTAAACGAGCCCAATATTGGACCTGTTTCGGTGCATAAAAACAATAGGGAAGGTTTTAATGGTAAAGACCACCATTTGCTACGGTATGGCCCGCCTGAAAGTCTGATGGATCCCATCTTTCAGGTCAACGGCTAAAAAGAGCTAGGGAAGGGAATGGATGGTGTGGATTTAATACATGCATCAAGGTGAAGCCTACACAAGTGGGCCATCCCCAAACCAAGTAAATTCCCCTTTTTTTTTGTTGTTTTCATGGAACGTCCAGCGTCCCTGGACGCTGGACTCTGCACTATTATAGAGGTGGGCCTTGCTTAGGTGGGCCACCTCATGGAGGATGGTGTGTATACTACACACAAGGTGGGCCCCACTCGTAGGTGAGTTGGATGGAATACATGCCCTATGGTGGGGTCCATTCAAGTGAGCCACATAACCTCATTAACATAAAAATAAAAATAAAAATAAAAATAAAACAATTAAAAATAAAAAGGGAGAGAGATAGAGAGTGAGACCGTGTGATGGAGGGACCCCGGCACTATGGGCCCTCCCTTGCACTAAATCATACATTAAGTGGGTCCCATTACAAGTGGGTCCATGGAATTGAAATCCAACGGTGGAGATCCCTTCTCCACTAAAATAAATGGTCTAGATGACCCTAAACATGGAAGGAAATAAACATCATGATGGGGTCCATGGAGAATGGCCCCATCATGGAATGATCATGATGATCCCAGTGGGCCATCGGCCACAACTTAGGGTCCAAAGTGAAATCCAACCATTAATCGGTTGGCCTCACTTGGTCCATCTTAAAAATATGAAAATCTACCCTATTAAGACACCCACCACTTGATCTTCTTGCTCCCTTGGCTTCCTTGGCTCCTTGGGCTACCCTTTGATGGTGGAAGATGAGAAATGGATGGTTGAGATGAGAGATGAAGGGGGTGGGAAAGGTGGACCTCACAAATGAAGTTTTCTCACCATGGGGGACTCATGGTGCTCTCTCTTGGATTTGGATTTTTCTTTTGAAAAAAAAATAAGAGAGATAGTTGTAAAGGGAGGGAGAGAGAGAGAAAGAGATGGGTGATGGAGTGATGGGGGATGGTTTGGGTTGAAAATTGTGAAAAGGTGTATGGTTGTTGTTGAAATTTGGAAAAGAGGAGTGGTGAGGTGGAAAGAATGGTGGACTTTTGTAAAAGGTGGAGATGGGTTGATGTACTTGAGGTATGGGATGCTTTAATGGTTGATTGATGGGACTAATAGTAGAGATTCCTCGAAATCCGCAACGCGCGGTGTTTCTTGGAATAAACGCAGCATCTTCTGATACGGGTATCGGTTCAATGCGCAAGTCAATTGTTGGATCTAACTCACTTTTTCCTTGATGCCTTAAAATAATATGAGAAAAGGGATAGAGGGTTTGGATTTAAAGATACATAACGGTGGGCCTGCCCACAGAACAGCCCGTTCGGAGCTAGGGACGGGCGGGGGTAGTACGCAATCTGCGTCCGTTGTACGAACGGTTCAAAGAGATCAAAGTGACATGGGCCACTGTGATTTTTTTTACCATCCAACCTATTCATTAGGTCATGTAGACATGGATGAAGTGAAAACACAAAGATCAGGTTGATCTGAAACTTCTCAAGCTCTCAAGAAGTTTTTAACGGTGGATGTTCAATCCCCACCTTATAGTCCAATTAATCATTGGACTTGCTTCTTTTATTGGATCACACCTTAAATTATTTGAAAAGGTTGATGGACGATGTGGATCAAACACATAAATCATGGTGGGGCATAAAGAAGATCTGCAGGTTAAAGGTTGATTTTGTATTGCGCAAGCAATTGAAAAGAAAAACTTTCCGTAATAACTTGAAAAGGGGTACTTTTGGAAGTAAAAAAATTTTGCTTAATGAAAAATCACGGAGCGCATTCCCCGTTCACCATTAAGCCAGACTCCTATCACTGAAAGAATTCAGTGAAAAACCACTTAGCGCTTTCCGTCTTTCGCGTTAACAACGCATTAACAAACACTACTAAACACGGAAAATTTTCTCCATTCCGCGTTAAGTGCAAAAATTCAGCGTTAACAAACACGGCCTAAGTTTGTCAATAGAGGCTAAGACAATCGATGGGCACCTGTATATGGACATGAAATAGAGAGGCAGATTGGCGAGGGCCGCCTTTATCAGAGTCAGACGACCTCCCAGGGAGAGGTAGCGACATTTCCACCTAGTGAGGTATTTTTCGAACCTTGCTATAATCTTGTCCCATAAAGACTTAGGAGGTTTACCGATACAAAGAGGAAGACCAACAAATGAGGACGGGAAAGAGGCTGGGACACAGTGGAGCGTTTCCGCATATGTATCGATCTCGCCGTCTTCCATATTTACCCCTATCATCTTGGATTTTGCCAAATTCACCCTCAGACTTGACACCGCTTCGAAACATCTGATTGTTGTACACAGGTTATCAATCTTGTCTAGGGAAGCTTCAAAAAATATGAGGGTATCATCAGCGAACTGAATATGGGACAACGGACTTGCCAAACCTGGGATGCTAATCCCACGAAGAATGCCCTCGGCTTGCCCTTTATGAAGCATTCTTGAAAGGGCCTCTCCCACTAAGAGGAAAAGGAACGGGGATAGGGGATCACCTTGTTGCAGACCTCTTGAGCTTTAAAAAAAAAAAAAAAACCTTTAGGAGACCCGTTGATGAGAACTGAGAAATGGGCCGACCTGATACATTCACCTATCCATCCTCTCCATTTAGAACCGAAACCCATCCTTCTTAGCATGTACTCGAGGAAGCCCCAATCCACATGGTCGTAGGCTTTCTTGATGTCGAGCTTGCAAAATATGCTCTTCGTGCCCGATCGATGACATGAGTTAAGACACTTGTTGGCAATGAGTGCACCGTCAATAATCTGCCTACCCAGAATGAAGGCATTTTGGTTTGCTGAAATGATTTTCCCCATTACTAACTTGAGACGGGAGGTTAATACTTTGGCTAGAATTTTATATGGACCCTCGATCAGGCTAATGGGTCTAAATTCTTTGAATGTTGTCGCACCCACAACTTTGGGATGAGAGTAACGAAAGAAGCGCTTAGGCCAGCGGAGAGTCTGCTTCTATCATAGAATTCGTGGAAGAAATCCATAATGTCAGGATGAATCATGTCCCAAAGGTAATGGATGAAAGAGATGGGGAAGCCGTCTG
This sequence comes from Magnolia sinica, assembly GCF_029962835.1. Classification (NCBI taxonomy): domain Eukaryota; kingdom Viridiplantae; phylum Streptophyta; class Magnoliopsida; order Magnoliales; family Magnoliaceae; genus Magnolia; species Magnolia sinica. The sequence goes on along the minus strand of NC_080585.1, from coordinate 37,949,841 downwards.
GGCCAGGGGACTTCTCTCCACTCAATGCTATGACTGTCTTCCTCACCTCTTCCACTGAGAAGGGGGACTCAAGAAATCTGGAGTCTGCTTCAGAGATGCTGTCCATTTCGAGGAGGTCCAAATGGGGTCTATTCCACTTTTGTCTTCTATACAAACCCCGTCAACTATGATGCTATTGATTTTGTTGGATCTGGCCCGCATGCTAGCGATGCTGTGAAAGTAGCTAGTGTTTTTGTCACCCTCCCTGATCCACTCTTGATTTTTCTTTCCAAGAGATTTCCTTTTTCAAGACCCTTGCGGAGATGGATTGGATCAGCTCGATTCTTCTATTCTGAGTTGCAGTAGACATAAGAACTTGTTCAGAGGAGATATCGATCTTTTGCAAATCCGAGAGCATGGCTTCCAATTCAGCTTCTCTTTTGCAAAGCTTTGTCGTCTTCCACTATTTCAGCTTTCCTTTGAGGAGTCTGAGTTTGGATAAAGTCTGTAGCCTGCGTACCCTTCAACTTGAAATTTTGACCACCAATCATATATCAATTTTTTAAAACCGTTAATCTTAAGCCAAGAAGAGTCAAACCGAAAGGGTTTTGGGCCCCAATTTTCCTTTACAGTTGATAAAAGAATCGGGCAATGGTTTGAAGTTGTTCTCGGGCGAACAGACTGATGAATCAAGGAAAAATCTTCCATCCAGTCTGGGGAGAGTAAGAATTTGTCCAACCTGGATTGGATTGCGATGGTTCTTCCGTTAGTCTAAGTGTACTTGGCCCCAAGGAGAGGCAAGTCCACGAGCTCTTGGTCTTCGATCCATTTTAAGAAACCTTTCATGGTTGGGGAGACCTTCCTGTCTCTCGAGTGATCATCAGCTAATCTGCACATGTTAAAATCTCCTACTATACAACACAGGCCTGAGAAGGACTGTTTTGAAGAAGTCAGCTCCTCCCAGTATTCTGCTCTGCAGGAATCAAGAGTGGGGCTATACACAGAGATAATGAGGTACTGAAAGCCATTCGATTTATCCTGTAGAATTACTGACACCGAAAATCGGCTTACCCATGACTTCTGGAGATCCCACAGAGCCGATCTCCAGGCCACCAAAATGCCTCCTGCACTACCTTGAGAATCGAGGGTGATCCATTTAGCGTCTGTAGCGTCCCATAAAGTGGCCATCAGACCATCTTTGAATTGAGAGATTTTGGTTTCCTGAAAGCATATAATCTATGGATTCTTTCTACTCACAGAGTCTTTAATGAGCCTTCTTTTCTGCTTGGACCCCGCCCCTCTGATGTTCCATGAGATGATCTTCATTGAGGAACCAAACTGCCTCGAGTTTCTTGCTTGACTGAAATTTCGGTAGTGCCATACTTAGAATTGGGGGATGATGCCAAATGATGTGATTCCCTGTTACTGATTGATTTGGAGGTCCGCTTTGCTGGAGATTTGGACACTGGAAGTGGTCTCCCTTTGTTTTCGATACACTGGAAGAGTGAAATGTAGTCCTCCGGACAGTCACCAAATGACAGCCCTATAGATCTCCCGACGTGACCAACTGTGTCTCTAATCCATTTCTTCTTCTGGATTGTTTGAATAAGGTTAGATCTAATAGAGTCTTCGTCTTGATTCTTATCTGGGGCTACATCGTGAGGCCGGGGGAGGTCGGCTCGCATCTGCAGTGGTTCTGCCTCTATTATGTCTTCTTCAGAGCCTTCATGGAAGAGCGTTAAGGGGCCAAGTTGGGTCCAGTCATGAATGGAAGATGAGTGGGAGGAAAAGGGGGAGTCGGGGGGAGATTTAGGGTCTGCCGAGGAGGATACATACTCTGATCCCTCTATCTCAAAATTCCGATCAGCAAGGTGTAATTCGATGTCGCTTTTAAATTGTAGGCTAAGTGGAGCCAGGACTCCCTGTTGTTTGGATTGGATGGATGAAGGGATCCGCCAGACCATCGTGGGAAATTTTGTTTTTTGGGAAGGTTTGGTAATGTTATGGTTGGTTTGGGTTAACGGGGTGAATTCTCTTTCAGGTTGGGTATCAAGTTCTGAGGGGGTTATAGAGTTGAGGTCGAGAGAGGTTAATAGGTCCGGATCCGAACTTAACGCTGGACCAGACCCGGCGGGAGGGTTCAGTAAAAGGGATGGGACCACGTGCTTACCTGTGGCGCTCCCGCCGCTCTCCTTAAACGAATAAACAGGCTGCCTTGAGATCGGGGCTGTGAGATGATGACGTGGCTCCATTTGAGCCCCTCTAAGACCGAATTTAGCGTCTCGATGGGCGCGGCTCTCGAGGTGCATTAAGGAAGGTTCTGTAGGGCGACGCATGTCCTTTGATAGGACTGATGAGGTAGGGTAGTAGCTGGAGTATGGGGAGGCAGACACTGTGTTCCGCTGGAGCACCAATTTCATACTCCTTGTTCCCTTAGCCCCGCTGGACGGAGGGTTGGGAGAGGATCCCTAACTCTCCAGATGTCGCCCCATTTGGGAATAAGATCATCATTTGCCTCTCGTTGCACCAGCAGGGAAATTGTTCTGTGATCTGCTAAAATCTGAATGTGGGGAGGTAGAGGATCGCCTTTCTTTCTTCTAATGCGTACTCTTATGACTGCTAGCTCCTTGCCTATCTTCGTCTTGGGGTCCAGCTCTATCAGTGAGCCCAAAAGATTTGCCATGGAGATGAAGAACTCCTCCTATCATAGCTCCATAGGGATTCCCCAAATAAGGATCCAAACTTCCTCCATGCCAAAAATGGAGATTTCATCCCAGCTGAGGACCTTTGATACTGGGCCATCTGAATGAATGGATCCTACTATAATCAAAAGATCCGAATTGAGACCCGGACAAACCTTTAGCCATAGTTCGTTAAAACCAATAGGTTTAATGTTGTAGTTTCCTGGTTTAAATCCACAACAATCATCGATCCAATCACAAACTTGCGAAATAGAGACCCCTTCTTTACAAATCACTACTGCCGACTCCTGTAACTCATTTCGTTGACGATTGATCTTTTCTTGCTCAATTCCAAGGACGCAGTTTAAAGCTTTGCCGTTTGGGTCTTCATTACTTGTCCCTTGTTTCTTATTTGAGTCCGTTAATGAGTTGGGAGATTTGGGATTAATCTGTTTCAACGTTGCAGAGCGCTTGGTTTTCAGGAGGGCGTCTCTGAAAGAGTAAGCTTTAGGATGAAGTGGGAGCTTAGGTTTGTATTTAGCCCAAGCCTCCATAGGGGTCTTTAAACTGATCAGATTACCTGGCGGGGGATTTCGATTCGAGCCAAATCTCGCTCTTTGGACAAGTAAGGGCATCCCTTCAAATCTCTCGCCATGTAACATCTCAACCGCTCTGGCCATTTCTACTTCTAAGCTCATTTTCACCAGTGTAAAACCTCTATAGGTGGCCAAAAATTCTATCTCTGGGCATTATGACGTCTATAACGGCTTCTACTCGACCAAAAATTCTGGAGATGTTGATGGGAAGCCACCCTTCTGGATACCCTCTAACAAAGAGAGTCGGATGTGAATGTTTTGACTCTCCAGGTTGTTTTGTGGAGGTTGCTTTCCTCCTTTTGCACGATATCTCTATCCATTCTTCCTTCTCCAGAGGTGGGAGGATATGCTCCGCACCTATTGCTTCTCCTTAATGACTCTGGATGCCAATGAATCGTGGGGATCTCTCCCCATATCTCTGGGCATCATTAGGTTATCTGCACATAAAAGAAATTTAAAAGGCATTATTAGGTTATCTGCACATAAAAGAAATTTAAAAGGCATCATTAGGTTATCTGCATATGAAGAGTGTTTGAAGATAGATAGTGATGTGTAAGGTAAATGGGGATACCTGACAATGAACAATGTCATATAAAAGGAATTTAAAAGGTTAAATGTGATGCATATGCAGTACTTAAAAGGTTAAATATGAAACATATGCAATGTTTAAAGGTGGATGGTAGCACCCATAACGCATGTATATATCAATTGTTGGACTTTTTTTTTTTAAATGCAATGGATTTTTAAATATTTTTAAGACTCTATATTTCAAGATTAATCCTAGGGATCTTTGTTTTGATGTTCCAAGTTTCTAAAAAACATAAAAATAATGAAATTAGAACATTTGTAATTCCGAACTGATAACAAACTTGGATTTACCACAGATATTAGAAATTTGGATATAATACTACTGTCAATTCTACGCTTTGTAGAAGCATGTTAAATGAAGATAGAACAATCAAAATTAGAAACAACTAAACAAACAATCATAAACATAAGATTTTATGTGGAAAATTCTTACAAAAAAAATCACAGCACACAATGATAAATATCTCCAATCACAGCACACAATGATAAATATCTCCACTATAATCAAAACCTTAGAGTTACACCACTCGCCTTTTTTAATTATAAAACAACTTGATCTTCCCTTGCAATGCGCACCCTAGGAAAAACTCTTGCCCATGAGAAAATCGCTTCTTAAGCCCTCACAAGTGGAGAAAACCCTCTTAACCTGCAGAACCCTTGCCCTATAAGAGAAAAAAACTCGTTCCTTACAAAGCCCTAATAAAAACCAGACTTAAATAAACTTAAATAACTTGACTTATGCAAACCATAATTGGACTGAACTTATTTTTCGGAAGGACTGATAGTGACCTTCAGTTGGACTGATAGTGACCTTCAATCGGACCGACAATGACCTTTAGTCGAACCGACAATGACCTTTGATCGGACCAACAGGGTCCTGTTATGCTTTTGAGAAAACATGCACTTTGTAAGTCGGACCAACCGACATAACCCTTTTTTGAGTCCCAAATTATATACAATCAAAGGCATCCAGATAACAATCTCCATATTGATTTGTATTTTGCATAGTCACCCTAAAAAGCTCTCATGCTAGCCTCCACCTTGAGCGTATACCGCTCCCTACATCCTTTACCTGAAATGTAACTTCATCCTCACCCTTATGTAAGGGTGCCCAATCTCATCAATGACTGGTGAGATTGATTAAGCCTAAGTCATGTTTGAACTTGTTTGTGGTCATCGGCTTCGTCAGCATGTCCGCGGTATTCTCGTTCATGTAAATCTTCTGGGATAGAATCTCTCCTGAAGTAACGAGTTCTCATATCTTGTGGAACCTCACATCGATGTGCTTGGTTCTCGCATGATTCACATCATTCAGTGCTAGATGAATAGTGCTTTGAATATCATAATGTAACCAAATCATTTCCTACTTCAATCTGAGTTCATCAATCAGACCCTTCAACCACAACACCTACATTGACACCTAGTAATATATTCCGCCTCAGTTATAGACAACACTATAGTAGACTGTAGCGTAGATCTCTAACATATTGGTCTGTCTACTAATGTGAACACATATCCTGTAGTGGGCTTTTTGTTGTCCAGATCTCCTGTCTAATCCGCATCCACTTAGCCTACAAGTCTATAGAGCTCCATCGGCTGGGTTAGCATATGATCCTCAAAGTGGGCTCCACACCAGTGTGTCCTAAACCTACATCACAAGAAAAGGAATTCAAGGAAACAAGGAAAAGAGAAGGTGAGGGGTCTACTCACATTGACAGTTTTGATCAATGGTTAAGATTGATGGCCCACCAAGATCACCACACACACTCTCTCTCTCTCTAGAGTGAAATAGGTGAAAATGATTAATGGTTAAGGGAGGGGGATTAGTAGAGAATAAACTATGGTATATCTCTTAGAGTGGAATGGATGAAAGGGGGAAATAAACTGCCGGTAGGAGTGTGAGGTTGGGTTAGGTTAGATATTTATTCAATATTGGAATTAGATTAGAATTAAGGTAGCTAATCCATAATTAAGCCTAAATGATAGATAAAAAAGTATGAGAGGGTATGGATTGCTTAAGTTATAGGCATGGGGTGACATGGAGAGATAATGAGAGAGTTGACTTTCTTTAATATGTGATGATATCATGGGAGATGGATGCATGAGATGTGACACCATTGGGTATGGTAGAGATTCTCTCTCACACATGTGGGATATGGTTCATACATAAGAGGTAGGTGTGGCACACATGTGTGCATACAGGATATGCAACATATTCGTACATGAAATAGAATGGGTTCTTTACAGTCTATCTCGTTAACGGAGCGTTGCATGGACGCGCGGGTGGTGCCTCTGCAATCATGTTGATGAGGTGGTCAATATGGTAGGAGTCTCGGGATTTTGATCACTCGGATGCGCACTGGGCACAAGTAGTCTGGGGCTTGCCAAAGGTGCCAACATCGTGTACATGCTCTCGTGTCACGCTCCAAATTTCAGGGGTCGAGTACACACTCGATCCCCAATATTTTAGGTTTGATTTTTTTTTTTTTGCATAAGCATGATTTAGTTTGTATGGTTATATTAACATCCAAACAATCATAAGAGGTTAAACTAAACAATGTATAAATGTCTAAAAATAAGTGTAGTCGAGTCAATAATCCAAAATATACATACATCCTTCAAATCAATGAAGTCCACTCAGTTAGGGACTCCAATATGTACATGTTTAGAATGAATAAAGTGTATAGTTTTCTAATTTTGTCCAACGTTTCAAAAACATTATGGCGATGGTATAAGTCAGTCTAAGTGCGCCCGTCTGAGATCTTGGTGGTATACCTGCATCAATAATATTGTTTGGTTGATGTTTTAAGATACCGTCCTATGTGATAGTGAGTGATCAACTTAGTTATTCCATTTTCCTAAGTTACACATGTTATCAATATAATCAAGCCCAATTAATAATAGCAGAACAAAACAAACAAAACTCTAAACTAGTTTATTAAATGCATGGATGATATGATATGTGGATGCATATTCCAGGAATAACAACAACTGTAATACTTCTCATCAACATAATTATCCACAAAATATCGATCCTGTTATAATGTAACACAATATCATCAATACCATCATTCACAAAGATATTTATCCTGTTATAATATGGCCCGTGACCACCATTATCAACATATGCTATAATATGCATGATTTACCGAGTTTTTATTAATACCAATTCAAATAGCAGATTGACAAAGCTAGAATATCACCATTATATCACGAGTCGCTAACCAATGTCCCTTGATCCAATTGAGGGCCCATCACCCTAATGTCCAAAGTATATGATCGTTCAATGGTAAGGGTTCTTCATCTTCACCCAATTACAATTTCAAAAGGTAAGGGCGCATCAGTCAAAAATCAAATGCGAAGAAGGCTCATCACCTAATTTTATCTCCAAGATGGTAGACTAGACCAAGTATCAAACATGGAAGGGGCTCATCACCCAATTTTCTTCTCCAAGATGATAGGTTGGTTGTCTCTATTAGTGCTCAGTGGTTACTACGGGGGAGGGATCATTACCTAACGTATGCCAATAGCTTAAACACTATATCCCATATCACAATTCTTGGCTCATGAGTCTCTATAGGATCATAATGTACTAACGGTTATGAATGGACTTAATTTAATGGTAATAGAGGTAGTTGAGATTACATAGAGTATGATTCAACAATAACATACAATCAACCGGTCATGCAGTAGACTGATCCAATCGATTATAGAGAACCTCAGCGAAACTGGCATTAGTTGCAAAGCATCTCGCGTAGTTCCAACTACTAATTGTTGTTCGTGTTCAACCTTAGTCGACCATATAAATTTGAGATAGATAAACCAAAGCGGGCCATTCACTTAAATATTTTACAGTTCTTGATCCATCACAAGAACAATTTAAATTATCAAATACATAATAAAAATTTTGAAGCAAATTAATTCCAAACTAAGGTATATCAATAGAACACTTGTACGAATTAGTGCAATCCAATGTATTTCAATGTAATCTAACATATATCAATAACACAAATTAATACCACACCGGGGTATATTAATAGAACACATGTACACTTCAGTACAATCTAATGTATATTAATATAATCCAATGTTTATCAATAACAGAAATTAATAGGACGCATGGGTGTATCAATAGAACACATGTACACATTAGTACAATCCAATGTGTATCAATATAATCAAACATATATCAATATCACTTATTAATTGACATAAAAGAGTTCTAATAGTAGTAATTTCACATTGATCAAGCATTTCATCAAACATGTTGGCTACAAACATCAAGTAATATTAAAGATGTAATAATAAAGCAATTCAAACACAAATAGTATATAAAATTCTAACAACAACTAAAAATCATTATTTGACACTATCATGGGTTGATAAAAGGAAACCTAGAAGAATGGTCCATATCTTAGTAGAGTTTCACGTGATTTAATCGCACTTAGGGTTAGGGTTTTGGGCGGCAACCTCCAATTTCCTTGTCGAATACAAGGAATGCATATAAGGTTCATAGAATCTAACATTAAGTGACTTAATCGAAAGATAGGGAGTGGATCTTACCTCAAACTCTAAGTAGCCGGTTCGATGAAGGATTTGGTGGCTCCTAGGCTGTGTTATAGCAATCACTCCCCATTAGAATAAAAATCAGTCAAACCCATGTTCTCTCTCTCTCTCTCTCTCTCCCCCCTCTCTCTCTCTCTTTTTCTCTTTTTTCTTTCCCTCATTCTCTCCAAACCTAGAGCAAATTTGTATGGGGAGAAGGGGTGGGAAATAAATGGGTATTTATAGTGCCGAAAATGGTGCAACTGCTCTTAAGGGTTAGGTATTTGATAATATAACCCTATGGGAGGTTTTTTGTCAGGCCTGTGTCCTAGTGACCCTTCTATTCTGTATGATCCCACGGTCCTTCCGGTCAAATTTCGGCGACCCGCGATGAGTAGATAACATTTACGTGAGACCCTGAGTCGTATCCTGTTAATCCGAGTCAGCTTGACCCGAGACCTATGCCATCACGACCGCGTCATCGCCGCGGTTCCAACGCCGCGTCTCGTGCATCAATTCGACGCTTAAATCATAAGATGTGGCCCACACATTATAATGGTTGTGAAAAGCACGTTGCAGGACCCACCTATCACAATGGCACAATTTTCTACGCCATCATGGGGTGATATCATCACCCCATGCTAGGTAATCATTTTCTCTCTTCTCCATAAGTCAACACCCCCCTTACCAAGAAACTAATGATGACCCTACAATCATCATTTCAAGCCATGATTTCTTTCTTTCTCCCTCTTATCTCTCTCTCCCTCTTTCTTTCATTTCTCCATTGTTAGAGAAGCTTGAGACGCCTAAGCAACCCTAAAAAATCTAGCCCCTTTCACCTATATTCCCCATCAATCCAACCATCAAGACCTCATCTTAACCATTGAATCTCATCTGAGCTCTAGAACATAATGGTAGAAGGAGTTTAAGATCCAAGGTGAGTGCAACCTTAGGTAGATTTTTTTCTATTTTCTAAGCTTGGGACAAGTGGGACCCACCAATCAATGGTGGAGATCCCATCTTGGTCCCTAGGTGTGGCCAATGGCCCACCTTGATGGCATGCATGTATTGTAATGCAGGAGGGGCCCATAGTAGCGGGGCCCCTCACACAACCGTCTTCTTCTCTCTTTCTCTCTCTTTCTCTCTTTTATGGTGATGATGTGTATGGCCCACTTAATGTGATCAGCAAATCTACACGGTCCAGCATATTGGGCCCACTTTGCTGCCCGTTTTAGGGCTAGCCTGGAAGCAGGGAATCATAAATATCGGCTGATCCAAAGCTTTGGTGGGCCACCACGTGGACCCACCTTTGATGTATGTGGTGTACTCACACCAGGGGTCCCACACAGCAATACAATTGCTGTATTTGACGTCAGCAAGTTCTGGGGCCTGATCATGAGGTATGTGTTATACCCATACTGTCCGTCCATTTTTCTGGACGTGGGGCCCACCCCACACGTGCGACACATGTTGGGGGGTGGGGCCCACCTTATATATATGTATTGTATATCCAGGCTGTCCATCTAGGGGCCTGACGTGAGGCAGCAATGATGTATGTGTTTTCAGCCACGCCGTCCATCTTTTTCTGGACATGAGACCCACCCCACACGTGTTGCACGTGTGGGGGTGGGGCCCACCTTGTGGTACGTGTGAGATCCACACCGTCCAGGCCATGGGGCCTGCTGAGGTATATGTGTTTTATCCACCTGTCGATCTAGATGGGCTGGACGTGGGCCCACCGTGTTGTGTGTGTTTCATCTATGCCATAAAATTGTGCGGCCTACCATGATGTATGATCTACCCCCCCAATGCTATATGCATTGTTTATCCTAGCTGTCCATCCGGTGGGGCTCATATGGATTGTACAGGCACACCTGCTACTTGTGTAGGGCCCACCTTGAGATGTATGTTATTCATGGCTGCCCATCCATCTTGGTTGAACCATGGGCTGCCACAGGAGACCCATTTTGTGATATATATGAGGCCCACATGGTCGAGCCCAATATGATGTTTTTGTGGCCCATATGTGTGGCCCAATATGATGTTTGTATGGCCCATATGTGCGGCCCAATATGATATTTGTGTGGCCCATATGTGCGGTCCATTGTAATATATGAGAGGCCCATATAATGAGGCCCACCGTGATATATGAGAGGCCCATGTGGTGAGGCCACATTGATGTATGAGGTAATATGAGAGAAGTCCATTTTATTCCCAGCCATTTGAGGGCTTTGAGCTGTTTCATTAGGCTTTTATGTGAGGCCCATTATGTTGTGTATGAGGCCCTTGTGTGAGGCCATGGGCCCATTATATGTTAGGCTCTATGTGGGCCACTCCTTGGGAGCAATGTTGGTTAAATGTCCACATTGATAGGCATTGATGGTTAATGTCCACATTGTAACCTTCCCTTAGGCCTTTGTTAGGCCCATTCTCATCATTCTCTAATTGGGTTGACCATAATCATTGGGTACCATTGATATTTGCATGATCCATCTATTCGCATTGGCTAACCCAAGATGTTGAGCCCCCATTGGTTGCTTGTAGGATTGTTTTATTTTGGAGTCCATCTAAGACTTATTTGGGCCCCCTAGGGCATCTAGCGGGTCATATGATAGTATGGAGAAGGAAGTCCGTTTTGGATCTTTAGGAATTTAGGTAGGCCACATAGGCCCAACCTTGATATGAGGAGAGTTCATCCTCACCGTAGACAGAGGGATCCGTGCTATCAGATTAGGTATATCCACAGTTGAGGACTGACCCTCCATGTTATGGATCTACTGTCCATCTATGGACCCTACCTTGTAAATAGGTCAATTATCGATACCGATTATGAGTATGTGATAGCATAGCATCATGATACATGCTCATATGCATCATCTGCATGCTTGTTATGAGATGTTGTTGACTATTGCATATGCTATTAGGCAGGTTGTTTATGGGGCTCCCTGATAGGTGGAGTTGTCCCACATGAGTGCACGGTATGTGCAGGATTAATGTATGATTGGACTGCATGACTCATACATCTTGCATTGTGTGATTATGATTGCTATATGTCCTAACGACATCAGGGCTGTAGCCTCGGCAAATATAGCGTGGATGACAAGATTAGATACTGGAAATACTTGTTAAGTACGGGGGCGCGAAAGATGTCCCAGGGTGAAAGTCCCTAAACCCTTATGGTACTATGGAAGATACTCCAATGCTTAGACCAAGTGGATGTATGAGCGCATGAGGGCCGAATACTAAGAGGTCGCGTCTCCCACTGTATCGTGGTTGGTTTGAAGGGGGTGTGGCCTTACCTGCACGAGGGTAGGGGCAATTGCTAGGCTGAGTCTGACCAGTTTGTAAATAGGTCTGCTATTGACGTGCTGGGTAGATATTGGTAGACTGCTAGTCAGGCGGGTAGTGAGGTCTCTTCCGCTTGCATGGTTATGCATCCAGTGTAGGGCGGCAATCTGGTGTATAGTGTACTAGACCCCAGTGATTATCTAGAAAAAACTGTACTGATATATGATGCTCTAGAGATGAGCTGGAATGATATGTGGATTGGTATGCTTGAGCCGCATCTTGCACATGACATTGGCTATGTAGGCCTCGCATCGTATAACCTTGGTACGACTGTTAGCATTCATGGACTTATCAGCATGTTTTCGCATTACTTTGATATTGCATTCTTACATTTCTACCTTGCACACATACTTTCACTACCTTCTAAGCTTTATATAAGCTTATGCATGATAAATGCGTGCAGGTGACGCCAGAACACAATCGTAGCTGAGCAGGAGTAGGAGCATGCAGTCGAGCTTCTGGAGTTTTGTTATTATTATCATTATATTTCCCATTATGTGCATTGTACTTAAAGTTTTTGATCGTAGTAGATTTTGTAATGGTGTTCTGGTTGTTGTTCGTGGGTTATGCTTGTGGTTATGCGTATTATGAAACAAAATTATATTGAAAATCCTCATTGTAGGATCCCAGGATTAGAACCTGGTATATGGGTGTCAGGATCCGAGAATGGGGTACTATGGAGATTGTCGGCGCCGGATTCGGCGATCGAAAATTTTGTGAGCCTAGTTTTCGAGTTTAGGGCATGACATTTTTTCTACCCATTAGGGCTACTAGAAAATGTACAGGTCAATTTACACCGTAGGATAGTTGTCTTTAATGCTAGTTTACGCATGGATACGATTACCCCACAATTTAAACACGACGATCAATGGATATGATCAAAAGTCAATTCGATGATTATCATTTATCAATCGGGGTCGTGGCTCTACGGATATGTGTAGGATATTAACTTAGGTTAGTGTCCTTAATATGATTGTGATGTAACGGTCTAAAAGCCACAAATTTGGCAAAGATCAAACGAGGACATTTAGCTTAAGTTCTTAACAATTTTATGGGCATACGCACACCTTATGCGCTGGCCTTGCGAGCCCAAGTTGAATGATTCAATACGCAGTCTCGACTCAATGTCCTGCGATGGATATCAAGCCTGTTAAAATGAATTTCTTTATATAGTTTCGGGTTTAGTAGTCCTATAACAAATGGTCTAGAGCTTGTTTAGTTAATTTGGGTATTTCTGGAATAAACTAGATAGCGAGATTTCTTGTGCACGATGATTAGAGTTTTGATTAGCTAAGTTCGTAGCATGACCTATTTGTAATTAGTGAAAATGATTATTTGATATTAATCACCCGAAATCATTGATTTTTAGGCTAAAAGGATAATGTGCTCAATTTGATTTATTAAATCAATATTCGACCCCTAGTTGTCTTGGCTTTAGACAGGTCTTAATTTAGTTATGACTATCTTGATTAGTCAGTGATAGGTTGGCTATATCGGTCCCTTAGATGGTCATATCACAAAACTAGACTCGAGATTTAAATGATCGGGCCAATTCGATAGCTTCCTAAGGGTATCTAATTGAATTTGTATGGTTCAATTTATCTCTGAAGGCTTTGTTCGAACTTTTGTCTATGTCTAATACTTAGAAATAGGTTTCTATGTGTAAGTTTTTAAGAAGGTCATGTGTTGACACGTATATACATTTATATTTATTTTAAGTCTCAATGGTAATGCGCGAGGACTTCCAATACACGAGTATGGAAAAATCCAGTGTGTTATAACTCAAAAGGGTATAGAAGACATGTGATCTTATACATAACCTAAGTAGATCAAACGTTGTTAAGTAGCTTAAGCATAACTAAATAGTTATAAATGGCTAAGAGGCTCTTTCGCTAACAAGGTAGTCATTTCATTAGCCAAATGGTTGTTTAATTGATGGTATAATTGTTAATTTAATCATGTTATTATCTGTAATGCCCCATGTTTTCAGGACCCGAGTATATGACTCGTTTCCCAAAAAACCAAGTGTCAAATTCCATATATATTTTTCTTTATCTTTCAGAGTTAGCAGTTTAGTGTAGAATGTACAAATCAACATAAAGGAATATTTACAATTACATTTAGAATATACAAGAGGCTGCCCATAATGACTTATACAAACCAATGCCCCAATACTTATAATTACAAAATGAAGTAACCTCGTATGTTAAACAAAGTAAATCACAACAAATCTTGAACTGTAAAAGCGCGTAGTAGCTCTTGGTAACACAATAAGGCATCTGCGACAATGGTACCTTGCTCCTTATCAACATGAACACGAAAGTCACTTAAGCCACCTGTGCTACCTGTACGGTTAAATATTTGATGGATGAGTGGCCAACTCAGTGTGAATTTCTCTCAAGATTACATACCGCCGCCTTAGCTAAGCATAGTTAAAACAACAAGGCAATCAAAACAATACATGATACAGTCGTTTTAAATGCATGGATACGGGAATGCAAATCGACCTGGGGATGCTCATCCAGTCGGACTTGGGCTCATCACCCATGCATAAGACCGGTCACCAGCATAGCATATCTCGTATAGTATGGTGCCAAGTCATCGTACATATCATGCACGTAGGTCACTAGCATAACATAACTTGTACAAGATAGTGACCAAGTATCGATAGTCGGTGGTCTGGGAGCTAGCGAAATGATACCCCAATAAAAGGGGACGTGCTATAACATCCAGAATTAGCCACCCGTCATTGGCAATATGCTATGAATGCATGATTAGCGAAACTATTATTATTCCAATTACAATCAGCCATTTTAAGTAGCTTAATGGTCACTACGGGAGGCTCGTCACCCAGCGTAGGCTGACAGCTCGAGCATAGTGTCTCATGACCACCATCCCGGTTCATGAGAATTTTCCATCTTAGGATGCTTAATGGATGCCCAATGACCAGTGGCCAATCAAATTCGATAATTAAGGATTGCCATCGTATGGTCATAGGCTGTTAAAGCCACACAAGACAATCATTAAAAATATGGGACCGGTATTAAATCACAACAGTAAAAGGATGCTCGGAACGTTAAATTGAGACGGCAAAGGGGTTAGGTAAGGTTAAATCAGAGCGATTAAAGGGATCATTTTCAAGTTACGTATGCCGTATGACCTATGGATGATAAATTCCACATAAATGTTCCGTGTCCCATATAACCTCTAATTAAGGGCCCATTCTTTACCACACTCTATCTTGTTACATCCTAAGCATGGGTTCACATACATAAGGGGGATCACCCACCATTAAGTGCAGTGAATAGAGATCCATAAGCGACTTACAACAATCCATGATAAAACATATAGTTATGGCATGCCAGACATAAGTTGATTCATAATAATCGCAATAAGTCACGAAAAGAACTATCAATTGAAGTTCAAATGAAAACCATCATGTAAGTAGTTATTGTCTGAAATCATAGTGCATAACTGTCAATATAATTTAAGTTAAAGCCATGCATTAAGAATTAATAAAAGATCGCATGCTATGAGATAACATTTGTGATTCTAATAAAGACTATTACTTAAACTAATTTGGAAATGGAAAGCTTATGGGGAAAAGTCATCACCTTATGTTTGAACCGCCTGCACCCTTGTTAAAAAATGCGTGTTCCCTTAGAATCAAGTCTTACCATAAATCGTAAAGTTGTACGGTTAGCTCCAAGCTTTACACATTATTTAGGGTTAAGGTCTTAACCTAAGGTCTATATTACTTAGATTTAGGGTTTCATCCTTAGAGTTTATATCTAGGTTTAGATTTTTGAATTCAATCTCTAATGGGTGTAATAACAATATTAATAACGTTATTAAAAATAGTAATCCAATAATAGCTAATGATATATAGTTGATCGTAATGCTAATAACACTAATAATTTCAAAATGACCATTAATATTAACAATATACTTAATATTAGCTAACGTGACACTAATAATCATTGTGATGAAAATAAATAGTGTTCTCTAATAATAATGATATTATTTAAAGATAACCAAATAAAACACTAACAATTAATAATGACGATTTTTGTATATAATAGGTAATATTAGTATAGATAATTTACTAATGGTTATTCATATATAATATTAATAATCATACTAATGATAGTAATGGTAACAATGATAATTGTAAGCGAAAGGATTTTGATCTGGAAGGAGGATGTGGACTCACCTTAGCCGACTCGGTAGTCCAACTCGACCTCGGTTCGAACCGTCAATATTATCGCTAGGAAGGGAGTGCCCATAGAATTAAATTCTCCCGGGTGGGACTTGATCCGAACTCAAGCCCAATCGCTCCAATAAAGCTCAATCAAACTGGATTGATCCAATCCAATTCAAGCCCCATATATACCATACTAAGCTTAGTAGGTGGTAACCATTGGGGTGTTTTAGGGGCAATTCCAACGTCATTTGAATTCAAATTTGAATCATCATAGTCCATCTTTACACATGGAAAATTTAAGATTTCTCATGCCCTTATAATATAAATAACTCCTAATTGAACACAATTTACCATTATAATAAGTTAGGTCAACTCATGTAACATCCTGAATTTTCACTGTTTTGGATTTTCAAAAAAAATCCATCAATTTTTATTTTTTATTTTATTTAATTAACCTAAATATTACTTAATAACCATTAGCACTCAATGTCAGTGTATACAGGGGTGGTACCAATAAAGAGCCGCACCAGTCTGATTAATCATGTAATGTTCCGTCCAACTAGAACAGTGTACTGAGGCGTCCATGTAGGATTTGCCGCAGGACCGTTCATTTAAACTACTCATGGTTTGGTGCCACAACTAAATTAAGTTAGGATTAGCCCATTAGAGTAGACTAGTCGGGTTGTGATTGGGCCAAGTGCAGGCCGTCAAGCCAAATGACCATTTACACTTGGCAGCAGCCCGTGCGGGCTATACCGCGACATGGGAAGGTCAGAAAATTATAAAAATTCAAGGGAGCATAGATCTCACTGGGCTTGGGGACCATCGCGGACCACGGACCCAGTGGACACCCAGAAGTAGAATCTGGCCCTTGCCAGATGCGCCCCACCAATGCCAAAATTAGAATCTGGCACGTGTAAATAAAAACTGAAATGTAAGATATTTCAGCCGTCAGATTTCTTCATAATTTACGATGAGGGTCTAATGTATTTTTCTACACCCACCCACAAAAATCTGGGTCCCGATCGTGGCAAGGTGACCGTTGATCGCGAATCAGACCCGTGCGACCAAACCCCATATCTGATCATTTTTAAAATTTTGCATGGCCCTTCATCGGGCCATGGAGCACCTATCCTATAAGTTTCATGGTCAGAGGACCACCAGAACTATCTCGGTTATTCAAACAAGCTCTAGACCGCTCGTTGGTGGACCACTAGTTCCAAAACTATAGAATAATGTCCGTCTCATTAGGCTTGACGTCCATCGCGGGAATCAGACCTGGGTACGGTCCAGAACCGGTCAACTTGAGCTGAAGAACGAGTGCATGAGAAGTGCAAATACCCTAAAGGAAGGAGTTGGAACTTAAGTGAATTGAGTCATCCACTCTTATGGAAAGTTGAGGATTTCGGACCGTCGGTTTGCGACCAAACTTTACCCATGGAGTAAGGATATTTTCCTACTCATATCCGTATAGCCGCGGCCTTGATCGACTATCGGTGACCTTTGAACAGACTTCTTATCATATCTGTCGATCCGCGCATCCAAATGGCGGGTCGATCATATCCATATGTAGATCATCATTAGGGCAAGCTATCCTACAGTGTATATTGACTTGTACACCCCATAGTGGGCCCTAGAGGCTAGAAAGACCCTCTCATAGGTCTAGTATAGTAAAAACTCAACACTTGGGGCCATTGTCACCAAATCTGGTATTATAAAAGGGCCTCATTTGGGGCACCCCTCTCCCCATACGAATTTGTCCTAGAGAAGGAAGGAAAGAAGAGAGAAAAGGGAGAAGAGAAAGAGGAGAAAGGAGGAGAAAGAGAGAGGAAGAAGAAAGGAAAGGAGTATGTGGTAGGAGGTGGGGCCCAAGGAAGCTCAACCTTGCAACTCTCTACCCATTCTCCAAGGAAACCTCCACCAAACCCACCCATGACAAGAAGCGGAGGTAAGAATGGTATATTTCCCTTCAATAGAGCAACTTAGTGTAGATTTCTAGGCATTAATGTTGTCTTTCTTGATTTTGATTTAGGAAAGGTGGTTTTACCCAAATCCCCAAACCCTAAGATTTCAAAGAATGGAAATCTCCTCTTAAGGTGCGGACTATTACTCTTAGGTGACCTAGCACCAATTTTAATACAAGATTAATGATTTTGATTGCTTGGATGTTATTTTTGAAAGTCTAGGAAATCTTAGGAATTGTATGTTGGTTGAAATGGTATGGATTTATATGTTTGACTCTCTCTCTCATGATGTCGTTTATGTTTCTCACATGATTCGATGTATAGATGATCATATGCTCATGCCGTGTTGATTTTTATACGTTGTTGCTTCATATTTCGTATGATTTCATTACTCTTGTGTATATGATTTCTCAACATGGAGGAACTGTTAACTTCCTCAATAACCCACACCACATACATACACTTTATTTATAATATTAATGATTTGCTTGTAAACAAATTTGAATTGTATATTGAGTAACATGAGATCATGGTGTTGAATATGCTTGATGTGGCATTGGTGGTTGGCATGCTATAAGTCACTATTCATACCCTTGGGTTGGTCAGGAATATGAGGAGAGCGAAGGTGGTTCCGTTAGTAGGACCACCTTGAGGCTAAACCCATGGGTTTGGACGAGTATGTGTGGGCGGCAGTAGTCAGGCTACATGGGTCGCTTGTACCCGATGTCGTTCCACCACATACTTTCCTGAGCTTGTGCGGTTTAGTCCACTGGCTGACCCACCTAGTTTGTTAACTTTGTTTGCTCACATATGTATGGAAACTGGAACACCCCACCACCGTTGTAGCCCATCGATACCGGATGAAATATTGATCCACAGTCTCGTGAGCCGGGCATGGTGGAATGAGACACTATGTCCGAGCTGTCGGCCTACGCTGGGGTGACGCGCCTCCCCGTAGTGACCGCGAGCGACCCCACATTCAACACCCCCATGTGCTTGAAGTCGGGGATGGGGGAAACCTGACGGGGTCAAAGATCGCAGGGTCTCGGCCTCACACATTGGGGGGTCTTGGCCTCGCAACTAGCTTAGGGTATTTGATACGTGGGGTGTATCAGATTTTCAAATCTACTGGATGAATGGACATAACTAAGAATCCGGTTAACATCATCATTACATGACATTAGCTAGGTTGGCGACTCGGCAGTCGAGGTCGCACTGAGGGAGTGTTGGCATTGGCGATCGTTAGATGTTGTCGCATGAGGGAGTGTTGTGGTGAGGGCATACATCATATCATCCTGCATGCATGCATGCACATTAACAAGACTAGATAGATGTTTATGATTGCTTGCTTTTCATTAAATTCTTATTATAATTGATGCTTGTTGCAACTTAAGGCTAATAGTACCCACTGAGTTGATCACTCACTCCCACTCTGGGACGGTGTTTTAAAACACCAACCAGACCCGTTCATAGATGCAGGTGATACAGATTTCATGGAGCCTGACGATGCGAACCTCGAGGAGAAGGACGAGTTCCCTTACTTCCAGTTGATGAACAGGACCCCGTCGGATCAGTAGATGGGTCGTTGGATCGCTGCGCAGAGGGATCATCTTTATTCTTTTTTTTTTTTACATATTATTCTTTTGTGATTTTGTTGGGTGACACCATGTGCGACCTTTTATTATTTTTTTCTTGGTCATGTATATGTATGTGTGTGTGTGTGTATATATATATATGCTAGTTCTCTTTCATTTCAGTCGACAGGTGCATTTGTGCTTATGTTTCAGGAACTCCAGGCTGAGCATTTAAACCTAATTAAATGGATATTAATGAAAACCTATTATAACTGACCCCGGGAACTTGGGAATCGAGCGTATGCACGACCCCCGATTTCCAAGGCGTTACAACTCACTTACCCAAGTGAGTCACTCAACTCGGTTTTAACCTGCTAAGATGCAACTCGGTTGAAACAATGCGGTTCGGGCGATGAGTGAAACTTCACTACCAAGCTGGAATAGTTGGATTCAGCTGAGTCCACTCGAACTCAACGACTCGGTGAAAATTTATCGAGTTGACTCAACATTCATTCTGCTGCCACCCTCCTCCTATCTCTCTCCTTTCTTCCTTTCCCTATTTTGCTCTCTTTCTTGCTGGAACCCCAGCTGGAATCTTCAGCCCGAACTGGAGTAGACCAGCGCCTGCATCGCGCTGGAATCAACGACGAGCTGGACTCATTCCAGCAGTTGGATGCGGCACCACCCTCTCTCTCTCTCTCTCTCTCTCTCTCTCTCTCTCTCTCTCCGAGACTCATTTCACAGCCATCAAGGGCCTGGACTTGGCCCAGATTCGGACCGAGGCTCGGTGTGGCAGTAGCAGCCGATAGCCAGCAGGAAAAGGAACAACGTCCTCTCTCCCTCGTTCATTTTCTTTTCTCCCCCTGTTTATCTCTCTCTCCTTCTACTTAGACAAGTCCAGCAGCGTCTGGACTTAGGCGACGTTCGAGCAGATAGTGTCGGGGCAGCAACTCAGGCTGAGTCGCCCCACCCGATGCGGCAGCAACTCGAGGAAGAGACCGGCGTCCCTGCTCCTCTCTCTTTTCTGCTTCCTCCTTCTTTCTTTTCTTCTTTTCTTTCTTCTTCTAACTCCGAATAGTGGGAACTTCGAATCTGACCAGCAATCGCCCTTAACTGGTGCGACTCGATGCGGCTCGAACGGAGAAGGAGGAGAAAGCCATTAATGGCGTCTTCACCATCACCATCTCTTACACCAATCCGACTCTTGCAGTCAGACCGTAGGGAACCTAGAGAACTTTCAGACATGACTCATTGAAGCTTGGAGACGTTTTGGGTGGTGGGTTCGAGCGAAGGAGAAGGCGGCCGATTCTCTTTCTCTCATTCTCTTTCTTTTATAAAAACCAAACTTTGAAGGGCTAGGATTGTATATCATGGACGGCTGAGATGGAGGTATTTCACCTCACTTGGATTGCCAAGTTGGCATACGGAAGGAGAAACGAAAACTTTCCATTTTTAGGAAGTGTTGTGTTTTCGGGACCCGCTTGCAGCGAGAATCGTGTGCATGTACGCGTGTGTAATAGTGCGAAACCTAATGGGTTTTGGTCACACCTGGGTCCTCTATCGAATGGACGGGTCAGATCATGTACCTGGGCCGTGATAGTGGGCCATAGATCCACGTACATGGAGACAGTCCGTTTGAAACAGACGTTGGCAGAGAAAGGAGGTTTCCTTCTTCAGAATCCTCGGTCAGACCCGATTTGACCGTGCAGTATTGTCCAGTGCACCGCGGGTGCTCGAGCACCGGTGTACATGCACACTAATGTGGGGCCCACCGTGACGTGTTTGGAAAATCTACTCCATCCATTCCACTTGGTGGGCCCAACCATAGACCCAAGATCAGGTGGGTCCAAAGCTCGGGTGGGCCATACTCTTAAATTTCTAGTTCATATGGCGGTTTTTCATCGATCTAATAGCTGAGTCATTCTAAATTTGAATATCAACGCTTAAAATGGTCTTAGGGACCGCTTAGTTGAGAATCAGTGGTTGAGTTAGGGAGTAGATGACCTAATATGTATTTAGAATGTGGAATATTATTATTATAGTATTATTATTATCATTTATATACATTTCTATTATTTTATTTTATTTTCCTCTAATTTGTTGTTGTGGGTCATGCCTATTCATTCATCCACTCAGCACCCATAGAGTTTGAATAAAAATAAATAAATAGATAAATTAATTTAGTTTGTAAGTCGGTCACATTTTAAATTAACGGTTAGACTCAAAAGTTTAATGTCCCAAATATTGAAACTAAGTGGTGGTTCACCCTCTGGGAAATTGGAAACCTAATGGATGGTTTGATCCATTTATCAAAGTGATTGAGATCCTAAAATAGACGTCGCTGGACTATTTTGAAAATCAATCGAATGAATGACTTGATATACAAATGAATGTTATACTAGACGGTTGAGATTGATGAATTAAGGATCACTGGATGTTGATGTGTAAGGAAAGATACGTGTGTTTCCACACATGTGTAAACTAATGTAGATTTTCATGGTAACACCTGAGTACAGAAAAGTACGGGGTGTTACATTATCATACACAATGTACTTCACATATATTAATTCACTCTACATGCATTTATGCTGACTCATACACATTACAATGTACTCTATACGCACTATGATGCCACCTACTTAATTATGATATTA
Source organism: Magnolia sinica (assembly GCF_029962835.1). Taxonomy (NCBI): domain Eukaryota; kingdom Viridiplantae; phylum Streptophyta; class Magnoliopsida; order Magnoliales; family Magnoliaceae; genus Magnolia; species Magnolia sinica. The sequence continues at coordinate 37,927,708 of NC_080585.1, read as the reverse complement.
TCTCAAAAGACCATCATATCTATGAGCTAAAAAAGATATTTTATACTATCTCACCATGTGAGGAGCCCATGGATCTCATGTTGATGGCTTCAAAACCAATGTACGAAGAATTATACTTGTACTCCATATTATCTTATTATAGTGAAAGCCCACCGAGGCTACATTATGGAGTAGGTATATGCCAAATGGCATATCTTAACCACATAAATTTTTTGTTTTGTGGATTGTTTGTCTCTCATTTATTAGTCTTGCAACTCATATTAAGGACTACTTCAACTCCCTGTGAGTGGTAAGCTTATTTCAATTATTTATTGATGTTAAGTATTTTGCACTCCTTTATTTATATGAGATATGCCTTTATTTATATCTTACAGTAAAATCAAGGGTTATTCCCTTGGAATGAAATTAATGACTTGTCATATGTCATGGCTTGGAATGTAACATGAATTGAGATAATATAACATTTTGACTGTGTGCCTTTCTCTTTCGTGGATATAGTAATGCTATGAGAAGAACGACAATGAAAGTGACCTCTGAGGCATATTTACATTTGACCATATCAACAACTTTATAAGGAAAAATGGTGGTACCTAAATTTTAAGAAAAATTTCAGATATCCCCTCTATCTCCGTTAAGGTCATTATATAAATTTGTTTGTATCATAGAAACATAAACTCCAATTGAAAATAACTTTTAATTATGCATGTATGATGAATGGAAACCTTTAAAGTGACTGTTCATAATGTTGTATAATGGTGACCCACTTGGGCCAATGGACTGGGCCGAGCCCTTAATCATTGGATCTGGCTTGGATCAGCTCAGGCACTGAGCTTAATTCCAAGTTTGGGCCTAGTCCTTAGGCCAAGTTTAGGGGCCCGAGCTCTAGCCCTACAAGGCCAATATAATGCCCCAAAAATTGGCACCCAAGTACAGAGACCCCGATCCCGAGTTTCCGGGTGTTAACCTAATGAGAATGCACATGTAACCTCATTCAGATTCACATTCATTCCACACATGGATAATTAGAGTAAGGCAATTTACTTAGTGGATCCAAAACGAGGTAGAGATAAAGAAAGATTCAAAAATATAGGACTAATAGTAAAAAATACAATTTCAATAGTGATGATCACCCAAAATGGGAATTATATAAGCCCCAATATACATACCCAAGGCAATTAAAGTGTAAAACTTTAAGTTTACGCCCAATTCTCCAAAACATAACGGTGGTTGCACAAGCCTACCCGCCTGAGGTCTCATTAGTACCCGCATCATTGATATGCAGAGTTGGTGTTTTAAAACACCGTCTCAAGTGGGAGTGAGTAGCTAACTTAGTGGTTTCATTAGTTCTAAGTTACACATATTATCAACCCAATCAATGCAGGTAATGATAAAACAAGAAGTCAAATATTTCTTAAATACTCTTGTTAAATGTATGAATGAGATTATGTAATGACGTATGTATCTTTCAATCCAACACTCCTTCAAAAGCAACTTCACTGCCTATTTCGCAAAAGACAACTGTAAGACCCGTATCCTATACTGTATCGCTTCGCAGGCTTCCGCGGTCCTTTCGGTCGAATTCCGGTGACCCGCGATCTGTTATTGACATTTGCACTGATCTTGAGTCGTGTCTAGTATATTTGAGCCGGCTCGACTCGAAACTTGTACCGTCATGACCGCATTGTTGCCGCGGTTCCAATGCTGCGTCTCGTGCGTCAAAGCGACACTTAAATAAGAAGTTGTGGCCCGCGCATTATAATGATTGTGGACCGCACATTGTGGGACCTACCTATCGCTATGACACCATTCCTTAGGTGTCATGTCCTTACACAAGTAATAATGGCTCATCCTCTTAAGTCAACACCTTCCCTTACCTCCTTACCTAGGCATTTATGATGGCCATCATTATGACAAGCAATGACTCCTCTCTCTTATCTCTCTCCCTCTCTTTCTTCCCATTCCATCAAGGAGAACTCCCAAACGTCCATGACAGCCCTTCCATTTCCATCCACATTCACCTTAAATCACCTTCAATCCAACTATTAGAAGCCCATCTCCACCATTGAAGAAGCCTCATTGGAGCTTTAGAGCACGACGGAGAAAAAAGAAGAAGAAAGAAGGTGGGTGCTTCTCTCCCCCTCTCTTTCCTTTTCTTTTATGATGAGTGGCCCACCTGATGATGCATGTAGCATTCAGATCGTCCATCCTGTGGGATCGGTCTACCTTGCTGCCCAACAACCAGCAGCCATGCTGGCTGATTTTGGGCCGGCCTGGCCATAGAAAAAAATGCAAATATCAGCTTGATTTTAAGCTGGGTGGGCTACCTATGTGGACCCCACCCTGATGTATGTGGTGTACCCCCACCGTCCAGCAAGGACGTGGGGCCTACTTCAATGACTGTGTTGTGCAGCCTCACCGTCAGCTCAGGACGGTGGACCCCAGCGCATGTGTTTTATTTACACCGTCTCTGGACTTAGGAAAAAAAAAACAAATATCAGTTTGATTTCAACTTTTTGGATGGGCCACTCATGTAGCCCTCACCTTGATGTATGTATCTGATCCACACCGTCCACCCTTTTTCCCATCTCATTTTAGGCGTTGAGCCGAAATGTGAAGCCGATCTAAACCTCTGGCGGGCCATGATGTAGGAAACAGTGGTTTTAGGTGATTTAAACAGTTAAGGCCCGCTGTGATGTTTTTTATGTGTCGAAAAATGTTGTATATTGGAGTAGTTAGTTTTGTTATGAGCCAGGGAGACCAATAGTCGGCATGGATTCCCCTGAAGTGGGCCCCACATATAAAAAAAACAAATAAAATAAAATAAAAGAAAATATGCATGGGACACTGTTGCTGTCAGCGTCCTCTGGACGCTGCAGCAAGCAGCATCCTTGCTGCTTGTCTAGGAATGGGAAGGTGGGCCACACCACAGGCCCCACCACTATGTATGTTATACACCATGCATTGGATGGGTCCCCTTTGGGAACTGGGATTCCCCAAAAATCATCCGTACATGTTTCTCAAGTGATCCACACCACCAAAAATTATAGTGGATTGAACGTTTACCATTGAAACATTGTTTTGGGTCACAGAAGTTTTGGATCGATATTAAATTTGTTTTTCCTCTTTAATCAAGCCCTTGTGACCTTATGAGTGGATTGGATGGAAAAATACACATTATGGTGGGCCCCACATGGGACCTACGTGTTAAAAGGAATGGTTGGTGTACGTAAACACCAGTTAATGTAGCTGCTGTGTTGACGTCCCAATTACAGTGGGTCTAGTCAGATGAATATGTTATATCCCACCATCCATTCGTTTCTTGTGGGCCCCACACGTGTGGAGCCATATGATATATATGTTTCATCTAGGCCGTCTAACGTTGCCCACCTTATGTATTTATTCTGTATCCACTCTGTCCAACTGTTTCGGGGATGTGGGACCCGCTTACTGTGTGTAGATCAATCAGTGTACCTCACTCCAGCTATGTTGGCGATGTGCCACATTAGCAAGTTCTGTGGGTCCCATTTGTTGTATGTTATCTCCAAGCCGTCCACCTGTTTTGCCATATGGCCACACTGTGATGTATTTGTTTCATCCACACTGTCCAAATGTGCTGGACAATATTTGGACGGTGCTGATGAGCTGAATGATGTTTGGACAGTGCCGATTTACATAGGAAATCATTACAAGAAAGTAGGCCTTTAGCCTCAATTTTTTAGCCTCGGTTCAAAAAAAGGAGGCTAAATATGGTTTTTAGCCTCAGTTATAAAGGAATTGAGGTTAAAAATTCACTTTTTGCCTCGGTTGATGAGAAACTGAGGCCAAAACTCTGCCCTATTGCCTCGGTTGGTGAGAAACTGAGGCTAAAAGTCTGCCATTTTGCCGGTTGGTGAGCAACTGAGGCTAAAAGTCTGCTCTTTTGCCTCGGTTGGTGAGCAACTGAGGCTAAAAGTCTGCGCTTTTGCCTTGGTTGTTGAGAACGGAGGCCAAAAGTCTGCTCTTTTGCCTCAGTTGATGAGAAATTGAGGCCAAAAGTCTACCCTTTTGCCTCGGTTGGTGAGAAACAGAGGCCAAAAGTCTGCCATTTTGCCTCGGTTGGTGAGCAACTGAGGCTAAAAGTCTGTCTTTTTGCCTCGGTTGTTGAGAAACTTAGGCTAAAAGTCTGCCCTTTTGCCTCGGTTGGTGAGAAACTGAGGCCAAAAGTCTGCCCTTTTGCCTCGGTTGGTGAGCAACTGAGGCCAAAAGTCTGCCCTTTTGCCTCGGTTATTGAAAACTGAGGCCAAAAGCCTGCCTTTTTGCCTCGATTATTGAAAAATGAGGCCAAAAGTCTACCCTTTTGTCTCGGTTGGTGAGCAACTGAGGCCAAAAGTCTACCCTTTTGCCTCGATTATTGAAAACTGAGGCCAAAAGTCTCCCATGTTGCCTCGGTTGGTGAGAAACTGAGGCCAAAAGTTTGCCCTTTTGCCTCAGTTGGTGAGCAACCGAGGCTAAAAGTCTGCCCTTTTGCCTCAATTGGTGAACAACTGAGGCCAAATATCTACCCTTTTATCTCGGTTGGTGAGTAACTGAGGCCAAAAGTCTGTCATTTTGCCTCGGTTGGTTGATAACCGAGGCTAAAAGTTTGTCCATCATTTTTGAAAACTCATTTACGAAAGTGGGCCGAAAAATAATTTCTTGAACACGTCTATCAGTGAAGCCTTCTTGAGGCTACCGAACTCATCACAGTGGGCCACGATAAGATTTCAAAGGTAAATGGTCCCATTATTACTGATCCATGCATTATGGATCATTGGAGTGTTGAATGAGCCTATTATTTTGGGTCCCCATTCTAAAATAATCTATCATGGGAGATGGATGGAGCGGATGCCGTGTCATGGTGGCCCTGCAGAGCTCTCTCGTTCAATGCCCTTTTTGCCTCGGTTATGGAAAATTGAGGCCAATATTACCCCACGCACGTGCCAATATACTGAGAAAGGAGCATGAGTACTTACGACCTTGCGTTTTCGTTATTTCGCGTAAAGCTCAGCTACAAAAGCAAGCCACCGTTCCTCTCACTCAGAGGCATTTCGGGCAAAAGGTCTCTCAGCGAATCCAAGCAAGTCTCCCAAAACCCTCATTTCTCTCGATTTTTGCTCGGAAATCGCCGTTTCTTTCTTCAGTTCCAACCATTTCGTCGATTGATGGCGAAAGGAGCTTCGGAATTCTCGTTTCTCGGACGTGCAGGTCGGTATTGCTCTTATTCCCGCATTTTCTCGTTAAATCTCGTTGAAGATCGGATGTTCTAGCTCTCAATTTCATTTTTCTTGATTTGTTTGGAATTTCTTTGTTGTTTTTCTATTTTTTCTCGATCGAGAACCCTAGATCGTCTGGTTTAGAGAGGAATTTGGTTCCGTATCCCGTAAATCTGTAACCGGATAAGGATTTTAGGTGAAATAGGTTCAAATCTTAGTACTGGAACAAGATCTATTGTTTTTTTTTCCCCAAAATTTTGAGTCTCCCTGTTATCTAGATCTGTAGATAAACGGATTAGTGCTTTCCTAAAAAATCTCACATTGTAAAGAGCTCGAAGGATTGAAAAATCTGCTCCAGCGCCATCATATCTTTAACTTGGATTGTTGGCAGTCTAAGCTTTTAGATCAGATCTGTAAAAATTTTAAAAAAAAAATTTAAAATTTAAAATTTAAAAAAAAAAAATTTAAAAAGGAGAGAGAGAGAGAGAGAGAGAGAGAGAGAGAGAGAGAGAGAGAGAGAAGCAGAACGAAGAAGATTGACAGCCTGCAAATGCTTCGTATCATGTAAATTTAAACCTAAGAGAATTTGGGTGTTTGCAGAGATGTCAGATCAGAACTTTGTGAATGAAGACTGAAGCAGTGGAGCAGTTAAAAGAGACGGAGGATTGCAATGGAGATTATAAGCAGTGTATGTATTTTCCTTCATTAGCCATCTCATATTTTAGATGAAAATCTCACTTCCTTGTTCCTCTTGAAGTCTCTTATAACATCTCCTATAACATCTCTAATGAGGATCACAAGCAGTTAAAAGAAATGTTGCCGACTCAATTGCGTTTGGGAAGTTAAGAGGGAAAATCAGTAGAAGGAATCTGATATCGGTTGAAGTTCATGATAAGGAAATCAGTAGGAGGAATCTGATATTGGTTCGTTTCAATCATCTTACTTTAAGGTATGGCTTATATTAGGTAGCCTCTCCCTCTTGTAAGCTTTAATGATGCATACATGTAAGTGGTTCACTCCTCTGTGGCTCTACATGCCAACCTGGCACAAATCTAATTATAAGCACAATGTTTTAAGTTACTTGCTATGAATGGCTTTACTAATTATAAGCACAATGTTTTAGCTTTCGTTTTATTTGAAGTTATTATAATTTTTGTTGTAGGCCAATGATAATAATGTTGATGATGATTTATATTGCTATGAATGCCAGGTCAGCCAAGGTGGACTTGATAGACTAATCAAACTTTCATCTATAATTTCTGAAGACCCATCTGTGCTACAAGAGGTACATTGAGAGATGAGTTGTGCCAGACTTAAGGTTGAATACATACGATAAGACAGATTGCTATGCACTTAATCAGAATGAAAGGAAGCATCTTAAAGGGACGAGAACAAGATGTCAGATTGTATTGGGGAAGGGCAAACATAAGGAACATTAAATATAGTTTAAAGTCACATAGCCCTAAATTACAATCTCTAAATGCAGTATGCAAATGATTTGCTTGTCAAGATCATCTAGGATAACAAATTCTTACTTATGATATCAGTGATCGTCATCTAATATAAATTTATCCAGATTCCAAATATTTGGTACCTTTGGTGAGAACATTTAATATATGATATCAGTGATCGTCATAGTATGCAAATTCATTTTTCTGTTTCTTTGTAGGCATGGCACAGTTTGTGAGGAATTTTGCTGAACCAGGAGATCCTGAGTATGCTCCTCCAGTCCAAAAGGGTGAAACTCCGGTAAGAAACTCTACTGCATGGGATATTCTCCTTCACATGCTTGGTTGTATAGATGCTACTTGTAGATATTTTTCTTGATGGAATCCCAAGTTGTATCCTGTGGATAGTGCAAGTTGTGCAGATTTGTTCCGCTTTTTAGACAAATAATTGTTTCCTTGAAATGGATAGGCAAAACATCATTTGATGTTTTTTACTTTTTAATTATATTGATGTATTATTTGTCTCCTTGAAATGGATAGGCAAAACATCATTTGATGTTTTTTACTTTTTAATTATATTGATGTACTTTATAATGTTTTTTTTGTCCTTCTCTTGTGTAATATATTTGTACTCTGGGTTTTTATTTTGATGTTTTTTAGCTCATGGGTTTTCTTCTTTTTTTTTTTTTTTCTTTTTCTTTTTTGATGGAGCTTTTTTCCTGTTTGTTTTCATTTATTGAATATAAGGCCAAGCTGGTTTTTTGTCCCAAGGCGACCTGGCAAATTCAAGAATGGAGATTCTAGTGCAGAGGAGTTGGCCTCAGCTACCCAGGTCCAGGGTCCATACATGCCCATCAGGGAGACATTTATTGCTTTTGCTTACTGTTGGCCATTTTATTCCCACATTCAATGTCGAAATTTGTGATTTAATGTTAACAAGTCTAACAATGATTTGTTAGAATGTTAGACTGGGCAACTTAAGGCCAAGAATTTTTCTTCTTCGTAAAATTTTTTCATCTCTATGACCGTGGTTAATTTATATCCGTGTTTCATTTGGGGATTAGTTTTCTAGAATTGTATGTGAATGGCTGCCATGCATGTGGCACATCCAGTTTGTCTGTCTCCACACCCTTTCTTTTACGTATTGCCAGTCTTGCTGGTCAATCAGCAGGCGTGCTTGGTTCAGCCTGCTTGCTGTTGGCAATGGTTCTTTCATTTTTTAAAATTCTGCTTAAGGTTTGCTGGAGAGCCTCTGTTCCAAGCTGGAATGGTCATCTCACCATCTATAGAAAACGTGCCTTTCCTTGGCGTGTTTGCTTGTTTAATACAAGTGCTAACCTTTCAGTTTTATTCTGCCCCCTCATATGCAGTCTAGTTGTAATATTGGCATGTACAAGTTACTAACTATAATCAACAATGTTGAAATAACTTCCATGAATCTAATGACTGGTGCTTAAGAAAACTATGATAATAAAACACTTGAGAGCTTTGTTGGGGACTATAATTTTATTTTGCATTTCTTTAACCTTAGCTGAGGTGCTTCTGGGACTTGACATTTTCTTATATTCCAATTTTTCTGCCCTTTCATTTTCCTGCAAATGCAAGCTTGCTTCTCACAGTTTTTTATTTTTGCCAATCATTTGGGACTGTTACATTATTTCTGACACCACTAGCTAAAGTTTCATGTAATTTCTTCTATTTATCAAGATTGAAATTTCTGAATATTGAACATTAGATTCTGGGAACTCGCAGATATGCTAGAGCAATCTTCAGATGGTCATTCTGGCAACTGAGCCAGGCTCAGGAACTCAGGTCATGGGTCTTAAAAATTCATTCTCCCTAGAATTTCTGAAATCTATTTAGAAGCTTGCATTGCAAGATTGGGGTTGGTGATGTCAGAGGTCTTGAAGAGGAGTGGGTGATGTCATGTTATAATTTTGGTTATCCTCCAGCTCGGAACACAATGCCTTAATTGTATTTATTCTGTTGCAGAAATGGTGGTGAGGAGAGTCATGGGCTTTGCTTCTCAGAAGCACTTCATCTTCTGATGACTGTGAGGAAAATGGGTATCCGGATGACAACCAGGAAAAAACCATAAATTCTTTTGCAGGATCAGATGTACCATTATCACTTTCTGTGGTTGATGATGTCCATTGTGAAGGACTAGGTCTTTTGGGCGTTAATAGCATGTTCCATTAATGGTCTTTTGGGAGGTCAAGTTTTACAAAATCATAGGGTCTGTGCTACATTTGAGTCCAAGTCTTCTGACTTTTATGCAACTGATGATAGTGGTTTATCTCACCACCTCTTGGGAATTAATAGCATGTCCCATCTATGGTCTTCTGAGAGGTCAAGTTTTACAACATCATGGGGTCTCTGCTACATTTGAGTCCAAGTTCTCTGAATTTTATGCAACTGATGCTAGCTGTTTACCTCATCACCTCTGAAAGGATCTTTTGCTCCTTTAGGTTCCAGAATTTCCCTGCCTTCAAATTTATTTTTTTTTGGGCTGTCGTACATCCAACTTGCATTTCCTCGACTAGTTTTCCCCATGAAGCGTTTGCATGCATTGCTGTTCCATCACCTTCCTATTTTATTCACTGCTCTATACAAAACTGCTGGACAAAATTGGCCTCCCCCCTCCCAATTTTTTTTGCTACTGCATAGGTTTGTGTCCAGCTCTGCATTAACAACAAATGTGATGCTTACTTAATAGATATCCAACATAGGATCTGGCTGCTTAAGATTTGCAGGTTGATCTTACATGGTGATAATCTGCTTCCACATTTGGTTTTGGTACCCCGAGTAGCTTGGTAAGCTATCGAATTTTGGTGGCTTGATTGCTCGGTACATATCTGACACTATACGTACATATACATGCGTGCGTGTTTGTACTCAACTACTAAGCGCTGAGTACAGGAATCACATGTTGAGAAAATTAAACAATAACCTCCGGTGAGTATTTTAAGACTGATCATGCTCTTCTTTCTAAGCTAATGATATTCATCATAATTTAGTTTTCTGTTTTCCTTTTTACAGGATTGATGGTAACTCATGGAAATGATGCTCCGATCCGAGAGAAAATAGTCACGTGGAAGGGGACCTTACTGAATGTGGAAGGCTATGTGGCAGTTTGTTTGTTTGTTTTGAAAACTTTAAATTGACCATTAATTGTTTTGTTGATTGTTGTCTTGATGGATGTTAAATGGGTGAAACATGCACAGATTCAATCATTGGTTGATTATAATATTGTTAGCTTTTGTTGACAAAAACTAGATTTATCCTCGATTATTGATAAATGATGTTAAAAATTGATTTTAGCCTCGGTTGATGCCAACAAAGGCTGAATCTATCTTTAGTCTCAATTTTGCCTTAGTTGCCTAAACTGAAACTACAACTCCCGTGGCTAAAGGCTTTAGCCTCAGTTGTTGAGAACCGAAGTTAAAAATAGATTTAACTTCGGTTGGAGGCAATTGAGGCTAAAATTTGGATTTAGTCTTAGTTGGAAATAATGGAGGCTAAAATTTTGATTTAGCCTCATTTCGAGAAAACTGAAGCTAAAAAAGTCTTTTTACCCTCACTTGAAGAACTAAGGCTATAAAAGTCATTTTAGCCTCTGTTGTTAAAACTGAGGCTAAAGCCTTTAGCCACGGGGGTTTCAACCTCGGTTTGGATAACCGAGGCAAAACTGAGGTTAAAGACTTTAGTCTCAGTTTTAAACCTTTTTAGCCTCAGTTTTGAACTGAGGCTAAAGCCCATTTTTCTTATAGTGAATGTTTGGAAGGTGTTGAATTACCTGAGCAATGTTTGGCAGTGCTGACCATCATTTGTGGCCATGTGCCCCATAGAATGATAGTGTACAGTGATACGCATGTTACACCTACAACTATTGAAATGATTTTTGATATGGACCAAGCCCATTTGAGGCCCATTGGTGCGGCCCATCCATGAGGCCCATCATGATGTACTTTTGGCCCATGAGCGGGGCCCACCTGCCTCGTATTTAAGGTCCATATGATGGGCCCACCTGCTTGAATCTTAGGCCTATGGGCAAGGCCCATTGTGATATGTATTAGGCCCATGATGTGTTGTATTCGCACTATCTGTCCATTCGATGGACGTGTGGTCTGCATAGATATATGATTTCATCCACGCCGTCTAAGGACGGGGGACCACCATGATATATGCCTTATCCACACTATCCGTGGGACGTGTGACCCACCTGATGTATGCATTCTATATCCACGTCAACTATCTGGTGGGGCCCATTTACTGCATGTGCAGGGCTCACCTATTTTGCATTGGTGTGGTCCATTAAGCGGCCATTGTGACATATGCTAGGCCCATTGGTGCGACCCCGATTTGATATATATAAGGCCCATTATTGAGGCCCATCTTGATGTACTTGTGGCCCGTCCGTTGAGGCCCACTTTGATATATATAAGGCCCATTATTGAGGCCCATCTGATGTACTTGTGGCCCGTCCATTGAGGCCCACCTTGATATATATGAGGCCCATTAGTGTGACCCCGATTTGATATACAAGATGGCCCATATGATGAGGTTGATGTGATGTAAATGAGGCTCATCATGATTGTATGTGAAGCCATGGGCCCACCTTATGTTTGGCCCTATGTAGGTCACTCCTTGGGAGCAATGTTGGTTAGATGTCCACATTGATGGGCAATGACGGTTAGACGTCCTCATTGTGACCTTCCATTAGGCCTTGTTAGGCTACTCTCTTCATGGGTTAACCCAAATAAATGGGCCTCATCCACCCTAGATAGATGGTTTCGTGCTATCGGATTTGATATAACTACGGTCGAAGACCGATCTTTATATTATGGTTGATCGATTGTTTATCTATGGATCCTACCTTGCGTAGAGGCCGATTGACCAATTATCGATCGAGGCCGATTATCGTGGCCGATTACTGATTATGATTGTCATAGCCGATTGACCGATTATCATCAAGGCCGATTATCGAGGCCGATTCCCGATTATGATTGTCGTGGCCGATTGACTGATTATCGATCGAGGCCGATTATCGTGGCCCATTACCGATTATGATTGTCATAGCCGATTGACCGATTATCATCGAGGTCGATTATCGTGGCCAATTACCGATTATGATTGTCGTGGTCGATTGACTGATTATCGATCGAGGCCAATTATCGTGGCTGATTACCGATTATGATTGTCATAGCCGATTGACCGATTATCATCGAGGCCGATTACCGATTATGATTGTCATGGCCGATTGACCGATTATCGATCGAGGCCGATTATCGTGACCGATTACCGATTATGATTGTCGTGGCCAATTGACCGATTATCTATCGAGGCCGATTATCGTGGCTGATTGCCGATTATGATTGTCGTGGCCGATTGACCGATTATCAATTGAGGCCGATTATCCTGGCCGATTACCGATTATCGATTGAGGCCGATTATCGTGGCCAATTGACCGATTATCGATCAAGGCTGATTATCGTGGCCGATTACCGATTATGATTGTCGTGGCCGATTGACCGATTATTAATCGAGGCCGATTATCATGGCTGATTGCTGATTATGATTGTTGTGGCCGACTGACCGATTATTGTGGCTGATTGCCGATTATGATTGTCGTGGCCAATTGACTGATTATCGATTGAGGCCAATCATCGTGGCCGATTGTGGATTCCGATTGTGTGTATATTCTGCCCGTGTTTGAGGCCTGTTCACACCTCAAGTGCAGGGTTGTGATGTAGTAATAAACTCGGTAAGACCGAGGTCGAATCCACAGGGACTAAAACCTGTACGTTATCTGAAAATAACCAGATCTAGAACTAGGCTAAGATGAAATCTAAACCAATTGTGATTTGAGGAATAATGGTGAAATATTAATCTAAACTTAAAGAATTCAGAGAAAGGGAACTAGGGATTCAGAGGATCCACTTGTAGAGATCAGGGAGATCTTATGCCTGCTTCATAGATATTATACTGAACTTACTTGATATAATCTCAAGAGATGAAAGGTATAAGATTAGGTATGATTCCATCACAAATCCATGCCTAAGAGACAAGGTAAACAACAGAACTTAGACCAATCCATAACCAACTAAAAGATGTATGAGTGTTAGGAAGGATTCCATCATCCAACCATGTCTATGAGACGATGGCGAACAACAGGGTTTCCGAACATCAAAATAAAAGGAAAGGAATTATTCAAGCCATCATAGATCTACTGTAATTTAAATCACAACAAACCATTAATGACTAAAAGAATTTCTTAAATCAAAACAGAGTCAATTAGTTTAGTTCAAATCAAACCTGTAGAAGCTCCCATCACGCCACAAGCTTCACCTTTTAGCTCTAGCTAAGAGGTTTAGCCTAACATAATCAGACTAAATCTCGACATAATTCATAGGAAAAAGAAGAAAAATAAAGAAAAAATCGATAAAACTTCCAAACACTTCTCTCTCCGCCTCTCTTTCTCTATCTGACGTCCCCTATTCAAGCACACCCTCTTCTCCACATTTGGAACTTTTTTTATAGCTTTTGGAGTGGTGAAAATCAGATTTGGGAAGCTATCGCACGCGCAGCGAAAGCCTTTTCGCAGCCAAGTTCGAGGCTTCATAACTCTCGCGTTTCTTATGTTATTCCTGTAAAATCAACGTCTCTTAGAAGTATTTTGGCTGGCCTACATGATGGACGGTTCAGATCTGCCATATGATCAAAGATGGTAGGCCACAATTGCCTGGAAAATTAAATTTCGCGGACGTGCGTAGCCTTTCGCATGTCCGGCGCTGATGTGATTGGTGGGCTCCACAGAGGTGTTTTCAAGGAAATCCACCCCGTCCATTAGATTGCCCTCGAAATTTCGGTAAGAAACGGATGGTTTTTCATGTCCATTTACTCAGAATCAGAGAAGAAATCATCTATACATCAATTTGAACGTTGCAGGGCAGTCTACTTATGGCCTCTGTATCGCGCACGTGTGCTTGCATGGGTCCAAAAGTTCAGCATAGGTTTGAAGAATTCATGTCCCTCTACAAGATGGACGGTTTGGATTGTCCACTGGGATAATGTGTGGGGCCCACTAGCGTCCGTAAAATGGACAGCGTTCGTCCATTACAGCGTCAAACGGCAGTTGCCGTTTTTGGGAAGAAGACGCGGGTCAGCAGGCACTGACTCGCTTTAGCTGGTTCGGTGCCTCGCGTACGTGTACACGTGCAGTGTACACACCTCACATACGAGCCCCCCTGTGATGTGTTTCAAAAATCTGATCTATCCGTTCATTTTCTCATCTTATTTAAACCGTCGAGACCAAAGTTGAGACAGTTCCAGATATCAGGTGGGCCCAGAATCAACGGTTTAGATATCAGGTGGGCCCAGAATCAACGGTTTATGGGCTGATCTGTCAGTTGGGGTACTTCCATAGTGATCCGAGGGCTGAAATTTGATATGTACGGTTAATTTATGGCCTTCAGGCCATATGTGAAGTTTTGAGCCAATCAGATGGCGAGAACTATGTGATCTTGCATTTTTCACCAATTTCGGGCCTCTTTAACGTGAATGGCTTGATTTCCTTAGATCCCTGGTATATAATTCCATCGATCTTGGTCCCCTGGAGTCCGTCCCTTGCCTTAGGTGTCATCAGAGCGTTAAATCCATGGTTTAAGCACACTTTTTCAGTTCATGCTTGTAAATACACTCTGCATCACAAACACGATTAAATCAGGCTATTAAACGGTATCATGCTTGTAAATCCATGTAATTACTGGGTCTGATATGCAATATTTGATCCTCAACACAACCCTCAACTAGCATTTTGCTAGTCCCGAGCAAAATATGCGAAAAGTAAGTTGAGAATTACAGAACAACTTCTATAAACTCGAGTGATTTTTGTAGAATAATCCAGATATGAGAATTCCCAGATTCATGAATGTTGGATATTACTTTCTCCTAGACTCAAGCGCACGGTAAACTTCATAATCAAGTTCAAAGTATTATTCCATTAATTAGAAAAATTCTAATCATTGAGATCTATGAGCATACAGTGTAATCTCAGCTTATCATCATTAAATTTCACTTCTCTATTTTAGGATATCATTGGTAACCAATAAGAAGATTCATGATAACCAAAACTTGCCTCACAGATCATCTTTTCATTCCTTCAGCTTTTGATTTTTTCATTAAAAGTGACGCCAAGAAGGGGAATCAAATCCTCACCTACAGGGAGCAAACCTATGATGAAGACTGTACACCCAAAATTTTCACATATCATTCATAGGGAATTAAATCTACACCTATAGGGAGCAAACCTATGGTGTAGACCATTCGCCCAATCCTTTCAATTTCTCAGGTTGGTTCCTTTTAAGCTTAGTGAGTACCAAGTAAATCCTTCAATATCAAACTGAAACCTTAATGTGAAAGCGAGATGTGACATGTGAGATCATAACTCAATCAATGTTTACAACTTCTAATTTTGGATTAACAATTCAAACTTAACTATAAAATCCAACAGATACTGAATCCAAGCGTATTAATTTACCAACATCACGTATCTTGAAATTCCAAGTGCCCTAGATGGCTGTCAAAATCCCTTCGAATTCACAAGAAAGTCCAGAAAAATTAAAAAAATTTCACAATTTTTGCTCAAGACCAAAAAAATGCTGATTAGGAAACCTAGTCTCCCACCCCCAACCTAAAATCTACATTGTCCTCAATGTAAAAGAAATAAGCATGCAATGCACATGGGACAACAAAATATAAGAGGAGTGATGGAAAGATAGTACCTGGACGAAAGAATCAAAAGACTTTCCAAAGATATCTACGTAAGATCGGGTTAGCACAAGAGAGAAACCAACAGAAGTAAAATAAAAATCACAAAAATGAAATCCTACCTACACCACTTTCGTAGGTACTCTCGATTGCATTTAGCGTATGTAACAAGCCTTTAAACCCCTAGGTTGCCCCTAGTGGACGAGTTGTAGTCTCGTGAGGGTTTGCAGCAATGTTACCCACAAACATTGAACTAACTAACTAGAAAAATGAAACAGAATGAAAAGCTGGGTTGGCTCCCAGGAGCGCTAAGTTTACAGTCTATCCTAAAATAGTATACAGGAAAATATCCTAGTCCTAAGAAAACAGGAAACCTACCTATACCTCCATCAGACTAGGAGGTCAATCTTGGTAAACAGAATCAGTCAGAGGTATGGACATGTCCTCTGAATCAAATTTCTCGACAAATGGCTTTAAGCGATGTCCATTTACTTTAAACTCCTTGCCATTGTCCGGATCTCTTATCTCAACGGCCCCATGAGGATATGCAGTGACCACAATGTAAGGGCCAGTCCAACGAGATCAAAGCTTACCTGGAAAGAGATGTAACCGAAAATTATATAAAAAGACTTTCTGACCAAGTGTGAATGATTTTCATAGAAGACGTTGGTCATGAAACGCCTTCATTCTGTCCTTATAAATTCTCGAGTTCTCGTATGCATCGTTACGGATTTCTTCGAGTTCATTCAATTGAAGTTTGCGTAGCGAGCCAGCGTTGTCCAGATTGAAATTCAATTTTTTAATTGCCCAGTAGGCTCTATGTTCCAACTCCACAGGCAAGTGGCAAGCCTTCCCATAGACAAGTCTACAGGGAGACATTCCAATAGAGGTTTTAAACGCAGTACGGTAAGCCCATAAGGCATCAGTCAATCGGATTGACCAATCCTTATGGTCAGGGTTAACCGTTTTCTCCAAAATGTGTTTGATCTCCCTATTAGAAATCTTAACTTGCCCACTTGTCTGTAAGTGATATGGGGTGCTCACCTTATGAGAGATATCATATTTCTTCATTAAACTCTCGAATGGCCTATTACAAAAGTGTGAGCCCCCATCACTAATGATAGCTCGAGGCGTTCTGAATCGGGAAAGGATGTTCTCTTTTAGGAATTTAATGACCGTACGATGGTCATTATTCCGACATGGAATCGCTTCAACCCACTTAGTGACATAGTCTACAGCGAGCAAAATATATAGATTTCCAAAAGATTGAAGAAATGGTCCCATGAAATCGATGCCCCAGCAATCAAATGCCTCGATGATAAGAATGAGATTCAAAGGCATCATATTTCGACGGGACAATGCTCCTAATTTTTGATAACGCTCACAAGCTTTGCAAAACTCGTGAGTGTCCCTGAACATAGTGGGCTAGTAAAAGCCACACTGCAAAATCTTGGCTGTGGTCTTTTTAGCAGAAAAGTGACCACCACAGGCCTGTGAGTGACAAAAGGAGATGATACTTTGATGCTCATCGTCTGGCACACATCCCCTCAGGATTTGGTCTGGGCAATATTTAAACAAATACGGATCATCCCAGAAAAAGTTACGTACCTTGGTGAAAAATTTCTTCTTGTCTTGCGCAGTCCAATGTGTCAGTATGGAACCTGTGGCAAGATAATTAGCAATATCAGCGAACCAAGGTGAATGGGAGACTCTGAACAATTGTTCATCGGGGAACATGTCATTGATATGTGTTGTTTTAAGGGAATCAGAGGGATTAAGGCGAGAAAGATGGTCAGCCACTACGTTCTCTACTCCATTTTTATCTTTTATCTCTAGGTCAAATTCCTGGAGTAGGAGGATCCATCGTATCAGGCGGGGCTTAGCATCATTCTTAGACAGAAGATACTTAAGTGCTGCGTGATCAGTGTAAATAATGATCTTGGATCCAATCAAGTAGGACCTAAATTTGTCCAAGGCGAACACTACGGCTAAGAGTTCCTTTTCCGTAGTCGAGTAGTTCACTTGGGCAGGATTTAGAGTCTTACTTGCGTAATGAATAACGTAGGGTTTCTTATCTTTTCTCTGGCCTAGAACTGCCCCAAGAGCATAATCAGACGCATCACACATAAGTTCAAAAGGAATGCTCCAGTCAGGTGGCTGTATGATGGGTGCACTAGTCAATATGCCCTTAAGCTTAGTGAAAGCTTCCTGACATGGTTCAGTCCACTCGTATGGTACATCCTTTTGAAGTAGATTACATAGAGGACCAGAGATGAGACTAAAGTCCTTTATGAATCTTCTGTAAAACCCGGCGTGTCCCAGGAAGGATCGCACGTCCCTTATGTTCTGGGTGGAGGTAGGTTAGAGATAAGATCGATCTTTGCCTTATCCACCTCGATTCCTTTGGATGAAATAATGTGCCCAAGGACAATTCCCTTCTGAACCATGAAATGACACTTCTCCCAATTAAGTACTAAGTTCTTTTCTTCACATCTTTTCAGCACGTATTTAAGACTTTCCAAGCACTCGCTGAAAGATGGACCGAAGACAGAGAAATCGTCCATGAAGACCTCTAAATATTGCCCCACCATGTCAGAAAATATGCTCATCATACATCGCTGGAAGGTGGCAGGAGCATTACATAGTCCAAACGGCATCCTTTGGTAAGCAAAGGTGCCGTAGGGACATGTAAACGTAGTCTTTTCTTGATCTTCAAGGGCGATCTCTATCTGGTTGTAGCCCGAATACCCATCAAGGAAACTGTAATAGGAATGACCAGCTAACCTTTCCAAGATCTGATCAATAAAGGGCAAAGGAAAGTGGTCTTTCCTCGTGATGGTATTTAATTTTCTGTAGTCAATGCACATCCTCCAACCAGTAGTGACTCTAGTCGGTACGAGTTCATTATTGGCATTGGCTACGATGGTGATCCCGGACTTCTTAGGAACCACCTGAGTTGGACTCACCCATTGACTATCAGATATAGGGTATATGATACCCACATCCAATAGTTTAAGAACCTCGGCCTTAATCACTTCCTTCACGTTTGGATTTAGTCTATGTTGTGGTTGCCGAACGGTCTTCGCATTATCCTCAAGATATATGCGGTGAGTACAAATCGAGGGGTCGATTCCCTTGAGGTCCGCGATTGTCCATCCAAGGGCTCCCTTATGCTCCAGGAGAGTAATGAGCATACTCTCTTGTTCTTTCTCAAGGTGGATAGAAATCACCACCGGGTATGTCTCATCTTGACCTAAGTATACATATTTTAAATCAGAGGGTAAAGGTTTTAGGTCAAGCTTCGGTGGCTTGAAGTTAGACGGTAGAGGTACTTCATCAGTTTGGGGTAACTCTTCAAATTGTGGCCTCCACCGGTTAACTTCAAGGACCGGTACTGCATCAAGCATGGCACACGTCTCCCTAATTATATCATCATCAAACTCATGAGAGTGGGCCAGACACGTCTTTAGAGGATCAGAGGATAAGGTAAGGGGTGTCCTGTCATCTACGAAAGTATCGATCATGTTAATAACGTAGATATCGTCATCTTCCTCTATCCGTCTGGCCGTGTTGAAAAAGATATTCATTTCTAATGTCATATTCCCAAAAGACATACTCATGACACCATTCCTGTAATTGATAATTGCGTTTGAAGTGGCAAGGAATGGGCGACCAAGAATGAGGGGAATCTGAGTGCTTGTGTTACCGATGGGTTCGGTATCCAGGATGATGAATCAACTGGGTAGTAAAATCGATCAACCTGGACCAACACATCCTCAATTATCCCTCTTGGTATACGAACAGAGCGATCAGCAAGTTGTAGTGTGGTTAAGGTGGGTTTTAATTCACCTAAGTTCAACTATTTATATACCGACTAGGGGATAAGATTAACGCTCGCTCCTAAGTCAAGAAGTGCGTGATCAATTCGATTGTCCCCAATTACACATGATATGGTTGGGCTACCGGAGTCTTTGAATTTTTACGGCACATCTTGCTTTAGGATGACACTCACTTTCTCAGTCAGGAAGATTTTCTTTTGAATATTTTGCCGTCTTTTGGTCGTACATAAGTCTTTCAGGAATTTGGCATATGAAGGTATTTGTTTCACGGTATCATGTAGTGAAATGTTGACCTTCACTTATTTCAACACCTCTAGAATATCCTGAGAGTTAGAGAGAGATTTTGGTGCAACCAACCATTGGAGAAATGGAGCAATCGGCTTTCCTTGAGGTTCCGGTTCTAACTCTGGTGGGGCATGGCTAGATCCATCTTCTTTATCCACTTCCGGGTCCTTAGGCTTTTCAGCCCTAACCGGAATGGTTTTGTCAATGATCTTTCCACTCCTAAGAGTGGTAATGGATTTAGCTTGCTCCATCTGATTTGAAGAGCTTGAGTCGCTAACTTCATATTGCGATTTAGAATTGGGAAGAGGTTGAGCTGGGAAGCTCCACTTGTTCCCAATCGTATGTTCAGCCTTAAGTCCTTGTATTGCTTTTGTTAGGTCTTGGAAGGCCTGTAGCATACCCTGATTGAAAAGCTCTTGCTTTTGAAAATATTTTAGAACCGAATCCTCTTGAGGTTTCTCTTGAGCTGGATTTTGATTTAGGTAACCTTGAGGTGTAGCGGTTTGTCCATTCCTCCAACTGAAGTTGGGATGATTTCTCCAGCCAGGATTGTATGTGTTAGAGGTGGGCCCACTGAAAGGTCTTTGGTAATTGCTTATAGCATTGGATTGCTCATTTAATACCTCTTGAAAGGCAGAGATAGTTGGACAGTTTTCAGTAGTATGAATGTTGCAACCACAGATGCTACAAACAATTTCCTTAGCCTTATCCTTCTTAAATTCCATGGCCTCGAGTTTCCTAGTGAGATTAGCTACCTTAGCATTAATATTATCGTCTTCTCTCAGGAGATACATTCCACCCCTTTCCTTGGAATGAGTCGGCCTAAACGTAGTACTAGGTCTAGGGGAGATGTCCCATGTTTGTGTGTTCTCAGCAAGTTTATCAAAGTAATCCCACATTTCATCGACTCCTTTATTCATAAACTCCCCATTACACATCGTCTCGACTAATTGGCGCATGGGAGATGTTAGTCCATCATAGAAAAAGTTCGTGATGCGCCACGTTTCAAAACCATGTTGTGGGCATGAACTGACAAGATCCTTGAACCGCTCCCAACATTGGAAGAATGTTTCATCTTCCCTTTGGGCGAAGTTCATGATCGACTTTCTTAGGGTGTTCGTCTTATGGTATGGGAAAAACTTCTTAATGAACTCCCTTGTCATGTCATTCCATCTGCCAATTGATCGAGGACGTAGTGAATGTAACCACGTCTTGGCTTTCTCTTTCAAAGAAAAGGGAAAGAGTTTCAACCTGACTGTGTCATCAGACACGTTAGGAAAGTATAAGGTAGCTATGATCTCGTCAAATTCTTTTAAATGTAAGTAAGGATTCTCTGACTCAAGCCCATGAAATTTAGGGAGGAGTTGGATCACCCTTGGTTTGATATCCATGTGTCCTGCATTCTCAGGAAAACCATGCATGAGGGCGTACTCACCCCCGCCGGTTGTAAGTAATCTCATAAGGTACGAGGCGGGGGTGCTTGATGCACCTCATTCTCATCCTGGAGATCTTTTACCCTAGGTTGGGGTAGAAGAGGTTGATTTCCAGCCATATCCTCAATTAACTCAGGGGATTTCGAGCGGTGTCTAGTCCTACGATGGACAGTTAACCCCTCAACTAATCCTCCTTCAGTCAAGAGACGTCGAGTGTTGTCACGAGCCCACTTGGGCATGAAACACTCGCAGCCCTCAATCAAATTCTAACCCTAATCCTATGAAGGGAAATAAAAATCTAAAAAGAGAAAGAGGGTTGGAAGGAAGTTACCAAATTGGAGTCCCTAAATTGAAACCTGCAAAATAGAACAAAACAAGTTAGTTTCTAAGAATAGCAAGCCTATAAAATTCCTAAGAAGAGAAATATAGAAATAAAAAGAAACAAGGAAGAATTTCTAAATTAGAAAGTAGAAATTTAGAAAGAGCATACCGAATTAGAAATTTCTAATAAGCCTACAAAACAAAAAAGTTAGTTTCTAAACAGAAAGTCTTAAAATAGAAAATTTTTAAAAATAAAATAGGAAACAAAATTAGATTCTAAAAGAGTTAGAATTAGAAACTTACTAAAAAGGAATCCTAATCTAGAAATAGTAAGGAAGAGAGAAATTACCAATTTAGAAACCTATCTCAGAATCCTACAAAATAAGAAAGTTGGGTTAGTTTCTAAAAAAAGGAAAACTATCTAAAAATAGAAAGTTATTTAAATAGAAAATTTCTAAAAATTAAAGAAAAACCTAGAATTAGAAAATTCTAAAATAAATCCTAAAAATCAGAAAAGTCTTATTCTTAAACTAATCCTAAAACCAGTTAACTTTAGGAAACGTAGCCGTCAATCCCCGGCAACGGCGCCAAAAACTTGTTCACACCCCAAGTGTAGGGTTGTGATGTAGTAATAAATTCAGTAAGACCGAGGTCGAATCCACAGGGACTGAAACCTGTACGTTATCTGAAAATAACCAGATCTAGAACTAGGCTAAGATGAAATCTAAACTAATTGTGATTTGAAGAATAATGGTGAAATATTAATCTAAACTTAAAGAATTCAGAGAAAGGGAACTAGGGATTCAAAGGATCCACTTGTAGAGATCAGGGAGATCTTATGCCTGCTTCATGAATATTATACTGAACTTACTTGATATAATTTCAAGAGATGAAAGGTATAAGAATTAGGTATGATTCCATCACAAATCCATGCCTAAGAGACAAGGTAAACAACAGAACTTAGACCAATCCATAACCAACTAAAAGATGTATGAGTGTTAGGAAGGATTCCATCATCCAACCATGTCTATGAGACGATGGCGAACAATAGGGTTTCCGAACATCAAAATAAAAGGAAAGAAATTATTCAAGCCATCACAGATCTACTGTAATTTAAATCACAACAAACCATTAATGACTAAAAGAATTTCTCAAATCAAAACAGAGTCAATCAGTTCAGTTCAAATCAAACCTGTAGAAACTCCCATCACGCCACAAGCTTCACCTCTTAGCTCTAGCTAAGAGGTTTAGCCTAACATAATCAGACTAAATCTCGACATAATTCATAGGAAAAAGAAGAAAAATAAAGAAAAAATCTATAAAACTTCCAAACACTTCTCTCTCCGCCTCTCTTTCTCTATCTGACGTCCCCTATTCAAGCACACCCTCTTCTCCACATTTGGAACTCTTTTTATAGCTTTTGGAGTGGTGGAAATCGGATTTGGGAAGCTATCGCATGCGCAGCGAAAGCCTTTTCGCAGCCAAGTTCGGGGCTTCATAACTCTCGCGCTTCTTGCGTTATTCCTGTAAAATCAACGTCTCTTGGAAGTATTTTGGCTGGCCTACACGATGGACGGTTCAGATCTGCCATATGATCAAAGATGGTGGGCCACAATTGCCTGAAAAATCAAATTCGGTGGACGTGCGTAGCCTTTCGCACGTCCGGCGCTGATGTGATTGGTAGGCTCCACAGAGGTGTTTTTAAAGAAATCCACCCCGTCCATTAGATTGCCCTCGAAATTTCGGTAAGAAACGGATGGTTTTTCATGTCCATTGACTCAGAATCAGAGAAGAAATCATCCAAACATCAATTTGAACGTTGCAGGGCAGTCCACTTATGGCCTCTGTATCGCGCACGTGTGCTTGCATGGGTCCAAAAGTTCAGCATAGGTTTGAAGAATTCATGGCCCTCTACAAGATGGACGGTTTGGATTGTCCACTAGGACTGTGTGGGGCCCACTAGCGTCCGCAAAACGGACAGCGTCCATCCGTTACAGCGTCAAACGACAGTTGTCATTTTTGGGAAGAAGACGCGGGTCAGCAGGCGCTGACCCGCTTTAACTGGTTCGGTGCCTCGCGTACGTGTACACGTGCAGTGTACACACCTTACATACGAGCCCCCTTGTGATGTGTTTCAAAAATCTGATCCATCCATTCATTTTCTCATCTTATTTAAACCATCGAGACCAAAGTTGAGACAGTTCCAGATATCAGGTGGGCCCAGAATCAACGGTTTATGGGTTGATCTGTCAGTTGGGGTACTTCCATAGTGATCCGAGGGCTGAAATTTGATATGTACGGTTAATTTATGGCCCTCAGGCCATATGTGAAGTTTTGAGCCAATCAGATGGCGAGAACTATGTGATCTTGCATTTTTCACCAATTTTGGGCCTCTTTAACGTGAATGGCTTGATTTCCTCGTATCCCTGGTGTGTAATTCCATCGATCTTGGTCTCCTGGAGTCCGTCCCTTGCCTTGGGTGTCATCAGAGTGTTAAATCCATAGTTTAAGCACCCTTTTTCAGTTCATGCTTGTAAATACACTCTGCATCACAAACACGATTAAATCAGGCTATTAAACGGTATCATGCTTGTAAATTCATGCAATAACTGGGTCTGATATGCAATATTTGACCCTCAACAAGGCCCAATGTGATGTATATGCGGCTCGTATTTGAGGCCTGTTATGATGTGTATTCTGCCCGTGTTTAAGGCCTAATGTGATGTATATGAGGCCTATGTGATGAGGCCCATTGTGATGCATTTGAGGGCTAGGCGATGGAGCCTATTGTGATATATGTTAGGCCTATGTGAGAGGCCCATCGTGATGTATATTAAACTCTTGAGTGAGGCCCATGGTGTTGTATATTTGGCCCTTGTGTGAGGTCATGGGTCCACTATATGTTAGAATCCATGAGGTCCATTCCTTGGGGGCAATGTTGGTTAAATGTCCACATTGTCGAGGTCGATTGTCGATGCCGGTTGTTGATACCGATTATGAGTATGTGACAGTATAGCATCATGATACATGCCCATACGCATCATCTGCATGTTTGTTATGAGATGTGGTTGATTACTGCATATGTCATTGAGCATGTTGTTATGGGACTCCCTGATAGGCAGAGGTTATCTCACATGAGCACGCGGTATGCACAGGATTGATGCATGACTAGATTGTATGACTCATGCATCTCGCATTATGATTACTGTATGCCCTAGCGACATCAGGGCCGTAACCTCCACAGGCATATCGTGGATGACTAAATGGGACACCGAAAATGTTTGGTTTTAGCATACGGGCGCCATAGATGTCCTTGGGTGAAAATTCCTAAACCTCCGTGGCCAGGAGACGCCCTAAAGTTGAGACCGAGTGGATACATGAGCACCTGAGTACTGAATACCAGGAGGCCGCGTCTCCCACTGTGTCGTGGTCGAATGGGAGGGGGTGTGGCCTTACCCGCCCGAGGGTAGGGGGCAATACTAGGCTGAGTTTGACCAGCTTGTAAGTGGGTCCGCTATCGACGTGCTGGATAGGTATTGGCAGACTATTGGCCAGGCGGATAGTGAGGTTTCTTACGCTCACTTGGACTGTGCGGCTAGGAGAGTGGCAATGCCATTTGAAGTGTACTAAACCCCGGTGATGATCCCAGAGATGAACTGTACTGATATGTGGATTTAGTGAGTAGGAGTTGCATACTCATTCATGCATTCATTCATTCACTATCCATCGGGTTAGTGGTGAGCAACTATTTGTTACGTCTGCCTTCACAATGGCAAGGATTCCGGTTGGGGCGGGCGACTAACCTGAGATCAGGAGTTTACCACATCGAGTCTGACTATCTAAATTTAGGTATGGGACTGGTTGGGATAGAAGTCCCTTATGATGGATTCCATAGCCTGCGATACTACGTACTATCATCTAGACTCCACACTCCAGCATGATCATTCCATTCGCACCGCATATTGCATCGTATCCTTGGCAACTGATATTTGGCTCTTTATGACTCCTCATTTGCATAGCTGTTCTATATTGCGTATTCTGATATTGATTGACTCGTGGACTTGTCCGTATTTCCGCTTACTCTGTTAGCATATGATTTATGATCTTGTCAGTATTTCTACTTACTCTGATAATTCATGATCTTGTCAGCATTTCTACTTATTCCGATATTGTATGATTTATGGAATTACCAGTGTTTCCAGTATTGTATAATGATGGCATGGTATTGAATACTTGACACTTACATTGTGCACACACTTACACCACCCTCTAAGCTTTCTATAAGCTTATGCACGATAGATGCGTGTAGGTTATGTTTAGATTGCAGCAGTGTTGAGCTTGAAGCGTGCAGCGGTCTTCCGGAGCTTGATTTTCAATTTATGTATTTTCCTTTTAGCATTGTACTCAAATGATTATATTAGTGGATATGTGCTGATGATGTTACCCTTGTGAATTGGGTAATCTTGTGGTTATGCTTATTACGAGTTAAATGTACATTGGCAAAAAAAAAATCCTCCTTGTAGGATCCCAGGATCGGAATCTGGCATATGAACGCTAGGAGCCGAGAATGGGATACTATGGAGGCTGTCGGCACCATATTCGGCGATCGAGATTCTTGTGAATCCGATTTTCAGGTTTGGGGTGTGACAACAACACTCCCTCATAAGTGACTCTAATGCTAAGTTACAAAATCCTATCTAATGCAATGTGGTGAATGCGTATGTTATCTGAGTAATTATTAAGTTCTATTCATTCAGCATATTGGTGAAACTAAGATACTGGCATTATATCATGAGTCTTTATCCGGATCACGTGGCTCATTACGGTAGTAGCAGCTCCTAACTGGTGTCCCTTTATCCGAATTTAGATATCACCCATTTATACCATGAATCAGTAATTCTAAGGAACATCATGATACCCAAATATATGAGGATCAATTCGGTATGAGTTGTTACCCAAATACCGAGTATGATCACTCAGTTCCGAGGTATGGGCTTGTCACATAAAATCAAAACACATAAAGGAAAGGGCTTGTCAACCAATTCCATTCATGCTAGGATCGTTCGAACGGTACTCTGGTACGGAATCATTGGCCATAGATTTGACTTGGGCCATTCGAACAACAATCTTTTACATCCATTAGTATTCATTGGTCACTACGGGGAGGCTCATCACCCCAGAATAGGCTGACAGCTCGGACACAGTTTCTCATACCACCATGCCCGACTCATGAGTCTTAGTGGGATCGTATCATACTAACAGTTATGAATGGACTCATCCACTGAGAATGGGGTATCTTAGATTCAATTTGATCATATCATACATTGTAAACATACATGATCAGTCGGCTAGCGGACTAATTTGATTGAACTGGGAGAACCTCAGCGCAACCAGCATTAGTCGCAAGCATCCCATGTAGTCCAACTACTATCGGTCATCCATGTTTGAGCAGGGTCGATTGAACGAGGCTAGGGTGGTTGACTTAATTGGAAAACCCCTTGATTTGGGTGATTTATCGACTGACCCAACATCGTCGCAATCCTAAGTATTTCTATGGACTAAACTCTAGCTGCATCACACAATTATAGCATGTGTTCTACTACACAACCACTTAAGCATTTCACCGAACATGTAAGCATCCATAGGGTACTATGTTCACTAAGGCATTAAATCAAACATGTGCGCATGTATAAAGTAATATAATCACTTAAGCATTAAATAAAGCATGTGAGCATTGACAAAGCAACACGTTCCACCACTTAGACATTTTATCAAACATGTGAGCATCGACAAAGCAACACATTCCATCACTGAGACATTTCATCAAACATGTGAGCATCCATATCCAACCAATAGTATATATTATAGTAAAATCAAAATGATAACATGTTAGCATACAAAAATTCATCTACAAGCAACTAATTATTAACTGAGACCCTCAAAGGTCGATAAAAGATAACCTATAGATAATGGTCTGCATCTTGTGACGATTCGCTCGACTTTCGGTGCTCGTACGGTTAGGGCATTAGGGAAAGATCATCGAAAACCTAAGTATGCAAGCTTGTAAGAGTTAGAATGAATTAGATACAAGACCTAAACCCACAAACATGACTCAATACTTACCTTCAATCATCGCCGAATCGACACCAACGAAGGGTAATATTGCTATAGAAGAGATGAGAGGGTGAAGGTGTATAAATCCTCACACTTCCAATCTCTCTCTGTCTCTCTCTCTCTCTCCCTCTCCTCTCATTTATCCTCTTTCTCTTCTCTCTTTAAAGCTAGGCTCAAAATTCATATGGGGAGAGGGGACATGAAATGAATGAGTATTTATAATACTAGAAGTGATGCCAATGGCCCTAATGGCCCTTTACTCATTATATTGACCCTTGAGGGGTTTTTTTCCCATTAATGAGACCCAATAGAAAGCATATGGGTCAATCTAAGCCATGACATATGTGTCCCACAAGGCGATTTATGTTTGGATACAACCATCCGATGATCGGACGTACCGATCAACCGAAAAAGCTCTAAACTAGATCAACAGTCACCGAGCATCAATTGGGTCTATACCTATATGGATATGTGTGGAGAAATATCTTTAGTAGGTACACTGGCTTTGACCATAAATTGATGGTTCAAAAGTTACAACTTTGCGAAACAGTAAAAGGGCTAGTTTCACTTAAGTTTAAGATTTTCATATAAGGTATTCGCACAACCCAAGCACTCGCCTTGTGAGTCTAAGTTGAACAGTTTGAGACGTGATCTCGGCTCGATATCCCGCGATCACTACAAGAAAAATGGGCAAAGGCTACGGCAAAAAACCGTAGCAAAAGCCCTTTTGCTACGGATATGATCCGTAGCACGTCCGTCGCTATTGGTGGGGCAACTAAAGGTATAGCTACGGATTATATCCGTAACAATAGATACCAATAGCTACGGATATAATCCGTAGCAATAGATACCAATAGCTACAGATTATATCCGTAGCAATAGATACCAATAGCTACGAATTATATCCGTAGCAATACCTTTAGCTACCCTACCAATAGCGAAGGACATGCTACGGATCATATTCGTAGCAAAAGGGATTTTATCCGTACCAATAAATACCATTAGCACCAATAATATTCGTAGCAATAGATACCAATAGTTACGGACAAAAGCAGTAGCTATAGCTACGGATTATATTTGTAGCTATTTTTTTTTTAAATTGTAATAATACGACCTGTTTCCATTGCAAGAACCTGCTGTGATTGATAACTCATATAAGCTTAATGCTGATAGAAATAGTATATAAAATGTAATCATAAAAAAATGATGCATTTATTACAAATAACAATCAAATCATACAATGCATCCTACATTCACATTTCTAAATAAACAATACTTCACTTTGCTCAACCTATTATAAGAATTACAACTAAGGCATGCCCTCATGTGCAAGGAACAAATACACTCCAACACAGTAAACACCTTCCATATGCATTCAATAATGCTCATATTTTTATAGAATTTTCTTCCTTTAGACGGTCAATTTCAGCAAATGCAGAAGATAGAGCTTCTTCTTTCCTTGAAACTGCAGATGTAACTTCTGTGGACTTCGACACAAGATCACTTTCAAGTTCTGAAACCCTTCCCTTGAGAAAATGAATTTCATCCTCCACTGACTTCTTTAGCTTGTCAGCCTGTATAAAATAGCATTTGTAGACACAATCGAACAAGCATGCCTTTGTACACATCTCAAAAGTAAGAAAGATAAAAAAAACACTTATATATGAAGAAATAAAAAATGTACCTACAAATCTTCTAAACTATGGCAAAATCCAACATGAGTAATGTGTTCAAACCTAGGATGGACTTTTAAACTCAAAACCTAGGTTTAGGTTAAGGTTATAGGTTTAGGTTTAGGTTTAGGTTTAGGTTTTAGGTTTAGGTTAAGGTTATAGGTTTAGCTTAGGTTTAGGTTATAGGTTATAAGTTATAGCTTTAGGGAATTGAGAATAGGTTAAGGTTTAGGTTTAGGAAATCGGGTTCGGGTTCGGGATCGGGTTTAGGTTTGGGTTTTCAAGTTTAGGTTTAGGTTTAGGTTAGGGAGTTGAGATGAGGATTAGGTGTAAGTTTAGGTTTAGGGATTTGAGAATACATTTAAGTTTTAGGTTTAGGTTTAGGTTTTAGGTTATAGGTTTAGGTTTAGGTTTTAGGTTATAGGTTATAAGTTTAGGTTATAGATTATAAGTTTAGGTTATAGGTTATAGGTTATAGGTTAAGGTTATAGGTTTTGGTTTAGGTTTAGGTTAAGGTTTAGGTTTAGGTTAAAGGTTTAGGCTATAGGTTATAGGTTATAGGTTAAAGCTTTAGGGAATTGAGAATAGGTTAAGGTTTAGGTTTAAGAAATCGGGTTCGGGTTTGAGATCGGGTTTAGTTTGGGTTTTCAAGTTTAGGTTTAGGTTAAGGAGTTGTGATTAGGATTAGGTGTAGGTTTGGGTTTAAGGATTTGAGAATACATTTAGGTTTTAGGTTTAGGTTTAGGTTTTAGGTTTAGGTTTAGGTTATAGGTTTAGGTGTAGGTTATAGGTTATAACTTTAGGGAATTGAGAATAGGTTAAGGTTTAGGTTTAGGAAATCAGGTTCGGGTTCGAGATCGAGTTTAGGTTTGGGTTTTCAAGTTTAAGTTTAGGTTTAGGTTAGGGAGTTGAGATTAGGATTAGGTGTAGGTTTAGGTTTAGGGATTTGAGAATACATTTAGGTTATAGGTTATAGGTTTAGGTTAAGGTTAAGTTATCGGTTATAAGTTTAGGTTATAGGTTATGGGTTAAGGTTTAGTTTATAGGTTTTGGTTTAGGTTAAGGTTATAGGTTTAGGTTTAGGTTAAGGTTTAGGTTTAGGTTATAGGTTTAGGTTAAGGTTTATGTTTAGGTTATATGTTATAGGTTATAGGTTATAGCTTTAAGGAATTGAGAATAGGTTAAGGTTTAGGTTTAGGTTATATGTTATAGGTTATAGGTTATAGCTTTAAGGAATTGAGAATAGGTTAAGGTTTAGGTTTAGGAAATCGGGTTCGGGTTCGAGATCGGGTTTAGGTTTGGATTTTCAAGTTTAGGTTTAGGTTTAGGTTAGGGAGTTGAGATTAGGATTAGGTACTTGTAGTGAGTTTCTATCAAGAACACATACACAATTTCATAGATCAAGCAAGTTAAATAAAATAGGAACAGAATAACCACTGCAAGTACCTCATTTTCCAATTTTTTCCTCTCAACATTTGCATCACTAATTTTATGTTGAAGCTTTTGTTGCTCCTTGCCAATGACACTAATCTTAGCGTCAAATTCTTTCATCTTTGAATGACTCAAATTGAGCTCAGATTGGGCTTGATCATATTCCTTCTTTATGGAACTAACCTGAATAGGAAAGGTAATAAAGACGCATGCGTTTTGTGTTCAGCAAAAAGGGTTAGATTGTAAGTTTAAAGACGCATGCTTTTTGTGTTCAGCAAAAAGGGTTAGATTGTAAGTTTAAGCACCTTGCTTGTAAGGTTATCTACTTTTGCAGTGAGGCTGTTTATCTGTGTTGGTAAAGAAACCAATTGATTTTCCAGGGAAGCATGCTCTTGAATGATTGCATCCTTCTCCATAATGAGCCTCTCTCTTTCATTTTCAAAGTCATAAATCCTTTCACAATTGACTGCATCGAAATTTAAAAATAAACATGTGCAAGAATGCACCAATTACAATAAGAAGTGTGTCCAAGAATGCACCTTGTTGTCTATTGAAGATGGAATTGAATCAGTCTTGTTTTTGTTGGGATTGCTTTTGCCCATGTTGATGCTCAAATGCGAGACACATCCCATGGAAATATCTACAGTTCTAGATCAAACCTATAAATCAACAACAAAACAGAAGTGCAGTTTGGGTAGTATCGAACAAGTGAGCAATGTACATACCAGCTGATTTATCTATGAATTCAGGCTCCACTGTAGAAAAACGAGATAAAGCCAAAAAACTACCAACTGATCAATGTACATACCGGCTGATTTATCTAGTTATTCGATGTTTTAAGTGGAAATGAACTAACCTTGAGAGCTTTTTTCCTCATTAGCATACTGAAATACCGACATAGAGAAAATGCCTCCACTGAAAATGTAGTCCTCAACCAAAGCTTGCATCCTATGAGAAAACGCCATAATGAAATAGATAAATTAAACTTTGAGAATAAAAACATTGGTATAAAGTAAAAGGAATCAGAACAAAGAAATCACTGCTAGCAAAACATCCTACATTTGAGAAACTCACTAATATTGAATTCAATGGAAAAAAACTGCATGCACAAAGAAATTAGAACATCCAAATGCAGACTCTAGGGGCTGAGGACAATAATATCTATGATTGCTAGAAGTGCCACCTTTTTTTCTTTTTCATTTTCTTTTTTGTCAAAAGAATGAGGTGGGTTGGTGATCTTGGTAACATTGGAATGGACAACTAGTTCCGCACTTAGGCGACATCAAACATATCCATGTCAAGTCCATGAGCTTGATATGCTGACGCATTTGCAGGGCTGAGATTGCCTGGGTGGTTTTTGGTGCATTAAAATCATAAGCATATATGATGATTCAAATGCGTGGATTGTAAAAACTCATAGAATGTCTATACACATCTAAATCATAATATAAAGGAAAGAAAGCATATCTGAATCATGTGTAGCCAGGCTGCAAGCCCCGGCCTCATTCGCATCCTCAGGCTCAGCAGCAATTTCAACAATTTTATTTTATTTAATAGAAAATGTATGGTCTATATGACAGTTAACCAGCCTGAAATGAAATACACTCACTACCAGAAAAAAATCTGATGACTCAATATCTAAAAACAGGGTAACATAAAACCTACACCAAACTGAGGCTTGCATTCCTAAACCTGATGACTCAGCTCAAAATCTCATCGGGTCAACTGAGTCAGCTCGTTGACTTGATGAACCGAAAGACCTACACCAAAGATGTTGAAGAAAGATAGAATGCTATCTTCAATACCTTGTTTTCCTTTCTTCTTCTGTGTTGCATTCCGGGAACCCTTATCCCATAGATGTAACATCCAACATATAACTTCCAACCTATTAAGTGAATGTAACATCCAAAACTTTTAATACGTTGGCCCACTATGAGGATCACCTAGTGTAAAAATCATCCCATTTATTCATCATATATATGGGTTACACCTAGAAAACAATGTCTTACCATTGATAAATACCAAAATAGAAGGGGGTCGCTGGCTCTATCAGTGATGTAGCTGTAGCAACCAAAGCACGTTTAAAGACATTGAGTGTTGCTTGGTACAAACCAATGCAACACATCTGAAAGTAATGAGGAACATTGCAGCCCCTAGGCAATGAGCAATTACCTGACCATCCATTCCCTTTATGCCCTGCTCCATCTCTTCAATCATAGGGCATGTGACAAACCCAAAGCCCTTCAAATATCCTGATGTTCGGTCAGTTACCACCCTAGCTGATACATGACAAGATACATATATAATGGCATGAATTTTATTACTCTTACACAAACCTTGAACAACTAACTAAATTTTACTACATACCTGATTTTGGGCATGCATCAGTTATGCTTCTAAAATTTACTACAAACTCAGAATTTTATTCTAAAGAAAAAGAAATTCCAAATCAAGTTTTTTCTTAAAAAAGAAAGCTAGAAATAAAATAAAACATAAATAAAAATCAATATATATATATATATATATATATATATATATATACATATATATATATATATATATATATATATATATATAGGTGTGCTGTGTCCAACTCATGCAAAACACAAGGACTGCTACTAATTGCATTGGAATAATTACTCCAATGTCAATTAAACCATCAATATCTCATGATAGGTGGCTGTGCCCAACTCACATGTGAGATAAGAATAGGACCTTCGTGTTCTTACCTCAGTTGTGATTTGTAGCATCAAAAGTGGGAAATGACAGCCTGCATAAAGGCAGGTTATGTTTTCCACTCTGCCTTAAATAGAAAATGGGTCAAACCTTAGCCTATGCTTGGCCCACTTTACATTCATGGAATTGTATTCTTATGATGCACTTAAAGAGTTTGAGTAAAACATTGGCATTAGTGTGGTAAGAAATGAGCATAAAAGAAAATGGAAATTGGGAGAATATCAGGTAAGAGAGTTAGTATAAATTATTTACCATTGCAACCTCTTCATAGTTATCAGTTAATAAAGATAGCTTCTTCAATCCACCACCTGAAGTCAAAGCAACTTCCCCTGCTACACCTTGAAACACATTGCACTAGACCTACAATAAGCTACCAACTGCTTTCCCCAAGTGATTGTCAACGGTAGGCATTCAATCCCATTTATAAGTAGTAAATAGCTATTTCTGATGGTTTCTGTGGTAAAAAGACACGCACATTTATATGTAGTAAAAAAGGAAAACATGTGTATTATTCGTATTTTGTGGCATACATTTGATGGGGCATTAATGGTTTCTGTTAGCCTGACCTACCTGACCTTAAACAGCAAAAAGAAAAGAAAAAATGAAAAAAAAAACTGCAAATTTTAAAAAAGACAATAAATACATGCTTATATATAAACAAGTTACATACATGTTGTCGTAAAAAAAGATGCTTCTAATAATTTCAAGCATGAGCACAAGCAACCTAATTAGGATAAAGAGTAAACCACAATAATAATAATAATAAGGCACAAAATGCCCAAAAATGTCCAAAGATGCCTGAATCAACTTTTCTTTCCTTACTCCTCCAAGCATGAGCACAAGCAACCTAATCATGTATCATTCACACTAAAAATAAAAAAGATAAGAAAAAATTGATTAAAAAAAATCAGTGGAAAAAAGGGGTTAAAACACGAATAACAGGAGAATCATCCAAATGGGCCCTAATAGAACACGCATCAAATATGATTGGGTTAATTGGGGCCCATTACATTGAAAATACAAAACAAAAGAAGAAACCCAAACAACCAAAAATGATTATTTATCTATCTTGCATGTTTTTCCAAATTCCCAAAGTGATCCATTCAACTCAAATTCATCAAACACCCTTGAATTTTGTATTTGATATGAAAATAGGCATATAGATTTGGTCAAAACCACAGTATAATCTTCCTCCAAGCTCATGGTGAAGAAAAAAGATTTTTTTTTTTTTTAAGGAAAACATTTAGTTATGTCAGTTGATCCAACTGATGTATTCTGATGAAGACCAACAATCCTTCTCTGCATAAAAGGAATGAGAATATAGCCGGTAAATGCAATTGCTTCCCAAATAGGTATAAATTCCTTGTTGATGCAAACTAGTTGCATTCTCCAATTTGCAATTTATTCAAACTGGCCTTAAGACAAACTATTTTACCTTTCTCAACATTTATAAATGGCATTTTAAGAAACATTGTTTCCTTCATTTCTATTTCCATGAAGCCAAATAGGCAGTCCGGACCATTGGTCTGTTACATTCTTCCTTGTGTAGAGTATTAAATTCTTTTAGCCGGGACAATTCTAGCCTTTTGATTGTGGCAAAAAAAAAGAGTACATTTTGGTTGAAAATTAGAGTGCCGGTCTCCATCCAAATGAAATTTATCTAAAGATCGGTGCCTGTGAATTTCCCATCACGGAGATTTTCAGGCCTTCATCAATCTGCAGTTCGATGTAATAGGCCAATGGTCTGGATTACAGAACCATGGGTCCCATTGTGGAATATAATGTTTGTCCTTGCACAACTACAAATGGGAATGTAAAATCTGTAAACAAGAAACACTACTGTTAAAACAACATGAATGCAATTAAAATCTACAAAAAAGATAAGTAGTAAATAGGTGCATATAAGGAAAAAAAATTCTAATAAATTTAAATTTTTAAACGTACCAATTGATCCAACCATATGTCGAAGAAGAGAGGCAACATGCACATGGAGAGAGGAAATGAACCTTTCCAACTATTTTTTGCTGCAACTAGAAAGTAGAGAAATAGGAATAGATCCTGAAGATTTTATACAATGCCTTGTAAACAGCAAAGCTAAAACAGATTGACAAAAAAAAAGAGAGTATAATAAAATTTCTAAAGACCCGCATACACGCATTCACTTTGCTACAACAAACATGTAAATAGTCTAAACTAGAGTTTAATCAATTACTGTGCATGAGGAGCCATGCCATTTGCATTCCCAAAACGATTGCCGACAACAATGACCGGAATCCCATGGTTTCCTGCAGCAACAGAAGCCGTATGTCTATATTTCAAGTTCAAGAATAGATATGCAAAACCATCTCTAATTTACTCTCCTACAATATCAACAAAAGGTATAGTCAGATGGCAGGTTCAGTCAGATGGCAGGTTCCTCTGCTTCAATGTCATTGACAACCCCACGACATCTTGGGAATCCATAATAGCAAGTAAGTTGTTCATCTATCGAAAAAAATCTGTAGGTGAAACACAAAAGAAACCAGCTTAAATACTACAGAAAATGGAAACAAAATGCACATCATATCAGGAATCTTCAAAACCCCTTTGAAAAAACCCACCTCGCAGGGCAAAACCAGGCCACCGCACATCTGGGATCCGAATTCCTCTTCCGCTTTCTTCAGGAGGGAGATGAAAATCGGGAGGTTGAGGAACCGGGTCAGGATCACGAACCCTCTTTGAAAAAACCCACCTCGCGAGGCGTTCACGGCTGATGCATTGGAGAGAGAGGGAGGAGAATGAGAGAGATAGAGTAGAGATCGGGAGGGAGAGAGAGGATTAGGAAAGAAGAGCTTAGGGAAAGCTCTGATTAGGGAACGGAGAGAGAGAGAGAGAGAGAGAGAGAGAGAGAGAGAGAGAGAGAGAGAGAGAGTAAGACCCGTATCCTAGCCTATACTGTTCCGTCGAATCCCGCGATCATTCCCATCGAATTCTGGCAAACTGCGACTTATAATCAATGTTTGCG
Source organism: Magnolia sinica (assembly GCF_029962835.1). Lineage (NCBI taxonomy): Eukaryota > Viridiplantae > Streptophyta > Magnoliopsida > Magnoliales > Magnoliaceae > Magnolia > Magnolia sinica. Next base: position 37,891,424 of record NC_080585.1, on the reverse strand, counting down.
TGTGACCCTAAGTCATATCCTATAGATTTGAGTCGGCTTAATCCGAGACTTGTACCATTATGCCCGCACCGTCGCCGCGGTTTCAACACCGCAACTCGCACACCGATCCGACACCCTAGCTAAGAGATGTGGGCTAGTGTTTATTTCGAAAAAATGCCGTGCGGTTGTAATCCCAAGAGAATCTCTACATCATGTCTTATCAATCAATCACTCAAATCAATCAATCAATGCTTTCTTTCTCCCCAAGTCAAGTAACCACCAAGTCAACTCTTTGTCACCCTCTCTCTTACACACTCATATATGTCAAGTACAACATCACCTCACCCATCACTTACATCCATCACTCTCTCTCCTTACATCTCATCTTTCTCTCTCTTTTCTTTACACAATTTCCAAGCAACCAAAGAGAGAAAAAAATGTGGATGTCCATGGTCTTTCATGAGAGAAAAGAGTGTTGTGTGGCCCACTTTCCTATCTCAAATCCTTCATCCTAACCCTTAATTCCTCATCATCCACCATCAAAGTGGAGCACAAGGAGATCGGCCTTCCAATGGACTAAGAAGATTGAACGGTGGGTGCTTCTATAGGTTAGATTTTCATGTTCTTATGATGGGTCAAGTGAGGCCTACCAATCAATGGTATAGATCTCACTTCGGACCCTAAGATATGGCTGATGGCCCACCTCGATCTTCATGATCATTCCATGATGGGGCCATTCTCCATGGACCCCATCATGATGTTTGTTTCCTTGCATGAATAAGGTCATCTAGACCATTACATTTTAGTGGAGAGAGGATCTCCACTGTTGATTTTGATCGGTGGGCCCACATGTAATGGGACCCACTTGATGTATGTTGTAGATCATGGAGGGCCTATAGTACTGGGGTCCCTCCATCATCACGTGTCCCTTTCTCTCTCTCTCTCTGTCTCTCTCTCCCTCTCCTTTTCATTTGTTTTGTGTGTGATGATGTGATTATATAGCCCACCCGGATGTGCCCCACCTTAATGTATATTTTATCTAAACCATCCAAGTCATGTGGGCCCTACCTTATAGGAGTGGAAAACACAAATAACAAATTGATTTAATTGGGCCACGTCCCTGTGGGACCCACTTTAATTGTATGCAAACTGTCCAGCATCCCTGGACGCTGAATGTGGTTGCAAAATGTAAAGTGAAATGTGAACAGATGGTGGGTGTACTGACTGCAGCAAAAAAAAGGGATTTTAAGGCTTTTGGGTGGACTACTCACACAGGCCCCACCCTGTTGCATTGATTAAATCCACATCGTCTATTCCGTTCCCCAGCTCATTTTAGGCGTTGAGCCAAAGGGGCCAATCCGAGTTTCTGGTGGGCCATAGCATAACAAACAGTGGCTTTACCATTGAAATTCACCCTGACGTTTCTGTACCCCAAAATATATTGAATATTGGTCTCGTTTTGCTTGTCTTAAGCTATGGGGATCAATGGCGGGGTCAGATTTCCCTAATGTGGGCCCCACCTATGAAAAACCAAAGGAAATAAAAATAATAATAGAAAAAAAACATGCAGCAGCTAACATTGCTACTGTCAGAGGCACAGGCAGCGCTTGCTGCGTGGCGGGCGGGCGGACGAGCGGGGACCTACGGTCCCAGCTGTGGGCCCCACCCTAATGTATGTTGTATATCCACTCCGTCCATTCTGTGGGCCCCTTAGGTCTGTGGGCCATATCCAAAAATCAGCCCTATCTGAGGCTCAGGTGGCCCACATCATAGGAAATAGTGAGATTGAACGGCTGCCATTGAAACCTTTTTTCTGGGTCACAGGAGCTTTTAATCAAGATGAAATTTGTTTTCCCTTTTCATTCAAGTCCGTGTGACCTTATCAACAGGTTGGATGGAAAGCAAACGTTATGGTGGGCCCCACGTGGGACTCACAGTGATGTATGTGTTTTATTCACACCGTCCACTGGATGGTGGAACGTAGCATGGTGCATGGTTTTGTCACCACCGTCCACACCACTGGACAGTGGGACCCCGCTGATGTATGTGCTCTCTCCACACCGTCCACATCACTGGACGGGGGGACCCACCATGATGCATGTGTTGCATCGGAGCCGTCCAACCCTTTTGAAAGCGCATTTTAAGGCTTGAGACTAAAAATAAGACAGATCTATAGTTCAAGTGAACCCCACCTTTGTATATGTATGGAGCCCGTCTTGATTTATTTGTGGCCCTCCATTGAGGCCCACCTTGGTATATGTATGAGGTCAAATTTGGTTTATTTGTGGCCCTCCATTGAGGCCCACCTTGGTATATGTATGAGGCCCAATTTGGTTTATTTGTGGCCCTCCATTGAGGCCCACCTTGGTATATGTATGAGGCTCATTTTAGTTTATTTGTGGTCGTTCATTGAGGCCCACCTTGGTATGTGGATGAGGCCCATCTTGATTTATTTGTGGTCGTCCATTAAAGCCCACCTTAGTATATATATAAGGCCCAAGTGATTATGTAAGCCCCGTATCCTAGACCGTACCGTTCCTTAGACTTCCGCGGTCTTCCCGGTCGAATTTCGGCAACCTTCGACCCTTAACCGGTATTTGCGCGCGACCTTGATTCTCATGCCGTCAACCTGAGTCGACTCAACCGAAGATCTTTACCATAACGACTGCACTGTCGCCGCGGTTCCGATGTCGCGACTCGCGCGCCGAGGTGATACCCTGGTCGGGAGATGTGGGCTAGCGTTCGTTGCGAGGAAAACGCCGCGCGTTGCAAAACTTGAGAGAATCTCTACGAGATGTCACCTCAATCAATCAATCAATCCATCCCATCATGTCAAGTACACATCACCTTTCACCCTTTCCCAAGCAAGCCCCAAAGTCAAAAAGTTCTTACATAAGCCATACTTGTCTTACACCATTAGCCACAAAAGTCAAAAAGCCTCTTACACCCATCACTCACCACATCAACACATCCGTCACCCATCACTCTCTCTCTCTCTCCCTTTACAAGTCTCTCTCTCTCATTTTCAAAGTCATTCCTAAGCAACCAAGAACTCCTCACGTCCAAGCCCTCCCATGGTGAGAAAAATGCATATGTGAGGCCCACCTTTCCATCCCTAGATCTCCCATCCTAGCCATCCATTTCTCATCTTCCTCCATCAAAGAGAAGCACAAGGAGCTAAGGAAGCCAAGGGAGAAAGAAGATCAAGCGGTGGGTGCTTTGATAGGATAATTTTAATGTTTTTAAGATGGGTCAAGTGAGGCCAACTGATCAATGGTTGGGATCTCACTTTGAACCCTAAGATGTGGCCGATGGCCCACTTGGATCATCATGATCATTCCATGATGGGGCTATTCTCCATGGACCCCATCATGATGTTTATTTTTCTTGCATATTTAGGGTCATCTAGACTGTCTAATTTAGTGGAGAAGGGTCTCCACCGTTGGATTTTGATTTAATGGGCCTATGTATAATGGGACTCACTTGATGTATGATTTAGTGCAAGGGAGGGCCCATAGTGCCGGGGTCCCTCCATCATGCGTGTCCCACTCTCTATCTTTCTCTCGCCCTCTCTATTTCAGTTTTTTATGTGATCATAACATGGTTGTATGGCCCACTTGGATGGATCCCACCCTGAAACATGTATTTTACCCAAACCATCTTCAAGTGGAGCCCACCTTATATGTGTAGTACCCACAACATTCATCATTTGGTGGCCCATATAAACAGGGCCCACCCCAAGGCATGTGCACTGCCAGACCGTCCAGCATCCCTGGACGCTGGACAAAAAGGGAAAACATAAATATCAGCTTATTTTCCAAACTTATGGGTGACCCACTCATGTAGGCCCCACCTTGATGCATGTGTTCAATCCACGCCGTCCATCCTTTTCCTCAGACTATTTTAGGCGTTGAGCCAAGAAATGAGGTTGATCCGAGTATCTAGTGGACCATAGCGTTAAAAATGGTGATTTTCACCTTTCAAATTTACTTGAAATTCCTTACGCACCAGGACATGTCCAATATTGGGCTCGATGGGCTTGTCATAGTCTATAGAGACCAATGGCTGGAGTGGATTTGCACGATATGGGCCGCACACCTGAAAAACCGTAAGAAAATATGTTTTTAAAATAAAAAAAATAGGCAGCAGCATTGCTGCTGCCGTTGTCAATAGCGCAGGCAGCACCTGCTGCTGTGTGCGACGGGCAGGCGGGCGAACTACAACCCACGGCCCTTGCCGTGGGCCCCACCATGATGTATATCTGTCATCCACGCCGTTCATTGGGTGGGCCACTCTCTGAAGTGGGCCCACTTCAAAAATCAGCATGATCTAAAGCTCAGGTGGCCCACACCGTAGGAAATAGTGGGAATAAACGTCTGCCCTTGGGACCCCTTTTCTGGGCCACAGAAGTTGTGGATCCAGCTGAGATTTTTTCTTCCTACTCATTTGGGTCCGTGGGACCTTATCTGCGGACTGGATGGTAAGTAAACATTATGGTGGGCCCCATATGGAGCCCACGGTGATTATGTGTTTCACTCCCACCGTCCAGGCGGATGGTGGAGCCCACTGTGATGTTTGTGTTCTATCCCCACCGTCCAGGGACGGTGGGTGTGCATGTGTGTGTGTGCGTGCGTGTGTGGGTGTGTACGTGTGTGTGTATATATTTATATATATATATAAAATATTATATTATATATAATATTGTATGTATTATATATATATTGTTTATTATATTATATATAATATACTGGTGGTGGGAGGCTCATCTCAGTTTACTTGTGGCCCATGGTTGAGGCCCACTTTGATATATATATATAAGGCCCATTAAAAATATATTGGGGCTTATGGGTTGAGGCCCATTTGATGTGCATATGGGGCCCAATTGGTGAGGCCCATTTGATACACATAAGGCCCATGTGATTAGGCCCATTGTGATGTATTTTAAGGCCCATGGGCTATGGCCCATTGCAATGTACATAAGGTCCGTTGGTGAGGCCCATTAATACGGCCCATTTGATAAATGTAAGGCCCATGTGATACGACCCATTTGATATATTGAAGGCCCAATGGATGTCCCTAAGGTCCATTGCAATGTGTGGTCCTATCATGGTTTATGCAATAATGTTTACGACGGGCTATGCTTTGAGAGTAATGTTGGTTTGACGTCCACATTGCAAGTATAGTGTTGGTTAAATGTCCACATTATGACTCACCCTAGGGCTCGTTATAGGCCCGTACATGTAATGTGTAGTCTGTCTAAGCCCATCTTCGTTATGAACTGCATCCATTAACATATGACCTGCTTAGTATAGTTCCATGATTCACGATCATACGCATCATATGTATGCTTGATATGAGGAGTGACTGATCATAGCATATGCCCTCGGACAGATTGTTTATGGGCTCCCGGATAGGCGGTATTGCCCTACATGAGTGCATGATACACGCAGGATTGCTGTATGATTGGATAGTATGATTCATGCATTCGCATCATGTGATATGGTTGCTGTACGCCCTAGCGACATCAGGGCCGTAACCTCCACTGACGTATCGTGGTTGGCAGGATTGGATGCTGAAAATATTGTTCCACATGGGGTGCTATAGATATCCTTGGATGAAAGTCCCAAAACCCTTATGGTACCAAGATGTTGCTTCAACGTCTAGACCGAGTGGGTGCATGAGCGCTGAGTGCCGATTACCAGATGGCTGCGCTTTCCACTCTGTCGTGGTCGGTTGGAAGGGGGTGCGGCCTTACTCGCCCGAGAGGAGGGGGCAAAGCTAGGTTGAGTCTGACCAGCTCGAGGAATGGGTCCGCTATTGGCGAGCCGAGCTCGATATTGGCAGGTGGATAGTAAGGTCTTTTTCACTCACCTTATTGCGCGCGATGGGGCTACAATCTGGCTTGGAGTGTACTAGACCCTGGTGATATTCCAGATTTTGAGCTGTATCGATATGTGGACTTAGATTAGGATTTGTATGCTTGAGTTGCATTTCGCATTGCATGGCCTTGGTATGGCCGACATCATTCTTTGCACCGCATGGCCTTGGTACGGCTAATGGTATTCTTGGCATTCATCAGCATGTTCCACATTACTCTGATACTGCATAACTGCATTACCACCTTGAGCATACACTTTCACCACCCTCTAACCTTTCTATGAGCTTATGCATGACCGTTACGTGCAGGTGATGTTGGATCGCAGCAGCGCTGAGGCTTGGGCGCGTGGCAGATCATTTTGAAGTTTTTGTTCATCATCATTGTATTTCCCTTTATGCTTATTGTACTTGTAAAGTTTTTTATCATAGTGAAAATGTGATGGAGTTTTTGGTTGTTGTTTGTGGGTTATGCCTTTGGTTATGCTTATTACGAATCAAACTGATGTTGAAAAATCCTCCTCGTAGCATCCCGGATCGGAACCTGGCGAATGGGCGCTGGGAGCCGAGAATGGGGTTCTACGGAGGCTTCGGCGCCGGATTCGGCGATCGAAAATTTTGTGAGCTCGATTTTTTAGTTTAGGGCATGACAGATTAGGCCCATCTTATTATATTTGTGGCCCATTGTTGAGGCTCACCTTGATGTGTATGAGGCCGTTGTTGAGGCCCACTTGGATGTGAATGTAAGGCCCATGTTATGAGGCCCATTCGATGTATTTGTGGCCTGTGGTTGAGGCCCACTTTGATATATGTAAGGCCCATGGGTTGAGGCCCATTGTGATGTATTAGGGGCCCATGGGTTAAGGCCCATTGAGATGTATTAGTCCCATGGGTTAAGGCCTATTGTGATGTATTATGACCTATGGGTTGAGGCCCATTGTGATGCATTTAAGGCCCATTGTTGAGGCCCACCTTGATATTTATGAGACCCATGTTATGAGGCCCATTTAATGTATTTGAGGCCCATGGGTCGAGGCCCAATGGGATGTATACAAGGTCTATTGCATTGTGTGATTCCACCATGGGTTATGTAATGACATTTATGGTGGGCCGTGCCTTGGGAGCGATGTTGGTTTGACGTCCACATCATAAGAATAATGTTGGTTAAATGTTCGCATTATAACCCTCCCTAGGGCCCATTGATAGGCCCATACTTGTTGTGCATAGGCCATCAAGGCCCATCTTCATTGTGAGGATAGTTCATCACCATATAAAATGCTTAGTATAACTCCATGATTCATGCCCATACGCATCATATGTATGCTTGATATGAGGAATGTTTGATCATAGTATATGCCATTGGGCAGACTATTTACGAGACTCCTTATGAGACGGAGTGCTCACATTATCGCGTTGTATTTGCAGGATTGATGTATAACTAGATAGTGTGACTCATGCATCTCACATATATGTGACTTGTTCATTGTATGCCCTAGCGACATCAGGGTCGTGGCCTCCACAGGCACATCGTGAATGGTTAAATGAGACACTGAAAATACTTGGTTCTAGCACTGTGGGCACTTAGGATGTCCTTGGGTGAAAATTCTAGAACCTCCTTGGTACCAGGAGACGCTCCAACGTCTAAACCGAGTGGAATATGAGCGTTGTTAACTATACCATGAGGTCGTGTCTCCCATTGTGTCGTGGTCGGTTGGAAGTGGGTGTGGCCTTATCTGCCTGATTGAGGGGACTATAAGCTAGGCTAAGTATGACCAGCTCATAAATGGGTCCGCTATCGACTAGCCTGGCCCGATATTGGTAGGCGGATAGTGAGGTCTCTTTCACTCGCTAGGTTGTACAACTAAGGAGGAGGCAGTCGGAGTGGAGTGTAATAGACTCTAGTGATTTTCCCAGAGAGCAACCGTACTGATATGTGAACATATTGAGCAGGAATTACATATCCATTCATTCATTCATTCACTATTCATTCGGGCTGGTGGTGCGTAACTGTTTGTTACGTGTACCTTTGTATGGCCAGGATTTCGGTGGCGCATGACTAACCTGAGATCAGGAGTCTACCACATTGAGTCTGACTATCTAAATTTAGGTATGGGACTGGTTTGGATAGAAGTCCTTGTGGTGGACCCCGTAGCCTATGATAATACATACTATCATCCCGACTTCATATTTCAGCATGGTCATTTCATTCACACCACATATTACATTGCATCCACAGTACTTAGCATTTTAAGTTACTATATTTTTACACTTATATGGCCTAGATGAGGTTGATGGTATTCGTGGCTCGTCAGGATTTGCATATTGCATTTGCATCCTCAACATATGTTATTATCTTATTATGTTTTGCATCGCATAGCCTTGGTACAACTGATAGCACTCATGGACTTACCGGTATATTTCTGCTTACTCTGATATCGTATGATTCATGATCTTTCGCTTATTCCGATTATGTATGATGTATGGGCTTTATGGTATACTTGACACTTACTTGTGCACACACATACACCACCCTCTAAGCTTTCTATAAGTTTATGCACGATAGATGCAGGTGATGTTAGGTTACAACAATGTTGAGCTTGGAGTGTGCAGCGGTCTTCTGACGCTTGATTTTTGATTTATGTATTTTTCTTTCAGCATTATACTCAAATGATTATATTAGTGGATATGTGAAGATGATGTTGCCTTTATGACTTGGTTATACTTGTGGTTATGCTCCATTACAAAAAAAATTTCATATTGAAAATCCTCCTTGTAGGATCTTAGGATCAGAATCGGGCACGTGAGTGCTAGGATCCGAGAATGGGGCAATACGGAGGCTGTCGGCGCCAGATTCGGTGATCGAAAATTGTGAGCCCGTTTTCTGAGTTAGGGGCATGACACAGAGAGAGAGAGAGAGAGAGCGAGTGAAATACCTATGTTTAGGCGCGGCTTTATTTTGAGCGGGCGCCCAAATATGGGGGTCTTCCGACAGACGGACATAGATCAGGGGCTTTGTGGGGCCCACCATGATGTATTTAGTTAATCCATTCCGATCCATAATTTTAATAAATTATTTTACTTTAATATACAAAATTTCAGGCATATTGAAGGCCCAAGTGGACCACACCATAAGAAGCAACTGTAATTTAATATCAATGTTTCCTACCGTGTGGTCCACTTGAGCCTTTGATCTAGCTGATTTTTTTTTCATCCTCTAAAGTAATATTTACAAATATATAGACGGCTTAGATAGAACATATAGTTTTTTTAGGCCTCATAGAGCCCCTTACAACACTATTAATTATTAATGGTGTATCAACTTTTTAGGTATGGATTAAAACCGTAGTAATGATAGCTAAGGTTTATATCCGTAACAAAAAAATAACATGGTCTGAATCCTTTGCCCCTTTTTTTGGTAGTGGATAGACGTCAAGCCCATTAGGATGAACACATTACTATAGCCTCGGGTTTAGTGGCTCACTAACAAACGGTATAGAGCTTGTTCAGATAATCAGGGCATTTCTGGAATGAATTGGATATTGAGATTTCTTGCGTGCGATGATTATGGTGTGGATTAGCCAAGTTTATAGTGTGGCCTAGTCGCAATTAGCGAAAATGGCGATTCGGTTCTAATCACTTTAAACCGTTGATTCTTAGGCTAGAGGAGTATAACTGTGTTGATTTGGTTTATTAATTAAGATCCGACCTCTAGTTGTCTCGACTTTATGTAGGTCTTTATTTAGTTACGATTGTCTTGATTAGTTAGTGATAGGTCGGCCAGATTTAGACTATATATAAACAAATCACGTGGTTAAACTCAATGTTTAAGTGATCGGGTGGATTTGTTGGCTTCCTACGGTTGATTAATTGGATTTGTACGGTTTTTTACTAATACTACCTGCGTATAGGCTAACATTGAGTATTAATGGTCTGTAAGTTACAACATAAGTTAATTATAATAAAAAAAATTAAGATTTTTTGGAGATCCAAAATAGCAAAAATCTGGGACGTTACAGCCAAGTTGCTTAGTCCATTACCATGCCTATGTACCATAAAGGATAGCCTAATGTATAGTATAAATTAATAACAAGAAGGGCCTTATAACAATAAAAATCAAAGTTAGATATATGCCCTTTTTTCTTAAATTTCTATGAAGAAAATTAATAAGCAAACTATGAATAAGAGGATTGTTTCATGCTAGTTATTTATGGACTTAATTCTTATTACTACTAAATAGCTTGCAAGTGTCATGCTCTGAATTGCCCTGAGTTGCAACTAAGTTGCATCAAGTCAAGTCAAGTCGAGCTCGATTTAAGCCTAATTTAGGTCAACAAACGCAGGTGAGTGATCTTCTACTTGTTTAATTTTCACCTTTGAACTCCATCCTTTTCAATTCAAGGACATTACATCTTAATTCAAGTTCTTTAGGTTTGTTCCTCTTTTATTGTGCAACTAGTGATCTTAAGAGATCTTTTTTTTTTTTTTTGGTCGTTGATTTAAGCCTTCACTTGTAAATTATAATAATCTTTTATTGCTTTGGGCCTAGTCTTTTTGCCCCGGGTTTAGCCCTCTTATTTTGAATTCAACTCAAATTACCTTGGGAATAGCCCATTTTCTTTTCCTCTTGATTCAAAGGCCTTTTCTTTGGTAACGACTCCTTAAATCCCTGAGTTGTGATCTAATTATTATACAGAGTTTCATTGATGATAACCTTTTGTTCTAATTCTTGAATCTTAATCTATGACATTGTGTTTCTTTAAATTTATCCTTTACACTTACACCTTATGTAATTTCTTGAACTGCGGATGTATTTTTTTTTCCATACAAATGTCTCATTGCATTATTGATTCTCATGTCCAGATGTATAATGATTGTGAATTCATAAATTTGTATGCTTGAGATATGCTTGAATATTGTATTCCTTGCCTCATCATCGAATGAATGGAGTTTATATTAATTGTTTGGTGGGTGATATCGAGAGATCTTTTTTAAGTGTTCACTTGTAAATTATAGTAATCTTTTATTGCTTTAGGCCTAGTCTTTTTGCCACAGGTTTAGCCCTCTTATTTTGAATTCAACTCAAATTGCTTTGGGAATAGCTGTAACAACCCTCAAATTTTACCCTAAATTTCAACTTCTGCTAGGACCATTCACCCGCTTTCCAACACTATGATCTAACCTACACCAGTTGCAGGGTCCCGATACTAAGAAAGAATCTATCTTCCTTTAAACACACCTTAGGATTTCTACCCTGATGTTGAAATTAGAAACTAACAACCTAATTGAAAGGATTAACCCTCATCAAGGATAAGTCTACAACCAGAATCCCTTACAAGGATGGGGATAGATTGATCTTTAGTCCATAATAGTTAGAAAACCTAGTACACGGAACGTACGTCCCAGATTTCAACCACTAACGATTAGAACCTAGGATGATCTACCATTAGAAGAACCTTAAGCGCTTAAAAAGAAAACATTTAACCACTTAAACCTAGCAACTTTTAATTTGTAACCACTATAGGATCATCTAAAACCAATGAACGGTATTGATCAGACTGGATCATGGCATGGCCCCCATATTTCACTCATGCGTGTACATAGATGAGGTGCACTCGCCATGCACGAGATGTAGAGAATGGGTCAAACACACGTTGACCCGATAGGAATTGAAATTCCTGTATTTCAAACAAAATTTCCCGCCTGACACTAGTTTGAATGGGACCGCCCGTTTGATGGTGTGATCGGATGATATTTTGAATACGGAAACCCGATCCAGACTGTTCATCTGATAGATAGGGTCTCATTAACCCTAATCCCGGTGTTACCTGGGATTAAAAGTTCCCTATGATAGCTCCGTAACATCTTGGATTTTCATTGTTTTGGATTTTTAAAAATCCTTAAATTTTTTTTTTTGTGTAATTAACTTATAATGTCACTTACTGACCATTATCACTCAATGTTAGTTTAAACTCGGGTGTAACCAGTAAAGAACAACACAAGTCCGTTTAATCAACCGTAGGAAGGCAACGAATCCACCCGATTATTTGAACATCAAGTTTAGCCCCATGGTTTACTTACATAGGGCCCAAATCTAACCGACTCATCGCTAACTAATCAAAACAAGCATAACTAAATTAAAGATCTAACCGAAGCTGACTCAGATATGGCCCGGATCTTAACTAATAGACCAAAATAACCCCGTTATTCTTTTGGCCTAAAACCGGCGGTTTAGAGTAATCATGACCAAATCTCCACTTTCACTAATTATAAATAGGCCACATTATGAACATAGTTAATCTAAACCCTAATCATTGCTCACGATAAATTTCACTACCAAATTTATTCCAGAAATGCCCCGATTTTCCAAACAAGCTCTAGACCGCTCGTTAGTGGGCCACTAATACCAAAACTATAGAATAATGTCCGTCTCACTAGGTTTAGCATCCATTGTGGGAATCAGACCTGGGTACTGTCCAAAACTGCTCAACTTGAGCCAAAGGACGAAACTTAAGTGAATTGGGTTGTCCATTCTTATACAAAGTTGAGGATTTCGGACCGTCGGTTTACGACCAAACTTTACCTGTGGAGTAAGGTATTTCCCTGCTCATATGCATATAGTCGCGGCCGCGATCGACTAACAGTGACCGTTGAACAGACTTCTAATCATATTTGTCGATCGACGCATCCAAATGGCGGGCCGATCATATACATACGTAGATCATCATTAGGGCTAACTATCCTACGGTGTATATCAATATGTACACCCTAGAGTGGGCCTTAGAGCTTAGAAAGACCCTCCCATAGGTCTAGTATAGTAAAAACCTAGCCCTTAGGGCCATTTACACTAAATCTGGCATTATAAAAGGGCCTCATTTGGGCACCCCCTCTCCCTATACAATTTTGCCCTAGAGAAAAGAAAGAGAGAAAGAGATAAAGAGGAAGAGAGAGAGAGAGAGAGAGAGAGAGAGAGAGAGAGAGAGAGAGAGAGGAAGAGATAGTAGGGTGGGGGAGGCTTTAGTGCTCCCCTTCATCGGTCCCCTCCAATCTAGCCCTAGCGTTGATCATTTCCATCTGCTGAATCCACCTCATTCGTAGTTGGAAGGTAAGAAACAAAACCTACTCCCCAACTTAGGTTTTTCTAAAATAAATTGCATGAATTTTACCTAATTGCTTCTAAATTGATATAGGAATCATTTTCTCCAATTTTCTAACCTAAGGAGCGCCATGAGTTGGGCAAAACAGCACAAGGTGCGGACTATTATTCTTAGGTGGCCTAGCACCAATTTTAGTGTGAATATAATGATTATGATTGCTTGGATGATGTATTGGAAGAATCTAGAGAAAACCTAAGCAAGACCTTACATTTTAGATCCTCTCAATCGACACGGATTGATTATGGTATGTTTATTGTTCCTTAACATAGTTGGGCATGAAATTGGTGAATGCATGTTCATTTATTGCTTGATTCTTGTGTGATGATTCCTCATAGCTTGTAGGTTGCATTAATTCTTGTTGTATATATGTGCTTGCATAAGTCCTCGATGTATGTTATGCTAGCATTAATCCTTGATGCATGTTTGTGCTATGAATGATTTATAGCCCTTGATCTCCGCTAACCCCTCACAACAAACATGCACATTCATTTCATAATATTGTTAATACTTACATTTATAGAAAAATCTGAAATTCTATGTTGATGTATGAGTGCATGGCAATAGTTGAGTTAAAATGATAAACCATGAATTGTTGAAGTGTTATTGAATACCATTAAATCCCTAGGTTGGTCAGGAAATTGAGGAGAGTGAAGGTGGTCCCGTTGGTAGGACTATCCTGAGGCTAAACCCATGGGTTTGGGCGGATGCGAATGGGCAACAGTAGTTGGACTACGTGGGTCGCTTGTACCCGATGTCGTCCGTCACGTACTCGCCTGGACTCGCTCGGTTTAACCCAATTACTGACCAACTATGATGGTTAACCATGTTTGCTCATGCCTAAATGGAACCTGAAACACCCTTCGCCCACTGAAGCCCATTGATAACCATTTGAAACTGATCCACCGTCTCGAGAGCTGGGCATGGTGGAATGAGACACTGTGTCCGAGTTGTCGGCTTACGCTGTAGTGACGAGCCTACTCGTAGTGATCGCGAGCGACCCCTTTCCCAGCACTCCCCATGTGCTTGAAATTGAGGATGGAGAACCCGATAGGATCAAGGATCGCGGGGTCTTGGCCTCGCATGTTGAGGGGCCTTGGCCTGACAACTAGTTAAGGGCATTGATATCGTGAGGTGTACCAGTTTTTCCAATCTGCTGGATGAACGAAATTAGCTAAATACTCGGTTAGCATTATTCATGCATTGCATTAGCTAGGTTTGGCGATTCGGCAGTTGAGGTCGCAATGAGGGAGTGCTAGTCATATGCGATCATTAGACGAAGTTGCTCGAGGGAGTGTTGTGGCGAGGTCATGCATCATATCATTTATCACCCATATGCATTAATAAGATTAGCTAAGGATTTACGAATGTTTGCCTTTCATTAGATTCATAATATAATTGATGTTTGTGTAACTTAAGACTAATAAAACCTACTGAGTTGATCACTCACTCCCACTTTGGGACAATGTTTTAAAACACCAACCAGACTCTCTCGTACTTGCAGGTGACGTAGAGCATGAGGAGCCTGATGGCGTGAGTCTTGATGAGGAGGACGAGCTGTCCTACTACCATCTGATGGGCAGTTCTCCATCGGCTTAGTAGACGAATCTTGGATCGCTGGGTGTTGGACCCAGCTCATCATTCCTTTGAACATATTTTTGTGATTTTGTTGGGCAACACCTCGTGCGACCCATCATCATATTTTTTTTAGACTTGTATATTTTTGTCATTCCCATACCAGTAGACTAGTTGTGAATGGTGATTCATGATTCAAGTGATTCCATGCTGCGCATTTAAACATGATTAAACATAAAACAGTGAAATTGGATATAAGTGATATTCGGGAACTTAGGAGTCGAGCGCATGCACGACCCTAAATTTTTAGGGCGTTACAAGATGGTATCAGAGCGGTAGTCTAGAATCAATTGGGTCATGGGTCATGAACTCACTATCGCATCCGCTGACTTAGGAGGGGACGCAATAGTTATACTAAAACGATAGGACTCACCTCAGGTACCGAATCGACAAGTATTAGATGGAGAATCTAACTTACGAATGACTTAGACTAAGGAGACAAAACATGACAATATTAGAATTCGATCTGGGAGCCTTACGACACGTCTCAGCCCATCCTTGGGCAAGAGCTTGGGAACTTAATGGCAAGACCCGATTCGACCAACTAGGAAATTTAGGTAGTCCAGTCCACCCAATCCCTAAGTCTAAACTCCTCCTTTTAACCTATCTCTTTTAAATCCTCACCTTCCACCCCTTTATTCTTCTAATTTTTCTATGTACCTTCATTTTAGACACAAATCCTAAAGTTCAAGAATAAAGAACTATAATTAAACAAAAATTTACTATAAATAGTGAAAATATAAGTAAAATAAACTTTTGATCATTAACCTGATGGAATCTTACGAAATAACCATGTTATTTGGATGGAACAGCTTCTTCTACCCTAAATTCATATATGGCACGTCGAATAACTCATTCTGGTTTGTGAGATACACGTGTTGAAAGATCGACGGTCTAGGCTCCTCGGCGCCATTGCGCCTAGCGGGCGCTGCCCCCGCCCAACCTCCAGCATGCCGGCACCAATGCACCTAGCGGGCGCTGCCCCCACCTGAGCTCCATCCCGCCGGCGCCACCGCGCCTAGCCGGCACAACCCTTGCTGGAAATTCCTGCAAATTTGGGTCGACTTTAAAAATTCATATCTCCTTCATTACAACTCCGATTTAGGTAATTCAAAATTCAGACTGAAGCTAGATGAGTCTAATTTTATATAAAAAAAGAAAAAAAGAAAATAAAAATTATAATCTATTTATAATATATTTTTCCAATTGTACAAAAATTATTAATTTCGGGCAACTATTGCTCTTAGAATTTTAATAATCTATTTACAACTTTGAATGATGTGAAATTTTGTGAGATGACTTTAAAATTAGTGATAAAACATTATAAAATTTTAAAAAATAATTCAGTTACCAAAAGTATAAGAAATTGAGACATTTTGCAATCATACAAAAAAAATCGTTAGTTTCAGACAAATGTCAATTCTAGAGTTTTAATAATTTTTCTATAACTCAAAGTGAGATGAAATTTTGTAATATGTGAGTAAACTTAATGATAACTTACAATAAAAGTTTAGAAACTAATTTAGTTACTGTAAGGATGAAAGACGTTACAAGATATAGAGGTATTTTAGAAACAAATAGAAAATCATTGGTATTGGATGACTGGTACTTTTGGAATTTTCATAATTTTTATGAAGCTTGAAATAAAATGAAATTTTATAGAAAAAAATTCAAATTAGTAATGAATCACTATAAAAATTATAAAAAAATAATTTAGTAGCTAAAAGTGGCAAGGATTTACTTTCAAATAGCACTTGAATTGAACTAGATAAAGCAAAAATCCATCATCCATGGGATTGGTAATCCCATCTCACACTTTCCAACACAAGGCTCATTTTCCAAAGCCTAGAAAGTTAATTTTAATCTCATCTCACTCCCCTCCATTGCTTCAAAACCCTTAGAAAGTCTCTCCCTTCCAAAATCTCAAACCCAAATCTCAAATCTACCACCTTCTTCTTCCACATTACCCATCCCCCTAAACCACCTCACTCTAATTTCTCCAAAACCCTTTTGACAACCCATCTTCAGCCCTTCTCAACACCCATTTCTTCAAACCACTCCTCAAATCCCTACCCTTCAACAAACTCCCATCTCTTCTTCCTCATGCCCAACACCAAACTCCATTCCCAAAACCCATTTCTTCAAACCCATTTCCTTCTCCCTCACAAAATCCACTCTTAAATCCATTCTCAAGCCAATCTCAAAACCATTCCTAGGAACCTTCCTCCATCTTCTCCATTCCAGTGATTCTTTCCCTCATGGGGAATGTGAGGCCCGTATCCTAGCTCGTACCGTTTCGTTGGCTTCCACGGTCCTTCCGGTTGAATTCCGGCAACCTTCGCACCGTATCCAATGATTGCGTACAATCCTAAGCGGAGTCCTGCATACCGAAGTTGGCTCGAACCGAAACCTATATCATAGCGACCGCATCGTCGCCGCGGTTCCAATGCCGCGACTCGTGCACCAAACCGATGCCCAGGCCAGGAGATGTGAGCCAACGTTCATTCCGAAGAAACGCCGCACGTTGCGAATTTCGAGAGAATCTCTACAACATGTCACATCCATCAAGTCAAGTACATCACCCATACCCCATGCCACCTCACCCTATCTTAAGTACAAATGACCACTCCCTCTTTTCCCATAAGTCAAACTCTCTCTCCCTACCCATCACTCTTTTACCAAAATTCAAATAAGCCCATACCATCCATATCTTTTTCTTACAACACCCATTCCACCCACCCATTTTTCATCCCATCACTCTCTCTCTCTCCATCTCATTCCATTTCAAGCTTCCATGAGAGGAAATCTCTAAGGAGAGAAGAATGCAAGAGGGGACCCATTTTCCTAACCCCTCATCCAACCATCCAACCCTTCAAAATTCATCTCACTCCCATAAAAAAGGAGCTTAAGAGCCAAGAAGTCTAAGGAGCCAAAGAAGGAGGCCATAGGTGGGTGATTCACCATTGATTTTTTTTATTTAATGGCCCACTTGTGGTGGAACCCACTTTGATGTATGTGTTAGGGGCCCATAGTGGCAGGGCCCCTCCATCTCGTCTCTCTTTCCCTCTCTTCTTCATCTTTTTCTTGTGGTGATGATGAAACCATGTGACCCATCTGAATGGACCCCACCATGAAGTATGAATCATATCTATGCCGTTCATGCGTTGGACCCACCTCGATGGACTGTCCAGCGGACGGGATTGCTGCCCGTCCGTCTGGACAGGCCGAATGAAGAAATACACAAGTATTAGCTTGATGGTGGGCCACGCTGCCGTGGACCCCACTCTGACCTGATGTACATGCTAGTAAATCCAAGACATCTAGACCAGTGGGCCAGAGCCACTGGACGTGTGCAGTCCAGATCGTCTAGTAAGGCCTGGACGTTGGAGTGTGAATGCATGTAGTTTTTTTTGTTGTTACACATATATATAATATATATATATTTACTATATATACATGTATGCATGATATGATGGGCCCCACGTGGGACCCACTTGATGAGAAATGGATTGACTGGTGCGTCTCACACCAGCTTATAGCTGCTCTATTGTAGTGGCGAGTTCGGTGGACCCACACATGATATATGTGATTCATCCATGCTGCCTTTCAACACCGTCCATTGCTGGACGGTGTCATGTGGGGCCACCGTGACGCATAGGTTTAATCCACACCGTCCATTAACGATGAGACCCACCCCTGATACGTTTGTACCTGACCGTCCATCAAAGGACGTGCTGATAGGTGTCCAGCAGTTGTGGGGACCACCCAGATATGTGTGTTATATCCCATTGTCCTTTGGACGGAGGGGATTACCTGGCTACACAGCTGCTATATCTAGACATCAGTGAGTGAGTTCTGTGGATCTGATTACGGAGTATGTGTCCAACCGTTCATCTGCTACGTGGGACCCACCTTGCTATATTTGCTATCCACGGTGACCAGATCATCCAGACCGTCCGTTATGGACATCCAACCTCCTCGACGATGGACGTTGGGCTCCCTTTTCAAATATAATATTATATTATGTTTTTATGAATATGTGTGTATATATATATTATACTAATATAAATGATATTATATGGTGGGCCCTACGTGGAACCCACCGTGGTACATGTGCTTTACCCTGCTGCAACAGCAGCCGTGGGACCCAACTTGTGGCGTGTATAGTATATCCACTCCGTGCATCTGACCAGATGGCGTGGACCCCACTACAATACACGTGCTTCACGTCCAGCACATCCCAGCCGTTCGTCCATTGGTGGAAACCACCCTGATGTGAGTGTTTTATCTGCACCACCCATCTGATGAATATTAGGACCGTCCATTACGTGGGACCCACTTGATCTACCATCCACACACCAGTTGTATGGCTGTGTATCACATCAGCAAGTCTATGTGAGGCCCACATAGGAGGCATGTGTTGTATCCTCAACGTCCATCCGTTTGGGGACGTGGACGCTAACCTTGATGTATTTATTCTATATCCACTCTATCCATCTGTCCCGGGGTGGTGTGGGGCCCACGTTGATGTAAATATTGTATGTCCATGCCACCCATCAGTCGGGCCACAATATGATGTATGTGTTTTATCTATAACGTTTATAGGACGGTGGGCCCTACCGTGGTGTATGTATTTTATCAACATCGTCCAGTTAGGACGGGACCCACCTGAGGTATGTTTTGTGTGCACGCCGTTCTTAGGATGCGGTCCACCGTGATATATGTTTTATCCTTGCCATCCATCAATTCTTAGGCCCACCCGAAGCATGTGTTTTATCAGGTTCAATTGCTGGTTGATTGAGGCTTATTGTGAATGTATGAGGCCTATCGTGAGGTGTGTGTTGTATACACACTATCCCATCTTTCAGGCCCACCATGTTGTATATGGTCCATATTCATGTTATCCATTTATTCTGAACCGTATGGGCTGTCCCATCAGGCCCATTGTGATGCATATGAGGCCGTTGCGTGGCCCGTTGATACGACTCACTAGATGTATATGAGGCCCGTTGGTGCGGCCCATTTGAGGTATTTGGGGCCCATTTGGTGAGGCCCGATGTGATGTGCTTGGGGCCCATTTGATAAGGCCCGATGTGACATATGAGGCCCTTGAATAAGGCCTGATATGATGTATTGTGGTCCATTCGATAAGGCCCAAAATGATGTACATGAGACCATTGTGTGAGGCCCATGGTGATGTATGTGAGACTCTTGTGCAGGGCCCATTGTGATGCCTATGAGACCCTCGTGTGAGGCCCATTGTGAAGTATGACCCATTGCATTGTATATATGAGGCTCAATTAGGATATGTGAGTCCACCAAAATGAGTGTGGAATGTTTATGAAGCTCATCCATTTTCTTAGAAACTATGGACCTCATTATAGGATAAGATCCAAGTGGGCCATACCCTGGGGCAATAGTGGTTAAATGTCCACCTTGATGGGCAATGATGGTTGAAAGTCCTCATGTGACCTTCCCTTAGGCCTTTGGTTAGTCCGATTGTATAGGCCAATTCTGATTGTATAGGCCGATTCTAATTTGTCGTGGCCGATTACCGATTATCGATCGAGGCCAATTACCGATTCTGATTTGTTATGGCCGATTGCCAATTATCAATCGAGGTCGATTATCGATTCTAATTTGTCGTGGCCGTTTGCCGATTACCGATCGAGGTCAATAACCGATTCTGATTTGTCATGGTCGTTTGCCGATTATCGATCGAGATCGATTAGCGATTCTGGTTTATCATGGCCGTTTGCCGACTATTGATCGAGGCCAATTACCGATTATGATGTGTCGTGACCGATTGCCGATTCCGATTGTCGGGGACCAATGTGATGTATATGCGACCCAACGTGATGTGTGTTCAGCCCATGTCTGGGGCCCAATGCGATGTATATGAGGTCTATATGAAGAGCCCATTGCGATGCATTTGAGGGTCGGGTGATGGAGCCCATTATGATGTATGTTAGGCCCATGAGAAAGGCCCATTGTGATGTATTCACGGCCCATGATGCATGGCCCATTCGATGTATTTGAGACCCATGTGTAGGGCCCACATGTCATATATTTGAGGCCCATGAGCAGGGCCCACCTGTTATGTATATGTGTCCCTTGAGTAAGGCCCACTGTGTTGTATATCAAGCCTTTGTGTGAGGCCGTGGGCCCATTATATGTTTGGCTCTATGTGGGCCATTCCTTGGGGGCAATGTTGGTTAAATGTCCACATTGTCGAGGTCGATTGTCGGTGCCGGTTGTTGATACCAGTTAAAAGTATGTGACAACATAGCATCATGATACATGCCCATATGCATCATCTGCATGTTTGTTATGAGATGTAGTTGATCATTGCATATGTCATTGAGCATGTTGTTATGAGACTCCCTGATAGGCAGAGGTTATCTCACTTGAGCACGTTGTATGCACAGGATTAATGCATGACTGGATTGTATGATTCATGCATCTCGCATTATGATTACTGTACGCCCTAGCGACATCAGGGCCATAGTCTCCACAGGCGTATCGTGGATGGCCAATGGGAACCAGAAATATTTGGTTCTAGCATACGGGCGCCATATATGTCCCTGAGTGAAAATCCCTAAACCTCCGAGGCTAGGAGACGCCCCAACGTCGAGACCGAGTGGATACATGAGTGCCCGAGTGCCGAATACCAGGAGGCCGCGTCTCCCACTGTGTCGTGGTCGGTTGGGAGGGGGTGTGGCCTTACCCGCCCGAGGGTAGGGGGCATTACTAGGCTGAGTTTGACCAGCTCGTGAATGGGTCCGCTATTGACGTGCCGGATAGGTATTGGCAGACTATTGGCCAGGCGGATAGTGAGGTTTCTTACGCTCACTTAGACTGTGCTGTTGGGAGAGAGACAGTGCCATTTGGAGTGTACTAAACCCCGGTGATGATCCCAGAGATGAACTGTACTGACATGTGGATTTAGTGAGCAGGAGTTGCATACTCATTCATGCATTCATTCATTCACTATCTACTCGGGTTGGTGGTGCGCAACTAGTTGTTACGTGTGCCTTCGCAATGGCCAGGATTTCGGTTGGGGCGCACGACTAACCTGAGATCAGGAGTTTACTACATTGAGTCTGACTATCCAAATTTAGGTATGGGACTGGTTTGGATAGAAGTCTCTTGTGATGGACCCCATAGCCTGCGATACTACGTACTATCATCCCGACTTCACACTCCAGCATGGTCGTTCCATTTGCACCGCATATTGCATTACATTCATGGCATATGACATTTTGGGTTACTGTATTTTTTGTATTATATGGTCTAGATACGACTGATGCTATTCATGGACTCATCAGGAATTGCGTATTGCATCGCATCCTCGGCATCTGATACCTAGCTCCTTACGACTCCTCATTTGTATAGTTGTTCTATATTTTGCTTATTCTGATATTGATTGACTCATGTAATTGTCCGTATTTCCTCTTACTTTGTTATCGCATGATTTATGATCTTGTCAGTATTCCTGTTTACCCTGATAATTCATGACCTTATCAGTATTTCTTCTTATTCTGATAATGTACGATTTATGGATTACCAGTATTTTTGGTAGTGTATGACTATGACATTGCGTTGAGTACTTGGCACTTATCTTGTGCACACACTTACACCACCCTCTAAGCTTTCTATAAGCTTATGCATGATAGATGCGTGCAGGTGATGTTAGGTTGCAGCAGTGTTGAGCTTGGAGCGTGTAGCGGTCTTCTAGAGCTTGATTTTCAATTTATGTATTTTTCCCTTTCAGCATTGTATTCAAATGTTTATATTAGTGGATATGTGATGATGATGTTGCCTTTGTGATCCGGGTATGCTTGTGGTTATGCTTATTATGAGTTAAATGTACAAAAAAAAAATCCTCCTTGTAGCATCCCAGGATCGAAATCTGGCATATAAACGCAAGGAACCGAGAATGGGGTATTGCGGAGGCTGTCAGCACTGGATTCGGCGGTCAGGAATTTTGTGAGCCCGGTTTTCGAGTTTGGGGCGTGACAGGGAAGAAGAGACCGACTCCCGCCTCCGAGAAAGACGTAGTAAGCAAAAGGCCGATCCAAGGGAGAGGAAGCACCCTCATCCTTGTCCGACCCAGAAGAATAATGGCTTAACTTTATGGATAAGTAATAGTTTGTTTAAGCTAGTAGAATTACTTTCAAGTATTGAACGATAGTTGTAACCTTTCCCGCTTTGATTAGGCCATATTTCCCTTATGCTTGCGGTATCTAGTGACACTTGAAATCCATACTGTAGAATGTAACTGGCCATGCAATGGAATTTTGGATTTAATATGAACATATGGATTGTCTTGAAGTTTTATTCTTGTTTGTGAATACCTTGTATGTATAATTGTTGTGCTTGTAAAATTGGACCTATAAGTATTATACATATTGTGTACGACCCTTGAACGGAAAATGCTCTAGTGCTTAACCTCTTAAGGAACGTCCTTACAGGAAATGCCTCCGCGAGGAGAAGGTCGATATGTTCGCCTACCTCACGGTGGCCTAGTCAAGAGGAACCTTAAGTTCCTGGAAGTCTTTCTAGGATAGTTATTTAATCATAAGCACCGTGGGAGACTCACCACCCACTAAAATATTATAAATGTCAAACTTAAACATTTTAATAAATTTTGATATTTTTCAAATGTTAAGAATAATCGGACTACGAAATTATGGAACCATACATTTGCGAAGTATTCGTGGCTTAACCCAATTCTCGATCCTGGGTGAATATATACCAATGGACTCACTGCTTTGACTAAGCAGAAGACTAGGATTTACCAGGACTAGGAAGGGATACAACGATCTTTCTGCCTTGGTCAGGCAGAGGATCAATGTATGGGGACAAAGCCTACTACAACTGTCTTTACATATTAGCTCAATCATAAAGAGTAGAATATATGACCCTTAGGTAAACTTTATCATCATACACTTAGCGCAATAATGATGATTTTGACATTTATTTTCAAACCTCAAAGGTGAAAACTTTTGAGGGGGGGTAGATCACAATGAGCTAGGTCATCGTATTTATTATATATCCTAAAACGTATGTAAACCCAAAACCAATAAAACTTAAGCAAATGAAATGATAATATCTTTACTTATTACCCTTAGGCAATTTTGGGGACGAAATTATTTTTAAGGGGGGTAGATTATAATATCCTGAATCTTCACTGTTTTGGATTTTCAAAAATCCTTAAATTTTTTGTGTAATTAACTTATAATGTCGCTTACTGACCACTAGCACTCAATGTTAATTTAAACTCGGGTGGAACCAGTAAAGAACCACACAAGTTCGTTTAATCAACCGTAGGAAGTCAACGAATCCGCCCGATCATTTGAACATCAAGTTTAGCCCCATGATTTACTTACATAGGGCCCAAATCTAACTGATTCATTGCTAACTAATTAAGATAAGCATAACTAAATTAAAGATCTAACCTAAGTCGAGTCAGATATGGCCTGGATCTTAACTAATAGATCAAAATAAGCCCGTTACTCTTTTGGCCTAAAACCGATGGTTTAGAGTAATCATGACCAAATCTCCACTTTCACTAGTTATAAATAGGCCACACTATGAACATAGTTAATCCAAACCCTAATCATTACCCATGAGAAATCTCACTACTAAATTCATTACAAAAATGCCTCGATTTTCCAAACAAGCTCTAGACCGCTCGTTAGTGGGCCACTAATACCAAAACTATAGAATAATGTCCGTCTTATTAGGTTTGACATCCATCGCGAGAGTTGGACCTGGGTATTGTCCAGAACCACTCAACTTGAGCCAAAGGACGAGTGCATATACCCTAAAAGAATGAACTGAAACTTAAGTGAATTGGGTCGTCCACTCTTATGCAAAGTTGAAGATTTCAGACCGTCGGTTTACGACCAAACTTTACCTGTGGAGTAAGGATATTTCCTTACTCATATCCATATAGTCGCGGCCCCGATCGACTATCGGTGACTGTTGAACAGACTTTTAATCACATCTATCGATCGGCGCATCCAAATGGCGGGCCGATCATATACATACGTAGATCATCATTAGGGCTAACTATCCTATAGTGTATATTAATATGTACACCCCATATGGGCCCTAAAGCTTAAAAAGACCCGCCCATAGGTCTAGTATAGTAAAAACCTAGCCCTTATGGCCATTTACATCAAATCTGGCATTATAAAAGGGCCTCATTTGGGCAACCCCTCTCCCTATACGATTTTGCCTTAGAGAAAAAAAAGAGAGAAAGAGAGAAAGATGAAGAGAGAGAGGAAGAAAAGAAGAGAGAGGAGGGTGGGGGAGGCGTTAGTGCTCCCCTTATCGGTCCCCTCCAATGTAGCCCTAGCGTCGATCATTTTCCTCCGCCGAATCCGCCTCATTTGCGGTTGGAAGGTAAGAAACAAAACCTACTCCCCAACCTAGGTTTTTTTTAAAAATAAATTGCATGAATCTTACCTAATTGCTTGTAAATTGATATAAGAATCATTTTTCCTAATTTTCAAACCCAAGGAGCACCATGAGTTGGGCGAAATGTCACAAGGTGTGGACTATTATTCTTAAGTGGCCTAGCAATAATTTTAGTATGAATATAATGATTATGATTACTTGGATGATGTATTGGAAGAATCTAGAGAAAGCCTAAGCAAGACCTTACATTTTAGATCCTCTCAATCGACATGGATTGATTATGGCATGTTCGTTGTTCCTCAACATGGTTGGGCATGAAATTGGTAAATGCATGTTCATTTATTACTTGATTCTTTTGTGATGATTCCTCATAGCTTGTAGGTTGCATTAATCCTTGTTGTATATATATGCTTGCATTAGTCCTCGATATATGTTATGCTAGCATTAATCCTTGATGCATGTTTGTGCTATGAATGATTTATAGCCCTTGATCTCCGCTAACCCCTCACAACACACATGCACATTCATTTCATAATATTGTTAATACTTACATTTATAGAAAAATCTGAAATTCTATGTCGATGTATGAGTGCATGGCAATAGTTGAGTTTAGATGATAAACTATGAATTGTTGAAGTGTTACTGAATACCATTAAATCTCTAAGTTGGTCAGAAAATTGATGAGAGTGAAGGTGGTCCCGTTGGTAGGACTATCCTGAGGCTAAACCTGCAGGTTTGGGCGGATGCGAATGGGCGACAGTAGTTGGACTACATGGGTCGCTTGTACCCGATGTCGTCCATCAGGTACTCGCCTAGACTCGCACAGTTTAGCCCAATTACTGACCAACTATGATTGTTAACCATGTTTGCTCACTCTTGAATGGAACCTGGAACACCCTTCGCCCATTGAAGCCCATTGATAAACATTTGAAACTGATCCACCATCTCGAGAGCCGGGCATGTTGGAATGGAAAACTCTGTCTGTATTGTCGGCCTACGCTGGGGTGACGAGCCTCCCCTTAGTAACCGCGAGTGATCCCTTTCCCAACACTCCCCATGTGCTTGAAATCGGGGATGGAGAACCCGATGGGATCAAGGATCGCGGGGTCTTGGCCTCGCGCGTTGAAGGGCCTTGGCCTGACAACTAGTTAAGGGCATTAATATCTGAGGTGTACCAGTTTTCCCAATCTGCTGGATGAACGAAATTAACTAAATACTCGGTTAACATTATTCAGGTATTGCATTAGCTAGGTTTAACGACTCAGCGGTTGATGTCGCAATGAGAGAGTGCTGGTCATATGCGATCGTTAGGCGGAGTCGCTCGAGGGAGTGTTGTGGTGAGGTCATGCATCATATCATTTATCACGCATATGCATTAAAAAGATTAGCTAAGGATTTATGAATGTTTTCCTTTCAGTAGATTCATAATATAATTGATGTTTGTGTAACTTAAGGCTAATAGCACCTACTGAGTTGATTACTCATTCCCACTCTGGGACGGTGTTTTAAAACACCAACCAGACTCTCCTGTAGTTACAGGTGATGCAGAGTATGAGGAGCCTGGCGGCGCGAGTCTTAATGAGGGGGACAAGCTGTCCTACTACTAGCTAATGGGCGGTTCTCCATTGGCCTAGTAGACGGATCTTAGATCGCTGGGTGTTGGACCCAGCTCATCATTCCTTTGGACATATTTTTGTGATTTTGTTGGGCAATGCCTCATGCGACCCATGATCATATTTTTTTGGACTTATATATTTTTATCATTCCCATACCAGTAGACTAGTTGTGACTGGTGATTCATGATTCAAGTGATTCCATGCTGCACATTTAAACATGATTAAATATAAAACAATGAAATTGGATATAAGTGATACCTGGGAACTTAGGAGTTGAGCAATGCACAACCCCCAATTTTTAGTGCGTTACAAGCTCGGTCAGCGTCTGAACCTGTATTGCAAAGAAAAGTCCCTGATGAAGGAGATAAAGCCGCATGCACTGCCCCTCTTGCAGATCCGACCGTTGGAAATAGTCGGACGGCATCCATGTATGCAATCACAGCACCGTTAGCCCTATGGTTTCCAAAAACACGCCCCTACCCGACGGATTGCGGAAAGAATCTTTCCTCATTGGGGAAAAATGCATCTCGGCCATTCATTGATGCCTAAAAGCTCCTCTCAAGCTAATCTGGAGCGTTGAGATTAGGTCTCAATGAAAACATCCTAGCAGTCGAGATACGGACGAGAAATTGAAGTGACGGTAGAATTTTCGCCTGTTGAGTAGCTGAGTTAACCTACGGCCCTCCGTGCACCATTAGATGGACCCCCACCTCATTTTTGAGCCATATCAGGACTGTCTAAATGGCCCTGATCTATGGATGAACCGTCCCTCATGAAAATGCCATTAACAGTCTGTCATCTTCTCCAATTCGACCGTTGGACCCACATCCTATAAAGTTAATCATTCCACTGATCCATGCCGTCCAAAGCGTGGCCCACCTAGCCAAAGTGTCATCAGGAAAAATCGATTAGACCCCTGCTAGAATTTAGCTAAACTAACAATGAGATTCACAACTTGTCTCTTGCTAAACGGTGTGCTAATCTTGTGATTAGCAGTGGAAACATCTAGAACGAGAAAGAGCTATAAATATCCATCTAGTTAGGGTGAATCCCAAGAAAACAGAAGAGAGAAATAGTAAGAAGGAGGGAAAATAGAGAAAGATAGAAATAGAAGGAGGGAGAGCGTGAGTGGTGGCTGCTGGAACCAGTTTCCAATCGCTGCTTGACTCGGTCCCGAACCCACTCACCCGTCCATTGCTGTGAGAAAGGAAGGTTAGTGAGAGTGGAAAGAAGGGAGTACGAAGAGAGAAAGTTGGCTCCAGCAGCCAGCCCAACCAGAGTTTCAAAACTCTGTGCAATCTGGGCCCATCTGGCAAGTCGCAAAATCAACTCGGCCGGGCTCGTCTTAAGTCACACGCCTTCCTTCTGCACTCTACTTGTTAGAGCTACACTCTGTCCAGGTAATGTCGCTGGACCCCATTCATTTCAACTGGTTTGCACTAAACTCGTTAAAGGGGGTCAACTGAGTAAAAACCCAATTGAGGTCAGAGCCTTCATGCCTCCAGTTTGAGTTAGCTTAGCACTAACATGTTGTAATGACGCCTCCAGGGATGTCTCCAACTGACTACACTATGGGATAGCCATCCTCCCATCAACATCCAAGATCAATCGCCACCCAAGTAATAAAAATCAAGCCTACCTCTGTTGTAGTTTTAAATCAAGAACTAGTTGTTCAGCTAATTGAGTTAACTTAGTGATTAACCTCTAAGATAGACAATCTGAGCATGACCCTCGCCTGAAATCTGAAGCACTCACCATACATCCAAGAACCCCAGCAAGTACTACAACAAGTGAGTTTTCTTGGGAAAGAAATTCATCTGGATTGTGCTCAGCCGAGTCAACTCGCTGACTCGCTGGGACCCTATAATGACTTACTAAAACCCTGTAATGTACTACAATAGGTATTGTTACCCATTGCCACCTCGTTTGAAGGATAATCCCCTTCAAATCAACTCTAAGAACAAGCATCTTGGAGTCCTCTACAAGAACAACGAATCAAGATCAACACCACAGTGAGGGATATCCCACATGGTTTCCTCATTTCATTGAATTTTAAGATAGTTAAGCCTAAAAGTATAAAAATATTTTAATTATGTATATGTTAATTTTGCTTCCTTTAATCTTGAATTGACATTGATGATCTTGTGGGAATTGTTTTGAATCTCGTTGTTTTAATCCATCTTATAAGGATTGTATTACACACATTATGCCACATTTGAAATTGCTTACGTACATGTATACTTCTACTCTCTGCACTAAGAGGTAACGAATCTTGTTTCCATGATGAGGTTGCTCCATTAATCCCATATATATGCTAGATTAGTTTTAAATTGAAGTTAATGATGTATTAGAATATTGCAAATAATAACTTGGTTCCTTAGTTTCTCATTCGGATGTGGTGAACATGAGTTATTTCATTAACTTCTATCACTCAAGTCCTATGATTAATAATTATGTGACTAGGACTTAGAATTGCATTCTTTATGCTATCCTAGCAATGTCCCCATGTTTGTACATAGTTTTATTAGTGGAGAAAAGAATCGTGATGCCTACATTCCTGCTATCTTATAAGATGTACAATAAATATCTCCTTTCTTAAGATGTGTAGTAATCCTTTTACTATCCTAATGTGTTTAGAATGTCAAATTTGGGCCTTCCTTTGGACCTTGGGAAAGTAAATGAATTTATACTAAGTTCATATTTGAATGCTGGATATCCTATTAAAGGACTACAAGTCTTGATCATGCTTATGAGAGTAATCTTGTTAATCCTATGGAATGTGCATGAGCATCATGGTACATGACATTCACGTATAACATATGAGCTTTTTCTAGGTGCTCAATGTAAGCTACATTCTGTTTGATTTACTGAAAGTTCCAACACTTTAGTTTAACTCACAGAACCTATGCATTTGGGTCACTTTGGGCGGTCTTTCTTTTCATGAGGCTTTTTCGAGATTAGACACTCCTCGGGCATACCCCGTGTGTTTTTCCATGACATATCCTTGGGCGCACTTACTTACATGGCATTTTCCAGGTAGATAATCTACCACGGGCGGTCTGCATGGTCTTTTCCGGGCGGCTAGTTCTCCTTGGGCGTACTTATGAGTATTTTTCCAAGTGACTAGTTCGCTTTGGGCGACCCTTTATTTTGACAGCTGGATGTGCACCCTCAGATCTGTGACTTGTACATACATTCATACACCCATACATTCATTTATAATTTCATGATTTGTCTCCTTGTAATTTAAATATGTTGATTTAAACTGTTCTGGAATGATATGATATGCATGAATCCTTGCGGGAAGTTCCCACTGAGTTTTCACTCACCCAATAGTGCGGTTGCACCAAATAGACACAGGCATGATGAACAGGTGGAGACCCCTATGACGGGATTTCAAGAACGGCTGAGGTGGAGTTTGGCGAGGAAGAGTTCTATGTAAATGTAGTTGAGCCATTGGAGCTCAACTGATATTTTATGATTTATTTGCTTTCGTGTTTCAGACTATGTATTTTATTTGAGTTGTAAAAATATTTTTCTTGCTGAGGGATTTCATATTGCTTTCATTTACTTGTATTAAACTGCCTTGTTATTACCCTCAATATTCTTGGTTTATGTAATAGTTATCTTACTTAATGATTTTGAGATTTTCCATTAATTAGATGCATGTTAGTTCATTTTATAACGTAATACTCAGGTTCTTAATGAGGAGCGACTATCCTCGGTTTTTGAGAACCAGGGTGTTACAATAGCCCATTTTCTTTTCCTCTTGATTCAAAGGCTTTTTCTTTGGTAACGACTCCTTAAATCCCCGAGTTGTGATCTAATTATTATACAGAGTTTCATTGATGATAACCTTTTGTTCTAATCCTTGAATCTTAGTCTATGACATTGTGTTTCTTTAAATTTATCCTTTACACTTACACCTTATGTAATTTCTTGAACTGCGGATGTATATTTTTTTTTTCCATACAAACATCTCATTGCATTATTGATTCTCATGTCCATATGTATAATGATTGTGAATGCATAAACTTGTATGCTTGAGATATGCTTGAATATTGTATTGCTTGCCTCATCATGGAATGCATGGAGTTTATATTAATTGTTTGGAGGGTGATATCGAGGGGGGGTTCCCTTGGACTTTATGGCAATGATGATTATTTGGTAGGTGAAATCGAGATGAGGTTCCCTTGGCCTTTATGACAAGTATGATTGTTTGGTGGGTGATATCTAAAGGGGGTTCCCTTAGCCTTCATGACAGGGATGATTTTTGGTGGGTAATATTTGAGCGGGGGTCCTGTAGATAATCATCTCCAAGATGATTTACATTGTATGCACTGAATAATTCCTGCATCTGACATTATAGACATTTTACAAATTTCGTATAAAGGCATTGCATCTTGTTATGGCTCCACTTGTCTCTATCATAGCTATTTCGAATTCATGGTATCCTTATGCCTTATCTTGATTTATACTTTTATCATGTATTCTTCATCTTTATAGTTATCTTTTTATATGTCAAATTTAGGTTTTTTTTTTTTTCCATTCTCTAGCCTATATCAAACTCATAATGGATATGATCTTATTAGGCTTCTAGCTCACTAAATTAACAACGCATGCATGTTTACAGGATGAAAGATGAGTAAAAGATGAAGAAAACCTAGATTATTACTTCCATTAGATTTAGAATTATGTTTTATGTTGTTGCTTGAATATGGAGGGGTAGGAGGCCACGCTTACGGGTGTGTGAGTAACTGCACCAAGAGAATACAAAATGACAATAGGGGCACTGGTGTTGGCCGGGGACCCTTTAATGCCTAAGTTAGGTAGGTAGATTTATCATAGAAATAGGACTTGGATCAAAGATTTTTTGTGCTTACCCTCTTTAGTAGGCATGTGTCTCATTTATAAGATGATTAGGTAGCTTTTGCGCTTGCGCATCTTAATAGGGTTTGCTAGATACACTGAAGGGTCCTAATTCAAATGGGAATATGCTTTTGAAAATACCGTCGAGCCTGTCTCAAGCGGCATGATCTTCGGCATCTTGATGGGGCCCACTAATTTATAAACTCAAATTTACACACAATTTTCATGTGCCTTCGTCGTGAACCCATTGCACCCAAAAAGATTCTCAGGCATAGCCTACCATGATGTTTATGTAAAATATACTGCATCACTCTATTTTAGTTACAGGACAAAAAAATCTGCTCCACCTGATTTAGGTGTACCGTATAATTGGAGACAACATACGGGGCATCCATTTCCTAACTGTTTTCCTTCTTACGGTCCACCTAGCTCGAGGACTAGGCTAACTTTTGGGCCCTATGGCTAAAATAGGGTGACGCACCAAGGGATAGGGGTGGATTTCACTTAAACATCAACCTGGGGACCATCGATTCACAAAGTCAAATTTACACACCGTTTTCATGCTATTAGCCTTTTATGTCAACTCATCGACATCCACACCTAAAATAAATAAATTCTAAGACATGGCCTCAACTTGATGTTTATCTAAAATCCACCTCGATCATCTGGTGCATTATCCCATTTTTGTTGTAGGGCCCAAAATTTGTCAAGTTTGTGATTCAAGCGGGTGGAAAGTAAAAAACTTGAATATTTTGTCCAACTGATCCCTCCAATCACATACCTGGACCATCAAAGAGACTTGAGCTTGGGACTCTGGACTGCATGGTAAACCAACACCACAGGGTTTGGTGATGTTGGGACATGGGTGAATTTGATGGGGCCATAAAAGTCAGGTGGGGTGGGTTGGGTTGAGTTGGTGCTCAACCCTAGCCTAACCCAAGGTTCCTATACCTCAACCCTAACTCTAACCCAGCCCAACCCAACTCAACCCAACCCAACCCAACCCAACCCAACCTCGAGTTGGGAATTCTCAACCCAAGCCTAATCCAAGCGGGCTTGGTCAGGTTGGTCGGTGGATACATGCTAATATTTTTGTTATTATATTAGTCTATTATATTTTTAATACAAGTCTCATTTTTTGTACTTATAATTTTATTAATTATATATTTAGTTATTTATAATAAAGAACTTTATTTTTTCTAAACAAATAAGTTAAAATACAGGACTACTCCTTTAAATATCGTGTTGTATAGCACGCAATCTATTCAAGAGAGAGAAATCCTATGTGTCTCGTTAGCTTTGAGTCATCAGAATGATATGGACCAATGAAACCTGATGCACGGAAGATCCGTCTTTAATTATAATTTATAACTTATATATCAATCAGGTTTGGGTTGGGTAAGCCAACCAGGGACCTCAACTCAGGCCCGACCCAAATTTTACCCGGTCGGTGTTTGTCTAACCTTAAGCCTGAGAAGCCCAACCCAACGTCGGCTCGGTCGGGTTGAACCTCCCCAACTTTCAGACATAGGCCATATGCCACTGTCTGCATGTACTCCACCTAACAGCTTTCAACTGCATCTCTGAGATCAACACATGACCGAATCAAATCCTGCCCTGTCCCAACGTCACGGAGCTGCCTGTAGCTGGGTCATCACGCACTCGGCCTCGTCGGGATTGTTGGATTTCAACTCTACCATTTCCTTCACCTCAGAATTACATCCTAGAGTGTCTAATCCATTCCAAAGGTGGGCCATACCATGATGATCATCTTCTATGAAAATAGTCCGATCCACTCATCGAAGTGGGATATGATGTAAAACAACATCAATGGAAGCTAATTGCATGATTCGATTCACTGGTGTGGCCCACCTAATTACTCAATTGGTCTGATTTTCATATCAAGGGATCCTCATCGTGAGGACACCTTTTTCACGGATGGATTGGATCTTATAGATAAACAACGTTTCAGATATTTTTTTATTTTTATTTTTATTTATTTATTTATTTTTAAATTGGGTTGGCAGATTCCTTGTCTCAACCCAGGTACCTCGAAGCTGCCCTACAGAGATAGGACCGGAATCATCTACAACACCTGTTTTACCCGGCCAGTAAAACACCAAAGCTTCTTGGGTCCACCATGTTGTATATACATAAAATCCACTCCGTCCATCAGTTGAGAATAATTATCTAGACCGTACATAAATAATATAAGTCTGCTTACAATCTCATGTGATCTACAACCATAGAAACAATGTAAAATTGCTACCGAAACCACTAAGTTCATATGGTGTGGCCTGCCTGAGTTTTATAAGGCTGACTTGTTTATTTTCTCTTCACCTAGTTAATTAGGCATGATTAATGGGTTTGATGAAATATAAACTCCATGGTGACCCCACACACAAACCCATGGTTGGCATCCTATCCTCATGTTCTACTTGGTGTGGGCCATGTGAGTTGTGGATATAGCCAATTGTTTTTCCTTAGATCCTAACATCGAGGTTAAACCTTATAGACGGAGTCGATTTCACGTATACAATATGATGGGCCCTACAGACTTGGGTGTTTCACGGGCTGTGCAAAACAGGCGTTGCAGAGGATTCCAGTCCGCAGGCACATTTATCAGTTTAACACCATTTAAAAATGTACCCCAATCCCTAATACTCCCCCTACACCCAAGCTATGTGGGCATGTCATGTTCTATACACGAAATCCACTCCGTCCGCTAGGTGTGTCCTAAGATGATAGGCCCTGGGACCAAAAATAAGCCACAGATATAACTCAGGTGAGCCACACTGCAGGAAACAATGGAAATGGGACACCAATCATAGATTTATTTGTGGGGCAATATACAAAAATGTACAATTTTATATGGACCATAATATAAAATTTTATGTATAATTTTCAATTTTCAATTTTCCCATTGTTTTATGTATAATATATGGACCATAATATGTGAACTTAGAGGTTTTATGTACAATTTTCAATTTTCCCATTGTTTTGGCCCATCTGAGTTTTTTCCATCGGTCTGATCTTTTATATGGACGGTGAATATTATGGTTAGCGCATGATGGATGTAGTGGATTCCACATATACTACATGGTGGGACATGTGTCATAGTGGATTCCGGTCCTTAAATGGTGGTAACTCTTCAACTACACCCAAGGTACAGGTGTAAGGCATTCCAGACTGCCCAGCTGATGACATGTCAGTATCCTATCGTGGAGAGCTTTCGACCATGGCCGATCCACATGGGACGTATCAGACAAACGGCCAGGATTACTAATGCATGGGCCCTACTTTCAGAACAAAAATCCAGGGTTGGTTGCGGAAAGCCCTAGGCAGCGTATCTTGTCCTCTACAACGGTGGGAGAATAAGCTTATTCTACAAACGTTGCTTGTGGGGTCCACCGTGGTGTATACATAGCATCGAACCCGTCCAAAATAGTGAACTAGTTATGAAAGTGGGACTTCCTAAAAAGAAGACTAATCTAACCATCATTTTGCTCAATGTTTGAATTTGGATTTCTTGGGTGGCTGTTATTTGTTTTCTATAATGTGGCCCACCTGATGATTTTATAAGCCTGAATTTTTTTAATCCAATAATCATAGTCGGGATCACTTAACCCACAGGTTGGATCTCATAAAAATAGAACGGTGGATCACACCATAGAAAACAGTGGACCACCACCCAAAATATTCTTATTCATACGGTTACCTACATGATGGTTGGAACGGCATGATATTTCAGGTCACCTAATTTCCTAGTGGGCCTAACTTTTATAAAGGTTTGGATGCCATTAAAACATCAAGATGGGCCCCACGCGCAAAAGTTGTAGAATAAGCTTATTCTAAAACAGTCCAGCGCATCTGGCTCGGAAATTCACATGCAACGCTACCTGTGGAGATTCACGTGCGATCCTTTCATTTCCCACGAATGTGTTATCTGTACAAAACATTCCAACCGTAGAAAAGATGATCGCATTATAAAAATCAACAGGAGATAAATACAGGATAGCCCACTCATTAGGTGGACCACAACGCTGAAATCAACGAACAGGCGATGGTATTATTCAACGGAAAGAATTGGGCCACGTAATTCGCAGATCGGACTGTTTCTCTCCCCATGTGATCTCTCAGGTACAGCCCACGATTTAAAAGGTTCAGATACTATTCTAAAAAAATGAGAATTCAAGATTGAGAGAAACCATTGCATGTGAAAGTCGGTTGGATGTGAGCATTTCTCCTACTTAAAGCCCCACCAGGTTATCATCTAAGCACGTTGACTGCTACAGCTAGAAGGAATAGAGAGTAACATGTGGAGACCAAACATCTCTTCCTACCCACCTCCCTTTCGCCAATCCAACTACCACCACAAACAGGCTCATTCTGACCGTCCACCACCCGTGGCCCATCCGTTACCCATCATAGACCTCCAACACCTAAATCCCAACTCCCTTGGAGAAGCCTGTGGAGATTGGGGCCTCTTCCTTTTAACCAACCATGGAATCCCACCAATCCTGACCACCCAAATCCAAGACCATGCCAAGATCCTATTCTCCCTGCCCTTTGATTCCAAAGAGACCCAAATCACCAATCATCCCATCACATACTTTTGGGGTACCCCAGCTATCTCACAAAATGTCCAAAACCTCAATTGGGTTGAAAGCTTCCATGCTCCTCTCAAACACTTGCAAGATGGTGGACACAAAATCCACCCCATGTTGGAGTCTTTCAGGTGCCATTTTTCTTCTTCTTCTTCTTCTCTCTTTCATACAACAATATAGAACATTTTAGAAGGAACTTATGTTTACGTGAAATCCTTTTTTTATTTTTTATTTATCACTTACCTACATCAAGGTAAATATGTTTATGTTTTTGACACCTGGTCAAGGGTTCGTGTACCCATAGGTGATGAAATCCCCCTACGGGTGAGTGTTTGGAGGTGTGTGTGTTTTTATTTTTTATTTTTTATTTTTATTTTTATTTTTTTAAGTAGATATGTTTACGTAGGAGAAGGATGATGATAATTAGTTACAATCCATCCAGTGGATAACTTCTAACTAGAATGCAAAATCTAACCCGTCCAATAGGTTGGCCCCACAATGAGGATCGTTTTGTGCAAAAATCATCTCGATCCATTCATCAGGTGGGTCACACTGGTATCTTGTTATTTATTAGTGGTTATACATTGTTTACCATGGTGTCGCCAACCTGATGAGTGATCAGAATGATTTCTATACTATGTGATCCTCGTATTGTTGCCAGCGTATTGGTCAGGCTGGATGTTGCATGCACATGACAAGTTGGAAGTTTTTCACTGGATGGATGGTAACTAATGGTGCAACCCATTGGACTTGAGACCTTCTCGAACATACTAAAGATAGATAGATTTGTACGTATACTAAGGAGGTTTGATTCTGGTTTATCTTTTGGAAATGTACTGAAAATACCATTTGTATCGTTTGTATTTTCGTTACATGCTAACATAAATGCATGACATCCGCTGCCTTTGGAGTGTGCCACTGGTACATTCATCCCCAAATAGTTGGTAGTGAAATCCAATATTATACCAAGACGTATACCATTGGAGTGTATTGTATTGAATGAAGTGTACCATATTTGGTATGCATCCATAAATTCATTAGGCGACAAAAACGCGTGTATCGTTGCATGTGAATGGACCAAAAAGCACCGTTTCTTTGTATCGTCTTTGCGTTCCAATATAAATGAATGGTACCAAATGAAAAGTATCGTCGGCACATTCATTGCTGGATAATTTTAATGAAATTCAATATCATATTGAAATGTATTGTATTGTATAAAGTCTTACTTAATCTAAAATTCTGAAAGACGATTTTAACGAGGAAAAGAACAATATGAAAGGCTACTTTTCTGTAATAAAACTTTGATTTCAGATAATTCAATTATGGATGGTACTACAAATATGCTTAATTTTAAGATTCTCTGTAGTAACATCCACACATGACACTGACATGAAACGCCCTTAGGGCGAGGGTTATTGCCTGCTCTGATTCACCTCCAGGATATTCATGTGTGTGTGTGTGTGTGTGTGTACACAAGGAAAGCAAAGAAAAGTGTAGCGATTGTTACAATTTTAGAATTATAGTTCAGTTGTGAGGCTTCCCTGATTGAGAACATAGTCACCCGACGACTAAGGGCACCCAAAAGAATGACATAAGAATCCATGGGTCTATTGCTTTCTTGCTATGTCCAACAAGTTTAATATTAATCACTGAACAATAAAATTCATATTTTAATTTTTATATATCGAGTCGACTTGAGTAAAGACTAGTTCTAGACTCTGAGTCGTCTTGACCATCTTGGAAATTCAGTCTAGTTTTCGGGGTTTTGAAATATGGTTAGAACTAGTTCTTAGCATGCATTTGGGAATTCTAGAATTCTTATCAGGCGTATTAAACTCCCCAAATGACCTTTGATCTTGTTTCTTATTCTACATGAAAAAAGCCTAATAGTGATATTCAGCACAGTCAGATGGCAGAACATGGCCTATTAGGTATTTCTCCAAACACTAAGAGGCGTGTAAGGCCCTCTGGCACCTTTGAATTCCAGTGCTTTTCAAAATGCACCCTTGTTTATTTTCTGCATGTGTGGTCGCACCAAATTTCATGAAATATTAAGATATTTTGCACCAAATTAGACTGATTAACCCATGAAATATCATGAAATTTGGTGCAACCAAACGCACCTTTCATGCCCAGAAAAGCTGGTGATGACCATAATCAGGACTGTAGACAGCCATGTGAGTACATCGTAACCTTAAAAAATTCATGCATTGGCACCGATCCCCACCGTTGATATTGAGGGAATCCATTGTGGTTGGAACACAGGCCAAAAACAGCCAGAGTGGTTGATCTCAACTGTCTGATTTTATACATTCAAATTGAAGCAGTTGATGGCCATGTTTAGAATTTCTCAGCGATTTTCTGGCCGTCTGGCCACAATGGGGTCTGTGATTTGGATTGTCTAGATTGAGATACATGCTCCCCACACATACTAGTTGACTAATCACCACAAATTAATGAATAGTAGCAAACACATAATCTTGATTTTGATACGAACCTTCTGATTACATCTATATATCCACTGATCTATGTCACTAGGTGCATGTTGGAGGAGTACGGGCGGCACATGGTACGAGTTGCTCGACAACTTTTCGAAGCCCTGGCCATGAACTTGGCATTCGACCCAATACAGAAGGCGTCCTACCTATCGGATTCTGATGGGCTATTGCGAGTCTACCGCTACCCATGTTGTCCCATGACGACTGGTGAATTCTTTGGCATGGATGCTCACACGGATAGCTCGGTACTCTCCATACTCAATCAAGATGAGGTAGGAGGCTTGCAAGTCCTTAAGGACCTCAAATGGGTCGATGTAAGGCCGATCCCAGGCACGCTTGTGGTGAACCTTGGCGACATGATGCAGGTATGAATTATACTCTTATGGTTATTCCAGGCCAATCCCAGGCCAACTCCTTTAGTCTTGAACTGTGTTGGAGATCACTCGGCCCAACTCGGCAGTGACTTTGATGGATGACTAAGGTGTCGAACCGTATCTGGTCTAATTGAGTCTGAATCAAGTCGGATAAGTCTTAAAGCCATGATGGGAACAGTATAGATATTGTGTTAGTATGCTCTTTACACCTACCACCTGATCGCTTGGATATATCTACCATATTGGAAGATGATGACCCTTCGATCTGCGGCCTACAAATTGATAGTGAAAGAAAAATGCAACCATGGGCCGCGTTCCTTGGCCAAAGATGGGTGGGTTTTAGGATCTTCTAATCTGAGAGATCTTTTGGTTATTCAGCTATCACGGCTGGTTCATTAGACAAATGCTTTGGATCCAGCACGGTTAGCAAGACATGGGTCCCATGGTAATAACATTATTACAGAGCCTAAGTTGTTGGTTAGCTCGTTTCACCGTTGACGCAGCTCAGAATCACCCACATGATCTGTCTCCTCATTTGGGTCCACATGCTGAGATGGTTGGATGATTGGAGCCTTTCATGTTTTGAATGCTGCTCTGCGTATGGACCGCCTAAGAGATGCTGCACGGATTATTCCGAACATAAAGGAAAATTTTCAGTGGCTCACATTCATATCCAGAAATAAAAGGTTAGGTACCATTGCACTCATTTATGATATAGTACTGAGAAGATGAACGGTTACAGTTGCAGTAGTGCCATCTCTTCATCTGGGTCCCCAGGAGCAAGAAAACGACCTCCATGTTGTTTGTTGCCATTAGTGAGGATAAAACATTCTTAAAGTGTTACTATCACATCTAAAGTGAAATTAGGGTTGGTTTCAAACTAACCCAATTCGCCAACCCAAACTTTAGGTCATGTTGAGGTTAGGTTGGGCTTCGGCTGAAAATCCTTGACTACATCCCAAGTTGGGTTACGCTTGCAGCGAGGCATTGTGCAGCCTGACCCAACTCAACTCAACCCATATGCAGTACATTTAAATATGAGTTATGACTAACATGATTGTTACAAAAGTAAAATCATAGTCTGCTCGAAAAATTATGTTCACGAATAGAACTGTCAATGTTGTCATCGTGGGCAGCCCGAAATGTCTATTAGAGAATCTCTCTCTATAAAGGTTTTATGATAGGCGGCCCCGGAACTCCTTTTTCCTCTCAGTGGCAGCTCAAAATGCCTGTCTTGTATATTTCCTCCCAGGAATGAAGTAAAGGCTTAATTTAATAATAATAATAAAAATGTTGTCATCTTTATCTAAGGTTCATGACTAGCATGGAATGCTTCTCTTTGCTGGTATAATATTTGTAAGGTTTTTATTTTATCTATTTCAAATCTTATTTATTTATGAATAGTGATTGAAGGCTAAATTTTAATTATTTTATTTCTTTAGTTATAAGTGTCATTTGATAGTTTGATGTTTGATTTTATATGTGGTTTACTAGTTATAAATGTTAACCTGGTCCAACCCTATTTGACCTAATTCAACGTATTAGGTTTGTATTCAATATATTGGGTTGGGCTTGGTTTTAGCAACTAGGACTGGGTCTAGGGTTGGGTCAAGCTTTCGGCTGACTCTTGTTAAGGTTTAGTTAAGATTGGGTTGACCCCAACTTGAATTGACCTGCCCGAGTTACACTAACTTTATTTAGATCTTTAGTTTTTACTATTAAAAGTGTTATTGTAATAATGTTATTCAAGGGTTATATGTTTGATTTTATGTATTAGTTTACTTATTACAAATGTTAATATGACCTAACCTAATCTAATCCAACCCGAGTTATGGTAGGACGGAGTAATGCATAGCTTGAGTTGGGTTAGGCCTCAGCAAACTAGCTGAAGTTGGGTTACACCTGGGTTGACTTGAAACCAACCCAACCAGCTTGGAATTGCGCCCTGAGAAGATGAACTATTCCAATCATTAGACCATCTTTACACATGGGCCCCAGCAGGGCCACAAGATCTAGCTGTGCTTGAAAACTTGGGCGCTGATCATCCTTTTTCCCGTGCAAGGCAGGCCATGAGCAACGAAGAATACAAGAGTGTGAAACATAGGGTGGTGGTGAATGGAAGGAGGGAGAGGTTCTCCATATGCTATTTTGCTTTTCCCATGGAAGATGGTGCCATTCATAGTTCAAAATACAAGACATTCACGTACAAGGATTTCAGGGCCAAAGTGCAAGAAGACATCAAGACCACAGGTTTCAAGGTTGGTCTGGACCGTTTCAAGCTCAAACAGCCGGACTCGGGTCTCGGGGCTTGACCCGAAACTTTTCTTCATGGGTTTTCTTTCCTTTTGATGTATTTTGCCGACACTCGTACAACCACATGTTTATTGTACTGAGTAGTTGCCATAGCTAGTAATGATGCCATCATTAAATTCGGGTAGGTTAAGGACCTTTTTGAACACTAGAAAAGTGATGTTTTCTTCTATTCACGGATTGGTGTTTAGCGAGCTAGCATTTGAGCATTAATTTCGTCTGCCAATTTGAAACTGGGGATGCAAAACCAAGTTTTAGGATTTCTATGGTGTGGCCCACTTGATGGTTGGATCAATCTGATTGTTTAGATTTCATCTGACTGATTTGTTTCACATGTTACTATAGTAATACGGGAAAAAAAAAGTATAATCATTACAAATACTATTATTTGTCTCTTGATAATTGTTTCTCGTGTTTGGCTCATCCGTGGTAAAAATGGTAATGATGACATTTTTACGTTACTATAATATCAAATCACCACTAAAATCAACTGATATCACTATTTTGATATGAGATTTTCAAAGTAACGCATACAATAATGCAATGATTATCAATTTCTTTATCTCCATTCGTATTTAACTGCGTTTGGATTGGTGGTGGTAAAATCATAATGATAACCCATCCTTTATATTGTCCGAAATCAGTGAAACAAACAAGTTTCCTAGGCGGCCCCATATTTCAAATCACAATGATAACCCATCCTTTATATTGTCATTGTCGGGGAAATCAGCGAAACAAACAGGCCCAAGTTTTCTAAGCCGCCCCATATTTCAAATCATAATGACTTGTAAGTAAACTCAGATGCATCAATGCGCGTGCATGATAACGATATGAATGAGGCGGCCCATTGGAGCTGATGAGCATGACTTGGCTTTGCGCTAGGCTTGAATCTACTAGCTCGGTCCATGGACTGGCCTTCGGCGTTCCATTCATGGCTAATAAATTTTCTAGTCGAGCTTAAGGCTCAAGCTATTTTAGCCTGACCTTGCGTAGCTTGACAAGACTTTATATGTACATTTGTTATATCCTACAAATATGTTGTTCTAATCATCGCCAGGTGAGCACCCATCTTTCTTGAACGTACTATTACTTTAGTTTCTCCAAAATATTTAATTTTTTGTGCATGTGTGGTTCACTCAATCCGTTGATAGATTATGAAAATTTGATATACCAAATTTTGGGCTGGGCTGGGCCTCTGCCCAACCAATTCTTGTCAGGCTCAGGCATGGGCTTGCTTTGTAGGTGCATACGGGCTTGGATTGGATCGAGCTTTGGGTCTTAATTGTCAGTTTAGGGTAGGCCTAAGCTGGCCCAGCCCAACATCACCCCTACGTATGATACTAGTTGTGGCTTTGGACACATTGAATAAGGACATCACCCATTTTCACTGCCCATTCACTCCGTAACAGTGCTGACAGCTCGCAATTCAAGAGTCACGCCCATTGAATGATCTTAACCCTTCGAATGTTGGTTGTTTTATAATAGCCGTTTGTTTTACATGACACAATAGATCATTGGTCAGAAACGTTCACTTATGGTGATTCTCGTTGACGGGAGTGCCTTTAATCTGTGCAGAGATGTCCTGTCTTGTTTCAACCAAATGAATCATCGCTTCGACTGAATTAGGGGTAGATTCTACGTAACAATTCATTTTTTTTTTTTAAATTTAATTTTTACAGTGGGTATTCTAAATCCACTATTTTCTTTGGTGTGGCCCACTTGAATGTTGGATCGGTCTCATTTTTAGGCCCATGTTTTAACATGGTTGGACAAAATGGATGGACGGAGTGAATTCGTAATGTCATCTCTGTGGGACCATTGTGTTTTTGAAAAAAAAAAAGAAAAAAAGAATAAGTGTGCACCCCACTAACCAACTCTCCTCTCCCTGACACTCTCTCTCTTTCCTTCTTCGCTGCGGTATAGTTGCCGACGTGAATCAATCTATCCAAACATGCCATCATCATGGTGGGACCCACTTCTCAATCTGAACCGTCCAATGGATCTGGACCCTTGAGTAATCCTAACCCTTGAAATCCTTTGCCTAAAAAACCTTTGATTCGGCCCACCTTAAAGCTTGATTTGAACTGTTTTTGAAACTCCCTTGCACCAGGACTCATGGAACCTGATTAATGGCTTAGATTTCTCTCAACCATTCTGATGGACCCTGCATCACTACTCAATCCTCATGGTTACTAAAACTGAAAGCAGAAATATGCCTTGCACACAAAGTCACGTTCCTTCCTCTCTTGGATTCTCCTCGGCGAATCCAACCCGCTCACTCATCAATTCATAGCCGTCGAAAGGCCTACCATTCGGATATCTAACAATCAAAATCTTCTTCCTATTTCTTGGTTTCATGAAACCAGCATCCACACCTTCCAACTTCGGAATCGACTAGGAAAATTAATCCAAACCTTTAATTTGTGGGGCCCATGAGCTTTCTACAACCCATAAGAACTATCCACAACTGTCGGTTTGTCAAAAAAATGCATCGATCCAGATTTCGCCCTGATCGTCTTCTTCATTTGCACTATTGAAATCGAGCACCACCTGATCGATGTAAACCATCATTACAGTAAGTAAATCTTCACATGAGGGCCATCAAAACTCGACTTGATTAATGGTTATTAGCCAGGGACAGATAACATTTGGTTTGCAAACCGCACCTACAACACTCAATTACAACATGACTCTGCACCTTGTTGCCAAGTCTTTTTGCTTTGTTTTTATGCCCTATGCACGTGTTATCTCTAGAAAATGAGAGAGGAATCAGAAACATAAGAGAGAGAGAGAGAGGGAGAATGAGAGAAGCGAGGATTGAGAAGACCAGCGAGTTGCCAACTCGTTGGAGTCGTTGGCCTCCAACCACGGTTGTGGGATGCTTTGTAGGAAGGAAACAAAAAGAAGAAGAGAAGAAGAGAAGAAGAAAGAAAGAATAAAGAGAAGAAGGCAATTTCATCGAGTTAACTCGGTGAGTCAACCAGATGACCCGTTGGTTCGATTTTCCGAGTTGATTCCAGATTTCGTCTTCGAGCCATTTATCAGCTAAGTTTCTATTTTTCATCCTTTAATTCCATACGTTAGAGTAGCCTTGAGTCAAGTTGACTCACTGAGTCAACTTAGTGATTTAATGTGCTGTTTTCTTATATTTTAATATTAGAGAATAAAAAACCTTAGTGTAGGACTTAATAAATCATCATGTATGATTTTTATTTTTATTTTTTGTATGGATGCCATCATCTTACGTTGAAAATATATACCAAGTGCTACTAGTTGAAGTGCGTCAAACTGAGTTTAAGCGAAACTGGACCCGAACCATTTATATGTAGAATCCATCATCACATCAAATCTATTACTCTAATAGGAGGTAGGTGATCTTCCCAGTTGAAAACCCTGTGGTTAGAATGTAACATTGCATTTGCATGTGGATTTAC
This sequence comes from Magnolia sinica, assembly GCF_029962835.1. Classification (NCBI taxonomy): domain Eukaryota; kingdom Viridiplantae; phylum Streptophyta; class Magnoliopsida; order Magnoliales; family Magnoliaceae; genus Magnolia; species Magnolia sinica. The sequence continues at coordinate 37,846,649 of NC_080585.1, read as the reverse complement.
ATTCTTCTCTCAGTATATCACTGTGTAGAATGAATTCTTTTAATGGTTATTACATATTATAGATCAAATTTCTTTAACTATTATTATGTGTGTAGATCGAATTTAATTCATTATAATTACATGTTGTGGGTGAAATTTATCATTGTTGTTACGTGTTGTAGATTGAAATTAGTTCGTTATTGTTACGTTTTGTAAATTGAATTTAGTTATTTACTATTATGTATTGGAGAATAAAATTATTTGATGATTATTATATATTTAAGTTATGAGTGATTTACCCAGGGTCATTCCCAAAAGGATCAGTATGATATGGGTGCTCCACTCAGGGTAATTTTCGAAAGGATCGGCATAGGTGTTTTGCCCTAGGTGATTCCATAAAAGATATATACATACGGGTACTCTGCACTAGGTATTAACCCTAAAAGTTTATTCACTGGTGCTTTGTTGATGGTCATCCCCTAAAAGGATCAACACCGGTGTTATGCCGATGGTGATTCTCTAAAAGGATCAACACACACTGGTGCTCTACCGTGGATTGAACTAAAAAGAATTTTGAATGATTGTCTTATCTTATTTTATTATTATGATTACTAAATGTTACTATTGTCATGTAAAATATCAATTCTATACTTGCAATTGACTATGTTTATTTATTGAGTTATATTGGTATTATTGTAGAATTTTTAATTTTGGGAAGGATGTGATCATACGAGCCATCGTGCTCACACCATCATAGACAGTTTTGCAGATACACGACTTAATTATGAAGAGTAAGATGGATATTGAAGAATTCTCATTTTATATTTGTTACTAGGATAAAATGATTATAAAAATTTTACTTTAATAAGGTTTAAATGATATTTGATAATATAATAGTGGAATGTACATTAATAAGAAAGTCTTCATTTTATTTTCTTTTAATTAGCTTTGATTGCTTGGAGAATGAATGAAAAGTATGCGAAATTGAAATGTATTTTGATTAAGTTTACATCACGGGTCTGGGATTCGAATTTGGGCCTATCGACCCGGCTACCAAATTTTGGGGTGTGACATTTTCAGAAAGCACAATGTACACTTTTGCACGTTTTCGATTCAACTGAAGTTGTATGAGTTGGCTCTTTTTGGTACAACTGAAGGTCTCATTGTTCTATTGACGAAACGCGTAAGTTTTAAGCAAGTGTAGGTTTTATTTTTAATTGCGTACAAAGAATATAAATACTCTTGTTAAGTTACGATCAGGGTTAATGTAATGTATATGAGAGCCTAGCACGAATATAAGGGTTTTGAAGGGGAAACTAGGGTTTTCATTTGTAAGTTGTTCCGATCCATCTCTTGTATTCTTCTAATTATAGTAGCTTGATTGTCGCTTTATGCCATGGTTTTTCACATAAAATTTCAGTGTTCTCTATGGTTGTTTGATTTTTTTTTTTTTTTCTCTATTGCATTATTTAATTTGATCTAAGGTTGATTCCACACCTAACAAGTGGTATCAGATCTCATGGTTGAGGTGTTATGTTGAATATGGAAACATGGCATTAAGGAAATCAAATGTGAAATTCGAGACAGAAGTTCACTGGAAAAAATAATTTTAAACTTTAAAGGTTGAAAATGAAAGCCATTCTAGTTCAGTAAAAGCTACAGCATGCACTCTTTGGGAAAGCTAATCATCCAGAATCAATAAAAGAAGAGGATTGTGATGAACTTGATTAGAGATCGATTAGCATAATCCAATTGCACTTGGTTAATGAAGTCCTTTATAATGTCATCAATGAGACGCCCATCGCATGCTTATGGACAAAGATGGAGTGCATTTACGTGACGAAGTTTCTCACAAATCATCTATATCTAAAGAGACAGTTTTATACTTTGAAGATGGCAGAAGGGTCAAATCTCTTCGAGCAAATTAATGTCTTCAACAAACTATTTTGCAAGTTGACAGATGTGGAGGTGAAGATCAATAAAGAGGACACCCTAATTTTGTTGGCGTCTCTCCCGAAGTCCTATGAGTATCTAGTTGATACTTTATGCTATGGTAGGGATACCTTGGACATCAATACCGTTATCTCAACCCTTTCAATCAAAGTAGTTAAGAATGAAGAGCAGAGGTGAAGGTACTTCTGCGGATGTGTTGTTTGCTTGGAGAAGACCGTCTGAGCGAGAAAAGGAAATGCATGGTGACTCGAATGTTGCATTTTCTCTCATTTTAGATGAAGAGGATCCGTATACTTTTCTAAAAGCATTAAAAGATAGCGATACAAAGAAGTAGATGGCACTGATGCATGATGAGATGAACTCTCTGTGCAAAAATAAAACATGGGAGCTGATGGAGTTACCCATTGAGCGGAAAGTGATCACTTGCAAGTGAATTTAATAGAAGAAACTGGATAAGTATAAGGCTAGATTGATGGTGAAGGGTTATGTTTAGAAGGTGAGTGTCGACTTCGGTGAGATATTTGCGCAAGTGGTAAAGAAAGTATTTATCAGATTTGTTGCCTTTAGTTGCTTAATACAATCTAAAATTGAAATAGTTAGATGTGAAAATTATGTTTCTACATAAGGAACTAGAAGAGTAGATCTACATGAATTAGGGTTTCCATATGTAAGTTGTTCCATCTCTTGTATTCTTCTAATTATAGTGAATTAATCGTTGATTTGTGCCCTTGTTTTTTCCTACTAGGGTTTTTCACATTAAATTTGTGTTCTCCGTGGTTATTTGAATTTTTTCTTTCTCTATTGTATTGTTTGATTTGATCTGAGGTTGCTTCCGCACCCAACAATTCTTTCATTATCACTAACCATTAGTTAGCTCAAAAGATTAGACAATACAGATTGATAAATCTCATGTGTTCAAACTCCAAAACAAACTAGTATTGTAGCTTTGAAATCCAATATTACTATTCAATTCGAATATGTAGTCACACGTGTAATGAATGGCCCAATTCAATTAAACATGTTCGAATATGTTAAGCGTCGGACATGCCAGAATATACTTGAATCAAATTGAACGCCTTGTGACTTCAGGCGCTAAAATAGAATAGTTAGGACCAAATCTGTTAAGATCGGCCGCCTACTCAATCACTGATTGGTAAGGTGATCAGAAGATTTGTGAATGGGAGGGTTAGTCCTTATGGATTTTTTTTTCCTTAAAAACAATGACTTTTCTTATAACGTTGATAGCGATGATTGTTTCTCAACAAAAGTAATAAATATAAAAAAAATTTAAAAAAAATTTGGTGCCAATTTTATTAATCTAAAAGTATAATAAAGTATAATCAATAAAAGGAAAAAATAACCTGAAGAGATTACCAATGACAATTTGATGCTAGGGAAATGGTTGTGGTTTTGATGGTACTCTAGACCTGGACAATCACGGGAAAAATCAGACCGTCATGAGAGCATGGTCAGTAGGTCGTGATTAGAGAATTACTTAGTAAGAACTTAACAATTTGTAATTCTGACAACCAAGTTGTGGATATTTAAACTAAACTAGCCGACTTACTGCAGTGGTGCACTAGATAGAAGTAGAAACTGCACCAAAAATTATGTTAAAGACTCTGAGCTTGCTACAACGTGATGTTGAATATAAGTGGAGAAATCTAAAATTGAATTAATTGGAGTAGGTGTCTATGAGGGATGAGAGATAGGCCACATAAAATTGAAATATTTGTGTGATTCTATTGGTGTGAGGCTTAGAGTTCTTATTTGTGTGCTGCTTTTATAGACTTAGAAATGTGGTGGCCATAAGATCTCCTACAACTCTCTTTTATCCTCTACGTAAGTGTAACCTATCACATTTGATCACATGTACAGGAGAGATCGCATGTGCATAAAATGCTTTATTGGAGAGCCTTCATGTTGCTAGACTTCTTGCATTTAATGCTTCTACTAAAGAGTTGTTTTGTTGGATACTTGCTTTATAGATAGTTACTTTTGTTGATTTTTAACATTTAATGGTTCCTAACACAAACATGCCTCTAGCCACTTAGCTTTTACGTTTACCTTTACCACGTGGTGTACATGGCAGCCACGTACCATCTTCTAGGCCATCAGATTTTACCATGATAGACCAAGTGTAAATAATGCTCCCTACATCTCTTTTCATTTGAAGAATGAATTCGGAGAATGCGAAGATACGTTGAATGACTGTTAGATTTCTTTATCAAATTGACCATTGAGATAACCATTTCTTCTGTTACTTATAAGATTCCTATTGTAAAGGGCATTTTTGTAAATTGCCCATTTAATCAAACATTTTGGTTATCAATTTGGCCATTTTGGTCGAATTACTTATTAGGTCAGTCATTTTGGCTGTTGGTTGTTGTTAGCCATGGTATTTCTGCATTTGGCCATGATGGCTTTAATGATTCTCTATGCGGCCTAGGTGGTCTCGGGAATTCTCTTGTTTTTGGCCATAGTGGCCTTGATGACTCTCCATCCAGCCTAGGTGGCTGTGGAAATTTTCTTACCAGCCAAGTGGTCGTGAGGTGTATGGGTTTGGTCGTGGAGGCCTTGATGATGCCTTATGCAGGCATTAGTTTGTTTTGAGCGGTATGTCAGTTGGTCGCGTAGACTTTTTAACAACATCATTCATATATCGCGCGCTTAGGCAGCACGTCTTTTGACAAGTTATCTTCTGAGGAACTGGCTTTTGATGCAGATGATACGGCCATGGTTGTTTATCTTATGGCTTGTTTGGAGTAGTATATCAGTTAGTTATATAGACCTTTTAGCAGCATCATTCATATAACACATGTCTTGGCGGCATATCTTTTAGTAGATTTTCTTTACAAGGGATCGGTATTCGTCCTTGCTCTCTGAGTGTTCCTGAATTCAACTTGTATATTTTGTTGGGCAATTTATCTATAAATCCTTTTTTTGGATGTCGATCTATTTATCTTTAATTGTTTTAAATTTTCTAGATTTGTTATAATAACATTTACACTCACAGACTGTTTAGTAATCCTCCGGTCATGAGATTAATGATTTTCTCTTGCATCAAATTGATTACATCTTCACAACCTAATCGTCGCTACTATGTTACGGGCGGCAGACTTTGAGCCATAGGATTAACACAATTGGTGAGGCCTGCGGCATATGAGGTTGTCCTCTAAGTAATCAGGCCTTGTATAATTTTGATGAGGTGTCAGAGACACGTGAGGTTGCCCCCAGACTGTTCAACACTTGTACTAAGGTTGTGGCACCGGTGGCATGGGAGGTTACCCCCTGAGTTGGTTAGTGATGACATAATATTGCCCCCAATGTATGCTTTGTGGGGTCATACTGGTCCTAACAGTCATATGGTCAGCCCTTTCAGTCGTTCCTCCTTGTAACCACCTAGAGTGGTATAAAGTAGCCTTGTGGTTTCGCCTGATTAAGTCTCAGTTGAAGATTAGCCAATCTCTCTACCTCTGAATCTTCTGAAGGATTATCAGTAGGTTGGCTGTTTACAGGTGCTAAAATCTTATGAGGAACATTCCTATAAATCTGTTAAAGTTTTCTACTTGTGTCTTGTCACTCTCAAACATCTGTTGTAGAGTTCCTTGCATATCGTGCAAGATTTCTATGACATCATTCTAACAGGCATTGCCTTTAGAAGAATATTATGTCTCTATGTTGATGAGTTTGGGCTGAAAAGCCTCATCTTGTGGTTCTTCCACAATCTCATGAGGATTATTATCCTTACTTCGTTGTTTGTTCACTATTTATTTTGTAAATGAACTGCAACTTAGAAAACTGTGTTCCACTGGGCGTGTCGAAAAAAAAAAGATGTTTGGTTAATCGGTGCAAAATAAATGTTTATGGCAACCTAGTAAGTCTAAAGTCCCACTGGGCGTGTCAGAAAATAGTGTTGTCATTCAATTTGGACACATGACTATAAATGTAACAAATTGCCAAATTTCGATTAAAAGTGTGTGAATATGTTAACTATCAGGCATGCTAGAGTCGTATTTGACTCAAATTTAAATAAACGCATTGTGTCCCTAGGCACCAAAATAAACTAATTAAGACCACATTTATGAATATTGGCCATCTATTTAGCCACCAAATTTACGAATGAGGGTCTGTCCTTTTGATAGATCCTTTTTTTCCTTGAAAACAACATTTCTTACAACAGTGATAGCTTTGGTCGTGTTCCTCAATAAAAGAAATAAAGATAGACAAGCTAAAAAAAGGCTTGCTTACAATTTTATTAATTTAGAAATAAAATAAAGTACAATCAACGAAAGAAAAAATAAGCAAAAGATATTACCAATGACGGTTTGATACTACTGAAATGGTCATGGTCTTAATGATACTCTGAACCTATATAATCGTGAGACGGTCGTGGAAAAAACCAGACGGTTATGAGATGATCATGGTGTATATGGTTAGCAAGTCGTGACCGGAGAATTACTAAGTAAAAACTCAATAATTTGGGGAATCGACAATAGGGACATGGATATTTAAACTAAACTAGCTGACTTATTCCAACGGTGCGCTGGATAGAAGATGAAACTAAACCAGAAACTATGCTAAAAACTCCAAGCTTGTTACAACATAGTGTTAGACAAAAGTTGAGAAAACTAGAATTACATGAATTGGAATAGGTGTCTATGACGGACGAGAAATAGGCAGTGCAGAGTTGAAATGTTCGTGTGATTGTATTGGCATGGGGCTTGAAGCATTTCTTTGCGTGCTGCTTTTATAAACTTGAAAAGGCGATGGATGTGAGATCTCATGTAACTTTCCTTTATCTTTCGCGTAAGTGTAACCCATCGTATTCGACCACGTATATAAAAGAGACTGTAATATGCATAGAAAGCTTTTGTCATGCTCTAAAATTCGAGTACCTGAGTAGAGTGACTTGGGCCCGAATCCTAATTGTTTAAAATTACATAATCAAATAACGGTAATGGCTTATTACCTAAGGATAATCACAAATAAAACAAGGGCTTGTCAATCAACACTAAATCAATGCGGGAATGGTCATTTGAATGGTACTCTAACACGGAACTATCGGCTGAGTATATGACGAGGGCCATTCAACCAACAATTTGTTGCTTCCATTAATCCTTACTGTCACTATGGGGAGGCGCCACCCTAGCGTAGGCTGATAGCTCAGACATAGTGTTTCTTACCACTATTTTCGGCTCATGAATCTTTGTAAGATCGTAACACACTAACAATTATGAATGGACATAAATTAATGGTAATAGCGATATCTAACATTTTATCTGATGTTATACAATCACCAAGAATAAGAATGATCGCCTCTACATTAGATTGATCCAATCGACTTTGGAGAACCCCAGGAAAAACTGACTTTAGGTGCAAAGCATCCCATGTAGCTCCAACTACTGTCAGTCATCCATGTTCAACCTCGGTCAACTGTATAAGTCTGAGATAGCCAACCCAGAGTGGGCTATCCACTTAAGCATTCACAAGGCTCGATCCATACACCAACAATTAAAATTTGTAATACATAATCAAAATCACAAATCAACTAAATACCTCATCGGGTATATCAATTAAACATATGTACGAATCAACACAATCCTATATACATCAATACAAACTAACGTATGTCAATGACACAAATCAATACCCCACCAGGGTATATTAATAGAACACATGTACAAATCAGTGCAATCCAATATATTTCAATGCAACCCAACGAGTATAAATAACACTTATCAAATAGTAAAGAAGAGTTCTAACAGTAGAGTTTTATATTGCTCAAGCATTTCATTGAACATATTGGCTGCCAACAACACATAATATTAATGTTACAATAATAAAGTAATTTAAACATAAATAGCACATGATATAGTAATGACAACTAAAAATTATTATCTAACACTATCAAAGGTTGATAAAAAGGAAACCTAGAAGAATGGTCTACACCTTATGAGGGTCTTACGTGACCTCCTCGCGCTTAGGGTTAAAATTTTATGGGAAAAACACTAAATTCTAAAATTAGATCAAGGAAAACTCATTAACAACTAGAAATTTATAATTATATTATGAAACTAGAATGTTGGATACAAATCTTACTTCCAATCATGATTAAGGGTGGATTCAATGGATGATTCAGTAACTTTAAGAGTTTTCGTCGAGAGGAATCCGACGAAAGAAATACTAAGAATCTATTTTTTCTCTCTCACCATCATTCTCTTCCTCTTTCTCCTGCTTTCTTTCTCTCTTCCTCTCATTTTCTAGGAAAAATTCATATAAGGAGAAGATGAGTGAAATAAATGAGTATTTATAGTGCCAGATGTGGTTTAAATGGTCACAATGCCTAGGTACTTACTATTATAACCCTATAGGAGGTTGTTTCTAAATCTTGGGGTTTATTATGGTATGTACATGTTGATATATTTCATAGAATAATTATCCCTAATGATTATTTATGTATGGATACGATCATCCCGTCATTTGGATGTGCTGATTAACGGGTATGATTAGAAGCCAGTTTGATGATCACTGATCATCGATTGGGGTTATGAATGTACATATGTTTATATATATAATTATAATTAGGATTAGTGCCCTAAATTTGGTCACGATCTAATGCTCTAAAAGCCACAACATTGACAAAGATCGGGTGTGGACAAATAACTTAAGTTCCTAACATTTTCTAAGGGCACTCACACATCTCATGCGCTCACCTTTTGAGCCCAAGTTGAATGATTTAAGGCGTGATTTCCGCGGTTTGTTCCGTGATGGATGTCAAGCCCAACAAGACCAACGCCTTTCTATAGCTTTGGGTTTACCTGACCATTAATGGGCGATTTAGAACTAGTTTGGTTAATTAGGACATTTTTTGAATGAATTGGGTAGCTATATTTCTTATGTGTGTTGATTAAGATTTAGATTAGCTAAGTTCATAATGTGGCTTATTTGCAATTAGTGGAAATGGTGATTTAGTCTTGATCACCCTAATTCTTTGATTCTTAGGTAAAAAGGGTAATTTAGTCGATTTGGTTTATATACATGGGATAATCAAGATTTGATTCATAATTATCTTCATTTTATGTAGATATTCATTAAACTATAGTAATTTTGATTAATCAGCAGTAGGCCACCTAAATTTGGGCCTTAGATGAATAGATCACAGAGTTAGGCTCAAGATTTTGATGATCGGGCTTATTCATTAGCTTTATAAGGTTAATTAATCAAATTTGTGCGGTTTTTTACTGCTAACACTTGCATATAAGCTAAGATCGAATGTTAAAGGTTAGTAAGTGACAAAATAAGTTAATTCTAACAAAAAAAATTAAGGATTTTTAAAATTCAAATTAGCAAAAACTTGAGATGTTACAACTTTATTTGCTTCTCTGAAGATGGAGACGAAGATATTGATAATGATGAAGGTTTATCAGCACATGGTGTAGATAGTATAATACCATCTTCTATAGATGATGGCTATATTTTTGTGAACAAGAGAGAGAGAGAGAGAGAGAGAGAGAGAGAGAGAGATATGCCTGAGCCCAATATCAAAATAAAATCGCAACAAGGATATAGAATAATTCGCATCCAGTTAGTTAAAGAATTTAATATCATATCCTTGTTTGTTATAATGTAGTTGAGTTGGTAAGGGGTTAGTTAATGAGTGTTGAAGAAAGCCAAAATTTATTTTTTGTTTTAAAGATATATGACTTTCCTAACAGTATTGTCGATATTGAAGGATATTACTATGATGAACATTGATAGCTTAGTCAATTTTACTACCCTAACAATTGTTTCAACAAAAACTTTTCAGTTTATGACATCAAAAATGTTGTAGATATCTGAAAGTGTACTAGAGGAGATGTCTCCCAACATTCAAAGCCTATTCTTGACACTTACTAAATGCTAGAGACAAACCTCTACCGATTGTACTAGAGGAGACCAAGTATCCACTCCTAGGAGGACACTGAGAAAGTATACCTTCAAATCTATTGAACAAAAGTCCTCCCTCAAAAATGGAGAACTGCCTGATTGACACCCTTGTGGAGGAAGTGACGAATGACAGAAAAAGTGGCCATGGATTTATACAGGAATGTCACACGCCAGCCGTTCATAATATGAAAATAGCTATAGGACTCAGTATTACGACGGTCAATGCCAACTGTTTTCACACCATAAAAATGAAATTACGTTGGTTGTCTAATACAACTCCGTTTTACGCATAAACTTACAAAGCTTAGAATTATGGCTAAGTCTTATAGGGGTAAATAAGATTACTTAAAAATATGCACAAATTAAAAGTAATTAACCCTTACACTTTCAAACTAAGTGGGTCTAAGTACATGTACTACAATAGATTCAACTAATTAACTAATTAGCCTATGGAAAGAGATGTGAAATATCAATTGTGAGTGTGCTACAAATTAAGTTCCTATCATACAATCTAGTTCATGCATTCATATAAGTAACTTATCCACAAGTATAAATAGAATTTGCTACCACATGACAATTATGAACACAATGATATATATTTGTTCGATTAAATACATACTCCACTCCCAACAAACGTATTCTCATTAAGTGTACCGGATTTCACTATCTTAGAGATTTTCAACAAGTTTACCCCTAACCTTTACACATGTATACTCTTGCCAGAGGCCTACAAAAGGTCTTACATACGTACACTCCCGTTGTAAGGACTTACACGCACACTCCCATCAAAAGCCTACGCAAGGACTTACATACGTACACACCCATGCCCGGTGGCGGTACAATCTTGCATAAAGACTTACGCAAGTTTGGGTTACAATCTCTATACTCAATTATACACAAGAAAAGAGTATGCGGACACTAAAATAACAACTTTACATATCGAATTGAGCCCCGTTGAGGCATATTATTTGAGATATGTTTTCACTTCTTGAATTCGCTTCCCTTATGCTCTCATAAACTTTGATGTCAGTCTTCTTCGGCTTCAAATGATCGACTACCTTTAGGATGTACTTATAAAGTGCTAAGGTAGTGGGAGTTGGGTTGAATATCTTACAATTAATGATGTTAATTGGTTCCAAGTAGGGATTCACCTAGATGGGTATTTTAAAGAGTGTAGATAATGATTTGCCTATAGGACTGTGTCTAATATTTAAAAATGGGAGAGAACATGAACACTTTTATAATGGAGCATGAAATGCTCATTAGAGTGATTAATCACAAGAAAGGTGTCATGAATCTCTTTGGTTTGGAATCTAGGAGAGAGATAATGAGTAGGGAATCACCTAGGATCTAATTGCACAAAAAATCCATCAATCTGCCGAAGGTCAAAATGCCCATTTATAAGACAAAAGTTTGCAACTGTTATAAAATGAGCAAAAAATGGTTAGTTCGATTCAATCAAAGGTACTTAGATAAGATCGAATTGGTCTTCAATCCAATCAAGAAAATTCAAAATTTTGCAGTTTGGTTGCTGGAATGTTTTGTGCTTCTTTGATCGAATCAAGCTAGGTCTTCAATTTGATCAAGTCTTATTGATGGATTATCAATCGAATCGAGGTCGAAAATTGTTGTTTTGAGGTTATGAATTTATAGCTACTTTGCACTTTTAAAGCCTAACAATATATGATTAAATAAATGCTCCTAAGGCTATGAGGTGATCAACAAAGGTTTACCTATTATAGAATGGATCATTTAGAGGCTAAGGTTATTTTAGATATAAAGGGGTCTAAGGTTAGGGTCACCAAGGCACCTTAATTTAGTTATTTCTTTATTCCTTGATGCATCAAGTTTTCATGTGGTTTCGATCTTCAGCTTCCAATGGCTTAACTGACTAGCTGACACGCTTGATTGACAAACAAGTGCAACAACAAAGGAAACTTCCTAATGTGAGATTTGAGGAACACTAATGGCCACGGATGGAACGATGATTTGAATATCATTGTTGCAGCAGATAAAGTCTGGGAGAACTATATACTGGTAGATAATTTCTTTCATTACTAGCACATTGAATTACTATTAATTCATTTCGAACCCATAAAATCATACGAACACATCCCAGTATATCTTCTTTATTTTAATGGTCACACTCCTACACGAAGCATATTCAAGGAAACCCCATGTGATGGTACGGTGACATTGAGTGATTATTTGGAGATAACAGAGCAACAAGTCGTGCATGTACGACGGGCAACATTCCAACAACTGTTTAGGGTAAGGGATTCAGAGTTCCAAGGGATTCAATCACACATACCTTGGGAGGCATGCAAGGCACATATGAAGGAATGCAAGATCATATATCTGCACGGCCTTGGTGATGTAACCAGCTAACAATTTGCAATGGCCATTGGTCGTAAGTAGATGTTTGTATGGCAAATATATAATACATTAGGACGACTATATGATATGTACATGAATTGGGGCTAAATCTATCAGTCAACTCCTCTAAATACGGGGTCATCACTTTGCCGGAGTTCATTATCATATCTATTTCACAAGGGTGAATGTCCCTCACTAATCTTACGGTGGACCACACATTATATCTATCAGCCTAATATTTATGTGGATCGCACCGTTAAAAGCAGCCACCTTCTGCATCCCAACATTCACAGAACATTGGGAGCGTGGCTTGGCTATGACGGGTCTCATCAGCAATGTAGGTGAGACCCTTCTGTTATATTTTGTTTTAAAATAGTATTAAAATTTGAATTTTCAAATTTTCGGTAATTTCCCTCCATTTTTTAAAAGTTGTAGTACTTTTGAGTTGTGGGTTTTATCCCACATCGAATTTGACATAGTAAACTATCTTGTATATAAGATAGTCTTTTTGCCTAGGGCTTAAGCCCCTTTTAGGGGGCATGTGAATTTGGTCCTGTGGGGGGGCTATGCCAATAGCTCTAATCTATACCATTAACCACACACGCGCGCGCGCGCAAAGCCGAGCCGAGCCGAGCCGAGTCCAAGTCCGAGTCCGAGTCCGTGTCCGTGTCCGTGTCCGTGTGCGCATACGCGACGCGACGGGACGGGCTGGGCTGGGCTGGGCGTGGGTGCGGGTGCGGGTGCAGTGTGTGTATACTCGCGTGGGTGTGTGTATGGGTACTTGCAGGACTGTATGTGCGGGAGTGTACTCGCATTTGCGCTTTTTCGTTTTAAACCAGAGAGATGCGTCCCTTCCAGTTGGTCGCACCTGTTGGGTTTAAACCCAACGGACCTAAACTTTTATAAAGGGTGCTTATGCACCACTTCGAAGTCTATATAAAGACAACCGATTCTGATTTCAAATATACGAAAAATTCTTCTCTTATAAAACGCTCTCTGATATTCGATTTTAAGCATTTTTGCTACTGAGTTCATCGCTGAGTCAACTCAGCACTTTCGGATTAAACTGCAAGTGGTTCGAGCCCGTGTACAGTGAGTGCACCGCTGGGACCGGGTCATAGTCGTTGTATCCTGGAGGTCGATTGCTCTGGAAACCTGTTGTACTTGGGACGCTGTCCAAGGGGAGCAAATTCGATTTCAAGCCGAGTGACTCAGTCACGCCTCGACTCAATTCAATAAGTTCTTCTTTCTCAAAATTTTATTTTCCTTTTTTGGTTCTCGATTTTTAATAGTCTATTTAATTCAACCAAATATTCCAACACCTTCCCGTGGGGGGACTATTGTATGTCAAGGCTGGTGGTCGGTGCTCTGTGGGCCCCAACATGATGTATGTGTTTCATCCATTCCGTTCATCCATTTTAATAGATAATTTTAGGGCTTGATACCAAAAATGAGAGGAATTTAAATCCCAGGTGGACCACACCACGGGAAAAATAGTGGTTGGATATCCACCATTAAAATCCTCCTAAGGCCCACTGTACTGTTTATTTGACATCCAATCTGTTGATTAGGTCATACAGACCCATATGAAGGGAAAAAACAAATATCAGCTTGATCCAAAACTTTTATGGCCCCCAAAAAGTTTTTAATGGTGAACGTTCATTCAACACTGTTTCCTGTAATGTGGTCCACTTGAGATTGAGATATACCACATTTTACATCTCATACCATAAAATGATATATAAAAATAGATGGACAACATTGATGAAAAGCATACATCATGGTGGGGCCCACAGAACACCGACCAGCAGCCACCGAGCTGGTTGCAGGGGGAGTAGCCAATCCGTTTCCCATTATGGTGGGTCCTAGAAATAAGTTGTTAATGTTGGGCGTTCAACAACCTCGATTTCTCATGGTGTGGGCCGCTTGAAAGTTGTATATGCTTCATTTTTTGGTTGCATGCTCTTAAATAATCTGGAAAAACATATGAACAGCCTGGATATAATATGCACACATTGAGGTAGGCCCTATACTAATTTGCCTCACCCACGTTGCTTATTTGGCATCACAGCCAAGTTATGATCGAACATGGACACCTGATTTCTTTGTCATTGATCCATGGATGGTCGTCACTCTCATTGTGCCAAACACCGTGACACTGACTGAAATATATTTTCTAATTTTACGTAGAAATCAAATCGTGTGAAATTGTCAGGATTTCATCAATCATCTCTGAAAACAAAAACAGGATTTGGAAATGAAAAATGCCTAAATTTCACAGTATTTATCCATTTATTTAAAGTAGAGTTGTAAATGAGTCGAGCTTGGCATAACTCGGCGGCTCAGCCAATAGTTAACCCTAGCTCAAACTCGATTCGGCTTGGTCTTCGAGCCTGTCTGGCCAGCTCGGCTCAATTAGGTCAGTAGCTCCAGCTAGTTTGAGCCGAGTTTGACCTTATGCAGCATTTTATCAAACACCTGGAATGTATCTTAAATTTCTCATAAAATGCAAAATAGTAATGACACTTTACATGTATTTTATCAAACACCTGGCGTGCAACATCAAAATCAAACAAAATCAAATACGCAACATGAAGCATCAAAATCAAATAAAATCAAATTCCTGGCATGCAACATCAAAATCAAACAAAATCAAACACCATCAAGTACCATGAAAATCAAACACCCAACAAGTAGCATCAAAATCAAACACCTAACATGTCTATTCTTTCCTTGCCAATACTTCGTTGAGTCATTTCATCAAACACTCGGCGACTAACATCCATATCAAAAGAATCAAGTTACTGATCTAATTCGATCCGAGTTGGTTTGAGTTAAGGTTTGATCCGAGTTGAGTCGAGCTTGGGCAATCTTGAACTCGGCTCGAAATTTTTTCGAGCTCTAAAAACCAGCCCGACTCCGTGAGAATCCAACTTTGAGCCAAGGCGAGCTGTGCCTTTTCGAGTCGAATCGGGTGAGCTGACCGAGCTAACTCGACTCCTGTACAGCCACGTGTAAATGAAAAACAAACACCCCTGATGCTATTGAGTTGGAAATTTGCATGCATCACGTGGACCGATTGATCTGACTGATGGGGTTATTTTCTTGTTGTTATATGCAGTATGGCTTTTAGAGAAATGCTCACATCCTACCGGTTGGGCCCACCACAAGGATCACCTAACGCTAAAATCAGCCCGAATTACTAAAGGTGGGCCACAGCATAGACAAACAATGGATAGCAACTAAGGTAATATAAAAATGGAAGTGTGGCCCATATAATCGTTGGATCGATCTAATTATTGCAGAAGATGATCTTCACAGCCGGGCCGAACTTTGAGATGTGTCGGATGTTGCACGCATTGGATTGAAATTATCAGCTGGTTGGACGATGGATTAATGGTCCAACCGGTTGGATGCGAGCATGTCTTTAAAGAGAAATGCAATGGTGCTATCAGAGCACTTATAAGTTACAGTGCGCCTAGTTGTATTTAGGCTATACATGAGTCGAGTTAGCTCTCTAGCTCGCTCAACTTGGCTCAAGTCAGCTCGGATTGACTCGGCTTGAAAGGCCGACTCGGGGCGAGTCAAGCTTATTTTCTAAAGCTCGAGTTGAGTTCGACCATAGTGCATTTCAACTCGACTCGACTTGACTTGAAGCTCGAGCTCGAGCTTGACTCTGCTGAAGTAATATATTTTAATATTATATATTATATATATTATATTAATATTAAATATATATAATATGTTTAACTTTTTTAAAAAATAAGAAAGTTAAAACTTAAAAGTTTTTACTAAAAAATCCTACGTAACCGCGTTGGATTGAGTCGGGTTGGGGTTTGGGTTAGGGTGGGGGCTGGGTTAGGTCAGGTTGGGCACCGGGTTGAGTTGGGTGTGGGCTTGAGTCGGGTTGGGTGCTGGGTTGGCATATGAACAAGCTTAACTCGACTTGAACCACTAGCTCAACTCGAGATTGACTCGAAAGCTTTGACAACAAGCCAAGCTTCAATGTTGAGCTCGAGCTTGAGCTTGAACTCAAGTATAGCACGGATGAGTCAAGCTGAGCTTAGCTCGACTCGACTCAGCTCAATGTACAACCCTAGTTGTATTGGTTCTGTTAAACAATTCTATCGATTGATATGAACGGTCCATTATGCCCTGAACGGAAGTGGATTGCGTACCGAGTAAAGTCTGTAAGGCCCACTATGATTTATGCATTTTATCCACTCCATCCATCCATTTTACCAGATAATTTTAGTGCTTTAAACTAAAAATGAATCATATCCAAAGCTCAAGTAAACCATACCACAGGAAATAGTGTGGATTGAACAACTACGGTTGAAAAATTCTCGAAGGTCACAGAAGTTTTGGATCCAGATAATATTTGTATTTTCCCTTCATCCATGTCTGTGTGATTTTATAAACAGGTTGGATGACAAATAAACATCTGTGGGCCTTAAGAAGGTTTCAACGGTGGAAATCATTATTCCTACTCTTTCCTGTGGTGTGGTCTACTTGAGCTTTGGATATGCTTCAATTTTGTTATTAATGGCTAAAATGAACTGGAAATACAAATAGACAGCGTGGATGTGGATAGATAAACCACATAAATTCACGGTGGGCCCAAAATTTTTTACTAAGTACGATTCAAGCCTACTGTGTTACTCAGTAGGCAATCCGATTTCGTCCGGGACAAATTTCCCATGCTGCCGTGTAAAAGTAGTACTGATCGGATGATCCAATCCATCCTTGATTTGACCTTTTTTTTTCTAGCCGTTCATTTGCCAAGCCATGGATAAGATGGCACAATTGCCGAACAAAGGTGATTCTTTAGAATCATAAGCAATCCATGATGGTCTCTAGCAAATAGATGGATCAAATCATTGCACCTATTTATGTGTAAGTGATCTTGACCGTCCATATTAAAGACCATTGATCAAACGGTTAATAGTTGTCGGATTGGTGTGAGGCTTGCATGGTTGCCCATGAAATGTGAGTTGCACCTAATGAACAATCTCAATTAATGGACTGGATAGTCCAAGCGTCCCAATGCAACTAAATGCGTGTAGGACCCAGCACTGGAGCCAGCACTGGAAAATGGCCCACTGCTGACAAAGAATGAATCACTCGGAAGGAGATTGGCAGTTTCTAGCCACAGGATCTGAGGCCTGTTTAGCAAAAAGTACTAACGTCCGTTGTCAATGGACCACCTAAGGACTAAAAAGGAGTTAAAGCTGGGGCCGAAAGTCGGGCAGGTTAGGTGGGGTTGGTGCTCAACCCTTGTCCAACCCAAGGTTCCTGTACCTCAACCCTAATCCAAATCAACCCAATCTCGAGTTGGGAATTCTTAACCCAAGTCCAACCCAAGCGAGTTCGGTTGGGCTAGTCAGGTGAATGCATACTAATATTTTAATAATTTTATTAGTTTATTATATTTAATAAATATTATATTTTTTATATTTATGATTTTATTAATTATATATGTAGTTATTTACTGTAAAAAATTTCATTTATTCTAAACAAACAAGCTAAAATATAAGATGACTATTCATTTAAAAGCCATATTGTGTAGCATACATTCTATTTGAGAGAGAGAAATTCAACATTTCTTGTTAGCTTTAACCATTGGAAATGATGTGGACCAATGAGACCACTCTCAATTATAATCCACTCTCAATTATAATTTATAAGTAACTTATATATTGATTGGGTTCAACACATATAATCCACACTCAATTATAATTTATAAATAACTTATATATAGATCGGGTTTGAGTTGTGTCGGGCAACCCAAAAATTAACCTGAGCCCGACCCAAGATTTATGGGGCTGGTGTTTGCATAGCCCAAGCCTAAGATCGCACTCCACCCAACCCAAAGTCGGGTCGGTCACGGGTGGGTCAGGCTCAACCCGCCCAACTTGCAGCCCTAGCTACTCATGCGGGACTGAGAAGTTTTGTGGATTAGACTACAGCCACCCAACCTACGTATGCGGATGGCGTGTGCCCCCGGGCACAGGAAGTTCCTCTCGTTGGAAGCTGTGTGGGGCCCACATAGATGGTATTTATAAATCTACTCCGTCCATCAGCTTTTCAAGACCACAATAGGGAAGAAATTTTTAAATCGGGTAGATACAAAACTGATGTGGGCCACACCATGTGAAACAATGGGAGCGGAAATATCCACTGTTGAAAATTTCCTGAATCCGACTATGATGTTTATATACTATCCAAACCGTTCATAGAATTATTACCGCTCAGAGAAATTGCAGGCTCAAATGTCATTCTGATACGAAACTCCTGTGGCCCCCACAAAGTTTCCAATGGCGGGCGTTCAATCCCTGCGGTTTCCTCTGTTCTAGCCAACATGAGTTATTGATCTACCTGAATTTTAGACTCTTGTCCTGTACTATTGTTGTCTTGAAAAGCTGATGGAAGAAGTGGATTTGTGAGGGCATCTCTGTGGGCCCCACACAGCTTCCAGCTATAGGAACTTCATGTGCCAGCCCAAGGGCAGAGGCAATCCGCATTGCCTGAGGCATTGCTGTTGGAAAAATATATTGAAAAATCAAAAACTAAAATTATTTGTATTTCAGCACTAGACTTAATCACATATAAATAGGTTATCCTTAAATCTTGGTTCTAAACCTTCTCTCTTGATCCTATGTGCAACAATCACAAAGGGGTCTACTTAGGAACTTGGTAAACGCAGTTGATCGTCTAGCAGATTAAATTATTGGTCGTCTAGCAATATTCTTAGAAGGAGAATGTTTTGGAGAGATCAGATGATCTGATGGGATTTGTTGGAGTGGATGATTTTGGACCAGAATGGTCTAGTTTATATAGGCGTCAGAGGAGTGGATCATTGTTAGGTAGTTGTCAATTATTCAAAATATTTGTAAAACGTTCCTGACTGTTGGCATTTAATTTGGGGTGCTTCAGATAGTTGAATCAAACGATCTGACTATTAGATCATCAAAGCCCATTCATTTCTGGACCGTTATAGCTACTAAGGCTACTAGCCGTCCTCAAAATGTGCATGAAGTGCAAAGTACGCTATCTAGTACCACTAAAGCCACATTGTCCATGCCCTCGCCCATGCACGTGCCTGAGCCCGAGCACAAGCACCCGCGAGTGCTTGCACGCTACACACTGGAACATGCAAACTGAGCATCTCATCCTCCAATTCTCGAAGTAAGAATACTACCCACTCAACCACTTATAAACCACAAAATTTCTTCCATTCTTTCTGATGTGGGACTAAAGAAATCGCAACTTTTCGTTTGAAAATTTCAACATCATTTTTTGTGGGAAAATGAAAATTTCAAAATATTTTAATTTTATAACCAAAATTTCAATAGTTTCCGAATTATGGCCAATAGATGAGAGTAACGTGGAATTGTGCCCTCAGATGAACTGCAAAAGCTAATGAAGATAATGAGCCACAGGGGGTGCCAATGGCCAACTGTGGATCCTTTAATGCCTAAGTTAGACTCGTACATGATAATCTCAACGGTGTAAATTAGGGTTTAAATCTTACCTTATTCTCTCCATTCTGATATATATATATATATATATATATATATATATATATATATATATATATATATATATAGGGTTCAAAAAATGCCCACTAATTTAATAGTGGAATATCCAATTAACTATTTTGATGGGAAACTATCTCTGAAAATATCGTCGAGCCCACATTTGTCGAAGTAATCTTCGGCTGAGATCAGGTCGGGTACGGGGTGAGATTCCCTTCGGGTTCCTCGTACCATATCTGGTGGTAGTCAACCTATTCAACTCAGGGTGCTGGGGAGCTTATGGCTCGAGCTCCTTCCCCATAGGTCCCTTACTCGTGTTGTAGACATTCCTAGTGAGGTGAGTCATCTCCCACCGATCGAGCTCTGTCATTGGATAGCTCTGCTCGGCGGCTCCTCTCTAAGTCAAAGGCATATCATTTGTAAATAATTGTAACTCTTCCCGTGTAAGGGACTAGCTCGGTTTTTTCCACAATAGTTGCCCCCCACTTCTGAGCTCAACCTGCTTGAGCTCGGACTTGAGAGGTTTGGGTGGGATTCTAATTCCCTATAGAGATGTGATCATCCCTTCCTTACCCACTTTACCAAACAAGGCTTATTGCTTGATAAAGGGTGATAGGGGTCAAATGCTGCAAAGTCTCCTTGGGATCTCTTTTAGACTATTCCCAAGTACTCAGGTCAGTATGAAAGGTGCCCTCTCTAGTATTTTTCTCTAATCGTTACCCAATCAGGGCAACGTGCTTAGCTAAAGGGTGCCTTCTTTGGTCATTTCCTCTCCTCAGCTCATCTGATTAAGACACTGAGTCTTTCACTATTGGAAGGGTGCTTGCTCGGGCTTTCACGCTTTCATCAGCTCTCTAGCCATTGTGCTTGTCACTTAGAGATGGTAGAACGGTCATAAATGTAGAAAAAGATACTTTGATTTACCAAAAAATTATTACTAGTAGCTAACACCCAATGTGCTTATTGAAAATGGAATACGTGAAGCATTTGTAGAGATCGAACCGATCAGTCTTTACTAATCGTAGATCTTGAGGTGATTTGCATTCCATGGATGGGGCAGAGCTTGTCCTTCTAGGTCTTCTAGCCAGTATGTCCCTAGTTGGACTATATCGGTGACATGTAGGGACCTTTTTAGCTTAATCCCAGGGATCCTGAGCCGGGCTCTTTCGTGCTTAGGGAGACTTCTCGAAGCACTAACTCTCCCACTCTTAACCTTCTTTGCTTTACCCTCAAGTTATAGTACCAAGAAGCTCTCTACTAATAGGCGGCGACCTTCACTTGTGCACTATCTTTAAGCTCTTCGAGCAGGTCGAGACTTAGCAACATTTAATGTTAGTTTTCTTCTAGCCAGAATAGCTCAGTTTGGCATGTGGGTATTCCAATTTCAACGGGGACCACCGCCTTGGCCTTAAAGGCTGGTGAGAAGGGTGTTTCCCTAGTACTTGTCCGAGTTGTGGTCCGATATGCCCATAGGATGTGTGGTAATTCTTTTGCTCATGCCCCCTTAAACCTTTCAAGCTTGGTCTTGAGGTGGCCCTTTATGATCTTGTTTATAGCTTCCACTTAGTTGTTGGCTTAAGGGTGTTGAGGTGAGGCAAAGGCATTGCGAATACCAAGCTGCTCGCACAAACCTCGGAACTTGGCGTTGTTGAAATGTCTGCCATTGTCAGTGACAATGGTGTGGGGTATGCCGAATTTACAAATGATGGTCTTTCAAATGAAGTTAGTCATCTTCTTCTCAATGATTCAAGCTAAGGGCTCGACATCAGCACACTTCATGAAGTAGTCGACAACGACAATGGTGAACTTGGTATATCCCTTACTTCTAGGCATGGGCTCGATAATGTCAACCCCCCACTAAGCAAAGGGCTAATGACTACTAATTGAGGTCAGCTGCTTGGGTGGTTATTGCGGCACTGCTGCAAATCACTAGCACTTATCGCATCTCCTCATGAATTGCTTGGCATCCTCGTGCATAGTGGGCTAATAATACCCTTTCTAGACTACTCTGTATGCCAATGCTCTCCCTCCTGAGTGATTTCCACAAACTCCTTCATGGATTTCTCTCAAGACATAGTCGGCCTCTTTAGGTCGTAGGCACCTCAGATAGGGTAATAAGAACTCCTCTTATACAGGATATCTCCCAGTATAGTGTACCAAGCAAATCTTTATCTGATTTTTTGTTCTTCCAGCTTGGCGCTTGGCAACTCACCCTGTGATAGTTAATGGATGATTAAGTCCATCCAGCTTGACTCGTTGCTAACTAAGAAGGCCTCTTTTATTTTGGGTTAACTGATGCTTGGCTCCGGTAAAAATTTTATCAGAACAATTTTAACGAGGTCGGTATCGATGGCCAAGGCCAATCTATCCAGAGAATCTATGTTGGCATTTTCAGATCTCCAAATTTGTACGATCTCATGTCCTTCAAATTTCTTAAGCAGGTTGTGGACCCTGCTCAGGTAAGCGATCATCTTCTCACCTTTGGCTTAATACTCGGTGGTCACTTGGTTGACCACCTGTTGCGAGTCACTATAAATTATTAGCTTATGTGCTCCCATTGCCTTAGTCACAGGCTCGTTAAGTGTGGCTTGTACTTGACTTCATTGTTGGAAGCTCGAAAGCCAAATCACAATGCATACTCAATCTTAACCTGGTCGGGGGAGGTCAAAATCAACACCACCCCGCTTCCTTATGCATTCGAGCACCCATTTACATAGAGGATCCATGTCGACACTGTCGGGCTCTAATCTTTTCCCTCATTTATGGGGGAATACCTAAAGAGTAGGTAAATTTAACGATGAAGTCGGTGACAACCTGTCCCTTGATAGTTGTCCGAGGTCGATACCTAATGTCAAACTCACCAAGCTTGATCACCCACTTAACGAGGTGACTTAAGGCTTCTAGCTTATATAGCACTTGTCGGAGGGGTTGATTGGTCAGAACGACGATAATGTGAGCCTGGAAATAGAACCTGAGTCGTCAGGATTGAAATTGCGGTAAAACCGCTAGTACTAAAGTGAAAAGTATGACCAAATGTCCTATAGGAGGGTGAATAAGACTTTTTAAGATTATTTTCCAATAAGTACAAATAATGCCTAACTTTTAATTAGAAAGATAAGATAATGTAACTCTAAGGCTTCTACACCAATAGAGGGTCGAATTCACTTAGGCTATCATAAGATTTATAAATAAAGTACAAGCCTATAGGAATAGTAAATGTGATGGTGTTTAGGATATGATTTCTAATCAACACTTATACATTAACTAAATCATATATCATAAAGATCAAATGATAAACATAAGCATAACTAGATAAATGTACTCAAAGCAAAATCCCAAACACATTCATATATAGTGGTTCGGCTACTTGCCTACTCCACTCCCGGTGGATGCACTCTCTCCTAAAGTGTACCAGATTTCACTATCCAATGGTTTTAAATCAAGTTAACTATGAACCTTTACAACCTATACAAGATTAACTAGGAGACCTACACAAGGTTTCCCAAAGAGCTTACATAAAGCAACAAGTCCTACATAAGGGCACTACTTGGGATCCTACACAAGGCATTCCATGCCTACACAAGGCAATACATCCTACACATGGACACCCCGTCCTACACAAGGACAATGTATTTTCCCGTCGGAGGCCTACAACTAGGACTTGGCGAGTTTGACACTCAAACTCTGAATCTCAATCCTACACAAGGAAAGGGCTTCAGACACATTAGACTCTGAGTACTTATAAATAAGTGGATGAGTCTCGTTCTCGCACAATGTGAAGATCTTCAATGATGATGAAGTGTCTTCAGCTCCCTTTGAACCGCAACCTACTTATGATGTCGATGAATGCTCCGAGGTTGTGAAGTTTATGATTTTTTTATCTTCCCTATTTAAATGGTATGATTTAAATCCATAGAGAATGTTCTCATGAGTTATGCATTTCGGAGTTCCAACACTTAGGATTTTGGTTGGTTGGCAATTTAGTGAATGTTAGAGTTCATTATTCAATCCAATAAAGAAGATGAAGAGTTAGTACTTGTGTCAAGGATTAAATGATAAACTCTAATGGGAAAGAGAGAGTGAGAAGCGGGTATGTAAATCTTAGAATTACAGGCTCAAACTCTCTTAGATTCTAGCTTATTTTACAAAGAGCAACATTAGTGTATTTATAGAGTTGAAATCCCAATGGTCAAAAAACGGACAGAAATTCAATATTATCGATGCCATCGAAGGGTGTTCAATATTATCGAAATTTGAATTTCAATATCATCGAACCATCTTCGATTGCATCGACTCTCTACTCAAGATGTTTATTTAAGAGTAGGATATATTCTGACTGCTTTTCATCAAGCATCTTTCAATGATATCGATGTGCACTTCAATTCATCGAGGGGCGCTTGATTCCATCGAGATTTCTTTTGTAAAATATACAGAGGTTGCTGGACAGTTGTCCCCTGTTCAATTCCATCGAAGAGTCCTTCGATCCATCGAAGTTTGAATTTTGATGGTATTGAATGGTCTTCAATGAACTCGAAGAAAATAGGTTTTCTTTGAAAACTTGCTGGACAAAACTGAGTTAGTTTCGATGCTATCGAATAGACTTCGATGCTATCGATAACTTATTATCGATAACATCAAGGAAGATTCGATGTCATCAAGGAGCACTTAGAGTATTTTCTGATTCTTTGGAAGAGGTTCACGGTTGAAGTAATCGAAGGCCATTCGATGTCATCGAAGCATGGACTTCGATGATATCGAATAGCTATCGAGGTTTCCAGCATATCTTTATTTTTATTTTTGGACAGAATGGGTATACATTCGATACTATTGAGTGATGTTCGATGTTATTGAAGATTCTGTCGATTGTAGTTCGATGTACTTGACCAGGACTTGTGATTTTTCCAATTTTGTTTCTTTCTTCCATTTATACTCATTGTGCATTATATACCAACTTGACAAGAAGATTTATAATTACTTTTTATAGGGTAAGTTGAGATTATATGGGGGCATATACCTGCTAGGGTTTGTTGTGGGATGATGAGGCTATGGTTTATCAGTTTAAGCTTGATCATGACCTTCATCTTTATTGAGGCTTGGTCTTGATGTCTTCATTTAAGATCTCACTTGGACTGACGACTCAACACTCACATATATTGACAAACAAGGGCACTTTCAAGGATAACTTTACCAATGTCAGCGCCAGCTTCTTGATCTCAGGGTAGCGCATTTCGGCATCATCCATTGATCTGCTCATGTAATAAATGAGTCAGTAAGCACCCTCATCCTCCTTGATTAGGGCCGAGCTTATTGTTTTTGCTGAGATGGCCAAATATAGTAGTAGCTCTTTCCCTTGCACAGGTTTCGAGAGCAAGAGCGGAGATCCCCTAGGTAGGCTTTGAGCTGATGGAATGCCTTCTCACACTCCTCTGTCTAGGTCAGCTTCTAACACCCCCTTAGTTGTTTGAAGAAGGGCAGGCACTTATCTATGGCTTTAGAGACAAACCTATTTAGTGTCACCACTCTGCCTGTGAGGCATTGAATCTCCTTAGTCGAATTAGGCGAACTCATCTCTATGAGAGCTTGGATCTTATAGGGGTTGGCTTCGATCCCTCTCCAGTAGACCATGAAACTAAAAAATTTTACGAACTGACACCAACGGCGTATTTACTTAGGTTAAGCTTCATTTTGTATCTCATCAGGATACCAAACATCTCTCTCAGGTTGGTTGTGCAGTTTGTTGCCTCGACATTTTTTGTGAGCATGTCATCAACATAGATCTTCAAAGTCTTCCCAATCTGCTTGGCAAACATCTTAATTACCAATCTTTAGTATTTTTCTCTAATGTTCTTCAGTCTAAACGACATGACCTGGTAGCAATACAGACCTCTGTCTATGATAAAGGTAATCTTCTTTTTGTCATGCTCGTGAATGGTGATTTGGTTATACCCTGAGTAAACATCCATGAAGTTTAGCAATGCATACCCAGCAATGACATCCACCAGCTAGTCGATCCTCAGTGGCGGAAAACTATCTTTGGGGCAAGATTTTTTCTGGTTGGTATAGTTGTTGGAGCATAAAATTTGGTTAAGGAAAGGAATCAAAGAAGGAAGACTGACGATTGAAGTAAAATATTAAAGAAAAGAAAAGTCATGTTGTGCAGAACAAGAGTTGTGCTGGAGCACAAGTTGCGAGGATCATGAATTGCGCTGAAACAGGAGCTACGCCGGACCACACAACTCATCATAGTTGTGCTGACCCACACAACTCTGCAAAAGGATAATTGGATTGAAACTGGAGTGGTGAGAAATGGGGTCCACAGCATGTGATTCAAGGGCCCACATGCGCGGAAGCCTATAAATACCCCCTTAACCCCCTCATTGTAGGGATTAGATTTCCAGAAGACCGGTACCTCTGACTGGTATTAGAGAGAGAAGAGAGAGAGGAAACAGCACAACTCGCCAAGGAGTTGCACGGATGACTTATGAATCAACAATATATTATTTCTTCAGAATATCTCACATCATCTTAAAATTCTTAAGGGATTCCTAGTATTCTTTTATTGTATTGATGAAGGAAGATGCGTGCGTGGAGAAGATCCGCACAACTCATCTCTTATGGAGACATGAATGATATGAGACGGAATGCTGCCAAAATTTATATTTGAATCAATTCAACATTTGTACTTTTAGCCATAAAGACTTTATCCTGGAATCAAAGGATAAAAAGGATGTGATGAATTCAGAATGAATAAATTTGATGATTATTCTCTTTATTCTTACTCTTTGTTAATATTAAGTAAGATAATCCCTCGAATCAAATACTTTTCGTTTCTGGTCGAAACAAAATGGCGACTCTGCTGGAAATTTTCTATCTTACTTGGTATTGACTTAGGAACAATCTGGAGAATTTCATCATTGTTTAACGTCATATAAAATGCCAAAATGACGACTCTCAATGGGAACATCCTTCCTTTCATCTCTGGGATAGAGTGTATTTGCAAATAGATACTAATTAATATCATTTATTTCCACTGACAGAATTACAATACGGTACACACGTCTAATCTATAATCAATGGCAACTATTGCAAGTGAAATGATCTTCTACTTCACACCCACAAGATTCGTGGTGAAATATGTTTGTAACCAGTCCTTGGTCCATCAGAAAAAGCATGCATCGAACGAAAAAGACAAGTTTCAAGTCATCGTTGGAGTCATAACTATTTCTCCAATAGCACAAGAAAACGGAAATGATTAGATCATTGTGTCACGCCAAAGATCGAAGGCCCGAAATAACATGACTGCTAGAATAAGTCCATCGGCATAGAAAACCAAAGGACCAGTGACACAAAATGTAGTGAGAAAAAATCCTAAACTCGCTCCCCCAACAATATACCCCGAAAAATTCTCCCTCGCCAATGCCACAAGATTTCCCAGCTCTTCCCGCTGTGAGTGCCCAATGAACGAAGAAACAGAAGGGTAAATCACCCATGGAAAGTCCGCCAATTCATGTATCCTTCAGAGTCTATCGCCTCAAGTTGTCTCACAATCAGCCGAACTCTATGGAAGTACTGAAGAATCGAATGAAACTCCTTTTTCAATAAGCCCCGTCATATTGGCATATTCCCGCTCCACTCCAATGACTACTTCGTTAAGGAATGGAGAAGCCGCCGTATGCATGGTCGGGACAAGTAAAGATCAGTCGCCTACTACGAGGATTGTATGGTCGAAATGACACAAGTGCAGAAAACACTGATAGAAGAATGTAGGAACCTCCGGGAGGCCTTGGCTACTCTCACGCATAATGTAGCCCAGATAATAGCATCTCCAATGATGGCTACTTTAAATGAACGAGAACAACAGCCTGAAGGTTCTCAACCACCAAAAGCGGGATCACATGGATCCACTCTCGTGGCGAGGGTAATAAACCAAGAAGAAGTGCGATAGGTGGTTGCAGAAGCTTTTAGAATGAAAAGGGAATACGATAACACAAGAAGGTTTTGATAGCGGACGTCATATCTAAGAGAGGTGGAAGGCATACATTTTCCAGTTAACTTCAAGCATCCTAAGTTTCAAAAATTCAGCGGAGACGGGTCCCCAAACGAACATTTGATGCATTTCATCACGTCCATGGGTAATTTCTCCACTATTCCCCAATACTGCTTACGACTGTTCGGGTCTTATTTGACAGGCAAGGCATTTCGATGGTATTCGAACCTGGTGCCAGAATCAATACAAACTTGGGAACAAATGCAGGATGCATTTATGTCAAATTTATTTTCATCGAATCGTGACGTCAGTATTGTAGAATTAGCATCTGTAAGGCAAAGAGAAAATGAACCTGTGGAGAAATTTATTAGCAGAAGAAAAACTTTAGGAGCATCATGCCGACAATTACCCGAAGAAAGAGAATAGGTAAAAATGTGTCTAAGCTCCATGGAGCCAGGGATCACATTTGGACTCACCAGTGCTAACATAAGGACTTTTGGAGACCTGGCAACCAAAGCAAATGCATTAGAGCTGATGACTAAAAAGATGCCTGCATTTCAAATCAGAACAGAAAAGAGAGGGCCGAACATGGCAATAGTAAATGTTGTCGATTAAGAGAAGAAGAAAAACATTTTTCGCAATAAACGGGAAACAAGAAGAATGGAAGATTCAGATTGACGAAGAGATTATAAAAACGATAAACGACCGCGATCATATGATTCTCATAAAGAATATGTTTTTGACAAAGAAGATGTGTTGCTAATGATGGAGCAACTACTAGCTACTGGAACCATCAAGTTACCTTTGCCGAAATATCCAGAAGAGGTTGAAATGACTAAAGAGAAGAATTATTGTCATTACCACTATTGTCTAAGGCATCATACAAAAGATTACTTCACACTAAAAAATATATTGCAAACGATGCTAAAACAAGGAGAAATAGTTCTGAAGAAAGATGATGAGCGAAATAGAAGGGCAACTATAAATACAACATCCGCAAGTGAATTGTCAAAGTCTTCTACTAAAAAATTGGAGGCATGCACATTTAAAGAAGATGATGAGCTTCGTATGATGAACTGACTGTTAATAGCAGATAAAATCAAGTTGCCATGGCCTAAATGCCCGAAGGAAATGAAGCAAATAAGAGAAAGTGATTATTCCTATTACCATCATTTTCTTGGACATTAAACTAGGAATTACTTCTCTTTAAAGAAGAGTCTAAAGAAGATGACTGACAGCGGTGAAATTGTTGTAAGGAAGACATGAAGTAGGGGAAGAGAAAGCGCTGGCTTATGATCCTAATTAAGATGATCATCACGATTAGGATATGCAGCATATTCATTGTGGAGATGAATTTACGTCAATACACCTGTCAATACCTAGTTTATCAACAGTACATCAATCTCGAAGATGGCCATAATTTTGATTTCAAAGAATATCGGCATTGTAAGGCCCGTATCCTAGTTCGTACTGTTCCATAGAATTCCGTGATCCTTCCCATTGAATTCTTGCAATCCGCGACGCATGATTGACGTTTGTGTGTGATCCTAAGTCATATCCCGTAGATCTGAGTCGGCTTAATCCGAGGCTTGTACCATTGTGACCATACTGTCATTGCAGTTCCGATGCCGCGACTTGAGTGCCGAGGCGATACCCAGGTCGGGAGATGTGGGCCAGCGTTCGGTTTAAGAAAAACGCCGCCGCGTGTTGCAAAATTCAAGAGAATCTTTACAACATGTCACCTCAATCTATCAATCAATCCCATCAAGATCAAGTACATGTCAAGTACACCATCACCTCACACCCATCCCCAAGCAACCCCTAAAGTCAAAAAGCCCTTACACACCCTATACTTTTCTTACACCATCTACCCCCTAAAGTCAAAAGTTTCTTACACACCCATCACTCACCACATCCATCACTCCATCACCCATCTCTCTCTCTCTCTTTTTACAACCTTCTCTCTCTCTCATTTCTAAACTCACTTTCCTAAGCAAGAGAGGAATCCCACGTCCAAGCTATTTCACCTCCAAGAGAGCTTTGTGTGTGGCCACTTCCTACCCTCTCATCTTCCATTTCAACTATCCAAACTCTATCTCTTCCGTTAGGATCAAAGCTAAAAAGCAAAGGAAGCCAAGTGAGCAAGAAGAAGTAGACGGTGGGTGATCTTGGACTCACATTCTTCTTTTTTTTGTATTTTCCTTTTTTCGTGATTAAGGGCCCACATATGATGGGACCCACCTTGATGTATGCTTGTATCCAAGAGGGGCCGATAGTGGCGGGGTCCCTCCGTCATCGCTAATCCCTTTCCTCTCTTTCTCTCTTTCTCTATGATGAATGGCCCACCTACGATGTGGATATTTTATCCATGCCGACCAACTAGTGGGCCACTTGATCCCGAATTCAGGGTCCGCAAGATCGAATGGTCGCACAAGCCCGGATAGATGGGGAGGTTGATCCAAATCAAGTGAGCCACGTCTGTGTGGGACCCACCTTGATTTTTTTGTGAACACGGTCCATCAGCATCCCTGGACGCTGGACGTGTTCATTGAGGTGTGAATCAAGAGTGAGGTGTACTCACAGGAGCATTGGTTTTTTTTTTTTTTTTGCTTTTAGGTGGGCCACTTGTACAAGCCCCACCTTGATGTGTACACAAAATCCACACCGTCCATCCTATTCCTCGGTTTGTTTTAGGCGTTGAGCCAAAAAATGAGGCCAGTCCGATTATTTGGTGGGCCATAGCATAGAAAACAGTATTTTCTACCCTTGAAATCTCCCTTAATGTTTCTATACACCCAAAATATCTCGAACATTGGGCTCATTTAGCCTGTCATGAGCCGTAGATTCCAATGGCTGGGTTGGATTTTCCGGACGTGGGCCCTACCATGGAAAATCCTCAAAAATCCATGTTTTCAAAAAAAAAGGGGAATACAGCAGCAGGCGCTGCTGCTATCAGCAGCGTACGCAGCCGCTGCTGCGCCGTGGTTGGTAAAAGGGGTAGGGACCAAGGGTCCCAGCCATAGGCCTCACCATGATGTGTGCCGATCATCCACACCATGCATTAAGTGGGTCCCCTGCTGGCCGTGGGCCTCCCCAAAGATCAGCTGTACCTAGAACTCAGGTAGCCCACATCACAAGGAACAGTGTGATTGAACGGCTGCCATTGAAACCCTTTTTGGGTATCACAGAAGTTTTGGGTCAATACGAAATTTATTTTCCTCTGCATCCAGGGTTTGTGTGACCTGATCAATGGGTTAGATTGCAGATAAACATTATGGTAGGCCCCATGTGGAACCCATAATGATGTATGTGTTCGTGGACGGTGGAACCCACCACCGTTTATGTGTTTTATTCATACCGTTCACACCTGGACGGTGGGACCCACCATGATGCATGTGTTGCATCCAAACCGTTCAACCATTTGGCCAGCTTGTCCTACAGGCTTGAGACTAAAAATGAGGCAGATCTAGGATCAAGTGGACCACATAGCAAAAAGTAGTGGGGATTGAGTGTCTGCCATTGAAACCTTTTAGTTTCACAGAAGTTTTGAGATTGTTAGAAAATTTGTTTCCTCTTAATCCAGGTCTGTGTGACCTTATGGCCAGATTGGATAGAAAACAAATGATATAGTGGGCCTTGAGAATTTTAATGGTGGAAATCATTGTTACCACTGTCATTTGGAGTGCGGTCCAATTGATCTTTCGAGATGATTCATGTGTGTGTGTGTGTATATATATATATATATATTGATGTACTTGTGGCCATCCGTTAGGGCCCACCTTGGTATATATATGAGGCCCATGTGATTAGGCTCATCTTGATGTATTTATGGCCCATTGTTGAGGCCCACCTTGATATATACGAGGCCCATGTTATGCGGCCCATTTGATGTATCTAAGGCCCATGGGTCGAGGCCCATGTTATGCGGCCCATTTAATGTATCTAAGGCCCATGGGTCGAGGCCCAATGGGATGTATATAAGGCCCTTTACAATATGTGATTCCACCTTGGTTATATAATGATGTTTATGGCATACCATGTCTTGGGAGCAATGTTGGTTTGACGTCCACATTGTAAGATTAATGTTGGTTAAATATCCGCATTGTCACTCTCCCTAGGGCCCATTGATAGGCCCAACTTGTTGTGTATGAGGCCTATGTGCAAGGCCCACCTGTGATGTATATTAGGCCCATGTGTAGGGCCCACCCATTGTGTATTAAGGCCCATGGTTTGTGGCCCATTATGATGTATTTCTGGCCCAGATGGCAAGGCTCGATGTTATGTACGAGAGGCTCATGGGATGTGGCCCATTGTGATTTATTTGAGGCCCATGTATGAGGCCCATTGTGATATATTTAAGATCCATAGGACATAGCCCAATGTGGTGTATTCGAGGCCCATGGGATGTGGCCCATTACGATGTGTTCAGGGCCTATGGGATATGGTCCATTGTAATGTACATGCGGCCCGTATATGGGGACCATTATGATGTTACATATGGCCTTGTGTGAGGACTAATGTGATGCATGTGAGTCTTATGTGATGAGGCCCACTTTAATATACTTGAGGCCCATTAATGCGGCCCATTGATGCAATGCACTTGATGTGTATGAGGCCAATTAGTGTGGCCTATTGATGCAACCCACTTGATGTGTATGAGGCCCATTAGTGCGGCCTATTGATGTAACCCACTTGATGTGTATGAGGCCCATTAGTGCGGCCCATTGATGCAACCCACTTGATGTGTATGAGGCCCATTAGTGCGGCCTATTGATGCAACCCACCTGTTATATATGAGGCCCATGAGGGAGGCCCATCGTGATGTATTCGAGGCCCATGTGATGCGGCCCATAGTGATATGTATGTAGCCCTTGTATGAGGCCCATAATATATATTAGACCCTTGTGTGAGGCCATGAGCCCACTTTATGTTTGACCCTATGTGGGCCACTCCTTGGGAGCAATGTTGGTTGGATGCTACATTGATGGGGGCAATGATGGTTGGATGTTCAAATTGTGACCTTCCTGTAGGCTTGTTAGGCCCATTTTCATAATCCTCTAGTGGGTTAACCCAAATAAGTGGGCCCCATTCGCCATAGAAGGATGGCTCCGTGCCATCAGATTTGATATAATCACGGCCGTGGGCCGATCTTTATATTATGGTTGATCAGATGTTCATCTATGGACCCCGCCTTATTTATATACTAATTGTCGGTGCCGATTATCGATGCTCATTATCGATGCCGATTGTCAAGGCCAATTATTGAGGCCGATTCTGATTGCCGAGGCCTATTGTGACGTATTCGAGACCCATGGGACGTGACCCATTGTGATATATTTTCGGCCCATATGATGAGGCTCGACTTAATGTATATTAGGCCCATATGAGAGGCTCATTGCGATGTATATTAGACCCATGAGATGCGACCCACTTGATGTATATGTGGCCCATGAGTGAGGCCCATCATGATGTGTATTAAGCTCTTGAGTGAGGCCCATGGTGTTATATATTTGGCCCTTGTGGGAGGCCATGAATCCATTGTTTGTTAGGCTCTATATGGCCCATTCCTTGGGAAAAATGTTGGTTAAATGTCCACATTGTCAAGGTTGATTGTCGATGCCGGTTATTAATACCGATTATGAGTATGTGACAGCAAAGCATCATGATATATGCCCATACGCATCATTTGCATGTTTGTTATGGGATGTGGTTGACCATTGCATTTGTTATTGAGCAGGTTGTTATGAGACTTCCTGATAGGCGGAGGTTATCTCACATGAGCACACGGTATGCGCAGGATTGATGCATGACTGGATTGTATGACTCATGCATCTTACATTCTGTATTGTGATTACTATACGCCCTAGCGATATTAGGGTCGTAGCCTCCACAGGCATATCGTGGATGGCCAAATGAGACACCGAAAATGTTTGATTCGAGCATCGAGCTGTCATAGATGGCCCTGGGTGAAAATCCCTAAAACCCTCTTGGTTCCAGAGGACGCCCCAATGTCGAGACCGAGTGGATATATATGAGCACCCGAGTGACGGATACCAGGAGGCCGCGTCTCTCACTGTGTCGTGGTTGGTTGGGAGGGGGTGTAGCCTTACCCACCCGAGGGAGTAGGCATAGCTAGGGTGAGTTTAACTAGCTCGAGGAATGAGTCCGCTATCGATGAGCCGGGTAGGTATTGGCAGACTACTGGACAGGCGAATAGTGATGTCTCTTCCACTTACCCAGTTATGCGCTTGATGGGGCGGCAGGTGGTGTGGAGTGTACTAGACCCCGATGATGATTCCAGAGAAGAACCGTACTGATATATGGACTTATTAAGCAGGAATTACATATTCATTCACTCATGCATTCACTATCCACTTAGGTTGGTGGTGCGTAACTATTTGTTACGTGTACCTTCGCATGGCCACGAATTCGGTTGGGCGCGCAACTAACTTGAGACCAGGAGTTTACTACATTGAGTCTGACTATCCAAATTTAGGTATGGGGCTGGTTTGGATAGAAGTTCCTTGTGATAGACACCGTAGCCTGTGATACTACATACTATCATCCCGACCTCACACTCCACCTTGGTCATTTCATTCGCATCGCATATTGCATCCGCATGCATATGACATTTTGAGTTGTTATGTTTTCTATACTTATATGACCTAGACAGATTTAGCAAGATTTACATATTGCATTATACCCTCGGCATCTGATATTTGACTCTCTATGACTCCTCATTTGCATAGTTGATCTATATTGCGTACTCTGATATTGTAGAACTCATGAACTTATTAGTAATTTCTGCTTACTCTGATATCGTATGATTCATGAACTTGTTAGTACTTTTATTTACTCTGATATCGTATGATTCATGAACTTGTCAGTACTTCTATTTACTCTGATATTAAGTGATTTATGAACTTGTCAGTATTTTCACTTACTCTGATAATTGTGTGCTTGACACTTTCCTCATACACACACTTACACCACCCTCTAAGCTTTCTATAAGCTTATGCATGATAGATGCATGCAGGTGACGATAGGTTGCAGTAGCATTGAGCTTGAAGCGTGCAGTGGTCTTCTAGAGATTTGATTTTGATATATGTCTTTCCCTTTTTAGTATTGTACTCAAATATTTATATTAGTGGATATGTGATGATGATGTTGCCTTTTGTGATTTGGGTAAACT
This sequence comes from Magnolia sinica, assembly GCF_029962835.1. Taxonomy (NCBI): domain Eukaryota; kingdom Viridiplantae; phylum Streptophyta; class Magnoliopsida; order Magnoliales; family Magnoliaceae; genus Magnolia; species Magnolia sinica. The sequence continues at coordinate 37,811,695 of NC_080585.1, read as the reverse complement.
TGTGGTTATGCTCTATTATTAAAAAAAATTCATATTGAAAAATCCTCCTTGTAGGATCTCAGGATCGAAATCTGGCGTATGGATGCTGAGAGCCGAGAATGGGGTACTACAAAGGTTGTCGGCACCGGACTCGGCAATCGAAAATTTTGTGAGCTCGGTTTCCGTGTTTGGGGCGTGACAGGCATAATGCTTCAAAACTGAAAGGGGGCAAGACAAACAAAAAATAGAGAAGCTTCAAAAGTCAAAACTTTGTATTTCTCCCTGTACATGAATAAAAGTGCCAAATTCTCAAGCGCCAATTGTTATCGGTCAAGCACCAAAGGTTATTGGTCAAGCGCCAAATGTCAAATGCCAATGATCATCTGACAAGCGTCAATGATTATCCTGCCAAGCGTCAATGATTATCGTTAAATGAAAAGCGCCAATGATTACCATCAAATCGTCAAAAACTGTCATCGCCATCGCCATATTTCCGAAACAAAGGCTATTTTATTATCTAAATTTATCGAAATTGATATCATCGCCAAGTTGATATACTATTCTAACAATAAGAATGTTATAATATCATTAGCAATGGCGATATATCAGTTTCGATTTATTATTTTTAACAGGCCTATAAAGCCAACTACATATAAATATCATTGATGATGGCGATTTATCATTTACGGCAGTGGAATAAGCTAATAAAGCGAACCACATATAAGTCCTACGGCAGACAACGATGGTGATCTATCATTTATGACAGTATAATAAGCTTATAAAGCTAACCACATATAAGACCTAAGGCAGATAATGATGGTGATTTATCATTTATGGCAATGGAATAAGCTTATAAAGCCAACCACGTATAAGTCCTATGGTAGACAACGATGGTGATCCATCATTTATAGTAGCAGAGCTGACCCTATATGGCCAACTATATATATGACCTGCCATTATCATCGAAGTAACGAAATCATGCGGGTAGTAGTGAGAAGACTGTGGCCCTAAAAAGCTCGTAGAGAGCATCACATGCACCCATGCGGGCAGTTGGTGAAGCAAACACATAAGACCCATGCCGTCTGTACAGTTTCCGACAGCGTCGCGAGAGCTGGTGAGAAAATGCCCTCTCGTGAATGGGTCTAACCTGGCAGACGAAGAAAAAGTGAGTCTCCGAAGCAAGATGACTCCCCAGATCTCTGGCTTAATTTCTGTAGTAACTCATGAGGATAGGTCTCTAAAGCAAGAGGACCCTTCATTGATGGACTGGTGGCCTTGGATTTAGTACCTAAAGGTAGCCTTGAGCTCCCCGTGAACTCTAGAGAGTTACTACGGCCAACCCTGTGCGTAAAACCCACCGAGTTCACTATCCAGATAGCTTCATTGGGCCTCTCTGATGGATCGCAGTTTGTGAACTCCTAGGCCGCGATAAGCCTAGTAAACTCTAGAGAGTTACAGAGGCGATTCACGTAAGACCCAACTCCAACTACTTATGAGTCTGAAAAACTGTGATCTCTCCACTACTCATGAGCTTAAACTGTGCGTGAAACTAACTAAAATAGAAATTGAACACCGTCTATAAAAAGAAAACATGTAAGCAACATCATACTAACAATTAAGGATACCATAGAGAAGCACATTTGTAGGAACTGATCATTCCTCATATATTGACAAAAATTTTGAATTATCAAAATTCATTCATGATGTTAAAGAACAAGTATGAAGGTGATAATAGGCATAAAAGAAAATTCATATATCTTCTGACATTCCTAATGCAAGCATGTATCGTCGAAAATCCTCCTTTAATTGAACTTCTGCAGCTGCATTGTCCAACTTAGCATCGACGATGAGCTTAACTTGATCAGGAAAGTCAGTTAGTTCTTGCTCCAGAGAAATTATTGTTGCTTCCCCCTTCAAAATCTCTGATCGTTCTAGATCAACTATTCGCCTATTGACCTCAATATCAGCTTCAAGCTTACCGGTCCTCAAGTTGGCTTCATGCTGTTGGGCCTCCAAATAAGAGAGTTGTTGTTTAAGGCTCAAAATCGTCTCACTTATGATTGTCAAAGAATGCTTGGAAGCTCTCACCTGCTCTTCGAGAGAGTTGTATTCTTTATCATACCCAAAGATTGTTGTTACTGCCCAGGAAACTTTATCTCTAAGTTGCGATAACTCTTTTTGGCGAGCAAGAATTTTAGGAGCGACAGTCATGTCTTGAGCAGCTCCTAATTTGCGAAATGTCTCGTAGAAATGAGAAAGAGATTCGCGCAAGGGAGAAATGTTAATCTTTGTTATCCTCGTAGCATTTTCTAGGGATACTAGTACTGTTTCCAAATTTGACCATTGGGTTGGATCTTTGAAAATATATATGGTTACTGATAAAGAACTCTTCAACAAAATTAGTGGAGGAGGAGGAATCTTCTCTAAGGATATTATATTCGAGATAGTGGCAACAAAGTTGGAACTTGCGAAGCCGCTGGAAACAAGGTGAACTACAAAACATATATAAAAGAAAGCATGAATCAGAAGATGAATTGCGAGATACTATTGTAAAATAGGGGGACTGAATAAAGTATACCTTTAGTCGTCGAAATCCTTGGAGCAGGGATTGGAGTCTCTACAGGCTGCATTTCTTCAGGAAGAAAAGAGGGGCCAAGCATGTCTGAAGTCATGTCAACAAAAGATGGTGCTCTGGCTTCGGTGCCAGATGCAACCGTAGTTAGAGTAGTAGTATTAACTGGCTCTATCGGGAAAACTATTTCATGAGCCACTGTGCTAGTTTTAACTAGGGGCTCAAGAGATGCTCTAGCTGAGCGCCTACTAGATGGAGTAGTCGTGATGGCTTGAACCATGCCTATGGAAATTGGGAGCCCCTAGAACTGTTGCAGTATTAGCCGGAGGATCTGAAAGCATTATACGTGGAAGAGGAGAATAATTGCTACTGAATGATATAATCAAGCCAGCTCCAGGTACATCTTCGTACTCTCCATAATCAAGAGGCTCTTCCTCTTCGTCAGCTCTTGTAACCATGATATGGGGAATAGCATCCTCTTGAGGGACTTCTTCGTCAACTTCAGTAGCTGTAACGACATGCTCATCATCATCTATGTCCACTTCTCCTTCTTCTTCTCCTTCTTTATTTGTATTCAATTCACCCTCTTCTCCTGAGTCTCCAGTGGATGATTCATTTTCGGTAGAAGAAGAGTCACTAGAAGAGGACCCTTCACTTTCTTTCTCTAATGATGATGAAGATGACGATGAATCCATGATTGGCTCTTCAACGGCCACCTATTTTCCTTTCTGCAAAGATTGTCGCTTATCAGTAGGGGTAGGATCTTTTGTGGCAGCAATCATAGGAGATACAGAAGACCTTGCCCGAGTTTGTGATCTGAAAATAGGAGATGACGAATCTCTGAAAACAGACGGTGGTCAAGGAACAGATGGAGATACTGTTTGAAGTTCGAAGGATCCAGCAGCCGCTGGAGTTTGAGTTGGATCAGTAAGTGTAGGAATATGAGAAATTTCGGCAGCATTTGTAGTAGTATCTTCCCAGCCAGTATGCCTTCTTTGAGCCTTCAAATGCTCTAAGGAAAATCCATGGGCAATCCAACCCTCAAGAGTGTTGGCAGGCTTAATCTCATGAATCGATTCTTATAAAAAAAATTTTACACGGGCTTCACCAGGAGCGGGAACACGGTCTCATTCGACAGTATGTCCTACAACTTCTACGAGATTGCGTTTTCTGATTCTAGGAGCAGGTATCTTTATGGGAGAATCCACTAGCATATAGTGACGAATTAGGAAAGATTGGTGTGCCCACCATCTCATCCATTGGTATGTTGTGCGAACAAAACATCCAAAGCCAACAATGATGAATTTCAAATTAATTCACGCTCAAGCAACTGTCTCCAAATTAATCCCCAATTATAGGGTCCAACACCGTAACTCATCATGGTGTGAGTCACCACTTCAGGATGCTCAGAAATGGTTTGATCATATTCAAATTGTCGTGCAAACCTGCTTGGGTAGTAGGGTTCTCTCCAGAATTCGCTGCCTTCTCGCAATGGCAGATTGTTGGACAGTATCGAAATAAAGAAAGCATGTTTAGCCAGAGGAAGTTTTTCGTCATCAAAAGTCTCATGATCCACAATATATTGGGAGAATGAAATTTGATAAAAGTGGATAGCATCAGTTGACTCGATCATGTTGATCACCCATTCATACATTCTTTTCGGCATCACTCTCTTCTGATAAGGACACAATAGAATTTATAAGGATGAACATAGGCTTTCTCTGGGTCATCATACATCCAAGGAAAATAAACACCTAGCCGCCCAGAAAAGTAATGTCATGGTGTAAATGCCCAGCTGACTTCGATAGATGGGTTCTAACAATGAGTAGCCACATCACCAAAAGCCCTATATAGTGAACAAAGAACAGGGGGTGCTAGTAAATATTTCCGACCCTCTATTAGTCCTCCCGCGACAATAAATATGGAAGGTCTAATGGCATCAACCCATTTGGAGCTTGGAAGCATGAATATACTGAGCCAATATGCAAGGAAGGCTGCCAATTCACCCTTGGGAGTATATTCCGAAGGATTCCTTATTCTGCGATGAGCGTTCTCCAAGTCATCAGAATGACTATTTTTGAATCTATAAAGAAAAGAAGAAAAGGATAAGTAAGATGAGTATCGGTAAAATGCATAAAATTATGATATGAGGTGAAGAACTATACCGTAGCTCTTGAGAAAAGTGAGAAATTGGGGAATCTTCTTGATGTTAGGAAATTTGGACATTTCTCTGAACAATTCGACTAAGGCATCAGATACTAATGCCTGTCTTTTAGAAGGCGAAAAATGTGAGAACTCTTCATTCATGGGGATATATTCATCATAAAAGTGACCCGTTATAAGGAGTCCTGCCATCTTGTGTAGGTCCCAAAGGGTAATGCTAACCTCGCCCAGAGGTAGGTGGAAGGAATTGGTGGTAGGACACCAATAGCGAAGGAATCCCTTATAGACCATGTGGTCCTTGTGGAAGTATTCGTAAGTGGCTTTGATGGCGCCATAAAGGCCAACTTCCGTCAGTGCAGCATAGTGTTTATTGAGAATTTCTTTGGCCCAATCAACATAGTAGGTGCGTGAGGACAAGAAACCGCGTGTGTGAATTTCTTCATTTCTCCACAAGGATCTTCTATCTCTGAAGCACTGGCATTCTATTTCGTATAAGGCTATGGGAAACAGTTCATGGGGGTTGTAGCAAGGAATGAGGAATCGCATGGGATGGATGTCACCGACTTGCTGTTTTGATCCTCTCTCTGACAAGATGCCCTCCAGCATACTTGATTCTTTCATGGACCAGTTCGGAGTATACATCATTCTATTTTGAGTCATCCGATTTGTGGGCTCGCTTTAAAGGATAAACAGATGGCGATGGATGTTTAGAGGAATTACTATCAGTGCATTCCTAAAAGGATTGTTGAATTTTATGTTACTATTTTGGACTTTTACGGTATCTCAGGTATTTGGAAGTTTCTTTTTCTTGTGCTTCTTGATTTTCTCCTAAAGCTATTGGTCTTTCGATTTCTTTTGCTTCTTCCTGGAGAAGGATAGTGGCTGTGTATCTTCTCTAACGGGAGATCAGGTAATATTAGTATGAAAATTGGCTGTTGATTTTAGCCATGTTTCCCAGTCAATCTCCGGTCCTTGTTTTAGAGGTCTCGCTATATCTCCAGTGATGATGGCTTGGCATATCAGCCAAGACAGTGTCTTCATTCTGTCAGAAAAGTCAAGAACCAGTAGAATGGGTTCTTTAATGTAAGCAGGTTGCTTCTTGGTTACTTTAATTCTTTTCTTTGGCTGTTCTTCATGAATGAGAGGAGAAGAAGCAGGTTCAGGAATTGAAAAAGGTGCAGCGGTAGAGAAGGCGGGTCCAGGAATAAAAGAGGGTGCGGGAATAGGAGAGAACGATTCAGGAATTTGAGAGCGAGCTGCAGAGAATGGGAGGATAGCATAAGAGGGTTGGTCGATTGGAGGATCTACAAGGCGATAGGTTCTTTTTGTACGAGCCATTATAGGAGGATCAGAAAATTGGCTAAGTCTGAAAAGTTAAAAAATTGGGTAGAGTTTTAGAACAGGGAATTTTGCACTAAGTGCAAAAGAGTTGCGCGAACACTGAGTTCCGCGGACTCTAAGTTGCGCAACAGGTTGAGTAGCGTGGACGATGAGTAGCACCGAGAATGAGTTGCATGGTAAAGGGTTCAGGCAAGAGGAAAATTTCTAGAAGTAAAAAAAAAAATTGGGAAAGTTCGGTATTTATAGCCGATGGGATCCAATTAGAGTAGCGCCGGACCAAATTGTGAGTTGCGCGGAGCCACGTAACTTAGCTCACAGGCAAGTAATTTTGATCCTTCAAGTTGGCCTGATAAGCGGTCAAATCTCGGATCAAGGGGGCATCTGTTGGAGCATAAAATTTGGTTAAGGAAAGGAATCAAAGAAGGAAGATTGAGGACTGAAGTAAAATATAAAAGAGAAGAAAAGTCATGTTGTGTGGAACACGAGTTGCGCTGGAACACAAGTTACGCTGAAACAGGAGTTGCATCGAACTGCGCAAGTCATCATAGTTGCACTGACCCGTACAACTCTGCAAAAGGACAATTGGATTGAAACTGGTAAAGTGGTGCGAAATGGGGTCCACGGTACGGGATGCAAGGGCTCACACATGCGGAAGCCTATAAATACCCCCTTAACCCCCTTATTGGAGGGATCATATTTTCAGAAGACCAGTACTTCTGACAGGTATTGGAGAAAGAAGAGGGAGAGGAAAGAAGGTTGAGCTACGCAACTCCTCGGCTCGCGTAACTCACCAAGGAGTTGCATGGATGACTTATAAAGCAACATTATGTTATTTCTTTGGAATATCTCACGTCATCTCAAAATTTTTAAGGGATTCCTAGTATTCTTTTATTGTATTAATGAAGGAAAATGCGTGCGTGGAGAAGATCCACACAACTCATCTCTTATGGAGACACAAATGATATAAGCCGAAATGCTGCCAAAATTTCTATTTGAATCAATTCAGCATTTATACTTTTAGCCATAAAGACTCTATCCTGGAATCAAGGGATAAAAAGGATGTGATGAATTCAGAATGAATAAATTTGATGATTATTCCCTTTATTCTTGCTCTCTATCATTATTAAATAAGATAATCCCTCGAATCAAATACTTTTCATTTCTAGTTGAAACAGTAGTCGACATAGACTCGTGATTTTTCGTTGGCCTTCTTCACCAGCACTACATTGGCGAGTCAATCGTGGTAGTGGACCTCTTCAAAAAAACTAGCTTGAAAAGGCTTGCTGACCTCTTCATTGACTACGGCATACCTCTCTGCATCAAAAGCAGTAGACCATGGCCAGTGGATCTATCCTAGGCATGTCCTGATGGGACCACGTGAACATGTTGGTATGTTCTGTTAGGAGGTCGGTAATCTCAAGTCGGAGCTAAGGGCCAAGCAATGACCTAATCTGAATTTTTCTTATTGGGTCTATCTCAGAGAGTTATATGGGGATAATATCTTTCACTGCGATCTTCTTTCTATAACTTCCTCCTTGGGATTCAAGGAGGTGATTTTCATTGCCCATTATTCTTGTGCTCTTTCTCGAAGAGCTGTCGAGTAGCATTATCGAACTTCATGTTAGTCGCCTCAAACTCTACCGATCTCATGCTCGATCGAGAACTTCATGGACAGGTAAAAGATGAAGACTATAGCCTGCATGGCATTTAGGGATGGTCTACCCAAGATTGCATTGTACAATGAAGGGCAGTCCGCCATGAGAAAGTATACTATGGTGGTGACCTAATTGGAGCCCTCTCCTTTCATCATTGACAACAGGATGCTCCTTTCTGAGGTCACACTCTCTCCTGCGAAACCGAGAAGAGGGGTTCACATGGGTTGTAATCTCAACCTCCCTATCCCCATCTTTTCGAAGGCAACTGCAAACAAAATATCTGTCAAGCTTCCTATGTCAACTAGCATATGATGTACTTTGTGGTTATCCACAGTCATGGTGACCACTAGTACATCATCGTAGGGGTGTTAGATCCCCCTTACATCCTCCTCAATAAAGGCGATCCTGCACAATTCTATCATGGGCTCCTTCCCAAGTTAGCTAGCAAGGTTGAGTTGATGGACCTTGTGGGTGAGCCTTGCACTTTGATCATGAGTTCGGCATGCTTAGTTCGAGTCACCTTTAACGAAGGTTCCTCTGAAGATGGTACAGACTTCCCCTATTGGCTCATTGTCATTTTTCTCCTCTTGGTGTTCCTACAGAAGAGATGGTCGGTCTTCCTTATGCTTGGTGATGAAATTATTTAGGTAGCCCCATTGTATGAGAGACTCGATCTCCTCTTTGAGATCAAAATAATCAGTCGTGTTGTGGTCGTGATCTCGATGAAAGTGACAGTATTTCAACATATCCCTTTTATTTAGATAGGCCCTTATCTTGCTTGGCCACTTCAGGATTCTCTTCTCTCTGACTTCCATGAGCACGTACTCTGGTGTAGTGTTCAATGGACTATACCGGTGAAACCAGCTCTCTGAAACTCAAAGAGCCCGTGGAGTGCCACCCTGGTTGTCGTTTCTTATTCTTGGCTGGCTTTTGTCCCTCCTTAGCCTCATTTCTCTTCCTATCTTTCATCAAGATGCTTTCACCCTTGGCGTGCTTATGGGCGTCAAACAGTTATTTGATGTTAGTGTATTTTTTAGCCCAGCTCATTAGGTCAGTCAAGGTCATTGGGGGATCTTTCCAAATGAGAAGAGGAACCTCCCTCATCTACGCCTGGCCATTAAAGTCATGAGGGCTACCTGGTCGGAATAGTCATCAAACTGTACAGCCTCATCGTTGAACCGAACGATGTAATCTTTCGGCGACTCATTGTCCTTCTAAGTTACCATAAGGAGGTGAGTCGTTCGCTTTCGTATATCTTTGCCCACGATGAATTGCATGGCAAAGGCCCTTCTGAGCTGGGCATAAGAGCTTATGGCCTTCAACTTCATGTTTCTATACCACTTCCGAGTTGCCCTTATGAGAGTCACGGAGAATGCCTTGTACATAAAGGGTCTGAAAGCACTGTGAAGCACCATCCATGCTCTAAATGACTCTAAGTGTTCAGCTAAGTTGCTCAAACTCGAGTACAATTGTATGTGGGGCATTCGAAACCTGGGTGGCAGTTGAGCCTACATAATGTCGTCGGTGAATGGTGGCTCAGTTTGCTCAAGGAGGGCGTTAATAGATACCGAGGCCTATAACGTACCAGATTTTTGCTATTTTGGATTTCCAAAAACCTTTGAAAATTTTTGCTATAATTAGCTTACGTTGTTACTTACTGACCCTTAATGCTCGAGGTGAGCCTATACGCGGTGGTACTAGTAAAGAACTGTAAAAAATCTGATTAATCAACCATAGGAAGCCAACGAATCCACACGATCACTTAAACTTCGAGTCTAGCCATGTGATTTGTTCATTTAATGCCCAAATGTAGTCGACCTATCACTGACTAATCAAGACAACTGCAACTAAATAAAAACCTACCAAAAATCGAGACAAGTAGGGGTCAAATCTTAATTAACAAACCAAATTGACTCAATTATTCCTTTAGCCTAAGAACCAACGGTTTAGTGTGATTAGGATTGAATCGTCATTTTCACTAATTACGAATAGACCACACTACGATCTTGGCTAATCCAAATCTTAATCATCGGGCACAAGAAATCTCGTTATCCAATTCATTGCAAAAATGTTCCAATTTTCCTAATAAGCTCTACACCTCTCATTAGTAGGCTACTAAACCCAATATTATAGAAAGACGATCATTTTAGTGGGCTTGACGTCTGTCATGGGACATCGAGCCAAGATCGTGTCTTGAGTCGCTCAACTTGGACTTGCAAAGTCAGTATATGAGATGCGTGAATATTCTTGAAATTAATCAAAAACTTAAGTTAATTGTCTATATCCGGTCTTTACCAAAGTTGTGGCTTTCGGACAGTTAGAGTGTGACCAAATTTAGGGCAATGAACTAAGTTAATATCATGCACATATCTGTATATTCACAGTCCCGATTGACCATTGGTGACTGTCAAATTGACTTCTGATCAACCCGTCAATCAGCGCATCTAAATGGTAGGCTAATCATATCCATATGTAGATCATCACTAGGACCAACTATCTTGTGGTATATATCGACTCCTATACCCCATAGTGGACCCTAAAGGTTAGAAATACCCTCAAATAGGGCTAATATAATGAAAACCTAGCCCTTAAGGCCATTTGCACAATTTTTTGTTCTATAAATAAGGCATTTGGGGGCAACCCTTACTCCCATCCAATTTTTGCCCTAAAGAATGATAGAATGAGAGAATGAGAGAAATGAGAAGAGAAAGAGCAAGTGAGGGAGAGATTGGTATCTCCTTCACTGAACCTTCTGGTGAATTCACCCCACTCGTGATTGAGAGGTAATAAATGAACTCTACTTACCAACGTAAGTTTTTCTAAGATGAATTACATGAATTTCTCCAAATTCCCTTGAATTTGATGTATGAATCATTTTTCCCCAAAACCCTAACCCTAGGAGCTCAAAAATTAAAAGTTATTTATTAAGGTACGAGCTATTATTCCTAAATTGCCATTTATTGACCCTTCAGTGTCTCAGTTAATGATTTGTTGTTGTATATGGCTTGGTGTATACTAACATGTCTATATTTCTATTTTAATTGCAACATGTGTTATTACTTGTTTATTAATGCTCACAAATTCGATGAAATGCCTGAGTGATTGTGTTGTTTTATTGATGCTCGCATGTTCAATGAAATACCTAAGTAATAGTGTTGTATTATTGATACTCACATGTTCGATGAAATGGATAAGTGATTGTGTTATTAAATTTAGGCTTCATATGAAATATCGTTATGATTGCCTTATGAATTGTTAGCCCTTAGTGATGTTTAGAATTACATACAATGTAGGGTTAATTGGTAAATTGTCCAAATCAAGGGGTGGCTCGAGCTAGGTCGGCCACCTTAGGCTTGTTCGATCGACCTGAGTTGAACACGGATGCTCGACAATAGCTAAACTATATATGATACTTGCACCGCATGTTGGTTGCACTGGGGTTCTCATAGGTCAATCAAATTACTCTAACATCCGAATGTTCATCTATATTATAATATATCACATGACCAAATTGAATTTAGGATACCTTGTTCCCATGGATAAGTCCATTAATAACCGTTAGTCGTTACGATCCTACAAAGACTCATGAAATGGGCATGGTGGTATACGACATCATATCTAAGCTGTTGACATATGCTGGGTTGATGAGCCTCCCCGTAGTGACCAATAAAAACTGATGAAGGTGAAAGTTTGTTGTTCGAACAACTCCTACCAAATACACGGCTGATGGTTTCATGCTAGAATATAGTTCGAATGACCCGAGTGTGAATGGAATTGGTGACTAGCTATTGTCTTTGTGTTTATTCAATTTTTATGTGACAAGTTTGTACCTCTGAATTGAGTGATTATACTTGATGTTTGGGTGATGAACCATCCTGGGTTAATCCTCATACCTTCAAAATTGTTGATTTGTGAGATATAACGGGTGATACTTATATTTGGATTAAGAGACACTAGTGAGGAGCCGCTACGTGCTGCAACAAGACATGTGATCCGGATAAGGATTCGTGATATAACGTCGGTATCCTAACTTTGTCAATCTTTTATATGATCTGGAATTAATAATCACTTGACTAATCGTACACATCAATCGCATTGCACTAAAATAGGATGTTGCAATTTTGTGTTGGAATTGCATGATGAGGGAGTGTTTGCATTTGCAAAACAGGCATTGAAGTCGCTTATGGGGGAGTGATGGATTGTGAGGCACATACATCATTTCATAATCTCATTCATCCATTTAGCATGAGTATTTAAGAAGTGTTTGATTCTTGTTTATCATTACCTGTGCTGATTAAATCGATAACATGTGTAATTTAGAACTAAGGGAACCATTGAGTTAGCTACTTACACCTGAGACGGTGTTTTAAAACATCAACCGAACGTTGTTGTTGTTGTAAGTGCTATCAAGATCTCTGGTGGATAGGATTGGACCGACTTGCACTTTCGTTGTGAAGTCTTAAGAGTGTCAGTTGAAATTAGAAAACCTTACATTTATTCTGATTTTGTGCATGTATATGTTGGATTTCCCGATTGGGTGTGCTCTATATGTTGATTTTGTTGTATGTTCATTATAACTTGTATAATCCCCATTTTGGGTCATCACCACTAGTGGAATTATACATTTGATTGTTAGCCCTATATTTCTAGGATTTGTTATCTTTGCTTGACTTTTGATGCCGCTAATCTAAGGCTACTCTAATTATTAATCATGGGTGAATGTTAATCAGATTGTGCAGGCACGTAGGAACTCGCCCACTTAAATTTTTTGTTAAGTTAACACCCTAGAACTCAAGATCGGAGTCTCCGTACTTGGGTACCAGTTATCGAGACACGACAGGGGTAATGCTCAATAAGCTTGCTGGATGTTACCAAGCTAGTCTCGAATCTCTCTGATTTTCACCCCCAAGGGACCTCGCTCTCCGCCATGGATTTCGGGGCTTTCCCCTTAGCCTGTCGCCTTTCATCGAGGGTAGGGTATGACACAAGTCAGATTCAGTGAGTTATGTGGTTGCCTATGTCTGCATTGGCGCGACGAGGCTTCCCTAGCTCGAACTTGCCCCTGATGCTTCTCGGGACACAAATGCACCGAGCAGGATTGCTAAGTCACTACCTCTGCCACTTCACATTAGTTGGTCAAGAACGCCTGTTGTCTCTCCAGCAACCTTATGATGCGATTTACATTACCGGCCAGGGTTCTAACCTAGTTCTAGAGGAAAATGAATCAGCTTCCCCGATTTTGAGATTTCTGCACCACCACCTATGAGGGAGGCTGAGACTGGGGCGGTGACCATGAAACCTAATCCTCACTGGACAAGGCCCAATGGGAGGATTCAACTGCGGTCGATGCCTTCCTTTTTCTCTTTGCCATTGAGGGAAAGATTAGGAATTGTTTAAGCTGAGATGGTAACAACACGGCTTTGTTGAGTTCCCACAATTATCAAATTGTGGCCAACAGATACGATTAATGTAGAATTGTGCCCTCCAATGAACTTACAAAGGCTATGGAAGATATGAGCAGTGAAGGGTGCCGGTGACCGGCTATGGACCCTAAGATGCCTAAGTTAGGCTTGTAGGTGATAATCTTGATAGTGTAGATTAGGGTTTAGATCTCACCTTGTACTCCCCCTTCTGGTTTAAGATGGTCATATATTATAATATAATATAATATAATATAATATATATATATATATATAAGGAAAAGGTACTATATACTCGATCGTATTATACCTTCTATAAGGTCGAGTGTTGGTGGCACGTTATTCGTCGGATGGTGAAAATTTTAAACAAACTAGGAAATTTTATAGGGCCGCAAGGAATTTATGTGCGAGCCTTTCATTGTTGGAAGATCATGTGCTAGGATTTTGTGTAGGGCCTACTATGATGTTTGTGATAGATCCAACCTGTCCATCCATTTTTCAAAATCATTTTAGGGCATGCGATAAAAAATGAGGAGGATCCAAATATTAAATGGGCCACATGAGAGGAAACAGTGGGGATTTAGTGACCACCGTTGAAACATTCATATGACTACAAAAGTTTTGCATTGGTTTATGTTCATGGTGTTTTCATTTCATATCAATGAAAATGACCTTATAAACGGTTTGGATGGAATATAAACACCAAGGTGGAGCCTAGGAAGGTTTCAATGGTAAACATTCCTTTCTGCAGTGTTTCATCTCATATGGCCCACTTGAATTTTGGATCCTCCTCACTTTTGGTATAATATCCTAAAATGATATCTAAAAATGAATGGATGGGTTGGATTTCACATAAAGATCACAGTGGACCCCATACAGAATCCTTTCCCGAATCTTCATGGGAAAGGCTTTAATAGGAAATCCGCGTCCCTGGGTCTCAGAAACGGACTAGCTACTCCCCCGCAACCGGCCAATGGCAAGTGGTTGGTGTTTTGTGGGCCCCACCATGCTGTATATGTTTCATCTATGTTGTCTATATGTTTTTCTAGATCATTTTATGGTAATGAAATGAAAAATGGGGTATATCCCAATCTCAAATGGACCACATTACAGGAAACTGTGTTGAATGGGCGTCAACCATTAAATTTTTTTGGGGGCCATAAAAGTTTTGGATCAAGTTGATCTTTTTTTTCCCCTTCATATGGGTCCGTATGACCTAATCAACAGATTAGATGTCAAATAAACAGTACAATGGGCCTTAGGATGATTTTAACCGTGAGCATCACTCTCCACACTTTTTTCTATGGTAGGGTCCATTTGAGCTTTGGATATGATTCATTTTTTGTTTAATGGTCTAAATTGATTTCGAAAAATGGATGAAGGGTATGGATATAATAAATAAATCATTGTGGGGCCATGTAACTTTGATCTCCTTTGAACCGTTCGTGCAACTTGGAGCTCGAGGAGCGTCGACACTTGTCTTCGTGTGACACGTATCTACACCAGCTATATAGCTGGTGTGTAGTACACCAGCCAATCCGCTTCCCTCCTAGACAAAAGGGGATTGCTCAGCTTACTGAGTAAACTGTGTGAGGTCCACCATGATTTATGTACTTTATCTTCTTCGTCCATCCATTTTCCTGGATAATTTTATGGCTTGATCCCAAAAATGAAGTATATACAATGTTCAAATGGACCACACCACATGAAACAGTTGAATTGAACTTCTATTGTTGAAAATTTCTTGGGGGCCACATAAATTTTGGATCAAGCTTATATTTTTGTTTTCCATTCATCGATGTATGTATGATCTTATGAATAGGTTGGATGATAAATAAACATCACTATGGGGCCTAACAAGGTTTCAACGGTGTAAATCAATATTCCCACTTTTTCCCGGGCATGATGGACTTGATCTTTGGATATGCTTCAATTTTAGGCTCAACCCCTTAAATTAGATGGAAAAACGGATGGACGACATAGATGAAACACATACATCATGGTGGGGCCCACATAACACTGACCACCTGCCATTGGCCGGTGGCGGGAGAGTAGCTAGTCCATTTCCCAAACTCAAAATCTAAGGACGCGGATTTCCTGCTAAAGCCTTTCCTATAAAGATCAGTAGAAGAATTTTGTGTGGGGCCCACTGTGATCTTTGTGTGAAATCTATTTCGTCCATTTGTTTTTAAATATTATTTTAGGATATTATACCAAAAAAGAGGAGGATTCAAAATTCAAGTGGGCATATAAGATGAAACACTGCAGAAAGGAATGCTTACAGTTGAAACCTTCCTAGGCTGCACCTTGGTGTTTATATTCCATCCAAACTGTTTATAAGGTCATTTTCACTAAGATGAAATGAAAACACTATGAATATAAACCGATACAAAACTTTTGTAGCCATATGAATGTTTCAATGGTGGTCACTAAATCTCCACTGTTTCCTCTCATGTGGCCCATTTAATTTTTGGATCCTCCTCATTTTTGGTCGCATGCCCTATAATGATTTTGAAAAATGGATGGACGGGTTGGATTTATCACAAACATCATAGTGGGCCCTACACAGAATCCTAGCACATGAACTTCCAACAACAAAAGGCTCGCACGTAAATTCCCCGGACCTTATAAAAGGTATAATATGGTGGAGCGTATAGTACCTTTTCCCTATATATATATATATATATATAGAGAGAGAGAGAGAGAGAGAGAGAGAGAGAGAGAGAGAGAGAGAGAGAGAGGCTGTTCTGAAATTGCTGTGTATTAATGTGATATGCTAGAGAGTTCCTGTTTTGATGGGAAATTGTCTATGAAGATGTTGCCGATCCCGCATCTGTTGGAGTAATCTTCATCCGAGATCAGACCGATCCTCCTCTTTCGGGTCCAGGGAGAGATCCCCTCCGACTTCTTCGTACCACCTTTGGCGGTGGTCAACCTATAGCTCAGGGTGCCAGGGAGCTCGGGGGCTCGAGTTTCTTCCTCTCGGGTCTCTTACCCGCATTGTAGACATTCCCGGTGAGGCGAGTTATCTCTCACTGAACTCTTTCCTTGGACAACTCAGCCAATCACTGAGTCGGAGTAACTATTTGTCCCGTATCAATGGCCCTTCTTACTAGACTTCTGTCACCCCAGCTCACTGTACCTCAGCTCAAACGCATCACTTATAAATAAGTGTGGCTCTTCCCGTGTGAGTGAGCAGCTCGATTTTCCCCACACCACAGGGTATCATGTACCTCAGTGCCATTGTCGCACATGTGACATTCATTGACTCAGTTGGAGCCGTTAATTTCGTAGGTCCATTAGTGAATGGGCCATGCATGGACAGAAAAAACACCTTATTTGGAATTTCCTATTACTGATGGTGTACAAATAAACACTAGAGAGAAAACAGCAACGGCTAGCATTCATTGCGAAAAAAGTCCATTCATTTAACGGTTACATCATACACATTTGCCACGGAAAGTCCATCACACACGTGGACCTTCAGTCAACATACCCTGGCCCAAAATCAAGTGGGTCCACCCATTAGGTGGGCCACCCTGACTTACGTTCGAGCGCTCATCTGGTCCAACCAACAAGTGGGCCAGCCTGAACTTGGAATCACTGCATACCCGCGGTGGGACCCACATGACTAACGGTCAGATCTTGTACACGTGTGCCACAATTCAGTTCCTCACCTACCCACACTCACACTACAAAGAGCTAACACACGAAGAGATGCAATCCCCAGCATCCAAAGAGATTGTTTTTAGGCCATCCAAGAAAGCAGTGAGAGTGGCCACAGCTCTTGAATCACCCTCCTCTCCCATGATCCTGTCCTTCAATTCCATCACCCTCCTCATCATCTCTCCATCATCCTCCATCACCTTCTTAATGCCTTCCTCGACCGCCCGTCGCCCTGGCCCACCCACTTTCACCCCAATGCCCCACACGTCTACGATGTACGTTGAGTTCACAAACTGATCGCCGGACACAGGATAGCACAGCAACGGCTTCCCTCCCTCGACGGCCTCCACCGTTGAATTCCACCCGCAATGCGTGAGGTAGCATCCGACGGTCTCGTGCCGCAGGACCTCCTTCTGTGGGGCCCATGTAATCACCTTACCATGCATGGCCACCCGATCCAAGTACCCGCTCGGGAGCCCGGCCCGCCATTCGGGCCCCAACACCCAGATGAACGGCCTCTGTGTGGCCTCGAGCCCGAGAGCCAGCTCAGCAATCTTGGCCTCCCCAATCGGGCCCACCCAGCTTCCAAATGACACGTAGACCACTGACCGAGGCTTCTGTTTCCTGAGCCAATCTAAGCAGCTCATGTCTTCCTCCCATAAGCTGGGGTTGCTCCTGGTGTGCCTTGTGAGTGGGCCCACTTGGAGTATAGATGGACGGTGGCGATGCACTGATCTTGATGGGAGATGTTGTTGTTGATTACAATCTTCGTCAGGGAAGGAATTGACGAGGAGCCATGGAAGAGATCTGGACCGTTGGAGGGTCTGCAGCCAGAACTGGAACCTTGATCTCTTTTGGGCTGGATTGCCAACTAACCAGGGTAGATCTTCGGTGCTGAGCATGGGTTGACCCGGCAAAAACCGGACCACACCTTTAAGGAGAGGAGATCCTGCCAAAATAACCCAAACCATCATCACGCGTGGGATCCACCAACAAATGATTTTCCAACGTCCATCATGGGGTCCTAGTGATTCTATCATCTCAGCCGTTGATATGAAAGGATCCATTGTGGATGGGCCATACAGTACCAAATTTCAGTTTTGTGAGTTTATTTTTCTTTGATGTTGTGTTCATGGGATATCCACACTATTGGTTATCATATGGACGGTTTGGATCAGTGGAACATCAGCGTCGGTCGTATGAACTGAAAGCCTGAAAAATTAACGGTGGATAATTTTCAGCTCATGGCACATTACCTGCGGGCCCCACATGCCGAATGTTCTGGATCACATGCAGCCCTTTGCCACGTCAGCACCTGTGGGGAACTATTGAACGGACGCGGATTAGCTACTGAACTTGACAGTAGCCAGTCTGGCTACTGAAGTGACGTCACCACGTTCTGTGGGTGTACTAACAAGCTAACAAAAAATGAAAGGTCTTCGATTTCAATAGAGAAAATGATGGTTTTGTCTGTTCCAAACCCACTTCAAATCATCATTTTCAAAATCAATCAACAATGCTTAATTAACTAAACTTAGGCTGACGGCACATGCGTTTGGAGAGAGAAAGTAGAGAGAAAGTAGGCGTTATAAGCATTTTAAAATGACAAAACCAACCTCATTGATAACTCGCTTGATCAACCAAAAGAATAAGCTATGAAATTTTAAAATGCTGAATTATAATATTGAAAATAATTTTAAGAATATTTTAAACAAAAGTTTTTTAAAAAAAATTAAATTAAATTAAATAATGCACCACCACTTTTAGCATTTAAAAACTCCCTATTTTCAATGAAAAATAATTTAACCATATAATATTTTGGATTTGCAAAATAATTTATATGTGCTGAAAATAAGTGAAGTTTTGAAAATAAGTTTGTTGAGAACCCTCCAAGAACTAATTGTGAGGGTTAAACAGTTCAAAACTGCGAGAGGTTGAACATTGGGCTCCCATCATGATGTGTGTTTTATCTACATTGTTCATTCAATTGCAGCGTAGCCCAAAATATGAAGCAGGTGAAATCTCAGGTGGACCACACCATGGGAAATAAGGTGATTAAATACACCTACCCTTTAAAACTTCTCAGGATCACAAAAGTTTTGGGTCAAGATGATAATTATGTTTTTCCTTCGTTCAAAGTCATTGTAATCTAATCATGGTTAGATGGCAAATAAACATTTCAAATAAGGCCGAGGAAGATTTTAACAGTGGGCATTCAATCACATGAGTTTTGCATTTGCCTTATTTTTGAGCTCATACTCTAAAATAATGATCCAAAATAAATAAAACACATACATCATTGTGGGGAATAAAACACATACATCATTGTTGTGGGACACGTTTTATCTAAAAAAAAGCCTTAAGTCTATCATTCATCCAATGTTCTCCACCATTGAATTATCATGCTTAGACACTTCCGGCTTTACATACCAACTGGTTTTCCTTACGTGCGTTAGTTTAACAGTAGTCACGAATAGATGGACGGTATGGATTCACCAACGCCATAACTGTTCTACCATGGGTTCTCGACGTATCAATAGTGGGCCCCCCCAATTGGTTCCACTAAGTATTCACGTGGCGCGTGCATGGTGTGAGTTCCGGAGCACTGATTATGGCCAACGCATTCTAGAAAAGACAAATGAGGAAATCGGATTGCGTACTGAGTTACTCAGTCGGCTTTTATCTAACTGAGTAAACTCAGTTGGGCCCACTTGGAGTGTATGTGGTTTATCCACAACGGCTATCTATTTTTCCTGCTAATATTAGTGGTTGATCCCAAAATCCAAGTAAATCCAAAGCTCAAGTGGACCATTCCATAGTAAACAGTGTAGAATAATGATTTCCACCGTTGAAACCTTCCTAGGGCCCACAGTAATGTTTATTTGTCATCCAACCTGCTCATAAGACCAAAAAGACATGGATGAAGAGAAATCACAAACATCATCTTGATCCAAAACTTTTGTATCCAAAAAGAAATTTTCAATGATAGAGGTTCAATCACACTGTTTCCTTTGGTGTGGTCTACTTGGCCTTTGGATATGCTTCCATTTTAGGATAAAACCCTAAAACTATATGTTAACATGCATGAATGGAGTGGATAAAATAAATAAATAACGGTAGACCCCACAGAGTTTACTCAGTACGCTAATGGTACTGAGTTACTCAGTACACAATCCGCTTCCACAAATGAGAAGTTGCTTAATATTTGTTTATGTGTATAAAATATAATTAATTAATTATTTTTTATTATGTAATATCATTATCGTTGGCGTCATCGTTATTAATTACTGTTTAATGAAATGGTCTCTTGTGCAACCGGTTGGACCACATAATACTGTCCAACCAGCGGATAACATCTAACCTATTAAGATCATGTCACATCCAATCCTTTCAATAGGTTGGCAATACATACCTACTATCTATTACAAAAAATCATACCTATCTAAGCCTTATGTTGGTCACACTAACAAATAAAACAATTTATAGCCATGATAAATAGAAAAAGAAGTGTGGTCCACTGAATGGGTAGATATTCTTGATTTTCTTACAAGGTCAGCCTCGTGCCAGCGTATTGGACGGTTCGATATGAACAAATATGAAAGGTTAGAAGTTATTGGCTTGGTGGACCATAACTCACTGTCCAATCGGTTGGACTGGAGACCTTCTACTAGTAAATTAGTTACGTGAATGGCTGAAACATCCAATCTCATCTCGAGGCAGATCCAAACGTGATTAGCTTAAGATAGAAATGATCACTTACAGTGGTTGTATGTGAACTTGTAATACAGCATTTCTATGCCCCCCACGTGTCACATGGGTGGAATATGGATCGAAGCAAAAGGAGGGACACTCCATGAGATCATATCCATTCATCAAGCAGGAAAAAAATGTACACAGCTGATGGTATGACTCTGTGTACTGATGTGGTCCACCCAATAACTTGATTGAGCTGGATTTTCTTCCATGTTATCATCATGGTGTGGCCCACCTTTTGCACGGATCGGATGTTCTACTAATGTGACAGGTTGGTAGGAAATAGGTTTATGAGATCATCATGGCAGTCATCCAAGAAAGAATTACCATTTTCGGAGAGGAGACCGGTCCGGATCATGTCGGGAATGGCTGCGATGAGGTTGTAAGTAGCAAGCATGGCTGGCCAAAATCCAGCCACTGGAATTCCATGGCGGCTTGCAACGTCGATGGCCCACGAGGCTAACAAATCAACGACCACGCAAGCGACACGTCCCCCTCCTTCTTCGTGCAACATGGCAAGTACACGGTCGAGATGGCACGGCATGTTGTTCTCCATGGCGAAACTGATGGTGAAGAAGTTGCGTGGCTCGCCCTCTGCCAACCCGTCGGGGATGGGAAGAAAAACTAGCCCATCGTCGCTGTTCGTTCTCGAGGCAACGATACGATCATGGATGAAATCTGGGATGATGATCAACGGTTGAAAACCGTGGATATGAAAAGAAGCAGCTAACTGGATAATGGGTGTTATGTGGCCCTGTGCCGGATAAGGGATCAAAACGATCTGTGGCTTGTCTTTGGACTTCATGGGTCATGGCCACTGTAGACCTATCTCTTCCTAGATCGATTGCAACCAAGCATCGTGCGATGTATATAGATATTGAGGAATGATCACATGCGCACCTTCTTATGATGAACGCCCTTGTGTATCTTTGTACACTTATCATGGTCACAGAATCTGAACGGTCCATATGATGCAACACCCTTTGAAATCTTATCATGTAAACTTTCTACTCGATAAATAACTCTAGTGGGCCATGGAAAAATGAAAAATTTTCATCCCTTGATTTGCAGTTTTTTTTTTCTGTGGGTCCTAGAATTTTAGATCAGGCTAAAAACTGGGTTAGTGAGGTTTCCAGGGGTTTTTCATCACGTGGACTGTCCAGATTCTATGCTTATGATATGTGTGAAAAGATGCACACGGGTGCTCACGTAAAAATTGCGCAGGTGAGCATTTACATTATATATATAGATATTAATGCAGGAGAGAGGGAAAGAGAAGCAATTTTCACGTGCTCTTGAGTGTGCGTAGCTTCACCCGATTTGACCGTTTAAAAGCAACGTGACCTACCGCTTTTGATGGACCAGACCGGACGTGGATTGTTTGGTGACCCCTGCACCAACCAGGCAGCCGGTGGAAAAGATCTGTGGGCCCCACCATGATGTATTTGTTTTATCCGCACCGTCCATCCATTTTTCCATCTTATTTTGACGCACGAGCCCAAATGATGCAGACGCAAAGATCAAGTAGACCACACCACAGGAAAAAGCAGGCGTTGAACGATTACCGTTGAGAACTTTCTAGGGGCCAATGCAATGTTTTTTTGCCATCCAACCTGTTCACTTGAGCGTTGGATCTGCCTCATTTATCGGTCCATGCACTAAAATGAGATGGAAAAATGAATGGACGGCGCGTGGATAAAACACACACATCATAGTGGGACCACTGAGCTTTTCCACCAGCTAGCTTGCTGGTGAAGGGATCATCCGCGTGGTAGACTCTCAGGGCGTGTTTGGGGTGGGATTAGAAACGATTGGGTGGGACTCGATTCATCTAGTCCTGTGCCAATTTCACTCATGCTTGGGAAGAATGGAAAAGCTTGGAGTTAGATTAGATGAAACTGCATTGGCCCGTGTTAATTTTACTCATTGTTAGCAAGTTGTGTAGGTCTCACCACGATGTGTGAGCTATATCCATACTATCCCCCCAAAGTTTTGAAATTATTTTAGAGCATGGGCCAAAAAATTAGGTAAATCTAAAGCTCAAGTGGACCCCACCATAGAAAGCAACGAGGATTGAATACTTACCGTTGAAAACTTCTTTGGAGCTACATAAGTTTTGGATCTACCTCATTTTTAAGCCCATGCCACAAAATGAGATTATAAAGCAAATGAACGGTTTAAATATAACATACGTGTGTTGTTCTTAGTAATTTGAAATGATGATGGGTATAATGTACCACCGTATTACCAATAAAGCATGGCATTAAACTTACTTATACCATGGCAACAGGGAACAATCCCTGCCTGCCAATTCCACTCGAAAATGCTTGAAATTTCATTAAATGGAATTGCATCGGGTCCTGTGCCAATTTCACTCAATGTTTGGGAGGTTGCGTAGGTCTCAACATGATGCGTGGGCTATATCCACACCGTCCACTCATTTATCGAGATTATTGTAGAGCATGGGCCAAAAAATCAGGTAAATTTAAAGCTCAAGTGGACCCCACCCTAGAAAGTAACAGGATTGAATACTTACCATTGAAAACTTCTTTGAGGCTACATACGTTTTGGATCTACTTCATTTTTACACCAATGCCATAAAATTAAGTTACAAAACAAATGAATGGTTTAAATATGACACATGTATTCTTCTTAGTAATTTCAAATGATGGTGGGTATATCCATTCAATGTGCCACCGTATTATCGACAAAGCATGGCATTAATTTTATCCCGTGGCAGCAGGGGACCATCCCCTATCATGGGTAATAATTATGTTTTTAAATCCCATCCCACCCAATCCCTTCTAATCTGGCTACTCCCCCCTGATGACACCAGCCAATGGTTGGTGGTCGGTGCTCCATGGGCATCTTAAGTGGACCACATTGCAAGAAACAGTGTTGAACGAGCGTCAACCATTAAAAAACATTTTGGGCCATAAAAGTTTGGAATCAAGCTGGTTTTTGTTTTTTTCCTTCATCTGGGGCTGTATGACCTAATCAACCTATTGGATGTCAAATAAAAAGTACAGTGAGCCTCAGGAGGATTTTAATGATGGATGTCCTATCACTATTGTTTTCATGTGGTGTGGTCCACATGAGATTTATATACCTCTCATTTTTGGGATCAAGCCATAAAATGATATGTAGAAATGGATAAACGGAAAGGATGAAACACATACATCATGGTGGGGCCCACAGAACACCGACCACCACCCACGGGGCTGGTGTCAGGGGGAGTAGCCAATCCGTTCCCCTTCTAATCCCACCGCCCATAGTTTGCGTGAGTGTGTGGGGGTGTGTGTGCGCGTGTTAAAAAAAAAAAAAACAGAAGGGATCATCCGCGTCCGGACCGGAACGCTATGCACCACCTACTTGTACGCAGCGGGTAAAAAACCAGAGATCCCCGGGGTTCTCTGTACACGTAAAATCCAATCCGTTCATCTGGTGCGCAGCGTCATATTCACCATACATCCAAAACACTGTCCCGATCAAAAACTCGTGTGGGCGACAATAGGAAACGTTAAATCACGTAGGGGCTATTTTTTTTTTTTTTTGGAGTGTTCCTTCATCCTGATGAAGCGCGCCTGATGAAAGGGTTGAATGGGATATAGACATCGTTGTGGGCCACATGCACAACCTGTGGTTGGCATCTCCTCTTCGTTTTTCCCTGTGTTGTGGCCCATCTGAGTTGCAGATGGTGCTGAAATTTAGTCCTCTAGCCTCACGATGAGGTGATCACCCGATGGACGGAGTGGATGTCACCCACACAACCCAGTGGGCCCCACAGAGCTCGGGTGTTGCAACCTTTGAGCAACACCGGTGATTCGGCCCTATCACCGTTCTTGCTTACCGTGGCTGATGACCACGAACATGGGCACTGCATATGTGGCCTATATCAAACCAAACGCCCATGTTGTGGACCCCACTTTATTTGTTTTCATAACGGTTGATTTTCTTGTCGCTGTTTGGAGAATAAGATAAACATATCAGATGCGTTGGATTTTGGAAGTTAATGTCATATACGGCGGAAGTTAGGATTGATCGAACCAATAGGATTTTTGGACGGTTGGATTACTGTAGATGTACGGTGCGTGTGGTATGGCAGTACGGATGGTCATACTCCGTTGTAGTCAATAATTCTAATGAATTTATATTCCTGGAGTAAAGGAAAACTTTGATGCTCTGGAGGAGTGTAATGAATGATACGCAGGCACTATTAATTCAAATTGAACTGGCCTAACAAGAACTACGCTTATTGATTATATAAATATTGGATCGGTGGCCATTTATGGACCGTTGAAATGAAAAATATCTAACGGTCCTTGTTCAGGATACAATTGTCCACAAACCGGAAGCTAGGATTTTAAAATCAATCTTAGGCCATTGACTAAAGGGCTAAGATCTTGCATATCGGAAGATGCAAGGCACCCCCATTTACTGGGAAGCGGATGGGCGGGTGTACCGCACACCACCCATATGGCTGGTGTGTTGACTTCACCAAGTTCTGTGGGTCCCATCATGAGGTATGTGTTATATCCCAACCGTCCTTTCATTTGGCGATATCGTCCTAAGGTTTGAACCGAAAAATAAAAAAGATCCAAAGATCAAGTGGACCACACTGCAAAAAAATCTGTGGAGCATTGAACGTCTACCATTGAAACCCTTTTGGGTGTCACAGAAGTTTTAGATCGACACGATCTTTATTTTTCCTCTTCATCCAGGTATTTGTGACCTTATGATCAGATTGGATGGAAAATAAACGCTATGGTGGGCCCTACGAATGTTTTAACGGTGAGAATTGTTGTCCCACTGCTCTTTCTGGTGTGGTCCAGTTAAGCTTTGTATATGAATCATTTTTGGTATAATGCTCTAAAATGATCTCAAAAAATGGATGAATGGTGTGGATATAATAAATACATCATTTTGGGGCCATGTAACTTTGGTCTACTTTGAACCGTTCGTACAACTCGGAGCTCGGGGAGCTGCAACGCTGGTCTTCGCATGACACGTACCCACACCAGCCATAACGCTGGTGTGTGGTACACCAGCCAATCCGCTTCCCATTTACTGTTTCTGCCAATCAGATCGACGGTTCAGATTACCAAACGACAATACCACGTGGACGGAATCCTGCACGTAGAGTTTCACTTTGTCCCGCCGTCCATTCACAGGTCTCCTTCATGCAGACAGTTAGGATCCAACCAGTACAACTTTTGAGCACTGGCCCACCTTCAATTTCTACACGTGTCAACTTGGAAGTGGCTCATGATATTCTCGTCGGCTAGTAAACGTCGTCACTTTCATGTGGTTTGGTTGTTCAACACGTGTGTTTGAGCCCCACCCATCAGCACACGTGCGAACACATGTGTGCAATGTGGTTTGGTAGTTCAACACGTGTGTTTGAGCCCCACCCATCAGCACACGTGCGAACACATGTGTGCAAGATCTGAGCCTTTCATCAGATGGGCTCCACTATTTAGATCCTTATGTCCTAGAAATCAGCTTATTTCACACCTCCACAACATTAAAATAATAATGATGACAAACCAACAAATGGATGGCTATAAAAATTGTTTTAAACATCACATTATTTCGTACAGCGGCCCACCTAACTTCATGATTTTTGAGGTAGATGTCCCACGTGGGCCTGCGAGTGGATGCGCAGGGATCCCACGAGCGTGTGTAATTAGCACAAAAGCTTGTGTTAGGCAAGATCCCAACCACACGATTATTTAAGAAAACGGAAAGGAGGGTGAACCTTTTGAATGCAACGCGTGGACTTTTTCTGTAGAACACGTGCTTTTTTGTGATGGTGGGCCTTACACCGGCCCATGCGCCTCCACCATTAAACTATCATTGCTAGGTCTGCCAAAGGGCCGGGCCTGGGTAGCTATCGGCCCGGATTTTGAACTGTTTCGGGCCGGTCTGTCGGGCCAAACTAATCAAAATTATTACTTTTCAGGCCCGAGCCCGGCCTATTGACACCCCTAATAATGCCTTTGTTTGGACGGCGCTTATTAGATTAATGAGAACTGAGATCAACTTATGGATGGACCACAAATGTATGTTGATTTGGACTGTCGGCTCTTCGTTGATTAAAATGTTTTGACCATTGGATGAGCGGACCATGATGATTTTTGTGGTATGAAATCATTATGGTGTGGTCTACCTTTGTTAGGTATGGATTTCCTAGCTAAGTTGTATGTTGGTTGGAAAGATGTTAACGTGTTCTATGGACACCGGCCTAGGTGGGCCCACTATGATGTTTGTGAGAAATTTACTTTGCCTATTTATCCTATGAGCTCATTTAGGACGTGACAAAAAAGAGAAAAAAAGCCGATCCAAAACTAAGTCATACTAGAGTAAACAATGAGTATTGAAACACCATAGGAGTTTCAACACCTAGTCAAGGGTTCAAGTACCCATAGGTGGTAAAATCCCACTATGGTGTGAGTCTGTGGTGGTTTGTACGTGTGTTAATTGAAAAAAAAAAACCATAGTTGAAATATTCGTAAGGCCATAATTTTTGTTTCAGGGTAAGGTTTTTATATTTTTATTTTTTCAATTCATCTAGTGGGAGTGACTTTATAAATGGTTTGGATGGTGTATAAAAATTATGTAGATCTTAGGAAGATTTTAACTGCAACCATTTCGTTCCTTAGTTTCCCTCTCCATTGGCTTCCTAGAGTTTTGAATCTGCCTCATTTTTTTGTCACATATTTTATAATGAGCAAGCAGAACTGATGGATGGAGTGAATTTCCCACTGTAGTAGGGCTGAAGGTCGGGCGGGTTCAACCCGACCGACCCGTGACCGACTGGACATTGGGTTGGGCTTGGGCAGGATGTATCAGGTTCGGTCTCAGGCCTGGGCAATACAAACACCAACCCGATAAAACTTAGGTCAGGCTCGGGTTTCCTGACCTAACTCGAACCCAATCGATATATAAGTTCCTTATAAATTATAATTTAAGGGCGGATCGTCTGTGTTGAAGGCACGAGAAATTCCAATGCCACCAAGTTTCATTGGTCCATGTCATTTCCGATGACTCAAGCTAACAAGATACGTCAAAATTTTCTCTCCCAAATAGATTGGGTGCTACACAACACGACTTTTAAAAGAGTAGTTGCCCTATATCTTAGCTTATTTGTTTAGAAAAATGAACTTCTTTACGATAAATAACTACCTATATAATTAATAAAATCATAAATATAAAAACTAAGAAATATATTTAAAATATAATAAACTAATGTAATAACAAAATTATTAGAATATATTCACCCGATCAAGCCCCCTTGGGTTGGGCTTGAGTTGAGAATTCCCAAACCAAGGTTGGGTTAGGTTGGGTTAGGATTAAGGTATAGGAACCTTGGGTTGGACTAAGGTTGAGCACCAACCCAACCCAACCCAACCCAACCCAACCGACTTTCAGCCCTATATTGCAATGCCCATTTAGCTCCGTAGCTTCTCAGCGGAGCAACTTTCAATTGTAGGTGATAAGTTATCGAAATCGGATTTCGTACTGAGTTACTCAGTACGCTCTTATCGTACTGAGTAAACTCAATTGGGCCCACCTTGAATGTATGTGGTCTATCCACACCATCCATCCGTTTTCCCATCAAATTTAAGGGGTTGATCCCAAAATTGAAGCAGATCCAAAGATCAAGTGGATCATACCACAGGAAACAATGGGGATAATGATTTCCACCATTGAAACCTTTTAGGCCCCACAATGATGTTTATTTGTCATCCAACTTGTTAATAAGATTATACAAACATGGATGAAGGGAAAACACAAATATAAGATTGATCCAAAACTTCTGTGGCCTCCAAGAAATTTTCAACTGTAGACGTCCAATTCAGCTGTTTCCTATAGTGTGGTCCATTTGAAAATTGTATATGATTCATTTTTTGGCTGAAACCCTAAAATTATTTAAAATGAATGTTCGGAGCAGATAAGATACATGAATCATGGTGGTTTTCCAAATTACGGGTATTTGGTGGAAAAAAGTCACCATTACCGGTGGCCATGGGTTTAAAAAAGAGTGGATTCGGACGCAGTTCTAACAACGTCCAAATCGCCTGTAAATACACCTTTTTCACAGAGACGGGATTTTACTTCACCCTGCAGAAGCCAAAGACGGTAGGTCACTGTTTATGAAACTGACACCGTTAGTTCGGTGGTCCTCATGAGCACCGATCGTGCTTCACACCCTGATTTCAGGGTTTTAAAATTCGAAACAAGAGGCCTTTTCTTCCAAAGTCACCAACGCACTCGACCAGGAACACCAACCGACCTCAGGCCAAGTAAACGACGCAAAACCCTTCTACCAGAGATCCTTTCACCTATCATCTGTTCTTTCTTCCTTATGTTTACTGTCCAAACCTCTTGATGATTGTTCATTGCTTGAAGGTTATTTGGTGGTAAGGTTCTCATCTTGGCGGTCAGCGGTAGATTGCGCATCCACCACCATACTATCTCAGGTATTAAAACAGGGTAAAATCAGATTTAATCCGGTCGTATTGCTCCTGTTCATCTTCATCCCGATTGCATGCCTTGTTTGATGTCCGTCTGTTCGGTAGCTTGCATGTTACTGCATGTCTACTATCATCCAACATTTTACAATTTCCATTATCTAACTTGTGTTGCATATTGTTGGAATGTCATGTATTCCACTTGTCCTCTTCATCACCCCACTGTGATGTTCATTGCAATCTCCAGGGCTTTTTCGTTTGCTGCTTCTATTGACATCTTCTTCAATACCCCACTCAGGTATTATATGTGTTACGATTCTGTTGAAAACTCCTTTATTCCACCTTCTTTTTTGTTTACCATTTACGGTAATAAGTGTTACTCTATCGTACAGAAATTTCCTCTACCGTCTGTAAATGACATCCACCCCCCGCCATCAGCTACGACAATGTCAGAATAGGTAAGTCATTTGGCTCTGTTGAATGTCTGGATATAGTAACTAAGTTAGTAATTCGTTTATGAAAGAGAAGCCGATGTCCTGTTCTGGCTTGTTTTGGGCACTTGTGACCCACATGTTTAACATTGATCCCGCAAAACAAAAAATGGTGGCCCACCGTATAGGTGCTGATAGCCGAATAGGCCTTATGTTCTCCTTCTTCTACTTTCACAATAAATGTGCTCATTACATGTCTCTTTCCTTGCTACATTTCCAATCCAATAGGCCCATGGGACCCCTGTTTAGCTGTGTGTGTTGCTATCAGAAGTTATATCATCTCTGTCATAATTAACTGAACATGCTGAGACTGATTTCAGCTGTGTCTAGCTATCATTTGTTATTCCTACAATGTCATGGTTAACTGAACATGCTAAGACTGATTTTAGCTGTGTGTGTAGCTCTCATTTGTTATTCCAACAGAGCCATGGTGAGACTGAACATGCTCAGACTAATTTTTGTTGTGTGTGTAGCTATGATTTCTTACATCATCTCATGCTCAGGTTAACTGAACATGCTGAGACTGATTTCAGATGTCTCTGTAACTAATTAATCTTTTACATCATCTCATGCTCAGGTTAACTGAACATGGCTGAGACTGATTTCAGCTATGTGTGTAGCTATAATTTCTTACATCATCCTATGCTCAGGTTAACTGAACATGCTGAGACTGATTTCAGTTGTGTGTGTAGCTATGATTTGTTATATTATTTATATCATAGTTAACTGAACATTCTGAGACAACTATCAACCATGACAGATATTTGTTCTACTATCTGAACATGGTTACCTATCATTTGTTATATTATCTTTACCATGGTTAACTGAACATGCTGAGACAACTATCAACCATGACAGATATTTGTTCTACTATCTGAACGTGGTTACCTATCTTTTGTTATATTATCTTTTGCATGGTTAGTTAAACATACTAAGACAACTATTAACCATGACAGATATTTGTTCTATTATCTAAACATGGTTACCTATCATTTATTATATTATCTTTGTCATGGTTAACTGAACATGTTGAGACAACTATCAACCATGACTAATATTTATTCTACTATCTGAACATGGTTACCTATTATTAGTTATATTATCTTTTCCATGGTTAACTGAACATGTTGAGATAGCTATTGTAACGCCCTGAAATTCGGGGGTCAAGCATAACTCAGCTCCCGAGTTCCA
This sequence comes from Magnolia sinica, assembly GCF_029962835.1. Lineage (NCBI taxonomy): Eukaryota > Viridiplantae > Streptophyta > Magnoliopsida > Magnoliales > Magnoliaceae > Magnolia > Magnolia sinica. The sequence goes on along the minus strand of NC_080585.1, from coordinate 37,780,990 downwards.
AAACATCACTTATGCAACATATTTAATGATGGATGTATGTTGTCTGTATTAGTGCATAAAACATGGAATAAATTAAGCCAAATTGCAGATATAATTCAGGGATAAGAAAAGAAAGCAAGCGGAAGACTTAAAGAAATATATGTGTGTACATGTGCGAATCCCTGAAATACATACACATACCAGGTCATAATGTAAGTGTTGCTATCAAAATTATAAGTATCAAATTACATCATTTAATTCCCAAAAGAAATCCCAGAATCCCGCGCATCAGAACAAGGTTCACTAGAACCCGTCTGAAAACTACATAAAAGAGAAAGCAGCCTCATCATCCTCAATCTCCGGCTCTTCCTCAGAGGTCTCATCAACATCTGCAGGTAAGACAGAGTCTGGTAGGTGTTTAACACCGCCCCAGAACGTGGGAGTGAGTGATCAACTCAATGGAACAATAAAGCAAAGGTTAACATGTTATCAGTTCAATCAAGCAGTAATGATAAAGCAGAACAGTCGAATATGTCCTAAGTACTCTTGTTAATGCAAGGATGTATGCAGAATGATGCGTGCCCTCGCGCGTATACCCTCAGCATCTTCGTCTTACGTTACGCATGACATCGCCTCAAAGTGCGCCACATCTACAAAGCACATGCAAATGCGGTGCATGAACATTATTACCAAGTTGTTATTAGTCCTTTTCATATAGCAGGGTTGGGAAGTTAAAGTACCTTCCTCATATCACCATCCAAATAGTGATCCATACTAGGGTCGTCAGTCCTAGGCATCTCATACGATCATATGGTTTCAGGTCGTTGCAAAGGGCTCGTCACCAATCAATGCACGCCTATCATACCATCGTTACTACACTAAGGCTCGTCACCTCAATGCGGTATCCAGGTATGCTCGAGGTTACTACAAGGGGCTCGTCACCAATCAATGTAGGCCGACAACACGAATATAGTGTCCCATACCACCATAATTGGCTCATGAGTTTGGTTGCTCACTGGTCATTACAGGGAGGCTCGTCACCCCAGCATAGGCCGACAGCTTGACCACGGTGTCCCATACCACCATGCCCGGCTCATGAGTCTTAGCGGATCAAGGTACCATGGTTAACAGGATTTTCTCGGTAAGTTTGGTACCCTAGATTCAAACAGTAGCGTCCATACATGGTGAACATACATCGGACAATCGGGTTACTTGACGAACTCGACTAGCACGAGTGCACGTTGAGTTGATCGACATAGAGTGCGCAAACACTCCGCGTGGCCAAACCACTGCCGACAACTCTAATACGACTCGAGTTCGTCTAATCACGTCCTACGTGGCGAAAGCAACCTCAGCCACGAACTTAAGGCCGATTACCGATTTCCTGAACTATTCATAGTCCCAAATACGTTCCACTATAATAGATATTGATATCAACAATTTGGAATAGTAATGGAACAACAACTCAAATCATATGGTATGTAAGCATTTGAAGAATATCAACTTAACATGGATGTAAGCATAAGTAATGCTTAAACTTAAACAACAAGGAATATAACTAGCATGTAGTAAATCATACATATCGCTAGGAGTGTTGAGAATCGCTTCTCAACGCCCTCTATTAGTATAAGATTTTACACTTTAAACCATTCAGACATTTCTACAAATAGTTAGAATACATAATACAACATACATGACGTATGTTTAAATACACGCATTTGGACAATTTCTTTTGTCAAGGAGTTGACACACATACATCTAGCATACATACACGACAATTAATCATGGCAATCACATGTTCATATTTTATACGCATATGGTACTTTATACATATACATAGAATACACAAATCTTAAAGTAACACATGCATATTAGGAACGCAAAATAAACGTAACATTTGGCATGTGAAATTTCATCCATAGCAAGAATAAACCATTCACTGGCATTGAAAGCCTTGAAAACCATAACTTATACGATTAAAGTCCGCACCTTAAACCAGAAAAGAACACCGAACTGATTTTAGACGATTTGTCTTCGTCAACGACGACAAGATAACCTAAAGCAAGAATAGAAATGAGCTACAACAACACAAAGACTAATCTAAGCTCTAACACAGATTAGGGTTAGGTTAACTTACCCAAGGATGAACTCAAAATCGTCGGAATAACGATTCAAAAGTGAAGGTTTAAGGATGAAGAAGAACAAGAAAGAATCTAAGATGATTCACCAACTTCTCTCTCACTTTCTCTCTCTTTTCCTCTCTCTTTCTTAGCTAGGGTTAAGAAATTCGTATAGAAAAGAGAGCTAGGGTTTTAAGGTCTATAAATAGGCCTAACATTGATGAAAATAACCCTAGGGCCAAGGTATACTTAGGGTATAACCAAAACAGGCCTTTCTCGATCTAACAGAGCACTTCCGGTGGACCTATTACCACGAAAGGTCGGACTTAAGCTCACTGACCATGGATCTAAGTCAAGCTGAGTTTTCGTACCGACCGGATCTTCAGATCAGCCGTGGCGGACCACACTCAATTCAACGGTCACCGAATCTCGATCAGGTCCATAAGCACAAGAACATGCCTGGGCCACCTTTCCTGATCAAAAGGTGAAATTGGGTCAGAATCTAACAGTCAGATTGCTTAAAATCGTCGCGCAAACGACACGACTCAGATTTCATGAAATCTTATTTAATTTCCAACCGTTCCCACACTCTTCACTCCGGACTCAATCAAATTGACCCAGAACATTATCTGGACTTGATTTTTGAGGTGATAGCCAAGTCCAACCTGGTGACCAACACAGCCTAAGATCATCGCTATCGGACTTACGACGCGCGGTCCAGGTCCGATCCAGAACTTCCAAAAATTCTCAAGAACAACTGGATTTAGCGATGGATCCCAGATTTCAGAGTAACATAGCGCTAACCATTTTACAGATTTCGAGTCATACAGATCAAATTTAAAGTGATTGATGCAAATTTCACAAGCAATCGAGTATAGCGCTAATTACCCCAATAAGCTACTAAAGAAAGAATAAAGGTAGTACCCGGGTCTTGGCACAAAATTTCCTGGGTCATTATAGCTATCAACCATGACAGATGTTTGTTCTACTATCCGAACATGGTTACCTATCATTTATTATATTATCTCATGCTCAAGTTAATTGAACATGCTAAGACTGATTTCACACAATTCAAATGCACTTTATGTGTCTCCTAGCAACCCCAACATTTTCGTCTGAATGGCTAATTGTCTCTCTAAGCCAGTCAATGAGCCTATATAGAAGAAAACTAGGAATCATTTCCTAGTGCGGAGTTGACAACAACTTCAACCTCACCCTGAATGGTTGGTGGGTAGTCTCTCGATTAACAGCTTAGAAATACGCATGATTTTCGTTAAAACTGAAGCACCAATATAATAATATACATAACAGAAGATATAGGATACCAAATATGGAGTGAACATTTTGAAATTTCCTAGACTAGATATATGGAACTGGTGCTGAATATTGATGTGTTTGATGCTGCTAAATCAGCCGAACAGTCGGTGTGTTATGCAAGAAAACAACAAAACATGGATGCACATGGATGGACGGAGAAGGAAATAACTGCCTTTGCAACTACACTTGCTGTAGCAATTATGGCAATTGCACTCGGTGAATATTGCAATAATATTTTATTTAAATCACCCTACAGATTCGGAGACTTTGAAAGAAGGAAGCTAATAAATGGGATTATTAGAGCGGGTGACAATGAGTGTGTAGCACAACTCAGAATGAACAAGGCCATATTCTTCAACCTATACTCGTTTCTGAGGGATAGGAATCTACTTCCAGATGAGAAACATGTATCTATGGAGGAACAACTTGTCATGTTCCTTCACACGGTAGGCCATAATGTTAGAAACCGTGTCATCGGGCATCGGTTTATAAGATCTGGAGAAATGGTGAGCCGCTATTTTAGTAAAGCAGTGGATGCTATTGTCGGATTGTATTCGGAGTTCGTAAAATTCTTAGGTGCGGATACACCAGTCGAGATCCTAGCCAATCCTAAGTGGAGTGATTACTTTCAGGTATGTTAAAATCAGATTATGCAATATTGTGCAATGGAATATACTATATCTGTTTTCCTGATTATTCATGGTGAAAATAGGATTGTATTAGTGCAATTGATGGGACTCATTTACCTGCCTATGTACCGGCATTGGAAAGTGCAACTTACCGTAACAGGAAAGGGGTACTTTCTCAGAATATGCTGGGTGCATGTACATTTGACATGAATTTCATTTATGTGTTCGCCAGATGAGAGGGATCAGCTTCTGACACACGCGTCTTACAAAGTGCTTTGACACATTCCATCGATCGGTTTACTATCCCTGCGGGTACTGAGTCTATAACTGTCTGACAACTAATTGATAATATGATTTGTCACAAAATTAGATTGATAATTCATCATAATTAATTGTAGGTAAGTATTACGTAGTTGATGCTGGTTATGCTCATTCTCCAGAATTTATGACTCCTTAGTGCGGTGTACGGTACCACCTCAATGAGTACCGCACGGGCCACAACCCTTCCAACAAGAAAGAACTATTTAACTATCGGTATGCTCAACTAAGAAACATTATAGAGAGAATTTTTGAATTATTCAAATCCCGCTTTCCAATCCTCAAATCAGCTCCACCATACAACATTTTAACAAAGGTGAAGATAGTCATCGCATGTTGTGTTTCACATAACTTTATCCGTATATCTGGAGGAGATGGTTTGGTAGAAGATGAACTCGCATCTACAAATGTATTGGAGAGTATATATTTATCTTCATGTGATATTAATGTGACACAACGTGAGAAGGACGAATGGGCGACATATCGAGACAATATTACAACTAGGATGTGGAACGAATCTCATCCTCTGAGTCATATGGTTTGAAATTTGAATTGTAATTTGATTTTTGCAGTAGGTAATATCATCACATGATTGTACTGCCTTGCCTAGAGGGACTGTGTTAGAAGATCCCCATTTACTTTTGGATGATTATAATGATGAAAATCCTCATTTCTATATATTATCTTAAATTTTTGTATATTATATTTCAGCTATTGTAAATTATTGCATCCTCATGACCTAGATGCTTTGGTTGTACATGTTAGACTAAATATGCTTGTTATACTATTTGTAAATTATCGAAGTATATAGTGACGACGATATAGATCCAAATAGGTAGGACAACCAGACTACACCAACGAAACAATCTGGGCAAGGTCGGTGTGACACACTCCGAAGGACACCACGCAAATACAAATCAAAATCACTTTATGAGAACGTTATGTCCGGTAGTGTTATGCGTTGGATCGACTAAATGGATGACTGTCTCATCGATACGTTGATGGATGTGGTTGCCAACGGCCGCAAGAGTGCGAACGGATTTAAAAAGGAGACCTATAAAACGGTTGTGGAAAGTGTCAAAAGTGCACTAGGGATATCAGTTCTGGAGAAGTATGTTCATAATCGCCTGCGAACACTAAAGATGTTGTATTTTGAGGTTCGGGATACCCTGAACGCGAGTGGGTTTGGTTGGGATGACGACAAGAAGTTAGTAACTTTGCCAAATGACGTCTGGGATGATTACATATGGGTGAGATTGGTAATTTTATTTATTATTTATATTGTCCAAAACTACTCGATTGAGGTTTACTAATTAATATATTTCTATGTTTTTTTCAATAGTCACATCCCTATGCCCAACATGTTCGGGGGAAACCGGTGAGAAGGTATGATGACCTCACGTTCTTATTTGGAAGTGACCGAGCTACTGGACTTCATACTTCGATTGGAAATATGCATACACAGAGGGGTACGAGAAAGTCCCGCAATGACGATGTTACATCAACAGCGTCTGTTGATCTTAATGACGATACACTTGTTCTGTCAAGTGACGATGTGGAAGATAGCGGACATAACATCCAATGGTCATTTCAAAGTCATGACGGTGTGCATGTTGTAAACCGTAGTCTGAATCTCAATGGCAAGAACTCCGTCAACACGGGCAGCACAACCAGTTCTAAGAAAAGAGCCAGATTGGAATGCCCTTGCGACATAATTGGTAAAAGGATGAGTGAGGTGGCAGAAGCTGTTAAGTTCCTGGTAATAAAAATACACAAAGGGAAAGACGTCATATGTATGGAGCAGATTGTACCTACACTCGAGCAGATTGATGGCCTCACAAGTAACGAGGTCGTACACGTAACTAGGATCCTGTTCAAAGATGAACAACAATTTGCGTTGTTCATTTTGCTTCCTGAGTCCATGAGGCTCGACTTTGTGCTGATGATGCTTGCACCAGATCAGTCTTTTGACTGATCTCTTCTAACTGATCTTTTATCCACTAATCTTTTCTTTTGGGATATTATCTTGATATGACTGGTCAGCCATTTGATTTTTTGGACAAACTTTTTAGTTTTCTGAATGACCTAGTGAAGTATACTAGCTATTGAAATGTTAGACAAACTTTTTTTTTTCTGCTATACTGTTTTACTGCTAGTTGTGTTGAGACGCAGCTAGATGACTGTATATTTTTTGGATGATAACTGTTTCTTTTTTGGATTCAGGCTTGTAGTTAATTCTTATTCCTCGCTGCCTTTCAACCCGTATTACCTGCTCTTACTTTAGACGTAACTTTCATATTATGTCGAACTATGCTCCTTATATCTGCATAAGGTACGTACTAACTATGCAGGTCTATTTACTCACAAGATCAGGTATGATGTAATCTTCATGGTTATCTTAGGTATTATCTACTCTAAATGCAAACAAGCTGTCCTACAATATTTAAGACACATTCCACTGATATTTCCCAATATGTGTAGATGCCCAAAAAGGTTTACGTTGTCTTCAATGGAAGTTATCCTGGGATTTACTATACCTGGGAGGAATGCCGTGAACAGGTGGAGGGAAACTCGATGGCCCGCTTCCGTGGATACAAATCCATATCAGACGCATTTTTTCAATGGACAAAATTTTGCGACGGTATGGATATGACAAATGCATCCATACGGGAAATGCAGGAGGATTGTGACAATCGCGGGTCCACGTTTGGACGGCGTTCTGTGACCGCTCCCATGAATCCTCTACTAACTTCCCATGGACCATCCTTCTACTGTCCATCTACTAGTGGGAATTGCATGCGGGAGGAAGTTGATGAAGAATCAGTGAATGCACTTTCGACACTGATCAGGATTATCTTCACTTGCCTGGTTCTAATCCTCACCATTCACCTCATGTCTTGGCGCTACTGATGGCTGGACACAGTGGTCGTTTAAGTAGGTTGATGTATCGGTTTTTTTTTTTTTTTAGAGAACTGTTTTGGACAATATTTTGGACTTTGGATTGTCTGGTTGACACTCCTTTTCTTTTGGACTTTAATATTTTGGAATTTAACATTCTTGGAATACATAATGTATGAATCTTTCAGGTAAATCAAGATACCAAATATTACAGTATCTACTATCAGGGGTATATGATCTATCAATACCCTTCTACTTGATAGTGTGCAGATCTCCATGTTCATCTATGTTCATCACAGGTCAACTCTATATAGATAAAATGCACAGGTATGGAGAATAGGTAGATTCTACGCTGCTGCATTGTCCACTGTTAGCAGATGGACGTGAGGATGGTCGATTTAGGTCCTGGTCGTAAAAGACCCTGAGTGGTCCAATGTGCATGTTTGTAACCTCCCAAACATATTCAACAATTTTGAAAAGAACAAACAAGCATTTTGAGTTGTTGTATAACTGGAATGGTGGACACCATAAGCCCAATAACAGACTGACGTGACTACTACAATGTATTTCCAAACAACCGGTCACAAAGTTACTGTCTATTACACTCCAAAAAATTAAAAAAACAAGCGTGGGAAAGCAAAATTCCAGTAATGCTCCAATGATTAGTAATACATGTAAAAAAGTTATTATGATGTCTTTACAACCAATTACAGTGTAATTTGGAAAACCAAACAGGCCCCAAGAGTAGTGAGTTACTCACTACGCAATCCGCTTCCTAAGTTATACCTTAACTTGGAGACAGATGCTTTACATAGCGATGCTGAGGAGGCAATTCTATACAAACCTGCACCTTGAGTAAGAGATCCTGACCGTTCATCATGTGAGGCCGTTTGTGTAAATTCTCACTGGTCAAGAATGTTCGGAGATACTTATCAGACAGGAAAAACATGTAAATTGAGTATACATTGTTTTTAAAGTGTTCGTTTTACAAAACGTCACTGGCCTGAGTGAAGTGAACTGGACGAATTTTGTTTCACGCCACGTTTGCAGAGGACCCCACCTGACAAACGGCCGAATTCGTCACTGTCTTACTAGACTGGCACGTATGCACTGCGGATAACGTTTTGATATCGTTGTCCTCGAATGACCAAATTAGCATTTTCTCCTATATAGTGGAATCATATGATGCTCTGGCTGCCCATGACGCTTGATACACAGGCACTTCAGAAATAGTACACTTGGCAAATATTGGAAAGCAGGGTTGGTAAGGAGGCGTTTAGATCTTAAGTTACTTATGCCTCAAGCAATTTATCTTAGTTTGTACTTATTAAGAAAATAAGTATATTTGATAGAAAACTTACTTATCAGCTTCTCGTCTGCCTCAGTGACTTATCAAAAGTAAAAGAGTTAAAAATTTTAATTGAAGTGATCAAATAATTTTAATTAAAATAATTAATTATAATTAATCATAAATCAAATGTGCTTGTTTGAAATAAGTTACTTATCTACTGCTGTAAGTAGAAAAAGTATCTTATTAGGTGGTATCCAACCGACCCTAAGTTACATTCCAAAAGATAGATTGGTTGAATATTCCAGACCATTGATTCATAGAATTGTTTTAGGAAATTAGACCATTGGATATCTTTCATCTCTAACCGTCCAATAAATATCAACAAACCTGATGGTCAAATAATCAAGTAAGCCTGATTTAAGTTTATGATCCATCTAAAATTTATACATAGTTTAGAAGTATTAATTTGAAATACTTGAATGTCACATGTGCGTTTTCTAAGTAATTTCCAAGTGCCTGCGTATCATTAGTGACACTATTCCAGAGTATCAAAGTCTATTTTAAATATATAGTTTTTCATTTTCAGGCAACTGCCGACATGGCAAGTGGTGCAAGATACAAAAAGGAAGTTTCTCCTGATTGGCGAATAATCTCAGCTGCTGACAGTATTTTCGGTAATGCTAACTGCACACGCGCTAGTGGACCGTCCTCACACGTGGAAGCAAGGGAAATGCGTGCACGATCAGAACCGTTCGTCAGGTGATATGTAGTGGGTGGATGCAGTTTCTCAAAAATCAAGCTCATATGGTTAGCAGGTGGGCCACTCTTGTGTAAAATAATCTGATGATCAAGAGAAATTGACCAGCGGTTAGAATTTTGTTCATGGCCCACCTGATGATTAGGTGAGGCCAGCTTTTCTAGTCATGTCACCTTAACACTGTGGATTGCCTGATGAGCGGTTACGATCTTGGGACACCTCTCTCTCACGAACTGCCACTTGAAGGTGGATTGTGTAGTGGGCAGCTCACCAAGCTATAGTGCGGTGTGGATTCTCTGTGGGCCCACCGGTTATTATATGAGCCCGAAATTGGATCATATCCACCGATTAAGTCGATAACATCATCCAAAACAGTCCTGGGGCCCACAGTTAGGGCTGAAAGTCAGGCGGGGCGGGGCGGGGCGGGTTGGTGCTCAACCTTAACCCACCCCGAGGTTCCTATACTTCAACCCCAACCCAAACCAGCCCAACCCAACTCAACCTCAGGTTGGGGATTCTCAACCTATGCCCAGCTCAAGCGGGCTCGGTCTGGTTAATCGGGTTGGTCTGGTGTATACGTGCTAATATTTTCATTATTATATTAGTTTATTATATTTCAACATAGGACTTATTTTTTATATCTAAAATTTTATTAATTATATATGTGATTATTCATTATAAAGAGCTTTATTTTTTTCTTAAAAAAAACAAACTAAAAAACAGGACACTGCTCATTTAAAAGTCATGTAGTATAGCACGCAATCTATTTGGGAGAGAGAGATCCAGCATATCTTGTTAGCTTGAGTTATTAAAAATGACGTGGACAAATGAGACCCAACATCACTGGTGTGCCTTCGACTCAAACGATCCACATACAATTATAATTTATAAGTAACTTATGTATTAATCGGGTTTAGGTTGGGTCGGGCAACCCGAGACCTCGACCCGAGCCCAACCCAAGTATTATTGTGTTGGTGTTTGTATAGCCCAAACTTGAGATTGGAGCTGATACATCTTGCCCGAGCCCATCCCAATGTCGTCAGGGGCCGTAGGGGTTGAACCCGCTCAACTTTCAGCCTTGCCCACAGTGATGTTTATTAGTAAAATATCAGTTTGCTCCAGAACTTGTTAGGTGTACGGGATGATGATATCCACCGTTCAAAACCTTCTTAAGGCCGACAGTGATGTTTGTTTGTCATCCAAACTGTTCATATGTTCACATAGGCGTGGATTAAGGGAAAGAGAAATATCAGCTCCATACAATACTACTGTGGTCCCGGAAGTTTTCAATGGTAAGCATTCAATTTCCACTGATTCGTGTGGTGTGATCCTCTTGAGCTTCGAATATGCTTTAATTTTAGGAAAAGGCAATAAAATGAGCTAGAAAAATGAATGGACGGCGTGGATAAAACATATACATTACGGTTGGGCCTATGGTGATTCTACACCACTATCGCGTGGTGAGCTACTCAGTATCCGGTCCGCGTACCTCCCGCAAATGAACGGGGATTGCATCCTGCCCTCGCCTGCACAGATTACCGTCCAGGCAAATCTGGAGGGGGCCACCGCGATGTATCTATTTATCCACGCCGTCTATCATTTTTCTCGAGTGATTTTAAAGTATGAATAAAAGAATAAGTTATATCCAACTCTTAATTGTGGGGGCGCGGATTGGATACTGACAAGGTCAGTAGCCAAATTGCTACTGAAGTGTCGTCACCAAGCTCTGTAGACCCCACCGTGATGCATCTGTTGTATCCATACCGTCCAACCATTTGTAGATATCGTTTTATAGCATTACAAAGAGAATAAGATAGATCTAAATTTCAAGTGGACCTACCACAGAAAACTGTGGGAGCTGTCATCACACCCACCGTTGAAACATTTATAGGGCCCACAGTGATGTATTTTTGAGATCCATCCTATTCATAAGTTAACATAGAGATAGATGAAGTGAAAACAAAAATATCAGCTTCATTGGAAACTACTGTGGCCCTTAAGAAGTTTTGAACGGTGGATGTCACTGTCCCCACTATTTTCTATGGTGGGGTCCACTTGAACTTTAGATCTATCTCATTCTCTTTGTAATGCCATAAAACGATCTCTTAAAATGGTTGGACGGTATGGATAAAACACATGCATTATGGTGGGGTCCACAGAGCTTGGTGACGTCACTTCCGTAGCAATTTGGCTACTGACCTTGTCAGTATCCAATCTGCGCCCTAATTGTGGACCGAGAAATTTATGACTGTGGACCCCACCTTTTATCCATTGGATATTCCTGAAGCAATACAAACTTAACATACGCACTTAGACCTCCTTGTACGGACGACAAATTCCAGGACAAAAATACCCCTCCTTTTCACAGAAACGGACTGGGTACTCCGCCAGCCACCAGCCAATGGCAGATCGTTGGTGGTCTGTGGGCCCCACCATGATTTATGCTTTTCATCCATGCCGTGCATATGTTTTTCCGGATCATTTTATGGTATGAGACAAAAAATGAGGTATATCCAAATCTTAAGTGCACCACATTATAGGAAACAGTGTTCAATGAGCATCAACCATTAGAAATCCTCCCCCGTCTAAGTTGGGGCCCACTGTGATGTTTGTGAGAAATCCTCCCTGTATAAGTCCATTCATAAGGTCACAAAGACCTAGATGAAGAGGAAAAACAAATTTCATAATGATCTAAAACTTCTGTAACCCCTAAAAGGGTTTCAATGGTAAACATTCAATTCCCCACTGCCTTTTACAGTGTGGTCCACTTGATAGCTAGATTTGTCTTATTTTTCACCTCAAGCCTTAATACGAGTTCGCCAAATAGATGGACGGTTTGGATATAACACATACCTCATAATGGGACCCACAAAAATCGATGGGGATTACAATAGAAAAAAAAAAAAAAAAAACGAAAATGAAGCCAATGAGTTGGGGTTGACTTAGAGAACAAAAAAAAAAAAAAAAAAAAAAAAACGCAGCCAACGAGTTGGGGTCGACCGGGCTGGGACCCGGTCGACCGGGTCAAAGCTTGGCCTATCGCTACGGATTATAACCGTAGTCATAACTGTAGTGTTATGCACTTTTTTCTCTTTTTTTTTTTATTTTTTTATTTTTATTTTTAACATGGAGAACATTTTCCCCCTTACATTTTTCTATAATACATAATTATGTAAATATGTATATATAAGTATATAAAAATATTTTTTATCTTTTAATTCATTTCTTTGTCTATTTAGTTAACAAGCATATCTCCTAAACTAGAATGATTTACTTAACTTACCACATATGATTTTGGGGTAGGAGAAGCTAATTTACCCAACCAACCTATTTATTTTCCAAGATTCCATCGGGTCGATGGTCGAAAATCTATTTCATTCAGTTTGTAGTCAATTTCAATCACTTCGCGGTTGGGTTGGTTCGGGTTGAAAGTTGGGTGGGTTGGTTCGGGTTGGTGCTCAACCCTAACCCAACCCGAGGTTCCTATACCTAAACCTTGACCCAACCCAACCCAATCTTTGGTTGGGAATTCTCAACCCAAGCCCAACCCAAGAGGGCTCGACAGGTTGATTGGGTTGGTCGGGTGTATACATGCTAATATTTTTGTTATTACATTAGTTTATTATATTTCAATATAGGACTTATTTTTTGTACCTATGATTTTATTAATTATATATGTGATTATTTATCATAAAGAACTTCATTTTTTTCTTTTAAAAACCAAGCTAAAATATAGGACTACTCCTTTAAAAAGTCATATAGCATAGCACGCAATCTATTTGGGAGAGAGAAATCCGGCATATCTTGTTAGCGTGAGTCCTTGGAAATGACGTGGACAAATGAGACCTGACATCACTAGTGTACCTTCTACACAAACAATCCACACTCAATTATAATTTATAAGTAACTAATATATTGATAGGGTTCGAGTTGGGTCGGGCAACCTGAGACCTCAACCCAAGCCCAACCTAAGTTATATTGGGTTGGTATTTGTATAGCCTAAGCTTGAGATCGGACCCGATATATCCTGCCCGAGCCCAACCCAATGTCGGGTCGGTCACAGGTCGGTCGGGTTGAACCCGCCCAACTTTCAGCCGTACATGAAATTGAGTGGAGGAAATTAGAAAATTAGCGGGGCAAACTAGAAAATTAGCGGGGCAAATTAGGAAATCAGCGGGGTAAACTAAAAAATCAGCGGGGTAAACTAGAAAATCAGTGGGGCAAACTAGAAAATCAGTGAGGCAAACTAAGAAATTAGTGGGGAAAACTAGAAAATCAGCCGGGCAAACTAGGAAATCAGCGAGGGAAACTAGAAAATCAGCGGGGAAAACATGAAATTGAGCGGGGGAAACTAGAAAATCAGCGGGGCAAACTAGAAAATCAGCGGGGCAAACTAGAAAATCGACAGGGTGAACATGAAATTGAGCAGGGCAAACATGACATTCAACGGGGCAAACTAGATAATCAGTGGGGCAAACTTAACAGAAATTTCATGGCTTGAGCTGATAAATCTAAACGTATCCAATGTTCAAATGGACCACACTCAATTTCATGCTTGCCCCGCTCATTTTCATGTTTGTCCTGCTCATTTCATATTTGCCCCGCTCATTTTTATGTTTGCCCCACTCTTTTTCATGCTTGCCCCGCTCTTTTTCATGTTTGCCCCGCTTATTTTCATGTTGTGGGCAATTTGCATCCCTTTGAATTATAGGGAATTCATATAATCCTAGGTTACAGGCAAGTTGCATAACTTTTAGACAATTTAGTTTGCATATGGCTCAATTGAGTTTCAAAACTCCCTATTTGAGTAACTTAGTTAGAGTCAAACAACTTCTAAAAGAGGTTTTTGGCAAGTTGTGCTTAAGCCCCACCAATTCATGTAGATACCCTTGTTGAACAATTAACAAAGCTCATGAGGAAAAAAAATGCTAACGAGTTCGGTGACCTTTTCTTCATGACAAACGTTAAATCAAAATAAATAAGGTTTATTTTTCATAAATGGAAATGCAAAATGTCCGGAGATACGGGCCCTATCCAACAGTGTAGGCTATTCTCATTGTCAAGAAACTTTTAGATGCCACACCCCTCGCACATGTAGGTAGCCCTTCACGTGTCATTAAGGGCCCTTTTTACAATGTAGAGCATCCGAATTGCGGGCCCTTTAATATGTATATATAAGTATATAAAAATATTTTTCTATCTTTTAATTCATTTCTTTGTCTATTTATTTAACAAGCATATCTCCTAAACTATAATGATTTACTTAACTTACCACATATGATTTTGAGGGAGGAGAAGCTAATTTAGCCAACCAACCTAGTTATTTTTCAATATTCCATCAGATTGGAAAACCTCTTTTGACTCTTCTTTTCAACTATAAACAATGGAATTCTCCATTGCGATATATAAAAAACGATCGCTTTGAGAAAACATTGAGTGGGGCAAATTAGAAAATTGATCAAGGGAAACATGAAATTTAGCAGGGGAAACATGAACACACACCCCCACACACTCACACTAGTGGAATTTCACCACCTACGGATACTCGAATGCTTGACCGGGTGTTGAAACTCCTAAGAGTCTACCACGCGAGCGGGGCAAACTGAAATATGAGCGAGGCAAACTGAATTATGAGTGGGGCAAACTAGAAAAACAGCAGGGCAAACTAAAATATGAGCGGGGCAAACTAAAAAAATAGTGGGGCAAACTAAAATATGAGCGGGGTAAACTAGAAAAACAGCGGGGCAAACTTAAGTATGAGTGGGGCAAACAAAAAAACAGTGGGGCAAACTGAATTATGAGCGGGGCAAACTAGAAAAACAGCATGACAAACTGAAATATGAGCGGGACAAACTAAAAAACAGTGGGGCAAACTGAAATATGAGCGGTGCAAACTTAAGTATGAGCGAGGCAAACTAGAAAAACAGCGGGGCAAACTGAATTATGAGCGGGGCAAACTAGAAAAATAGCGGGGCAAACTGAAATTTTTAAATACCCAGACCCACTGTTTTGACTCGGAGAGCACGCATAACGTCCCCAAATTTTCAAATACCTAGACCGCCTTCATGAAATGGTACACAGATTTTTTTCCAACTGATCCAGTGTCTCTTGTTTCCTTGCTCAAAAGCACCCAAAAAAATTATAAACGCACTGTTTATAGATTTGACAACTGCTTTCGAAATGTTCATTGCTGATAGGATGTGAATAGGAATACTTGAAAGAATGTGTCTAATTAATACCAATCTGGCAGCTAGATTGAGGAGTTTAGCTTTCCATCCATCAATCTTGGTAGTAATCTTCTGAACCAGTTGCTGCAGCATCGGCCTCTTGATTTTACCCTTAGGGAGGGGACTACTCAGATATGACGTGGGGAAGAAGCCTTGGGAGAAGCCTGATATATAGGCAAGACGCTGAGCTTTTCTTCTAGATATTTTCTTTGGAGCAATGAAGGTAGTTTTGGCTGCGTTGACCCTCTGGCCTGAAGAGCTTTCATAGTCGCGAATGAAGCTATGAAGGATTTTCACGTTAGCTATCTTGCCATTAAGGAAAATATTGCATCATCAGCGAAAAAAAGATGCGTAATGATGGGGCAATGATTGGGGAGGTGGAAAGGTTGACAGCTCCCTGATGCAAACAGAGATGCGACGCCTCTACTGAAAGCCTCAGCTGCAAGAATGAAAATGGACGGAGAGAGAGGGTCTCCCTGACGGAGACCTCTTGTGCTTTGGAAGAAATCGATACTCCTTCCGTTGATGCAGTTTGCCCTGTTGTTTTTCTAGTTTGCCCCGCTCATAATGCAGTTTGCCCCGCTGTTTTTCTAGTTTGTCCCGCTGTTTTTCTAGTTTGCCTTGCTCATATGCAGTTTGCCCCGCTCATAATTCAGTTTGCCCCGATATTTTTCTAGTTTGCCCCGCTCATATTTCAGTTTGCCCCGCTGTTTTTCTAGTTTGCCCCGCTCATACTTAAGTTTGCCCCGCTGTTTTTCTAGTTTACCCCGCTCATAATTTAGTTTACCCCACTTTTTTTCTAGTTTGCCCCGCTCATATTTCAGTTTGCCCCATTATTTTTCTAGTTTACCCCGCTCATAATTCAGTTTGCCCCACTATTTTTCTAGTTTGCCCCGCTGTTTTTCCAGTTTGCCCCACTCATACTTAAGTTTACTCCGCTGTTTTTCTAGTTTGCCCCGCTCATATTTCAGTTTGCCCCGCTATTTTTTTAGTTTGCCCCGCTCATATTTCAATTTGCCCCACTGTTTTTTTAGTTTGCCCCGCTCATAATTCAGTTTGCCCCGCTGTTTTTCTAGTTTGCCCTGCTCATATTTCAGTTTGCCCAGCTGTTTTTCTAGTTTGCCCCGCTCATATTTTAGTTTGCCCCGCTCGGGTGGTAGACTCTTAAGAGTTTTAACACCCGGTCAAGCATTCGAGTATCCGTAGGTGGTGAAATTCCACTAGTGTGAGTGTGTGTTCATGTTTTCCCTGCTAAATTTCATGTTTTCTCGATCAATTTTCTAATTTGCCCCACTCAATGTTTTCTCAAAGCGATCGTTTTTTATATATCGTAATGGAGAATTCCATCGTTTATAGTTGAAAAGGAGAGTCAAAAGAGATTTTTCAATCCGATGGAATATTGGAAAATAACTAGGTTGGTTGGCTAAATTAGCTTCTCCTACCCCAAAATCATATGTAGTAAGTTAAGTAAATTATTCTAGTTTAGGAGATATGCTTGTTAAATAAATAGACAAAGAAATGAATTAAAAGATAGAAAAATATTTTTATATACTTATATATACATATTTATATAATTATGTATTAGAGAAAAATGTAAGGAGGAAAAAGTTATCCATGTAAAAAATAAAAAATAAATAAAAAAAGAAAAAAAAAAAAAGAGAAAAAAGTGCATAGCATTACAGCTATGGCTACGGTTATAATCCGTAGCCATAGGCCCAGCTATGACCCGGTCAACCGGCTCCCAAGCCGGTCGACCCCAACTCACTGCATCCTTCTTTCCTTTTTTTTTTTTCCCTTCCCTGTTGTGTTCCCCACCGATTTTTGTAGGTCGCATTATGAGGTATGTGTTATATCCAAACCGTTTATCTATTTGGTGAACTCATATTAAGACTTGAGATGAAAAATAAGACAGATCTAACTATCAAGTGGACCACACTGTAAATGGCGGAAGGTAATTGAATGTCTACCATTGAAACCCTTTCAGGGGTTACAGAAGTTTTGAATCATTATGAAATTTATTTTTCCTCTTCATCCAGGTCTTTGTGACCCTATGAATGAACTTAGATGGGGAGGATTTCTCACAAACATCACAATAGGCCCCACCTGAGTTCCCCATCGCCGGACCATCCGTCAGCGCTCGTCTCTGCACACCAGCCAGAGGAAGGCAGGGATATTTTCGTCCTCAAATTCGGTGGCCGTGCGTATGTTAAGTTTGTATTGTTTCGTAAAAACCATTGGATAAAAGGTGGGGTCCACAGTCGTAAATTTCTCTTGTGGACCACACCAAATCGGGCAATTGGTTCCATTAAATGCGAAAAACATTAAATACAAGAGTAAACTGTAGTGTGGTCCAATGGAGCGTTGGATCTACCGCATTATTTAGATAATTTGTTAAAATGATAAGAGAAAATGGATGGACGGGATGGATATACAGATAAATCACTTTAGGCCCCTTCACAGATCTGCTGGACTGTAATTCTTCATGGGGGGGGGGGGGGGGGGGGGACCCAAACCACGTTCGCCTGCCACTTAGCTTTTCGCTGTTGTCGGTGGATGAAAATTTTCACGTCAAAAGGCTTTCGCAGTAAGTGCTGGAACCTAGGTGGGCCCCATATTTATTTTTGTGATAAATCCACCCCGTTCATCCATTTTGAAAGATGATTTAAGGACATGTGATTAAAATTGAGCTGGATCCGAGAGTCAAGTGGACCACACAAGAGGAAAAACTGGGAAAAGAAATTCCTACCGTTGAAACATTCTTGGGCTCCACCTTGATGTTTATATGACATCCAAACCGTTTATAAGTTCATCCCCACCAGATGAACTGAAAAAACAAAAAACTTAGCCCGGTACAAAAATTTTGTGGCCATAGTAATGTTTCAACGGTGGTTGCTCATTCCCCACGATGCAGATTATTTTTGTCCCATTGGGTGACAAGATTCTGTTGAGTAGCCTGTACAATGCAAGCTAAAATCCAAGTGGGATCCTCTATTATGTTTTTAATTATTGGGAATGATCCCATGTGAAAGATGCTTATTATTGGTCAACACATCGTCACCGTCCCTTTAAGATCGGACAGTGATTGAGTAAACCCAAAAAAAAAAAAAAAGAGGGATCCGATGGTCCAGAACATTGATATGATTCCACCCATGGTGGATGGCGCATGTGCCAAAACCACTCTCCTTAAAAAACAGATGTGAAATATGCCTCGAGAAAATAGACGGCTAAGAAAAACAAAGATGAAAAAGGTTCAACGCCTAGAATCTTCCACAATGAGATATTTTGGACCCGTGGACCATCCTGGGACCAATCACTTGAATGGCCCAAATTCAGACTCGACTCGGTCATAAGCAGACTGGTACTACCCCCACTAGGAACTAGCTAGAGATGGACGGTACTGTTGGGTGATTTGTGGAGCCCACCATGGTGTATATGTTTGATCGATGCCATTCAACTATTTTGAAGATTATTTTAGTCCATGATACTATAAAAGGTATTTAAATGTGGATCACACCACATGAAGCAGTGGGGATTGAAGTCCTACGGTTGAAAACTTTATATGGCCCACCATGATGTTGAGTTTGTAAGAATTTTATAAGGTGAGTCTTATTAATCAACGGTTTAGATTGTCCTAAGGATTGGATGATGCGATCGGGTGCACGAGTAGATCCTGTTAAGTTATAATACATCCAAATATTTATGCAATGGGTGGTGTGATATATGTGTTGTGTTTTAAGAATAAAAAATAAATTTCAAAAACAAAAGTTATTTTTAGAAAGTAAATAAATATATTAATTATTTAAACTTTCCATAAATAGTGTGTATAGCCGGTCGGTAAGAGAAAGGGTTTTTGCTTATGCAACCAGGGTTCAAATCTCCGCGCGCGTGGCGTGGGCTGTAGGGCTGCTTAGGCCCTTTATTAGGGACACTTAGCACTTAGCACGTTCGCATCGTCGTAAGGAGCAATAAGAGCCTTAGTCTTTTTGGCACACGGTTCAATTTTTTTGGGCCATAGTACCCTGATGTTTTATTGCCTTTTTTGGCTAATTGAGAGTAAGTGTGACTTGATTGTACATGTGGCACCTATGCCATGTGTCGCTTATGTGGATACAGTTTTTCCTGTTGAATAACTGCTCTTGTCTGAATGGGTATAGAAATAACTGCCATATGACATAGAGTCATGTCTTTTCATGGAAAGGCAATTATTTGCAGTAAATGGGTATGGATTTCTTGAAGAGGCACTTTAGCACCTCTTCAGGAAGAAATCCATGACCCTTCAGTTGATATAAATCCTGGATACTATAATCCAGAAGGAGAGACTCTTAATCCTTGAGTTTATATCATCTCCTGTGCAATTACTCTCGATCTAATCTCTTGCTGAGTATTTCTGAACGTTTTAAGACATATCGGTGTCAAAACTAGAGATCTGTTCAACACTTAAATGTGCAAATTTTCGTGTTGAAAATCGGATTGATAGTTTATTGTATCCTGAAGACAATTTGCAGATTTCCTTCATTTGCTCTTGTTGGAACTTCCAGAAAAAGGGCAGCAAATCTATCTTGAGAAATTGACTATTCAAGTCGAGCCTTGAACTTGATAGATCTGATCATTTTGTTATCATTTTCTTCTATCCTCCGTTGTGTACGAGAAACTCTTATAATTCTAACATTCAAGACAGATTTATTTATCTTTTCACAATGGAGGCAATTCATTTCATTCAAGTTATGAACCAAGACTTTGTATGACTGGATCGTTTCGACGGTCAATTCTTCTCAAGATGGCAGCAGAAGATGCTTTTCTTTCTGACAACTCTGAAGTTATCTTACATCCTAGATGATGATCTGCCTTCTCTGACCGAGCCAAAAGACGATGACTCAGAACAAGTGAAGGCAGAACGGAAGAAAAGGAATGATGACGATTTTCAATGCAAAGGTCATATCTTAAACGCCCTCTCTAATTCTATCTATAACTCATACCGTAAAATATCCTCTGCTAAAGAACTGTGGACAAAATTAGATGAAAAATATAAAACTGAAGAGATCAGTACTCAGAAATTTTTGATCAACAATTATGTCCACTTAAAGTTTAAAAATGATTAGCCAATTCTCTCCCAAGTAATCGAACTACAGAACTTGGTTGATGAATTGAAGATTGGTGGAATAGATCTTCCTGAAGAATTCTTAGTCAGTGTAGAAATTGCAAAATTACCCTCATCATGGTTTGATTATAAAAAGAAACCGAAACCTGATGAAAGGAAGTACACTCTTGAAGGGCTTCAACGACATCTTCGTATAGAAGAAGAGTCCAGAAACTGAGACAAGAAAGAAAGTGCTTCGAAAAATCATTCCAAAGCAAATATAGTAGAAGATGACAAGCCAAAATCTCAAAACTCTAAATCTATTCCCCCAAAGAAAGATACAGAGTTTAAGAAAAAAGGAAAGAAAAATGGCAAGTGTCACTTCTGCAATAAGCCTGGACACTACATAAAGGAATGTCGACACAGGAAGAAACAACTGAAAGTTCAGGCTAACATGGCAGAAGTCCAACTTGTAGCAATGGTCACTGAAGCTAATACAGTAATATCCGATGGTGGATGGTGGCTAGATACTGGTGCAACCATTCATATATCG
The DNA here is from genome assembly GCF_029962835.1 of Magnolia sinica. NCBI lineage: Eukaryota > Viridiplantae > Streptophyta > Magnoliopsida > Magnoliales > Magnoliaceae > Magnolia > Magnolia sinica. The sequence continues at coordinate 37,759,824 of NC_080585.1, read as the reverse complement.
AAGGACCGAAACATCTTCAAGACCTATGAAGGTATAACAACTGGACAAGAAGTGAAGATGGGTAATAACGTTCGTGAGAACGTTGTTGGAAAAGGAACAGTAGAGCTTCAGTTTACATCAGGCAAAAGACTGACACTAACAAATGTATTGCATGTACCTGACATGTCTAAAAATCTAGTGTCAGGCGATCTTCTCAATAAGAGAGGATTCAAAATAATGATTGAGTCTGATAAGTTGGTTATCACCAAGAATGGTATGTTTGTTGGCAAAGGATATTCGTGCAATGGTATGATTAAACTAAATATTAATAATAATAATGATGTTTCCGTTTATATAGTGGATTCAGTATCTTTATGGCATGCTAGACTAGGTCATGTTAATTATCATTCAATGAAAAGAATGATAATTCTGGGACTTATACCAAAATATGAAATACAACAAGAAGGAAAATGTGATGTGTGTGCCCATTCTAAAATAACCAGAAAACCATTTGGGATTGGCATGAGAAAATCACAACCCTTGGAGTTAATTCATTCCGATATCTGTGATTTAAATAATACCTTAACTCGTGGAGGAAAAAGGTATTTTATCACATTTATCGATAACTATACTAGATTTTCCTATGTATACTTGATAAAACCTAAAGATGAAGCCTTTGAAAAGTTTAAGCTTTATAAGGCCGAAGTGGAAAATCAGTTGAATGTAAAGATTAAAGTCCTCAGAAGTGATAGAGGGGGTGAGTACTCTTCTAATGAATTCAATGAATTTTATGAATCAAATGGTATAATCCATGAATTTACGGCACCTTATACACCTCAGCAAAATGGCCTAGCGGAACGCAAAAATAGGACATTAGTTGAGATGATCAACTGTATGATATTAAATTCTGGATTACCACTGAATTTGTAGGGGGAAGCATTGTTGACAGCAAACCGTATTCTAAATGCTATCCCACACAAGAAATTAGATATCTCCCCATATGAATTATGGAAAAAGAAGAAACCATATCTTCATTACTTCAAAGTGTGGGGAAGTATAGCAGAAGTCAGGATTATTGATTCTAAGAGAGTAAAGTTAGGTCCTAGAGGAACCAGGTGTGCTTTTGTGGGCTATGGGATTCATAGTCCTGTATATAGATTCCTGGTTCTAGAACAAACTTCTTTTGCTGACAAAAACATGATTATAGAGTCTAGGGATGCTATATTTTTTGAAAATACAGTATACAAAAACTATATGAATAATCATACAAAAAGACATGTTGATGAAAATATAATAGAACCAATAAACGAAGAGCCTAACAACTTTCATGATAAATCTAATGCTCATCCAGAAGGAAATGAACCAAGGAGATCGAAACGGGCAAGAAAAGAAACATCTTTTGGCCTAGATTTCTATATGTTCCTTATAGAAGGCAATAGAAATGAAATACGCAAGGAGATTACTCTACCACTAAGTATTGAAAGTGATCCATCAACGCTTAGTGAAGCTCTCTCATCTCCTGATGCACAGTTTTGGAGGGAAGCCATAGACGATGAAATGGATTCCATAGTCTCAAATAACACTTGGTGTTTGGCCGATCTTCCTCCAGGTTCAAAGCCTATAGGATGTAAGTGGATTTTTAAAAGAAAGTTTAATCCTGATGGAACAATAAATAAGTTTAAAGCTCGATTGGTAGACAAAGGATTTAGACAAAAGGAAGGTATCGATTTTTTCGATACATATGCTCCTGTTGCTCGAATATCTACCATTAGGACTTTAATTGCTCTTGCAGCAATTCACCACCTAGTAATTGTTCACTCCCCAAGTATAGGGTTGTGATGTAGTAATAAACTCGGTAAGACCGAGGTCGAATCCACAGGAACTGAAACTTGTACGTGATCTGGAACTAACTAGATCTAAAACTAGCAAAAGATGTAATCTCAATCAAATAGAATTTAGGAAATAATTGTGGAATAATTATCTAAAACTTAAGTAATTCAGAGGAAGGAAACTAGGGATTCAGAGGATCCACTTGTAGAGATCAGAGAGATCTTATGCCATCATCATGTAAACTAGACTGAACTTCTGTTAATATAGTTTTTAAAGAGATGAAAGGTATATGAATTAGAATGGATTCCATCATCAATTCATGCCCAGGAGGCAAAGCAAACAACAGAATTAAACTAATTACCAACCAATCAACAATGCATGAAAGTTAGGAAGGGTATTATTATCCGACCATGCCCAGGAGGCGATGGTGAACAACAGGGCTTCCTGACATCATATACATTAAAAGGGAAAAAGAGATATTCAAGGCCATTGCAGATCCATTGTAATTTCAGTCACAACAAACCATTAAAGACAAGAAACATTCCTTTAATTAAACTAAAAGCAACATCAGTTCAGTTTAAACAAAAAAAAGGGCATACGAAAAAACTCCCATCAGGCTACAAGCTTCACCTCTTAGCCCCAGCTAAGAGGTTTAGCCCCACATGATTAGGCTAATAAACTTCTGCATCATAAGAGAAAGAAGAGAAGGAAAAAAAAAAACAACAGCCAGCAAGAAAATATCAGAAAAAGAACATTCCTTTTTCTTCTCCGTTTCCCTTTCTCTCCCTTTCCAAAGACGAGCCTAACAGACTCCCACGGCTGCCTCTGCCCCCGTCTAGCAGCCAACTTCCTTCTTCCCTTTCCTTCACGTTTCGGCCTCCAGCCGTCTCCTCTTGGTATTCCCGTTCCCCTCTTGCTTCAGTCACGTCCAGCAGAAAAAAAAACCACCTTTGTCTTCCCGTTTTTCTCCTAAAACTTCACGTCTCGGCCCAAAAAAACTCCCTATCCATGCTTTCTCTTCCCTGTTTTATAGAAGACCCTCCTGCAAACTTCGGTCGAAGTTTCCCTTCCGCATCAGGAGAGCTTTCGCACTTTGTTTCCGCAACTGAGTTCGTCTGCGCAGTAAAAACGCAAAACGACTTGCGTTTGGAGTGTTTTTGCGGCGTGATATCGACCTACCTGACAATTCTGAAATCTTGGCTAGGGTATTGGACTCCCTGTGGACACATTGGACGGTCTGGATCACTCAAAGTATTGATGACCGTGGCCCACTATCTCCCGCAAATTCCGGTTTTCCCGAACGCGCGTAAGGCGTACGCAGAGGCGCTGACGTGTTTGGTGGGCCCCACAGAGGTATTTTCAGAGAAATCCACCCCGTCCATTAGATTCAGGACGAAATTTCAGTCAAGAATGGGTGGTTTTGAACGTCCATTGACGTGACCCAGAGAAGAAATCACCTCAAAAATTATTTTGAACGTCGCAGGACTGCCTGTTTGTGGCCTCTGTATCGCGCACGTGTGCTTGCATGGGTCCAAAAGTTTAGCAAGGTTTTGTAGTAGTCGAGGCCCTCTACACGATGGACGGATTGGATCATCCGTACAGGCCATGGGTGGGGCCCACTAGCGTCCGTAAAAACGGACAGCGTCCGTCCGTGTTGCCGCGTGAAACGGCAGTTGCCGTGTTTGGGAAGGAGACGCGGGTCAGCGCTGCTGACCCGCGTTTGTTGGCTCGGTGCGGCTCGGGTCTACTTGTGTTGTGCACACACACATCACATACGGGCCCCACTGTGATGTGTTTCAACAATCTGATCCATCCATTCATTTTCCCATCTTATTTAAACCGTCGAGACCAGAGTTGGATAGTTCTAGATATCAGGTGGGCCCAGAATCAACGGTTTATGGGCTGATCTGTCAGTTGGGGCACTTCCATAGTGATCCGAGGGCTGAAATTTGATATGTACGGTTAATTTATGGCCCTCAGGCCATGTATGAAGTTTTGAGCCAATCAGATGGCAACAACTATGTGATCTTGCATTTTTCACAAATTTCGGGCCTCTTTAACGTGAATGGCCTGATTTTCTCAGATCCTTGATGCATAATTCCATCGATCTTCGTCCCCTGGAGTCCGTCCCTTGCCTTGGGTGTCATCAGAGCGTTAAATCTATGGTTTAAGCACCCTTTTTCAGTTCATACTTGTAAATACACTCTGCATCACAAATACAATTAAATCAGGCTATTAAACGGTATCATGCTTGTAAATCCATGCAATAAATGGGTCTGATATGCAATATTTGACTCTCAACACAACCCCTAATCAGCATTTTGCTAGTCCCGAGCAAAATATGCGAAAAGTAAGTTGAGAATTACAGAACAATTTCTATAAACTCGCGTGATTTTTTGTAGAATAATCCAGATGTGAGAATTCCTAGATTCATGAATGTTGGATATTACTTCCTCCTAGACTCAAGCGCACGGTAAACTTCATAGTCAAGTTTAAAGTATTATTCCATTAATTAGAAAAATTCTAATCATTGAGATCTATGAGCGTACAGTGTAATCTCAGCTTATCATCATTAAAATTCACTTCTCTATTTCAGGATATCACTGGTAACCAATAAGAATATTCATGATAACCAAAACTTGCCTCACAGATCATCTTTTCATTCCTTCAGCTTTTGATTTTTTCATTAAAAGTAACGCCAAGAAGGGGAATCAAATCCTCACCTACAGGGAGCAAACCTATGATGAAGACTGTACACCTAAAATTTTCACATATCATTCATAGGGAATTAAATCTACACCTATAGGGAGCAAACCTATGGTGTAGACCATTCGCCCAATCCTTTCAATTTCTCAGGTTTGTTCCCTTCAAGCTTAGTGAGTACCAAGTAAATCCTTCAATATCAAACTGAAACCTTAATGTGAAAGCGAGATGTGACATGTGAGATCATAACTCAATCAATGTTTACAACTTCTAATCAGAGATTAACACTTCAAACTTAACTGTGAAATCTAATATAATAAATAACTGAGTCTAAGAGTCATAAATTACCAACACCACTCATCTTGTAATTCCAAGTCCAAGATGGCCGTCAAAATCGCTTCGAATTCATACGAAATTCTAGAAAAATTTAAAAATTTTCACAATTTCTGCTCAAGACTAAGAAAACACTGATTAGGAAACCTAATCTCCCACCCCCAACCAAAAATCTACATTGTCCTCAATGTAAAAGAAATAAGCATGCAATGCACATGGGACAAAATAAGTAAATGAGAAGTGATGGGAAGATAATACCTGAAAAATCAAGAGGCTTTCCATAGCTATTTACGTAAAAGGGGGTCAGTACAAGAGAGAAACCAACAAAAGTAAAGACAAAATCCTACCTATACCACTTTCGCAGGTGCTCTCGATTGCATTTAGCATATGCAACAAGCCTTTAAACCCCTAGGTTGCCCCTAGTGGACGAGTTGTAGTCTCGTGAGGGTTTACAGTAATGTTACCCACAAACATTGAACTAACTAACGAAATGAAATAAAGAGCTGGGTTGCCTCCCAGGAGCGCTAAGTTTACAGTCTATCCTAAAACAGCATAAAGGAAACTACCCTAGTCCAAAGAAAGCAAGGAAAAACTACTGAGTCAAGCCGCAAGATTCCTCTTTCGGCCAGTATCTTGATAAGTTTCTCAGTAAGTTCCTCAACAGGATCATCCAAAAGCCCTTTTTGCAATAGGCTTGGACGCCTTGGAGCATGACCTTCCATAGAAACTTATGTACCTCATAAGAAATTTTTCGTTGAAGTGCTTGAGGTATCCATAGTATATACGATTCACCTGTGACAGAAGAAGTTTCATCGTTAGTATCCCATAGTGAATCAGAAACTACAGGTAGATAAAGTTTAGAAAACTTCACAAGAAGTAATGTAGTCTCAACACATTCCGAAGTGTCAGACTTCGGTTCAATTTTCAGCTTCTCTTCCCTTAATGGTAAACATTCAGGATCTGTGGAAGAAGGGGCTTCAAAGTAAGGGTTCTCTCGGTCAGTGATGACTACCGAGATGTTGTCTTGTAAGGCATCCACTATGTCTCTTATCATGGGATCATTTGAATCTGCAAAGTGTGCCAAACAATCATCAAAAGAGTTGGGACGTTCAGCTGAGGGTGACTCATTTTCCACATTAAAGCTTGTGATGATCTGCCCAAGGAATCCATTGTCTTTAAAGGTAAACGGAGGTGTGCTCTCTTGCTTCAGCCCTACACAGATAGATTGAAAATCAATAGGGGAAGCATCGATGTGATCACTTTGTTCATTGAAACTACTCAATCGAGGTGTTGAATTGTCAAATGTGTACAGCTCAGATGGCGGCCTCAACTTAGTGGTTTCAATTTCCAAGGTCGTAGCGAGCAACTCGTCCTTCTCCCGAATCACATCATCATTTAATTCAAAGGAGTGGTCCAAACATGTTTCACAAGAGTTAGAAGGGTCGATTGTAAGGAGCTCATCCTCTACCTTAAAATCAGACATGTCAGGTGAGGGGAGTGGCTCATTATGACCGACCACTTCATGTACATCTTGATCATTGACCTGGACCAAACTTGAGATTGATTCTAGGGGACTTTGGGCTGTATATTCATGATCATCATCCCAATAAGCATCATCGTCTAATTCCGTACAGTACACACTTGGGATGGGGTCGCTCTCCTCACATTCTACACCTAAGTTCGGTTGAGGTTTGAAAAAACTAACCTCTACATCATCATTGAGATCCTGTGTGTCATGTGAGAAAAGTGTGTCATCATCACTGTATTTGAAAGATACCCACGCATCTTGACCATTCCTTTGAACAGTCATTGAGATCAACTCATCGGGAAATTGAACCATATGCTCATTGATAGAATCCAACTCCTCATTTGTAATTCCAGAGTTCTTCCAAAGCGAGTTAGGATCACTTTTCTCGCATTGTATTTCTGGAATGAATTGTGGTTGAGATAACCGAGCCCCCTCTATCTTATCAAGGCGCGAATTAAGCGCTTCCAACGATTTTCTCATTTCCGTGAGATAGGCCAGGCTACGCTAGGCTAAATCCTCTTGGATTGTTTCTGGTTGGATATCAATGGTAGGGTATCCAAGAGGGTAATCATTATAACATATAGTTGGTTCATCTTCCAAATTTTGATGTTTTCCCTGGTAATAGTTATACTGATCATACATGGGAGAATATGATGGTTGATAATAATCCTCGTTTCCATAATTACGATCATATACGGCCCTATTAACAGATGGAACATAACGTTTTAGTCGGTTCTCAATGTCTGTTCTTGATGGAGAAAAATCTTGAGGTATACGTTGAATTCCATAACCCTCAGGCATTCCCCAATATCTCTTATCCATCTCGGCATATGCACGTACCCACGCTTCCATGGTAGAACCCTAACTCTGAGTCTAATCCTAGAAAAAAGAAGAATCCTACAGCAATACATAAAGTAAGAGGAGAAGTTAGAAAGATGTTACCAGACTAGAGATTCTTATATTAAGATCCTGCAAAAGAAAACAACAGAAATTAGTTTCTAAATCTAAAAATTCTAAAATAATGTTAGTTTTTAAACAAAAAGTTTACAAGTAAAAATTTCTAAAAATAAATTAGGAAACAAAGTTAGATTCTAAAAGAGTTAGAATTAGAAAGTTAATTTCTAAGAAGGAAAGTTCCAGAATTAGAAAATTTCTAAAAATAGAAAATCTAACCCTAAAATTAAAAAGTTTCTAAAAATAAACTAGTTCCTACAAATAGAAAAATACTAGAATTAAAAAATTTCCAAAACTCAACCCTAATTCTAAAAATAGAAAAAGTAGAGGAATTAGAAAGGGATTACCAATTTAGAAGTCATTTCAGGATCCTACAAAACAGGAAAACAGGTTAGTTCTAAAAATCAAATAGAAATAAAAATCTAAAACTAAAGTTAATAAAATCCTAATCTCAAACTAATTCTAAAACTAATTAATTTCAAAGAATCGTAACCGTCAGTCCCCGGCAACGGCGCCAAAAACTTGTTCACTCCCCAAGTATAGGGTTGTGATGTAGTAATAAACTCGGTAAGACCGAGGTCGAATCCACAGGGACTGAAACTTGTACGTGATCTGGAACTAACTAGATCTAGAACTAGCAAAAGATGTAATCTCAATCAAATAGAATTTAGGGAATAATTGTGAAATAATTATCTAAAACTTAAGTAATTCAGAGGAAGGAAACTAGGAATTCAGAGGATCCACTTGTAGAGATCAGGGAGATCTTATGCCATCATCATGTAAACTAGACTGAACTTCTGTTAATATAGTTTTTAAAGAGATGAAAGGTATATGAATTAGAATGGATTCCATCATCAATCCATGCCCAGGAGGCAAAGCAAACAACAGAATTAAACTAATTACCAACCAATCAACAATGCATGAAAGTTAGGAAGGGTATCATCATCCGACCATGCCCAGGAGGCGATGGTGAACAACAGGGCTTCCTGACGTCATATACATCAAAAGGGAAAAAGAGATATTCAAGGCCATTGCAGATCCATTGTAATTTCAGTCACAACAAACCATTAAAGATAAGAAACATTCCTTTAATTAAACTAAAAGCAACATCAGTTCAGTTTAAACAAAAAAAAAAAGGCATACGAAAAAACTCCCATCAGGCTACAAGCTTCACCTCTTAGCCCCAGCTAAGAGGTTTAACCCCACATGATTAGGCTAATAAACTTCGGCATCGTAAGAGAAAGAAGAGAAGGAAAAAAAACAACAGCCAGCTAGAAAATATCAGAAAAAGAACATTCCTTTTTCTTCTCCGTTTCCCTTTCTCTCCCTTTCCAAAGACGAGCCTAACAGACTCCCACGGCTGCCTCTGCCCCCGTCCAGCAGCCAACTTCCTTCTTCCCTTTCCTTCACGTTTCGGCCTCCAGCCGTCTCCTCTTGGTATTCCCATTCCCTTCTTGCTTCAGTCACGTCCAGCAGAAAAACAACCACCCTTGTCTTCCCGTTTTTCTCCTAAAACTTCACATCTCGGCCCAAAAAAACTCCCTATCCATGCTTTCTCTTCCCTGTTTTATAGAAGACCCTCCTGCAAACTTCGGTCGAAGTTTTCCTTCCGCATCAGGAGAGCTTTCGCACTTTGTTTCCGCAACTGAGTTCGTCTGCGCAGTAAAAACGCAAAACGACTTGCGTTTGGAGTGTCTTTGCGGCATGATATCGACCTACCTGACAATTCTGAAATCTTGGCTAGGGTATTGGACTCCCTGTGGACACATTGGACGGTCTGAATCACTCAAAGTATTGATGACCGTGGCCCACTATCTCCCGCAAATTCTGGTTTTCCCGAACGCGCGTAAGGCGTACGCAGAGGCGCTGACGTGTTCGGTGGGCCCCACAGAGGTATTTTCGGAGAAATTCACCCCGCCCATTAGATTCAGGACGAAATTTCAGTCAAGAATGGGTGGTTTTGAACGTCCATTGACGTGACCCAGAGAAGAAATCACCTCAAAAATTATTTTGAACGTCGCAGGACCGCCTGTTTGTGGCATCTGTATCGCGCACGTGTGCTTGCATGGGTCCAAAAGTTTAGTAAGTTTTTGTAGTAGTCGAGGCCCTCTACACGATGGACGGATTGGATCATCCGTACAGGCCATGGGTGGGGCCCACTAGCGTCCGTAAAAACGGACAGCGTCCGTCCGTGTTGCCGCGTGAAACGGCAGTTGCCGTGTTTGGGAAGGAGATGCGGGTCAGCGCTGCTGACCCGCATTTGTTGGCTCGATGCGGCTCGGGTCTACGTGTGCTGTGCACACACACATCACATACGGGCCCCACTGTGATGTGTTTCAACAATCTGATCCATCCATTCATTTTCCCATCTTATTTAAACCGTCGAGACCAGAGTTGGATAGTTCTAGATATCAGGTGGGCCCAGAATCAACGGTTTATGGGCTGATCTGTCAGTTGGGGCACTTCCATAGTGATCCGAGGGCTGAAATTTGATATGTACGGTTAATTTATGGCCCTCAGGCCATGTATGAAGTTTTGAGCCAATCAGATGGCAACAACTATGTGATCTTGCATTTTTCACAAATTCCGGGCCTCTTTAACGTGAATGGCCTGATTTCCTCAGATCCTTGATACATAATTCCATCGATCTTCGTCCCCTGGAGTCCGTCCCTTGCCTTGGGTGTCATCAGAGCGTTAAATCTATGGTTTAAACACCCTTTTTCAGTTCATGCTTGTAAATACACTCTGCATCACAAATACAATTAAATCAGGCTATTAAACGGTATCATGCTTGTAAATCCATGCAATAAATGGGTCTGATATGCAATATTTGACCCTCAACAATAATCCATCAAATGGATGTCAAAACGGCATTCTTAAATGGTGATCTAGATGAGGAAGTCTACATGCAACAACCTGAAGGGTTTGTTCAACCCGGGCAAGAGAAGAAAGTGTGTAAACTTGTCAAATCTCTTTATGGGCTCAAGCAAGCTCCTAAACAATGGCATGAGAAGTTTGATCAGGTAGTACAATCTAATGGTTTTAGAGTAAACCAAGCAAATAAGTGCATATATATGAAAGGTCAAATCATTATCTGCCTATACGTAGATGATATGCTAATATTTGGACCAAATGAGGACTGTGTAAAAGAAACTAAAAAGTTTCTAAGTACCAACTTTGACATGAAGGATATGGGCAAAGTCGATGTAATATTAGGTATTAAGATTTATAATCTTAATGATGAAATAGCCTTAACACAATCTCATTACCTAGAGAAAGTGTTAAAGAAGTTTAATCATTATGATAATAATCTGATTTCAACCCCATTTGATCCAAGTATTAAATTGGTTAAAAATACTGGTAGATGTAAAGTACAATAAGAATATGCGAGTGCTATTGGGAGTTTAATATATGTAATGAATTGCACTAGACCCGATATAGCATTCACAGTAGGAATGCTAAGCAGGTATACTAGTAATCCAGGACAAGTACACTGGAATGCGATTTCGAGAGTTTTAAAGTATCTAAAAGGAACCATAAACTATGGACTGCATTATAAATCATATCCCGCTGTACTTGAAGGCTACAGCGATGTAAGCTGCAATGCAGATAGCATAGAATCTAAATCTACAAGTGGCTGGATATTCACTCTTGGAGGAGGAGCAATATCATGGGCATCTAAGAAACAAACGTGCATATCTCACTCTACAATAGAAAGTGAGTTTATTGCACTTGGTGCTGCTTGTAAAGAAGGTGAATGGCTAAGATACCTACTGTTGGAAATCCCGTATTGGCCAAAACCTACTCCTGCCATTTCTATCTTTTGTGATAGTCAGGCTACTCTTTACCGTGCAATGAGTAAGACTTATAATGGTAAGTCTAGAAATGTAGGTCTAAGGCATAACTTTGTTAAAGGATTGCTCAGAGATGGAGTAATCACAGTGGAATATGTTAAATCCATCCTGAACTTAGCAAATCCCTTAACAAAAGGTTTATCAAGAGATCAAATAAGAAGAACCACTAAAGGAATGGGACTAAGATCCATAAAGATGTAACTTTCACTCTTGATGGCAACCCTACGTATGTTTTGAAATACAGGCTAGGTTCAAAGGGACAAACAAGTCAAGTAAGTGACTGATATATACACTAGAAAAAGAAAATTTGAGCCTCATTCCTAAAAGTCTAGTGTTTGGTTTCTGCATTTCATTAGAGGTTGAGTATTAACTGTTAATAGATCTATAAGCAGACTTTGCTGAGATGAAGCAGAATCATCTTTGATAGATCTACATATATAAGTAGAGAAGTGAGGCCGCTTTTGAAGAGATTGGGATCGTCTCTAGAATACTCATGAAATAAGGATACGCACAAGGTCAGAAATATGCGAACTTTTAGATCTCCAGTTATATATGAATAGATGTGTGTTATGTATCCGGTGAGTCATATAAGGTCCTTAGTTCAAGACTAATGGGTCACTAAGTACCTGACATAACTTTGATACATATACACTAAATTAAAGGTTCAAATCCAAAAGATACCTTTACTTATGCACCTATTTATACTGATATGCCATTCGTTATAGAATCTGATTTTAATTTTGAAATTATGGGGGATTGTTGTGTTTTTAGAATAAAAAATAAATTTCAAAAATAAAAGTTATTTTTAGAAAGTTAATAAATATATTAATTATTTAAACTTTTCATAAATAGTGTGTATAGCCAGTCGGTAAGAGAAGGGATTTTTGCTTATGCAACCAGGGTTCAAATCTCCTCGAGGACGGTGCACACGCGCGCGTGGCGTGGGCTGTAGGGTTGCTTGGGCGCTTTATTAGGCGCACTTAGCACTTCGCACGTTCGCATCATCGCAAGGAGCAATAAGAGCCTTAGTCTTTTTGGCACACGGTTCAATTTTTTTGGGCCATAGTACCCTGATGTTTTATTACTTTTTTTGGCTAATTGAGAGTAAGTGTGACATGATTGTACATCTGGCACCTATGCCATGTGTCACTTATGTGGATACAGTTTTTCCTATTAAATAACTGTTCCTGTCTGAATGGGTACAGAAATAACTGCCATATGACATTGAGTCATGTCCTTTCATGGAAAGGCAATTATTTGCAGTAAATGGGTATGGATTTCTTGAAGAGGCACTTTAGCACCTCTTCAAGAAGAAATCCATGACCCTTCAGTTGATATAAATCCTGGATACTATAATCCAGAAGGAGAGACTCTTAATCCTTGAGTTTATATCATCTCCTGTGCAATTACTCTCGATCTAATCTCTTGCTGAGTATTTCTGAATGTTTTAAGGCATATCGGTGTCAAAACTAGAGATCTGTTCAACACTTAAATGTGCAAATTTTCGTGTTGAAAATCGAATTGAGAGTTCATTGTATCCTGAAGACAATTTGCAGATTTCCTTCGTTTGCACTTGCTGGAACTTCCAGAAAAAGGGCAGCAAATCTGTCTTAAGAAATTGACTATTCAAGTCGAGCCTTGAACTTGATAAATCCGAACATTTTGTTATCGTTTTCTTCTATCCTCCGTTGTGTACGAGAAACTCTTATAATTCTAACATTCAAGACAGATTTATTTATCTTTTCACAATGGAGGCAATTCATTCCATTCAAGTTATGAACCAAGACTTTGTACGACTGGATCGTTTCGACGGTCAATTCTTCTCAAGATGGTAGCAGAAGATGCTTTTCTTTCTGACAACTCTGAAGTTATCTTACATCCTAGATGATGATCTGCCTTCTCTGACCGAGCCAAAAGACGATGACTCAGAACAAGTGAAGGCAGAACGAAAGAAAAGGAAGGAGGACGATTTTCAATGCAAAGGTCATATCTTAAACGCCCTCTCTAATTCTATCTATAACGCATACCGTAAAATATCCTCTGCTAAAGAACTGTGGACAAAATTAGATGAAAAATATAAAACTGAAGAGATCAGTACTCAAAAATTTTTGATCGACAATTATGTCCACTTCAAGTTTAAAAATGATCAGCCAATTCTCTCCCAAGTAACCGAACTACAGAACTTGATTGATGAATTTAAGATTGGTGGAATAGATCTTCCTGAAGAATTCCTAGTCGGTGTAGTAATTACAAAATTACCCTCATCATGGTTTGATTATAAAAAGAAACTGAAACATGATGAAAGGAAGTACACTCTTGAAGGGCTTCAACGACATCTTCGTATAGAAGAAGAGTCCAGAAACCGAGACAAGAAAGAAAGTGTTTTGGAAAATCATTCCAAAGCAAATATAGTAGAAGATGATAAGCCAAAATCTCAAAACTCTAAATCTATTCCTCCAAAGAAAGATACAGAGTTTAAGAAAAAGGGAAAGAAAAAGGACAAGCGTCACATCTGCAATAAGCCTGGACACTACATAAAGGAATGTCGACACAGGAAGAAACAACTGAAAGCTCAGGCTAACATGGTAGAAGACCAACTTGTAGCAATGGTCACTGAAGCTAATACAGTAATATCCGATGGTGGATGGTGGCTAGATACTGGTGTAACCATTCATATATCGAAGGACCGAAACATCTTCAAGACCTATGAAGGTATAACAACTGGACAAGAAGTGAAGATGGGTAATAACATTCGTGCGAACGTTGTTGGAAAAGGAACAGTAGAGCTTCAGTTTACATCAGGCAAAAGACTGACACTAACAAATGTATTGCATGTACCTGACATGTCTAAAAATCTAATGTCAGGCGATCTTCTCAATAAGAGAGGATTCAAAATAATGATTGAGTCTGATAAGTTGGTTATCACCAAGAATGGTATGTTTGTTGGCAAAAGATATTCGTGTAATGGTATGATTAAACTAAATATTAATAATAATAATGATGTTTTCATTTATATAGTGGATTCAGTATCTTTATGGCATACTAGACTAGGTCATGTTAATTATCATTCAATGAAAAGAATGATGATCCTGGGACCTTATACCAAAATATGAAATACAACAAGAAGGGAAATGTGATGTGTGTGCCCATTCTAAAATAACCAGAAAACTATTTGGAATTGGCATGAGAAAATCACAACCCTTGGAGTTAATTCATTCCGATATCTGTGATTTAAATAATACCTTAACTCGTGGAGAAAAAAGGTATTTTATCACATTTATCGATGACTATACTAGATTTTCCTATGTATACTTGATAAAATCTAAAGATGAAGCCTTTGAAAAGTTTAAGCTTTATAAGGCCGAAGTGAAAAATCAGTTGAATATAAAGATTAAAGTCCTCAGAAGTGATAGAGGGGGTGAGTACTCTTCTAATGAATTCAATGAATTCTGTGAATCAAATGGTATAATCCATAAATTTACGGCACCTTATACACCTCAGCAAAATGGCTTAGCGGAACGCAAAAATAGGACATTAGTTGAGATGATCAACTGTATAATATTAAATTCTGGATTACCACTGAATTTGTGGGGGGAAGCATTGTTGACAGCAAACCGTATTCTAAATGCTATCTCACACAAGAAATTAGATATCTCCCCATATGAATTATGGAAAAAGAAGAAACCATATCTTCATTACTTCAAAATGTGGGGAAGTATAGCAGAAGTCAGGATTATTGATTCTAAGTTAGTAAAGTTAGGTCCTAGAGGAATCAGGTGTGCTTTTATGGGTTATGGGATTCATAGTCCTGTATATAGATTCCTGGTTCTAGAACAAACTTCTTTTGCTGACAAAAACATGATTATAGAGTCTAGGGATGCTATATTTTTTGAAAATACAGTATACAAAAACTATATGAATAATCATACAAAAAGACATGTTGATGAAAATATAATAGAACCAATAAACGAAGAGCCTAACAACTTTCATGATAAATCTAATGCTCATCCAGAAGGAAATGAACCAAGGAGATCGAAACGGGCAAGAAAAGAAACATCTTTTGGCCTAGATTTCTATATGTTCCTTATAGAAGGCAATAGAAATGAAATACGCAAGGAGATTACTCTACCACTAAGTATTGAAAGTGATCCATCAACGCTTAGTGAAGCTCTCTCATCTCCTGATGCACAGTTTTGGAGGGAAGCCATAGACGATGAAATGGATTCCATAGTCTCAAATAACACTTGGTGTTTGGCCGATCTTCCTCCAGGTTCAAAGCCTATAGGATGTAAGTGGATTTTTAAAAGAAAGTTCAATCCTGATGGAACAATAAATAAGTTTAAAGCTCGATTGGTAAATAAAGGATTTAGACAAAAGGAATGTATCGATTTTTTCGATACATATGCTCCTGTTGCTCAAATATCTACCATTAGGACTTTAATTGCTCTTACAGCAATTCACCACCTAGTAATCCATCAAATGGATGTCAAAACGGCATTCTTAAATGGTGATCTAGATGAGGAAGTCTATATGCAACAACCTAAAGGGTTTGTTCAACCCGGGCAAGAGAAGAAATGTGTAAACTGGTCAAATCTCTTTATGGGCTCAAGCAAGCTCCTAAACAATGGCATGAGAAGTTTGATCAAGTAGTACAATCTAATGGTTTTAGAGTAAACCAAGCAGATAAGTGCATATATATGAAAGGTCAAATCATTATCTGCCTATACGTAGATGATATGCTAATATTTGGACCAAATGAGGACTGTGTGAAAGAAACTAAAAAGTTTCTAAGTACCAACTTTGACATGAAGAATATGGGCAAAGTCGATGTAATATTAGGTATTAAGATTTATAATCTTAATGATGAAATAGCCTTAACACAATCTCATTACCTAGAGAAAGTGTTAAAGAAGTTTAATCATTATGATAATAATCCGATTTCAACCCCATTTGATCCAAGTATTAAATTGGTTAAAAATACTGGTAGATGTAAAGTACAACAAGAATATGCAAGTGCTATTGGGAGTTTAATGTATGCAATGAATTGCACTAGACCCGATATAGCATTCACAGTAGGAATGCTAAGCAGGTATACCAGTAATCCAGGACAAGTACACTGGAATGCGATTTCGAGAGTTTTAAAGTATCTAAAAGGAACCATAGACTATGGACTGCATTATAAATCATATCCCGCTGTACTTGAAGGCTACAGCGATGCAAGCTGGAATGCAAATAACATAGAATCTAAATCTACAAGTGGCTGGATATTCACTCTTGGAGGAGGAGCAATATCATGGGCATCTAAGAAACAAACGTGCATATCTCACTCTATAATAGAAAGTGAGTTTATTGCACTTGGTGCTGCTTGTAAAGAAGGTGAATGGATAAGATACATACTGTTGAAAATCCCGTATTGGCCAAAACCTACTCCTGCCATTTCTATCTTTTGTGATAGTCAGGCTACTCTTTGCCGTGCAATGAGTAAGACTTATAATGGTAAGTCTAGAAATGTAGGTCTAAGGCATAACTTTGTTAAATGATTGCTCAGAGATGGAGTAATCACAGTGGAATATGTTAAATCCATCCTGAACTTAGCAAATCCCTTAACAAAAGGTTTATCAAGAGATCAAATAAGAAGAACCACTAAAGGAATGGGACTAAGATCCATAAAGATGTAACTTTCACTCTTGATGGCAACCCTACCTATGTTTTGAAATACAGACTAGGTTCAAAGGGACAAACAAGTCAAGTAAGTGACTGATATATACACTAGAAAAAGAAAATTTGAGCCTCATTCCTAAAAGTCTAGTGTTTGGTTTCTGCATTTCATTAGAGGCTGAGTATTAACTGTTAATAGATCTATAAGCAGACTTTGCTGAGATGAAGAAGAATCATCTTTGATAGATCTACATATATAAGTAGAGAAGTGAGGCCGCTTTTGAAGAGATTGGGATCGTCTTTAGAATACTCATGAAATAAGGATACGCACAAGGTCAGAAATGTGCGAACTTTTAGATCTCCAGTTATATATGAATAGATGTGTGTTATGTATCCGGTGAGTCATATAAGGTCCTTAGTTCAAGACTAATGGGTCACTAAGTACCTGACATAACTTTGATACATATACACTAAAGTAAAGGTTCAAATCCAAAAAATACCTTTACTTATGCACCTGTTTATACTGATATGCTATTCGTTATAGAATCTGATTTTAATTTTGAAATTATGGGGCATTGTTGTGTTTTTAGAATAAAAAATAAATTTCAAAAATAAAAGTTATTTTTAGAAAGTTAATAAATATATTAATTATTTAAACTTTCCATAAATAGTGTGTATAGCCAGTCGGTAAGAGAAGGGGTTTTTGCTTATGCAACCAGGGTTCAAATCTCCTCGAGGACGGTGCACGCGCGCGCGTGGCATGGGCTGTAGGGCTGCTTGGGCGCTTTATTAGGCGCACTTAGCACTTCGCACGTTCGCATCGTCGCAAGGAGCAATAAGAGCCTTAGTCTTTTTGGCACACGGTTCAATTTTTTTGGGCCATAGTACCCTGATGTTTTATTACCTTTTTTGGCTAATTGAGAGTAAGTGTGACATGATTGTACATGTGGCACCTATGCCATGTGTCGCTTATGTGGATACAGTTTTTCCTGTTGAATAACTGCTCCTGTCTGAATGGGTACAGAAATAACTGCAATATGACATTGAGTCATGTCCTTTCATGGAAAGGCAATTATTTGCAGTAAATGGGTATGGATTTCTTAAAGAGGCACTTTAGCACCTCTTCAGGAAGAAATCCATGATCCTTCAGTTGATATAAATCCTGGATACTATAATCCAGAAGGAGAAACTCTTAATCCTTGAGTTTATATCATCTCCTGTGCAATTACTCTCGATCTAATCTCTTGCTGAGTATTTCTGAACGTTTTAAGGCATATCGGTGTCAAAACTAGAGATTTGTTTAACACTTAAATGTGCAAATTTTCGTGTTGAAAATCGGATTGAGAGTTCATTGTATCCTGAAGACAATTTGCAGATTTCCTTTGTTTGCACTTGCTGAAACTTCCAGAAAAAGGGTAGCAAATCTGTCTTGCGAAATTGACTATTCAAGTCGAGCCTTGAACTTGATAGATCTGATCATTTTGTTATCGTTTTCTTCTATCTTCCGTTGTGTACGAGAAACTCTTATAATTCTAACAATATGCACAAAATATCATACTAGCAACAGAAGTTGTGGCCTTATCACAACTTCTCTAAAGGATACAAGGAGGGGAAGATCTAGCAATTCCATTTAATCGGCTCAACAAAGTGAGTTTCTTTGTTCATCTGATTCTCATACTCACGGTTCCATCTTTCGGTAACTCCGCATAAAACTAACATAGTTTCCATCCAACCTCTAAGCAATTCCACATAAAACTAACAGTTTCCATCCAACCTCTTATGACATAGACGTGGATGAAGTAAAAAAAACATAAATATCAGCTTGAGCCTTCTGTTACCCTCATGAAGTTTTCAATTTAGACCATTCATCCCTACTGTTGTTTCTTGAGGTATTACTTAATCCATTATCTGCCTCTGTTTTTAGTTCTTGTCTTGAAATGATTTTTCAAAATGCATGGATCATATGGATAAAACTCATACATTATGGTTAACTTACAGAGCTCCTAATAAGATTGTTTGTCTCTAAGTGACTTGACTACTTGGACTTGAGAGTGCAGCTGATTTGAGTCGGCTCGAACCAACTATGTGGATGCGAACTGACCATAGGGCCCACCTCAATATAAGAATTTTATATCCACATCATTCAGCTGTTTTTACATCTTATTTTAAGACGTTGTCCAAATCATGAAGCAATAAGAATTTGCGGTAAACTACACCACAGGAAACAGTTGTTATTGACCATTAGAACTCTTTTCATTGGTCACAAAAGTTTGGATCAAGCTGATATTTGGCTTGCCTTTATCAACATTTGGATGATTTGAATGTCGTTCACAACTACTTCCTATGGTGTGGTCCACTTAAAATTTATATCTTTTTATTTTTAGAGCCGCTCCATAAAATGACAAGGGCTTTTACGCAAAGAGCCGTGAAAACACAACTTGTGCCAAAAATGATAAATAATAAGAAGAGTAATATAAGATAGAATCTTACAAATCTCAAAAATTTGATTCCACCAAAAGACATTGTAAAAACATATGCAAGGCATGAATATTCGATGAATGCATCGAGGTGAATCCTACTGTGAGGATCGCACCCACGTAGCTGGTCTGGTCAAAAAAGTTTTGTATAAATCTGGTATTTGTTTTTCCCTTTCATACTGGGTGGTTTAACCTGATGGTCCCCAAACATTATGATGGTTACTATGGACCGTAGGAAGTTTTTAATGGTGTGCATTCAACTACCACTGTTTACTATAGTGTGGTCCACCTGAAATTTGTATCTTCTTTATTTTTGGGACAACTTACAATGAATGCATTGAGGTGGGCCCTACGGTTAGGGTCGCGCTGGTTTCGGGGTCGCAGCCAAGTCGCGCTCAGTACTAGATTCCTCTTGATATTTGATTATTAAATTAATAATATTTATTGTTAAAAAATTATATATTTAAATATGAGTATTTAATTATTAAATTAATAATATTTATTGTTAAAAAATTATATATTTAAATATGAGTTTTACTGACGTCCCCATTAGCAACGGATGCGGATTGGTACTAAC
This sequence comes from Magnolia sinica, assembly GCF_029962835.1. NCBI lineage: Eukaryota > Viridiplantae > Streptophyta > Magnoliopsida > Magnoliales > Magnoliaceae > Magnolia > Magnolia sinica. The sequence goes on along the minus strand of NC_080585.1, from coordinate 37,739,931 downwards.
CTCGTCTGTCCCGAGCTCCGCCCAGGCTGGGGCTCTGAGGAGTCCACCATAATTTATGGGTTTATCAACACCGTCCATTCATTCTTTCCATATCATTTTAGGATATAAGTTCAAAACATGAGGTAGATCCAAGGCTCAGGTGGACCACACAGTGGGTATTGAACGGTCACCATTAAAACTTCTTGGAACCGCAAAAGTTTTGGATAAGCCGGTATTTTTGTTTTCCCTTCATCCAGGTGTACGTGACTTTATTAACAGGTTGGATGGTAAGGAAACATTACGATGGGCCCTAGGAAGGTTTCAACGGTTATCACCACTGCTTCCTGTGGTGTTTTGTACTTGAGCTGTGGATTAGCCTCATTTTTGGACTTCTACCCTAATATGATATGAAAAAATGGATGGATGGTGTGGATAAATCCATACATCATGGTGGGCCCCTCAGAGCCCGAGCCCGATCTTGGAACATTTAAGGTAGTACCCAATCCGTGTCCATTAGCAACGCTTCCAAAGCGATTAATTGACACATGAATCAAATGGTTGGAGTCATTAAACTAAAGTTCTAATCTGGAATCGTAAACAATACAAAGTGCGATCTATCAGATAAATGGTTTAAGATGATGATTTAATCTATTTAATTTCTTTGTTCAATCTTAACTATTCATTTTATAAGCCATTAATCCGGCACCGTGATTTTTGCATCATAGCTTTGTTATTAGTTTTATGAATGAACGTAAAGTCCAAATTAATGATCGAGAATCCTAAGTGTGTGTGTGTGTGTATATATATATATATATATACATATACATATACATATACATATACATATACATATACATACAGCTTCTGTGAGTTCAGACTTCCCTGTTAGCCACCCCCACTAGGGAATCGATGCTAAGACCTCAACGTTGAAAGGAGGTATCTTTCACCTAGTCTACCACTTGAGCAATGGATCTACGTGTGTTTATATTTTATACACACATATATATGGTCTCTACTTTTGAAAACGGATAAGTGATCTGGATCACTGGAGCATTGGGTCCACTTTTACAAGCCATACCTGTGGGTGGAGACGGATTGGCTACTCCCCTAACACCAGCCTGGTGGCAGTGGTTGGTGCTCTGTGGATCCCATAATGATGTATGTGTTTAATCCATTCCTTTCATCCATTTTAAAAGATCATTTTAGGGCTTCATACAAAAAATTAGAGGGATATAAATCTCAGGTGAACTACACCACTGGAAAACAATAATGATTGGATATCCACCATTAAAATCCTCCTAAGGTCCATTGTACTGTTTATTTGACATCCAATATGTTGATTAGGTCATGAAGAACCAGATGAAGGGAAATATAAATATCAGCTTGATCCAAAACTTGTATGGCCCCCAAACGTGTTTAATGGTCGACGTTCATTCAACACTATTTCTGGTATTGTGGTCCACTTGAGATTTTGATACATCTAATTTTTTTCTCTAATACCATTAAATGACATATAAAAATAGATGGACGGAATGGATGAAACACATACATCATGGTGGGGCCCACAGAGCACCGACCACCAGTCATTGGCTGGTGGTAGGGGGAGTAGCCAATCCGTTTCACCTGTGGGTGCCCTGTGGGCCCCACCATAATGCATGTGTGTTTTATCCACGTCATCTGTCTATTTTGCTAATTATTTTAGGGCATGAGATAAATAAAATAAAATAAAAATTGAGACAAATTCAAATATCAGGTGGGCTATACCCTACAAGAAATAGTGATGATTGAATGCCCACCGTTAAAAACATTTGAGGGGCCACAAAAGTTTTGGATTAAGATGATATTTGTTTTTTCCTTGGTCCAAAGTATGCATAACGTAATCGACAGGTTGGATGGCAAATAAACAATACAGTGTGCTGTGAAGTTTTTAATGGTGCAAGTTCAATCACTACTATTTCTTGTGGTGTGGTCCACTTGGGACTTGGATGTACTTTTTAATGGTGCACGTTCAATCGCTCGCCTTTCCTGTGGTGTGGCCTACCGTGTTGTGTATCTGAAATCCACTCCGTCTATCAAGTGCGTTCCTTGGTTCTAGATATAAATCCAGAAAAATCAGCCTGATCCACAACTCAGGTGGACCACACCATAAAGAACAATAAACATAGGATGCCAACCCTAGGTTTGTGCACGGACCACCAAGAATTAGCTTAATCCAGAAATCAGGCCAGCCATACTACATAAACTTAAAAATTTTAGGCACCATCTTACGTTATTCCATTTTTGTTACCCATCCAATGTTTTTTTTTTATATGGCCGATCTTTTGTATTTGAGGTTTATCACCAGATGGACGGAGTGGATTAGAAATCACAGATAATTATGGTCCATGAACAGAGAAGATTTTTGCACTGCTTCTCTCTTCTAAGATTCATAAACCATATCTACCGAGATGATTTGGATTTCTTCACCCGCTCTCAAGCACGCATGGAAGTGGGCTAGTTTTGGACCTGATCTAACCCAACCCTATAAAATCCAACCCACAATCTTAGCATAACAGGCTCAGTCCTGAGCTTGAAAGCCTATGTTGGGCCAGATCTGACCCGACCAAGCATCCCTTCCTATTTCTCATTTGGAGCTTTCCACCCACACCATTTTTTTAAAATAGACATTCCTTTTCTTTGGAGGCTTGTATTTGCACTCATCTTTAAATATAAAACCTTTTTTCCCCAAGTCTCAAGCCAAAGAGAGAGATGGCACTCAGAAAAGCAGTAAGGAAAGCGCCGAGAAAGGAAAGCACTTAGCTAAAAGCATAACACCTACTTCACAATAGCGGGAAAAGCAGTCTAAGCACTAGCGCAAAAAGCAGTACTTCCACCCCAAATTAGGCCTGAAACCTCCAAAAGAGAAAAGGAAAGTGCTATTGGCAACAAGAAAAGCAGTCCGTACTGCTTGGATTACCACAATCCATATGTTTAGAGATTATTATATGCAAAAGGATGATGATGCAAGAACTAGTTTGAATAATGAGGAATGAATATAGTCCTTAAAGATAAGAAAATGTCTCTAAAGATTACTTTCTTTATAAAAGATTTTGCTAGCACAATATTGTATTGGCCAAAGGGCATCCACGCCTTTGTGATTGAGAGGAATAAACCCATCACATCACTCATCAGCTTTTATAAAAACCTCTCACATTTATAAGGGTCCAAGCTCGCCAAGATGAGAAAAGAAAATACAGAAACAAAGAGTAGCTTTCAAGCTTTCTTCCATTTAAGAACGAGATGAGTTTGATTTCATCCAAGTGAACTGAAATGGGTTAGGAAAACCTTTATCTAACCAAATTTCCCGGTCAGGAGTTTGCACCTTCTTCAATAAAGAATTCTATACATAGTTTTTGTCTTGAATTTTTTTTCCATAGTCAAAACCCGTGTCCCCCACTCTCTTAGGGACTTATCAACTATAGATGGAGAGAGGCATCACATATAGTCTATCCCTCTTTTCCAAAAGTGTGGATGGAATGGATAATCAAAGCTTCATTACTCGTTATATATATCTCCCCCTCTTAGGGACTTATCACCTATAGATTCAGAGAGGCATCACATATAGTCTATCCCTCTTTTCCAAAAGTATGGATGGAATGGATAATTAAAGCTTCATTACTCATTATATATAGAGCAATTATCAGGAGCCGAGCAAATGGGAAAGGAATGAGAGTCCTTTCCTTCTAATCTTTTCCTTCACCATGAATCCGGTTAGAAATTGAGTCAATTTCCCAAGAATACTCTTGGGATCATATTTATATCTTTTGAGCCCTTCTAAAAAGAAATAGTAGTCGATTGTAGCCAAAAAGAGATATGGAATGAAATATATTTGATCCATATGAATCCATATACCTTTTGAATTTAATTAGGAATGCTTGTAGAATGAAGCCTTAGTCCATGAAAATTGGTCTCCACTTGCCATCTCAAAAATAATCTCTACTCTACTTGCGGACTCCCGATATAGAACCTTTGACTCTTTCTAGCACCGCTTATATGAGGATAGACCTGGTCCATGAAGTTAATTGCAGTGTAGTAATTAATTGGGTCCTTATAAGGTTGCAAAGCGCAAGATAACTAACCATTTAGATGACTAAATCTATTGGCAATCTAAGGGAGACCACATAGTAAAGGTTATCACTTTTCGCAATCTATGTGCAATAATCGGATCCCTGTAAGGCCGCACAATGCAATGGAAATTATTTCACTGAAATCCAAACTCGCAAAATATTCCAAATCAAATATTGGTCACAGTTGGGAAGCCATGGTCGAATCCCCTTGTAAGGCCATAAAGCAAAAAGGCAATCACTACCCTTCAGTCACCTTCAGCTACAACCAAGTTCTCTTTCATCGAATGATCTACTGACACCGACACTTGGGTCAAAATAGACCTGACCACTTCTATGCCGACTATAATAGCAGTTATTTATCGCTTTCAAATTTGGTTGTCCGCAACCTTACTAAAGAGGGGAATCTGTAAACACCCCACCAGAAATGAGGTGATCAACCACATAAGATTCAAATCGCTAACCAAAACCGTAGCCTAAAACCTAGAACTGTGGAACTTGGAAAGTCAGAACCTGAGAACCTAGAAACCCTAACCCTGAAATCCAGATTCGAGAACCAAGACCCTAACCTAGAACTAGAAAACCCCTTCAACCCAATCCAAACTGGCCCTTGACCTTGACCCCGATTGCATATGAAGCGCCAAATCGACTTCCTTGCATTGGTGGTAATCAAATTACTGTTGGAATCTTATCTACAAATCAGAACCCCTTGCATCAAAATGTCAACAAAACCTCAAAATTCAAGTATGATTTAATTACTGCCTATCCTACGCGAATCCTGAGACACTTGACTCCTACAACACCAAGGGGAGCTTTGGGGTTCATGTTCAACTAACTGAGCAGCTTGTGATCATCCAATTGTCATCAGCACCTTTATAAAAGAAACCCGCTCATATTCAAAGGGAGAGGAGGAATGAGGCTATCCGGTGAAAATTTTTGGAGTATATATGTCCAACCCCGGTCCTTAATTAGTATCACCTCACCGTCACACACGTGTGCCAACTGTCCTAACCCATAGACAATAGAACCCAAGCGTACACATAGGTATCCCGACGATTAACGCACGTTGCACCCGAGACCTATGCCATATTGACATTACCACTGCCATGAGTGCGAAGGTCTCACTCGTGTATCAATCCCACACTCCATTAATGAGATACAACTTGTTGAATCCATGCCCAAATCACGTGCCTTATTAAACAAGTAACCCTAGTATGTCTGGGCCAAAAAAGACCAAAGCCCAAGCCCATGATTTGAGGCCAGTTAAGCCCATAAACCAAGAACAGTAGCTACAAGACTAAATAAGGCTCTAATTAATACACACTAAAAGACAAGGGAAGCTCTCTTCTCTAACCATCATCATTACCCATCATGAGAGGAGGCCTATGCTTGTTGCCACATCATCTCACATGCAACAATGCACGCCCTTTGGAATGGCCATGTCACCATTTTCCACCAATCATAACCCATTTGCATTCACATGCCATCTCACCATCCGCCCCTTTAATGACTAATGCATGTCATGGCAACATCCTACTTAGCCAATTCATGTTCTAGGCCCTTTCACATTATCAATCCACCTCAAAACCCCAAATACCAATAGAAATTTGTAGAATTGCCACCTAGACTTTCCACTATCCAAGTCACCCCATCAATCCACTTCATTTTAATTTGCACCAATGGCATTTGCACAAAATGCCACATCATATGTCACATTATACCCTTTTTCTCTATATAAGAAAGGGTTATCTATAACATTTCTCCCCTCACAACGTTTATCAAATTTCAGAAATTTTGAGAGAAAAGAGTAGGTTGTGGGACCAAGGAGGTGGGCCAATCATCAAGCTTAGTAAGGATCCAAGCCATCTAACTAAAGTGGGTCTCTGTGGGGCCCAACGAGGATAGACACAATGTCCACTGGATGCATGTGGGGCCCACTAATCATGGGACCCCACCCTTCCTTTCATAAGTTCAAATTTTTATACTCGGTTAAATTTTTAGCAACCTGTATTTTTTAGAATTTCAAATTTGCGACCTTGTGGTGAGCCCCATTGACTTCAAAATTGGGCGGTGCTACTTGGGTCTTATACATCTCACACCAGGATCCAAGATTGGCTTCTTGAATGGCCCATGACGGTCTCCATATTAACCGGGTGCAATGTACAAAAGTGAACAAAAACCAATTATGCAGATTTCTCTGAACAGTGTTTGCAATTACTCTACTTTGGGCCATTACCATTAATTACACACACATGATCACTAGGCTCTGCCATAGGACTTATGAAGACTATATATAGGAATCCCAGGGTACTTGACGGTACACCGAAAAGTGACCCTACATGGTCGTGGAAAACGCCCAAAAATGGGTCAAACCCATTTCTGCACTGTGCATTCTGCATAGTTTTTCCAGGATCCCATGTTTGGGCCCTTTCCATAATTTGTGTAGACACTTTCAACAGGCTTCACCTTGTGGGTTTTGTAGCCCATACATAGAGCTACCAGAGGGCCATACCCCTTCGCCAAATGCGGGCCTCACATTATCACAACTCGGACAAAAAAAATGGCCCAAACCCAATTCTGCAACAAAAATCTGTTTGAATTAAAATTTGTGGGGTCCATCACCTATGCAAGTCTTTTATTGTTCCATATAAGCCATGTACATGATCCACTGATCATGGTGGACCCAAAAAAATAAGTGGCTCACCTTTGGAGAGGAGATCCACGCCATCAAAAGTTGTTAGATCTATCCCCATATTTTCTTCCTTCTTTTCTTTTTGTATGTTAAAGCGGGCCCCACCATGAGATTATGGTAGTGTTTGGGTGGCCCCAAATCACATATAAGTGGGCCACCCCTTCGAGGATTTATGGGGGTGAAATCCCTTTGAGGAAGCATGGAAATACAATCCACCATTGAATCATATGATGTCCACTTTTATGTATGTGGTTCTATATTATTCTTTGTTAATTAGATTATGTTTGTATGGCCCAAATTTTGTATGATGATATTATACTTGATGAAGAACGTATGTACTAAATTTGGGATCAGCCCAATCTATCTAACCTATTCATTTGATTTATGCAATTTGGGCAATGTTTGTTATCTAGTGCAGTTGTCGACACTGACACCCTTCAAAACATACCAGATTTTGAGGCCCTCAAATATCTGATAGATCCCAAATTTTGTGGGATGATAGTAGGCTTGATATAAAATGTGTACCAAATTTGGGGTCAATCCAATATGTTTAACCTCCTTAAATTTGAGATCTCAAATTGGGCCACACCATGGAACCTATTTAATATGTATACATTGTATTATTACAATAGTTAGTCTCACTGCGGGCCCACCTTGATTATTATGCTTAGGCAGTGAGGCTACATTCATGTATGTGATTATACTTGCACGGCCATAACCGCGGGCCCCTTCTTAGGGATTGTTGGGCGTTTGAACATTCTAGCCTTTTAATGGAACTATCAATGTGGACCATACCATGGGATGTGAGTCAACAGCTGAATTGGCCCATTCAAATAGGCATGTAAATGCCAATTTTTGGACCATACTTAACATTTGGACTGGCTGTGTAGTTAGCTACTCGATGAGATAATAATGATGTGTGGTTATGATGATGATGATGGTTGTGATTTTATTTATTCGGCCCATTGGCAATAATGTAATAAGTCCGTAAGGGCGTGTAATGTATATGTGATGTAGATAGCATGTGATGCGTATATGATCGATGTAGATAGCATTAGATGTATGTGATGTAGATGGCATGGGATATGCACATGATAGAGGTGGCATAAGATATATTTATGATGTAGGGACCGAGGTTATCAGACCTTGGTTAGGCCCATGTTGAGACCCATTGTTTATTGGTATTAATGCCAAGATCTAGCCCATGTTTGGGTGAGATAAAGGGTCCAGAGGGACTTCCTGATGAGACCCAAATATTGTATATTTATGCTCTCAATTGCACTAGTTTTTTGTGTATTCAAAGGCTTAATTAATCTAATTATACACAATTTCTGCATGCGAGGTACTTGGGGGAAATGATGAATATGTGCTTAAAGAGGAAGAATTAAATCTCAAAAGAGTTGATGATGAAGGATTGAAGATTTTGAGCTTAACAATGAAGATTCAAAGTATTAAGGATCAAAGGAAAAGAAGTGAAGAGTGACCAGAAATGAAGCTACAAAGGAATCAAAGAAATCTGTAAAGATTTGACCGATCAACAACAGGGTTTGACCGATCAAATATGTGTCGACCTGTCGAGGAGAGTGATGTAGCAGTGTCGAAATACAATAGCAACTCTCTGAATTTTTTTTGAAACTTTCAACCGATCGACGAAAATTCAAATTTATGTGAAAACTTGCTGGACACTTTTTGCTAGTTTTGATCAGTCGACAAATGGGGTTGACAGGTTGATACGAGGAGGAAATTCAAAAGTTAGTTATTGGACAGTTTTGTGAACTTTTGATTGATGTCTTCGACCGGTCGACACGACAGGTCAACGACATGAGCAATTGCCTAATTTAAGTCAGTTTGCGAAATTTCTATATGGGTGCAAAAGTTGAAATTCCAAATCTATTTAAAGGGGTCTTTTATATGTTCCTAAATATATTCTAGGGTTTCGGAGAAAGACCAAGGAGTAGTGAAGCTTCTTCATAATCATCCTTCCTTTTCAATCCTTTGATTTTAGTTTGTTTCTATTTTATTTTTTTTTATTTAAGATGTTAGTTATGTTTGGTTAATCTCTTAGCTAAGGATAAGGGATGAACCTTTTGATGGATATTTGATATTTAATTCATTTTCAATGAAAACTTTAGATTATTTATGTTGAATTGTGATTGGATGTGATTGAATTCTAAGATTGAAGAAGGAATCGGTTGTAAATGTGATTGATCTATTGTTGCATTCGGGTACATTGGATGATTTCAAATCCCTGCGATGTGATTACATAGATCTTCATGAGAGATCGATCCTATCGTGATTCTAATATTTGTTGGATGTTTATAATTGATATGTCCGCGTTATCTTCCGATCAGAATGGATTGAAATCCAATTCTAGTTGAGTTATCAACTCAAGAAGACGAATTAAGTTCAAATTATATTGATTAGAGATTCTTGGATTCTTAGTTGTTTTTATTAATTATTTAAAAAATCCTTTTACTTCGCTGGATTAAAAACTCAGACAATTCGATTAGTTCTAAGTGTATTCTCATTAAAATCCATATGGATCGACCTCAGTCTTACCGAATTTTTACTGCATCGTAGCCTTACACTTGGGGTTATCAACCCTTAGGTTCGATCACTTCCTGTGAACAATGGGCTATGAGGTGAGGGTCTAAGGACCTTGGTACACTTGGTATGAGTTGCATAGTGTCATAACATATATGGTTTATATGATGACTTGCTTAATAGATTTGATTTCGTGAGCATCCATGGCCTGGATACATGAGCATATCATGATGGTTGGGCCCTCGTGTTGGTCCATATGCCTGGACAAGTTCCCGATGAGTTGGAGTATTGCCATGGATATTGTTTATGGGTCATGAGACCACGTCTGGCAGGCCATGGTCTGTGAGATTGCGAAAGCGTGCCCTGAACCCAATATGTTCTATTAGGGATTTTAAACCCATTAAGTCAATACCGACAGGTCCCTTCTGACAGGTCGAGTAGTAAGAGCAACACAATTACGGGGTGCCAAGACTCTCTACTTCTGAGACTGGGAAGGAAAAGGTATAATGAGCCTACCTACTGTTTGGACTAGGTGAGGGTATTAGTTAGAGACGGTGGCCTCACTGTTGATGGTCAAGTATGAAAAACAAATGTGATCCTTATTAACAAACCGGGTGGTCGAGTACACTTTCGTGTGTCGGATGGAAAGGGGTGTGATGAGCCCAACGTTTGCCTCATTGGAAAAATAGTGTTACCCACGCTATCGCACGGGGGTTTAGTCTCGATACTAGGTGTGGCAAACATGTATACATATGGGCCATTATGAGAGAATAGCGTCGAAGTTATGATTTTGATTACAAGTATGGTTTTCACTATGATGGTTTAGATGCGACATTCAAACAGGTACAATATTCATGTATTTATGCATTCAGAATTGTAGATGTGTAAATATAGTTTATGTGCACATATTCGTGGGCCACGATATCCAATAGGTAGAGGTGTACACGAACCCAACTAGCTCGGTTAGCTCGCTTGACTCGAATTGAAAAAGCTCTATTCAACTCGGTTCGAAGCTGAGTTCAAGCTGAGTCGAGCTGATTTTTTTAGCTCGAAAATGAGTTCGAGTTGAGTTCGAGCTGACCCCTGCTCGACTCGACTCGGATCGAACCCAGCTCAAATCGAACTTGGATCGAACCAGTTCGGTGACTCGATTACTTTGATATTGATGTTGCTCACCAAGTGTTTGATGAAATGACTTAACAAAGTGTTGCTGGTGGCAAGGAAGGTATGTATATGAAAGCAATACCCTTTTTTTTAAATTTTTATGTTACTTAGAAGGTGTTTGATAAAATACCTATAAAATCATTGCTGTTGTCTCAGATACAGTGAAACTTTGAAGGTGCAGTCCAGGTGTTTGTGAAAATGCTGTACAGGCGAACTCGGCTCGATCTTGGCTCGAACTCGATCCGAACTGGCTCGAACTGCTCACCGAACCGAGCCAAGCTGGCCAGTTAGGCTCGAGGACCGAGTGAAGCTGAGGTCAGCTAATGGCCAAGCCGAGTCGAGCTGAGGCCAGCTCAACTCGGTTCGACTGGATGTACACCCCCACCAATAGGTATGGACTATTCGAGATCAGGAGTCTATCATCTTAGAATCACTTCGCACATTAGGTATGTGACTAATCTGCATTGTGGCCCTTGGTGCAAGACCCCTACCGGCCCACGATACTACGCATTATGACTCAACCATTTATTAAGTAATCCTTTTTAACATGCCTAAGTAATCCTTTTTAACATGCCTACTTATAATATCTTGCCTGTGATAACCTGCTTAACATGCTTAGTGGTAGTTTATTATGCCTATGTTCGTGATATCTCTCACGATTGAGGAAGGTCCATGATAAGTCGTGCTCACCTTTCGGCACGCAATATGATCCACAAGTGCTCATACCCATGTTTCCTTATATGCTTTTAGGACATTACCAGGCTCGATGTGTCTATAGGCGTTGATGGACGTCTTTATCATAGCCTCCTTCTATTTAAGAATTTTGATATTTTAAACATGATGTATTTTGTACTTGTTTGGTGATGTAGTCATTATGGAATACTGGTGTTTTATATTTCCATTATAGATATAACTCGCTTAACACGCGCGCGCGCACACACACACTCCTCTGCCACAAGCCAAATTTGGAGCTTGGGAATCTGGTGAGACAGTTCACCAAGTTTGGTACATGGCGAGCTAGTTGGAGCAACCTGGGAACGACACTTAGGAAATCGGGGAGCTTGACCATCGATTTCGGGACACGACAATATACCCTAGAAATCAACGTGAACTCTAATCCACTAGCCATGTAGATGTAACAGATTTGATCTTAGTCATAAATCATGATGACTATGGGTTTTTGTGGACATACTATTATACCTTAGTGTGTGGTGTTATGGGTAGATCCGAACCGAGTCGCATCGAGGTTAACTTTGGCACCAATGAGCAAGGCCTCGAACCGATACGCATCCAACCCGAGGTGAATGTCCGACCCGAGTACTCTAGTAGAACTACGACGCTGACCTGGGACATTGAAGAAGTCTTCACACCTTCTACGAGCAGAGCCTTGGAGTGGTGACAATACGTCCAAGCCGATTTGTCCTTTGCAAGAGCTCTCATAGCTCGGAAAGCAGTAGTCATCGCACACCCATTTACCCTACCTTCAACCCGAATGTCTCTACTTGGCGTGTCAATGATCCACTTATCCGTGAGCGCGGGTTGTCAAGCAAGATCCGAGCCATGAGGTCGGCTCGGACGGGAACCTAGTCAACAACAACATTAATAGAACCCAGTAATGCACGACAGGAGTAATGCTCTGTGCACGATCTCCGGATAACTGCCAACAACTGCGCATGCGTAGCTCTGCATAGTGGCAATAACCATACCGAGATTATCAAACACGTTCAAGATGACCCTCGGATATAAATACAGATCATTTCTACAAGAATAGGTACGCAACATCTTGCACCCTCACTCTACTCTACACTACTTAGACCCAGTTTTCCTAGCCTGACTTTGGCATCAGAGGGTCCCCTGCTTGAGCCAAGGTCTCCTTTATTTGCAGGACAAGGGTTAGCGTCGAGCATGCACAGTTCAGCAGAGGGTGATCCATATTTTTGCATCAACATTTTGGCACCGTCTGTGGGAAATTCGATACGAAAAAATTATAAAGCTTTACCAAAAATAGCAAGAGGAAAGAAGAAAACACTCCCGATAATGACCGCAGAGCCTGAGCTAAGTGGGCAACATCACTCGTCTTCACTACTACATACCGAGTCAGCTCTAACCAAGTCATCTCAACGGACTCAAAGTTGAGGAGGTAAATACCAAGTTTTGCAAAACAAAGTGTAAATGCTGAGGGACGAGATCAATCGGATGAAGGAACAAAGAGTGCCTCTTAATCCAGAAGAGATGGCTGTTCACTCCCCAAGTATAGGGTTGTGATGTAGTAATAAACTTGGTAAGACCGAGGTCGAATCCACAGGGACTGAAACTTGTACGTGATCTGGAACTAACTAGATCTAGAGCTAGCAAAAGATGTATTCTCAATCAAATAGAGTTTAATGAATAATTGTGGAATAATTATTGAAAACTTAAGGAATTCAGAGGAAGAAAACTAGGGATTCAGAGGAAGAAAACTAGGGATTCAGAGGATCCACTTGTAGAGATTAGGGAGATTTTATGCCTGCATCAATTATGGAATTTAAACTGAACTTAGTTGATCTAGTTTTCATGAGATCAGACGGGTGTAAATTAGAGTGGATTCCATCACAAAACCATGCCCATGAGACAAAGCAAACAACAAAATCAAACCAATTCACAACCAGTCTGAGTGATGTATGAATGTCAGGAAGGGTACCATCATCCTACCATGCCCAGGAGACGATGACGAACAACAGGACTTCCTGCCGTCACAATCACAATAAGGAAAAAGAAATATTCAAAGCCATTGCAGACCCATTGTAATTTCAGTCACAACAGATCATTTAAAAACTAAAAGTATTCCCTTAATTATCAAACTAAAATCAAAGTTAGTTTAGAAATTTAAATTAAATTACCAGCATACAATGGAGTCTCCCATCTCACTACAAGCTTCACCTCTTAGCCCTAGCTAAGAGGTTTAGCCCAACATGATTGGGCTTGATCTCTCAAATAAATAAATAAAAATAAATAAATAATTAAAACTTTCAATGGCTAACCCTCTATCTTCTCTCTTGCAATCGTCCAAGCCCGCAACCCTGCTCGTCCCAAGCCTTGAATGCTCCCTGTCCACGTTCTAGCCGACCTCTCTTTTTTTCCTCTTCTCTTTCCAAAACTCCTCCTTTTATCTTGCTTCTCACGTCCCTGCCCAAAGAAAACTCCTCACGAAACTGCTGTGGAGTCCTGAAAGGATTAGGCTGCGGAAGCTGGAGACTCCATGCACGCCCTCTGCTGCGAGATACCTCACGCAGTCAGGAGTTCGGCGTCTCCACTCTTCTTCTTCTTTGCTTTCTTTCCAAAAGGACAGCATCCTCTGGGGGTGTTTTGACAGAACTACATGATGAACGGCTCGGATCAGCCATCTGATCGCCCCCACGAGCGCACAACTCGCCGCGAAAACCGGACGGCGTCCGGTTGCGAAACAGAGTGCGTTACGCACTTACGCTGGCTGATGGTGGGGCCCACATAGCTTTCGTTTTGAGAAATCCACGCCGTCCACTGGTTTCCCCTCGAAATTTTAGTCAGGAAGGTATGGTTTTTGCCGTCCGTTGGTGCGGCCCACGTGATCAATCTCAAGCCGTTCAACCTGCGTTGAAATGGTTGAGACGCCATTGTCGCTGGTATTTTGAAACTCTTCCACCTAGGCCTTGGTAATATGGACCATGGGAATATGATGAATGGTCCAGATTTGCCATCTGGAGAGCTAGTGGGACCCACTGCTGAAAAATGGACGGACGCTGTCCGTCCGCTGTTGCTGCGAGAGAAGAAGACAGGTCAGCCCGTCTTTGACTGGGCTGACCATCCGGTGCACGGCTGATTGCCATTGATGTTGTGCACATTCATCGCAGGTGGGGCCCCACAGAGATGTTAATGAGAAATCCACTTCGTCCATCAGCTTTTTCACCTCATATAATGGGTTGAGAAAAACTTGAAGCATATCCAGATCTCAAGTGGGCCCAGAATTAACTGTTTATGGGCTGATCTGACAGTTGTGCCACTTCTAGAGGCACTGAACAGATGAAATTCGACGTGTACGGTTAATTTATGGTCCTCAGGCCACGTATGGAGTTTCGAACTGATCAGATGGTGGGAACCCTATGATTTTGCATTCTGGACACTTTTTGGGCCACTTGAGCTTCAATTTCTCGATTTTCTTAGATCTCTGGCGTGCAAATCTGTCGATCTTGGTCTCCTAGGGTCCGTCACTTGCCTTGGTGACTTCAGACCGTTGAATCCATGCTTTTAGTACCCTTTCCCAGTCCAGGCTCGTGAATACGCCCTGCATCACAAACACGATTAAATCAGGCCGTTAAACAGTTCTATGTTTGTAAATCCTGGCAACGACTGGGGTCTGATATGCAGTATTTGACCCTCAACAATGGCCTCGGTAGCCGAAGAGAAGCTGCTGTTCATAAGCTCCCGTCCCAGAGCATCCCAGAACTTGTCTGCTCGAGCTCCGGATCCTACGCGGCATGTAGAGCCAACCTACATATCTGCGACCTTGGCGCTAGCCCCAACTGACCTCCACCACGAGTTGGAGAGGAGAAGAAGAGGCAAAATGCCAGAGGTTGAAATTCCTCAAGAAATCATGGTAGAGAATCGAAACCCGTGGGAAGCTCAACTAGACGAGCTCCGGGATCAAATTAAAACTCTGCTACGAAACCAGCAGACTCCGGCTTTGACTGCAGTGCAAACAATAATAGAAAAGACCGAACCTCCGTTCACTATTGACATCATGAGCGAGATGATGCCTCCGAGGTTCAGGATGCCTCCCGTCATTCAGTACTCGAGGTCCGGAGACTCCACAGAGCACGTGGAGTCCTACCAATTTGGATGCAGATTCAATCCACCTCAGAAGCGATGATGTGTCGAGCCTTCTCAATAACTCTGACTGGGGCCGCAAGGAATTAGTATCGACAGTTCAAGCCAAGGTCGATCAGCACCTTTGCTGAGCTCAGCAGGTCATTCCTGACCCAATTTATCATTAGCAAGGAGTCGAAAGCCATCAACCCACTTGCTTACCCTCAAACAGAAGAGCGGAGAGTTGTTGAAAGACTACATCTCCCGCTTCAATGAGGAGGTCCTGCAGGTGGACGACTACTCCGACAAGATGGCACTGTCTGTAATGATCAGCGGACTGAAGGATGGGACATTCCTGTTCTCCATCGGAAAGAACCCACCGTCAACCCTTGGTGAGCTTATCAGTCGTGCACAGAAGTACATCAATGCTGAAGAATTCTTCAGCTCACGCAAGAGCAATCAGACCTCGAGTCCTCATCCAAAGGGAAGAGGCAGAGGGACGAAGCGCCGCAACACGTGGATAAAAGGAGGTCAGACGACAATGCCTCTCGGGACAAGAGACCGAGTAGGAGGCCCGAGAGCAAGTTCAGCTCATACACTCCTCTTAATATGTCTCCAGAGCAAATCCTTCTAGACATTCGGGATTAGAGGTTACTGCATTAGCTAAGTTGCATGAAGACCGAGGCAAACCAGCAGGACAAACGCAAGTACTGCTGCTTTCATTGTGATTACGGCCATAACACTAGTGACTACCTCAACTTAAAAGAGGAGATCGAGACCCTCATCTGCAAGGACCATCTGCACCAGTACGTGAAAGAAGAGAGGCAGACCCGAAAGGATAACCAGGCCCGCAAAGCTACAGATAAGGCCACGGAGATCTGAACGATTTATGGTGGCCCGTTCGGAGGCGGAGATTCGAATCGGGCTCGTAAGGCCCATTCCAGGAGCACCGACCCTGAGCACTATGTCTACTAGGTCGAAAGACTAAGGAAAGAGCTCAGATAAGCCCCTGCAGCCTTACATTTACAGAGGATGACATGCAGGGCATTCAGCATCCCCATGATGATGCCTTGGTGGTTACGATGACAATAGCCAATCACAAGGTCTACCGTATCCTAATCGACACTGGGAGCTCGGCTGATATACTTTATTCTAAGGCATTCGATAAGATGGGGATAGACAGGTCGTGCCTCCGACCCATGAAGACTCCTCTGCACAGATTTATCGGAGATAAGGTGATCTCCGAGGGCATTATTTCCCTCCCAGTCATAGCGGGAGAAGGGCAGAATCAGGTGACTCTGCTAGTGAACTTCCTGGTAGTGAATGTACTACAACCCACAACGCCATCTTAGGCTGGTCGTCCCTTAATGCCATGAGGGCGGTCGTATCTACTTATCATCTGATGATGAAATTTCCTTCCGAAAGAGGGGTCGGATATGTTCGAGGAGACCAACATGAGGCACGAAGGTGTTACTTGGTGGCAGTAAGAAATGGCTCTGTAAAGTAGGCCCTCATAATAAATACACTCAACCCCATAGAAAATGACCCTGCAGAGGACTCCTATGAGGAACTTGTGACTGTCCCGCTCGAGGAAGCCGATCCAAGCAGAATAGTTCAGCTCGAGTCGACACTGAATTCAGAGCAGCGAGCCCAGATGCTGACCTTCTTATGACAGCACAAGGACGTCTTCACTTGGACACACCAGGACATGCCAGGAATCCCTCCAGAGATCATGGTTCATAAGTTGAACGTGGATCTAGAGCACAAGCTGGTGAAACAGAAGAGGAGAACATTCGAGCCCGAGAGATACGAAGCTATAGCAGACGAGGTGTCGAAACTCCTCAATGTGGGCTTCATTGAGGAAGTTCATGTAGACTGGATCGCAAATGTAGTCCTCGTGAAGAAGACCAATGGGAAGTGGCGAGTTTGTGTGGATTACTCAGATCTGAACAAAGCCTGCCCCAAGGGCAGCTTTCCTCTACCTCGGATCGACCAGCGGTTAACAGCACGGCCGAGCACGAGTTGCTCACCTTCTTGGATGTATACTCTAGGTATAATCAAATCGTGATGCACCCCCCAGACAAGCAAAAGACAACCTTCGTCATGAACAAAGGTCTCTACTATTACCGGGTCATGCCCTTTGGCCTGAAGAACGCTGGGGTGACATACCAAAGGTTGGTGAATCAGATGTTTACCTGATTGATCGGTCGGACCATGAAAGTCTATGTCGATGACATGTTTGTCAAAAGTATCAGAGCATCCAACCACGTCACAGATCTTAGAAGACCTTTTCGATCCTCCGAGAATATCGCATGAAGCTGAACCCCGCTAAGTGTGCCTTCGGTGTGGGCTCATGCAAATTTCTTGGATTCCAAGTCAGCCAAAGGGGCGTTTAGGTGAACCCCAACAAGATTAAAGCCTTGCTCGACATGAGCTCACTTCGGACGATGAAGGAAATTCAGTGCCTCACAGGACGAGTCGCCGCGCTCAGGCGGTTCATATCCAGAGCCACTAACAGATGTCTCCCCTTCTTCCAGCAGTTGAAGGATCACAAGAAAGCAAAGTGGGCCTCGGACTGCGACCAAGATTTTCAACAGTTGAAGCAGTACCTGGGGTCACCGCCACTATTGTCCAAGCCCGAGGAGAGCGAACCTCTATTTCTACACTTAGCAGTCTCAGCCTCGGCTATCAGCTCGGTGCTTATTCGAGAAGTAGAAGGTAAACAGGGACCCGTCTACTACACCAGCAAGGGAATAGTCCCAGCCGAGACCAGCTACCCGAGCATGGAGAGGCTAGCTCTAAGTCTAGTCATCTCTGCTCGGAGGTTGCACCCATACTTCCAAGCACATTCCATCATCGTCCTCACAGATTCACCTCTCCGACAGGTCCTTCAGAAGTCAGAAGTATCCAGGCGTCTGACCAAGTGGGTGGTAGAGCTCGGAGAGTTCGATATTCAATATCGACCGAGGACCGCGATCAAGGGTCAGGCCGTCACTAACTTTATACCAGAGTTCACAACTCCGAGTTGCGAGATCGGAGATACTGGTTAGGAGATCATGATCAGTCCCGAGGTAGCCCCGAGCTGACCATGAGATGATCAACCCAGTACAAGCAACTCAGAGCTGGATGGATCCAATCATTAGGTACCTCACCAACGGTGAAGTCCCCCAAGACAAGTTGGCTCGGCGTTTGAAAATCAGAGCAGCACGGTACGTGATCCTGGACAATACTCTGTACAAAAAAGGGTACTCCTAGCCATACCTTAGGTGTCTCCAACCCAACGAGGCAGACTATGTGATCTAAGAAATCTACGAAGGAATCTGTGGAAATCATTCCGGAGCCGCGCCTTAGCTAAGAAGATACTTCGTTAAGGGTACTTCTGGCCGACAATCCAAGAAGATTCTAAGAACTTTGTCGAGTGGTGCGACAAGTGTTAAAGATTTGCTGTCGTGCCAAGGCAGCCCGCAGAAGAGCTGACCCCTATGCGCAGGCCATGGTCGTTCACCCAGTGGGGGATCGACATCATTGGGCCTCTGCCTCCTGGAAAGGAGCAGACCAAGTTTGCAATCGTGGCAGTCGATTACTTTACCAAGTGGGTCGAGGCTGAGCCAGTGGTGAAGGTTACCAAGCAAAAGGTGACAGATTTCGTGTGAAAGAACATCATCTGTCGGTTCGAAATCCTGTGCAATATTATGACTGATAATGAGAAACAATTTAACAATGACAAGTTCCGAGGTATGTGCCGGGGGCTCGACATTACCAACGCCTACTCTTCGCCTCGTCACCCACAGTCCAATGGATAGGTGGAAGTTATGAACAAGGTTATCAAGCATCATCTCAAGACGAAGTTGGAGAAAGCTAAGGGCAACTGGGCTGATGAGCTCCCATTTGTTCTCTAGGCCTATAGGTCCACAACTCAGTCATCCACGGGGGAAACCCCCTTTTCATTGTCTTACGGCTCGGAGGTCGTCATCCCAGTCGAGATAGGACTCCCTACTGTGTGAGTAAGGAGCTATCAAGAAGAGCAGAATGCCGATCAGATCGCGGCAAGCCTTGATCTACTTGAGGAGGTGCGAGACACCGTCAAACTCCGAGTTGCGGCTTGGCATTAACAGGTCGCTCGGTTCTACAACTCCAAAGTCAAGACGAGGCGGTTTCGACGAGGAGATCTAGTCCTTCACCGCGTCTTCCCAAACACTATAGAGCCCGGAGTAAGGTCCCTTGGGCCAAACTAGGAGGGACCTTGCCACGTGGTCAGCTCGGCGAAGCCCGGGTCCTACCGTTTGGAAGACCTCGAGGGACGTCCGTTGCCTCACCCATGAAATGTGGAGCACTTAAAAATCTATTATCCCTGAGGGGGAAAACTATGTATGGCTCGGATCTACTAGTTGATTCGGCTCTTAATAAAAGCATCACCTCTTCCTCTTCTACTTGGTCTATTATACGGTTACTTCGTTATCCAAGTATGCTACGAAGGGTTGTCTCTCATGCACAGAGATGAACTCCAACGAATCGATCCCTTAAAGAAGGGGTCAGCTCATCATTCGACAACGGTCTACTAAACGAGCAATCGCGCTACGAGGGGTCATTTCTCAAGTGCAGAAATGGAATCCTTCGATGAACCGACTCCTTAAAGAAGAGGTCAGCTCGTCATTCAACAAATTCTACTACCAACAACTTAAAGAGCAAACATTCACACACTGAGGCAAAAAATAGATTTCATTAACGCTTGAAACTTCTGATTACAAAATTTTCAGTACAAGAGATAAGAGAATAAGAGAGGTCAGCCCGAGGTTTGGTCCACTGGTGGCTCGGCTTCAGGGGCCTTCTCCGCTTCGGCTATTGCTGGGGGGTCTGGAGAGTCCTAAGCAACCTCCATCGCCAAGACATCAAAGTCCAGCTCGGGATAAGCACCTCGAACGTCGCTCAAGCATGCTTTATAAGTAGCATGGTAGGTAAAGTTATAAATCTTGTCCAGCTCGTCGGCCCGCTCCTTAGAAGATTTGAACTCCTCTACAACCGTGGTAGCCTGGAGGCAACCAGGGCCTCTAGTTCGAAGGGTTGCTTGGCGAGACTTTCAGCAGCCTCGTGCCTGACAACCTTAAGTTCGATAGCCAACCGAGCATTGTTCACCCTCGAGTTGTTCAGGTCAGACTCTGTCGAATCAGCGTGAGCCTGCAGCTCGTTGATCTCCCCTTGGAGCCCTAGCTCCCTCAGGTGGCCCTCTCCCAGTTGGACCTTCAGCTTCTCACCTCCTCGGCCGAGGCCTTCAGGCTCCCCTCCAGTTCGGCCCTCTCTCTTTCCAGCCGAGTTATCATCCTCAGCCTCTCTCGGATGTGGACGAGCATTGACAGCACCTGAAAGAATAAAAGTCTAGAAGGTTAGATCGACAATTGGAAATTGGCAAGTAAAAAATAAATGAATGAGGCTGAGAAGTTTACTGTGTAATAACACGACGCGAAGTCATTGATTGCCAACTTGAGGAGCCGAGTCATGGTGCGGGCAATGGACGCCTCTATTACATGCTTAGCCACCCAATCGTTTAACAACGACATATGGTAGCCGGGCAAGAGCAGCTCTTGTCCCTCGAAAGGGACCGGACCGGCAGCGTGCCCAACGCCGCTAACAGCCGAAGCCTAATCCTCGACCTCGGACGCAGTAGGATTGATCAATGCGTCGACCCCGTGGGCCAAAATTGTGTTTGCCTCCGCAGCGGTGAACACAAGGTTGGGGTTCTCGGCATCAGCGACCGAGTCGTGAGAGAAATCTGCTACGGCAGTCTCTCCCACGACCTCCCTCCGAATCCCGGGAGGCGGTGATAAGTTGGCCTGGGAGGCCAGGGTTGGTGTTGCTGCTGGCACTAGTGCTAGTGCTTGTGCTGCAACCACCTCGACCACAAACGGCTCAGTCATAGGGGTCTTCTTCTTCCGGGCTGTTATCTTGACCCAAGACTCTGGTGCCGACGTCATGATAATGTCGAGAGAAGGACGCACCACCACCCTCCTTTTCCTCTTCGAACCCTACGCCTCAGCCATTCCATATATATATACACACGTCTACTCAAGAAATTCAAGCGCAGAACGTGAAGTTGCAAGGCTTACCTAAGGCGATGGGGAGGGGTCTGAATCTACAGAAACCGGATGACATGAGGTAGTCCGGACTAATGAGGTAATTTCAGGTACGACCCTACTCGTTGAGCAGTCGAGCCCTGGCTATCTAAGCTCGGAGGGGGAGGATAGTTCTGGCGAGCCACTCAGATAATCTACAAGTAAGAACAGATGTTAGAATATAAAATGAGCAGAGAGCAAAGAAGGGTCAAATCTACACAAGTCTACCTGGGGTGGAAATTTTGGTGAGAACTCTGACCCGCAGGCGTTCAAGCTCGGATGCTAGAGCCTCCCACTATCCCGAAGCCCAGAACCGTTTCCCCTTCCAATCTTTGTTGGAAGAGGGGAGCTTGGCGATGAAGCCCGTGGTATACTAGGCCTTGGCCGAGAAGTAGTATGAGCATGGCTCGGCTCTGTCGTGCTTGGCCTAATACATGGCCGGGAACTCGTCCGGCGACAACTCCTAGCTCTTAAGTTTTTACCAAATAGTGAAGGATGACACCAGAATGCGCCATCCGTTCGGGATGAGCTGACCAGGAGCTAACCTCAGCCACACTATCAACGTACGCACAAAGGGATGGATCGAGAACTGAAGTCCGCATTGGAGGGCACAGACAAAGACTGCTACTTCCCCGTCAGAAGGGTTTCCAGGTGCATCAAGGGCAGAGGGGGCCCTGATGTGCACAGAGTCCGGGATCTTGAACTCTGTGTGGAGACTGGTCATCTGGGATTCAACTAGAACCAGCCCCCCAACACTTCAGCTTCAGATCGGCCTCTCGAAGGCTTGGCCAACACCCTCTCAGCAGATCTCGGGATACCCTCCTCAACCCCTTGGCTTAACCCTTGGACTTTGCGCCAGTGCTCTTCTTAGGCGGAGGGTAAAGCGGGATGGCTTCAAGAGGACCCTTCAAGCTCTTAAGCTCAGAGTTTGTACTCTCAGGTTTGGACCCGTTTACGACCTTGCGAACCTTATCTAAGTTATTTGACATAATGAAAGGAAATGTAGTGAAATGGTGGAGGACTCATAGAGCTCTAGGCGATTTCCTCCAGTGAAGATCTTCCTTTTCCAGCAAATTTCTCCAAGCAGAATTCCCTTCCTGGCTAATGGAATCCCTTTTCCGACAAAAAAAAAAACCCTTTTCCATTAGCAAGACGTCTCAGGCAGGAAAGCAAAGATCAGGAAAAATCAGGGAGAATGGAATGCAAGAGAGGCCGAATGGAAGAACCCCTGGATTTTTATAGCTTGAACCCGCCGTTTGCAATCATGGCAGACAACTCTTCGAAGCTGAAATGACTCGGACCCGAGCCTATCTATATACATGGCAACTCACAATACTCTAAATCAAACGTCACTCCGACTCGTGCGCAGTCAACATTCAATGCGCTGATGTCTCTTCACCTTTCAAAATCCACGTGGCATCACCCGATTCATTCATCCGAAACTTCTCGACATCTCTGGCCACGTGTACGATGCCCAGTGGCCAGAGCAGAGGAAACGGCTACCTCCGTGCAGGGCACGAGTCTCAAAGGTCATCATGGCGCTGCTTCATCCAAGCCCATCAATACAGAGAGAGCGGCGATTCGCTTCCCCCAAGCCTCAGTTCGCTTCCCCAAGTCTATTACTCTTTGACTTCGAGCTCGGACTTAGAGAGTAGGGGACTTCTGTTATGGGTAAATCCAAACCGAGCCGCATCGAGGTTAACTTTGGCACCAATGAGCAAGGCCGCGAACTGATACACATCCGACCTGAGGTGAATGTCTGACCCGAGTACTCTAGTAGAACTACGATGCCGACCTGGGACTGGGAGGAAGTCTTCACACCTTCTACGAGCAGAGCCTCGGAGCGGTGACAATACGTTCGAGCTGATCTGTCCTTTGCAAGAGCTCTCATAGCTTGGAAAGCAGTAGCCATCACGCACCCGTTTACCCTACCTTCGACCCGAACGTCTCTACTTGGCATGTCAACGATCCGCTTATCCATGAGCTCGGGTCGTCGAGCAAGATCCGAGCCATGAGGTCGGCTCGGATGGAAACTTGGTCAACGATAGCATTAATAGAACCTAGTAATGCACGACAAGACTAATGCTCTGTGCACGATCTCCGAATAACTGCCAACGACCATGCACGCGTAGCTCTCGCGTAGTGGCGATAACCGTGCCGAGATTATCAAACACATTCAAGATAACCCTCAGTTATAAATACAGACATTTCTACAGGAATAGGTACGCAACATCTTACACCCTCACTCTACTCTACACTACTTAGACCCAGTTTTCCTAGCCTGACTTTGGCGTCGGAGGGTGCCCTGCTTGAGCCAGGGTCTCCTTTATTTACTATTCTGTGCAGGACCAGGGTTAGCGCCGAGCACGCATGGCTCAGCAGAGGGTGATCCAGATTTTTGCATCAACATGTAGTATCACCATGAACTACATACATATATAGGTTAGTTGAGGAGTGAGTCCTGTGGTGGTTATTGGGAATTAGATATTAAACACTAAGGTCATTGATTGAGGAGAGTCGTAATCCATGGATCTTAATACCTTGCATAGACCATGAAATGTACGACATCTTGTGTGGGGGAACTGACTTGGGTCCGGATGGATAGTCCTTGGTGTTGGTATGCCTTCGCCCTTTAAGCCACATAGGAGTGTAGGTGTGCCATAAATGCAGGATCCAGGTCATGGCCTTTGTTCTCTTAGATTGTTTAGATTGAGTTCAAGTTACTAGTCTAAAGACATGTTAGCCTAGACTAGATTATCAATATAATCACGGAGACTTAAGTATGGAATTAATTAATTCTTAGACTTGAAGACATATAAGGATCATGACCTTGATTGGTAGGCTTTTGGCTATTCTTATAAGGTTAACTAGAGATCATTAAAAGTGGATGTGCAAGGATCACATTTCCCTCTTCCTTAGAAGTTTGCGGCTTCTTTAAAAGTAGTCGTGGCCTTTGATTCTGAGATCACCTTTCCCCCTTCCTTTTTGTTATAGATATGAAAATATTTTTCACTCTTTTAACTACTTGTTGTATTAATGGTTTAATTGTTTTCCACTTTTGGCGGGTCCATTTACCATTTTTCACCTCCTTTATGGATGATCTTACGGTCTTTACTGGTGTTGACCACAAATGGCAATGAACATTAAATCCTTGTTCTCCAATTTTAACACTCATTAAGACCTTCGAATCATCTTCAGAAGAGTGCCATCATTTTTTCTAGCCCTTGCTAGTCAAAAGCAATTCTCAAATCCATCCTCAAGATAGAAGAAAGACATTTTCCATTTAGGTATTTTGGCTTCAGCTAGGCTACATATTCACGATTTCCAACCCCCGTTGGACAAAATTAATGCGAAGTTATGAGGGTGAAAAGCTAATCTCTTCTTTTTTTCGACAGACTGGAATAAATTGAATCAACTCTATCTACTCTTCACGTCTTCTGATATCATGCTTTTCTCCTTTTTAAGGGATATTTTGAGCTTATAAAAAGAAGAATGAGAAATTTTATTTTTAAAAAGTTTTATGGCCCATTCAGTCTGCTAGGATCAAATTTGTAAGCCAAAAAATGATTGGAGTCTTAAGATTTACCCTCATAAAATCACTACCAAAGCATACCTTATAAAACAATTGTGAAAAATTATTTGTAAGGAAGATAGCATTTACATCAAATGAGTTCGTGAAAAATATATTTAAAGTGATTCTGTATGGTACGTTAGGCCCTCTTCTAGTGCATCTTAGGCCTAGCATAGCGTCCTTAGTATTCGTAGTGTAGTTAAATGTCATGTTAGATTCCTCTTTGGTATGGAAAATTGCACTTAATTTTGGAATGAATATTGGCTTGGAGAGGGTAACCTTGTGGGCCAATATGATGAGTGTAGTATAGCTAAGTTGGGGATGGGGCAGCACATAAAAGTGAGCATGTTTATTGAGAATAATGAGTGGCAATCTCCTTATCTGCTAAACCCTGAGTTTAGTGGCATTGTTGCCCATATGAGGCAAATTTCCCTTATGCCTACTGATGATGAAATCACATGCATGGACCCTTTTTTTCCCTTTTCTAAATGGCTTTATTTCCTTCAACTTGGCAGTGAAGTTTGTCTAACCAGGGGAGATTTTCTCTCATGGACTGAGTTAGTCTGGTCAAGGGAACGTCCCCAAGTACTCCATTATGACTTTGATATATATATATATATATATATATATATCAAAAGTCGTAAGACCAAGGATATGCTGATAAGATTGAATATCATTTCTGATAGTCATTGTCATTTTTGTCCTTCTTAAAAACCATTGATCGTGTCTTCTTTGAATACCCATATGTATCATAGGTTAGTGAGAAGATCCACCAAAAGTTCTCCATCCCTATGATCTCCTCTTCCACTATTATTGAGGATGTTACCCATCTTGTTGTAAACTCTATAGATCTTGTTTCCAATCTTTTGAGCAAGCTCTTCCTCCCAAACCTTGCCTGGCACATTTGGAGGGGAAAAAATAACCACATTTTCAATAAAGGTTCTCTCCCAAAGGAGATCATCTTAAGATATATTTGGATGAGGTGAGATCATGTGCACTGTTTATTTTTTGGGCCTTCTATTGTTGATAATACTCCCACGCATTTTTTGGCTGGCTGGAATCTTTCAACATCATTTTGTCACATTCCTAGACGATATTCGTTCCCCCAACTGAGGGCTCTACGTAATTGCCATGGGCGTTCTTGAACACTCTCATACATTGAGATTAGCTCCTCAAATATCGGTCTCCTGTACTTTTCTCCTTCCTCCAAGGTTGTCTGGGGTGCTATCACTGATTTTAACAATCAAGGGTCGAGGGATCGGAGCCTGCCTATTATTTTTTCTGCCCGAGTAAATTGATTTATGTTATTCAGGTATTCTTATTAAAGTGCATAATGAAGTCTACTTTCACATGATTTTAAAGTCTTACTCTTCCTTCTAAAGCATTAGACTTTTCGCTTGTTTTTTAAGATCCCTGATTATTGGGCATCAGGGCGAGGTGATGGTTATTAGTAAGCAAAAGAAAGCACTTACCTCTAAGCTTGTTAGTGTCCAGTCCAATTCCTCCGTATACATTATCTTTGAGATTGAGTTAGCCTTGCTTCTTTAAGCTTGGTTCTCTTACTTCGCTATCTAGTCTAGGGTATTGGTTTTTTCCTAGCTCGGGGCGTGGGCTTCTTCCCTTACACGGGGTGTGGGTGTCTCCTTTTTTTTTTTTACACACACACACACCCCCACACACTCACCCGTAGTGGGATTTCACCACCTATGGATACTCAAACCCTCGGGCCGGTGTTGAAACTCCTGAGAGTCTACCACTGGAGCAAGAGGTGTGGGTCTCTTCTTCTTCATTTTTTTTTTTTTACTTTGTTTCTTTGTTCTCTTCTTGTCTCTTCCCCTTCTTTGGCTAGGGTGTGAGGCTCCTTTTATATTTTTTGGGTTGTGTGCCCTTTTAGAGGAAATAAAGAGTTCTTATCTTCTAAAAAAAAGTGAATGTGGTTGGGTACTTCCATTAGAAATCCCTGATTCATAAGTCAATAAAGAATCCACTGGGTTTTTCGTAGAAACTATTATGTTGCTAGATTGTTAGATGAGGGACTCATCAAATGGTCTTTTTACTAGGTCCAATACTTGAAATGTTTTAATTGACCATTCAAATATTTTCAATCGTTGAAGTTTTATTTTAACCATTAAAACTGTTTAGATTACACTTGATGGCAATTTGATGATCCAAATTGGATGATACATTATTTGATCAACATGGGATATAAATTTTTAGTGGATAGCTATAACGGTGAAAGGATTAGATCATAGTTACGTACATGGATGAGACGAATTGGAGGACTTTCTTCATAATAAGTTACACTAAAGTCTATAGGGTGATGGAACACCATACTGGATGCACCCCTAAACCCTAGCCCCTCCTTATTAATAAGATCTTATCCTAGAGGAGAGACTTCAGAGAAGCTTGAACATCTACTCTCCCTTGGATGTGTGAAGTTGTGTCAGAGAGAGAGAGAGAGAGAGAGAGAGAGAGAGAGAGAGTTCAAAGAAAGAAAAAGATATCTTCTCCATCTCCTTGCACTTCTTCTTCTTCTTCTTCACGAATGGTTTGCCTTGTTGATGGAGTACATTTCTCTTGGCACCTACCAAAGAGAAAAATGTCTGATGATAACTGGATTGCGTGATGAATGGGTGTATTTTGTAAGTAGATGGGCAGCTATGATTTAGATGGTTTGGACTTACAAAATACCATATAGATGGGCCATGATGATGTATAGCTTAATACGTGGGGATTAGTGAATGGATAGTCTAGATTGATGTTCTATAAGCTCTAATGCTCCTCACATGTTGTGCATGTGTGTGGGTATAAACCCCCTCATTTATAAACTCATGCATAGACTTCACTATAGAAATGTCCCTACAGTCCCCTCTTTGCCCACATTTCTTTCTCACTTCTTTCTTTATTATTCTTATATATATATATATATATATATATATATATATATATATAATATATATATATATAATAGTTTAATCCATACAAACATGTCGAAACAGTCTTCCTTCCAGTTCTTTCTCTCACGCACACACATGCGGGACTTAAAACGAGAGTATCTCTAATTCAGTCCATTCGATTGAAATGAAACCTGACACCTAACCTCAGTTTGACGTGTTGCACTGCACGCCAACAACGCTAGTGAACCAAGATCCAATCTCTAGTCTCACTCACAAACAATAAAAAGAAAGAAATATAGTCTAGAGATAGAATCAAAGCATACTAAATAAACCACAAGATAGAATATACGTGGAAAAACCCCAACAAGGGTAAAAAACCACGGGTGCAAACTTCCACTATGAAGAAAATGAGATCACAAGCAATATACTAACCTCTTGATGCTCCCATGCATAGAGATAACCCTTAACCTATCTTATAAAATCCTTTTCCATGCCTTAGAATAACCCTAGGACCCCTATTTATAGTTTAGACAATTTCCCTTCTGCACTCTTGCGAAACCGCTTCAAATTTATGCAGTCCGCATCAAATCCGCAAACGAATCTACATAACCTCGACTGGTTGAGTAGGCTCCTCGACTAGTCGAGCAAACCCTCGACCAGTCGAGCATGGGCCTCGACTAGTCGAGCACCTCGAATACCAAAAAATTGTAGCTCGCTGGACTTTGAGTCAAGCAAACCCTCGACTAGTCAAGCAGCCCTGTCCAGATGTGGCTCCACATCTCAACAATCTCTCACTTGGAGACACATTGCTATAATACTTCGTCTTCTACATCTGAAGTGCACCACATCCCCATCTTCAAGCCTGAAGACGAATCAAAACTGAATAGAATTTCAACTTCTCCCGTGTGACCACCTTGGTCAGCATATCCACAGGATTCTCACTTGTATGGATCTTCTCCAGAGAAATCGATCCATCTTCCAGTAACAAATGTATGAAGTGATATCTGATGTCAATATGCTTGGTCCTTGAATGAAAGGCTAAATTCTTAGCCAAGTGTATTGCACTGATTGTCACTGTACAGCTTGCAATCTGCTTGCTTCTTTTCCAAATCTTCCATGAAACCTTGCATCCACACCATCTCCTTGTACGCTTCTGTATCGGCAACATATTCTGATTCCATTGTACTGATAGATACTATCTTCTGTAACTGAGAGACCCAACTGACTGCAGCACTACCCAGAGTAAAGACATAACCTGTAGTGTTTCTTCTATTGTCGATATCTCCTGCCAAATCTGAATCTACGTAGCCTTGTAGCTTGATTTTCGATCCTCCATAATACAGTCCTACATCCGTAGTACCTACCAGGTATCTAAGGATTCACTTCACAGCTTCCCAATGTTCCTTCCCGGGGTTGTTTATGGACCTGCTAACAACTCTCACTCCTTGAGCAATATCTGGCCTCGTGCTCACCATAGCATACATGAGACTCTCAATGGCTGACACATATGGGACTTTGGCCATATAGTCCCGTTCCTCCTGCGTTTTTGCACCTTGCTCTTTAGAAAGCTTGAAGTGGTTGGCTAATGGAGTACTAACCGGCTTAGCACCTCCCATACTTAATCGATCAAGTACCTTGGCTATGTACTCTGCTTATGACAAAATCAGTTTCTTATTTATTTTTCCTGTCACACTTTATCCTCATGCTTAGGATTTGTTTTGCAGCTCCTAAATCCTTCATGGTAAATTCTCTCGACAGTTGTCTTTTAAGAAATGAGATGTCCTTCATACTTGATCTGACCACAAGTATATCATTAACGTACAGAAGAAGGATGATGTACGACGTATCAAACTTCTTCAAATAGCAACAGTGGTCTACATGACATCTCCTAAAACTGTTTCCCGACATGAAACTGTCGAACTTCTTGTACCACTACCTCGAGGCCTGCTTCAGGCCATATAGACTCTTCTTCAATCTACACACCTTGTTCTCCTTTCCTGGTGCCACGTATCCTATCAGCTGATACATATATATCTCTTCTTTAAGGTCTCCATGAAGAAAGGCTGTCTTAACATCTAGCTACTCTAGATATAAGTCCTCTGTAGCCACTATACTTAAAACTATGCGAATCGTAGACATTTTCACCACTGGTGAAAATATTTCAGTGAAGTCGATACCTGCCTTTTGTTGGAACCCTTTCACAACCAATCTAGCCTTGTACTATTTCGAACCATCATACTCCTCCTTTAGTCTGTAAACTCACTTGTTATGAAGAGTTTTTTTACCCTTAGGTAGAGTGACTAGCTCCCACGTACGATTTGACTCAAAAGAGTCCATCTCATCATCCATGGCCTGCTCCCACTTAAACCGTGTATCTGACTGTAATGCCTCTTCAAAACACTCTAGTTCACCATTATCTATCAGCAGTAGATAATGTAAGGAGGGTGAGTATCGGACTTTGGGTCTCCTCTCCCGATTAGTGTTCACTCCCCAAGTATAGGGTTGTTATGTAGTAATAAACTCGGTGAGACCGAGGTCGAATCCCAAGGGACTGAAACCTGTATGTAATCTGAAACTCACTAGAACTAGAACTAGATTAAGATGAGATCTAAATCGAATGATTTTGAGGAATAATAGTGAAATACTAATCTAAAACTTAAGGAATTCAGAGGAAGGAAACTAGGGATTCAGAGGATCCACTTGTAGAGATCAGGGAGATCTTATGCCTGCGTCAAGAACTCAACTGGACTTAGAGTTCCATCTTCATCCAATTGAAGAATGTAACCATGAAAATCAAAACTGAACTTCCTTTGATATAGTTTTCAAGAGATGCAAGGTATATGAATTAGAATGGATTCCATCACCAAACCATGCCCAGGAGACACAGTAAACAACAAAATTAAACAATTACCAACCAATCAACAATATATGCAGGTTAGGAAGGGTACCGTCATCCGACCATGCCCAGGAGATGATGGTGAACAACAGGGCTTCCTAATATCATAAACATAAAAAGGAAAGGAACATGCTCAAGCTATCGCAGACCCATTGTAATTTTAGTTACAATAGACCATTAAAAACTAAAAATATTCCCTTAATAATCAAACTAATATCAAATTCAGTTCATAAATTAAATTAAAGGCATAAAATAGAGTCTCCCATCTCCTACAAGCTTCACCTCTTAGCCCTAGCTAAGAGGTCTAGCCTAACATGATTGGACCAGATCTCTGGAAAACCATGATAAAAAGAACTACAAATAAAACAAATAAACAAAACTACTCCCTGTCTCTCTTGACGTTCTCAGCCGACTGATCCCCTTGGAATTGAATGTCTCCCACGTTCTCTCCTTTTCTCTCTTATAAGCAACAGGCATGGTCGAGTGCCAGAGGCGGTGGCTGGAATTTCCGCACTCCATGCGGAAGTTTTATGCAGCAGAACCTTCTTACGCAAGTCGTTCTTGCCCTGAACCTTGGTGGGGCCAATTCTTGAGCTCAGACAGGAGATCCACTCCATTCACCTGCTTCCCCTTGAAATTTCGACCGGAGATGGTTGGTTTTGTAATGTTATTGACGCAGGGAAAGGTAGTAATCATGCTACAATTGGTGCAGGGCTGTCCGTTTGTGACCGTTGAAACTAGCACGTGTGCATGCATGAATGCACAAGATCAACATACATTTGACTGAGATCGAGACCCTATGCAGGATGGACGGCTCTGATTAACTAAACGGATGATGAGCGGGGCCCACAGCGCTCACCTGCAGCCTCTGCCATGAAAACAGAGGTTCCACGTCCGCCCTGTAATATTTGGTGGACCCCAGGAAAACATTTCATGGAAAATCCATGCTGTCCATTATCTTTAGGACAAAAAACCCTCTAGACAGGCCAAGACCTAAAAGATTTCAGTGTGGCCCATGAGGTTTTCTACGTTGTCGTCCGTCTTACGTTTGGACAGTTGAAATTCGATCCACGCTATTTTCTAAAATTCTGTCACTTAGGATTGAATCATATGGATTTTATAAATCTAATGGACGTTTCAGATCTTCACTTTACATGATGAGTGGGGCCCACTGGGCAGACCTGACGTCGGACAACGTAAACGCTGTTGCATTTTCTAATTTGGAAGAAGGAGTCGGTCAGCGTGCGCTGACCGACTATGGCTGTAATGGTGCACGGCTAGTGCACGTGTACACCTTGCACACGCACTGTACATGTGGATCCCATGAAGATGTTTGTGAGACATCTGCTCTGTCCATCCGCTTTCCCATTGAATATAAGGGGTTGAGACCAACTTTGTGGCATATCCAGATATCAGGTGGGCCCCAATTCAGGATTTTAGGGGCTGATCTGTCCGTTGGGCCATTTATGCAAGGATCCAATGGCTGAAATTTGACATTTACAGTTAATTTATGGTCCTCAGGCCATATATGAAGTCTTGAGTCGAACGGATGGTGAGAACCCTATGATCTTACATTCAGGACACTTTTCAGGCCTCTTTAACGTGAACAGCTTGACTTTCTTGGATTCCTGGCGTGTAAACTCTTCAATCTTGGTCCCTGGAGTCCGGTCCATTGCCTTAGTGATGCTTGAGCATTAAGTCCATGCTTTTTGCATCCCTTTTCGGTCCAAGCTTGCAAATGTACCTTGCATCACAAACACGATTAAATCGGACCGTTAAACAGTACCATGTTCATAAAATCCAACAATAACTGGGGTCTGATATGCAATATTTGACCCTCAACAATTAGACCTCCTCACAACCAGTGTCTGCGGCTCTGCCTCATAATGCTCTTGTGCATGATCATCCTGTGGCACTATAACACCCATATCCGGTAACTCTTCTAAATCTACGAATTTTTTCTCATTGGCTTTATTTTAATGCTCATTGTCCTTATGCATCACCTTTTCATTGAAGACTACGTCTTTGCTTCTGATGATTTTCTATTTTTTTGTATCCCAAAACCTATAGCCAAAATCATGTTGCCTGTAGCCTATAAACGTACACTTCCTGGACTTCGCATCAAGCTTGTTTCTATGCTCTACATCAATGTGAACATATGAAGTGCAACCAAAGACTTTGAGATGTGCAAGGTTCACTTCTTTCCCAGTTTACGTTTCTTCTGATAGCCCACTATCCAATGGTGCTGAGGGACTTCTATTGATGAGATATGCGGCAGTATTCACAACATCTGCCCAAAACGTCTTGGGCAACCCTTCATGTAACCTCATACTCTTGGCGCGCTCAAGGATGGTCCTGTTAATGCGCTTAACCACACCGTTCTACTGCGGTGTCCCTGGAATCGTTTTCTGATATTTGATTCCATTTACTGCACAATACTCCTCAAACCTCTTATCATAGTACTCTCCCCCATTATCTAATATGAGACATTTTACTGTTTTACCTATCTCATTTTCTACCATTACTTTCTATTTCTTAAATACATCAAATACATCAGTTTTATATTTTAAGAAATAAACCCGCGGTTTTTTACTAACATCATCAATAAAAGAAACAATATAATGTGAGCCACCAAGAGATGATACCTATGTCAGTCCCCACACATCAGTGTGTATAAGCTCCAA
This sequence comes from Magnolia sinica, assembly GCF_029962835.1. Taxonomy (NCBI): domain Eukaryota; kingdom Viridiplantae; phylum Streptophyta; class Magnoliopsida; order Magnoliales; family Magnoliaceae; genus Magnolia; species Magnolia sinica. Next base: position 37,706,473 of record NC_080585.1, on the reverse strand, counting down.
CAGATGCGTCTTTGGAAAGTGTCTGTTTTCTTAAAATTTACCCTCTTCTGCTTGTCATACACGCAGTCCTCGTAGAATTCCAAGTCAATAGACTTTAGCCCTGGTAGCTTCCCTTTTGACAATAGCACTTTCATCCCCTTCTCACTCATGTCCCAACCTCTAATGTCATAACTATCCATTCACTCCAATTGATGCGATTACGAATGAACTATACGATCTTGAAGTCACGTACAAAGTACCTTCATTCTTGCCTCGAGATATCACCAAGGCACCTTTTGTGATCTTCCATGAATCACTTGTGAATGTCGTCACGTACCCGGTATTGGCCAACTGCCTTACTGAGATCAAGTTCCGTTTCAAACTCAATACATGTCTGACATCCTTCAATTTCAAAGTCGTTACGTCTTTCTAATTTATATGAACATCTCCCTTTCTAACAATACTGCATGGCTCATCATCACCTAAGTAGACTCTTCCGAAGTCACCTGACACATAATCACGCAGAACTTCCTTACACGAAGTGGCATGAAACGAAGTACCCGAGTATATGACCCAAGACTCATTCCTCGTATTAAGAGACAAGATCAACGCCTCTATGTCACTCTCCCCAAATAGATTCATTAAATATTTCCTGACTTGAGAGCTTCCTTCTTGTTTCTTAATCGCCCTGCAATCACATTTCACATGCCCATTCTTCCTGCAATGCCAACACCCGCCTTTGTCTTTCGATCCCTTGGACTTATTCCTCAAATTAAAACGTTTGTGTTTATTGTCTCCTTTGTTCAGCAATTTTCCTCTTCCTTCAACGTTTAGAGAACTCCCTGAATCTCCTGAAACTCCCGATGTCTTTCTTCTAGATTCTTCGCTGAGAATTAGACCGGCCACATCATCGAATTTCAGTTTTATTGACCCTAAAGAATTGCTCAAAGCAATTACCAAACCATCCCAACTGTCTGACAAACTGGACAAGATTAATAACGCCTTGACCTTGTCCTCAAAAATAATGTTAACGGATTCCAACTGGCACGTGACTATATTGAACTCGTTTAGATGTTTAGCCACGCTCCCACCATCTGACATCTTCATGTTGAATAGCCATTTCATAAAATGAACCTTCTTGGATAATGAGGGTTTCTCATACATCGTAGTTAGGGCATGCATTAATTCTTTTATGGTTTTTACCTTGGATATATTGAAGGCGACACTCTTAGATAAAGAGAGTTGGATCATTCCTAAAGCCTTCTGACCCAATAAAAACCATTCATCATCTGTCATCTTCTCTAGTTTCTTCTCTTTTCCTTCTAGAGGAGTATAGAGGTTCTTCTGATACAGATAATCCTCCATCTGCATCTTCCAAAAGGTAAAGTTTGAACCATCAAACTTCTCAATTCTAGTCTTCCCTTCTTCCGTCATCACTCCCACTTAAATTAAACCTGACTCTGATACTAGTTGTTGCGCAGCACACCAACAATGCTAGTGAACTGAGATCTAATCTCCGATCTTACCCACAAACGATAAATAGAAAGAAATAGAATCAAAGCATACCAAACAAACTACAAGACAGAATATACGTGGAAAAACCCTAATAAGGGTAAAAAAACCACGGGTGCAAACTTCCACTATGAAGAAAATGACATTATAAACAATATACTAACCTCTTGATGCTCCCATGCACAGAGATAACCCTTAGCCTAGCTTAGAAAACCCTTTTCCATGCCCTAAAATAACCCTAGGACCCCTATTTATAGTTTAGGCAACTTTCCTTTCGCACTCTTGGGAAACTGCCTTAAATTTACACAATCCGCATCAAATCCACAAACGAATCTGCGTAACCTCGACTGGTCGAGCAGGCTCCTCGACTGGTCTAGTGGACCCTCGACCGGTCGAGCACCTCGGACACCAAAAAATTACAGCTTGCTAAACTTTGAGTCAAGCGAACCCTCAACTAGTCGAATGGGCCACTCGATCGGTCGAGCAGCCCACTCGACTAGTCGAGCGGCCCTGTCCAGATGTGGCTCCACATCTCAACATGATGTGCTCTATCCAATGAGCCCAATGTTGACCTATGATCTTCTATTGTGACCAAAGTGAAATTTTAATAGTTTTCCTCATTCGTAAACCCTTTTAACCTGTGCAAGTGTTGTATAAAAACTAAACTTATAGATTTCTATTATATCACAAGGGTTCGTAATGAACTTCTCACTTTGGTGATTGGGTGGGCCAGTTAGAGAATATAAGTACGATATACCATTGGATGATGGGATACATATAAAATAATAAAATGGTTAAGAGTCTAATATGATACATAATTTAACGCAAGATTACTTTTATGCCTAGATGTTCACACCCCAAGTATAGGGTTGTGATGTAGTAATAAACTCGGTAAGACGGAGGTTGAATCCACAGGGACTGAAACCTGTACATAATCTGAAAATAACTAGAACTATAACTAGAATAAGATGAAATCTAAATCAAGTGAATATGACGGAATAATGGTGAAATAGTAAATTAAAATTCGTAAAATTCAAAGGTGGGAAACTAGGGATTTAGAGGATCCACTTGTAGAGATCAGGGAGATCTACGCTTGATTCATGAACTCAACTAGACTTTGAGTCCCATCTTCATCCAGTTGGAAGATATAACCATGAAAATCAAATCTGAACTTCTTTTGATCTAGTTTTCAAGAGATAAGAAGGATGTAAATTAGAATGGGTTCCATCACAAAACCATGCCCATGGGACAAGGCAAACAACAGAATTAAACCAATCCACAACCATTCAAAGAAATATATGAATGTTAGGAAGGATTCCATCATCTAACCATGTCCAAGGGGCGATGGTGAACAACAGGGCTTCCTAATTCCATAATCACAATAATGAAAAGAACATGCTGAAAGATATCGCAAATCCATTGTAATTTAAGTGACAACAAGCTATTGAAAACTAAAGGCATTCCTTATAATCAAACTAGAATCAAAATAGTTCCTTAAACATGAATCAAAGCATGAAAAAACACCCTATCACGTTACAAGCTTCACCTCTTAGCCCTAGTTAAGAGGCTTAGCTCATCACATACATGATGACGCTTATCACGCCCCAAACCCGGAAATCGGGCTCACGAAATTTTCGATCGCCGAATCCGATGATGACAGCCTCCGTAGTACCCCATTGTCGGCTTCCAGCACGCACACGCCAGATTCCGATCCTGGGATCCTACAAGGAGGATTTTTCAACGTACATTTGTCTCATAAGAAGTATAACCACGAGTTTACCTAAATCACAAAGACAACATCATCATCACATATCCACTAATATAAACTTTGAATATAATGCTGAAAGGGAAATACATATGTTAAATAAAATCAAAGCTCCAGAAGACAGCTACACACTCCAAGCTCAACGCTGCTGTAACCTAATGCCACCTGTACGCATCTATCATGCATAAACTTATAGAAAGCTTAGTGGGTGATGAAATTGTGTGTACAAGGTAAGTGTCAAATAAGCAATATCAGAATAATTAGAGTAAGTGGAAATACTGACAAGCCTATAAATCATACAATATCAGAAATACTGGCAAGTTCATAAATCATATGATATCAGAGTAATGCGAAAACATGCTAATATGCCCATAAATACCATCAACCTTATCCAGGCTATGCGATGCAAAAATATAATAAACCAATATCATATACTGATGAAGTAATGTAGATCAGCTATGCAACGCGAAGACAGTAAGTCAAATACTATGTGTTGAGGATGCAATGCAATATGCGATGCGAATGAAATGATTAAGCTGGAGTGTGAAGTCGGGATGATAGTACGTATTATCGCAAGTTATGGGGTCTATCACAAAGGACTTCTATCGAAACAATCACATACCTAAATTTGGATAGTCAGACCCAATGTGATAAACTCCTGATCTCAGGTTAGTTGTACACCCTAACCGAAATCCTTGCCATTGCGAAGGTACACGTAACAAATAGTTGCGCACCACCAGCCCGAGTGGATAGTGAATGAATAAATAAATGAGTATACAACTGCTGCTCAATAAGGCCACATATCAGTATGGTTCCTCTCTAGAAAATCACCGGGGTCTATTACACTCCAAATCAGATTGTCACCCCATCGTGTGCGATAAGGTGAGTGGAAGAGACCTCACTATCCGCCTGCAAATATCGAGCCCGGCTCATCAATAGCGAACCCATTCCTTGAGCTGGTCAAACTCAGCTTAGCTTTTTCCCCTCCTCTCGGGCAGGTAAGGCCGCACCCCCTTCCAACCAACCACGACACAGTAGGAGATGCGGCCTAACGGTATACGGCCCTCACGCACTCATGCATCCACTCGGTCTAGACATTGTAGCAACCTCTGAAACCAAGAGGGTTTAGAAAATTTCACCCAGGGATATCTATAGCACCCCATGTAGAACAGATTTCTGGTGTCCCATCTGGTCATCCACAATATACATGTGGAGTTTAAGGCCTTGATGTCACTAGGGCGTTCGGTGGTCATATCACAAAAATGTAAGATACATGAGTCATACCATCCAGTCATGCATCAAACCTGTGTGTACTGCTTGCTCATATGGGGCAATCTCCGTCTATCAGGGAGTCTCATGAACAACCTGCCTCATGGCATATGCAATGGTCAACCACATCTCATAACAAATATGCAGATGATGCATATGGGCATGTATCATGATGATATACTGTTACATACTCATAATTGGTACCGACAACTGGCACCGATAATCGGCATCAATAATCAGCAAATACAATCAGCCTCGACAATCAAAATTGACCTCGCTAATTGGAATCGGCCTCAACAATCGGAATCAGCCTCGACAATCAGAATCGACCTTAATAATTGGAATCAGCCTCGACAATCAGAATTAGCCTCGACAATCGAAATCAGCCTAACAAAGGGCCTAAGGGAAGGTCACGATATGGACATTCAACCATCATTGCCCATCAATGTGGACATTTAACCAACATTGCTCCCAAGAAATGACCTTCATAGTGCCAAATATATATAATGGGCCCATGGTCTCACACAATGGCCAAATATACATCACTATGGGCCTCGACACATGGGCCATAAATACATCACATTGGGCCTCATATATGGGCCTCAAATATACATCAAGTGGGCCACATCAATGGGCTGCACCATGGGCCTCATATACAATAAGTGGGTCGCATCAATTGAGCCATAAATACATTACATTGGGTCATACCACCTGGGCCTCAAATATGGGCCACAATTATATCACAATGGGCCTCATACAAATGGACCACAAATACATCAATGTGGGCCATAAAAATATCATATTGGGCCTCGTCAAAGGCCACAAATACATAACAGGTGGGCCCTGCATATGGGCTCTCAAATACACCATATGGGCCTCATCCATGGACAGCTCGGATCAACACGTACGTCACGTGAGGGCCACATGGACGGTGTGAATAACATATATATTGCGGTGGGTCCCACTATAATGTGGATGAGGGCTTGGAATACATCTAAAATCATTTCAATAGTGGCAGGTGTAACATATGTATCACTGTACACTATCATTCTATTGGGCACATGGCTCACTAATGATAATCAGCACTGCCTAAACATGGTCCATGTAAATCAGCACTGTCCAAACATTGTCCAACACCGTCCAGCACAATCTGGACGGTGTGGATGAAATAAATATATCATGGCAGTCCCATGCTGGCAAAACAGATGGACGGCTTGTATAACAAATACATCATATGTGGGTCCCACCGTATGGACCGTCCATCAAAATGGACAAACGGCGTGGATTTGAAGCCCATATATCATGGTGGTGCCACGTCCAGTGGCTGGGATAAAACACATATCACATGGTGGGTACCCACCGTCCAGACCTGCTGGACAGTGCAAGTAAGACCCATACATCATGGCTAGCCTCACAACAGCACCAGAGATGGACGGCTGGTATAAAACACATACCTGATCAGACCCTCAGAATTTACTGATGTCAGCCAACAGCTTTGAGCTGCGTGGGACCCACCGTCTAGGGTCTGGATGGTGTGGATCCACCACATCATCAGGTGGACCCTACGTGTTAGAGGCAGCACAAATGGCGTGGTTACATATACATCAGGGCCCCACAGGACCTGTTGATGTCAATACTGCAGTTGAAATGCTACGTGGAAGGAACACCAGCCAATTTATCTCCATCCACTATCCACAGATGGACAATTAGGATTAAATACATATATAAAGGTGGGTCCACTGTCCAAATGGACGGACGGCTGGATGAAACACACACGAGTGGGCCCCACGCCCAAATAAATGTTTTGGATATAACACATCCAGTATGTGGCTCCACCGTCCACACATCTTCAAAGTGGGGTCCACGTCCCATGTGCTGGACCGGACGGTGTGGATACAAAAACACATACATCTGGTGGGTCCACATGTGTGGCCCACCAGCTGGCCGATCGAGCTGATGATTGTATTTCCCTTCATCCAGGTGGTCCGATCATGGATAGGCAGTAAGGGTTGCTACTGGACGGTCAGCAGGGTGGCCTTGCTGAATGGGCAGCGTGGATAAAATCATCACTGTGGGTCGCTGCCCTGGACGTCAATGAGGTGGGCCCCACAAATAGGACAGTGCGGATAAAATCATGGTGGGCCACACATCAAAAGAGAAAGAGAGAGAGAGAGATCAGAGTAGCGGAGGGACCCTGCCACTATGGGTCCTTCATACAACACATACATCAAGATGGGTCCCACCACAAGTGGGCCCTAAATAAAAACCGAGATGATGAACACCCACCGTTGGATCTCCTCTTCCTTCTTCCGCCAATGCATACTAGAGCTCCAATGGATGAATTTCAACGGTTGAGATGGACTTTGGATGGTGAGATTGGGTGGTAGGAAGGTAGGCCACACATGGCTTCTCTCTTGAGAAGCTTGGACATCCATGGCTAGTAATGGGAATGAACAAGAAGAAGAAGAAGAAGAAGAAGAAGAAGAGAGAGAGAGAGAGAGAGAGAGAGAGAGAGAGAGAGGTTGTAAGGGAGAGGGATGGGTGTGATGGGTGATGTGTACTTTGACATGTAAGGGATGGATTGTTTTGACTTTGGGGTTGCTTGGGGATGGGGTGTTGTACTTAACATGTGAGGTGATTGATGGGTATTTCTCTTAGGCTTTGCAACGCGCAGCGTTTTCTTCCAACTAAACGCGGGCCCACATCTCCTGGCCCAGGTATCGCCTCAACGCGCGAGACGTGGCGTCGAAACCGCAGCGACAGGGCAGTCACAAGCATACAAGTCTCAAGTCGAGCCAACTCAGAATCACTGGATGCGATATAGGATTGCGTGTAAATACTGATTTCAGGTCGAGGGTTGCCGGAATTCTATCGGGAGGACCACGGAAGCCTACAGAATGGTATGGGTCTACGAGGTGGAGCGAAAACACCCTGCTTTTGAACTCAATTTGCTCGACTGACTGTCCAATTATTTCAAAACTGACATCGTGAATAAAGTTAAGACCACCCTTTCAAGAGGTTGAATGGTCTAGATCATCGATCCGATCATCGTTGAGATCACATAACAGCCCATAAAAGTCGGGCTATGTCCGGATGCGAAAACAAGGGACTGCGTACATCGGCTTGCACTGATTGCTTGGTGGGGTCCATGATTAAGGTCGGTTGGGAAATCCACATCATCTATTGCACTCGTGGCGAGAATTCAGTGCAGGATGGTTGGTTTTACCTATCCTTTGATGCAGCCCACTGAAGTAAGCAGGCTGTAATTGCTTTGGATGTTGCAAAATGATCTTCTTGTGACCACTGTAGCAAGTATGTGCGCGTGCCTGGGTCTACGAGGTCCACATGGTTTTGACCTTCTCGAGTTCCTCGAAAAGACGGATGGCTCGGATTGCCCCCGTGAGCCATGATGGTGGCCCATCGTCCTCCACAAACGGATGCGGTTTGTCCATTATGCGGTAGCAACACGGCAGTTGCCGTTTTTAGAGAAGAGGTGGGTCCAAGACGGTTTGACCGTCTTGGACTTGACGTGCACTTCCAATGCACATGTGCACCATGCACATACGATCTCCAATGGGGTCCACCATGATGGTTTTAAGAAATCTACTCCGACCATCTATTTTCTCACCTCATAAAATGAGATGAAACCAAATTTGAAGCATATCCAGATCTCAGGTGGGCCCCAGATTGATAATTCATAGGATGATCTGACCGTTGGACCACTTCCTCAGGGATCCGAGGGCTGAAATTTGACATGTACGATTAATTTATGGTCCTTAGGCCATATCTAAAGTTTTGAGCCGAATGGATAGTGGAAACCTTGTGATCTTGCATTCTAGACGAATTTCGGGCCTCTTTAGCGTGAAATACTTGATTTTCTCAGATCTCTGGCGTGTAAATTCTTTGATCTTAGTCTCCTAGGGTCCATCCCTTGCTTTGATAATTTTAGAGTATTAAATCCATGCTTTTAATATCCTTTTTTAGTCCAGGCTCTTAAATTCACCTTGCAACACAAACACGATTAAAATAGGGCATTAAATAGTATCATGTTCGTAAATCTAGATAGTAACTGGGGTCTAATATGCAACATTTGACCTTCAACACTAAATAGGTGTAAGATGGGTTTTAATTGAATTGGATAGATGGATCGTAATAAATGACTTACATTAATAATATGATAAATTAAACTACAATCCCAAGGGTCCTTACTCTTGCTCCGATGGTAGACTCTCAAGAGTTTTAACACTTAGTCAAGGGTTCGACTCTAGAAATTGTCTCCTTAATTGTAAATCAATATGTATAGGAACACTTAAAATATATGAATTAAAATTTAATTCAATTGCAGACAATATAATGTATGCAATACTATATATTACCCCTGATATTTTCACCTTAGGAGGTGGAGTTGTATCTTAGTGTAATAAAAAGTAAAGTTATATACCTAAATACACAATAAAAGCATAATATACTACATGTAACATAACAACTACTAAAATTGTTTGAATTAAATGGTTCATAACTGAAATTCTCGAACAATTGATATATATTTATTATAATAATCATGCAGCAATAACTAATATAAAGAACAAAATAATAACCTAAAAAAGCATATGGAAATGTAATATTCTATATAGAGGAATGCTCACATGCACACCAGTTCTTATGAGAACTCGTGAGAACTTTTTTAGAACTCATCACATGTGATGTGTGCCCAAAATCTGAACCTTCCATGTGATGCAACACCCCATGAAACCCTCGGGGCCTGACTTTTACCCTTATCCAAAACTTTGGTGGGCCATGACAAAAAAGAGAGACAAATCAAGAGAGGAAACTATTTCCTTTTTTACATGGCCAACCAAAGTTTTCGATCAGAGTGAAAGTTGGGTCCTAGAGGTTTCATGGGGTGCTGCATCACATGGATGGTTCAGATTTTGGGCTCACATCACATGTGATGAGTTTTGAAAAAGCTCTCACGAGTTCTCTTGAGAACAGGTGTGCAAAGCACTCCTCATTATATATGTGTGTGTGTGTGTGTGTGTGTGTGTTGGGGAGGGTGGGGGGGAGGGGGGTTGGGGTTCATGAGGTGCTGCATCACATGGATGGTTCAGATTTTGGGCTCACATCACATGTGATGAGTTTTAAAAAAGCTCTCATGAGTTCTCTTGAGAACAGGCGTGCAGAGCATTCCTCATTATATGTGTGTGTATGTCGAACATCAACACCGTGCATTTGATGCAACATTCCATAGTGAGCCTAGGGCTTAAAAATCAAGTCAATCCGTGACTTGTGTGGGCCACACCACATACAAAAGTTGAGAGGGGTTACCCTCCATTAAAACATTCATAGTCATTTTTTGGGCTCATCGAGATGTGGTTCACAAATCCAGCCCATCCATTATGTGTGTCCCACTTGGATGAGGGGTTAGACCAAGTTTCAGATGCATCCAATTTTCACGTGGGCCCCACCAAGTGCTTTTATATATTTTAGGCATGTCTTCATATGATTTTATATGGTATGGCCTGCCGGAGTTCTGTGTATGGCTGATTTTTTGGATATCCCATAATTTATAGGGGACTCGTCAAATGCACGGTGTTGATGTTCGACATACATCATGGTGGGGCCCACACAGCTTGACCTCATGGGGAGTTCCCATGAGCTCGACCATATAGAACCTTATATATATATATATATTATGTTCTACAAAAGAATAAGATATTGGTAAAAAATTTTAACTATTCGAAGAAATGACAACATACCTATTAACAAAATTAGTGATCAATGGAGATAAAACAACGCCCATGCTCGATATATGGCCGAGAATTAAATGGTGATGAGCTAAATCAAATAGTCATTAAATACTTGAATAATGGAAAAATGGATTCCCATATCGTAGGATATGTCGAATATGGAAGCTATTATAACCGTGGATGATGGAAGAAGGGATCTTCATATTGTAGGATAAAACAAAAAAATATCAGTAATTGAGATAAGTTACCCTTATCTTAAGTACATTATAATCGTTATCAGAAAATGTTGTATTGTTACATCTGGATAAATGAATTGACGGGTTGAACTACGTATTAATTGAAGAAAAAACATTACAAAATTTTTATCGTCCATGATGGCCAAGTGAGAGATGTTGGCATGTTTGTGTACACATATAACCACTAGGCTTTTTCTCACATGCCTGTTGCAAAAGTATTCTTTCCCGGAACAAGAGGAAGAGGACTTGATCACACATAAGATCGATTAAAGAGGAAGAATTTTTCTCCGGATAAAGTTGTAAAACTCAAACCACTAAGGGCCTGATTGGCCGGCTGGATTAGATGGGCTTAGGTGGGATGGAATTGCATCTGGTCCTGTGCCAATTCCACTCCATGTTTGGGAAGAGTGGAAAAGCCTGAAAGTAGGTTAGATGGAATCGTGTTGGGTCCCGTGCCAATTTCACTCAATGTTAGCAAGTTGTGTAGGTCCCACCATGATGTGTGGGCTATATCCACACCGTCCACCCATTTTTCGAGATCATTTTAGAGAATGGGCCAAAAAATCAGGTAGATCTAAAGGTCAAGTGTACCCCACCATAGAAAGCAACAGGGATTGAATACTTACCGTCGAAAACTTCTTTGGGGCCACATAAGTTTTGGATCTCCCTCATTTTTAGGCCCATGATATAAAATGAGGTTACAAAACAAATGAACGGTTTAGATATAACATGTGTGTTATTCTCAGTAATTTCTAATGATGGTGAGTATATCCATTCAATGTACCACCGTATTATCGACAAAGCATGAAATTAATCTTGTCCCATTGCAACAGGGAACAATCCCCTGCCATGGGTAATAATTATATTTTTTGAATCCCATCCCACCTAATCCTTTCCAATGCAACTGGCCAAACAGGCCAGAAAATCGAAGGCTATATAAAGTAATAGACATAATTGGATCAAGTTATAATAACAAATAAATATTCATACAAGAACAAATATTGTTTAAAACCTAATGGCAACTACATCCTATTCAAGTTGCATTTTGTTGGAAGATAAAAAAGAGAGGGGTAGAAAGCATACAGAAAAGTCAAAAAAATGTATTAAGAGTGTGTTGTGCCTTGTGAATAGCTGAGGGTACAGGTTGTTGTATGCACCATGTAAATAGTTGAATGAATAGGCCGTTGTAACGGTAAAATAGTAGAAAGTGCAAGTGATTATTTTTAGACAGGAAGGTGTGGTCAGTGCGAGACAGTTGCCACCTAAGTGTTCCATCGCCCGTCGCCACTACCTATAAATACTCCATCAGGAGTTCATTTTCGGAATCCAAACCTTGATTTTCAAATTCCCTTTGAGAGTATCTTTTAAAAAATTTTAAAAGACTGAACCCTTGTAAGAAAAAAGTGTAATCATGCCTTCATGAAAATGAAAAGTTCTCATTGTGCCACTCACCCCATACCTATAGAAAATCGATTAGATGGTGCCTCCAGCACATTTAGCCTCTATTGTCGGCTAGTGGATTATCTCACTAGAAGCGAATGGTGCAGTTCAAATGTCAGTCATGCTTAGAGGGTAGTCCTCAAGGCACTAAATGACCATGTCTCAACAAACAAGGATATAAAGCAAACAATGTGAGAAGTGGGCTTCTTTGCCTTCAAGTCTGATCCTCACCCATTGTCTAATGAGCCTTGAAGTCCGGTCTGCTCCCAATGCTGCATGACCCTGTTAAGTTTGGTCTGTGCCCAGTGCCTTATGAGCCTCCAAGTATGGTCCGTGCACCGTGCTTTATAACTCTTTAACTCTGGTTTGCACCTAATGCTCTATGACCCTGCCAAGTCTTATCTATGCTCAGTACTCAATGTAAGTCTGGCTTATGCCTAGTGCTTCTTTTGGGAATCACTTGATCAACACGCTTTTCATATGGTGAGACATCTAAGCTCCATGTCTTCTATATAATCATATGCTTACAACATAGTATAGGCACTGTTTTTATCATATTCCACTTCCCTATTGTCATGAATTATGCCATCATATTGTACATCTTTTCAACACCGTCTTAAGTTGAGTTGATCAATTTCTCTACTGGATTGAGCAACTATTGTTAAACTAATCCAATCTACCATGCCTAACAATGAATAATGTGGCAACCCTAGCAAGTTATGAAGATCTCGGCAATATGCTTAGTGCTATCAAGACTATCTTGATTAAGTTTATAATATACATAAATAGCACTTACGATATAACTTAAGCTCATACTAGCTCACATGGGGATCAAGCCATTGTGACTTTCATGAGTGCAAAAAAACACAAAAACACAATTTGGTACTCTCTCTCTCTCTCTCTCTCTCTCTCTCTCTCTCTCTCTCTCTCTCTCTCTCTCTCTCATAGCATCTGTGATGCCTTGGGGTACATTATTGGTGTTGTTGATGCAAAAATCTGGTTCGTCCTCTTAGACCTTCGTATACCTGCACGGAAAGAGGACAAAGGAGACCCTGGCTTGAGCAGGGGATCCTCCGATGCCAAAGTCAGGCCTGGATTCTGGGTCTAAATGTATTGAGGGGTTTGAGAAAGAATTTTTTGCCTACCTCACAAGACGATGGAGGTTTTATAGCTGCTGGAGCATTTAATCGTACGAGGATTCTTCTCCTGATATCGTGTGCGGGATCCTCTCCTGGTATCACGGAGATAGGATCGTGCCCATCTTCATCCGATCCCGTTAGCTTCGGGGTCGGGGATCTTATCCCAAGATATTCGGGATGAGACTTTCTCTTGCGCTGGCCGATCTGATAAGAAGATCGGCCCGATGCATGCCCGGATTGCTGATGTGTCGTCCGAACCGACTTAACTTCTGTCTCGGTTTAGTGAACCATGCCTCGGATCTGACACATCCTTTGGGCATTAAGTCCGAGTCTCCGAACTCTGTATCTTTTGTCCCCAACAGTAAGCCCCCTTACTCCGTGTGTTTCATATGACACTTAGGAGTAGCGAGTTTTGAGTCGGTTCATAACTTAGTCCGAGACAATAAGTAGTCATTTAATGCATTCTGTGTCGCCTTTGATGGGAGACGGTTCAGTTTCTGACATCGCATGCGCCGACAGCCGTCAAATCGCTCGCCCCGCCAATGAGGGTTGGACACGTAGCAAGGGCATTATTGTCGTCAGTCGACGTGCGCCACGTGTCGAGTGGGGGAGTCGATGTAGGCGTCGAATCATTTCCCCATTAATTGCTTCCTCCACATGGCAATCTTATAAAATGGTGGGGGTCCCGCATTTCGAACTCTACTGCCATTCCCGCTTTGCATTTCCTTTAGAGCTTTTTCGGTCTTTCGTCTTCTTCCTTTCCTCTTTCTTAACTGTCAGCGGCTCCTTTCGCCATTTCCGTTTTCCTTCCTCCCTCCGGTGAGTCTCCCCTTCCTCTTTATATAGTGATAATAGCGGCTAGAGGTTCTCGAAGTCCCCAAGAGGGAGTTTCCGGAGATTAAGGCGAAGCGCAACATTTTTGGAATGTTGCGGAATCGCCTTCCTTACTGACAGAGATAGCAGTTGATGCGAACGCTGCTTTTCTTTCTGAGAGGGTCACTGAAGCTCCGGCGGAGCGCCCTGCTTCCGTTGATCCTTCTCGTGGTGGGTCGTCTTTAATAACCCGCCCGAGAAGGCCTAATCTTCCAAGGGGCATGGAGGAAGAAGAGGAGGAGGAAGAGGAAATATTGATTGCCGAGGGAACCTCTGGGCCGGTTCCTGTTGATAAGTCGGCACACGCCGAGTCTGAAGGAGAAGGATCGGGGGATGATCTAAGCGGCCCGGTTCCTTCAGTTTTAACTGAGGCGGATTTAGACAGAATCCGAATCGGGTATCACATCCCTGAATCGGTTATCACTTATCTCCCCGTCCGAATGACTTGCCGGATCATCCTCCTGCTGGGGCGGTCGCGATCTACCAAGTCTCGATGCAATGCGGCTTGCGTCTGCCCCTTCAGGCCATTGTCCGGTTTCTATCCCGGCTCAGAATTGCCCCGGGGCAAATAGTTCCGAATGGGTGGAGGAACTTATTTGGGTGTGCGGTGTTGTGGGCTGAGATGGAACAGCCACCGCTAACAGTCGACTGAATTTCTCCACTTATACCAAGTGCGCGTGAACCCAAACTACCCCGGCTTTTATGTCTTCGCTGCTTGGCGGGGCGGAGGCGGCTCCCTAATAACTGACCTCCCACTTCCAACAAACATTGGAGAGAACGTTGGTTTTGGGCCTGCGGTCACTGGGAGACGGCTGAGTCCGGGTCCTACGAGGCTCGTGTTCCTCGGGCGTTCCAGAGAGCAGGTGACATGGGTCTTCTCTCTTGCCCTTCTTTATTTTTGTAATATTCTGAGTCTGACGGGCTTGTGTCTGGCAGATATTCCGAAGAAGCGGCAAAAGCTCGGCTCCAGTGCTTCAGCTCCGATCAAAGAGTTGAGGACGTTGGATCCGGCAGATAGGTCCTGGAAGGTGCTCTTACAGCCGGAACGTCTTCATCTCGCAGGTCTAGACTCGGCCGTCATAGGTAATTGAAAATGTATCTTCATATATCTTCTGAATTTTTCCTGACTTACTTCGTTTTTTTTTTTATTATTTTTAGATTTGCCCGAAGCTCGACCCCATCTCAGGATTGTTCCCGAATCGGCCCCCTCAGAAATGACTGGAGCTCGTCCTCCTCTTAGGGCGGTTTCGAAGTTAAAGGCTCCTCCGCGATCAGTTCTTCTGTCGGAGCCTCGGCCGCCGAAGAGACAAAGAGTGGTGCGGAAGGAGAAGGAGCCTGCGAGTTCTTCTGCCCCTACTGTCGTCGTAATTTCTGACCCGGAAGAAATGGTGGAAGTCACGGTGGCCGCAGCCTTGGAACCTCAGGCGGCACCCGACTCGGGACAAGTTGCGACGGATGTTCCGAGACAAGAGGAAGAGACTAGGGCTGCGTCTTCCAGAGGGGAAGAAGAGACGAGGACTGCATCCTCCAAAGGGGAGGAAACGAACCAAGAAGGGCCGTTCGCCCTGCAGAAGGTGGTGTCGGGGATGGTTCCCTGGGCCTTAGCCCATGGGGGCGAAAAAGAGTTCATCAGTCTCTACAACGCTCCTTCATCGCAAACCATCGGCCATGCAGCAAGGGTGCTTTTTGAACTCGCTCCCTGCTTGGTTAAGGCCAGCAAAGAGTTATCTTTGACTCATCGGCTGCAGACTCTTCTGTCGGAAGCCGAAGGGCGACGCGAGGATGCCGAAACTCGTGTCGGCGTTCTGATAGGCGAGGCGGCCCTTGCCCGGAAAGCTGCCGAAGATGCAAAAGCAGAGGCGGCTTTCTCCAGGAGAGCCCTTAATGAAGCGCAAGCCGAGGTTACTCGGGTATTGGCTCTCCTTTCCAGAGCTGAAGAAGAGAACCGACGAGTTCTCGCAATCCATGCTTCTTGTGCAGATGACTTAGCTCGGGCTAAGCTTGAGGCGGCGGGGCATATTCAGTAGGCCAACGAGAAGACTCGGGAGGCTGAGAAGGCTAGGGACCAAGCTGTCCAAGCTTTCCTTGAGTCAGCGGAGTTCGAGGATGAGAGGGATCGCTTGTTCCAAAGGGGATTTCTGGAATGTGTCAAAGACATAAAGAAATATTTTCCTGACCTTGATCTCTCAAAAATCGAGGATGGAGGAGCCTCGGAATCCGAGAATCCGGACGCCGCTGCTGAAGTCACTGCTGGGGATGAGGCCGGTACATGCGAGAATGCTTCGGGTACCGTTCCTACCGGAGGACAGTAACCAGGGCCCCTTGTGTTTTTTTTTTTAAATCGATGTATTCACATGTTGTACTCGCATGTGGTTGATGAATGAAAGAAAACGCTTAGTTTTATTCATTTGACTTGGCTTTAATCTTTCTTAGTTCAGAGTCTTTAAACATTGAGTACCGAGCTAAGGATAGTAAATCTTGAGGTGCTCAGCGTTCTAAGGATGAGGCAATGATTGTCCGTTTAGATCTTCTAGCCGATACGTTCCTGGTCGGATGGTGCCCGAGACGATATAGGGTCCTTCCTAATTGGGTCCCAACGTACCCGATCCAAATTCCTTGATATTGGAAAATACTTTTCGGAGAACCATATCTCCCATTCGAAACCTCCTGATCTTAACTCGGGTATTGTAGAACCGAGCCACTTGTAGTTGCCGTGCCTCCGTGCGCAGCCGCGCCACTTCCCTTTGTTCGTCCAGAAGGTCGAGCCCGAGTGTAAGGAGCTCTTCATTTTCTTCCGCATTGAACGAAGTGATTCGAGCCGAAGGTAATCTGATTTCAACGGGAGTGACGGCCTCCGAGCCATACGCGAGTGAAAAGGGAGTTTCTCCTGTGGCGGTTCGAGCTGTAGTTCGGTAAGCCCAAAGAATTTTCGGGAGCTCTTCGGCCCATGCTCCTTTGGTCCGGTCAAGCTTGGTCCGAAGATGTTGCTTGATAATCTTGTTAACCGCCTCAACTTGTCCGTTAGTTTGAGGATGATGAGGTGAAGAATAGACGTTTCTGATTCCGAGGTTGTCGCACATCTCGCGAAAGCTCCTATTATCAAATTGCCTTCCATTGTCTGTAATAATGGTACGGGGTACTCCAAATCGGCAGATAATATTTTTCCATACAAACTCG
Organism: Magnolia sinica; assembly: GCF_029962835.1. NCBI lineage: Eukaryota > Viridiplantae > Streptophyta > Magnoliopsida > Magnoliales > Magnoliaceae > Magnolia > Magnolia sinica. The sequence continues at coordinate 37,689,336 of NC_080585.1, read as the reverse complement.
GTGATCTTCTGCTCGGTTATTTTAGCTAATGGCTCTGCCTCGGCCCACTTCGTGAAATAATCCACTGCTACCACAGCAAACTTGGTCTGACCTTTTCCCATAAGGAGTTGACCTATGATGTCGACACCCCACTATGCGAAGGGCCAGGGACCAGTCATCGGCGTCAGTGCCTCGGGGGCTTGCCTCGGAATTGCCGCGAACCGTTGACATTTGTCACATTTTTGGACGAGCTTGCGAGCGTCGTGTTGGATAGTGGGTCAGTAATATCCCTGTCGTAGGACCTTGTGGGCGAGAGATCGCCCTCCAGAGTGGTTTCCGCAGATTCCTTCATGGATTTCACGTAATACATAGTTCGCCTCACTGGGTTTGAGGCACCGCAGCAACGGAGCGTAGTAACCTTTCTTATAGAGGGTTCCGTTGAGTATGGTGTAACGGGAGGCTCGGATCTTAACTCGTCGAGCCTCGGCACGATCTTCAGGCAGCTTTCCCTTGTCAAGGTATTGGCGGATTGGATCGATCCAGGATGGTTCCGAGTCGATTGTATTGACGGCCTCGCTAATTGGTTCATTTATACTAGGCTTATCGACGTATTCGACAGGGACGGACCTGGGTATATCGTCTTCATCAGCGGAGGCGAGCTTTGCTAATAAATCGGCTTTGCCGTTTTCTGTACGAGGGATCCGAGTGACACGACAGAGTTGAAATCCATTGATAAGTTCTTTCGCTTTCTCCATGTATGCTCTTAATTGGTCTTTCCGTGTCTGGTATACACCGGTAACTTGATTAACAACTAACTGAGAATCGCTGAAAACACTTGGGTGCGTGACTCCCATGCTAGCGGCGAGTCGGAGGCCGAGTAACAATGCTTCATATTCTGCTGTATTGTTCGACGCTTGGAATCCAAGTCGTAAGGCATACTGTATATAGGTATGATCGGGGGTTTCCAGCACAACCCCAGCCCCACTTGCCTTCGAGTTGGAAGAACCGTCGACAAACAGTTTCCAGGGAATAGGGCAGGGTAGGGTCGGGGGAGCGGTTGTTGTTGGAACTGCAACATCCTTTGGCAAATCGTTGACCGGGAGTTCGGTTGGTGGTGTTCCCTCGGCAATAAAATCAGCTACGGCTTGCCCTTTGATTGCTACCTTCGGTCTGTATTGAATGTCAAACTCACTCAGTTCGATAGCCCACTTCGTGAGTCGGCCGGAAGCTTCTGGTTTCTGCAATACCTGGCGAAGCGGAAGATCGGTCATCACGATGATGGTATGGGCATGGAAATACGGCCTGAGTCGGCGAGAGGAAGTTATTAAAGCCAAGGCCACTTTTTCCAAGCTTGGGTATCTCGTTTCTCCTGGCAATAACGCTTTGCTGACGTAATAAACCGGCAGTTGCTTTCCTTCGGATTCTCGTATCAAAGCCGAGCTAACCGCTACCTCGGATACTGCTAGGTAAAGGAGCAGTGACTCCCCTGATTCGGGTTTTGATAAGAGAGGTGGAGAACCGAGATATGATTTTAATTGTTGGAATGCCGCTTCACATTCTTCCGTCCAACCCATTGTTTGTCTTCCTTTCAACTGTTTGAAGAAAGGGAGACATTTATCCGTGGCTCTGGACAGGAACCGGTTAAGTGCTGCGACTCGTCCAGTCAACCTTTGGATGTCCTTAATGGTTTTAGGGGATTCCATATCAATCAAAGCCTTTATCTTCTCAGGGTTTGCCTCTATTCCTCGCTGACTAACCAAGAAACCGAGGAACTTTCCAGAGCCCACCCCAAAAGCACATTTACTCGGATTCAGCTTCATCCGAAACTTTCGTAGGATGAGAAACATTTCTTCCAAATCATTCACATGATCTGCCGCGTGTATACTTTTGACGAGCATGTCGTCAATGTATACTTCCATGGTTCGGCTTATAAGCCGAGCAAAGATTTTGTTAACTAATCTTTGATAAGTTGCGCCGGCATTCTTCAGACCAAATGGCATCACTCGGTAACAATAAAGGCCTTTGTCGGTGACAAAGGTAGTTTTTGATTTATCTGTTTGATGCATTGCAATTTGATTATACCCTGAATATGCATCCATGAAGCTAAGGAGCTCATGTCCGGCGGTACTATCTACTAGCTGGTCTATCCTAGGAAGCGGAAAGCTATCCTTCGGGCTGGCTTTATTTAAGTCAGTATAGTCAATACAGACTTGCCACTTCCCGTTGGATTTCTTTACAAGCACAACATTCGCGACCCATTCTGGATAGTGTATTTCTTCTATGAAATTAGTCTGGAGGAGTTTGTTGACTTCTTCTTCAATGATGGCGTATCGTTCAGGGCCGAGCGGTCGTCGCTTCTGTCGGATCGGTCGATATGACGGATCGATGTTGAGTCGGTGAGTCATCACAGAGGGGTCGATCTTGGGTATATCTTCATGACGCCAGGCAAATACGTCGGTGTACCTACGGAGCAGGGCTATCAGCTTTTCTTTCAAGGGGGACTGTAAAGACGAGCCAATTCGTACCGTCTTGGATCCATCTGTTTTGACCAAGGAGACTGAGATAAGATCTTCGACCAGCTGCCCTCGTTCATGACTCTCGCCCCGAGGGTCCAATGATTCGATCGTTGATATGTTGATCGGACTTTTGTCGGCGGTTCCCTTTACAGCTATCATATAACAACGCCTCGCATCTTGCTGGTCTCCTTTGACAATTCCTACTCCCGACTCAGTCGGGAATTTCAGTGAGAGATGGTATGTGGATACCACGGCTTGGAGGAGACTCAATGAAGGTCGGCCGAGTATTGCGTTGTATAATGAGGGTTGATCGACGACCAAGAATTCGACCATCATCGTCGTTTGATGTGGGGCACTACCAGCAGTGAGTGGTAACGAGACAATCCCTTCGGGCAGTACTTGTCCTCCGGAAAAACCGATTAACGGGGTCCGAACTGGGCGTAGCATGGATCGTTCGATCCCCATTTTGTCGAACGCCTGGGTAAACAACACGTCTGCAGATGACCCCGTATCGACGAGTATCCGGAACACTTTTCGGTTAGCGATAGTCAGTGTGACAATCAATGCGTCATCGTGGGGGTGATAGATACCTCGGGCATCTTCCTCTGTGAACGAAATGCAATATCTTTCCCTTTTCTTCTCTTTTGGTGGCCGATCTATAATCATAAGCTCGGACTTAGGCTGACTAAGTTTTCTCGCATGATTCCTTCGAGCATTGTTTGAGTCGCCCCCACCTCGCGGACCGCCGATAATTGTCCGGATTTCTTCCATAGACTGACTCTCGGTCGGACGTCCCTCAGCTACCCCAGCTTTAACAACATGTTCTTTGAGTCAGCCGTCCTTTATGAGTCGTTCGATCTCTTCCTTTAGGTGACGGCAATCACTTGTGTTATGCCCGTGATCACGGTAATAATGGCAGTATTTATCCTTGTCCCGCCGATTAGGATTACTCCTGAGCTTACTGGGCCAGTTGACAAAGCCTTCGCTTTTGATTTCCATCAATACCTGTTCTTTCAGGGGGGTATATGTGGAATATCTTCGATCTGGTCGTTTGCCTGACCTTCGCTCATCATGCGCTTGATCATCCTTGCGTTTCCTTCCTCCTGCCGAGTCGGCTTCCTTTTTGGCCAACTCTTTGACCAAAGTTTTAGTTTCACGCAGAATTCGCGTTTCTTCGGCGTTTGCATACTTATCCGACCGTGCCATAAATTCTGCCAGAGTATCGGGCGGAGTTTTGTCTAGAGATGCCAGGAATGGCTTATCTCTAACTCCTTGCATGAGCGCATTGAGAGCCGTTTCTTCTGAATGTTTTCGAACCTGAAGGGATTCGAAATTGAAACGCTTGATATAATCTTTCAATAGCTCTCCCTGCTTTTGAACTATGTTGTTCAGATGTGCAGGGGGCTTCAATTTCTTTTTTCTACCGATGAAGTTGGTGAGGAAGGCGTCGCTCAGCTCAACGAATGAGCTGATGGACTTTGGTTTCAACTGTTTGAATCACAGTCGAGCTACATCGGTCAATGTAAGAGAAAAGGCCCGACACATTACCACATCCTAGGCATCGTGGAGCTCCATATAGGTTCTGAAGCATTCGATATGCTCCGTCGGGTCGGTCTTGCCGGTGAAAGGAGTGATTTGAGGTAATCGAAACCTCTCGGGCAACCGAGCCTTCATTACCGAGTCCACAAAGGGGGACGCCTTTGCTTCGGATCTGGTCGAATACATATTCCGGCCATGCTTCATGTCCGCCATCTCTTTCGCCATTTCTTCCCGCACTTCTCTTTTAAAATTTTGAATATCGGCTTTCCAAGGTTTACTGCTCTCTGTCGTGCCTTCCATGGAAGGGCGGTTGCGCCTTCTTACTCTATCTCGTGTCGAAGATCGGTCGGGGGCAGGAAAGCGTTGGCCGACTGCGCCGGAGATGGTTCTGATTCGCCTTGGGGTTGACTCGGCCGGAAAGACTGCGGCGCGGAAGGTTGAGGATCAACCGCCGCAGTCGGTACATGCGCTGTCTCCCCTTGAGGATGCGGGAGTGGCTGCATTTGCTGCTGATACATTCGTTCCAGCATCTGCTTCATCATATTCATATCAGACCGGATTTCTTGAACCTCCTGGTCCAACCGCCCATTGTTGCGACCCCGCTGATTGTTGCTTGTTCTGGTCGCTCCTCGTTGGCGGTTGTTAGGTGGGTTCTGGGCTGCGGGGACCGCGACTGGACCCGCTGGCCCTGTAATCGCAATCTCATTCAAATCTTCTTCTGAGACCGTCCTTCTAGTCATCACCATGGAATTCAATATAGAAATATGAGATGGCTTTTTTGTACGGTTCCCACAGACGGCGCCAAACTGTTGATGCAAAAATCTGGTTCGTCCTCTTAGACCTTCGTATACCTGCACGGAAAGAGGACAAAGGAGACCCTGGCTTGAGCAGGGGACCCTCCGATGCCAAAGTCAGGCCTGGATTCTGGGTCTAAATGTATTGAGGGGTTTTGAGAAAGAATTTTTTGCCTACCTCACAAGACGATGGAGGTTCCTCTTTTATAGCTGCTGGAGCATTTAATCGTACGAGGATTCTTCTCCTGATATCGTGTGCGGGATCCTCTCCTGGTATCACGGAGATAGGATCGTGCCTATCTTCATCCGATCCCGTGAGCTTCGGGGTCGGGGATCTTATCCCAAGATATTCGGGATGAGACTTTCTCTTGCGCTGGCCGATCTGATAAGAAGATCGGCCCGATGCATGCCCGGATTGCTGATGTGTCGTCCGAACCGACTTAACTTCTGTTTCGGTTTAGTGAACCATGCCTCGGATCTGACACATCCTTTGGCGACCCGAGGCATTAAGTCTGAGTCTCCGAACTCTGTATCTTTTGTCCCCAACAGGTGTTATGCACTAATATTACATTTTCTTATGCACAATATGTATTATGCTATAGACACGGCTCAATATTTCTTGTCTCAAAGATATATGTGTAAGACCATGCACAGTTTTATAACCATTTTCTTAGTCTGTCTTGTATTTATGATATCACAAATTCTATGTTTGAGAGAGAACATTATCAATATAGTGTTCTTGTACTAATCACCTCACTGTGTAAGAGGGCACGAAGCCCATATCTATTGGTTATAGCTGTCCTATGAACCATTCGAACTACGCCTTAGGCATGAGGGTCATGCACACATTTACATTCACTACAAGAAACTGCTGCATTACCGACACTTTTTTACTGGTGGCCAACATGCACCACCGGCGAGCATCCCGAAAATCTATTCTATCGGGTTGGAGTAACCTTTGAAGACAGTAACCGAAACCCGCTACTGAAGAAGGTCCATTAAAAAAGAAAACCCTACCTCCCCCTTTCTCATTCTCTCTCTCCGTCCCTCCCTCCCTCACTTCCAAAACCAACGGCCTCTCTCTCTCTCTCTCTCTCTCTCTCTCTCTCCCCGCCCCTGATTCCATCCTCCCAAAACCGACAACCTATCTCTCTCACTTTAAATGCTAGAGGAGAGAGCTCCCCTTTGGATTTGCAGATCTCAACAAGCTCATGTAATTTCAATGGCAGACCTGTTCGATTCTCGCGGTCGCATCGGATTTAAGGTTTCTTCTAATTTCTTGTTCCCCGTTTTATCGATTTAGGGTAAGAGAGAATGTGATCCTTTCAATCTCCTCCTCCTGCATTGTAACGTTAGGCTTTCATCGAAGTCTATTCTGTTTTCTAGGGTTTCTTAAGTCGCATGTGTTATCCAACGAATTTTGGGGGTTTCTAGAGTTGCATTTTGATGTCAAGATTGTTTCATGGGATTTTTATTTTTTTATCAATTTTTTGGTTGTTTGATGATTTAGATCTTTTGCATATTAATTTTTTTTTAATTATAAAGATCTTTTTTGGTGTAGTTCTTTGATTAGGAGGAAAAAACAGAGAACTATGTGGATTTGTAGGGAGTATCTGTTGAGCATCTGTTGCTTCGCTTTCTCTCATGCAGATGCTGTACGAAAGCATGAAAAAGAAGGTAGAGAGGGGCTGCTTGATAGACGGTGAGATCGATGATAGTGAGGCTTTCAAGAAATGGACAGATGGATTTACTCGTCATGATCATCCTGCAGTTGTTTAGGTTTTTTCTCTATCCCTCTACTGGCGTGCGGCTCGTAAACGGAACTTTATCGAAGTTTTCAATGGTGGGTGTCATTATCCCCGCTATTTCCCATGGTGTGGTCCACTTGAGCTTTGATCTGCTTCGTTTTTAGGCTTATGCCTTAAAAATGGATGGACACAGGAGACATGAAACACATACATGAGCTGAAAAAATGGATGGACAGCATTGATAGAAAACACATACATCACAGTGGATCCCTCCTAATGATGTATGATAATATCAGTTTGAAAATCATTTGGGCATTTCCTACTTACCCTTCCTAATGATGTATGATAATACATACAGGACTTGATCAAAACAGAGCAATTACAGGATCCGACCCAGCAGCATCCAAAACTGCCTGCAGGTTGGCTGGAACACAGCTTTGAGAAGATCCAAAGTCAGCCCTACTTTGACCTGGCCACTCTGAGCACAGCCTAAGTGTAATTCAGCAACTAAAAAACTTCATCATCCAGTCCCTTCGAAACATTGGCTTGCCATCTTCTGACCAAAATCCACTTGGAAATGTGGCTGCAGATGCAAATGACCAAAAAACTCTGGCCCACGACCAACAATCTTAGCATAGGCCTCCAAGAAGATCACTCAAAACCACTTCATCGCCTTGCCTAAGAAGATCCCCAAGCTGCAAACATGCAAACAAACAAAACAAACATAGACCACTCCTCAACCTGAAAAACCAAAAACTGTCCTAGGATACCAAACCAAGGACTTCCATCACTTGCTAGATCTAATACTCTCAATAATTTAAATTCTGAAACCATTCTACACAAAGAAGAAGAGGACAACTCCTTGTCTTATATGGTCTTTGGTCAACCTTTTTGCATGGCTCAAATATCCTGCATTGAAACTAATGACAACATCATGGTTTTTGGTCATTAGGCTCATTGACTGAATGCAAGTTGTTCTCTTGGTTTGTCACTTTTGTGCTTGTTTTGTGGCTATTCTCAATGTCCATGATCTCCCAAGTATAGTTGCTCATTGAGATCATGGATAAGGCTTAGATGATGGCATTGCTCAACAATTTGGCTTAGGTACATTTTTGGGTTTCAATTATCGTTCTTTTTTCACTTGATATGATAAATTCTCTTCCTTGTGGTTCTTTCGCTGGATTTAGATAATATTTATAAATTCTAATTTTTTTTAATGGGATTCTAATTCAGGGAAGCCTTTGCTCTTTATAATTTTGTTGAATGACAGTTTGCTCTTTATAATTCTAGTTCTGATGGTAAAATAAAATAATTTTATTATAGATTTAGTTCAGTTTTCCTTTTATAAACTGGAATTAGTTTGTGTTTCAAAATACTAAATCTCTAGCAAATTTGAAGTGGCACTGGCAAAATCATGTACAAATCCATGTGTTTTATTTATCTGTTACTTTTTCAGTAGAACAAGTAATTCTGGAAGAGAAACATATTCTACATGGTCAATGCATTTATTTTTCTTTTTATCATACATTTTAAAACTGTGCTGCTTGTGTTACCCAATCGTTTTGACTTAAATAACCTATACAATCTCCTAGTTGATGTATAGAAAGGCTGAAAATTGCATTGCACATGCATCATTGCGTAGGATAATCCTTGTACCAGTTCTTTTGCTTACATGCTTTGTTTTATGCTAAAGGAGTGTCTATTTGACGATAGCAACAGCACACCCAGAGACATTATTTGCTGATTCCGCTATCGCGGTGCATCCCGAGGTATTATTGTGCTGTTTGACTGGTCATTTTAGAACTGGACAGTCCTTTTAACTAGCAGGGGATTCCAATTGGATTTGTGCTTTAAAATTTTTATTATTATTTATCATTAGCATTTTTCTTCAATATTCTATTGTCTAGTTTAGCGTCTATGTTCTGTCTGCCTTCTTCTTTTCCTAAACTTATAACTGGATATTGTGATACATTGGCATTAAGGCTTTAGATGACGACGACAATGAAGGACTGGATTTTGTGACAACTTGAGAATCTACTTGTAGAGATTATTGAACGATGATGCTGTCACAAGATAGAATTAGGAGGGGCCTTAGATCTTGGAAAGTTGGAAAGGCATATGTATTATCATACATCATTAGGAAGGGTAAGTAGGAAATGCCCAAATGATTTTCAAACTGATATGTATGGCTTCTAATAGAGCTTTGAATCAGGTTTTGATCAGAATCTTCTTCTTCTTCTTTTTTGGTCTTTTTTTCCTTGTTTTTTACCCTTTGTTTCAGGTTGAGAAGTTTCTATCGATTTTAGAGGATAATGCTAGTTGATGCTTCAGTTGTTTTAGTATTTCCAAAACAACTAAAAGAGATAGGTAAAGTAATCATCAGTCTTAATTTCCAACTTGTATTGCTGTGTCTGCATAAGATTCGAGTATTTCCGTGTTTGCACCCAACATGAAGCTTGTAGTTGGCTGTAAAATATCGATTATGAATAGAGTAATAGATGCTTGTCCACCTCTATACATGAATCTGCTCCGCTTCCTGTCATATTTTGTGCAACCATATCTCAGATTTTTCGTCAGGTGGAAATTAATTTAGATGGTTCTCTTGAAAGCACCTTTATTTCTTTCTTTGTTTTAGAATGCATCCTAGAGACATTTGTATCAAACTGAATTGATGGAAGCATTGAATGTCATTAAAACATCTCAATAGGCCCTGCACGTCAATTTGTAGGTTCAGCTTATCCTAGAGACATTTGTATCAGACTATGAATTGAATTGGCTCTAATGATCCTAGCTTTCTTTCACTGTTTGGATTTTTAGAATTTAATGCTAGATGGCTTGTATTTTAGATTTGATGGGTTCCGTATTAATGAAGATTATAGATGCAAAAACTGGAAAGGAGAAACATGTTGCCAATAAAAACTTAATGATGCATGGAGAGTTTCAAATTGCTGGGCCTGAACAAGAGGTTTGCGTTCTGCCTCTCTCACATTGCTTGGACTTTTTCGTTGTCTGAATTTAGATTTCATTCATATCGCAGGCACACACAGTTAGGCTTGAGAGTGTTGTCAAGTAGGCAGGTTGGTTATATTTACTCTGGAGCTTTTCTATTCAGTCCATTTGACATGAGATCCTCATTTCTACAATCCAATGATCTTCTAATCATAGTATTGTTTGTCAGCTGAAGTTATGGATGAGGTGCCTACAGATGAAATTGATTTGTCATGGTTTTCTGGCAATTTATGACGGGATGACTATGATAATGGTCGTTACCGTTGGAGTATATCCGATGGCAACAACTTCAGAGACAGTAGCCAACATTATTTATCTGATAAAAGCAAGGTCGTTTGATGCTTTCTTTAATACTAGTGAATATTTTTTTTGTCCAGATTTCCATCATTATTTAACTGCACAAATGCGGTCAATGGGAAGCTTGTATGGGGCAATTCCTTGGCAAGAAGTGAGAGTCCCTGGATCCAATTCATCTTTATAGACAATCATCTCTTAGATGTAGATTTTTTTGGTGCATGGTTCAGTGTCATCATCTCGAACCTGAAATTGAGTTTTGGAACTTGTAACCAGGGTCTTTTAGCTCCTCTGCATTTTGTTTGCTGATTCTCACTATATTTTAGCTTCTCTTCTTCTTCTTCTTCTTTTTTTTCCACTTTCGTGAGGCAGATTTCCAGATCTTGCAGACCTTAAACATGTCAGCTTACTTGAATTTCACTGTTTTGTTCTTTACATAGTTTCCTGTGGCTTCACATATCCAGGTCTCATCTTTTTGTGTAGGGCAAGAATCTGATATTTTCTTTTCTTTTTGTGCAGGGTGAGAATCTGATATTTTCTGTTTTTACTCTGTATAGGGGAGTAATTGCTGATCTACTAATGGCTAGATAGATAAATGTTGGAGTATCTTGGATTCATCAGCTGAGTATTATTGCCTGGATGACTTATGGAAGCAACAGTTAAGAGTTAAGTGGTTCATGTTTACAGGTGGTTGATTTGTTACATGTCTTTCGTTTCATTCTTGTTTTGTTTGTTGAATAGACTTTTTATCGGTCTTGTTCATATGTATTAGAGATTAAGGAGTTTTATCTATTTTTCTCTTATGCATTCATGCAAATTTGATTAATTTACAGTTTATAGCTAATCCAACAGTTCCTTCCATGTCAAGTGAAAGGAAGTGACAAACCATAGCCTATGCAAATTTTCTTTTCTTCACTTTTGTATTCGTCCGAATTTGGTTTGACTTCTAAAGTTTATAGCTAATCTGCACCATTGGACGTTGAGTGCTTTATGCTAGTTCCCTATGAGTTATGCTCAATCGTTGTTATTAGGTTTCTTGATTAAAATCAAGGAGTTTTATTTCCCTATGAATGTAAGTACATGTGTAGCTATAATCTTGGGCCTTGGATTAAATGTTGTGTTTTACCTTTTGAACAGGTTTCATTTGATTTGATAGAGTATATGGAACAGCATCCAGAAGCATCTAACTGGGGGATTGGGATCTCTAGTTTTAGAAAAAATGCCTCGTTAGTCGTTTCAAAATTACCATGGACTCAAAACTTTCAGACAGGTGTTTTTTTTTTTTTTAATATGTTCCACACTTTGAATTTATTTCTATAAAAGCACCCATCTCTGATGTCCCTTTTTTCTTTTGATGTTCATTCTTTTTAAATAAGCCACAGTTGTTTGTACAATTCAGGACCTGACTCTCATATGAATGGTTCAGTGCATTCCCCACCAACATCAAGGAGCTCATCCTTCATTTTGTTTATAATATTTGATATTGCCTAAAAAGTCATATATTTAATCTAGAAGTATTTGCTCAGTGCATGCCCAACCAACATCAAGTATTTGCTCAAACCTCTTTTTCTTGATGGTATTAGACCTATCACCATGCACAGATGATAAACAATAAGTTGAGATTCACTAACATAGAATGCATTCATTTCTAATTGTATCTTTCCTTGCCTTGCCACTCATTCATTTCTAATTGTATCCTTCCTTGTCTTGCCACTCATCCATCTCAACATCCTCATTTCAACTACACTATCCTATGACTACTCATTCACTGAAACGTTTTTATTCCTTCCATTGAAAAGCAAAAAAAAAAATCATATTGTTTCCTTTCTTCTATGTTGCCTGCAGAAAACTGTTTTCGCTGGATAGCCTACTAAAGCTGACTACAATCATATACCTTGTGCTGTATTCTGGTAACAAAAATATTCCACCTAAATTTCAAAGTTATTTTACATGACACTGCTGTATTCTGTGTGAAGTAAATTACAAGAAAAAAGTACTGCTGCATAATTGATTATTTGGAATAAACTAATTCAAATATCGATTGATAAATGTGTCAATGTTGTGTATCCTCTGCTAAACCAGACACCAGCAACTCCCTGAAAATTCCAATAAATATCATCTGCATGCCTTTTTTCAAGATTTTTACTATGCGTTTTTTCCTTCCCCAAAGGTTTTTTTGTCAGTTTCTCTTTTAGAACCCCTTTCAATATATGATCTTGGTAGATGTATGTTATATATTCTAGTCCACTAAGGTGGAGCTCAGCCATATGCTTCGTGAAGCTAATGAATTATCTTGCAGTATCCTGAGAGGAAGGAATGTGCAAAATTCTTACAGAGGGAATCAAACAACAATCACATTTCTTTATTATTCCCGGAAAGTACCAAGGGAGCTAATGTGCTTCTTGCACTGAAAACAGGGGAACCTTGCTTCTTCTTTTTTTGGCATAAATATAACAAATGACTGAACAACTTCTTGTTAGTTTTTGGTTTAATAGGTAAATGTTCTCTGTTGAGTAGTTTTCTCTCTGCTGACAATGGCTTGGACTTTTAAGTAGGATTTGAATGCTTGATTTCCGAATGGATGCACCTTATCCACCCAAAAAAAAAAGAGAAAAGATAATTAGTTGTGCTTATTCCTGCATGATCTGTGGATATGTCATATGTATAGTCACTTTGTTCATGGGACCCCAGCAAGAGGCCAACGGCTGTAGAGGCCCTCCAACATTCAAATGCGCGGTATGCTATTAAGTCATCAGCTGTCAAATATTGGCAGAGTGGTTCTCTTTCTATTTGTATGTTTTCTTGAAAAAATCTTGGCTGCAGGTTGGACATGAGATGCAGGTAGCATTCTGCCTCATCCAGAAGTATGTTGATATGCATTCTATTGGAACTAAATTACAGATAATATCTGCATTTTCTGTTGAGCATGTGAAAGGTTATATTTATATTGAAGCTGATAGGGAACGTGATGTCGTTGAGGTATTTTCTTGCAGATGTAGAGCACTTTCATTTCTTCTTTTTCCCTTTTAACATGCTTTCCAAACTAATTAGGAATGGAACCAATTTTCAAAACAGGTATGTAAAGGGCTTTGTAGTATATATTCTAGTAGAGTGGTGTTGGTTCCCAAAAATGAAGTTCTCTATCTGCTTTCTCTTCAAATCAAATCAAGTGAAGTTTCTAAGGGCACATGGGTCAGCATGAAGTATGGGAAATACAAAGGGGACCTTGCACAGGTATGAGGTGTCTTTTCTTGAGATGAGAATTAGCTGGCTTTCTGCTGGTTTTAAAAGTTCTCTTTTATCTATACATCTTTCTGTAGGTTGTGGCTGTTCATGATGCACGGAAGAGGCCACCGTAAAGCTGATTCCAAGGATCGATCTCCAAGCCATGGCACAAAAATATGTATGTAATTTCTTTCTTCCAGAAAATTTATGTGGCAGTGATTTTGGAATTGTGAAGCAACTACTGTTGGTTGCATGCTATTATTTTCTAACCAACATTCTGTTTTGACTTTTGTTTAGCTCTGATCATTTTTTTTTCTGGTGTGAATAAATATTCATATTTCCAACTACCATTATCAGTGTGTATGCTTCCTTTAGCCATTTGATTTGTTTCTGCTTATGACATTATTGCTTGTTTTGTGGAATGATTTATATATTTCTAAAATGGAGAACTTGGTGTTTTCGCCATTCATTTGCACAAGCTTTATCACTATTTATGGTAGGCTTGATTCTCTGTTACAATTCTGTATTTCTGTATGTGAAATTTTATTTATTTGTCTTTGGTATTTAGGGAATTTGGAGTGGAATGATTACTGGGATTGCTTTACAGACCCTCATCCTTGTAGTAATCACATGGCGTACTGACCGGGAGAAAGAGGCAAGTGTATATTGCAACACATTTCTATATGCTTTGTTAGTCATCTTTCTTCTTAATGATTTAATTTTCCTTAAGCTTTACTTTATCAGCATAGCTAGACGACTTGAGGAAATGCATTCCCATGCGGCAGGGAGATTCAGTTTTTGAACCTTGTTTCTTTATCTATGCAGAGAAATAAGGCGTGGGTTTTCATTTACCCCAAAAATATATGAGGTAATGCTTTGATATTTTGGAATGGTTTTCTTTGATTTTTTCTTTTTTTAATATTAGAGTGTAATTAAATTGAGAGTTGTTGTAGATGCTAATAGATTCTCAATTTTCTAAATCTGTTCCTTTACTACTATTATTGTGATCATTATGTAGAAGATTCTTGCTTAGATTCTCAACACATCTTAGATACCATCCAGTTTCATCCATGTCACCTAAAGCAGATCATAGAAATGTAATTAATGAACCAGATTCACCACTGATATTGGTCACGTGTACACTTGAATGTCACGTGTGAAGGGTGCATATGGATGGACGGGCGTGGATAAAACACATGCATCAATGTAAGGCTAATAGATGTAATGGAATTCAAGTTACAACATTTTGTTGCCTTGATAGTTTTTTGACTTTTTAAGGATAGGATCAAATGATTAATTATTTTCCATGCATCAATTTGTTGAATGCTACTTTTTGACTCTCTTTTTTTTTTCTTGTGTGCAGGATCTTAATCAATTATGCCTGAATTTAGGCTTACAAGCACTTCTGCCTTTTGATGCCACTCGTGCTACGAATAGACCATATAGAGGATTTGTTTTTATTTATTCGAGGCCATTTTTAATTTATTGTAATAAATATTATATTTTTTTATTATGAAGTAATATAAATTTTATTTAATATTCAGTTTTAATTGTATTGCATCATTTTTTATGTTTCAAATATCAAAAAATGCAGGTTTTTCAATTGAATTATATATAATAAAAAATTATCATTGGCCTTTCAAATCTATACAAAGACATCTAGCGGCGCTTTTATGTGGAAAAAGTGTCCAGAAGCACTACCGGCGCTTGACGCGGCGCTCATGTCAGATACGGTAGCGGCCACCAAAAGCGTCGCTAAAGGAAAACGAGCGCCGGAAAAGATCCAACAATTACCGGCGCTCAGACAAGCGCCGCTGTTAGCGCCGCGAAATGTTTGCTGATTCCCCATTATTGGAAAAGAAAACATCGGGAAAGGTCTTTCATCTTGTAGTGATTGCACACATCATACATTACATTCGTTGCATATATCGCATTGCATTCTTTTCTTCTTCTTTTTTCTCTATTGTATTTTATTTATTACTAGTCTTAAAATAAATAGTTACTCTATGTAGTATAATTAAGGACCTATGTTATAATTAAAATATAATAAGAACCCAGCTTAATAAAAGATTTAACAAAAGCCTTCTAAATATACGTGCTCATGTCTCTCTTATGTAGATGTGGTAATATGTAGGAATGGATACATAATATCCAATCGAAATTGATTTTAACACATTTTCATTGTGTACTATCTGATTGTTGATCTTCATTAATCCACTATCCAATCGTGGATCTTCAATATTTTCATACTCGAGTAAAGTTTGGTGGATGATACATAGGCAGTTAGAAATATATTGAGAAATTACATGCATGATATACAATGATCTGCGAATAATTAGTTGGGCCTATTTAAACAATATGATTTTTAGAGTCTTAATGATAATGGATTCTATAATTTAGTCAATTTAATTTAAGTTAAGATAATCCACTGTACAATTTCAAATGCCAGTGTATCAAGCGTCATACACAACCCAAGTATCATATAACTCCACCTTTCTCTCCCTCAACTTGAAGATAGACCCTCCCTCTTACTAACTTTTTTCCTCTACCCCTTTTTCATGGTGCAACCCCTCTCCCTAACTTCTTTTCTCTACCCTATCTTCACGTGATAACACCTTTACAGTAAATGGTTCGCAAAAACCGTGATTTTCCAATAGGTATTGATGTTATTTTATAGCCACACTTTAATGTAGTGGTAGAGTGTGATGGAAGTGGATTAAGTCTCCTAGACGATAATTCGTCTAGTTAGGGCTTTGTTAGGCCCACCATGATGTATGGATTTTATCCATGCCATCCATCCATTTTGCCTGATCATTTTAGGGGATGGGCCCAAAAATGAGGTAAATATAGGCTCAAGTATACTACACAGTGGGGATTGAATGCCCACCATTAAAAACTTCTTGGGAGCCACAAAATTTTTGGATCAAGCTGATATTTGTGTTTTCCTCTCATCTAGGTCCATTTGACCTTATGAACAAGTTGGATGGCGAGTAAACATTTAGGTAGCCCCTAGGAAGTTTTCAACTGTAGGAGTTATTATCACCACTGCTTCTTATGGTGTGCTCCAATCATATTTAGGCTCTTAAAATGGTTTGGAAAAATGGATGGACAACATGGATAAAACTCAGACATCACGGTGGTCCCCACAGAGATAGGACACAATTCGCATCCAAGTGCGATGATATGTATGCATGTACTTAGAGATGGCGCATGTAAGCATGCAAAAGACTTTAATTACCCCATTCAAATTGTGGTGTCCACTTCAGTTGGGTCAATTCAATAATAGTTACATTATATAATATTGTGAATTGGCTATTGATAGACATAATGGATAGTCAAACCGGAAAATAATCATTTATTTTAACTTGAGAAAAAAGTTTTGGATGTTCAATCATCCAATTAGGATTATAATTTATGTAAAGTGGAGTCCATGATTTAAATTGTTAATCTTTGTTATATGTGCGCCACTTGTTGAGTCAATGCCATATAATTTTTGTAAATATTAAAAATGCTTTGTATTGGGATCTTAAATTGTTGAATCCCTTGATCTAGGTTGTTTGTTAGGTCCAAAGCACATTTCATGAGTTACTACCCAAACATAACACTGATGTAACAAATATCAACTATTTTATTAATAGTATTTAATATGGATGTTAGAGATCCTTCACACCAAAATAGGTCCAGTTAACAATTTGACCCATCTAATTGTTAGGGATCATCACGGACTGCTCATGATTCCACATAATCACTTTTGTTAGGCAATCAGAGCCATCCCATCCATGGTAGGAAAAAAGGATGGCTATAGAAAATATGGAAAAATCAAGGATGGACTAGATCATCCAATCAGGGTAATTTTACATAGTAGCTTGTGAAATTTATTCTGAACTTGTTGGATGGTTCAAATCAATTGATTGTATTGTATAAGTGAACCAATGGGTTTGGGAACCATATCACTTACAGTGAATACACCAGAGAATTGCACTATAGTCATGGAGGGCATTATGGTAAATTTGTTAATTTGGCATGGTCTCAAAACCCAAGAGAGGATTGTGTCCTGCCCCCCAGATGGAATCAGTCTAAGTAGGAGCTTTGCAGGGTCCATTGTGATGTATGGGTTTTATTCACGCCATCCATCCATTTCTCCATATCATCGTAGGATATGATCTTAAAAATGAGATGGATCCAAGGTTCAAGCAGACTACACCTAAGGAAGCACAAGTGATAATGATAGTCAATGTTGAAACATTCATATGCCCAACCGTGATGTTTATGTGCTATCCAACCTATTCATATGATAACATAGAACTGGATGAAGGGAAAACAAAATATCAACTTAATCAAAATTTATTCGTCTACCGAGGCATACTTAATAGTGAGCATTTAGTCCCCGGTGTGTGTTTAACTTGAGCCTTTTATCTGACTAATTTTTAGGTTTATAGTATAAAATGATCTTAAAAAGTATATGGAAGGAGTGGATAAAACATATACATCAAGGAAGATCCCACATAACCCCAGCCTGGACCGAATCAGTCCAAGTGAGAACAGGACACAATCCGCTTCCCACTTATGAGATTAATTCGAATAATCCCCAATTATGATGTCATAAAGGCGCTGATATTAGAATATAAAACTATTATTTTTTTTAGCCCCCAGCCACTCTTTACATTTTTTAAGGATGAAAATGCCCATTTGCTAGTCGTCGCCTCATACGACGTCAGTGTGTCGTGGAAGTCGAGAATGCCTTATAAGTATGGGGGTATGTGCCCAACTAAATCTATGATTGGGGCCACCCCTAGGTTGATCTAATCCGTTCACTTTAATTTGGTAGTCGTTAACCCACAGTAGGATCATTTCAATTTTATTTTATTTTTGGAGTTGTCCATGGCCACAACTGCATGAGTGATGTGCGATAATTTCGGACTATTTCCACCAATGTGGTCCACCCATCATGAATACTTCACTAAAACTTCGTCATATGGCATTAAATTAAAACCCCTTTTTTATGTGGACGGCTTGGATTTATTTCAAGACAAGCCAGTGGGCCCCACATAAGACATGCAATGGGTTCATTAGGTGGGGCCCTTGGGCAAGAAAAAGCCATTTTGGCCTTTTCTTCTCTCTCTCTCTCTCTCTCTCTCTCTCTCTCTCTCATTCTTCAGAGCAATTGACCACACAAAGAGGAGGGGCCCATCACGAAGAGTCGAATCACCATTGACAGTTGGTAGTTATGTTGACGGATAACCCACCCCTGGCAACAACAACAAACTCCAGCCAATCTCCACGAAACGACGTGGAAGTTCCGGGCAAAAAAGAAGGGTTTTTTTATTTTTCTTCTTTTGAAGTTATCCAGCCACATTCTCTTGAAGCTATGACGCCTAAAGGTTTTTTTGTTTATTGTTTTTGTTATTGTTGGTGGCTATCAATAATAGGAGTTTGTGAAAGGGAGGAGGGCGTGTTGATCCCATTGTAGTTGTTTTTTGTGTTTTTACTTGTTTGTTTGTTTTTTTTTTTTTTTACATGTTTGAATGGTTGGAGTTTGTGGGAGAGAGGAGAATATGGTGTCTATATGTATGGTGCATGTATAGTGGAGAGTTTGACAGTCACCAATAAGGATGTGGATTGCCAATATTATATGAGGTTCACCGATATGATTTGTGGATCGCCAATTTACAATGACTATTAGCGATCCACATTTAATATCAACAATCCAAACTTATTATTGGCGATCCATAGTCCTATCTTCAATACAGTGTACTATCAGCTATCGACATTGTACTATCGATGATACGGCGTACTATTGGCAATATTCACTGCGGTTTGCTAATACAATGTACTATCGATGATCCATAATGAGTATTGGCAATCCGCATTGTGTATCGGCAAACCATGGTGAGTAGCAGTGAGCCGCAAAGTGTATGGGTCATCCAATGTATCGCTCATACATAGTGAATATCGATGATTCACAATATGTAATGCAATACAAATAGTATCTTGAATCGACAATGTGAATTGGAATGATTACATATAAATCAAACACTTAGGCCCTGTTTGTTAACGCTGAATTTTTGCACTTAACGCGGAATGGGGAAAATATTCCATGTGTAGTGGTGTTTGTTAATGCATCATTAACGCCGAAGAAGGAAAGCGCTAAGAGGTTTTTCACTGAATTCTTTCCGTGATATTAGTCTGGCTTAATGGTGAATGCGGAATGGGTTGAGTGATTTTTTCATTAAACAAAAAAATTTGCTTCCAAAATTACCCCTTCCCAAGTTACTACGGCAATTTTTTCTCTTTAAATTGTCTGTGCAATACAAAATCAACTTTTAACCAATGAAACTTCACTATGCCCCCACCATTATGCATGTGTTTCATCCATTCCATTCATCTATTTTTAAAGATCATTTTAGAGATTGATACCAAAAATGAGAGGAATATAAATCTCCAGTGGACCATACCACGGGAAAATAATAGTGATTGGATATCCACCATTAAAATTCTCCTAAGGCCCAGTGTACTGTTTATTTGACATCCAATCTGTTGATTAGGTCATATAGACCTAGATGAATGGAAAAAACAAAGATCAGCTTAATCCAAAATTTTTATGGCTCCCAAAAAGTTTTTAATGGCCGACGTTCATTCAAGACTGTTTTCATGTAATGTGGTCCACTTGAGATTGGGATATACCTCATTTTTGGTCTCATACCATAAAATGATCTATAAATATAGATGGGCGGCATGGATGAAACACACATCATGGTGGGGCCCACATAGCACCGACCATCAGCCATTGGCTGATGGCAGGGGATTAGCCAATCTGTTTCCGCGGATGCGGATTGGATACTGACAGGTTGAGTAGCGACTTGCCACCGAAGTTACATCACCAAGTTATGTGGGGCCCATCATGATGTATGTTTTGTATCCATGTTATCCATCCATTTGGAAATATAATTTTGGGTAAAGATCCAAAGAATGAGTAAAATCCAAAGCTCCAGTGGACCTCACCACAGAAAACAGTGGGGAGAGTGTACCTCACACCAGCTATATAGTTGTTGTATTGACGTCAGCAAGTTCTATGGGTCCCATCATGAGGTATGTGTTATATTCAAACCATCCTCCATTTGGCAAGCTCATATTACAGCTTGAGAGCGACGGAAGATTGAATATCTACCATTAAAACCCTTTTTGGGGTCACAGAAGTTTTAGATCAATATGATTATTTTTTTCGGTTTGGATAGCATATAAATATAAGATGGCCTTATTTGAAGGTTTTGTTGTTACTGGTGTTCAATCCTATAAAATCTTCCCGCTAAGAGGAATTGAGGACCTTATGATGATTTTTAGTTTTTTATTAAGTATTTTAGTTTATTTCAATTAAATATAATGATTTTATTTTCATTTCATAAAAAATAATTTCTTTATAATGTAAAACATTTCCAAATGAGAGATAGGGACAAATGTGTCAAATTAACATATTTTAGACATTTAAAATGTTTGTTAACAAACAGTTTGTTTAAGATTCAGTACTTAATTTTTAGACTTCAGCCATAATTATCAAACAAGTTTTTTTTTTTTTTTTACTTCAGATTTCAGATTCAGGCTTCAGATTTCAGATTTGGTCTTTAGACTTCAGATTTAACAAACGGGGCTTTAGTCTTTCATAGAATCCTACTATGAGTCGAGAAAACATGGTCCCTGTTTAGAGAACGAATGTGCAAAGGTCTCTCCCAAGTTCTTAATAGGATTTTTACGGGTATTGAAGGAAAATTCAGCAATTGCCCTGTCAGGGTAAAGATGTTTAGGAATACCTAATTCGAATATTTGCATGATTTCGATGAAAGCGGATGGAGGGCAAATGAAACGGTGATACATTGCTTGATACAAAGGCACCTCAATGACCTTCAATATGACTTTCATGACATCATTCTCAGATTTAAGGACATGAACTTCACCTTAATTATGGACTCAAGTGGTAA
Source organism: Magnolia sinica (assembly GCF_029962835.1). Taxonomy (NCBI): domain Eukaryota; kingdom Viridiplantae; phylum Streptophyta; class Magnoliopsida; order Magnoliales; family Magnoliaceae; genus Magnolia; species Magnolia sinica. The sequence continues at coordinate 37,668,259 of NC_080585.1, read as the reverse complement.
AGAGAAAGAATTGAAGTAGATTGTATTGGGAGCATGAAGAAAGACTATTAGAAAACGACATTTTAAGGATAAGTTTATAATTTTGAAAAAGGATTTGGAAGATGCATTTAAACATATCCGAAGGACAAACCTTCACATGGATGCCATGAAGTTGCCTATGTTGATGTGTGTATAGAGAATTTAGTTGTTGGATCGCCTGAGAAGAATGTGTGTATTTATGAATATATAGATTTTGTAAATGATAAAGATGCATTCAATAAGTACCATTGGGAGGCTATGGGGTACATGATACTAAAGGAAGAAGCAAATATTATAATTAAGTCACGGTTTTCGAATATGTAAAACTTCTGTGGATGTGCATTTTTCCTACATGTAAATCATTTTTCCTATAAAGTTTCTATATTCTTTGCCACTATGCCCTATTTGAATTTTTGTAACTCATTCATTCAATAGATTTAACATATGAGGTTTTACTTGAATTGTCTGGCCTGAAGGGCTATGCTGCAGGATGTAGTTCTATTAGAATTCCACATCTTTTGAATTGGACTACGACCAATGTTGCAAAATACAAAGGTACATCAAAAGTATTTAAGAATGAGCGGGTAAATTATAATATTAGTAATTTATTTATTCATTTTGTAATACCATGATCAATGTTTCTAACATTACATGCATGTAATTACAGCTTAAGATTAGTGGCAAACTCATGCCCCAGCAGATGGGGAAAATATTGTCATCATTGTTCAAGTTTGTGAAATTTTAAAGGGGGTGAAATAGAGGAGAACTAAGAGGAAGATGGAGTTGGAGAGGGTTTGGAGGGGGAGGGGAGTAGTGCGAAGAAGAAGAAGAAGAAGATTGAGGAGACGGATAATGAATAAGAAAGTGGGAGGAGAGGGGCGGGGGAGGAGAGCACAGACCAATATAGTGATAGAAAAGAGACGGCGGAGGGTTCCAATGGAATAGAGGCTATGTGAGAAGATTGATCACAAACTAGAAGAGATTATCAGAAAGGTTAGCGCAATATACAGTAGAATTTGATAAAGTGAAAATGAAGAGTAAGATACTGCACATGGAAATGAACCATCTACGGGCCGTGACGGAGTCGAATGAGGTATTTAAATGTCCAACGACTGTTATCCTGTACAATTCTAGTTTATTGTGAAGTATCTTATGTATATGATGCTCTTGTAGGGTGCACATCCCACGTCACCAGTGGCCGAGGCGTAGGGGCAGCTTGCACAATTTGATGAGTCGAAGACTTGCTTCACATCATCAAATCAGGAAGGGGATGATGCTTATGACATGGATGATCTCAAGGACCTGCTTCGCATCATTAGATTAGGTGAGGAATGATATTCATGACATGGACAAGTTGGGGACCCGCTTCGCATCATCGAATCAAGCGGGGGACACATTGGCTATTGTGGATGAGGTGGGGGCCATTCCCGATGACATTCATGAGTTGGGAGGCCACGTCGAGGCGGTGTCATCATTTGCGATACCTCATTAAGTTGCATGTGGGGTGGTATATGAAAAGGATGAAAATGTCGTACGTGGCAGACATACTTCAATATGTGTAACCATTTTATATATCACACATCGCATCGAGGAAGAAGACATTTTTCCCGATAAGTCTATAATTATGAACCTGTTGTAAATGCTTAGCATAAAGGAATTCACTTGGGTTAAAGGCAGTCTACAATGAGGGTGTTCATTCTTGGCTGAAATGTCTATGGGATGATGCACGAGACAATAACCACGTAAGATTTATGCACAAAAGTATTTTTAAGTACTTTTTATACATGATTTTTGATAATTCGGGGATTGTACAAGGAATCAACCTGTACATATAATTTTTGACCAATTGTCATATAGAATATCCCGATGCGTGTCCTCGGGACTGCATATTGGTGTTGGCAGTTTTCTGGGTAATGTCTATTTACTAATGTGCACATTTAACTTATATTATAGTCATCTAACTTTCGATATTTTGATTCATTTATGACAAGAACTTTTCAAGAACTTTGTTGAGGTTCTATGGCATTCTGGTGTTGGTGACCATAAAAAAAGAAATGAAATTTTAAAAATTATTAGCAATTATATTCTACGTTTTGCTAAAGGACATCACTTACAAAAAGTAGATGTGGAGTTTTGAATGTGTAAGTTTGTCATTATACTTATACGTGATGTTATAAGTCGTGTTTGATGTAGATGTGAAACCTTGACTTGATGTTATAAATTGTGTTTGCTATAGATATACTCATACTACTTATGTATTTTGTAGATATATTTTCCTATAAATGTCAAAAGTTAACATTGGGCTTTGATCGTCATACATTCCTATGGAAGATAGGTTAGGTTGCTTGATAGCATCCAAATTGAATGGAATGATTGTTACAATAAGGAATATATTGGCTTTACAAAGGGTTTGAGATGGTTGTTCCATTAATGCGATGAGGGAAAGCTTACTGAGAAGTCGATTGGCAATTAGAAAGAATGAAAGAACAAAAGGTAAACTAGCTAATGCTGAAGAGGTGGAAGACAAGGTACAAGTTGCTCAAGAGGTGGGAGACGAGGTTCAGGTGCTAGATGCAGTACGACTGGTTAGGAAACCAACCTCAAAAAGATTCTACTTCCGAAAGAGGGTAGCAGAAATAAGACCCATAAAGCCAAAAATCCCATATGTGAATCCAAAATGTGAACCTGTCAAGAAAAAAACATAAATTTAACAAGTCAAAACACGACGATGTATAGTTATTTTACTATCTGTTTTATTATTTTTTGAATTTGAGTGACAAATATTTGCACGAGTGTTGTAATAATTGATTCATAAATATTTAATACTTCATTTTTTAATTTGAGTGACAAATGTATGTATGAATGTTGTGTAAATGACGAATGTTGGAATGAAGGAATATTTTGATTGCCGATATAGATTTCGGATCGTCATTAAATATTGTGGTTCGCCGATACATGCTAGGGATCACTGATAGTGACCGTGGTTCGTTAATACACACTGGAGATCGTCGATACTGACTGTGGATTGCCAATAGTGATTTTAGTTTGCCAATACACACTGTGGATCATCGATAGTATCCGCAATCGGTGATCGATAGTGACTATCGGTGATCCACTCCATATATTGGTGATCCATAGTGAATATCTCTGAACTTTATGGTTTGTATCTGCATTACATATTCACATTCATTCGATCAAATTTCAACATTCACATGCACGTTTTCAATCATTCAACTCATCTTTTACATTTTTTCAAAAACTAGAACATACATATATAAGAAATATATAGAAGTGATGAGCATTACTTTACAAAAATTATTAGAATAAACATATACATGAATATTAATTTTCACTGACGACGGGGAGGAAGGTGCATGTCGTCCAATTGTGACATGTTCGCTTGCACTCAAAGCATATAACATTTGACCTATCTTCTCATTGACTTCTAATTCTATTCTTTTTTCATCTTTTCCTTTTTCTCTTCTGACTTGAGAAACAAATTGTATCCCATTGACTAACATCATGGACTGGAGAAAGGGATTCCCGGTATATACATTGGTAAACTGATGTTAGGTAGAAGGGAGAACAATAATTGTAATGATCTTTTTCATACTTATCACAAGCTGCAATTGTATGCACGTAAGGCAACATCATCACATCGAACTCACCACATCCACATTTCGCTTTGCTCAATTTTACGACATTAGTATACTCCCTCGTTGTTACTTGATATTTGTCCGCAAATATTATTATACATGATGTCCTCCTCGCCTTGATTGATAGTTCCATCACATAGGCCTCCGCCCACGAAGTTGCTTTTCCAAAAAAGCATTGGCATCTTCTAACCATGAAGAACCCACTTATGTTGTATCTCACATCATCTAGAAGTTACACAATCGGGTGTTCTCTGGAGTGTTTCCACAACGTATTGCTACTCTTAACTATTTTGTTGTTATGATGTATCTTCTGGCCAGAAAGAATACAAATGCCCATCTTTTTCAGTCTATATTATTGAGTCAGTCATATACGGCAGGGTTGGGCAATGCTAGAAGTGCATGAGATTCTCAAATTTGCTTCTCCATCACGTCCTATCAACTGCCCAATAGTACTTCCATAGTGTTCGATCATTTCATACGTGCATCATATTTGTCCATATATAGTGTGCACAATATTCATGTATTGTCGAAGGGAATACAGATTTCACTCAGTTGATCAAACTTGCATGACGATCTGATATAATAATGAGATCGTTGACTGGTTCAACAGCTTGCCGTAAAGTTTCAAGGAACCAATTCCAACATTGTTATTTTTCGCATCACCAATCCTGTGAGCTACCGTTAGGATGTGATTATTCCCGTCTACTGCCTTAGTAGTGAACAATACACCTTTACACATCCCCTTTAGATGGGCCCCGTCCACACACAATACTTTTTAAATATAGAGCCAAAAGCTTCGAACGCATTGTTCGAGTGCGATGAAGCATCTCTCGAAGCAATTGGTTTTGTTGTTTATTTGTAATTCTGTTACCGTCCCTTGTTTTTCCTTCAATAACTCGTGCAGATAGGCCGATAATACGATGTACAAATATTCGAATGAACCCATAACCTTAGCAGTTACGATTCCCTTGCTAATATACACCTTCATATAATTGACATCAACCATCAACTCATTTCACATTTCGTTTGTTTATCGCTTAACTTGCATGCTAAGCTATTCCTTATTTGAGTAATGACAATCTCATTGCATATCTTACTGGTTGCCTATTGATGATGTATTCTTGTTCCTTTATAAGTTGTTTTATGTTTACCATTCTCATTCTCATTCTCATTATTTGCCAACTATGCCCGACGATAAGCTATTGTCTCGAAGACTGGCTATATATGTGTTTGGATCAGTACATCTTTATTTTGAATTCACCAGCATCATCCACCATTGATGCATGCAACCTCTAACTACAACTTTCAATTAGACATTTAATTGTGCATCGCCATTTTTAAAAAAAAATAATAATAATAAATTTCGATACCTTACATTAGAAGTTGTTTCACATTGCAAACTTGCAAAGTGCCAACTTTAGCAGACCCTCGTCCTTATACATTTGTCCAATGGGTATTTCATTAGCGTCGTTAACAAAAGCCGTATAACTAGGAAATTTCACGTTAACGAATGCAACGTCGACTTCATGTATGTTAAGCGACGACATTCTAGATGGCGCGAAGATGACATCCATTATAATATGACTCCATGGAGCTAATGGATGCTTTCAATTGTTGAACCACAGATCTTGAATATGTGAATTAGTTGATGGGTCAAGTATATCTGCATGATCCTGACAAGGAGAGTCTGTGTAGTCTTGACCATCAATCCATTGAAAAGTTGACGCATCAAAACCATGAAACCTTAGATCTAGAATACGAGAATTAGTTGATGGGCTAGAGATGTTTGCATGATTCTGTGATGTAGTCTCGGCTATCAATTCTTTGAAAAGTTGGCACATCAAAACTGTCAAATCTGGATCTGGAATATGTGGATCAGTTAATGGGCGAGAGATATCTGCACGATCTTGTGAAGGGAAGTCCAAACAATCTTGGCTATCAATCAATTGAAAATTTTGAGCATCAAAACTATCGAACTTTAAATCCTGAATAGGTGAATTGGTTGATGAGCCATAAATGTCTGCACAATCCTGAAAATAGAAGTCCATGATGTCTTCTCTATGTATAGAGGTATCCACAGTTGCTACCGATGCATTCAAATCTACCGCCACAAGCTCTTTTGTACGTATGACATTCTCTACAAAAACAATTGTCTGAATTTTAAGGTCCTGGTTGGAGATAATCATATACGCCGTGACATCGTCGTCGTCTATCATAATTTGTGGACCAACTGAGACGGTGCCATGCGTAGGGTAAATATCCTTCACTTTAACATCGTATATTTCGGGTGTTGTGTTCATAATCTTGCACACTATACATGTAGCTCCTCATATCTAATTTCATTGCTCACAAGGACCATCTTATTCTTGCTATTCTTTTAATCCCATTTTTGTTGTTCATATACTAGTGCCTCATCATAATGGCATCGTATGGGTCGGATAGGCATGATGTTCAAATTTTATTGTACTTGAAAGAAAATTGCTTTGCTTATTAACATTGGAATTACTATCCCCATATTCAGTGTGCATCTTCGTTTTGCATTTAAAATAGGATCATCATTGGTTAAGATCTATGTATATTAAAAAATATAAAATACATGTTATCTCAATCCCGCGAAAAAGTATTGAAATAGTCGCCGAAAACTCGTCGAAATGGAAGTAATGACGCCGAAATGGAAGTAATGATGTTGGATGCATGCCATCAGCTGGAGTGGATTACAAGGAGGTGGCACCAATGGTCCTAACTACCTTATAGGGTAGTGGTCTCAACTCTCTAAAATAACTTCTGCAATAATTGAAATTGGGCCTTCTTGTCTTACATGCACCTTTTGAGATCATTTTTGTGGGGTCCACTGTGCATCTCCATTTAAATCCACAAAAACCATTATCTCATCCAAAAAGTTTCAAGGCATGGCCTAAAGATTAAGGGAAGAAGACATAAGGGGTGTATTATATTAGATGAAACAACTTTGATCGAAAGTCCACTGATATCTCTATTACAATGTCAAAAATGGCTTGGATGAAGATGAAATTAACACCCATCGATGTCCCACAATTTCCCAAAACAAGTTCACATATCAGATCAAGTAAGGAGCAAGACCCACAACCACCTCTTTCATTCAATTTCTGAGGCAAGCCACTGCATTAGTGAAGAATGAGAGAGAGAGAGAGAGAGAGAGAGAGAGAGAGAGAGAGAGAGAGAGAGGAGCCCAAGGGCACCACCTAAAGAACCCATCCCACGTCTTATGTGGGGCCCACTCATGGCTTGTGTTGGAACACATCCAAGCCGTCCACATGAAATAAGTTTTAATTTTATAATAGGACAAAGTTTGAGTACAGAATTCATGACATGTGGAAACAATCCAAGATAAACGCACAACTCTTATGTAGTTGTGGGCCACAAACAACTTAATTTTTTTTTTTTTTTAAATAACCCTACTATGGGTTAACGGCTATTAGATTAAAGTGAAAGGAACAGATCGGCCAAGGGGTGGCCTCACTCATTGATTTAGTAGGACCCAAACCTCCATTTTCACGAGGCTCTCTCAACTTCTGTGACACGCTAGCGATATACGAGGGGATGATGAGCAGACGACAATTTTCATCCAGGAAAAAACTAAATAATGCCCTTAAAACGAAAATAATAATGACTTCAAGATGCTAAGATCATCACCTTTGTTACATAGTAATTGAGAATTATTTTAATCAATATACCCCTACTAATCCCTCTCCAGGTAAGAGATCCATGCAAATACAAATTGACATCACAAACGTTGAACGAATGTTCCCTACTGAAAACCATCCAAATTTGTTCAATTCCAAGTCTAAAGCCTGAATCTGAAATCTGAAGTCAAAAAACTTGTTTGGTAACTATGGCTGAAGTCTGAAAATTAAGTACTGAATTTGAAACAATCTGTTCGTTAACAAACATCTGAAATGTCTGAAATATGTTAATTTGACACATTTGCCCCTATCTATCTCCTGTTTGGAAATGCTTTACATTATAAAGATATTATTTTTTATTAAATGAAAATAAAATTATTCTATTTAATTCAAATAAACTATAAAGTACTTAATAGAAAATTAAAATATCATTATTCATAAAAACAGATAAAAAAATTAATGACTTGCATGTATAAATTTACTTGCAATTTTAATAAATTTACTTTATTAAAATAAATAGAAAAGACAAAAAATCAAGAAAATCAAGTCAATCTTCAAAGATAGAGAGACTGTAATACTGTTGAAGAGAAATATTTATAATCTTTTGTAACACCCTGACTCCTCCAATAGGATATTGTCTGCTTTGGCTGACACTTACTGTCCACCTCACGGTTTTGTTCTCGCAGGCTGAAGCGGTTAGCGAACTACCGGTAGGACGCGTCCTACCGGTAGTTCGCTAACCGCTTCAGCCTGCGAGAACAAAACCGTGAGGGTGGCATGCCTGGTGTGCCTGTCCCACATCGGAAAGGGAAAGCCTGAAGATCTGGGCTATATGTGGGGCTTCGACCTTAAGGGTACGATGCGTTTTGCGGGAGGTTCGCTAACCGCTTCCACCTGCGAGAACAAAGCCGTGAAGGTGGACATTGTGCCAGCTAAAGCGGACAATATCTTATCGGAGGGGTCGGGGTATTACAAATGGCATCAGAGCGAGGGCGCTCTGTCTCCCGAGGGGGGGTGGGTGCCTGGTGCGCTTTTTCCACATCGAAAAGGGAGAGCCCGAAGATCTGGGCTATATGTGGGGCTTCGACCTTAAGGGTATGATGCGTTTTGCAGGAGGTTCGCTAACCGCTTCCACCTGCGAGAACAAAGCCGTGAAGGTGGACATTGTGTCAGCCAAAGCGGACAATATCTTACCGGAGGGGTCGGGGTATTACATCTTTTATAAAGAAGATGAAAAAATAATTGATGATGATCCTCCTAAGGCCCACTGTACTGTTTATTTGACATCCAATCTTTTTATTAGGTCATACAAGCCCAGATGAAGGGAAAAAACAAAGATCGGCTTGATCCAAAACTTTTATTGTCACGCCCCAAAATTTGGGTACCCGAATAAGGTCTTCAGGACCTGAATCCCAAGGTTCGTGAGTTATAATAGAATTATATTTATTACAATCCACGTGATTCAATCAAATTCAATAAATATTCAACATCATCTAAAAGAAAATACAGTTGAAATATTTATTAAATTCAACTCTCTTGATAGTTTTCCCTTTCTACATCGAAATTTAAACATAAACTAAACCTAAATAACAAAAAAGCTGAATTGAATTAAAACTAAACCTAATTTTCTAGAAAATAAAACTAATAGTAGAGGCCCGCCTACTCGTAATATTCCATCTCTACACCTATGTATTTTTTTATAGTAGGATGAGCATAACAACCCAGTAGGGTCATTTCTTACTCAAAATTTAACATGTTCAGATAATATCAAATTTTTATAACAATGGAGGAAAATAGAATACAGAAAATGAATTTAAGTAACAGAATTGTGAAAATGCGATGCATGTGATATTTTCGATGAATTCTCATAACAATTATATCATTTCTTACAACACAGTACCCAAGTGGATGGTCACATTGCATTAACGCCTACACACTGGTACCTCATGGTGATGGACCCATTTATACGTTAGCTGGTCAGACTACTGCTCCAGTTGTACCTCTGACGTATGTCCGCGTACACAATTATACTCATACGCCATACACAAAGGAGACTCCAAAGGATTCAGTGGGTTCTAGGGTCTTTCACCCAAGAGACACGACTGCCTACTTGCTGGCTTTAGGATCTCTCACCCAAGGGACACAATCGCCCTACTTGCTTATACAACTATATATTTTTTTCTCACAATTAAATAATCAATAGAGAAGCATGAATAACATGAACAATTATAAAATCAACAAAAATAAATAAATAATAATTTAATAAATCAAATTTCTACACTATAATGCAGGTTCTATACGGTGTGCATAAATTTGATATTATTAAAATTTAGTTTCTGAAATTGTTAAAATATCAAGTTGATTTCTGTAATAGTGCTGGAAAATTTACAAGAACTCCTGAAAATGCTGAAATACCAATTTTGTCTCAAAATTTGAATTTTAAATTTATTTACTTATTTGCAATGTAAATAATTTAAATTCCTATTTATTAATTTATAAAAGTTTAGTTGTACCTTATATTTAAATTATTATTATTACTATTATTATTTTATTTTTATAACTTAAACTAGAGTTTAAATTAGAATAATAATTAGAAGTTTGAATTAATATCATATTAAATTTCGACTTAATTAATTTAAGAAATCATACAAGTCAGAGTTCATAATACTTACCAAATAACTAAAAATTTGAATTATAATTAATTATTTTTAAAGCCTTCAAAGTCACCTTAAATTTAAATTTACATTAATTTAATTCTTACAACAAAATAATAATAATAATAATAATAATAATTTTTAATTCCTAATTAGTATAATTAATATAATACTCAAACTCTAAAAATTAAAATTTTAATTTAACTGCTTGTTAATAATTTAATTGTAACCACTTTACTTAAATTAAATTAACAAATCATTTTAATATTTGAAATTTCACTCGATCTAGATTAATTTAATTAAATTAAATATTACTTATGAAATTAAATACATATATTAAACAATGCTTAAAATTTATAAATTAATTTAAGTTATTAATTCTATATTTTTACTTAGAATGGCGAGGATGCGGGATCCGTTGCCTCGGATGCTCGCATTGGGATCCTTTATACCAATATATATATATATATATATATATATATATATATATATATATATATATATATATATATATATATATATATATTACATCTTATTTTTTTTCTAGGTTTTTCTTTATAATAATTTACCTTTATATAAATGAATTTTAAAATTTAGGAATAACTCATTTTAATTTTAATATTAACAAATAATTTTATATATATATATAGAATTTCTAAATTAAAATATAAACTTAGATAAATTGTTTATTTTATTCCGTAAATTTATTTTATTTTATTTATATATAAATATATATATATATATATATATATATATATATATATATATATATAATTTCAACATTAAATATTAGAAATATATAAAATTGAAATTCATAAATGAGTAGGATTCCCTACATAATAATCAATCGACAATAATATTCCTATCAAAATTTTGGATTAAATAAGTATAATAATTAACTGAAAATGATAAACCTTAATATAAGATCACCTACCTTAAAAGTCTGATGATCCGGCCCCACTTTAATCTCTCTCTCTCTTGATATGCAGAGCTCTCTCTCTTAATCTACCGGGTTTTCTCTCTCCTTTTTCGATATGATTGAGTCTTTGTTTATATTTTTTCTTTCTTTTTAATGGATGTGAGGAACAAGGCGGAAAATGGGGAATGTGGGTAGTTTTGTTTCGTGGGAGGGTTTGGTGCTCATTACTGTACGAAAAGGTAGGAATAATGGAGATGATGAGTTAAGCGGCGGAGACGTGTGGAAGATAAAATTTTTATTTTTATTTTATTATTATTTTTTAAATATATGGTGGGTCCCACTAACGATGATATAAATCTACTCCGTCCATCATCTTGGCCTGGCCATGAGAGGATACAAGGCCAAAAATGAGGTTGATCCAAAACTCAGGTGGGCCACACACAAGTGGACAGTGGGGTTGGTTCCTAAAAAAAATAGGTTGTTACATTTATGGCCCCCAAAAGGTTTTTAATAGTCAATGCTCATTCAACACTGTTTCTTGTAATGTGGCCCACTTGAGATTTTGATATACCTAATTTTTTGTCCCATACCATGAAATGATCTGAAAAAATAGATGGATGGCATAGATGAAACAAATACATCATGGTAGGGCCCATAGAGCACCGACCACCAGTCATTGGCCAGTGGCAGGGGGAGTATCCAATCCGTTCCCATCCAAGACGAGCGCGGACGCTCCTCGAGGTCCGAGTTAAACGAACGGGTCAGAGAGATCAAAGTTACATGGGCCCTACAATAATGTATTTATTATATCCACACCGCTCATCAAATTTTCGAGATAATTTTAGAGCATTATCCAAAAAATGAATCATATCCAAAACTCAAATGGACCACACCAAAAATAGCAGTGGGATAATGATTTTCACCGTTAAAAAATTCACAGGTCCCACTGTAATGTTTATTTTCCATCTAATCTATTCATAAGGTCAAAAATATCTGGATGAAGAGAAAAAACAAATTTCATATTGATCCGAAACTTCTGCGACCCCAAAAGGGTTTCAATGGTAGACGTTCAATCCCCCACTGTTTTTTGCAGTGTGGTCCAGTTTTTCTTTAGATCTATCTTATTTTTCGGCTCAAGCCTTATGATGAGCTCGAAAAATGGATGGACGGTTTGGATATAACAAATATGTCATGATAGGACCCACAGAACTTGCTGACATCAATACACTAGCCAATCCGCTTCCCAATTCGTCCCATGCACCCAGAGCCTATCCGCTTCGAACGTGGATCGCATCCTACCCCCGCCCGGACGGTCCGGGCAGAGATCTATAGGGCTCATTGTGATGTAAGTGTTTTATCTAAGCCGTTCATTGTTTTTTTTATATTATTTTAATATATGATATGAAAGATGAAGCAGGTCCACAGCTTCAGTGAGCCACACCAAAGGATGCTGCAGTGATAATGGCATCCATCGTTGAAACCTTTCTAAGGGCCACTATGATGTTTTTTTACCATCCAACCTATTCATTAGGTCATGAAGATGTGGATGAAGTGAAAATACAAATATCAGCTTGATCTGAAACTTCTCCAACTCTCAAGAAGTTTTTAACGGTGGACGTTCAATCCCCACCTTGTGGTCCCATTAATCATTGGACCGGCTTCTTTTATTGGCTCACACCTTAAATTATCTGAAAAAGTTGATGGATGATTTGGATCAAACATATAAATCTTGGTGGGGCATAAAGAAGTTTCACAGGTTAAAGGTTGATTTTGTATTGCGCAAACAATTTAAAAGAAAAAATTGCCATAATAACTTGAAAAGGGGTACTTTTGAAAGCAAAAATTTTTGTTTAATGAAAAATCACAGAGCGCATTCCACGTTTACCATTAAGCCAGAGTCCTATCACGGAGAGAATTCAGTGAAAAACCACTTAGCACTTTCTGTCTTCCGCGTTAACAACGCATTAACAAACACCACTAAATATGGAAAATTTTCCCAATTCCGTGTTAAGTGCAAAAATTCAGCGTTAACAAACATGGCCTTAGACTATACATTAGATGAATCAGAACAACAAATTCCAATTTCGTTAGAGCCCATGAATACTTAAAAATTTCAATAGCCCAAATTCAACCAAAATATTTAGTAATTGAAATTGAAGATTGTTTAATCATTGTGAAATTCTTCCAGCATCCCTGCCATCTAAAATTCCACGATTTTCCCGGATAGGCTAGGATTAAGTTAGATATATGCCAATGTACATATGGATTACTCCAGCATCAAAGAGAGTTGCCCGCACATTTTCTCTAGAATCAAAATCGTAAGCCATGTAGGGATCAAATAGATGCCTGTGAAAAAATCCACTCCGTCCGTTAGTTTTTCAAGATTACAGTAGGAGCCCATAAAAAGTAGGAAGATAAAACCTCAGGTGGGCCATATCAAATGAAACAGTAGGAACGAAAAATAGCCATTAAACAAGCTGTCCCAACTACGGTCCCAATTCAAATATTTCGACGTAAATGATGATTGATGGACATTTACTGGACGGGCAAAGTAAAACGTAGTCAATGGTCCGAATTCAACAAAAAATAGCCATTAATCAGAAGCTAAGACGGAATAATCAAATCTAAACCATGAAGATAAAAATATCTACAGTTTTGGACGGTTCGATTTGAGTTGGTGCATGCCACTTGTATAATTTCAGAGTGATTGAGTATCAACGACCATAGTCTGCCAGAGTACCAAATAACTCCCTTGCCGCTGGCGAGTCGTCAACGCCAACCCAGCTGGTTTGCTTGTAACAAAATACTCTTCTTCTTCTCTCTCTTCATTTCATCATCGTCGTCGTCGTCGTCGATGTCGTCGTCGATGGAGGAAGGAAATCAGAGCAGTTCATCTCATTTATTCAATCTCCACAGGAAGATGGAGTTGCAGGAGTTTCCAGACAAGTTCGTGATCCGATCCGTTGATTCCGAATCCCAGCGGCTCCAGGCCCTCTCCATTGACCGCTCTGATGGGATTATAACTCCATACCAGTTCGGTCAGTTCCTCCAATTCAATCCTTTCTCCTTCTGAGCTTCCTTTGACTGCATCTGATAGTCGATTTTTCGGTGGATAGATTGACTTTTAAAAAAAATAAATAAATAAATAAATTAATTAATTTTAATTTTCTCTTTTCAATTTTGGTTGCGTTTGGTTGCACCAAAATGTCATGAATTTTATGACATTTTGGTGCAACCAAACGCACCCTAATTGCTTTTTTTAAAAAATAAAAATAAAATTTGGTCATATAGAATGTGTTGTTTTGTGTAGAATTAGAAATTTGTATGTATAGAGGAGGATTTATTGTACGGTGGCAAGTGGAGCCCACACGGGTTGGCTGATGGCCATCCTGACTGTTGAGCCAATGTGCCATAAAGTGGACAGACCATCCCCAAAATGCATCCGCCCAATACTTGTGTGTATGGTTTTTACCTGTGGAATGTGGACCGTTACTATGTTTTCTTAATGACTGTCGATTCGCGGATCACTGATGGATGGGTTGGGATTGTTTTTGGGGATTCCCCCCATCAACATTGGGCCCGTTAGGCCAACAGTCTGGATCATCGTTGACCCGCCCATGTTAATATTATTCCTCTGTACATGGTGAAGGTGAGGAGTTCATGCTTTGGCGGCTCTCTTTCTGAATGGGTGGATGGGGAATTTTAAGAAGATGACCTATACGATGGTGGAGGACATTTTTAGTATTGTAATCTTAGTCATCTAATTCTTGTTTAAGCTCAAGCAAACTTCCTAGACTTATAGTAAGAAGAAAACAATGAGGAAGGAGCACATTGGCTGCTAGAGTAATAGACCATCATGTGGGGCCCACTAACTGATTTCATGGACACAATCCACTGATTGGATATCTTGATTGTGGCCACTCTTGGGCTGCATCATTGCCTGTTAGGTTTTTTCAAAATAAAAAACGAAAAATGTTGGTTTTTTTTTTCATACTTGTAAAAGAAAATGAAGGAAAAGAGTTGTGACTTTCGGCGATTGTTGGTGACCATTCATTTGTGAATAGTGATGCCTCTTGGTAAATGGAGCATCCTTAGAATTCGAAATGGTGGTAAAAGGATGTCATTAATGGTGAAGGGATGCCATTGCTGAAAAGACACCATTGAAGAAGATGTCTTTCCATGAAAAGGATCTTAAAGCAACTCTTATAACTCTATATAAACCCATTTTTGGGTCAATCCAAAGAACAATTCCAACAATTTCCTCTCCTCCATTTTTATTTTTGGGTGTTTTTGAAAAGTTGCAGTTTTTCAAGCGCTTAAACTGCAAACAGTTTTTTCAGGCAGTAAATTGCAAACAATTTTTAGGGGGTAAGCTGTAACAACATAGAAGTCAGGGGTGTTTGCTGTAAGAGTGTGTTCGGGGTGTTGTTTTTCAGTCCCACATTTCTCTAGTTTTGGAGAAGATGCTTATTGCATCCCGGAGGCGGATTTGCTGTAACCCACTTGCAAACTGGCTTAATCACCAGTAGGGTGCGAATATCGCCTTAAAGATAGCGACACCGTAACGTGCCTTAAGCCTATCTTTAAGTGATTGTTTTTTCTATCTTTACACCTCAACCCTTACAATTTTAAGGTGATATTATGGTCTCTTCTATGGGTTATCCCGACTTTATGCAAATAACACCGTTCGACGGCTCAAATTTTCTTCGATGGCAATCGAGGGTACATCTCTTCTTTACATCACTAAAGTTGGATCACGTGCTCACTCAAGATCCTCATTCACCACCATCTAATAATAATACGACAGAACAAATTCAAAAGCGACAAGATTTGGAGCGTCACGACTACCTATGCAAATGTCATATTTTCAACGCACTTTCTAACTCGTTATACACTATTTACAGTAAAAAGAATACAGTAAAAAGAAGACCTCCAAGGATTTGTGGCATGTGCTGCTCTCCAAATACACATCAGAGGATGAAGGCAACAAAAAATTCATTGTAAGTCGGTTTTTAGAATTCAAAATGTTGGATGAAAAACTTGTCCTTGATCAAGTACATAAGTTACAGGTCATCATCCAACAAATTATTGCCAATGACATTAATCTTGACGAATCCTTCTAAGTATCCACCATTATAGCTAAACGTCCACCTAAATGAAAGGATACTAGAAAATCTTTGAAACATAAAAAAAAGAATGCCTTCAGAGGATTTCCTAATGTTTCTTTGAATAGAAGAAAAGTCTAGGCTCCGTGACAAAGAGGAATAACAACAAGAGGCCCTAGGTAACACTAATATAGTTGAGAATAGTGTGAGTCGGGAATCGGAGAAGTCACATTTTAAGAAAGATGATCAGCTCAAACCTAATAACCAAGGGTTAAAAAAGAACACATCCAAGAAGGGTCCATGCTTCTTTTGCAAAATCCCCGGTCACTTTAAGAAAGACTGTCGAAAATACAAAAAGAAAATGCAAGAAAAGAAACGGCAAGTCAATATGATAGAAGACGTGAATCTGGTAGTTGTCATCTCTGAAGTTAACATTGGTGAATGAGGATGTTGAATGGTGGGTAGATTCTAGTGATACTAAACATGTTTGCAGAAATCACAACATGTTTAATTCCTATGAAATAGTGGGGAATAAGTAAGAACTATATATGAGAAATGCCTCCACATCCAAGGTTGTAGGAAAAGGAAAGGTACAACTTAAGCTAACTTCCGGAAAAGTCCTTACTCTGAACAATGTGTTGCATGTACCGGATATTAGGTGGAATCTTATATCAACTAGTTTACTGACTAAGTTTGGCTTCAGATTCCTATTTCAATTCGATAAATTGATTATGTTTAAAAATGGGGCATATGTGGGGAAGATCCATGTATCCAATGAAATGTTTAAGTTGAACCTTATGAATGAAAATTCTTCTTCCGTTTATATGCTTGATTCATATGATGTTTGACATGCTAGATTAAGACATATTAGTTACCGTAGTATGGATAATATGTCTAATCTTAATCTAATTTATAAGTATACAAAATCTAATGACAAATGCAATATTTGTTTGCAATCCAAAATAACTAGAAAACCATTTCCTAGGGTGGAAAGAGAATCACAACTCCTAGACCTAGTTCATAGTGACATATGTGAAATGAGCGGTCTAATTACAAGAAGGGGAAATGGGTATTTCATAACTTTTATAGATTATTCTCCCGGTATAACCTAGTATACCTATTGAAGAATAAAGATGAGGCATTACAAAATTGAAGATATATAAGGCAGAAGTAGAGAATCAATTAGACCGAAAGATTAAAATCCTAAGGTCAGACAAGGGAGGAGAATATCTATCCTTAGAATTCTCAGAGTTTTGCAAAACTCATCGTGTAATTTACCAAATTATGGCTCCCTATTCACCCCAACAAAATGGGGTAGCAGAACGGAAAAACAGGTTTTTTATAGACATGGTAAACTCTATGCCTAATAATGCAGGTTTAAGTTCAGGGTTTTGGGGAGAAGCCTTATTGATTGTCTGTCATATCTTAAATAGGATACCTCACTCTAAGACTCATAAGAATCCATATGAACTCTGGAAGAATAAGATTCTAAACATCTCATACTTCAAGGTATGGGGTTGTAGAGCCTTATTTAGGCTTACCGAGCCTAAAAAATCCAAGATAGGGTTGGGATCTCTTGAGTGTATTTTCATAGGATATGCACAAAATAGTAAGGCCTATAGGTTTCTAGTTGTATAATTTAATCACGCGATCCAGGTAAACACCACAATAGAATCTAAAGATGCCGAGTTTTATGAAAACTTATTCTCTTCTATAGTTATAAAAGAGACAAGATCTCAAGATCCCAGTACAAGTAGTAGTTCTTAGATATCTCAAGATATCAGTAGTCTCGATAAAGAGGACATAGAATATATAAGGACCAAGAGGATTAGAACAGGTACATCTTTCGGACTCGGACTTCTACTTTATGCTAATAAAATGAGATAAAGAAAACATTATAGAGGAAACCATGATGGTATGTAACATAGAAAATTATCCGGTAACAATATATGATGCCCTTAGATATTAGGATGCTTCTTTTTGGAAGGAAGCTATAAACGATGAGATAGATTCTATATTGCAAAATGGAACATGGAAACTTGTGGATATGCTCCTATGATCAAAACCAATAACCTGTAAATGAATTTTCAAAAGAAAATTAAGACCGAATGTAACCACATAAAGGTTTAAGGCCAGATTAGTGGCTAGAGGATTTACACAAAAAGAATGTATTGACTTTTTCGATACCTATGCTCCAGTAGTAAGGATATCAACCATCTGAGTTTTAGTTTCTCTAGCATCCATTTATAAGTTAGAAATCCATCAGATGGATGTAAATATAGCTTTTCTAAATGGTGACCTCGATGAAGAGGTTTAGATGGAGCAACTAGAAGGTTTTATAGTTTCAAGACATGAAAATAAAGTGTGTAAATTGATCAAGTCACTATATGGACTTAAACAGGCACCTAAGCAATGACATGAAAAGTTCGATAAAGTAGTAACCTCATATGGCTTCAATAATGAATCTGATAAATGCATATATTCGAAATTCTCTGATCATAAAAGAGTAATCATATGTCTATATATAGATGATATGTTAATCTTTTGTACATGTTTAGAAGTTATAAATAACACTAAAAGATTCTTATCATCTAATTTTGACATAAATGATATGGGTGAAGCTAATGTGATTTTAGGTATCAAGCTATTGAGAAACAATGATGGTATAACTCTATCTTAATCACATTATATTGAAAAGATACTTAAAAAGTTTGATCATTATGATAAGAATCCAGTTTCTACTCCTTTTTTATTCTAATATCAGATAAATAAAAAATGAAGGCTGTAGTGTATCTCAGTTAGAGTATTCCAAGGTGATTGACGGTCTTATGTTTGTTATGATTTCTACCTGACCTAATATTGCTTTTGCAGTAGGTAAATTGAGTAGGTTTACAAGTAATCCAAATTTAGATCATTAGAATGTTGTTTCTAGAGTACTCAGATACTTGAGGAAAATAATTAACTATGGTCTACATTTTTTTGTTTACCTTAGTATGCTTAAAGGGCATAGTGATGCAAGTTGGGTTTCTGATTTTAATGAATCCAAATTTACCAGTGGATGATTTTTTACACTTGGAGGAGCTACCATTTCTTGGGAATCTAAGAAGCAAACTTGCATATCTTACTCTACCATGGAATCTGAATTCATAGCTTTGGTGGCTAGTAGTAAAGAGACGGAATGGTTGTGAAACATGTTTATTAGAAATACCATTATTGGTATGGCCTTTACCATTAGTCTCTATTTGCCATGATAGTGAAGCGACACTATCAAAGGCATATAACAAGACTTATAATGGAAAATCTAGATATATCGGTATAAGGCATAGTTTTGTGCGACAACTACTTGATGACGTTATAACAATATAGTATGTGCAATCCATCCAGAATCTAGTTGACTTGTTCACCAAGAGACTGACAAGGGATGTTGTCAGTAGAACATCAAGAGGAATGAGACTTAAGCCAATTTCACAGATACCAGATGAGGGAAACTCAACCTAAGTTAATAAGTTCAATGGGCAAAGTACCTCGTAGGAAATAGTTGAAGGCAATGTTTTAAATATCGACAATATCGGCCGATATATCCCACAATATATCTTGTATCCCACCAGTGCGATACGAAATGCACAAGTAGTGCGATATATCCCACATGTTCGATCTAGTAAGCATATTCGAATTTTGATGCTCTTATTTTCTGTAATTCATGTTAAATTAGTGTCAAACTATTACAAATTCATGATTTTTCATGTTTCGCATGACAAATCATGGATTGGGAGCTTCAATTTCGAGATTTGGAGGAGATGGGCCGAGTTGCGAAAAATTGAAAAAAAATTAAAATTTTCCAATTTCTCGTAAATCGTTTGCATTCTTTATGTTCAAACATCACATAAAAAATGTTTGTAACCTAATCTAGTGTTTCTTCTTTTGCTTTTGAATGTATTATTTGTGTTTCTATACGTTTTCTTACATTTATAAATTATATGAATAGACATTGAATATACTTGCATCAATTCAGTTATACAATGCATAAATTAGGACCCCATACAAAGAAAACCTATTATGTGTACTTGTTTTTGTTATGTTTTGATTTATAAATGTGTATTGATGTCTTTTTTAACAATCACCGAAGTTTCATCGAAAAATCCAACCAATTTCCCAATGTTTCCCCATGTTTCCAACAACAGCGATACATTACACGATACAACCAATATATCCCATGCGATAACCGATACGTATCCGTATCCTAAGAATGCGATATGTGATGTGATACCGATATTTCGAACACTAGCTGAAGCAGCATAGTACGTTTTCTGTCTCATTTTTGGATGTATGTATAGTGCTGGGTACCTATAATGATTAAAAGTAGGATGAGCCTCTACTCTTAATGAGTCATTTCAAGGGTGCTATTGTTAAAGAGACATTCATAAGGACTCACCTACATGAGTATTGGAAGTGGGGCCGCTACCTGATATTTGAGAGTTTTGGCTACTCTCATGAACTCATGAATCCAGGACAGAGCACAAGGCTGTTAATGTGCTACAATTTTAGAACACATGACAATTGAAATGTGTGTATGTGACATGCCTGGTTGTGTCATGTAGAATACTTACTTCAAGACCATGGTTATTAAGGATTTTGATACAATTTTGATTTGTCTACACTAAGTGAAGGTTCAAGTTCATAAGACATCTCCTATGCATGTATCTTTCTTACATACCCTGACCTCTTTATTTTGGAAAATAGTGGGGGATTGTTGGGTTTTTTTCAAAATAAAAAAAGAAAATTGTTGGGTGTTTTTTTTTTTTTTTTTCCCTTTCAAACTTATAAAAGAAAATGTAGGAAATAGTTGTGACTTTTGGTGATTGTTGGTGACCATTCATTTGTGAATGGTGATGACTCTTGCTAAATGGAGCATCCTTTGAATTCAAAATGATGGTGAAAGGATTTCACTAATGGTGAAGGGATGCCATTGTTGAAAAGATAACCATGGAAGAAGATGCCTTCATGAAAAGGATCTTAAAACAACTCTTATGACTCTATATAAACCCATTTTTGGGTCAATCCGAAGAACAACAATTCCAACAATGTCCTCTCCTTCTTCTCCATTTTCATTTTTGGGTGCCTTCGAAAAGTTGTGGTTTTCCAGGCGCTAAACTGCAATCAGTTTTTTCAGGCATTAAACTGCAAACAATTTTTTCAGGCAATAAATTGCAAACAGTTTTCAGGGGGTAAGCTGTAACATCATAGAAGTCAGGGGCGTATGCAGTAAAAGTGTGTTCGAGGTGTGGTTTTTTGGTTTTGCAAGCTGAAGCCCACATTTCTCCAGTTTTGGAGAAGAGGCTTATTGTATCCTGGAGGCGGATTTGTTGTAACCCCCTTGCAAACTAATGTAATCACTAGTAGGGTACGAATATCACCTTAACGATAGCGACATCGTAACGTGCCTTAATCTTATCTTTAAGTGATTGTTTTTTCTATCTTTCCGCCTCAACCCTTACATTGCCTCTAGCCGGGGAAGAAGTCATTCTCAAGTTATTGTTGTACAAATCCATTGGTTTGGGTTGCCTAATCGTATCACCTTCGACTTCAGTGGCAATTGATGATAAAGTCTGCTTGTTTGATTGGCCTGAATGTCACCAAACTCCATGATAGGTTCCATCTAGCCGTGGACCATAGTTGTTGTCGTTGTTCCTGTCTCACCCTTAGACCTTAAACCCTGGCTAAGGTTATTGGGGCTTGATCAGTAGAACCATCGACAATTCATCCATTGATTCTTCCTTTGGGTCATTTGTCGATTTCTCTTATAGTTCTTCCTGAGGCTTCCTGGGACCAATGATCTTTTTGTGAATTTCCTTATGGAAAGGCAAACTCCTATCCATAGGGGGAATGATAACACTTATCAAATCAGTGCTATCCTCTTATCCGATGGGGTTACATCCCTTGCTAATGATCTGACCGATGGGGTTCATATTAGAGCCGCAGCTCTTCAGAGAATATGGGTTACTGACCGCACTCGACTTCTTCCTTTGCAAGATTATCAGCCTTGGAATTTGTTGACCAGGCACATACACACACACACACACTATGAGGTCAAGCTCATGGGAACTTCTCATGAGGTCGAGCTGTGTGGGCCCCACCATGATGTGTGTCGAACATCAACATCGTGCATTGGATGGGTCCCATTTAGGTAATGGGATTGGGATATTCCAAAAATCAACCATATATGGAACTCAGGAGGGCCATACCATCTAAAACCATGTGAAGACATTCCTAAAACTTATGAAAGTACTTGGTGGGGCCCACATGAGTTTTGGATGCAATTGAAACTTGGTCTGACCCCTCATCCAAGTGGGACACACACAATGAATGGTCTGGATTTGTGAACCACATCTCGATGGGCCCAGTAAATGATTATGAATGTTTTAATGGGAGGGTAACCCCTCTTAACTTTTGTATGTCGATATATATATATATATATATATATATATATATATATATATATATATATATATATATATATATATATATATATATATATATAAAGGAAATTGGGACCTCTTGTTAGCGTATTCCCATGAGATCGAGCTGTGTGGGCCCACTGTGATGCGTGTCGAACATCTAACCCATCAGTCAGATGCATCATTCCATGGTGGGCCTCGGGCTTAAAAATCAAGTCAATCCATGACTTATGTGGGCCACACCACATACAAAAGTTGAGAGGGGTTACCCTCTAATTAAAACATTCATAATCATTTGTTGGGCTCACTAAGATGTGGTTCACACATCCAGCCCATCCATCATGTGTCCCACTTGGATGAGGGGTCAAACAAAGTTTCAGATGCATCCAAGTTTCAAGTGGACTCCACCAAGTGCTTTTATATGTTTTAGGAATGTCTTTACATGATTTTAGATGGTATGGCCCACCTGAGTTCTGTATATGGCTGATTTTTGAGATATCCCATAATTTAAAGGGGACCCATCAAATGCATGGTGTTGATGTTCGACAAACATCATGGTGGGGTCCACACAGCTCCACTTCCCATGAGGTTGACCGCATGGAACCATTTCCCACACACACACACACACACACATATATATATGCCGCAAAAAGGTGAAAAACAACAGCCACAGCCTGCCATCACGGACCCCTCACTGTGATAAGAGACATTAATGCAAGTAACCTGAGATATGGCATCTTGCCCTCTCGAATACATCCACTTCCAACCCACTCTTATTTTGAAAAGAACAATTATTTCCTTTCCCCAACAAAGCCTAGATAACCGCCAACAAGACTAACCTCTATGTCACCCTTTAATACCAACTCCTCCATTCCGCGCGAGGAAGAGCCTATCAATGGACCTTGGCATCACCCAAGAGAACTTGAAAAGGGCGACGAACCTCTCGTACATGCCTACATTGGAGCAAACACAGTGGATGAACAAGTGGTTCAACTCCTCGTCTTTCATACACATGATACAAGAATTGGGAATTGCCAACGATCTCTTTTGCAAGTTGTCTATTGTGAGCACCTTGTTCCTTACCACTAACTGAGCAAATGTCACTACTTTGGGAGGGGCCCAATAGGACCAGACATGATTTGTATGATCACATGTCACATTCGAAGAGTATTCGATCAACCAGCTGTAGAAGGAATGAACTGAGAAGTGAGAACTGGCCAAACTTGACCTTGGACCACACCATCGAATCACGCATGCCCAAATACGGCTTGACATGATGGAACCACTCCAAGAGCCGAATGAACTCCTCTGCTTCCTCATTTGTCAAGTTCCTCCTTGCTGTTGGAGGCTGAGAAGCACCGCGCTACGGAAATGTCCTGATCTGGAGCAAGGTTAGCAATCATCGGAAACTCCTCCTGAAGTGGGCACAGATTCCACTCTTTGCTGATCCACATATTGCATTATTTGAGTCACCTTCTATGATGATGGGATCGAAGCTGTAGCTGATGGCAATTTTTATGCCTTGAAGTAATGCAGCAGCTTTAATGAAGCTCGAGTCTCTAATGCCCACTGACCTAGAGAATCCAGAAGCACTTTGCCATTTTTGTGGAAACCAATCCCGTGATGCTTATTGGACCTGGGTTCCCTGCCGAACTCCCATTGAAATAAGCTTATACCATCCAATACTTGTTTCTCTTGGAGTGGAATCGGAAGAATATTTCACCTTAGTTGTCTTTGGATTGTCACAAGTTAGTAAACACAGTCGGATTCAGAGATTCAAAGTCTCAGGGAATACAAAGGATTGAGGAAGGTGGTCTATTAGAATGTCTTGATGGGACATGTTCATTTTATGTAATGAAAGGTTTAGAGTGCAATGAGATTAAGTGGCCACAATTGGACTTTTGTCTTTGGTGACCACATCTGGATGAAATTGTCCTCTCAATGGGATAGGATGTAATGTAAATGTTGTGTTTAGGATACAATCATCCTTTATGATCAGACTCTTGCTTTTTAATGATCACGGTTGGAAAACTATAATCTTTTCTGGAATCACGACAGGATTGTTGTCGTCTTTTGTGATAATTGCAAAGACTGATAATTGTTATGTGGCCCAAGATACTCATATAGTATTTTGATCACAAAAACGAACACCTCGATGTTAATTAATTGAAGGGCTTAAGAATGCACAAGGCTCTAGGGATCACATTAGATAGATGGACTTGATGCTCTATGTACAAGATAGGGCTTGATGAGGCATGTGAATGAACTATCTCGATATGATGCTGCTATGCTGGGACAATGGTTTGGGATATCGATGGCTATGTCTCGGGTTATTAGTGGTGGGTAATTTGATTCTTCAAAATCATAAAATGGTAGGACTATTATCCTTTCCTGGATCACTTATTATGATTTTTGTGGGTAGTGAGTGTTTTTTAATCACTGTGGGAGTTGGACTATATGGTCTTTTGCAGGCCATATAGTGAATGGGTCATGTAATGAATGCTTGTGTGCATTCATCAGTGCATCATATTATTGTACTCCCTCCGGGAGCCATGACTTTGTTTATGGTTAAGTTACTATAAATAATAAGTTTATAATGGTGAGACAAATCTCAGAGAACTCTTTCTTCTCTACACTTATTTTTTTCTTCTCTTTTCTCTCTTTAGAATGCTATAGATTTGAACATGGTATTAGAGTCAGGCATAACCTAGATCCAAGGCTTTCCCCTCTCCTTATTTACATCTGAATTCCTTTTCTCCCTTTCCTTTTCCTTTTCCCTTTCTCGGGCAAGCCGACAACCCATCCAGGGCCCACTATTCACGCTGGCAACCATTTTGGGCAACCAGTAACAATTCGGGGCAACTTGTAGCGACTGACAGCCCCTCCAGGCCTACCAGCAGGTTCTGACAGACCCTCTAGGCCATCAACAACCTCCGGCAGCCTCTCTAGGGCCCCAACGGCTACTAACAAGTCTTCTCTGGGTTAATATGACGTCCCACTCACCCATCTGAGACCTAATGGCCTAGATATGGATTTTTGTGTCTTGGCATATATAAAGGTAGTGTTTGAAATATTAGTATCACGTTACGTATTGCATCCTTGGGATATAGATACGTATCGGTTATCACACAGGATATATCATTTGAATTGGGTAATTTATTGCACTTTTTTGGAAACATGGAGAAATATTGAGAAAATGGTTGGATTTTTCAATGAAACTTTAGGGATTGCTAAAAATGACCTTAATACACACTTTTAAATCATAACATCTCGAAAAGAAATGCACATAATATGTTTCCTTTGTATAGGGTCCTAAGTTATGCGTTGTCTAACTGAACTAATGCAACTAAATTCAAATTAAATGCATAACATTGAAAGTGCATCTAATGATCATTTCATCAAGCACTCCTAACTACTTTGAAATTAGTCTCAATTGACAGCTGGTTGAAGGGAAATTTTGAAAAATATAAATGATATTTTAATAATATTTAATTAAAAATGATTTTTATTTTTCAAAAATTGACAAAGACTTAATGATCAGCCCTCATACATGCTTGATTTCATTTTTGGAGTGCAACATTGCAAGTAATTTGGGAAAAATTGGGAAACTTTTGAATTTTCCTCAAATGGGACCACCTACACTCAAATTTCGAAATTAGAGTACATGTGATGATCATTTCATCACATACTACTAAATACTTAGAAATTAGTCTCAATCGATAGCTAGTTGACGGAAAATTTCGAAAAAAAACATGGAGAACATGAATAACCAATGGATATCGAAAACAAAGCTCCAACTCTATGATTTTTCATGCAAAACATGAAGAACTAATGAATTTGTAACCATTTAATACTGATTTAGCATAATTTCAACAAAAAAAGGAGATCGGAAATTGAAAATGCTCACCAGATCGAACATCTGGGATATATCGGCACTACCTGTGTGTTTTGCATTGCACATGTGGGATACAAGATATATCGGCTGATATCGTCGATATTTAAAACATAGTATAAGGGTACATATTTATAGTTAAAATATGTTGATACTTATATGTTATAACCACTCAAGAATAAATGTTTATTAGCTTTACAAGTGGTGATAAAAATGTCCAGGGATCGTTTTGAACTAGTCAACATTATTATACTGGATATCATTGTGTCTCATGAGGGAAGTACTTTCCATAGCAGTATGTTTCTATTGATTCAAATGTTCTTTTGAAACTTTGGTATGTGGTTAAACATCTGTAGGAAGTAAATTAAAGCCAAGGTAGTTGAATAGGTTGATAAATTCCATACACAATTAGATAGTTCGGATCTAGAGCATCTCTGAGGTATCATAATCGGTGGGGCTTGTACAACTTAACACTGTATCTTACCGAATCTTTTGTCTACAAGGACATTGCTCGTTGACGCTTCGGGAGGTCTATGATGTCTTGGGACTTGGATCTTTCAAAACGAAAGAAAATAAAGTTTTTCTTTCTCTGAGAAATTACTAGAAATCAATTAAGAAAGAAAAAAAAAAAAAGGAGACCAGGGGAGTGGAGATAGTTACATGAAGGTTGGTAGCCTTGTTGTTGGTCTCACTGTGGGAGTAGGGTACCCTTGGTGCTTGTCTTCTGCTTCTTGATGGGACAGTCTTTTGGCTCCAAGCGAATAATCCAATCGCTCTGTTTCTTCTTCTTCTTCTTTTTGTTTATTTATTATTATTTTTTTCCATGTTCTGGTTTTCATTTTTTGAGGAGAATCTAAGCAATTATTTGTGAATCTTTGGTCCAGTTCGGGTTTCTTTTACTTTGCATATTTGAGGAAGTCTGAAGATGAGCCATTTTAGATAGTGATGATACTTTAAAATTGGGTTTACCTTGCCCGAGGTGATCTACCTCTTTTTGAAAACTGTTTAATCCAGATTGTTAGACACTTCTTACATAGCAATCTAGTCTTAGGACTTTCGGAGAGACACACTGAGTCTTAGGACTTTCGGAGAGACACACTGATCTTGTTGAAGAATTCATGCCTTAGATTGCATATATAGATTTTCTGCTCCTCTACCTTCTTTCTTAAGATCAAACTGCTTAGCATAACTTAATCATAGGGTTATAATAGTATTGACTTGCTGACCAATTTACTGAATGCTAACCATTAACCAAAATAGGATACTACTACTCGTCTGGCTATTAAGTTGCTCAAAGAACTGCCAAATATTGAAAACTTGCAAGCTGTCTATTCAATGTGCTATTTTTTGGCCAACTTTCTTGTCTATTCTAGGCGTTATTTTTTTAGAAACAGCCAATCGTATGACCATTTGGGCCACGAATTGACCAAACAGTTCAAGAGTACGATCATATGGGGTCCACAGGCTGATTGGTCTCACATATGGGCATAACAACTAACAAGAGACTCATTGCAGGACCCAATTCATATGTCAGGTGGGCCAATGGGGCCAGTGGGGCCAATGTTGTGTCTATGATGGTAGGTTATGAGATAGAGGGGCCTGACTGCATCGATTCCCCTGGGCTTGAAAGAAGTTGATGTCTCTGTCTTTTTTCTCGCGTTCACTTTGGCTTCAGCAGGGGTTGATGATGTAAGGCCCATCCATAGTATGATCATTGCTAGGCTTCACTGAGGTTCATGCTGTTTCTTCTTGTTTTGCTGAATCTTCTGCAGAATCTTTAATTTCCTCCTGTATTTTTGGAACATTCACTCTTATCTGTGTCATGATTGATATATCTGCATTTACCTTGATGCAATCTTGTCATCAATCTGTCTGTCAATTTTTTGCAGATCTGGTTTTGGATTTATCTGTTGCTTCTCCATCAACTCATCAGTGGACCACTCAGTCAATCCATTGATGGATCTAAGAGCCAATCCTTCAATTGTATATATGAATTGCCAGACACTAACAAAACTTGCCCCCTCCAGTTAATTAAATTAGATTCAAACTAGGACTGTTACTTTCTCTTTTCTTTTTGATTGGTGAACTAGGACTGTTACTTCCTAAACTGGAACCCTCTTACGCGAGGAAACTTAAACAAGTATCTCATTTATACTAAACTATGACTGCTATCATTTGGTATTCTCCAAAATTAACTATGCTACTTCTAAAACTACTGACTAACTGCTTACAACGGAAAAATAGTCCAATCATATGGACATATGGCCAACATACCAATCGGGCCACACGTGGTGCCTATTAATTGGCCAGATAGATCGTGGGGGCTGATTTCTAAGATCGGTGGGGTCCACTGGATGTAAATAACATTCCATTGTTTGTCTGTGGCCCACTTTTGGGTTGCGTTGAAACACATTTCAAGCCTTGCGATATATGGGTAAAAGATAGAATCCCATCTTTCAAAATGGAGATCTTGACTACACTGATTTGGAGAAATTTTTTAATGCTAAACTATGATGGGAACTGTGCTGATTGTTACTTTTTCCATTTTATGCAGGTAATTCTTGTTTTGGAACTCCTAACAAGGTTTCTACAATTTTTGGGGTGGTTGGAACTATTAGATTATTGGCTGGTAATTGTTTGGATTTGTCTGAAATCAATTAAAGTGCATTGTGGTTTCCATATTTGTGAAAAGATTGATGCCAACATTTTATTTACTAAGGCATAAAAGAACCATTATGGGTCTTAAGGAAAATATATGCTTTGCAAATTTGAATGGTATTAGGATTGCTGCAACTTGCAAAACGCATAAATGTGTAGACTGAGGCTGTTTTTGGAGCTTGAAAGATCAATCCACCTTTCGTTATCAAGTATTAGTGTTTAAGATCATATCATTCACCTGCGATAATCGAGCGCGACACTTTTTGTTTGGTCAGGGTTATTATTTTTTTATTTTTATTTTTTAAAATAATTATTTTACTATTCCCTCTGACTCATTGCATAGTTCCATATTGCATGTAATGTTTCTTGTTTCCCAACTCAATGCATTATTGTTTTTTTTTTTTTTTTTTTGAACAATGATGTTATATTAAAAAAGGCTGAAGCCAAAGCAACCAAATATGCAAAAATACAAATACAAATACACCCCACGAAAGTCCCCCAAAGGACAGAAGAAAGATTGAAAAACAAAACTTCCACCCACTCCTTCATATTAAGAATTGCCCTATTGAATACTTGCACCGGCTCACTCATTTTGTCATTGAAGCACCACTAGTTTCTTTCCCACCATAAAGCCCAAAGACTCACCAATAAACTTAAACGCCACAATCTCTTCCCTTCTTTACCTATCCCCACGCCGTGCCAAGCAATGAGGAATTCCTCTATGGTCTTCGGAAACACCCAAAGCACCCCGAAAAATTGGAGAAGAAAATCTCAAACCTCCCTAGAAAATACACAATGAATGAACAAGTGATCCGTAGATTCCGCATCTTTGAAGCACATCAAGCAAACGTTTGGGAGGTACATGCTTCACTTACAAAGATTGTCTATTGTAAGCACTTTGTACCTGTCCACTAGCTAACCAAAAGCCTCCACCTTCAATGGAACACCATAATGCCAGAGGAAAGTCGTTGCCACCATCTAAGAATTTTCCTGACTCCTGCTCAAGAGCCGATAAAATGATGTTACTGAGAAAGATCCTGACTTGGACATGAACCATCTCAGGGAATCCGCTTTTAATAATATTGGGGAAATCTTTGGTAACAATTGAACCAACTCTTCAAACTCCTTGTCTGATAGATTCCTTCTAAAATTAGGGGTTCATGTAATCTCCTCCCCTCTTTTCGAATAACAATTTCTCACCAACTCTCCCTCTTCCCTAGCTTGCCTTGCTAATGATGGAAACTTCTCACCCAACCTGCCCTGTCCCACCCACCCATCCTCCCAACATCTAATTCTCTCACCATCCCCCAAATGAAACCAATTCCCTCCCACACTCTCTTTTAAGGACACAATCGATTTCCACAAGTAAAAACATCGATACAAGGATGAGGCCTTAGTCCACTACCCCCCTTCCTCTACCCTATCATTTTTTGATATTACCACCCTCCATCTAGCCCCTCCCTCCGACCCAAACCACCAAACCCATTTCTCCAATAGCGCTAGATTGATCTCTTCTAACTTTAAGATACCCGCTCCTCCCTGAGGCATTGATTTACACACTTCATCCCATTTCATAAGATGAAACTTGTGTTTCTCCCCCGACCCTTCCCATAAAAAATCCCTTCTTTGTCTCTCTAGTGCATTTAGAATGGACTTTGGGCATTTAAAAAAACATAAAATAGATAGGAAGATTCGACATTGAAGATTTAATCATAACCATTCTCCCACCCAAAGATAAGTACCTTGACTGCCATTTTGATATATTTCTTTCACACCTCCCAATAACTCTATCCCACATGCTTCGCCAGTCTCCCTATACATAATAGTAGCCCGAAGTACATTGTAGGGTAAAAAGCTTCCCTGCACCCAAATACTTCCGCAAAAGCCCATACTTTATCTTTGGAAATGCATACCCCTAATATCTCATTTTTGCACATATTGACTTTCAAACCAAAAACCACCTCAAAACTTACTATAATATAGCGAAGGTTTTCCACAAAGAAATCATCCGCCTTACCAAATAGGCTTGTATAATCTGCATACTGAATGTGAGAAATCTGAAAATTTGTATTATCCACCCCAAATCCTTTAACCAGACCCACTTGAACCCTTCTGTCTAACATTTTACTAAGGGCTTCCATAATTGTGACGAAAAGGAAATGGGATAAAGTATCAACCTTGACGAAGCCCACAAATAGCTGGAAAAAAAACCTTTTGGTGAACCATTCACCAATATAGAAAATTCTGCCAATTTGATACAAGCTCGAATCCAGAATCACCATTTTGGTCCAAATCCCAATATGCCCAATCTATAATCTAGGAATGCCCAATCCACATGGTCATATGCTTTATCCACATCAAGCTTGCAAACCATACCTTCCTCTCCTCTTCTATGACAAGAATCAATGCATTCATTGGCCAGGAGCGAGCAATTGATGATTTGTCTTCCATCCACAAAGGCCTCTTGAGATTTTGAGATAACATTGCCCAACACTTTCTTGAATCTTAAAGCCAACACCTTTGTTGGGATCTTTTATGGACCCCCAACAGGCTGATAGGATGAAAGTCTTTCAAACATTCTGCTCCTTCCTTTTTGGGGATTAGAGTTATAAAAGTAGCACCTAATTGCATTGCGATTAAGCCATTCTTGAAGAACTCTTGCATGATGCCGATCTCATCACCTTTCACACTCCTAGAATTTCTGATAAAATGCTATCGAAAAATCATCTGGCCGAGGAGTCTTATCACTGCCCAAATTTGCCACTGTTTGCTTGATTTCATCTTTTGGAAACACTTGTTCCAACAAGTTCACCTCTTTGGATGAAATTGCTTCAAAATGCAAATTGTTGAGCAATGGCCTAACTCCCCTGTCCTTAGACAATTAGTCTTTATAAAATTGAACTATGGCTTCATAAATTTTTGACTTCCCTTCAATCGTTTGGCCATCCACCACTAACGAAGAGATCTTATTTACATGCGCACTCCCACTAGCTGTCACATGAAAAAACTTAGTATTCTTATCTCTTGCTTTCAACCATGTTCCCTAGACCTTTGACGTCATTTGATCTCCTCCTTTCTCAACCTAGCATTGTATTTCGCTCTGAAGACTTCCCTCCACACCTTTTCCTCCTCCGATAGATCCTCTCTCTCTCTGCTTTGGAGTTTACCCTTTGAATTTGTAGAAAGATATCCTTTTCCTCCTCGCGGCCAAAAAGAACCTCTTTTTTCCAATCCCCTATCTTCTGTTTTAATTGCTTTAATTTTTGGAAGAGAGACACTGACGCCCCCTACCATTGAGAAATATGACCACAACTTCACAATCTTAGACCCAAAGCCTTCAATTTCTAACCATACTAGCTCAAAACGGAAGGGCCTTGGCCCCCAATCTTCCTCATCCACTTCTAGGAGAACCGGATAGTGATCCGATAAAGGTTTAGGTAAACTCCTTTGATTAATTAGTGGAAATTTCTTTGCCCACTCTGGGGAGATAAGGAACCTATCTAACCTACTCATTATTGGAGACACTTGTCCATTTGACCAATTGTACTTAACACCTCCTAATGGGAGGTCTATCATCTCATTCTTGAATATCCATTTAGAAAGGTTCTTCATACTTCTAGAGATCCGAACGCTATTTGACTTTTCATGAAGCTCTCTAATAACATTGAAGTCTCCTCCCAAGCACCATGGTAGATCCCATCTATTACGACAAGCATCCAGCTCAACCCACAATTCGTTGCGAAGTTTTGATTTACATGGCCCGTAAACCGAAGAGAAACACCATATGAAAGCAGACCCCTTTTCCTTCAACATCACGGATATCGAGTATTTACCTAACCAACTATCCTCTTTGCTCCATATCACCGAATTCCATATCACCGGAATACCACCAGGCGCTCCAACCGCATCCGCCACCAACCATTGACATTCCTTGTCCCACCAAATTGAGTTAATCAATCTTTGATATGTTTCCGGCCACTTTGTTTCCTGTAATGCTACCAACTGAATTTTATATCTTTTGCATGTATCTTTCATTTGCCTTCTTTTTTGCGCGCACCCCAACCCCCAAACATTCCAAATCATGATCTTCATTTACCTAATTTTGTCCCCAGTCGACTCTTGATTGCTGCAACATCTAAATCACTTCCTTCCATGCACATTATTTGTCTATCGTAATCTTGGACCTGTTTTGGAATGAGCAGTCTACCCCTTTCCTCTACCCATTTGAAACACGATATGTAATCCTCTGGTCTATCCCCAAAAGTCACTCCCACTAGCTGCACAACCTCCATCGTAACCAGCTTAATCTTCATACCTTGGGCCATAGTAATTCTTGCTTGATTCTATAATGAAATCGACATGCCTCCCTGTCAACTGAAAGCTGCCTGACTGCCAAAGGGGTTACCGTTGGTAGATTATCACAGTCACCAACCCATATACGTCTCTACTAAGCTGACTTTGAACAACTTCTTTGTTGCATTGGGAAGACCTTCCTTGGTTTGGATTGCAAATGCTGCTGCTGCAAATAAGCATTTGCCTGGAGGATGCCTCTTTTTCTTTTTAATTGGGGTATCTCTTTGCCATGTGTCCAGCAAGAAATGGCTCTCAAATGAAGGACCCACATCGTGACAACTTTGAGCCGCGCCATTCAAAAGATAGACGATCATGGTGTTGACTTGATGCGGACATCAGTGGTGCACCCTTTAGAGTGTACCAGAGGAGGAGGCGTTGCTGACAGAGTATCGGAGTGGAGGAGTTGATGTGGATAGACGCCGGGTCTATTAGACCTATTTTCTGATGCACTATGAGTGCAGGAGTGGCATAACCGCATGTCCATGGGGCGGATTTCATACTCTGTCATGTGGATGTTTTACTTTTAGGCGTCTTTTTGTTCTTTTCCTTGTTTTCAGGGGCTTTAGTACACTTTTTGTTTTTCCCGTGGCTTATATATACACTCTAAGAGATCCTATTTTATTATTGAATGAATGAGAATTTGTATGCTTTCTTTCTCTTTTACCAGTGAGATTAGGGTTTCAGGATTGGCCCTTGGGTGTTGAGGATTCCACTCCGGTTTTATATTTTTATTCTTTCTAGATCTTAGAAGTGTAGGAAAAGGTAAGAATCAACCGTCTTCTTTTCTTTAATGCCCTACAATCTGTACTCTCTTTCATCTCGAACCCATCTCTTCTTCATCTCTTTCGTTCCTCTTTGGATATTCCTTTTTGGTTTGAACAGAAAACAGGGATGACTAGTCATGAGAATCAGGTCTAAACTTGACTTTGGACTGGCTTATGCTAGATATGGGATATCCTCATATCCCTAGGTTCTCCCCTTTTTCCTTTTAAAATTTTTTTTTTTAAAATTTTTATTTATATAAATACTGTTTACGTGATTTTATGGTAAGGGGCATGATCTTGACGGAATGATTTCATTTCTGTGTTGAGATTTGCTTAATCCCCTTAATTGAAAACAGTTAGTTGATTAATTTTATTATCTTAATCTCTTCAACATGATTATACATGCCTCTAGGGTTAGGCCATCACATGTTTCTGCATCATGACCGCTCCCAGTGTGCTATCGCTACCCTCATCAGACCTGCCCGTAGAAGATCTTCACAATTCTGCATTGAAACTTGGCTCGTTTCTAGAAGAAACTGTCTGACGAAGGGGACTCCGCTGTTCTGTTAAAGACGGGCGGACGTTCGGGTCCGAACTTCTCTTGGCGGAAGTGGCTTGCAGTGTTCGCTTTCGGAAATCGGACTAGAAAGGTCGGCACACATGCCATGACTAAAAAACTCTCCCACCTATGTGACATCTAGCTGGATACCGTCACATGCTTTATCTCCTTCACACATGCCAGAAATTTCTACAATTCTCTGATTTAAAGAAATCAGTGAGCTATCAATGCAAGTTATGTGTCTCCATGTCTCTTAACACCAAATTAGAGGGAGAGGAGACTTTTGTTCCCCCTCCATAAATGTTGCCACCACGCGTCTGCGAGTCAGCGTTAATATCGCCACACATCCGCCTCTCTGACGGCGCTCTAGCCCCCTCTTTTCTGAGATGAATAGCATCGCTCCACCGATTCTCCATTGGGAAACGTAGTCCGCTGGAATATAGAAGTGGTACTCCTTGATCTTTCTGTCAAACAATCTCCAGCAGTGAACTGGGCCCTTCTTCTCCGACCTCTTTCTGAGATTCATTCTGCTCTTGGACCACCGCAATTTTTAACTTTGTAGCGCTGACCTTCAAACCTATACAAATCGGGTACTACGACCATTTTTTCTTTCTAACTCTGATTCTCACAAATCTTAGTTCTTCACTATTATTTGTGCAACTATCCATGACCACCACCGACCCGATGCAAGATCTGATCTCTCTGATGATATCGTCTATCCGGAATTCGAGGGGGATGTATAAGATTTGGTATCAATGTGTTCCTAACATCCGAGAGAAATCAACATAGTGTTGTCCCGAAGCAATTTATTCAGTACATCTTCATCAATACCTTCACAGTTGTCAAAAAGCCATTGTAGCAGATCTGTGTCTCTAGATCCTGGTCTTACAACTGCTACGAGGTAGAACTCAAAGGATTTCATCGACTCATTTGGGATTTTTTTATGGATTCTCACTTCAGGGCCCTCATCTGTATCTACCTTCCAAACCAGCCTCTTCTCTATGTCCTCTTGAGATTCAGATAGAAGTGTTCAAAACTGCATCTTTAAAAGATCTTCTTGATATCATACCCCCATCTTCCTTTGAAGAATCCAAACTACCCGATGCACTCTGCCTCTGTCTCCTTCATTTTTCCTTTTGAAAAATCCAGTCCACGTTTCTTTCCTTTACCCTCAGGTCTGTTTTACCTCTCTGGTCCAAAACTTGCCTTCCGTACTCTCAATTTGTTTCCCCCGAAATTCTCACCATTCAGTTTGTAGATTGCTTTTGCTAGTTCCTCTTCCGAACTCATCTGTGAAGAATGAAAGAACTAAAGAGGAGAGAGATTTTGTGGGGGGGGGGGGTGGATGTGGGAGAGGTTTGGAGAGAGAGAGAGAGAGAGAGTGTGGGATCTCTCTATTATCTTATTCAATATATACGTAGGGTTTTTTTTTTTTTTTTTTCCTTTATTACATCATAACAACCCACTTTATACAATTTTGAAATATGCCCACTAATATCATATTTACAAAAATGACCCTACTAACTTGATATTCCAACATTCCCCCTCAAGTTGGTGTATGAATATCCATCATACCCAACTTGCTAGAGATTTCTTGTAACATGGGAGAGCTGAGAGCCTTTGTAAACATGTCTGTCAATTGCTCTTTAAATTTGACAAATGGAGTAGCCAGTAATCTAGAGGATATCTTCTCTCGAATGAAATGTATATCAACCTCAATGTGTTTAGTCCGCTCATGAAAGACTAAGTTAGACGCAATTTGGATGGAAGCCTGATTGTCACAATAGAGAGGAATAGTTGAGGTGATAGGGAAACCCAATTCCATCATAATGGATC
This sequence comes from Magnolia sinica, assembly GCF_029962835.1. Taxonomy (NCBI): domain Eukaryota; kingdom Viridiplantae; phylum Streptophyta; class Magnoliopsida; order Magnoliales; family Magnoliaceae; genus Magnolia; species Magnolia sinica. Next base: position 37,631,728 of record NC_080585.1, on the reverse strand, counting down.
TCAACCACAAGAGTTCACAAGCCCCATGAGCCATAGCTCTATACTCTGCTTCTGCACTTGACCGAGATACAACTACTTATTTTTTACTTCTCTTTGTAACCAAGTTGCCACCAACGAATGTGCAATAGTCAGAAGTATACTTTTTGTCAATTGAGCATCCTGCCCAGTCAGCATTAGAATAGCTAGCAACATTAACATGCCCATGATTCATATAAAGAATACCACATCCTGGACATGACTTCAGGTATCTCAATATGCGATGTACAACATCCTGATGAGGCACATTTGGGTAGTGCACGAATCGACTGATAGTACTTACGGCTTGAGCAATACCCGGTCTTGCGATCGTCAAGTAGATAAGTTTTCCATCTAATCTTTGATACATACTTAGATCTATCAAATTCTCACCTTTAGATGCATGTAACGAGTGCTTCTAGTCCATAGGAGATAAAGGTAGACGAGCACCTAATTTTCTAGCCTCACTCAACAGATCAAGAGTATACTTTCTTTGGGATATGAAGATGGCTTTAGATGAACGGGCAACTTCAATCCTAGAAAGTACCGCAATGGACTCAGATCTCTGATCTCAAATTCTTTTCTCAACTTTATCAATAAACTCCAAGTCATCCCATGTCACAAGAATGTCATCCACATAGACAAGTATAATAGTTCTTCCTTCTTGTCGGGTATGAATGAAGAATGTATGATCTGCTTGACATCTTCTGAAGCCGAAGGAGAGAATAGCGGCACTAAATCTAGCAAACCAAGCTTTGCAAGATTGCTTAAGGCCATAAAGAGCATTTTTCAACTTACACACCTTCCCAGACTCCCCTTTAAGCTAAAAACCAAGGGCGATCCATATACACTTTTTCTGCCAAATCGCCATGAAGGAAGGCATTTTTAACATCTACTTGGAAGAGAGGCCAATCAAGATTGGCAGCCAAGTAAATAATCAAGCGGACCGAATTCAACTTTGGCACATGTGAGAAGGTTTCATTATAATCAACCCCAAAATGCCGTGTGTAGCCTTTAGTCACCAAATGAGCTTTGTAGCGCTCAATAGATCCATAAGCTCAATATTTTATGTAGAACACCCACTTCCACCCAACTATACTTGGAGGAGGCATGAAGTACAGTACTTGTCATAGCAATAAAGGAAGAGGCAGATGACTATGATGGGACAAATGTAGGTGTGGCTGACTGAGGCTAAAGGGATCTAAGATGCTGAATCTCCATCACATCTGCCCTAATCATGGTAACAGACTCCATATGAGAGGAGCCGGTAGGGGGAGTGTTATAAATATTAGAAGTATGTCCAATATCATCAGAAGTTGTGACGTGGGCAGTAGGGCGGCCATGTAATTTGAAACACTGTTCATGGGAATGTCCTGAACGATTGCGATACATACAGAAAAATCTCCCCCCTACCTCTACCACGCCTCTAGATAAGAATCCACCTCGAGTATCTGAACCACCACTCCTATCGCCAGGTGGAACAGTAGTAGATGTAACGACAATCCTCTCCTCTGTCAAGACAGGAGCTAACATAACTCGTCGGTGGACTTCCTCTTAATGGACTACAGAATATGTTGTTTGGAGCATAGGAAAAGGAGTTGTGGTGACAAGCTGAGTCCTTAATGCCTCATACCCATTATTTAATCCCGCTAAGAATTTGTATGTCTTGGCTTCATCCTCCCGATTCTTCACAATTTCAGCACTGTGAGTATTGGGGAGTTTAATGAGGAGCTGCAAATGATTCAGTTCTTCCCAACGACTCTTCGAGGCCCCAAAATACTTAGTAACAGAAATGTTATCCCGTGTGAGAGAATACAACTCTGTATTTAGTTGGAAGATGTGAAGCTTATTGGAGACCGTTCCATAAGTGTCATTGAGTGATTTCCATAAATCAATGGTAGTCTCATAAAAGAAATATCCAGAAGCAATACTGGGTTCTATTGAATTGAGTAACCAACCCATAACAATGGCATTGGAGGAATTCCATGTGTCCATTGAGGATGAGGGCTGCTTTGTCGTGCTAGTAAGATACCCAAGCTTCTCCTTGCCAACAATATACATCCGAACAGTCTGAGACCAAAGAAGAAAGTTACTTCCGTTAAGTTTCGTAGAAGTAATTGAAGTGGTCCATTGAGGCCATGTCCGAGAGACTCGGAATCCATAAATATGAACAAAAAAGAAGAAACAAGGAGAAGGAATACAAAGAATAGCAGTAGATGGAGATCAATCAACACATAGCGGAGGAATATACACCGTGCAGTTGGTGTATGCGCTGGACCTCAAAAACTCCAAGAATGGTGCACCCGGTGATGCAGGGACATGTGATGACCTAATCTTAGATGCATATATAATCAGGTTAAAGAATGTTCAAATAAATACACGAATCATCTAACCCTTTCCAATCAAAGGGATTAGGTAAATTTCAACACAAAGATGAGGTCATTTCGTCAGGATTATGCCTCTTAGCATAAAATCGCGTAAACAGTAAAAAAGGACCTAGGGATATTAGGATATCTCAGATCTAGCATAAGTCAGTCCACGGTCAAATTTAGATCTGATTCTATTGACTAACCATCCATCTTTTCCGTTCAAACTAGGAAGGGGATATTCAGAGAGGAACAAAAGGGGTGAAGAATGAAGGGTTCAAGATGAAGAAAGTACAGGTTCTTTTGTCATCAAAAGAAAAGGAGGATGATTCTTACCTTTTCCTGCACCTCGAAGATCTAGAAAGAAGGAAACCTGAGATTGGGGTGGAATCCTCAACATCCTAGGGCCAATCCTGAAATCCTAATCTCTTGAATAAAGAGGAAGAAAAGATACGAATTTCTATTCATTCAATAATAATGAAAATGGGGTTTCTCACAACGTATATATAAGTTATGGAAAAAGTAAAGGTGCACTAAAGCCCCTGAAAATAAGAAAAATAACAAAAAGATGAAAAAAAAGAAAAAAAAGTGCAATAAAGCCCCTAAAACAAGAAAAAAGAACAAAAACGCATAAAATTAAAACACCTGTGTGGTAGGGTGTGAAATCTGACCCATAGATCTATGATCAGGGTGCGGTCATGCCGCTCTTTCACTCGTAGCGCGTCAGAAAATAGATCTAATGGACCCAACGTCCATCCACATCAACTCCTTCACTCCAGTACTCTGTCAGTGACGCCTCCTGCTCTGGTACAATTTAAAGGGTGCGCCACTGATGTCCGCATCACCCGGTCACCCATTTTGGCCCAAAAATGCATCCATGTTGTTCAGATCTCCAAGAAACTGGTCCCTCTATGTAGGGTAGAAAAAAAGGCTCATACGCAGTTGGTTTGGTGGATCAAAAACCACAGATTCGAGAGAGATTTGAAATATGGTCCGATTTTTTCATTTTTCTAGAAAATACTATAAAATTAATAAAAATATATTAATCTTCTTTAAAAAATTCCAGAAAAATAGTCATAAATCCTCTTACATGATTCCGCACTAGGCGGTAGAGATTTTGGAAAAAACTGATCCTTACAAATGGTGAATTGCTAACGTGAGCCGTACGGACATTGACATAAGCACGTGGCTCCCTTGATTTTTGTGTAGAATTTCCCCCTTTTACCTAGATTTGGTGTCTTGATGAGGAGGATCCGATGTATGTTGGTCTTGCACAGGTTGGATCGATCAAGTCTTTGATACCATGAAGAATGAAAGAACCAAAGTGGAGGAATGTGAGAGAGATGGGAGAAAAATGTGAGAGAGAAGGTTTGGAGTAAGAGAGAGAATGTGGGATCTCTCTATTATCTTATTCAATATATATGTAGGGTTTTTTCCTTTATTACATCATAGCAGCCCATTTATACAATATTTTTAAATAAGCCCACTAATATCATATTTACAGAAATGACCCTACTAACTTAATATTCCAACAATCCAGACGAAGGCAAAACCTCTACTCTCATTAGAGTTTCTATGTCGAGGCAGCACTACCTCCATCACTAACCCTGCAACCGAGAAAACCCTCTTGAAATTAACTGGTTTCCACGAATCTGGAAACCCTTCGACAAACAATGTTGGATATGCCGAAAGAACATGTTTCTTGTTTCCGATTTTCTCTTTTCCTTTCTGAGAGACTGTTTCCCACTTTTCCACATTGTGTGGTTTCTGCTGGTGTATGTCGTCTTCCCCCATGTTCATCTAATTTAATTCCTTTGTAATCACCCAATGGTTTGGAAAAGGAGTTTGACTAGTTTTGATTGTCACAAAGTAAACAATCCTACCTTTTGCTCCTCTCATCACCAGCTTTAGAAAGATTGCCCTTCGCATCAGGTGTTATTTCGCCCTTTGCCCAATTTATTGTCTAGTTACCAACTGTGATGCATAAATTTATGTTTGAGTATGAAATGGAAAATGAAACAGTATTCATTTTTAATCATTCTTCGTGCAGAAATGAATTTTATATTCTTGAAGTTTTCAATTATTAGAGCCATGGTTTGTTTATTTTCATTCAGAATCACATTCCAGAACTTGATAATACCGAAACATGTTTCCTCAATAATGAGATATCTTCTTAGTATGATCTTGTGGATTGGGATATCATGGAGGATGTCATGAATTTCTTCTCTAGGTTTGGTGAAAGAGCTAAAATGAGTATAAGGCCTGAACGCAACATTCACTATTCTGATCCTGGAAACAGGCGAGGCGAAGGTTCTTTTGGTCAGATTTTGTTATTGGGTTCTGTTATTTTCCCATTTCCAGGAACATTTAGGGCTTGTTTGATTTTTCAATTCATTGGTAAATACCCTGTAAATGGGTAATAATTATTTCCTTAGGCATTTACAACAGTTTCCCCCCTGCTTGATTTGACTACCTACTTTTTGGACACAAAAACTGAGAACATTGCAAAATATTTGTGGGTCCCACCGTGATGCATTTCGCTTATCCACACCGTTCATCCATTATGTCAGCTGAATTTATGGCATGAGCCAAAAAATGAGGCATATCCAAAACTCAAGTGGACCATGCCATACAAAAAAGGGAATCGAACACTTACTGTTAAAAACTTCTTGGGGCCACTGTTTCTTTTGGTGTGGGCCACTTGAGTGTTGGATCTGCTTCATTTTTCATCTCATGCCCAATAATATTGTGGTAAAACGGATGGATGGAATGGATATATCATATACCTCACCCTTGGGTTAAAAAATATAAATTAAACTAGCTCTTTTGAACCATTTCCAAGGCAGAAATTGGGATGAATTTTCAAACGGAGCGAAAGGGTAATAATTATCAATTTACAGGGTATTTACACCTGCTTTGAAAAATCAAACAGGCCCTTATGAAAGAATGACAGATTTTGCATGGCATCTTCATGCCTAATGAGTTAATTGATTGTGGATCAAAAGTGGGAGAGGCGGGAATTATTTGCAAGATTGATTTTTAGAAAGCATTTGATCATGGATTGGTATTTCCTTACATATTCCCTTAGAAGAATGGTTTGGTGGATAACAGAATATTATCTCTACAGCGTCTTTCTCAATACTGGTGAATGAATCTCTGGAAGGCAGTTTCGCAGTTCTATAGGGCCCCACCAGGGAGACCAACCCCCCTACTTTTCTCTGTTGTGGCAGAGAGAATGATAGATTAAGCATGCTTATGGAAAGAGCTTCATCCATTGGTCTCTATACTGGCTCTCAGATTGGAAGTCTGGATGTGACAATCACTCATCTTCATTTGCGGATGATACACTTCCATTAGTGAGGCAACATTAAAGCAGGTTGTTGACTCGAATTGCATTCCCAACATCTTGAAGCTATCTTGGGTCTTCATGTAAACTTATATGTAAGAGGACCACGGCAGGATTTGCAACTTATGAGGAATCGATTTTACTTCGGCTATAAGCTTCTGGGGTGCAAAAAGGTCAAAATTTCCTTGCATTTATTTGGGCTTTCCTCTAGTCATCAAAGCCAAGTGTTGCTTCTTTTTGGGATCCAGTTATTGAACTGATTGATAAGAAATTATCTAGATGGAAAGGGTGTTATCAATCTGTGAGGGGTATAATCACTCTTGTGAAAGTGGCCCTCTGATCATCTGATCTACTTCCTCTCATTATTTAATATTCCAGCAACGGTGTCATTGAAAATTGAGTGCATTCAAGAAAGATTCTGTGAGAAGTAAAAGATTCAGGGCATAAATTCCATCATATAAATTTGAAGTGCAAATTTCGGTCACACACACACACACACACTCCCCTGAGTCCCCTCCGTAAATGGTGGTGGGAGTTTGCACAGGAACCTATTTCATTGGGAGGAATTTGATTGCTAGGAAATATAGCGAATCTGAGGATGGGTGTTTCCCAGCTATATTTGGAGATGGGGACTGTGGAAAGCACTTATTAGCCAGTTGGGGAGGCAATTCGAAGGGGTTAATAACAATTTATTCAGTAATGGTAGCGGTGACCATAATGGCCACCAGTTGGGGAGGCAATTTGAAGGGGGTTAATAACAAGGTATTTAGTAATGGTATTGGTGACCGTAATGTCCACCGTAATTACCGTTACGATATGGGTCATTTTTTTAAAATAAAGATTGTATCGGCCCTGAAAAAGACTGTTATGGGCCTGTAATGGTCATTATAGGCCATTTTTTCCATAATGGCCTTTACGGCCCCATAACCATTACTGTTATGTAATGGCTTTACATAACTGTTTTTGAATACCTCAGTTAATAGAGACATCCCATGTAGAGGTGGTTTATTTTTCAAGAAGGGCATTTGCCTGTTAGTAGGGAAGTGTGGCAAAATTTGCTTCTTGTCCTACTGCCTAAGAAGGTCTACACCATGACCATACTATTTCATATACATTTTGAGACTATTTACCTTTTCTCATTCCACCCATGATTACCTTAAATGTTGAGACAATGAGGTATTGAGCAGATCACCATTGCCATACCTGATGCCCGCCTCTAAAATACAACACTCCCGAGCAAGCTTTATTGGGAGCAAGGTGTTCCGTATCTGTTATGATACGCTCGTAAAGGCCGATACGTATAGGTAACAGCCATGACCGTTACGCGATACGGGGGTGAAAAGGAGCAGTTAGTTTTTTGAGACTGTATCAGCCGTTACGGTGGCCATAAAGGCCGTTACGGGGCATAACGACCGTTACTCCCGTAACGGTCGAAAAACGATCACTTTTTTTTTTCTATTTAAATTCATTTTTCTCCTCTTCTTCACTTTCCTCATTCCAAAAACTCTCTTATATCATTTTACAACATATTTCGACCACTCTTACTATAGCTTTTAAGATTGAAATTGTGGATTGAAGTGATTTGAGCGAATAGAATCTTCGAGGGCCTTTTTTTTCAAAAAATTAAAAAAGCAGTATTTATGCCTTTTTCTGATTTCTAGTTCTAATGATTGATTGTGATGTGTAAACATTAGAGACATAATCATATTAAACAATTCACTAGACAGCTCGATACAACACTCTCACCAAAGAGTGGACCGTTACACTACCATAGAGGAGATGGTGGTGGTCAGGGTCCTCGTCCGCAGGAAGAAGGGAGATCTAATTCCTCCCTACATTCGGATTCTTGTGGAAGACAGGGAGATTGATCTCCCAATCCAGAAGGAAATGAAGCACTTTCCCATCCCCAGATGGGGCGACATCTGGCGTTTGAACGAAGTTCCCTCTTCTTCAAGCAGACTTGCCGAAGGAGTGCATGAAGGAGCACAGTTTCAGTACTCTCAAGGAGCTCCAGACGTTGATGTGGACTCCTCTCCTATTGTAGTTAACGATGGTGGCAAGGCAGCGTCTTCTCTCTTTTCCAATCCTACCGACGATACAACACGTGGCAATGAATGTCTTATTTGAATAGTCGATCGCTCTTTTCGAAACAGTCTCGAGCCACTCGCTTGCAGGAGGTTTTGATGGCAAAGGGGACCTGCTTCAGACGCGCGGTGGACCCGATGAAGCTATAACGAGACCTAATTTCGAGCCATTTATCTCGGATACCCTGGTTAAGGTTGGACCCGAATCTCGGGTAGACTTATATTTTTCAGGTCCTGCCCCTTTTCATCTTACTCCAACGTTGGAGTTAAGAGTCTATCGCTGACCATAGACTCGGTTCTCATCTCATCGGCTCGCCGGTTCCTCACGAAGGCGATTCCGCCTCCCTAGTGAGATCCCCTCCGATAGATTCACACTCTATGCTGCCGTATAACACCTTTCCGGCGCGTATTCTCTCCTGGGCGACTCAAGCGTCGACGCATATCTGCTCCAACCTCGGGCTTACCTCGGTCTCAACCTCACGGCCAGGTTCAGATATCGAAAGCAAAGAATTTGACCAAAGCTATTGCCAGTTGGATAATCAGCCTTCTCCATTGTCATTACTGTCTTCCCCTCCTCCCTCTGATAGGTCAGATCTTAACCTCCTTGCGCTCTTTCAGGAGGATCTGATAACTGATGTTATTGAAGCAGAACCTTTGCAGATTCGTGTTGGTTTTGATGCGACTCATGCAAAATATGGGAGCAAACAGGACACCGAAGACATCTCTAGGGCGAACCTGTTACAAACTATTTAGAGGAAGAAGTGGAGAAGGGATGCTAAGGGTCACGTTGGCAGAACGTTAGGTCTATCCTTCGGAGATTCCCCAGAGGACTTCAATGCCCTATTCCACTGTGTCGAGTCTCGAGGCAGACCCATCTCAACATCGAAATCTCCTAGAAGTCGCCGATCCAGATCCTGTAGCAGTTCAGAAGTGCATCGTCTTGTGGTTTGCCCGGGTATTTCAGATGAGTCGAATGGAAGGTTGAAGAGTCGGGGACATCGGGGAAGCTCAGTTCCCCAATGAAGATTATTTCATTGGGGAAGGCTTTGATGAGTCTCCTTTTCTGCTTTGACCACACTCCCCTGGGTCAAAGCAGAAAAGGAGACTCATCAAAGCCACCTGTGACCGGAAAAATCCAGACGTCATTTGGTTGTAGGAAACTAAAGCTAACAGGTTCGATGATAGGCTGATGGGCACCCTCTGGAAGGCCAGAGATGCAAAATGGGTTGTTCTCAACGCGGTCGGCAGTGCTGGGGGCATCTTGGTTGCTTGGAACTCCTCTCAATGGACGCTTCAAAACAACTGGGTTGGATCCTATTCGGTTCGGTTGTCTTACAGCAGAATTCTTCAGGGTTCACATGTCTCATCTCTTTGGTCTACGGTCCTACCCAAGATGCTAACAGAAACCAATTCTGGAATGAAATCTCAGATTCAAAGCATCTGTTCACCGGGCCTTGCTGCATTGTGGGGGACTTCAATATGATTAGGTATGCAGAGGAAAAATCTCATAGTACGTCATTGTCTCCAGTGATGGCCTCCTTCTCTCATTGGATCGATGAACTGGAGCTGGTGGATCTTCCCCTTCTTGGTTCTAGGTTTACGTGGTCTAATGGGAGATTAAACCCCACCTTATGCAGATTTTAGACAAATTCCTCCTATCCCCTGATTGGTTGGAATCTTTCCCTCTTACCTATCAATCAGTTCTCCCCAGAACTACGTCTGATCATGGCCCCCTCATTCTCGATGTAGAGGAGCAGAACCGGGGCCCTAAACCTTTCAGATTTGACCTTGCTTGGCTGAAAATTGACGGCTTTAGACAGATGGTCTCGAATTGGTGGGCTGGTTTTCAGGTGGATGGCTATGTGGGATTCAGGCTGAGTTCAAAACTGAAACAGCTGAAAGATAAGCTGAAGCAATGGCACCGGATAGAATTCCAAATCAGGGAGCAGGAAATGGATTCCATGTTAGCCGAGCTACTCAAAATCGACGCCCCAGCCGAAGAGTCGCTGATGACTTTGGATACTCAGGTCAGAGGAATTCAGTTAATCCAATCCATTTCAGTCAGGATTCTTGAAAAAGAAATCTCCTGGAAGCAAAAATCTCGGGAGAAGTGGATTAAAGAAGGGGACAGGAATACGAGCTACTTTCATAGCAATGCCAGTATGCACGCCAGGCACAATAAAATCAGCAGCACTGTTGTAAATGGAGTCCGAATAGAAGACAAAGACAAAATATCTGAAGAGGTGGTGTCTTACTTCAGGTCCTTGCTTATGAGAGATGACTGGCGCAGACCTACGCTGGATTCGCTTCAAGTCGATAGCATCTCCTCAGCCGAGGCAGACTCGCTGGAGTCCCCTTTCTCAGTGGAAGAAACTAAGAAGGTGATTGACTCCCTTGGTGGTGACAAGGCTCCAGGTCCAGATGGCTACCCCATCATATTCTTTCAGTTCTTTTGGGATTTAATCCAAATAGACGTGATGGATTTTATCCATGAATTCCACGGTCGAGGCAGGTTGTTGAAAAGTCTTGGGGCTTCATTTATAGCCCTTATTCCTAAAATCCAGGGGGCAGCCACTCTTAAGGATTTCAGGCCTATCAGTTTGTTGGTAGCCCCCCACAAAATCCTTGCTAAAATTCTGACTGCTCGTTTATCCAAGATTATGGGGAAGATTATATCAGGGAATCAAAGTGCATTCATCTCAGGCAGGTAGATCGTGGACGCAGCCCTTTTTGCAAATGAATGTTTGGATTCCAGTTTCAGATCTGGATGTTGGATGTTGAAAAGGCCTACGACCACTTCGATTGGGGATTCCTGCAATACATGCTGAATCGGATGGGATTTGGGGAAAGATGGAGACGCTAGATGCGTGAATGTATCCGGTCCACACATTTCTCCATCCTTCTCAATGGCTCCCCAAAAGGCTTTTTTCAAGAGCTCGGGGGGCCTCAGACAAGGTGATCCTCTTTCTCCTTTCTTATTCCTCATCGTGGGGGAGGAGTTGTCAAAAATGTTGCACAAAGGTCAGTTGAAAGGTATCCTTCATGGAATCAAAATCAAAGGCATGCCCAGCCCAATTTCTCACATCCAGTACGTCGACGACTCGCTGATTTTCTCCGAAGCTAGTACTGAAAAGGTGAATAATCTTCGCATTGCTATTCTCTATTTTGAGGTTGTCTCAGGTCTGAAAATTAATATGGCGAAATCGAAGCTGATTGGGATTAACATGGAAAGCGAGGAGACCCAAGCCCTTGCGGCAGTTTTTGGGTGTGTAGTGGCTGCCCTTCCGTCTTCGTTCGTGGGGCTTCCGTTGTGCGCTGGCTCTCCCCCCAAGCAGCTTTGGGTGAAAGTTATCTCCAGGTTTGAGCAATACCTCACTAAATGGAAATGTCGCTACCTCTCTCTAGGCGGTTGTCTCACTCTAATCAAGGCTGCCCTCTCCAATCTCCCGACATATTTCATGTCCCTGTTCAAGTGCCCAAGCTCGGTGTTGGCAACCCTCGAGAAATTAAGGCATGACTTCTTGTGGCATGGCAAGGAGGAGAAGAAATTCCATCTCCTTAACTGGAAGGAGGTATGCATTAACATACTAACGGGTGGAGCTGGGGTAAAAGATCTTAAGACTATGAATAAAGCCCTTCTTGGTAAGTGGATTTGGAGACTGGGGGCTGAAGAAGGCAGTATGTGGAACACAATTATAAAGCAAAAATATGGGAGGTCAGCCGGCGGGTGGTGGACCAATGACGCTTCCCTATACAAGGCATTGACGATATGGAGGGATATTTCAAAGTTGAAAAAGGAGGTGCTCGATAGTATTGGTTTTGTCCTTGGCAATGGGGCAAACATTCGCTTTTGGGAAGACATTTGGGTTGGGGATAGGCCTCTTAGAGTCAAATTCCTGAACATATTCCTTCTCACGCTTAACAAAGACATTTCGGTGGCTGATTGTTATGATGCAACTGATGGCAAGATTGTGTGAAACATAACTTGTAGGAGAAACCTGCAAGACTGGGAGATTCCTGAATTCGTAGATCTGTTGAAGTGCATCTATGTGACGTATCCTTCTCAAGCATCCTTAGACACTATTATATGGAAGCTGGAAAAATCTAGCAGGTTTTTTGTTAAGTCTCTCTACAATTGTTTCCACAACAATCTCACTGGGTCAGACCCTCTTCAGTTCTCCAAATTCTGGAAATATTCTATCCCTCCAAAGATTCTGGTGTTTGGCTGGTTAGCGGGCAAAAGGAAAATCCCGACTGTGGATAACTTTCGGAAAAAAGGGATGATTCTTCCGAATATTTGCCTATGTTGTATGCGGGAGGAAGAAACTGTCGACCACCTATTGTTGCCTTGCTCTTTCATTTATTCGATTTGGGCGGATCTCTTTGGTCGTTTCAATATCAATTGGTGCGTCCTGGCTACAGCAAACGCTTTTATGCAAGCGTGGCACGGTGTCCATACCAGTAAAGAAAGAACGAAGATATGGAGAATGACGATTTTCGCCATCTGGTGGTCAGTTTGGGAAGAAAGGAACAACAGGTGTTTCAAGGACATTTCTAATTCAATAGGGGTAGTCTTGCCCAGGGCTAAGTGGCGTTTGATTGAGTGGGCTACTCATGTAGACTCCCTGAAGGATTGTGATTTGCTGTTTTAGGGCTGTGGCTTTCTTGTCTGCTACCTCAGCAGACCTTTCCCTTTGTACCCTTTTTTTTTCTAATATAATCGCTGCCTTTCCAAAAAAAAAAAAAAAAAACATGTTCAAAACAAAAATGAATACATATTTGAAATATTTACATTAATCTTGATTTTCTAGATATTTTTTTCAAAATTTTTGGGGCAAAAGAAAATTTTCAACCGTTTCGGGGGTCGTAACGGTCGTTACGCCCCCGTATCGGCCGTTATGGCTGATACCCGTATCGGTAATGGTGGTGACCGTTACAGCCACCGTTACTGATACAGAATACCTTGATTGGGAGCACACAATGAACTGTTATTGAGAGGATATTCCAATATCCACCACATCATCATCCCCACAATCACCTTTGCTGCCTTGGTGTATCTTCTTGTCCTGTTTTTATACAACAACCATAACCCCTTGCTTTTTCCTCAGAGAAGCCAATCTATGCCCTTAAGTTCCATTTCAAGTTAACTTTGTACAAGCTTTGGAAAACAGTTTCCTTCCAAGTAATGTTACACTTGTGCCTCTTGTAGTGTAGTCATGAAGAGTAAGCTTCAGAAGACAACTCATTTGGAAGTAACTTTACATTTGTGCTCCTGGTAGGCCTGAAACATTCTTCAAGTACGAGAGAATATCTTATATGACCTTGTAACTCGGAGCATAGACATATTTACTGGCATGTTGTCACAAACATAATTATAATGATCAATGTAATATGTAAATGAGCAAGTATCTATAGTTTCTGGGTAGAAGTAATTTCAACTCAGGTTTATTGATCTCTCTCAGTGATCGCGAGTGGATATGTTTTTGGGGATTTTTTGGTGTGGCGGTAGATCTCTATTGGTGGAATTCCCATCTTTGGCACGTCTATCTCCTTTGGAGAATATGACAATGGCTAGCTGTTTTTCATCCATTGGTGGGAGAGGCGTGTGGTGAACTCCGTATCACTGGGACTTAATCAATGAGGAGTTGGGGGACTATGCCAAGTTATTGGTCCATCTTCAATATTTCCATCCTTCTCCGGCTTCTAAAGATTCATTGGTTTGGAGAACCTCCCCATCTGGTATTTACTCGGTCAAGTCTTTCTACTTGATGCTTCAGAAATTGGAGAGTTTGAGCTTGCTAGAGTTTTTCCATTCTTTTTCGTCCTATGGTGCTCCTCCCAAGGTGGCATCTTTCTTATGGTTGGTTGGAAGGAAGAACAGTTTAACCACGGATAATCTTCAGAAGAGTGCCATGGTTCTTCCCAACATGTTTCCTTTGTATGAGCTATGTAGAGTCGATCGATCACTTATTCATTCATTGCTCCTATGTGCTAAGTGTGGTTGTCCTTTCTAAGGATCTTCGGGGTTGATTGAGTGATGCCTCATTCAGTTGTCAATATGCTGTGGTTGTGGCACAGAGGTCATGCGTGCTAAGGGAAGGTTAGCTTCCTAGCGTTTGATCATGCTTGCATTGGAATATCACCGGGGGGGGGGGGGGGGGGTGTGGGGAGTGTTTCGTTTGGATATCAAAGAGTAATGTGGTAGAGTGGGCATCTAGGAACAAACATGTCAATGTTAGTGATGCCTCACTCTTGTTTGGGATGTACTGATGTATCTCTTTTTTGTTGTATTCTTTGTTGTCAAGCAACTTTTCAATAAGGTAAAGCAATTATCCTTTTTTAAAAAACTTTATGCCGGTCTTCAAATGCCCAGCTAGTGTTGTTGGAAAAACTTCATAGAGATCTTAGGCAAGGCAGGGAAGAAAAATGTAAATACCCTCTGATTGATTGGGTACAAATTTGTAAACCTAAAGAAAATGGCAGGCTGGGTATAAGCAGTGTTCGAAATATCGATATCAATATCGCACCTTTGAGATACAAATACGTATCGGTTATCGCACATGAAATATCGTTTTTATCGGGTAATTTATCGCACTTTTTGACTCAGGGAAACATTGGGAAAATGGTTTTAGGGATTGTTAAAAAAAGACCTCAATACACACTTTTAAATCATAACATCTCAAAAAAGAAGTGCACATGATAGCTTTCCTTTGTATAGGGTCCTAAGCTATGCGCTATCAGACTGAACTAATGCAACTATATTCAAATTGAATGCATAACATTTTGGGTATATGTTATGATTATTTCATCAAACACTTTTAAATACTTCGAAATTAGTCTCAATTGACAACTGGTTGAAGGAAATTTTCGAAAAAATTAATATTTTAATTGAGGATAGATTCCTCTCCCTCTTATTCCTGTTCTTTAGAGCTTTCCTTTGGTTGGCTTGTGGAAGTTTAATGTTGATGCCAGCTCTAGGGACAATCCTATATCAGGGAACCCTAATGGATTGCTTTGGGTCACCTGGTAAAGTTGTTCCCAGGTCCTATTGGTGTTGCGGATTCCAGCCATCCTGGAAGGTAACTCTGCTAATGCCATCAGTTGAGTTGGTCTTCCTCTGCCGCTTGTCCTGTAGGATGGAGGAAATTAGGGAGTTTACGGGAACTATCTTGCTATTCTTTTCCCATGTCTTTAGAGATGCTAATGAACTTGCTGATGATCTGGCCAGGAATGGATGTGGTCTCCAAAGCCTTGTTGAGGAGACTCACTCCCTCTTTTGTAATGTGTGTTTTTTTTGTTTTTTTTTCAAAAAAAAAACTTTGATAAAAATCCTTTTGAATCTTTCAAAAAGAAAAAAGAAAAAAAAAAAAGAAAAAAAAAAAGAAAAAGAAAAAAAAAGAAGTAAAAATATCGTGGCATGGACTGAACCTTGTTTTCTCATTGATAGAACTTTCAATGTCATGTTGGTGCTATGTTAATGGAAGTGCAATTTTATGTTTTGATGATCTCTAGTAATGAGAGTTTAGGGTCTTAAAATCAAATCAAACTTGGCGAAACAAACCCAACTGATTGAAAAAAAAGAGTAAGTTGGAATATTCTTTACTCCAGCTTTATATTAGCAAATTTAGTAGTGAACTAGATGCCTGTAAATAAATTTACAAGCTTGTTTCTTTCTGACTTCCAGATCTTTTTGGCTTCTTTGGAGTTAACAACCATTTTCTTGCAAAAGATGCTCTGATTCTCCAAATATTTATGAAAATCTCAGTTCCTACACAAGTGGTTAGGTGCTGACAAAAAAAAAAAAGTTGGAAAAGAATAATTGAAATGACTAGATTTGTTCTATGGTTATGTAATGGCATGGTTACTTTTAAGATGGTGGCAGTTTATTTTATTTTTCTATTTTTATGCATCAGTAAGATGGTGACAGTTTCTAGTCCTTGGAATAATGTCATGGAAGTTGGCTTCTCATATAAACTGTTCTTCTCCTATTCAGTTTGTTATCTTAAGATTTTCAAACTCAGTCTTCTTATTGTGATCCAGGGACATATGTACTTGTAATAACTTCTCAGAAGGAAGTTGGCGCCTATCTTGGTTTCCCAGTTTTCCGTGTAATGTCTATGAAGTTCCTGTCATGCAATGAGGCTTTGAAGCTTTCAACACCTCAAGAAGTATGATTTTTTTTTTTTAATCCATTTCTTGGTCCTGAATATGTGTTTCTCCATATGCTCTTGAAACAATTGTGCTTTCAAATGTTGTCATGAATTTTGTTGAAGATTGTCAGAATTTTAACTGAGAAATGATTCTGTGCAGAAAAGAGACGAGGCTTACTTTTTGAGTCTGTTGAGAACTGTAGAATCAACTCCAGGGTTGTATTATTCATATGAAGTAGACCTTACACTGAAGTAAGTCTTACATTATCCAGCAAGCCTGAACAAAGGGTCAGCAGGAATTTGAGAAACAGTTTTCAATTAAATTGTGGCTTGTAACCATTGTTCAGAGTATCCCGGATATTATCGAAACATCCCCGATATTATCTATATCTCTAGCTTGGCGATACCGATAACATTGGCAGTCACAGAAATTCCAAGTACCTGCGACGTATCGCTAGGTATTGCCAATGTATCAATATCACCAATGTATCACCAATATTTTTGACTGTGTAAATTTCTGGTGTCGCGTGTATCACCATTATATCAATATCGCCAATATTTTTTACTGTGTAAATTCTAGATGTTGCTTGTATCACCAATGTATTGACGATATTTCGATAATATCGCTAATGTATTGATATTGCCAAAAATCTGTTTATTAAAAAAAAAAAAAAACTCATTTCAATTTTTTTGTAGGTGCATGGTTGTATGTAGTGCTCAAATCATCTATAAAATCGATCATATCGCAATATTATCATTATCACAAGATGGGGTATATCGAGACCACAATCTTTTGTTTTCTTTTCGGTTGTTGACGATTTCTCGATGAAATATCATGCGTTTTCATATTTCAATATGCTGAAAAATCAATGGATGTTTGGATGGAAGGTTGGATGGTTGGATGGGATGGTTGGATGGATAGTTGGGATGGATGGGATGGTTGGGCTGGTTTCTTCCGACAACACATGTTTTTAGGCCCTCATTAAATGGAAACTTATTATGTATGTATTCTTTGTGCAATTTTTTCTTTTGTTCTTAAATATGCAAATATGTGTATTTTAGCATCTCCTGAAGTTTCACTGAAAAATCCTACTGTTTTCCCTGTGTTTCCCCACATTTCTGGTTATAGGTGATATCAATATTGTTTCCATATCCCTGGCCAGCGAAACTTGTAGCGATACCACTACTTTGAACACTGCTTGTAACACTAACATAATATTTAATTTCACAACATCTTATTTTATACTTCTATTGTACCACTTGATAAACTGAGATTTATTTAGTTATAACTGAAATATGCTAGATGCATCTGATAATGTCTGCCAGCTTACAGAGAACATGCAAGTTAGCTGAAGGTCGGATGAGCAAACCGCTGTGGAAGCAGGTTTGTTGTAGGGTGGAATTTAATTACTCTTAATAAATGCATCTCCACAAATACTACGAAATTTGAATGTCAAGAATGAATTGCATTTCCTTGGATGAATTGTAACTTTTAGCATGAAGCCTTCCCACCTCGATTTATGAATGGATTTGTATTTTTGGCTACTTATGCTTGTTGGTTATATTGGGACACCAAATTTCATGCCTTAGCCCTTCTGTAGTGAAGCAATATCTACTTTGACATGCCTATATTTCTCATAACATGCTGGATTTACTGATGGACATTTCATATTCATTTATGGTTTTGCTAAGCCCACGCAACTGCGGAGCCCTACCCATCCACACACAAGCACACGTGCCAATACAGCACATGCGTGCAAGACCTGAGCTTTCCATTAGGTGGGCCACACTGTTTTGACATTTTGGACTAAAATCAGGCTGTTTCTCTCCTCAGGTGGGCGACAATGTACAACAAATGGATGGCTAAAAACTTGTTTTATCAGTCCATATATATTGTACACCGTGGCCCACTTGTTTTATCCGGCCATATATATAGCATGTGCTCCGGATGGAAAGCTTTGATCTCAGACTTGTGTGCCATAGTGGCACGTGTGCTTGATGTGTGGATGTCTTGAGCTTTACATGCATGTGGGCTTCACATATCTCTTGATTTATAATATTGTCTGAGTAGATAACATGAGGTAAAGGAAAGGAAAAGAAAGAAACCAAAAATCACTTTTTGGTCCGAGTACATAGTGTGAGGTAAAGGAAAAGGAAAAGGAAAAGAAAGAAACCCCTTGAAGATGGAATTTCATGACTTTTTCTTTCTTTTTGTTTGGAGAGCTTAGGGCGTGTTTGGATTCATGGTTTGGCTCGGCTTGTACTGCATTGCTTTGATTTAAACATCACATCACAGGTTTTGAAAGGTTTGGAGGGATTGATAGGAAGGTCCAAAGCGGTGTTTGGTTTCAATTGAAGTGGTGGCTAAACCCATTCAATGCACCTTCGTGTACATTTTTGGTTTTGAGCCTCCAATGAAAAGTTATGTGCATCGCCTGGTTCGGTGCTCATGCACCATATGTTGGGCCTCGGCTCCGGGGCTATGTGGAGCCCACATATATGGCTTGGATTAAATCCACTCTGTCCATCTGTTTTGGAAGACCACAGTAGGACTGGATTCTAAAACTCAGGCAGGTCCAAAAATCATGTGCGCCATACCACGCAAAACAGTAGAATACAAAGGCCTGGGTGACCGAAGTTTTGTATCAGAATGATATTTGTTCTTACAATTTACCTCAGTGGTAATAACCCAATGGATGGTCTGGATGGAATGTAAACATCATACTCAGCTCCAGAAAGGTTTCAATGGTGGATGTTTCTGATCCCACTGTTTCGTTGGTATGGCCCACATGAGTAGTGGATATGCCTGGTTTTTTGAATCTGCCCTATTGTGGTATCCAGAGAACAGATGCATGGAGTGGTTTTGTTCCAAGACATATCTGTGGGCCCCACATGGCCTTGGGCACAGGTATATCTCTGTGACCGGTGTCACAGCCAATCTGCTTCCATCATTTCCAAAGCAGCATATCTGCACAAATCGAGAGTGGATAAGGTGCGACTGAGGCTGAACCGAAGATGGTCCGACCCTTAATGTGGGGCCCACCTTAGTGTATGTATTCTCGATCTACGCAATCCATCCATTTGTTTGGATTTTTTTATAGATTGACCCCAGAAATAAAGCACATAAGGTGCTCAATTAGACCATACTGTAGGAAACAGTGGCGATTATCCATCTATGAGCCTTAAAAGATTATGATCAAGCCAAAATTTGTTTTCTCCCTCCATCTAAGCTAATGTAACCATATCAACAGTTTTGTTGGCATATAAACATTATGGAAGCATTAAGGTGGCACCTACTAGTTTTTATTTTTTTTGGAAGTGCGTTCAATCACCAGTGTCCCATGGTATGGTCCACTGGAGTCATGAATCTTCACCCATTTTTGTGTCCATGCCCTAAAATGGTATGGAAGGCTGGATGTACAGCAACGATGTATAATACATACATGCAGATAGGCCCCACAATCAGAGAACACTGTCCAACGGTTCATCTCGGGGACACACCTAAACCACAAACCAGCCGAATCCATCAGGTGATTTCCCTGCAGAACGGCGTAATTTGGTGAACAGAACTGGATCGTTTTTCAAGGGTGGGACTGGAAATCCAAACCCCGCTTAAACAAACAACTGATTTATCTCGCGACATTGAAATTCCATACAAACCCATGGTTTTGGTGAATCCAAATTCATAGAATTTATTCAAATCATTGTCAACATCATTACGTTATCCTAACTGTTTGGGGCTGGCTCTACAAATCCTTTTTTCACCAATCTTTCCTATCTATGCCTATAGTCAGTCAGTTTCCAATCCGTCCTACCACTTTCCAACACCTTGAGCAAGTTGATTTAGGTCTTCCTCTAATAAGCCTCATTTTAGAGCCTCAACACCTATCAAAGTTCCATCTTAGTTTGGCCGTATCCTGTTTTTAAAGCCCATGGAAGAACCATCTCAACACACACACACACACACATATGTACCACCGTGTGCGCGCATGCACACACACATCCCATGCACACGCACACAAGCGTCAAAGCTCGAACTATACCTAGGTTGGGACCAACTAGCGTGTCATTTCTGGGCAAATTATGTCAGAGGATATATAAATAGATGAGTAAATGGATTCAACATGATTTCAGTTGGAAACTTGCACATGAAACTGACAATGGCTAAAAAGGATACCTAGAAATTGATCACAGCCTTCCATCTACACTGTACATGAAATATGCCTATGCAAGTGGTAATTATGTGGCTAAGAGAAAACTATATAACATTAGCATGTTACTAGTTTGGATGAAGTATGCTTTGTACTTTTTAGGGTTATCCTATGTTGAAAACATTATGCTGAATTGTGTAGCTTTATTTTCATTTCAGGCCGATCCACGCTTTGTTTGGAATAGGAATTTGCTGGAAGAATTAATTGAGTGCAAGGTTAGATGTTGACCTTTTAATTCCTTAGTTATTCGTGTGGGAGGATTTGAATTTTAGACACGGTCAATCAACACAATCTATTATCTAATATGCCGTTCTTGTGGTCGTTGCAGCTTGATGCGTTCATCATTCCGTTGATACAAGGAAATATCCTAAAGGCTAAAGCTTATATAAATGGTCCTGTTTCTGGAACTTTTCTTTTACCCTGTGTGTGTGCACGCATGTACATGCCCATGCACACACCGATGCATGCACCCCTAACATACTTGCACAATAGTCATGCACGTACACATGCAGCCACAAACTCACGCACCCACACAAGTATAGGTTACCTGAGAGTTGGGATTGCACATGCACACACAGGGGAATATTGACCTCCCCACCTTCATGGGGACATTAGCAATGTGCTCCAAGCTTTTAACTAATGGTCAGAGGGCCACTCACCGATTCTGAATGTCCATCATGCATATCACTAGGGGCAAGCCATGTGTAAAAAATCACACTGATCGGGTGATGACCCATTGAACATGGACCATTTTTTACAAATGTCCATTTTTTATGAGCCATAGGTCAAATGATTAGCATCATCAAACCAAAGTGCTCCTTTGGAATCATAAGCAATCCTCGGTGGGACCTGTTGAACAGATGATTCATGCTGATGGTTAGACCTACTTTGTTTCTCTGCTTGATCTTGTCCATTTTCCATGATATTGATCGGATGGTGAGGATCATCTGATTGGTTTGATTTTTGCACCATGTCATTCCACATGTTATTTAAAGCTTTGGGGATGTTGATTACTTCTTCATAAAGGTGAGGACAGCATTCCTTGCACGCGTGCGTGCGTGAACATGCGAAATGGTCAGGTACTGTGTGCGTGCATGCATAAAACTTGAGAAATGATCAAGTACTGTTGTACCTTAAGCTTGTGGTACTGCATCCCATTTCCCTCCAGTTCTGTCACATTTGTTGACATTCGATCTGTGTAATAGGTCAGCCTCATCATGAAGATCACCTAGAGTGCAAGTTAGACCACTTCACTAATCAGTTGTATGTAACATAATTGTATGTTATGTACTTGGGTTGGATCTTTGACTCTCCATTGATTTGTGCCGTGGCCCATCTGATTTGGGAATCAGCCTTATTTCATGCCAGATAAAGGTTTATGATTGGTCAACCTTTTCCACAGCTGAGTCTCTTCTCTTGGCTTAGTGGTAGACACTGTGTCTCATATCTGAGGTCAAGGGTTCGAGAACCCATGCGTGCATGGGGTGGTTGCGTGTGTGTGTTTCTCAGCTTTCCAAAAAAAAAAAAAAAACTCTTCCACGGCTAGGATATAATATAAGTGACATTGGTGAGAGAAAACGGTGATCTTTGTGAAGTGTCATGATATCCGAGTTGAGCATGAGGTGGATTGCACCGTGAATATCACCTGGTGCAAGAATGAGGCCTGTCCATTCATTACGCCAATTCACATTTGTACATTAAATTAGACTGTTGGCAGGTCTAATGTAAGCCATCCATTGTTTTTGTGCATGTGTGGTCAGCTAGATGAGTGGAATCAGGTGATCTTTCTGCTGGGCGATTATCATGGTGAGGCCCAGCTCATGCATGGTTCAGATGTCCTATGTACATGACATGCTGGCACCTAAGCTTTGGTTCATGTTAAGATAACATGCAGCTGGTTGTAGGTAAACATTCCGCATGGTTCCGATGCCCCAGGTTGTAGGTGATCATCTACACACACTGACACGCATACCTTTGTAAAGGCAACCCCAAATAGCTTCAATGTTGTGTGTATGTGTGTATGTGTGTATTTATGTATGCGGGTGTCTGTATATATCATATGTGTATTTGTGGGGTGAGTGGGGTTGGGCGAAGGATATGATTACATAGGTTATGTATGTAAGTTTCCATACGTTCGAGCTTCTGTGAGGCCCATGGGGATAGGTGTGCAGAATCCAAACTGCGAATCACGTGCGCCACCTTATGTTCACCGTAAAACCCAAAAATTATGCTGATGTAAAAAATTTGGTAGGTTATTGCATTGGGAAAAACGTAAAATCAGGCCTAAAACCTCTAACTTCATGTGGTGTGGCCCACCTAATCCCCTTAATCCTTGTGGGTCGCTTTTGATGACTATATTGGATAGCATATATATGGCCTGTTGGGCCCCAAACACAGCTGGAAGTTTCTATAGTGGGTGTCCCCCTCCCCATGGCTCCATGTTGTTCCATGTGGTGTGGCCCACCTAAGTTTTGGATTAGGCTAATTTTTAGACTTTGAGCCTAAAATGGGGGTGCATCTAGTGGATCGATTGGATGGTGTAGGCACATCATGGTAGACCCCACACACCCGGTGCGATGGGAACTCACGTATGTTTGAACATATGTGATCATTTCCCCATGTATGGCATGATTGTCCTAGGCTAAAGTGCAGTGTGGCATGATCGTGCTAGGTTAAAGTGTAGTGCTGCAGTGTTGGGCATATGTGTCCAATAAACATGTATCAGTGGGCATTGTATGCAATATCAATGACATCGACTGATATATAGGTCAATATTATCAATTTCACAGGTCAGCGATATGAAACACAGGTGGAGAATCAAAATTCCATGGTATCGCATAATGTATCACAATATATCGTTAGATATCTCATGATATTGCTTGTATCGCGAGATATCACTTCCATTTCTTTTGAAATTTTCCTTGGTATCGACAATATCTGTCGACAGATATCGTTGATACCAACAGGAACCGTAGGCTTGTTTTTACAAAAGCTCCAAAATCTTCATTTTATTTTTTCTCATTTTCCATCATCCTTCTCTAATCTAAACACTATGTGGGTGGATTTCAATCCATCCTTCTCAATTTTTTGGGAGAAACAGAGATTTCAAACTGGAATTAAATTTTTTATGGATTTGGGGCCGATTTTCATTTGGTGAGTGCTTTTGCATTCCAATCCAATTAATTTTGTTTCTTGTTTAAATCATATGAAATCAGTGACAAAAGGTTAGAAATGTTTGATTCTTCATGTTTTGCATGGAAAATCAAGGATTTGAACCTTTAATTTTGAGATTTAAGGGTAGGTGGTCCGATTTGGGGGAAATTGGGGAAATTTTAAAAATTTCCCATTTTCTCTTAAATTGTTTGCAATCTTACTGTTCAAACATGAAATCAAACATATATGAGGCCTGATCTACTGATTCGTGTAGTTTTTGGTGATTTTTTGGAAATAAAAAATAAAAAATTAAGCCATTGCGCAGCTCTATGTGGGTCTATGCCACAACCACACACATGATTCATAGGCATATTTCTAGTTTTATACTTCTGTTTTTTTTTTTGAATGTATTGTTTCCATACATGTCTTCTTATATTTATAAATTATATGAATAAACATTGAATATACTTGCATCAGTTGAGTCAAACCGTGCATGGCTTAGGACCCTATATGAAGAAAACCTATTGTGCACTTGTTTTTTGTGATGTTATGATTTAAAAGTGTGTATTAATGTCCTTTTTAACAATCCCTGAAGTTTCATTGAAAAATTCGATCAATTTCCCAATGTTTTCCAAAAAGTGCGATAAATTCCCTGATATGAGTCTCCCAGTCGTTAGATGAGTTGGTGGAGACAGTGCAGTGTTTGTGATTGATCTAGGGTTCAATCCTTGGAAATGTTACCTTTCAAAAAATATTCCCCGATACGACCGATATATCACATGTGATAACCAATACATATCTGCATCCCAAAGGTGTGATACGTAATGCGATACTGATATGGGAACACTGTCAGTGGGCTCTCAGCTATTCTTTGCTGCCAACTACTTACGAATGTCCTTCCTACTTTTAGTCTGATTTTGGTACATGTGTGTATAACCTGATATGAGGTAACTCCATGTGTGTGCCTGTTGCCTCACGGTATCTCTTGCTACTGCCTCCATGACCCTCCTTTTTTGCTTGCCACTTGGGGCATGCACGTTTTAGTCGGGCTGGAGGTTATATTTGGACTGTGTTGATATCCAAGTGTTGTCAATGTAAAGCCTATACCATGGTTAGTTCTAGAGCTCAAGTGAAAGAGGAAGATTGATGTTCTGTAATTGTTAAAGTTTTGCCAATCTACCATTTAAAAGCTGACCCCAAATTGCTGGGAGAAAGGCTAAGATGACAATGACAAGGATGATGATGCATATATTCATTCTGGTACAACCAAAACTACTTATGTAATCGCCAAAAAAACAAGTTTTTATCAGTTTTACTTAACTGAAGCTTAGGCTTTCAGACTGTAGAGTTCATGCTTAAAGATTCACCTGCCAAGATTACTTTAATCTCAAGGAGGTGCATGCGGCGCCTAGGTATGTTGTTGTGGAGTGAACAGAGCATATAATAGTAGTTATGATGACGTTAGACAAATTTAATATGGTTGATCTAGGTGTTAATAACATGGTGAAATCTCAGGAACCAGAATGTGGAGAAGAGGGGCTAATCTTGAAGGAGACACTGCTAATTTTATCGAGACAGAACAGTTGCTGGAGTTTCAAGGCTATAGATCCTCATTTTTGCAGGTATTCCACAACATTTCATGGATGTTGAAATTATTCTAACATGCTTTAACTTGTAGATGAGAAGAAACAGTATTAAAGAGCAAAAAACATATTCCCAGAGAGAAACTTCTCATTTATTTATTTACTGATCAGTCAGAACTTATTATTCTATGCTGTGTAATTACATAAGGTCCTTACTTAAAACACTTAAGGGCACAATTATACTGTAGAATTTCATGGTGTAGTAAAAGGAAAAAAGAAGAAGAGATTGTACTGATCTCGGGAACCCTCATCCCCATTAAAATGGATGTAGTGAGAACTTATTATTCTATACCGTGTAATTACATAAATAGTCCCTACTTAAAACACTTGAGGGCAGAATTATACTGTAGAATTTCAAGGTGTAGTAAAAGGTAAAAAGAAGAAGACATTGTAGTGATCTCGGGAACCCTCTATAAAGAATGCTAGTGTATTGTGTATGTGGTTAGTGGCCCTTTTAGTCCCTTTTAGTGTAAGTGCATGTGCACACTTCCATCTTCTCTTGCGGTGTACTATATGCTTTATTATAATAAAACATTATGTGTTAGAGCAAGCAAGCCCAACACAACATCTCTCCCAAACTCTCCTCCTCCTCTCTCAATATTCTCCTCTTTTCTTCACATTATTATCATCAAATAATTCTCTACTTGGTATCAAAGCATAGATCCAGACATTCCGTATCCAACAAATTGAGAGACAACACGTCACCTTGCTGATGTCAGTAGCCGTACGGTTGACGTCAGCGTTATATGGACATATGGACTCCGTTTGAGCTAAAATTTTAGGGGTTTGATAGATCTTGATTTTAGAAGATTTGTCATGATATTTTTCAGAATTTTTTGGACTTCCTTGAAGGATTGAGTGAGATAGAGTTATTTGAATCAATCCTTCTTGGCGTAGGGCCTTTCTTGGCATAGGTTTATCTCTCTTGGACTCTCCTATGGCTGACAAAGGGCCCTCATCTCTTGGCATAAGGTCTCTTTAATCCAACCCTTGCAGATTACCTCCATTAAGTTGAATGGTGATAACTATCTTTAATGGGCACAATCTGTAAAAGTATTTTTAGGAGCCCGTGAGAAGTTGTCGTATATTTTGGATGATCCCCCAAGCTCTACAGATGTTACCTACAAGTCTTGGACAAAGGAGAATTATCAAGTTATTGCATGGTTGTTGAATAGTATGGATTCCTCGATTAGCCACTCAGTGATGTTTTTATCCTCGGCTAAAGGCATTTGGGATATGCTTCATAATATGTTATCGGAATCTCAGAATTTTTTACGGGTATTCCAGCTTATTCAAGAAATTGGTCGGTTCCAACAAAACTCCAGATCATTAAAAGATTACTATTTAACGCTTCGGGGTATGTGGGATGAGTTGGATATATAGCAGCCTCTTCCTTTCAAATGTAAAGAGGATCATGAACATGCTCATAAGCAGTGGGTTGATACTCGTATCATGCAGTTCCTACCTGGGTTGAATTCTTATTATTTTCATATTCGAGATCAGGTTGTTATGCAAGATCTTCTTTCCCCATTGACGATAGTATATGCCATGTGTCAGCGTGCTACTGTCTCTACTCTTCCTTCTCATTCATTTGTGCCACCCGAACGTTCGGCACATCTTGCTGGCGATCAGTCCTCTCTTGGTCTTCGGGTGCCATCCTTGAGTTCAAGGCGCATTTCTAGTTTTAGTGATCGTGGTAGAGGCTACGAGGGAGATCGCAGTCGTGGCGGCCGTAATCTTCGTGGTTGTGGTGGATGTGGACGAGGATGTGATGGTTCCCGCATTTGTTCACATTGCAGTGGAACTAATCACACCGTTAATTATTGCTTGCAGATACATGGTCGTCCTACGTATGCCGCTGCTTTTGTTGCATCCACAGTTGCTCCTGAGACAGTCTTCCACCCCGACAACTGTGCAGTCTACTTCAGGGGAGTTATCATTTCTCAGGCTGCATATGATGCCCTTATGCGGCTTCACATTCATGATATTCCTGAGCCATCTCACGCAGCTTCGGCCTAGTCAGGTATTGCCCTTCTTGCGTCATCCTCTCCTACCTCCTGGGTCATAGACTTTAGAGTTTCCTCCCATATGATTGGTAAGTTTAAATTCTTTTCTTCTTATTTTCCTTCTCCTCACACTTAGTATGTCACAGTGGCAGATGGAACCCAAACTCCCATCTCTGGGATTGGTTTCATCCCTCTTTCTTCTTCCTTGTCTTTGTCCTCAGTCTTGCATGTGCCTTGTTTTCCATTAAACTTATTGTCTGTTAGCCCTCTTACTAAATCATTAAATTGTTCCATTACCTTCTTCCCTTCTTATTGTTTGTTTCAGGACCTACAGACGAAGAGAGTGATTGGTGGGGGGCATCAGCGAGGAAGCGTTTATCTTCTCGATGATACACCCATTGCCGCTTCTAGTACCCTTTCTCTGGATCAAGAGTCCATGACTCGGTGGCATTGCTGCTTAGGCCACCCATCCATAGCTAGATCGAGAATTTTGTTTCTTTCCTTATCTGTCACTAAACCGCCATGCTGTGATATTTGTGAATTGTCTAAATATCATCGTGCTACGTTTCCTCCTAGCTCTTCTGGGAGAAAATCTCAACCTTTTCTTCTAGTTCACTCGGATGTTTGGGGACCAGCTCCATTTACCTCCACTTTTGGATTTAGATATTTTATTACCTTTATTGGTGATTATTCACACATGACTTGGATTTATCTTTTGAAATCTAAAAGTGAATTGTTTGATGCGTTTAAAGTGTTTTATCATGAAGTGTGCACTCAATTTCAATGTTCCATCAAAACCCTCCATTCTGATGATGGGAGGAATACATGTTTACTGCCTTTCTATCCTTCTTGCAGGAACGTGGTATTTTGTCTAGGACGTCGTGTGCTCGCACACCTCAACAAAATGGTATTGCAGAACGAAAGAATCTTCATCTTCTTGAAGTTGCTCGCACCCTTCTGCTTGGTATGCATCTACCTAAACATTTTTGGGGTGATGCTCTTCTAACTGTTACTTTTCTTATTAATCGTATACCCTCACGTATCCTGTCTTACAAATCTTCATTTAGTATATTGTATCCTCGTGATAATCCATTTCTCCTACCACCTAAAGTTTTTTGTTGTACATGCTTTGTTCAAATTTTGGATGGAAGTAATGTGTCTTTCTAGGGTATAATCGAAGTCAAAAAGGGTATAAATGTTTTACCCATTGACTCGCAAGAAATGTCTCTGCCGTTACCTTCTTTGAGGATATTTCTTTTTTCTCAGCTCCATGCCGATCCCTCTGTGATCCTCTTGCGAGTCAGGGGGAGTATGACTCTTATCCTCTTTCTACTAGTGATCATGGGAAAACTCCTCTCCCCTCCATTCAGCATGTTGTGGGTGATTTGGGTGACCCTAAGTCTCTGCGGGTGTATCATCGTCGAGATAAATCTTCACATGCTCAGCCATCCACCCTTCCACTCACTTTGGATGTTGGCTTAGTTGACTCTCCTACCTTGAGTTTAGATCTTCCCATTGCCTTGTGCAAAGGGTCACAATCTTGTACTCAACACCCCATTAGTAATTTCGTTTCATATGATCATCTTTCACCGTCTTTTCAGTCGTTTACAGCTTCCCTTTCATCACAGACTATTCCTCGATCCCTCTCACATGCTCTTCAAAGTCCTAACTGGACGAAGGCGAATGTCTGCTCTTGAAAAGAATCATACTTGGGACCTTGTGCCACTTCCTTTAAGCCATAAACCTGTTGGCTGTCGATGGGTTTATACGATTAAGTTTCTTCCAGACGGCTCCATTAATCGCTATAAAGCCCGTCTTGTTGCTAAGGGTTACACGCAGACTTATAGTGTGGATTACTTCGAGACATTCTCTCCGGTGGCTAGGCTTAATTCGATTCGCGTTGTGATCTCCTTGGCCGTTAATTTATTATGGCCCTTGTTTCAGCTTGATATTAAGAATGCATTTCTCCATGGGGACCTTGCAGAGGAAGTTTACATACATCAATCTCCTGGCTTTGTTGCTTCTTACAACCCTACACTTGTATGTCGGTTGAAGAAGGCTCTTTATGGACTCAAACAATCCCCATGTGCATGGTTCGAAAAATTTAGTCAGGCTCTCAAGGAGTCTGACTTTGTTCGTCGCCATGCCGATCATTCTCTCTTTATATGTCGTCGATCGACGGGCATCATGGTTCTCATTCTCTATATGGATGATATTGTTCTGTCCGGTAGTGATTTTGCTGGAATGAGGGAGGTCAAAGATTTTTGAAGACCAAGCTTGAGATCAAGGATCTTGGTCCTCTTCGCTACTTCCTCGGAATTGAAGTTGGTCGCTCATCATCCAGATTGGTCTTGTCACAACGAAAATATGCGCTCGATCTTCTCATGGAGACCAGCATGTTAGGGTGTAAACCTGCTACCACTCCCATGGATACTTCACAGAAGCTTCGACCAGATGATGGTGCTCTCCTTACTGATCCCGGGATGTATCGATGACTTGTAAGCCGGCTTATTTACCTGACTATTACTCGCCCAGATCTCTCATTTGTGGTGGGCGTTGTTAGCCAATTCATGCAAGCTCCCCGTACTTCCCATCTCACGGCTGTCTACCGCATACTTCGGTATCTAAAATCAGTCCCGGGTCTTGGCCTTCGCTTTCAGTTGCGTGGTCATCTTCATCTTTCTGGCTATTCCGATGCTAATTGTGCAGGTAGTACTTTTGATCGTCGCTCTACATCCTGCTTTTGTACCTTCCTAGGTAGCAATCTTATAACATGGAAGAGCAAAAAGCAGCCAGTTGTTGCCCGATCCTCGGCTGAAGTAGAATATCGTGCTATGGCTCACGCGACGTGTGAACTCGTGTGGCTTCGCAACCTTCTTGAAGAACTTGGCTATCCTCCTTCGGATCCTATTCCTCTTCACTGTGACAACCAAGCGGTCATCCATATTGCTCGTAACCCAGTTTTCCATGAGCAAACTAAGCATATTGAGGTTGACTGTCACTTTATTCGGGAGAAAGTAACTTCTAAGGAAATCGTCACTCCTTTTGTTCGATCTGGGGATCAACTTGCTGATGTTCTTTCAAAGTCCTTGAGTCGAGATGCTCTTCATCATATTCATGACAAGTTGGGCATGATCAACATTTATGCTCCAACTCGAGGGGGAGTACAGAGAATGCTAGTGTATTATGTATGTGATTAGTGGCCCTTTTAGTCCCTTTTAGTATAAGTGCATGTGCACACTTCCCTCTTCTCCTACAGTGTACTATATGCTTTATTATAATAAAACATTATGTGTTAGGGCAAGCAAGCCCAACACAACATCTCTCCCAAACTCTCCTCCTCCTTCTCTCTCAATATTCTCTTCTTTTCTTCACATTATTATCATCAAATCATTCTCTACTCCCTCATCCCCATTAAAATAGATTTAGTTACCTTAACAAGATGATGATTTTTCCTCTCGGCATTACCATTCTGTTGAGGAGCGTACAGACAAGAGGATTGGAATTCTATGTCTTGATCACAAAGATAACTTTGTAACTTATGGCATATGTATTCCTTAGCATTGTACAGTGAAGAAACCCTAATTAACATGTTCATTGGCTTTTTTCATAATCTAACTTATTCCTAGCCTACCTACTCTGTGTCTCGAGTAAATGCATTCACGAGCTATAAGAGCTCCATCTAGAATTTGCCTTCCACAGACGAATGCACCTCGTGACTCCGAAATGACTCCACCTAGAACTTTACGAAGCCTAGATGCAAGACTTTTGCTAGAATCTTGTACGGGCTGCTTGTGAGAGTAATTGCAGAAAAATCCTTCAAATTTTCAGCTTGTTCCTTCTTTGGAATCAAGGCGATAAATGAAGCCCCTAGATCTTTAGATAGCCAGCTTTTTTTGAAAAATTCTGACAGGAACGACATCACATCCCTTAGATTTCTCCCCAAAAGATTTGAAAGAATGCTATTGGAAAGTTGTTTAGACCCAGAGCTTTATCTCTGCCTAGGTTCTGCATTGCTTCCGAAACTTCTTCCTCTTCAAAATTCCTTTCCAACCATGCTGCTTCTGGATCACCGATTTGGTTGAAATGGAGGGAATCTGTGGACAAACCCATCCATCATCCAAGAGGAAGCTAGAGAAAAACTACACAGAAGCTTCACAAATATTTTTCTTATCCTCTATGTTGACATTATCAATCAAGAGATTTCATATTCGATCGGTCCCCTTTCTAGCATTTTCAATACAATGAAAATACTTAGTATTCTTATCTCCTTCTTTGAGCCGAACTACTCTCAATCTTTGTCTACACCTTAACTCCTCTTGAAGAAGATGTTTGTCCAGCTCCATCTTTAGAATGTATCTCTCTTCTTAGGCCCGCAACTTGGGTTTGTCAACCCTAACCTGATTGACCCAACTCGAGTTCAGGTTGGGTTGTCAATGCCCTCGGATTGGGTTTCGGTTGGAAGATGCCAAGTTGATCTGAATTCAGGTTGGGTTCGGGTTTTGCAAATTTATGTCGGTAGGTTGGGTTAGGAATAATCACATGTATTTGGGTTGGGTTGGGTTGGGTTGGGTCAAGCATAGACTTTGGGTTGGGCACCTCGGGTCGGGTTAGGTTCCCTAGAGGTTTGGTTGGGCTTTGGTTGACCCTCAATCCAAAACCTACACAAGTTGCACCCCTATCTCCACTAAGTCGTGCTCCTCTAGCGAGCCTACCTCCTTACTATCCATTCTTCTAATCTCCTCCAACAGTCTGCCCTTCTTCTCTGGTAGAACATTTTTCTCCTTACCCACCCCTTTTAGCTTACCTTCAAGGAACTTTAACTTCAACATATGTCTTTGACCGGCCCATCTAGGATGTTAGAATACAACCCACCAATCCTTTTGTTTTTTTTTTGGATGGAGCCCTCCTCTTTAAGCCATGATAATTCAAACCTAAAAGGTTTTGGGCCCCATGATTCTATGTTTGTCTCCAATATTACTAGATTGTAATTAGAGATTACCCTAGATAGCCCTCTTTGAATGACTTGCGGGAAGCATTCCTCTCAATCATGAGAAGCCAGGAACCGATCCATTATGGACGTAAAAGGTCTTTCTTGAAAGTTAGACACTTGAATTTGTATCCAATCAACAGAGAATCTATGAGTTGGTTATCCTCAACCCCTAAGGAAAATCCCTGCATGCTTCTAATAGAAAGGCCTATTCGACTTCTTGCTTGGAGACCTAACTGTATTAAAGCCTCGACTAGTGCACCAAGGGAGATTCCGTCTGTTCCTAACATTATTTAAATCCTCCAATAACTGATGTTCGCTGCTTGGATCACATAGACCATACACCATTGTGAAGACCCACCAGATCCCTTTCTCTATACTCTTGAATGCTACTGAAGTTGAGAATTCCTCAACCCACCCATCTTCTTTGATAAGCACTGTCACATTACAGATCACAACAATGCCCCCATCGATGCCATTTGTCTCTTTAGTGATCCCCTCCACCCGGCCCGCACTTCATACTGACCTAGTAAGAGCATCGTTCTGACTAGATCTTTTGGTCGCTCTTGAACTGCTTCTAGCTGAATCGTCTGCCTTTTACAAACCTCCTTGATCTTACCCCTAATTTGGGAATGACCTGGTCCCCAAACATTCCATGATAACATCTTTATGATAGAACTGATGCATTTGCACCTTCCTTGGTGCGATCCTCGTAATCTCAACTTGGAGAGCTCAACAAAAAGACTTTGTGCCTCCCCCTCACCTCTTGACGAGGTGTTCCTCTATGAAAATCATAATTATAGAAGATGCAAGCTCAAGCAATTCCCTTTGCCTCTTTTTCCTTGATTTTCTTGATGCTTGAGTCTGGATCCCTTTGTGAGCCCTATCCCTTTCTTCCATAAAATGAAATAGAGCTTCTGGGTCCTTACTTCCACTGAACCATGCCAACAATGCTTTGCATCACGTTTCTAATCCAATCTTTTCCCTATCCTTCGACTAGGAGCCATCTGAGTGTGTTTCACACAAGATGTACCAAATCGGTTACGTATCGGCCAGAATGATCGATACGTAATGGAAACAGCTGAGTCTGTTACGTGATACAGGGGTCGAAACGGTGACCCCCAGTTTTTTGCTTGGATCGGCCCTTATGGGGGCCGTAATGGCTGTTACGCCCCATAACGGTTGTAAACGGTTTTTTTTTTCTTTTTTTTTTTTTTTTTTACTTTTTGACTTTTTGACTTTTTGAGTTGTGATTTTTCTCATTTTTTGGCACTTTTCTCTTTCAAATTCTTTCTTAAACTATTCTATTTTAAATTTCGACCACTCTGAGCTTAAATTTGAGGATCAAAACAAGTTATTTCAATTATTTTGTTGAATCGAAGCTTCGTGGACAATTTTTCGAAAAATCTTCAAAAATAGGTATATATACATTTTTAAAAAAAAAAATCTCTGTTGTTATGGTTGAATATAATGCATTATTCAAATTAGAATATATGAATGTGCATTTTACAGATTATGCAACTGATTTTCTATTTTTTATTTTTGGACTATTTTCAATCAATTTTTTAAAATTAGCAAACACCTACACATGTAAGATATTTTGATATTAAATTCATTCTAATATATCTATGAGTTTGCAATCAATTGTAGGTTGTCAGGTTCATAAATTCATCAAACCACCTAATACAACTTTCTCACCAAAGTGTGGACCGTTACACCACCATAAACACGTTCAAAATTATAAATGAATGCATATTTAAAATATTTAGAAATTTCTAGATTTAATGGATTTTTTTTTTTTTTGGATTTTTTTTAGAACAAAATTTTTTTTGAACGATATGGCTAGTAACTGTATTGGTAACGGTGGGCACTGTTACGCCCATCGTTACTGCAACTGTACACCCATTGTTTTAAATATTGACAATATCAGCCGAAATATCCCACGATATATCTTGTATCCCACCTATGTGATACGAAACACACAAGTAACGGGATATATCCCACATGTTTGATCCGGTGAGCATTTTTTATTTTTGATAATTTTTTTTTCTATAAATCATGTTAAATCAATGTCAAATTGAGAACTTCGATTTCGAGATTTGGAGAAGGACCGAGTTGCGGAAAATTGAAAAAAATCAAAAATTTCCCAATTTCTCACAAATCAGTTGCAATCTATGTCCAAACATAAAATCAAACATGTATGTTACCTAATCTAGTGATTCTTCTTTTGCTTTTGAATGTATTGCGTATGTTTCCACACGTCTTCTTACATTTATTATATGAATATACTTGCACCAATTCAGTTAGACAACGCATAGATTAGGACCTGATATAAAGAAAACCTATTATGTGCACTTGTTTTTTGTAATGTTTTGATGTGTGTTTATTGATGTCTTTTTTAACAATCATTGAAATTTCATTGAAAAATTCAACCAATTTCCAATGTTTCCCCATGTTTCCAACAACAGCAATACATTACGTGATACGACCGATATATCCCATGCGATAACTGATACGCATCCATATCCCAAGGGTGAGATATGTAACACGATACCGATTTTTTGAACACTGTACACCTTGTTTTCACATAACCTCTCTGTATAAATCCATTCCAATTGGTGAATATTGCTCTTTGTTACAATTGGTGTTACCTTGACAAGATCATCCATGGCGTAGAGAATAGGACTTGAATGTCCTACCATTTATACAGCTGACTCCACTCTACCACTCTAGGAGTATTGTCGTTGGCCAAAAACAGAAGCTCTAATCCTTCCCCCGTGTTTTGGTCTTCTTTGCTTCAGGTAGTAATAAATATCGCAACTTGCCTATTATTTAGAGCCATCAAGGTTTGCGACGGTTGGAAGGTGCCATAATCCTTATAGCTAGAGGTGGGCTTATTGAGCTTTGGGGCCCATCTTTAGGATCGGAACTAGGCATGGCCTAAAGATCCAAGACCTATGATCTTGTTTCGCACATGAATCCTTTGTCCGGATTCTCATTAGAGTCAACATACGTACCTAACCTCTCACAAGACCTTTCGGACATGCCTTCCCTCTCAACGTGCAACTTGTTGAAGTCGAGCAACAAAGAGCTTTGACCACTTGCCTCCCGACATGTTTCCGCCTTATTAGCGCTTGCCATCTTAATGGTAGGGTCTAGAGGATTTTGTATCTATATCTCTTCACCTCCACCCACCACCTCAGTCAGATTTGCCCCTTTTATTAATTTGAATTCATTCCAACTGCCATCATCCTTTTCATCTATCGGATTCAGCCACCCATCTCCTTGCATTTCTGGTGTTGCGGAGCACCCAAATTGGTACGCCATCTTCCTTGCCTGCCTGCTCCCATGAAGCTTTCTGCTCCATCCTGCTCTCCATTTCCAGTTGTTGCGATGGCTGATCCCTTCCTTTCTGAAGCATAAGCCCAATATTGCCCCCAATCGAGGTCCACCATCTTACTTTGTAGTAGATTGCCTCCATCCTTGCAGCCGGTCTGATCTTGCTCCATTTCCACCACCATCATATGGGTAATTTCCCTGCAGAACTTGAATTGTTTTGTCCACTTCCAAGTTCTAGATCTTTTATTTTGATTCTAGCGAATTCACGCACTCCATCGAAAGGGACCATGGATCTACTTCCTCCACTGCCCCAAAGCACTCCCCCACAGCCACTAGGGACTCTTTTGCCCATGCTATCAACTGAATATCATGGATTCTGGCCCATTTTCCTTGACTTAAGCTCTATTCCGATGATTCTAGCTGCCTTACAAAGCAACACACTGGAGTGTCGGATGACAGATCCTCCATGTCTCCCAGAATTATAGACACATCTTCGCAACTCACTAGGTAGACCCAAACTTTCCTGCTTCCCATCTTCCTCACCCTAGCTCCCTTGATCCTTCTTTGCTTCCGAATCCAATCAACCACACTTGATACTTCCTCCTCGTTCCAACCAGGTAATTGATTAGGCTTGTCACCATGTGCTTCCTTTTGTGAGAATCGGAATCTCCCTCAATGCTATGGAGCCCCATCCATGACCCACATCCCTTCTTTCCCATTTTCTCCGTTAGCCACAACCTCCGCAAATGATCTACTCACAAATACACTGCTCCCAGCCGATGAGTTTTATGCCATCAATTTGCCCCTAGTCCCACCACCTCGCGCTTTCGAATCCAATCAACCACACTTGATGCTTCCTCCTCGTTCCAACCAGGTAATTGATTAGGCTTGTCACCATGTGCTTCCTTTCGTGAGAATCGGAATCTCCCTCAATGCTATGGAGCCCCATCCATGACCCACATCCCTTCTTTCCCATTTTCTCCGTTAGCCACAACCTCCGCAAATGATCTACTCACAAATACACTACTCCCAGCCGATGAGTTTTATGCCATCAATTTGCCCCTAGTCCCTACCACCTCGCTACACACCCACCCCCCCGCTTCTTGTACCTTACTTTAGGACTATACTTAGCCTTCTGAACTCTTAACGAGAATCCTCCCCAAACACACTCACATACACCAGATGGGCACTTGAACCCATGACCTCATTGTGGAAGCGCACTCTGTCTACCACTGAGCCATAGGTTGGAACCCCAGACTGCGCTACACACTATGTAGCTCACATTATAAATTATTTTTCACTACAACATTAAAATCAATTAATGTTTTCAACGATTTGTTACAATTTTCTATTTTCAATAAAAATTAGTTTATCTTTTCAATCCTTTTAGAAAATAATATAAGTAACAATATTAATTCAGTCTTGTTGCACTTTTGTTTATTTTATACTTAATCATTGCCCTTTCCTATTACTTTAGGTTGCACCAAATATCATGAAATTTTGTTAAATTTTATTATTAATCAATCTAATTTGGTGCAACCAAACACAACCTTGATTACAAATCTAGAAGTAGCATGTAGCTTACGCGACGCCTAAAGCTTCAGAGGGGTGAACGCTATACTACACGCTATTTGCTATTTAAAACACTGGTTATGAGTTACGCCCGCTAATTATACATCTTATTTTACCTAGAACAAAGTGCTAGACTATCTAGCAGACAATGGATCTGAAATGGTCCAAATCTGAAAAGACTAGGTTGCAATGTTCTGAAACAGGAGAAGCACCTTTAAAGCTTTCTGCATGGCACACCTGTTGTCCCATACAAAGGATTGTCCCAACTGTTTTTAATAAATTCCAGGAACCTGTCATGCAATGTCCACATTCTATGAAATTTTATTGGTTTCGGAAAATTTTGAGACATCTTGCAAGGTGAATCAAATAGGAGAATGATCTGAAAAAAATTCTTGTAATATGCACTACCTTGAAACGAGGAAAATGATTCAACCAATCCATGTTTGTTAAAGCTCAACTGTCTGTGCCAAATTTCTCCTTAGCCTTACACAACATGTATTTGCTACCTTCAAACCCCACATCAATTAACCCAGCTTTTGCAATAGCATTCT
Organism: Magnolia sinica; assembly: GCF_029962835.1. Classification (NCBI taxonomy): domain Eukaryota; kingdom Viridiplantae; phylum Streptophyta; class Magnoliopsida; order Magnoliales; family Magnoliaceae; genus Magnolia; species Magnolia sinica. The sequence continues at coordinate 37,594,302 of NC_080585.1, read as the reverse complement.
GGAATTCGCTCATAGCATAATGGTCCAGATTCAAGACTCTGATTGGACTAACATTTTTTTCTCAGCATCTACAAACACATTCAAATATCTACATACTAACTAAGCCCCATTCACAGAACCTGCAATATGATCCATTTCATCCCTTAAGGACCAACCTCTACCCAATTACACTTTGCGTAGGCATTACACTTAATGTATTGTGCCTTCTCTTTGGATATTTTGATGGAGATTCTTCAACCTCTTTGAGATGGATTGGATGATGCCAGGAAGCATTCACAACTTTTTCAAAGTGTGACAGGGGTTTGTACTTGGCAGGAAAAAAAAAAAAGGACTCCTATGGCCCCTGAGTCTTGTGGAGGGATTATGATTGTGTGGAGAGAATTGACCAATAGAATATCCTGCAACAAGCTTGATTCACTCCTAAGCATTTAGCAACACTAGCAATTTTAGAAAACAAACCATGTTTTTTTTAATCAAGGATTTTATATGTTGAAAGTTGGAGCATTCGCAACTCTCCTTGCATTCCACTCAAAATCATTGGGAACATATCCAGTCCTATCGGGATTGAAGTCTTCTGTCACTGTGAGGAAGAAACATCAGATAATTCCTTCTTTATCTTGACTTCTTTTGTACACTAGACTAGCCGCAAGAGCACACGACTCTTCAAGTCTTCATCCACCCCTAACATCTGGGCTGAAATCACATTATCTCCTCTTTTTCTTTTTCTTTTTTTTTTTTTTTCTTTTTTAATTGCTTTAACAGCAACTAGAGCCATTTTAACATTTAAATCTTTAATAGGAGCTGGAAAACTTCCTTTCATGGTTCTTGTACTGGCTCATAATCTTGATGAGCAGAATGGGATTGATTCATTTTGCATCTTCATTTTCATTTGGAAAAAACTGCAACTTCTAGAAGCTCTAGTGTATAGCCTTGTAGCTTAAATGTGCACCTAAATTTACTTTTGAAAGCTGCAGATGTTCTGTCCCATTTATAGGAGCTTCTATTGTATGTTACTTGCTGCTTTCTACATTCACTACTTTGTCATTGTTCTGCAGTGCATGATGCTTATTAATGTTTTGTGATATGCGGGTATTTAGCTGCATTGATTTATTCATTGATATTTGAAAAATGATCTGGTCAATGAACTTCATCTACATTTTCAGTTCAACTAAAGATATAAGGGCCTGTTTGGATTGTGGGAAAAGAAAAGAAAAGGGTCTTCCACTGTTTGGACCTTTTGCATGGTTTGGATAGCAAAATAGCGAGATTGGAAATAGTAGTCATTAGGGGTTATTTGGCACCATGGATTTGGGGGGGTTTGAGGGGATTTTAAATCCCCTGGTATGTTTGGCACCATAAAGTAACTAGGGGTTTCAAATCCCCTCAAAGAGGGGGTTTGAAATCCATGGTGGAAGCTTGGATTATAATGCGGGGGCATTTTCACACCAGGCTCGAGTGGGGTGGCCTGTGGGATGCAGGGGCACACTCGGGGTTGGTGGCCCGCAGAACCCATGAATTTGGGGCCCGTGTGAGGCAGGTGGCTCGTGTGAGGTGGAACCCATGGATTTGGGGCTCATGAGGAGGGTTCAGCTGAGGACCTAACCCATGGATTTGGGGCCTGGGCTATGAGATAAAGGGATTAATTTGCCATGCTCTATCAGTTTGTGCTTTTAGAGCAAGTGGTTAATTGTCCTGCATCAGATTACATTTAAAATCTTTCCAAGAGTTGCATGTGTAACACGTGTGTCACTAGACTATTAATCTATTGGGCACATGGTCGACTGATGATATCCCAAAACAATTAGACTATCAATTGCATCACCATAATTACTTTCATCAAACATTATCCATGTAAATCAACTGTTAAAAATCGTTGCTTAGTCACTCGGATATGATCTTGTGCTTGTGGCCCATCCGAGACTTGGAATTTCATCATTTTCAAGCAAGGTATATATTTCAATGGGCTTGTTACAACCATTGTGTCAAACATTACATACATACACTAATTAGAGATATTAAAGTTGATTTAGTAATTAAATTCAAACCCCTGTAAATATACTATGTATTGCTATTTTTGGATTAGAGGGGATTCTAAATTCCGGGTGCCAAACACAATGGGAGGATTCCAAATCCAGGGGGTTCCGAATCCAATGGGTTCCAAATCCACACTCCCAAACAGGCCCTTAGGCCTTTCCATAGACAAATTCACACACAAGATTCGAGGTGATCATTGTGAGAGGAATATGAGATTTATACTTGCTATCCAAACAAGACTCCCAGAAATAAAATCCATGGGAATCCATGTTGCAATAGTGCTCGTGGAATCCATGGGAATCCATGTTGCAATAGTGCTCGTGGAATCCATAGGAATCCATCATTGGATAATCATTGGACTTCTCTATTCCTTCAATCTAAACAGGCTTATGAACTTTTTATTGAGTTTTTTTTTTTTTCTTAATACCTGAAATGATTTTGTTGTTTTAACATTAATATAAAAGAAGCTTGATTGAATCTTCTTGCAGATTCGAGGTTCAATTCCAATTCTCTGGGAGCAAATTGTGGATTTGAGCTATAAACCCCAACTTAAAATAATTAATCATGAAGAAACGGTACCTGAGTTACGTGGAGATGTAACAGATTCTTTAAATTACTTGGGTTCTGGTAGCAGACATTCAGTCATGTTGTATATTTGATCTTTTCTTGTAGCCAAAAGTCGTGGAACGCCATTTCCATGATCTTACACAAAGATATGGAGAGATCATGGCAGTTGATCTAACTGATAAAGTAAGATTTTTATCTTTTCATTTTCCTTCATCTTTTGTTCTAAACTGATTCACTCTTAAGGGATTAAATCTGTCATTTCATTTCATGTGTGCTGTCAATGTGCATATGTAATCATTACCTTGTCTTTCCAAGAGTATTTGCTGGGATTTCGGGTTTTGGCAAACAGATTAAATTAGTTGATCTGAATGGGAATCTTTGTTCTTTAAGTAAGATATGTTTCTTCCTGTTGTTGTGTTTTAACTCAATCCACTCCATTCTTTTTTCTTTCTTTTTCTTTTTTCTTTTTTTAAACTCATCTCTGAACTGAAGATTTTTTCCTTTTTATGTGGCCCACGGATGTCATGCATGTTCTCTTTCTGGTGGAGCTATATATTTTTATTTTATTTTATTGTTCTAAAGTGTTACCTGTTGATTTATTAAAAAGGGAGCTTAAGAATGATATGCCATTGTACATCCCCATTGTTGATTTTTGTTTTTAGTATTTCACCATTCACGTTATTTGTACTGTTGCAGCATGGTGATGAAGGTCAGTTAAGTAGCGCATATGCTGCAGAAATGCAAAATCTACCACATGTGAGGTGATTTTCATATTTACGGAGTATCTGTATTTATTTGTCCAAAATATATTTATATTTAACAGGTTCCCATCTCTCCTAACCTGGACCTATTTCTTCTGCCACAATCAATAACATGGTAGTTGCATCCAAATTTTTATAACCTGATTATAACTCCTTACATCATTGTGCATTTCTCATAAATATTGAATAGCTTCAATTAAGAACTTGAGCATAAGCTGTGGTCATCCGGTGACCTGTTCAATCTATCTAAGATCATGTTAAGTCTAAAAAGCCTCACAATGCTTCCTTAAAAGGAAACCTATCTGACCTTGGTTTCACAAGGGTGGAGCAGATTCAGGCACACGAACAGAAGTGGCAGTTTGTAAAGTTTCCAAAAGCGACATGCCTAGGCAGCATCTGCATACAATTTGTTAGATAATTTGTACTATGTATTTTATTTCTTAGAATAGCTGCCCCAACTAGTTGATACATAGCATTGATGATGGTGATGATGGTGAATTTTATTAATTAGAATAAAATTAGTTATTTGGCATATGTGTTTATAGAAAACTTTGAAACTTTAGATTTGCAGTTGAAAAAAATGAAAAATAGTACACAGTCGATTGGGCTAAAGGGATACTGGCAGGATCATCTTAGCAGCAGTTCGTGGTAGGAGCAATATGAGGCACAAATGTAGCAACAACGCCTTGGGTATAGGTTTCCTACAACTAAGATCTTAACTTTGAATATTGATACTTTTGTTGTAAAAACATCAAACCCAACTAATGCAGGACCGATGCATGAACCAAATAGCATGTGAGATCAAGTAACAGAATTAAGAGAATTAACAAAAAAACACAAACATTGCCATAATCATCACGAATCCCATGAAAACCAAAAGAACATCATGCATAATCCTAGCCTAAGTTACCAACATCGTCACACCAGATCATTAAATAAAAGGAAACTAGAATCTAATGGATGTAGAGACATCCAATTAGCATAGGGTATAGTTTATTTTAAAGTAAAAGACCTAATATAACCTAGTGTAAAAATTAGGGTTTGGGTAATTTGTGAGAGTAGGAAGGTTAAGGATTTTAGATTTAGGGTTAGGGTTTTGGGAATGTAAGAAAGGGTTTTGGTATAAGGTTGACGGAAAACGAAAAGGGGCAAGGCATGGCTGTACAGCCAACCTGAAGGATTCACACATGTAGCCGTACGGTCACATGTGTGGCGTGGGATGGATGGGTTTAGGTCAGTTAGGGTTTGGATGGTAGATAGATAAGGGAAAGATAGGTTTAGGAGAAGATGGAGGCTTAGAATAGGAGAATCGAAGAGCTTCAAGAAAATACCTTGATGGAGAGGAAAAGAGATGATGATGTGGGGATAGATGGATACCTCACACCTTGTTGATGAAGATTAGCCTCACACCAATCTCCCTTCCAAATAGCATAGAAGTATCTTCAAATCTCATGAAGATAGAAGAAGAAAAAAGCAAGAGTTTTTATTATTATTATTATTATTTTTTATATTACAAAATCCAATGAAGGAGAGGGTCACACGCCCACCCTCTTTTATAGCTCTAAGAAAGTTCAAAAATTACAATAAACACCCTGTTTTGTGAATTTTGATGAAAATAGCCCCAGTTTAACTAAAATCAACTAGAAACACTCATAATAGTGTCCAAACATAATATAAACAAAACTAAATCCTATAATCTGGTAAAATCTAAGAAAAACTAGTGTGGACGATCCACGATCAATGGCTCAATCATGTGATCCAACCGCCCGATTATCACGTCCCTCCAATCCAAAGGTCTGGATCCCTCAAAGCATGTCATACGCATCTTCCCAGTGTGGGGTCTTCCAGATGCCCACACATGCACATGGGGTCTTCAGCATGATCATGGGTACTCACCTAGCCATAGGGAAATCTGTGTGGCCCGCCTCCTCCTCTGATACATATGCAAAGGTGTTCGTGAAGTGAGGTCCTCATCACCAACTCTTTCACTGGATAAGGACATGGACTTGGCACATGAGAATCATCAATGCCATTGACCACTATGAAAGTTTATATGAACTTACAACATCTATAATCTATAACTGTCTCATTGTTAACTGTTGGGATCTGCTTCAGTGGGTTTTGATTCAAGAACATTGTTTTGAAAATGTTGGGTCCAAACTGTGGGGTTTGAGTATAGGTACGGTATATGAGGTACCAGACATGAACCTAATCAGAATCAAGTACCCATCGAACAGATTAGGTCCTTGGTGAAGAAGAAGATGAACAGGGGAACCTCTTTGATTCACCAATGGAGATAAGAATATGGCCGAGAAGCAGACCTTTGTTCATTGATGTAGATGGGAACACTGAGAAGCAAACCTCTTTGATTCATTGATGTAGGGTATGGGGAAGACTTGAACCACTTCAATTCACTAGTGAGGATGGGAGATGGATTGGAGATGAATGAGAGATGAGTGAAAGTGAAGTTGGGGTTTAGGTCAATTAATAAGACCTCTTTGATTCGTGCAAGAGATAAGTGAAGTGAGTTTTATGTAACATTAATAAGGCTTCCTTGATTCACGGAGATGAGATGGGAGAGGAGATTTCGCTAGGAAGAATGCGAGAAGTAGATCCCCAAACTCTCACAACTTGATACGCAAGGGTCGATCAACAGCAAGAAGCGAGAAGGGGGGTGACCAAAGGAGCTCTGACACCAGCAGATCTCCGACTACGAGTAAAGAAGGCATGAATAGAGGGGCTGAGGAGGAAGGTGACAGTTCGTCGCGACTATCGGAAAAAGGTAAGGCAATAGTAGAAGATGAATCTTGTGCTTCTAAAGCGAAGAGGATTGGTTTCCATCACAAGAGGGTTGGATTAGGGTCTGTGACAAACGATGAGCTTGAGTAGATAAGCAGGGGAAAGGACCTCTAGAAGAATACCCAACCTTGTTTTATCAAAGGCTTCCCCAATGGCTGGCTCCCAGTAAATTTCGAAAGGATCTTTGGAAGGGCAGGCGTGGTGCTTCAAATAGTGATATTCCGAGATTTCGTGACTCAGGCGAACCCAGGGGTTACGCCTTTATACACATGAGAACGGACGAGGAGCTCAAAAAAGCTATTGGTCTCCTGAATAACGAAATCTTCGTTGGGAAGAAGATGATGGTACAACAGGCCAGATTCGATCCTGAGGTAGTAAACAAGGAGAAGGGAGGTAGGCATGGTGATGGAATCAGGAATAGAGAAGCAAGGGATGGGAAAATGAAGGAACCCGAGAGAGGGGATGCGGTAAGAGGACCTGCTTCGGACTCGAACCTCTCCCCGAAGCGAGGATCTTGTGACACATTGCCCATCGTGACTTGAGGATCCCGTTACACGTGGCTCCATCCAAAATTCTATCCCTGGCATTACCAGTGGACTTGATGAAGATTAATTACAACTATCTTTAGCAACATGTCGGGATCATATTGCGGTAGATGGTGCATCTCGAGGCCCCACACGTGCCCTTACTCCCACTTGTTTGACGTCTCTCGTAGTAGTCTTGATAGGGGATTTAATCTCCACACGAACAACAAGAGTCGCACGTGAGAAGAGTCTCGATAATAACTTTCTTACCCTAGGAAGAAAGTCTTTCTCCCTTACAGTAGAGGAGGTTTACGAGCAGTGCTTTTCAAGCAAAATCTTCCCCCTCCTTTTTTGATGGGATCAGCAGAGACAATGAACCACTCATTGTTGGAGGAAGTCTTGCTGATCTCTCGAGGCGATCAAAACACCCATGATCCAGAGAAGAGCATTAATGATGATCGGTTGGCGTTGGTTTTACAGCAAGATCAATCTCCTTTTCTTGGTGGCAGGGACTCCGATGGGGCTAAGGTCATGGAGACACTAGATATTACCCCGCTTCAGGCCATAATTGCTAGGGGGGAAAGATGAAGTCTTTAATGAAGGACCACAACTACACGAGACTTTGGTGGCTAAATGGACAACGATTGACGGAGGATTATCGAATGAAGATTTCGAATGGACGAAAGATGTCATAGACAATGTGTGGAAGAAATTGGGAATGTCATTCCAGGCGAATGACGATGATGCGCCTGCACTAATCCAATTTATAGAACAACGAGGTGTGTCAAACATCAACCATCCCCCAAGGCGTAAGCCACAAAATCAAAGGGAGTTAACTAGGTTGGCCTCTACGATCAATTGTGAGATAGGGAATAGGTATGCAGCTCATGTCAGGGGTAGAAGGGCGAGGTCAGTTTCCCAATGACTATTCTCAGCTGGAACGTGAGGGGATTCGTAGGGAGAAGCATCTTCAGTTTAAGTCCATATGCAAGAAATCAAAAGCCCATATCATTACAATGCAAGAAACCAAAATCGCGACCTTTGGTAGATCCAATCTCAATTATATTTGGGATCAAAAATCAAAAGATTTCGTTTTGTTGGATGCTCGAGGTGCATCAAGAGGCATCATAGTCGCTTGGAATTCAGATATCTAGAGAAAGGAGGAGCATTGGTGTGGTCAATTTTCCGTCTTTGTAGTCTGCGTATTTCTTTAGGGTTCAGATGGCTTTTTTCGGGGGTTTATGGCCGTGTAAATACGACTAGAGGGCAGATTTCTTTATAGAGTTGAGGCTAATTCCTATAAAATGGGACCTCCCTTGGTGCTTAGGTGGGGATTTCAACGTTTCTCGGTTCACCTACAAAAAGTCTTCGCCTTTACCAAAAGTATGGAAGACTTTGCTAAGTGGATTCGCAATTTTGAATTGGTGGACATTCCTATGTCTAGGGCTAAATTTACTTGGTCCAATGGGGGAGACCCTCCTCTGTTATCAAGACTGGACAAATTCCTCCTCTCCCCGACTTGGATGGATAGATTTCCGCTAGTTCAGCTTGATAGGCTACCTAGATTGTGCTCAAACCACAGACCCATTCTCCTACAAGTGAAATCAGAAAGTTGGGGTCCCAAACCATTTAGATTTGAATTGGCATGGCTGGAGGTTGACAGGTTTGCTAACTAGTCAAGAATTGCTAGAGTTCCTTGAAGTTGCAAGGGTCATGATGCAGGACATGAAATTCAAATATGATGTGTGAGATTTCAAGCTTAAAATCACGTTAGTTCGGAAACAATTACACAAATTCCATATCCCACACAAAAGTCCAAGCATTCAATCAAGGGGAATCTTATGCAGATCCAGGCCTACACATGCTAAGGCCGGATCAATCAAAATTATAGACTAAACAAGAATCAAATGAGGGTAAATTCATCCACACATGCACAGAAATAATTTCCCCAATCCAAGGGATTCACATGTTTCAATTCGGGAAAACCTAGGGTTTTAAAAAAAATGGCATAGAAATTGGGATTTAGGACAATCTAGGGTTAGGGTTAGGGAAATCAGGTGAGAGAGGAGTGAAGGAGATTAGAGAGAGCACCTGTGATCGGCCAGCACGAGTAAACAACAAATCGGCTTGACGCACGTGCGTGGATGGTGGCCCGCATGTGTGTGGGGCCCATGAATCTGGGATTGGCCAGCTAGGGTCTGGTCGGTCAGGGATGGGCCACCTTCCCTCCAAATTTCAGGCCAAACAGATGATCGGTTTGAACACAGTGCTCCGTCGAAGTTTCAGCCCTCTTGCAAGGCCAGATTCTGAAAATCTGCTGTAGGGAGAAGAATTGTAGAAGATGGGTAATAGAGATGGCGATGGATGAGGGCGAATCGGGATAGATGTGGCTTCGCACCACGGTAATTAGCCCTTCGATGAAGGGAGGGCTTCGCACCCAATTAGGCTTCACAACTCAGAGAGTAGGAAAATGCAGAATTTTTATTAATCTTCAATGAATGTAAAAAGCTACAAGGGGTGCCTATTTATAAGAAAAACCTATACCCAAAACTCGCGCCATGTGCACAACCTATTACTTGGCGATGAAATAAACCAAATAAAAACTAATTAAAGAAATCTAAAGCGTCCATGATGTTTTGATAAACATTAATAAGCAAAATCTAAAATATGAAATCAATCCGACTAGTGCGCCCCGATCATGAGATCCCATGATGGGCTTTACTTGATTATCGGGCCCACTCTAATGAACCAAAACTCTGTCTTCTAACTAGAAGGCCCTCTCTAGATGTCGTCATCGATCCAGATCGACGGTGGGGCCCTCCTCTTACGTACGTGCGTAGGGGGGGCGGTGTGCGTGTGCGTGCATGTGTGATGTCCCCATCAGGTCAGCTAATTCCAAACTGCATAAAACAATGAAGATCTTGAAGGACAAGATGAAGACCTGGAACAAGGATATCTTTGGGGCCAAAGTGGCTGAGATGGTTGTAATCCTGGACGAGTTGCAGAGTTAGATTCGAATGAAGAAGAAGGGGAGCTAACGCTTGCTGAGATTCAGAACCGATCTCCTTGTTCTATCAATTATGAGAACCTCTTAAACATGGAGGAAATAAAATAGAGGCAAAGGTCACAGGCTCTTTGGCTTAAGGAGGGCGACAAGAATACCGGGTTCTTTCACGATATGGCTTCAACTAGAGCTCAAACTAATAGAATCTCAAGTTTCGTTGTGGAAGGAGTTCGTCTCGGAAAAAAAGGACCAAGTGTGCAAGGCTTATAGCGGACTACTATCAAAAGCTCTTATCCAAATAGGATTAGGAGTGACCAAGGCTTGACTCCTTTCATTTTGATCACATTTTTGAGGATATGGCTGACTGGTTGGAGAGACCAATATCCGAATCCGAGGTTAAGGAGGCAATTAATAGTCTGGGTAGGGACAAAGCCCCTGGGCCTGATGGTTATCCTATGGCCTTTTAAAGGTATTTTGGGATGTCGTCAAGAAGGAGATTATGGACTTTATTTCGGAAATTTTCAACCAAGGGAGAATTTCTCCTCAGATGGGAGCTTCTTTCATTGCCCTAATTCCTAAGAGGGAAGTTAATGCGGGGGCATTTTCATACCAAGCTCGAGTGGGGTAGCTTGTGGGATGCAGGGACACACTCGAGGTGGACAGCCTGTGTGAGGCAGTACCTATGTGAAGTGGGGCCTACGATGGGGTTTCGGCCGAGGTCTAACCCATGAGATGTGGAGCTCGGGCTATGAGATAAAGAGATTAATTCACCTTGTTGTATCAGTTCGAGCTTTTAGAGCAAGTGGTTAATTGTCTTGCATCAAAGTGGTATCAGAGCGGGAGGTCTTGTATTCGAGGCTCTTCACCAAGGGTGATTAATGCGGAGGCATCTTCACACTGGGCTCGAGTGGGGTTCCATTTGAGGCGGGTGGCTCGTGTGAGGCAGTACCCATGTGCTTTAGGGCCCACAAGGGGGGTTCGGCCGAGGTCCTAACCCGTGAGATGTGGGACCTGGGCTATGAGATAAAGGGATTGATTCGCTAAATCACATGGGTACCGCCTCACACAAGTGGGGCCTGAATCTCACAAGCCACCCGCCTTACACGGATGGGGCCCACGAGGGAGGTTTGGCCGAGGTCCTAAGGATGTGGGGCCCGGGCTATGAGATAAAGAGATTAATTTGCCATGCTCTTCGAGCTTTTAGAGCAAGTGGTTAACTGTCCTCCATCAGAAGTAGTGGAAGACCTCAAAGATTTTAAACCGATCACCCTCATTGGGAGCCCTTACAAGATTTTGGCCAAGGTGCTAGCTTTGAGATTTCAAGAAGTCTTGGGAAGCGTAATTTCCCCAAACCAAGGGGCTTTTGTGAGAGGAAGACAGATTCTTGATACCGATATGATAGCTCACGAATGTATTAACTCTCGGTTCAAGGAGAAGAAGCCAGACATTATTTGCAAGTTGGATGTTGAGAAGGCGTATGATCAGGTCGATTGGGCTTTCTTGGACTATATGCTGAGCAGAGCAGGCTGCAAAGAAACATGGAGGAAATGGATGCTGGCCTTCGTTTCTTCTCTACACTTTTCGGTTTTGTTGAATGGCTCCCCTAAAGGCTTCTTTAAGTCTTCTAGGGGGCTGAGGTAGGGAGACCCTCTTTCCCCCAATTTATTTCTCCTCATTGGGGAAGCGTTTAGCCGAATGTTAACTAAGGCCCAAAAGGAAGAGCTTTTTAGGGTTTTCTAGATACCCAATTTATGAAGTAGAATTTCGCATTTGCAGTTTGCAGATGACACAATCATTTTTTGTGAAGTTGAGGGTCCAATGATTAACGACCTGCAGAAAGTGGTGATGTGCTTTGAAGCGGTCTCAGGGTTGAAGATAAATAAAGCAAAGAGCGAAATGCTGGGTATTCTTCTCTCGAAATATGAGGGGATGCATTTTACGTCTCTTTTCAAATGTCAAGCAAGATCCTTTCCATCCACGTATCTCGGGCTTCCATTATGCATTGGTAAGCCCGCTTTACACCTTTGGGACAAGGTGATTGGAAGGACTGAAAGAAAGATTTTGAAATGAAGAGCCACTATATTTCCTTAGGAGGAAGACTCACCCTTATCAAGACGACCTTTTCTAATATGTTGGTGTACTTTATGTCTGTTGGAATATTAAGTTAGTAGGGTCATTTATTTAAATATGATATTAGTGGGCTTATTTGTAAATATTATATAAAGTGGGTTGTTATGATGTTATAAAGGAAAAAACCCTACATATATGTTGAATAAGATAATAGTGAGATCTCTCTCTCTCTCTCTCTCTCTCTCTCTCTCTCTCTCTCTAAACCCTCTCACTCACATTTTTTCTCCCATCTCTCTCACATTCCTCTCTGGTTCTTTCATTCTACATGGTATCAAAGCCTTAATCAATCCAACCTGTGCAAACCAACATACATCGGATCCTCCTCATTAAGACATCAAATCTAGGTGAAAAAGGAAAGTTCTACACAAAAATCAAGGGGGCCATGTGCTGATGTCAGCGTCTGTACGGCTGACGTCAGCAATCCACCATTTGTACAAATCGGTTTTCTCCAAAATCTCTACCACTTGGTGCAGAATCATAGAAGAGGATTTATGACTATTTTTCCGGATTTTTTTGAAGAAGATTAATATTTTTTATGGATTTTATAGTATTTTCCAGAAAAATGCCCAAATCGGACCATTTTTCGTGTCTTCCTCAAATCTGTGGTTTTTTATCCACCAAACCAATTGCGTATGGACCGTTTTTTACTACCTTACATAGATGAGTCAGTTTCGTGGAGATCCAAACAACGTGAATGCATTTTTGGGCCAAAATGGGTGACCGGGTGCACCATTTTTGAGGTTTTTGAGGTCCAATGCATACACCAATTGCACGGTGTATTCCTATGTTCTTTGTGTTGATTGATCTCCATCCACTGTTGTTCTTTGTATTCTTTCTCCTTGTTTCTCCTTTTTTGTTCTTATTTATGGATTCCAAGTCTCTTAGACATGGCCTCGATAGACCACTTTCAATTACTTCCGTGAAATTTAACGGAAGTAACTTTCTTCTTTGGTCTCGGGCTATTCAAATGTATATTGTTGGCAAGGAGAAGCATGGGTATTTTACTGGCACGACAAAACGGCCTTTGTCACGCCCCAAACTCGGTGAACTGGCTCACATAATTCCTGAGCTTTGAATCCGGCGGTGACAGCCTTCATAGTACCCCATCCTTGGCTCCTAACCCCCACATGCTAGGTTCAAATCCTGGGATCACACAAGGAGGATTTTCATGGTGAAATTCTTTTTGTACATGAGCATAACCACAAATGTCCCCCCCCCCCCCCAAAAAAAAAAAAAAAAAAAACATCATCACATTTCCACTATAATATTTGTTCGAGTATAGTGCCGAAAGAGAAATACATGATATAACAAAAGTCTAAAAGATTAGGCATATGCTCCTGCCTTAATGTCGTTGCGGTTTAGCATAACCTGCACGTAAACAACGTGTGTAAGCTTACTATGAAGCTTAGAGAGTGCGCGCGTGTGTGCTATACATGTGACAAGCATACAAATATCAGAGTAAGTGGAAATGATGGAGGGCTAACTAGCAAGTCCATAAATGCTATCAACCATACCCAGGCTATGTGATGCAAGGGCCTACATGGCCAAGTGTCATATGTTGAGGATACAATGCAACATATTAATTCTTCACTAGTCCACATATCATAATAGTTCACAACTAGATCATCACTGGCGTCCAACACACTTCTGTCACTAGTTGTTGCCCATTGCGCACAAGACCAAGCGAGTGCAAAAGACCTCACTATTCACCTTGTCAATGGTACATAGAAACCCACCTGGCTCGTCGATAGCGAACCCATTGACTCAACCTAGCATATAGCCCTCTGCACCCAGGCGTGTAATGTCAAACTCCCTTCCAACTGACCTTGACGCAGTGGGTGATGCGGCCTACCGCTATCCAACTATCATGCGCTCATGAATCCACTCGATCTAGACGTTGGAGCATGCTACTGATACCACAAGATTTAGGGACTTCCACCCAAGGACCCCTATGACGCCCTATAACCTCAATAGTTTCCGGTGTCCATAAAATCATCCGCCAACTACAACAAAACTGCATGACTACATTCTTGGTATCGCTAGGGAGTACATATAACGTGTCACATATAATGCATAATGCATGAATCACACTATCCAAGTCATGCATCTATCATACGCATAACACACGATCATGCAGGGGGACCCTATCTCGTACGAGTCCCCCAAGTAACTCAAGCCGAAAAGGTGTATGTTATGATTAATCATCATTCATAGCAGGCATATAAATGATGCGCATGGGCATATGAATGGGCTTGATGTCCATTATACTAAGCATATTATCGGTGTCGACCTATCAAGCTAGGTACCCTAGCATGTTATCAAACATATCATATGATAATCAACCTTAAATGGCCTGACATATAGAGAGTGGGACCCGATTTGTGGGCCCCTCTAGCAATGTAAAGGTCTACGTGGCATGGCCCACTTGAGACTAGAATTGGCCACACACTTGGGCCGTTACATGTAACATGATCTAGTAAAATGGATGATCAGTGAGGATTTAACATATACATTAAGGTGGAACCTACTTGGGATGGCTTAAACAAACACATGCACCATGGTGGTGTCCACAGCAGGCCCCACTGATAAGTTGGGTGGCAAGTGGCAACAAACATTACAATGGGCTCGTGGAAGTTTTCAATGTGGCATCTCTGGCCTACCTGATGAATGGACCAGATCTCTCTTTCTTTTTTTTTTTTTTTTTACACGCACACACACCCCAGTCCCCACGCATTCACGCTAGTGGAATTTCACCACCTATGTGATGCAGGACATGGAAAATTAAATATGATATGCAAATTTCAAGCTTAGATCCTACCAATTCAGAAACAATCACACAAATTCCACGTCCCACATGAAAATCTAAACATTCAATTAAAAAGGAGAATCTATGCCGGTCCAAGCTGACACAGGCTAGGACTGGACCAATAAAAACTATAAACCAAACGATGTCAAAGGGAAATAAAATCAACTACTCATGCATAAAAATCAGTCCCTAATCCAAGGGATTCCCTAATTTCAATTCAAGGAACCCTAAGGTGAAAAAATGGGCAAATCAATTAGGAATCATGTAATCTAGGGTTAGGATTCATGAAAAAACGGCTATGAGAGGATAAAAGAGGATAAAAACCTAAGCCAAAAGATGATCCTGCGTGTGGACAGTAACAATGGCCCAGACGGACGTGCGTGTGATCTCGGCCGCACGTGTGTGGGGCCCACTATTCAGAAAAAGGCTACCTTGGCCCTGGTCGGCCAGAGATGGACTTCAAAACCCCCAAATCTCAGCTCGATCCGATGTACGGTTTGTGCGTGGTGCTCCACCGAAGTTTCAGCTCACCTGCGGGCCGAAATCTGGAAACCTGCTGTAATGAAGAAACCTAATGCAACAAAAGGACAAATTCGAAATACGGATGGTGGGGGAAGATGGAAAAAAAGATGATGGAAGATGGGGGTGAATTGGGATCGATGTGGCTTCGCACCATGGTAGTTAGCCCTTCGAAAAGGGAGGGCTTCGCACCCACTTTTGAATTCTTCCACAACTCATGAAGAGAGCAGAAAAATAAAGCAGGAATTTTTTATTAACTTCAATGGATCAAAAGAACTACAGGGGGTGCCTATTTATAAAGAAAATCCTATACCCCAAAACTCGTACCATGTGCGCAACCTATTACTTGGCGATGAAGTAAACTAAAATAAAAACCAATCAGAGAAATCTAAAGCATTCACAATGTTCTAAATAATAACAATAAGCAAAACCTAAAATATGAAATCAATCCGACGAGTGGGCCACAATCATGAGATCCCATGATGGGCTTTTCTTAACTATCGGGCCCACTTTTCTGAACCAAAACTTGTCTTCTAGCTAGGAGGCCCTCCCTGGACGTCGTCATCAAGCTAAATCGATGGTGGGGTCCTCCTTCTGTGTACGTACGTGCATAGGGGTGGTGGTGTGCGGGCGTGCGTGTGCACGATGTCCTCATCAACTCTCTCCGGTTGCAAAGATTTCGCCACTGGAGTAATAAAACTCCTCAACCGCTCTAGGATGTCGGGATTAAGTCTCTGAAGCTCCTCCTCAGTGAGCCACGCACTGTCCGAAGCTAGGCGTGACTTCCATTTAACTAGGTATTTCTGAAATCCGCCATCCGACGTGGAAATTATCTCATGGTCCAGGATATCCTCTATTTCCTCTTTGGGTGTGTAAAGGCTAGGTATGGGAGGCAAAGGCTGGGATGAAAGGTCGGGAAGAGGCTATGCATCTAAGGGTAAGGTTGGGACATCAGGATGGGTGGGCGAAGGGCCGGACAAAGTATCAGTGGGTCCCTGAAAAGCAACTAGATCCTCCACATTGAATGTGGAACTAATTCCCATGGAAGGTGGAAGATCTACCTCATACGCATTGAGATCGTTTCGCTTTATAATTTTGAAGAGCTCAGCGTTACGTGCGTGTAACTTACGAACGGCCCCTGGAGGGTATCGCTCGGGCCTGATACAGACCATCACAGAGTCCCCCATATTAAACTCTTTGAAACGTCTATGTAGGTCTGCAGAAAATTTGTAATGCTCATTACTAGTAGTGATCTTTCGCCTGATTTCTCGATGCAATGAATGTATGTTATGCGCAAAAGACTCTGCAGACTCTGATGGCCTATGGGACAATGACATGGGGATAAGATCAATAGGTTTCCTAGGCTTATAACCAGTAACGACTTCAAAAAGACTTAAGACCTGTGGACCTATTGACAGAACTATTGTATACAAACTCGACTATGGGTAGTACGGCGTCCCATGTCCTGGTATGCTCCCCCACTAAACATCGAAGTAAACTCCCTAGGCTCCTATTAACCACCTCAGTCTGAGAGTGGTAGGCAGAAGAAAACTGGAGCCTAGTATTCATCATGTGCCATAGTGTCTTCCAAAAGTAACTCATGAATCTCACGTCACGGTCAGACACGATGGTTTTTGGTAACCCATGCAGTTTGACAACCTTACTAAAGAACAGCTTGGCAACATGAGAGGCGTCGAAGGTCTTAGAACAAGGAATGAAGTGGGCCATTTTAGAGAAACGGTCCACGACAACGAATATGGAGTCATGCTTTCGAATAGTCTTGGGAAGTCCAAGCATGAAGTCCATACTGATATCCTGCTAAGGGCTGAATGGGACTGGCAAAGGTGTATATAATCGTGTATTCTGTTTCCTCTGTTTTGTCAGTTGACAAGTATGGCATTGTCCTATAATTTTGGCCACGTCCCGCTTAAGGCTTGGCCAATGAAATCTATCCTCCACTAGGGCAATGGTCTTGTCACGACCGAAATGACCTGCAACCCCCCCAGAATGTAACTCCCAAACAAGAAAATCACGAAAGGAGGTGCGTGGTATGCACAAGCGGTCACTCCTAAACAAATATCTATCCAAAATCAAATACTCACTGTTAGCTCCTGACGAACTCTCTAATAAAGACATACACAACCCCAAAATCTGGACACTCAGAATACTCTTCTTTGATACGCTCAAGGCCCGTAACTTCAACGTTCATGGAGTTGAGTAATGCGACTCGACGACTTAACGCGTCGGCAGACTTATTCTCTACACCGGCCTTGTGCTTAAGCACAAAAGTGTACTCTTGAAGGAATTGAACCCACTTAGCGTGCCTGAGGCTTAATTTCTTTTGAGAGTTCAAGTATCTTAAGGCCTCATGATCTGAGAACAAGACGAATTCTTGCGGTAACAGGTAATGTCGCCAATGGCGTAGTGATTGCACTACCGCGTAGAATTCCCTGTCATAGGTGGAATATCTTTGCTTCGCCTCATTCAGTTTCTCACTAAAAAAGGCGACAGGGTGCCCTTCCTGGCTAAGTACTCCTCCTATGCCGACTCCGGACGCGTCACATGCGACTTCAAAAGTTTTTGAAAAATCTGGAAGTCGTGTGACTGGAGCTTCGGTCATCTTGACCTTTATCTCCTTGAAGGCCTTCGAGGCGGCCTTTGTCCATTGAAACTCTCCCTTTTTTATGCAATCCGTGATGGGGGCCACAATGGAACTGAAGCCTCGAATGAACCGCCTATAAAAAGTGGCTAAGTCATGAAAGCTGCGCACCTCATGAATATTGCAGGGTTCAGGCCAATTAACGATGGCCTTGACCTTCTCAGGATACGCCGATACGCCCTCAGCTGACACAATAAAACCTAAGAAGATCACACTACTAGACAAGAAGGCGCACTTCTTTAGGTTGGCGTACAACTTCTCGGCCCTAAGGATCCCACAAACCTGCCTCAAATGGTTGAGGTGTTGCTCCTTAGTCATGCTATAAATCAAGATATCATCAAAGTATACGACCAGGAACTTCTCCATGAAGGGTCTCAACACTTGGGTCATCACACGCATGAAAGTGCTTGGGACATTAGTTAACCCAAAAGGCATAACTAGCCACTCATATAGCTCATCCTTCGTCTTGAAGGCCGTCTTCCACTCATTACCAGGGTGTATATGGATTTAGTGATACCCACTTTTGAGGTCGATTTTTGAGAAGATAGTAACATTAGCTATCATATCTAGCATGTCATCAAGACGCGGTATGGGAAATCGATACTTGATTGTGATTTTGTTGATGGCCCTACTATCAACACACATCCTCCATGTGTCATCCTTCTTAGGTGTAAGAAGGGCGGGCACAGCACACGGACTCATGCTATCTCGAATGAAATCCTTCTCTAGGAGTTCATCAATCTGCCTCTTCAACTTAGCGTGCTCCTTCGGGTTCATTTTGTAATGTGGGAGGTTTGGTAGAGTTGCCCCAGGGATTAAATCAATGGAATGTTGTATATCCCTCATAGGGAGAAGCTCATTCGGTAAATCATCAGGAAAAATATCACGAAACTCATGTACTACCTGAATGGCCTCAGTGGGTAACTCTACGCTAGTCTCTGGTACACTCTCCCTAGCCACAAGGGCGTATATCATCGAGTCCGCCTCCGTCTCTCGCTTAAAGTCTTTGGCATTCAAAATATGGAGCGGTTTGGACTTGGACTTCGACTCCTTCACTTCTTTTGGGCCGCTCACACCACTCTGTGTGGTGAACTCTTTTCCAATTGTATTCTTGGGTGGCAGAGAATTTAGCTTGACCTTCTTGCCCTCAAACCAAAATGTATACACATTTGAACGATCAAATATGGTAACATCCCTGTCATAGAGCCACGGCCTACCCAGAATGACATGGCCCACATCCATAGGAACAACATCACACCAAATTGTGTCTTTATAAAATCCGAACTGAATAGGGACTAGACAGCGGTACGAGACTGGAATGGATGTTTCATCAACCCAGGAGACTCTATTGGGTTGAGGATGGGCTTCCAGCTTCAAGCCCAGACGACTCACAGTGCTAGTCTTTGCCACGTTGGCACAACTACCACTATCCACGATCATCTTACAGCTCTTTTCCCCACATTTTACATAAGTGTAGAAGATCGTGTTGCGGCGCCAGTCATCAGTGTTCTTGGCTTGAGCCAGGGCGCAACGCACAATTGCGAGGGTCACAGACTCTTGTGCTCCCTCTTCCTCATCACTAGGGGTTCCGACTGGCTCATATTCCTCTTCACTATCACTCTTTGGGGGCACTACTTCTGCTTGCCCGTCAATAAGGAACACTTTGGTGCCCTCTCTCGTGCCGCACTGGTAAGCAAAGTGACCAAACCCCTGACACCTAAAACACCTAGTGGCCCCACTTCCACGTGAACTAGACCCGACAATCTCTTTACCCTTATCATCCTTAGGTCTGGACTGAACATTAGGGGAAGGTTTGTTTTGGAATCCTGTATTAGGTCTAGCCCTAGAGGGGTTGGCCTTAGTACCGGATTCGCGAAAGTCAAACCGCCTTCCCACAGATGCTTTAAGGTATTGCTCGACATCTAACACTACTTGGTACAACTGTTCGATAGTGTCTATGCCTTTGGCGAGCAATTCTCTCCTAATGTCAGGACGGAGGCCCGTTTTAAAACGAGCAAGGGTGAGTACGAGGTCCTCATCAACCTCACAGCGGGTCGAGTACTCTTCGAATTTCTCAATATAGTCAGCAACACTCATGGAACCCTGTCGAAGAGACTGTCACTCCTCAATCAACCACATGCGATAAGAGAAAGGGAGGTACTTCTCTTTCAGCGTTTCTTTCATTTCTCCCCAATGGACTATTGGGAGTTCCCTCGCTCTTTCTTTTTTTTGCTCAACTGTCACCCAAAACCTCTTTGCTTGACCCACAAGCTTCATCTGGGCGAATCGGACTCGTCGAGCATCCGACAAATCATACCACTCAAAATAGTGGTCCATATCTGCCAACCAATCTAAAAAAGCTTTAGGGTCTAAGTGGCATCAAAAGTAGGGGCATCTACCCTAACTCCCTTGAGGAGTTGTGCATCTGGGTCGTATTGATCATGATGTCCCTCACGGGGTGGGTGCACAAGTACGCGCCCATGACCAGCTCCTTGGCCGCCTCCATTCCTTGGTCTAACCTCCTGACCAACTGCCTGAGATTGGGCATCCTCCCCAGTGGTGGGGTTTGCCCTAAAGGAGGCCTCTATTTCTTCAAGGTGTTTATCTATGTGTTGTTCCAAATGCTTATTCAATGACTCAACTTGCTGGGCTAACTTGGCCACTGTTTCTTGTAGTTGCTCCATGTTTAGTGTGGGGTGCAAACCGAAACCGCGACCCGTACGTGTGGGCATTCACTGACTTGCTCAACCTAAGGACCTGCTATGACAACTATATGCATCTAAAAACAAAATGACCCTACGAGACTCTATATGAAGGAGACTACACGGTGTTACTAAAATTCAGCTATATATGATGGACTAAATGCATGAAGGACTCAAACAAACTAAACCCTAAATATGTGGTGAATTCCCCTACAAAAACCCTAGGCTTTGATACCAAATTTGATGCAGGACATGGAAAATTAAATATGATATGCAAGATTTCAAGCTTAGATTACAATTCAGAAACAATCACACAAATTCCACGTCCCACATGAAAATCTAAACATTCAATTAAAAAGGGGAATCTATGTGGGTCCAAGCCGACATAGGCTAGGACTGGACCAATAAAAATTATAAACCAAACGATGTCAAAGGGAAATAAAATCAACTACTCATGCATTAAAATCAATCCCTAATCCAAGGAATTCCCTAATTTCAATTCAAGGAACCCTAAGGTGAAAAAAGGGGCAAATCAATTAGGGATCATGTAATCTAGGGTTAGGATTCATGAAAAAATGGCTATGAGAGGATAAAAGAGGATAAAAACCTGAGCCAAAAGATGATCCTGCGTGTGGACAACAACAATGGCCCAGACGGACGTGCGTGTGATTCTGGCCGCACATGTGTGGGGCCCACTATTCAGAAAAAGGCCACCTTGGCCCTGGTCGGCCAGGGATGGACTCCAAAACTCCCAAATCTCAGCTCGATCCGATGTACGGTTTGTGCGTGGTGCTCCGCCGAAGTTTCAGCTCGCCTGCGGGCCGAAATCTGGAAACCTGCTGTAATGAAGAAATCTGATGCAACAAAATGACAAATTCGAAGTACGGATGGTGGAGGAAGATGGAAAAAAAGATGATGGAAGATGGGGGTGAATTGGGATCAATGTGGCTTCGCACCACGGTAGTTAGCCCTTCGAAAAGGGAGGGCTTCACACCCACTTTTGAATTCTTCCACAAGAGAGTAGAAAAATAAAGCATGAATTTTTTATTAACTTCAATGAATCAAAAGAACTACAGGGGGTGCCTATTTATAGGGAAAATCCTATACCCCAAAACTCGCACCATGTGCACAACCTATTACTTGGCGATGAAGTAAACTAAAATAAAAACCAATCAGAGAAATCTAAAGTGTTCACAATGTTCTAAATAATAACAATAAGCAAAACCTAAAATATGAAATCAATCCGACGAGTGGGCCACAATCATGAGATCCCATGATGGGCTTTTCTTGACTATCGGGCCCACTTTTCTGAACCAAAACTTGTCTTCTAGCTAGGAGGCCCTCCCTGGACGTTGTCATCGAGCCAGATCGATGGTGGGGTCCTCCTTCTGCGTACGTACGTGCGTAGGGGTGGTGGTGTGCGGGCGTGCGTGTGCACGATGTCCTCATCACTATGGGTACTCGAACCCTTGACCAGGAGTTGAAACTCCTAAGAGTCTACCACCCGAGCAAGAGTAAGGACCCA
The DNA here is from genome assembly GCF_029962835.1 of Magnolia sinica. Taxonomy (NCBI): domain Eukaryota; kingdom Viridiplantae; phylum Streptophyta; class Magnoliopsida; order Magnoliales; family Magnoliaceae; genus Magnolia; species Magnolia sinica. The sequence goes on along the minus strand of NC_080585.1, from coordinate 37,572,272 downwards.
AATGTGTGTGGACCAGATCTCGAGACAAGTTACCAGATGGATAGTATTAAAGTTTGAACCCCATGCATTGGACTGCATTAATCAACAATTTTGTGTTAGTATCTCTTTGGGAAAACTATTGCTATACAACAGAAATGGATTGGAGAAGTATTTCCATGGATTTGCAGTTTGATACCAAAGAACAGATTTCAGGATTTATAAAGTCCAAATTCCACGCAAATCCATGAAAATGTCGGAGTTCATAGATTTGCCAAATTCATATTTCCATTTCCCTGATCCGAAACAGGCCCTAAGAGAAGTTTTCCTTTTTTCCTCATGTGTTTTAGTCCAAGGAGACTCCAAACATGTGGTTATTTTGGATCTAGACCTGCCAGTTCTCTCCAACTTCTCTTTGTTTATCAATTTATGCATTCTTCTTGGCCAGTCATCGAATACTTCTTTACACAGCGTCAACCAATAGTATACAATAGTGCAAAAGGTTTTAACATCTCCAAAATGTCCTCCATGTCCCCCACCATGCACTGCAATAAACATTTTCTGCATAGAACCCTTGGGAATACATAAATGAGACTGTGGTCGTTACTTGCAAACAACGTTCAAGAATAGGCCAAAATTTATGGGTCTTTACGTGATTGGTTCTTGATCCCTTTGAACCAATGATCTGGCAATATCCTTAGCAATATACTTCGATGGCTAAGAGCACCTGCCATCAGATTTGAATTCAGTATTCGATATTTGAGAGAAACTTTGATACTCTAGCAGAGTGTGATGGATGATACACAGGCACTTAGAAAATACATAGAAATTACGCGTGGCATACAAGTAGTCAAATTAAACTGTCCAAATTATTCTACCCAATATAGATGTACCATGAACCAAAAATTAATCTTATTTGATTATCTGACTATCAGACTGGTGACTTTAATTGGACGTTTAAAAACAAAAAATATCCGACCGTCCTATTTCCACAAACAAGTTACCACCAATCAGAGGGTAGGATCATTGAACCAATCTGATGTTCAGATTGTCACTTGGCATCAGTGGGCTCTCTAGTGAGTTTAATTTGAGTTAATACATGTCATGTTTACAATTTCTGAGTGCCTGCATATCAAGCATCACACACAGCCTGAGTATTATAACTCTTGATATTTTCATTTCATTCAGTTGTCTCATGGATGTGATTAATTATTTTATATTTTTAGGAACTTTTGTTTGCTTTGACATTGATGTATAACTGCTTTGCAGATATGTGTCTTTCGACTTCCATCACTGTTGTAGAAATGCAAATTTTGACAACTTGAATCTTCTCTATGATCAAATTTCTGATGACATCAAGAAGCAAGGGTAATCGAATTGAATGAAGAATAATTTCCACATAAGCTGCTGTATAGTAATGCTTAAGTTGCTTTAAGATTTACCAGTGTACTGGTAACAGGTAATACTGTTTTTTAATTCATTTTTGTTTCAGTGGAGCAGATATTTTCTTATAAACTCAGAAAGAGAAATACTACTGGAGCAGAAGGGAGTTGTTAGAGTTAACTGCATTGACTGCCTGGACCGGACAAATGTTACCCAGGTTTTCTAAAATTCCATTTAGTGATTTACTATTAGTTATCCACAGTACCTTTTACTTTTTCATTTTAATTTCTGAGGGCCTATTTGGAAGTTCCCTGATTTGTGGTTGACTGGATTTGTTGCTTCTGAGAAAACCACTTGGAAAAAATGTGTTCTGAGCCATTTGCATCACACTACCACCACACCACCCAAAATGCAAGGCTGTTTGATTCTGCTTGGGAGGTGCTTCCAAAATAGACCTAATAAAATTTTTTTTTTTTTTTTTTTTTTCTTTTGTTTTTTTTTTCTGTGGTTAGGCCTAACTAGAGATTTTGAATCTTGTTCATTCCTGATGCATGTAAAAAAGACAGATCCTATTGCCAAAGTGGTTTGTATGGCCTGTTTATTGAATCCTAGAGTTTGATTTCAGGTCAAATCATTTAGGGCATGTTTGGATGGTGGTGGCTCCATATAGGAAAGCCCCTATCCATTTTGTTCTGGGTGGGAGAAGGAGCATATGGATTCTTCTTCTTCTTCTTCTTAGCCTTCCCAAGCCCACTTGATCACGTTTGCAGAATCTCCCTCAATAATTAGAGGATAGAGACCATGCTCAGTAGCAATTCTCGCTAGCAACATTGCAGCCACCTCGGCTAAATTAGAGTTCACGTGGCCTTCCCAAGTTCACTTGATCACTTTTGCTGAATCTCCCTCAATAATTAGAGGATAGAGACCATGCTCAGTAGCAATTCTCACTTGCAACATTGCAGCTGCCTCGGCTAAATTGGAGCTCACCACCCCCAAGGGGGCAGAGAATCAAAGATGGGAGAACCCTAGCAATCTGTAAAAATCCTCCCAATTCCTGCCAAATCCAGATTACCGAGATAGCTACCATCAATGTTTAGCTTGATGGTAGCAACATTGCAGCCACCTTGGCTAAATTGGAGCTCACCACACCCAAAGGGCCAGATAATCAAAGATGGGAGAACCCTTGCGATCTGTAAAAATCCCCCCAATTCCTGCCAAATCCGGATTACCGAGAGAGCTACCATCAATGTCTATCTTGAACCAGCCAACCAGAGGGGACCATCTTTCTTTTATTTTCCTGACACTCATACCTCATTTGCAGATCTCTATCCAGTTTGCGCTGATTAGTTGCTTTGAGATTCCACGGAATTTGTTGTCCATCTTGCACCATTCCAAAGTTATCCCCTGCACTTCTTCAAACACTTCCATCCAACTGCATGACTTACCCTGATTCTCTTGTCAGAGGATAGCTTGAGGAGCTAATTTCCATGGGATTACGCGCACCCAAGCAGCAAACAGATTTTTGATGCAGGACGTCAAAATTAAATATAATATGCAAGATTTCAAGCTTTAGATCACACTAATTTTAAAACAATCACAAAAAATTCCACATCCCACATAAAAGTCAAGCATTCAACAAGGGAAATTTATGCGGGTCCAACCCTACACATGTTAGGGCTAGATCAATTAAAAATTATAAACTAAACAATGCTCAAAGGAGAGTAAATTCATCCACACATGCAAAGAATTACTTCCCAATCCCTTGGATTCACATGTTTCAAATCGGGAAAACCTAGGGTTTGCAAAAGTGGAGTAGGACTTGGGATTTAGGATTATCTAGGGTTAGGGTTAGGGAAATAAGCCAAGAGAGGAGTGAAATAGAAGAGAGAAACAAGCCCAAGATGATCCACCCGTGTGGACAGCGGCACGGGCCTGACGCACGTGCATGAGATCTTGCCCGCACGTGTGTGGGGCCTACAAATCTGAAATCAATCAGCTAGGTGCTGGTCGGGCAAGGGAGGTCCACCTTCATGCCAAGTTTCACACCAATCGGATGTCTAGTTTGTGCACGGTACTCCGCCGAAGTTTTGGCCCTCCTGCAGGGCCAGATTCTGGAAATCTGTTGTAGGGGAAAGATTAGCTGCAAACATGGGTAGATTTGACGTGCGGATGGCTATAGGAGATGAGGAATATGGATGGTAGGAGATAATGGCAATTTGGGATGGATGTGGCTTCGCACCACAGTAGTTAGCCCTTCGAAAAATGGAGGGTTTCACACCCGACTAGGCTTCACAACTCAGAGAGGAGCAGGAAAACGCAGAAATTTTATTCAATCTTCAAATGAAAAAAAAAAAAAAAGACTACAAGGGATACTTATATAATAAAATCCTATGCGCCAAAACTTGCGCCATGTGCGCACCCTATTACTTGGAGACGAAGTAATAAAAAATAACAATTAATCAAAACAATCTAAACCGTCCATGATATTCCTAATAATAATAATAAGCAAAACTCAAAGTACTAGATCGTTTGGAATAGTGGGCCACGATCATGAGAACCCATGGTGGGACTCACATGACGATCGGGTCCACTCCAAGAAATCAAAACGTAGTCCACTAACTAGGGGTTCCTCCTTGGACGTCGTCATCAATCCAGATCGATGGTGGGGCCCTCCTTGTGTACGTGCGTACGCGGTGGGGGGGGCGTGCATGTACACGAGATGTCCCCATCAAGTTTCCACTGAGATCAGGAAAGCCCACTGAATACCAAACTGCTCAAGCAAGGCCACCCTGATTTTCCAAGCAAAGTTGTGTTAGAGTAGAAGGTGGACAGAATCTTCCTAATTGTAACACAACAGACATCGATTGGGGAAAGTAAAACCCCTTAGTTTTTAGAGGATCCAACATCAGGATTTTATTGCAGACAGCTGTACATATCAATACATTCATCTTTGAAGGGATGGCTGCTCTCCAAAATTGAAAGAACGACTGGAAGTGACTTGTTTCTTGACACCAGGATATCATAACAAGAGTGAACTGAAGAATCCCCTTCTGGTTCTCTCCCAGATCATGCCATCTTCTGTGACACTTGGACATACACCTTTTCCGGCTCCCACTAATTCAGTCAGCGAATGCAGCTCATCGTCCTGCAAGTTTCTATTGAATATGGTGACCATATAACTTTACCTGCTTCTCAATTGAAGAATGATGCACTCTTCCCCTTTTGAGTTGCAAGCCAGCAGAACAAAGGGGCAAACTTGCTAGCAAAAGGAATATTGCGATGCCATTTATCCTCCCAGAAATTGAGTCCATCTCCTTTCGTAACTCATTATCGAATACCATTGGAGGATAAAACTGCATACAAACAGGCTGTAAGATTTTATTTTATTTTCTTTTCAAACCAAATTAAGCCAAAAGCATGATTGCAAAGGCAAATGCAAAGCAAGCCAATTCAATTCAAATACAGTTTGTAATCAGACTTCTTCCAGTAAGAATTCCTCCATAATGTTAGTATTTCCCAAGTGATTAAATTACATTATCCATAATTTGGATAAGACAATCAAAGCATGAGGAGCTAGATGTAACCATTAGTGTATTCTCCTTGCTCAAATCTAGGACTCTTGTAAATATCCGCTCAGTTTCATCACAACTAGGTGGAGTTTCTTTAGGGGCCGTTTGGATGGAAGTAAATGGAGGGAATTGGGAGTAAATGGAGGTAAATGCATTTGAGGTGTGTTTGGATGGGAGTAAATGCATGTAAATGAATTGAAATGGAAGTAAATGAGCCTGTAAATGAAATCTTCTTTTTGAGAGAGGATTTGGACGTAAATGGAGTAAAATGGCCCTTTTGAGTTCCCTTAGAGAGTCGCTGGGGTAAACAAAGATGCCGCCACGCACATGTCCGCCGTATATGTGGCACGCTGATGATACTCCCAAAACAATTCAATTCTACATCACTAAAATCACACCAATAGAATGATCTAAACTGTCCAAAGGTTGACCATCTTAATGGATGGTTAAAAAACGTTGGCAAGTTGCTTGTTTGTGATCCTTACATTTGTGGCTTACCTGAGGTTCAAATTTCCTCTCATATGTACACCAATTTGGGTATTAAAGCTGATTTGGGATATCACATATGTACCTATGAATATATTGAAAAATTCCAATGCATTCCAATTCCTCCCATTTACTTCCATCCAAACAGGATTTTAAAAAAATAAATTTCAAATGCATTTCATTTACTCCCATCCAAACACAATTGAGAAGAAGCCATTTACTCTCAATTTATTAACCTCCAATTCCATTTCCCATTTACCTCCAATTACAAGCTACCAATCGAGCCCTTACACAGACAATAAATTGGAATCTTCTAAACAATTCTTACTTTAACACCATGGGTACCAGTTATTTTGATGCCAAGAAATCATTTCTTGGTAATGGTAACTACAGATTAGAGGATCTTGTACTAATGTGGGTCATGATTGTACTTAATGCAAGGGCACTTCTAATCACTGTCTCCTATCATCATATTTAAAAGAAAAAATAAATAAATAAATAACATGGCATTAGTAGAGTTAATTGACGTTCTTTTTCCTCGTATGCTTTCTAGTTTTCCTTTTCATGCGGTGAAAAAATAAAAATAAAAAATCCTTTGATATGACATTTTCTTGGTTTAAGAAAAGGAAATCAATCTCCTTTCCTTAGCAAGGGAGTAGAAACCTTCTTTCTTCTTTTTTTTTTCAAAAAGTCGATTGGTGATAGAGGAGGTTTTTCTCTAATTTGACATTTTAAGTGACAAAATTGGAGGTAAGAGAGGTTTTTCTTTGAAAATTGCAACCCAAACACTGGAAAAGGGAGAAGGGAAAGCACTTGCCTTCATCGTTTCTCTAGCAAACAAACAGGTGCAATTTATTTCCTTTCTTCCATGCTTATGTCTACTTTATGCTCGCTTACATCATCAACTATGTTTTACTTTTACTTTTCCATGTTTATGTCATCAACTAGATTGCTCTCGCAGTGGAAATCTAGTGGAAATCTAGAGAACTGATGGAAAAGTATTATCAGAGAATCATGAGAAGAAATGAAAAAGGGATGGAGAAGAAAGAGAAGGGACGAAGCTGTTGCCTAATTAGAGATTTACCTTAAAAAAATTAATACAAGATGTTCATGCCACACATTTTCCCTTGTTTATCAATGCTTTCAATTCCCCAAATACCCCTCACGATATCTACTCCCTCTCTAATATTACATCAAATTCCACTGATGCCCGTACTATATCCTAAAATGACAGTTCCTACTCTTAAGTTACTATCATGCTATTGCAACCTTGTTAAACGGCTACATGGTGCTAACTTGAGGGCCTATGAAACTGCAATGAGAAGAAGAAGACAGAAGGAAAAGAAAGATGAAAGAGAGAAACAAAGAGAGAGAGAGAGAGAGAGAGAGAGAGAGAGAGAGAGAGATGCTTAGGGTGTATTGAAACCCTAGCCCTCTATTCTTATTTATAATAGTAAAAACATGAATAGGCCTTCTTCCAATATTGACCTTTCAACGCCGCCCGCGCCCCCCCCCCCCCAATGAGGCCCAAGTGGCCCAACTTGGAACAAGGGCTAACATAATCAAACCTAAGAAATAAATAAATTCTTCTCTAACAAATCTCAATTAAGATCTATGTGTACTTTAAAAATTTATAATAGTAAAAACATGAATAGGCCTTATTCAAATATTGACCTTTCAACACCCCCCCTCAAGTTGGAGCATCCAAATGAGGCCCAAGTGGCCCAACTTGGAATGAGGGCTAACATAATCAAACCTAAGAAATAAATAAATTCTTCTCTAACAAATCTCAATTAAGATTTATGGCCCCCCCCCCCGCAAAAAAATAAATAAATAAAAATCATGTATGTTATATAAGCCATTCAAGGAGTGATATTTTTTACTCTTAAGGTGCATATGGATTATTGCATTCTGGACCTTAGGGTGAAGCATGTTACCCTGCTTTCGCAGAGTGATCTGGGTCGGAAATCACTAAACACACAACTGCAAAGGATGGAAGCATTTTCTCCAAGCGAGAGCATATCTTCACATCCTGATATTGACGAAAAGTTCAAGATATGTAAGTAATTTATCATAACTATATTGAATATGCAACCTGCATTGAGCTGATTTTAGACACCTTTAGTTACATCATATCCGTCAGTGAACTGAATCTAATTGTTGCTGTGGTAGTATGGGTTGAGCAAGGTGACGAGATAAGCCTAGAATATTCTGGTACGCATGCCCTGAAAGGAGACCTCGTCAGGTGACTTTCCACTTGTTTCTTGGTGCTTACATATAAATACATACTTTTCAGTGATACTACTGGTACATCTCCTTCTCTAAATATTTCCGGTTCTTCAATAACTGCAGATATGGAAGACAGACTGTATCGGGGCTGATTAAAGATGGGATGAGTGCTCTTTCACGGTATTATTTGAATAATTTTCACGATGGCATTCGACAGGTTTGCTTCAGATATGACTATTTTGTTGAGAAATCCTCCAGTGCTCCTAGTTGCATTGGTCCACTTCAACAGTCCAATACATCGATCTGAACACATTTCACGGGCTACCGAAAAAAAAAAAAAAAGTTTCACTGATGGGATGGTTCAGTAATCCCTGATTTGGCATTATTTTCTATGCCCATCCCTTTTCCATGGCATGGATGGAATGGCTATGATCACCTAACAGAAGTGATACTTTGGAATCATAAGCAGTCCATGATGAGGCCTAACAAATGGATGTATCGAATTCTTGATTGGACCTATCTTTGTGTAAACAATCTTGACCATCCATATTGAAGGGCATATGCATGGTAGCCCATGAAACATGTGTTGGACCTAGTAAACTGTCTCAATCAGTTTATATTTTCCTTCACATAATTATACTTACATCAATGCCTCCTTATTTTGAAGTGGGATTTATGCATTCTTGTACCTTTTGCTTTCCTTCAGGAGGAATTATTACATGATCCTCAGCCTGAGGATGTGCATCCTATCCTTGGGACTTGATTTTGTACAAATCAGCCCATGGTTGTGTGTTCCAAACTAATGATATGGACACCACTGTGGATGAGCGCTCCAAAGACCTCCCATATGGGACAAATCTAGCCCTTCCATTGGTGGGATGCAATTAGATGGTTAAGAAAAGAATACAGCAATGGTGGGGTTATACACACACACACACACACATCAGTCAGATGCACCATTCCATGGTGGTCCATGGGCTTAAAATTCAAGTCAATCCATGACTTGTGTGGGCCACACCACATACAACAGTTGAGAGGGATTACCCTACCATTAAAACATTCATAATTATTTATTGGGCCCACCGAGATGTGGTTCACAAATCCAGCCCATCCATTGTGTGTTTCCCACTTGGCTGAGGAGTCAGACCAAGTTTCAGCCACATCCAAAGCTCAGGTGGGCCCCACCAAGTGCTTTTATATGTTTTAGGCATGTCTTCACATGGGTTTAGATGGTATGGCCCACTTGAGTTCCATATACGGCTGAGTTTTGGGATATTTCATAACCTAAATGGGACCCATCAAATACACGGTGTTGATGTTCGGCAAACATCACAGTGAGGCCCACACAGCTCGACCTCATGGGAAGTTCCCATGAGGTCGACCTCATAGTACCATTTCCTATATATATATATATATATATATATATATATATATATATATATATATATATATATATATATATATATATATATGTTGAATTTGTCATCTTTTCAAAAGAAAAAGAAAAAAAGAATACATCAAGACATTCAGTGGAAAATAGGCTGAAGATTGATCGGCTAGGATCTTCCAACCTGGAGGACTCTTGGGGCATGACGCATCTGGTTGGTCCCAACATATCAATGGTCTGGACCGCCATACCATGGGCCCCATTATACAAACTCAGGGGCATGAGAATGCTGTATGATCATGTAAGGATTAAATCTGCCAAAACTACTCGGTCCTTGTTCACCCGCAAATTGTCTGATTCCAGGATGCAATGGATCTCATCAGTGGTCGCTATACTGCCAATAGAAATAGTCCTTCCCCATTCCAGCTGAATGGATTTGAATCATTTTCTGTGAGTAATACCATGATCTACTGTTGAAGAGCATTTAGTGGAGATTAAGTGTGGGCAATGGGCCTGGCACAGCCCCATAAGGCTAGAGCTTGGGCCATTCAACTTGGCCCAAGGGCTTGGCCTGGGCCAATGATGAATAGCCTAGCCTGGTCCAATTGTCAAGTGGGCTGCCGTTATATTGAAAGAATGGACGGTTAGAAACATTTGTGAGTGATTCCCATTCGACATAAATGTTTAATTTAAAAGCAATCTTGCCTGAAAAATTCCTTAGGGCCTGTTTGGATTATCAATTACAGCAATAATGTGTGGTAAATGAGTACTGATTATCATTACTACAGTAGTTGGAAGTAAAACAGGGTAATGGTAGTATGCAATATGCCTCTCACAGCTCCACCTCCAACATGTGAAGTACTTTCCCTGGTGAGATACACTTGGATGTAATTTCGTTAATGTGTTAAATTCACACCATCCATCCATTTTGCAGTGTCATTTCAGGGCATGTCCCCAAAAAATGAGGAAGATCCAAAGCTTAAGTGAACCACTCCACAAAACGCAATGGGGACAATGATGCCCACCATTAAAACCTTCTCAGGGCCCAGCAGGATATTTATTTGCCATCCAACTTGTTCATTAGGTCAAACAAACTTGGATGATGGGAAAACACAAATATCAGCTTGATCCAACACTGTTGTGGACCCCAAGAAGTTTTCAATGGCAGGCATTCAATCCCCACTGCTAGCTGTGGCCTGGTCCATTTCTGGCTTCGATCTGCTTCATCTTGTCTCATTCCATAAAATGATCATGCAAGATGGATGGCTGGTGTGGATATAACACATACATCATGGTGAGGCCCATAAAACTATGTCACGTCAACACACCTCTGCCCATCCATGTCCTGCGGTAATTCGGAAGGATTACCATGACTTGGCAGTTGGCAATATCAAATGTAAGATGTAATGATGTGAGTTTTACACCACATTACTATGGTACTCTGATCCAAACAGGCTCTTAGATTGGACCATTTTATGCCATTGATCATTTCACTCTTTCCCCAGGGCCAACCCTATCCTGGCCCTAACCGGGTCCATTGCTATCCCTACATAAGATCCTCTTTCTATTTCATTTAACTCTTATCACTTTCCATGGATTCCATTAATCTGGTCTTATATGTGCTGATTTTACCAACTGCAGTATCTCCCGGTCGCGTCAACTTTAATAATTGGGGGTCTTACACTAACAACATTCACATTTAACCAAGGTCTCAACGTCCTGGCACTGCATCTTCAAAATCTTTCAGCATTGCTTTTGTTTGTACTGTTTTCTAAGTAATTATGGAGAACTTAAATTTCTAGTTTGTATTTTGACAACAGCCGGGCGGCATGCACATCATTTCGTTTCTTCTGTGTTCTGGGCGGGTTTGACAGCTGGCGTAATGGCCTTGGTGAAAGCCAATGGGAGGCAGTTCTGTTCCAGGCCGCGGTTGTGTAGCCTTCTTTGAATTGCATTTTTTACTTGGAAATCTGTAAATTGGTTTTTGGAAGTGGCGAATGTTGTTACTGTGACATTGATTTGTATAAATGTTTGGAAAAAAAAATGTAAATTATTTGAATCCATTGGTGGGGCTCGAGGGTTAGAATAATAGGTGAGATGTCACACTACTGGTGGGGCAGCAACCAGACCAAGGAGCATCTATGGTGCACGCACTACAGCTGGCCCATGCTAAAGGAAAATCTTCAACCAAAATACTGACATGTCGCCTCTTGAAATGCAGCATTAGAAAGATGATCTTGTCTGTTGATTCTTATGCCATCAGATGCATGGTAAAGCAGGAATGGTTGAGATTTTATTTTTTATTTTTAATTAATTTGAGGGCTTGTTTGGGAGATTGGAACATATAAGGAGGGAGTACCATTTTCTTTGAAAGTTATTTTCCAAGAAAGCATTTGGAGAGGTAAAAAAGGGGTAGGGTTGGGGAACTTTCTTTAGGACTTTTTCTATGAAAACAGATTTTTGGAAAATGTGCTTCCATGGGCAATAAAATGGGTGGTCTAGATATCTAATCAAGGATATGGACCGTCCACCATGTGGTGCCACCTCTAGTTTCCCTTCCCTCTCAATAATCACTTTGATATGATGCTCCTTACTGTTCATTTAGTAGTCATATATATATATATATATATATATATATATATAGCGGAACGCTCACCTGCGAACTAGTTCGCACGGATTACCTATGAACTTTTTTGAGAACTCATCATATCTGATGAATCTCGAAAATCTGATCAGTCCACATGAAGCAGAACCTCATGAAACCTCTTGGTCCCAATTTTTACTTTGAACCAAAACTTCAGTGAGCCATAAAAATGCAAACAGTTTCTTCCCTTGATTTGAATTTCTCTTTGCTATGGCCCACCAGAATCTTAGATCAAGGTGAAAATTCACCCCCTAAGGTTTCATGGGATTCTGCATCCTATGGACCGTTCAGATTCGACACCCATGACACGTGTGCAAAGGTGCGCACGTGCGTATGTGCGTGAGCATGCCTATATATATATATATATATATATATATACACACACACACACACACACACACGGAAACGCTCACCTGCGAACCCGTTCGTACCTGGTACATACGAACTTTTTTGAGAACCCATCATACGTGATGTGGATCCAAAATCTGAACCGTTCATGTGAAGCAGCACCTCGTGAAACCCTCTAGGACCAAGTTTTACTTTGATCTAGAACTTTGATGGGCTATGAAAAATTAAAACAGTTTCCTCCCTTGATTTACATTTCTCTTTGCTATGGCCCACTAGAATTTTAGATTATGGTGAAAATTTCTCACGTGAGGTTTCATGGGATTCCGAATCAGATGGACCGTCCAGATTAGACACCCATGACACGTGTGCAAAGGTGCGCACGTGCGTAGGTGCGCAGGGGAGCATGACTCTATATATATATATATGAGGCATGCTCACCTTTGCACACGTGTCATGGGTGTCAAATCCGAACGGTCCATAAGATGCGGAATCCCATGAAACCTCAGGGGGTGAATTTTCACCCTGATCTAAGATTCTGGTGAGGCTGAAATTTAGGCTCATGAGGTTTCAAGATATGCCACATCACGTGGACCGTTTAGATTCACTGCCCATGACATGTGTGTAAAGTTGCACATGGTTGTTTACGTGAGAAAGTGCAGTGGAGCTTTGTGTAAAGTTACACATGCATTACGTGAGAAAGTTGCATATATATATATATATATATATATATATATATATATATATATATATATATATATATATATATATATATATATATATATAGGGAAAAGGTATTATCCGCTCGACCGTATTATACCTTCCATAAGGTTGAGTGTCTGCGGCACGTTATTGGTTGGATGGGAGATTATATAGGGAAACTAAAGAAGCAACCCTATTATTAAAATACCCTTCCACCTCTATCTCTCTCATGTTTATTTTCTGCAAAAAGCCTTGTGTTAGAAACTTAGGTGGGGCCTACAGTGATTTTTTTTTTTTTTGTGAAATCCACCCCGTCCATATATTTTTTTCATATCATTTTAGGACAAGAGGCCGAAAATGAGCCGGATCCAAGATTCAAATGAGCCGAAAATATGAGGATTGAACGTCCACAATTGAAATATTCATGGGGTAATATAAGTTTTAAATTAGGATAATATTTGTGTTTTAAGTTCATCTTCGTAGGAATATTGCTATGAACGGTATGGATGCAATTGAAACATCACTTTCGACCTAGAGAGGTTTCAACGGTAGGAATTTTCCTACCCACCTTTTCTTTTAGTGCGGCCCACTTGCGTCTTGGATCTAGCTCATTTTTAGCCCTATGTCCTAAAATGATCTCTAAAAAATGATGGACGGGGTAGATTTCTCACAAATACTAAAGTTGGCTCTTACGAAACACCATGCCACCTCGAGAATTTCTTAAGGATAGAAGTTCAATTCAGGTTGTTTCCATCCACTTTGTGCGCGGATTATACAACGACAGGTTGAGTAGCTAAACTGGCTACTGAAGTTACGTCGCCAAGTTCTGTAGCCCCACCATGATGTATGTTTTATATCTATACCTTCCATGCATTTGGAGATATCATTTTATGGCAACATGCAAAGAATGAGTTAAATCGAAAGATCCAGTAGGCCCAACACAGAAAACAGTGAGGATAGTGACACCTACCATTAAAAACTTCTAAAGGCCACAAAAGTTTTAGATCAAGCTGATATTTGTATTTTCTCTTATTTCATGTTTTTTTAAACTTTTGAACATGTTGGATTTCAAAAAAACATTATAGTGGGCGTTGGGATAGTTTCAACGGTGGGAATCACTCTCCCCACTGTTTTCTATAGTGGGGTCCATTACAGATTTTTATCTGCCTCATTCTTTGACTCATGCCCTGAAATAATATCTCAAAATGGATGGACGGTGTGGATACAACACATACATCATAGTGGGGCTCACAGAACTTGGTGACGTAACTTCAGTGGCAGACTCGCTACTCAACTTGTCAGTTTCTAATCCGCGTACAACCACTTAAACGCGGATTGTGTCCTACCCTGGGCATGTTCTGTGGGGCCAATGTGATGTAAGTGTTTTATCCACGCCGTTCAACGATTTTCTCAAAACAATTTAATATATGAACCAAAAAATGAGGCAGGTCCGAGGCTTAAGTGGACCATAAGGTAGGGATTGAACGTCTACCATTAAAAACTTCTTGCGAGCTAGAGAAGTTTCTGATCAAGTTTATATTTGTGTTTTCACTTCACTCACATCTACATGACCTTATGAATATGTTGAATGGTAAAGAAACATAACGCTGGCACTTAGAAAGGTTTCAACAGTGAGCGTCATTATCAGTGCAACCTCCTTCGTGGTGGTCCATTAGAGCTGTTGACTTTCCTCATTTTTAAGATAATAACTTAAAACGATCCTAGAAAATCTAAATCTTTTAACAGCGTGGATAAAACACTTACATTATGGCGGGTCCCACAAAGCCTTACTCAGATGGATTATTGTCTGTGCGGGGTAGGACACAATACGCATACTATTAAAAGTTGCATTGGACTGGCTGGACGCGGATTCTATGAACAGGTTATGTCACCAAGTTATCTGGGACCCACCATAAATGTATGTGTTATATCCATATTGTCCACTCAGGTGGAGATATCAATTTAAGGCATGAGACAAAGAATGAGCTAAATCCAAAGCTGGAATGTACCCACCATAGAAAACGGTGGATAGAGTGACGCCTACCATTAAAATTTTCTAAGGGCCACAAAAGTTTTCAATTAAGTTGAAATTTGTGTTTTCCCTTCTTTCATGAATGTATTAACTTATGAATAGGTTAGATCTCAGATAAACATCATAGTGGGCCTTAGTAAGGTTTCAACTACGGGTGCAAGACTTTTGCAGAAAATACGCGAGAGATAAAAATTTTACCATCCGGAAGAATAACATGCCGCCAGCACTCGACCTCATAACAGGTATAATACGGTCGAGCGTATAGTACCTTTTCCTATATATATATAAAGAGAGAGAGAGAGAGAGAGAGAGAGAGAGAGAGCCATGCTCCCCTGCGCACCTACGCACGTGCGCACCTTTGCACACGTGCCATGGTTGTCTAATCTGAACGGTCCATGTGATGCGGAATCTCATAAAACCTCATGTGACAAATTTTCACCCCAATCTAATATTCTGGTGGGCCATAGAAAAGAGAAATGCAAATCAAGGGAGGAAACTATTTTCATTTTTCATGGCCCATCAAAGTTTTAGATCAAAGTAAAACTTGGGCCCGGGGGGTTTCAGGAGGTGCTGCTTCACATGAACGGTTCAGATTTTAGATCCACATCACGTATGATGGGTTCTCAAAAAAGTTCGTATGTAGTACGTACGAACTAGTTCGTAGGTGAGCGTTTCCGTGTATATATATATATATGAACTCATCTAACGTGATATGAGTTTAAAATCTGAATGGTGCACATGATGTAGCATCTCATGAAATCCTTGGGGCTCAACTTTCACCTTGATCCAAAACTCTGCTCGGCTTTAACAAAAAGAGGCAAATCAAGAGAGGAAACAGTTTCTGTTTGCCATGGCCCACTAGAGTTTTGGATCACGATAAAAGTTTAGCCCTAGGGGTTTCATGGGGCGCTGCATTACGTGGATCATTCAGATTTTTGGGCTCACATCACGTGAGATGAGTTCTCACCACATGAGAACTGCAACCCATGCAAAGCTTTGCACATGTCAATTTGAATGGTCCACGTGATGTAGCACCTCATGAAACTCTTAGGGGGCATTTGGGGCATGGGTTTAAGTAGGATTTGGTGGAAGTGGGTTTCAAGATTCCACGGATCATTGTAAGGTGTGTTTGGGAATCACACAAGGTATGGGTTGTGAAGCCCTTCTTGGAATCAACGCCGGAGCAAGAGTTTCTATCACTATACTTTGGATTTCGTGTAGCAAGTGGTCGGTGCTATGTGGACCCCACCATGATATATATGTTTTATCAATGCTGTCCATCTATTTTGAAATATAATTTTTGGGCTTCATCCCAAAAATGCGGTAGATATAGATCTAAGGTGGACCACATCATGAGAAAACAGTAGTAATTGAATTACACCATTTTTAACCTCATAGGGCTAACTGTGCAGTCCACTTGAGATTTGGATCAAACTTATTTTTGGGCTCGTACCATAAAATGACATGGAAGAATGGGTGGACGGCACAGATTAAACACATACATCATGATGGGGCCCATAGAGCACCGACCGGTATTAGCAAGATGAGATGCCAATCCGTTTCCCAAACATGGAGTGGGATGGCCTCAATCCATGGGATTAGGAGACAATCCCTGACATAATGTGATCATTATGTTTTGGTAATTCCATCCCACTTAAAACGATTTAATCCCATGCTCCAAACACCCCCCTATGACCTAACTTTTAGGCTAATCGCTAATCCAAAGCTCCAACATGTTATAGCTAAGGGCAACAGTTTCCTCCCTTAATTTGCCTCTCCCTTTGCCATATGGCCCACCAAAGTTTTGGATCAGACTAAATTTTGTGTTATGGGGGTTTCATGGGGTGTTGCATCATGTGGACCATTCGATTTTGTGACATGCAAGCAATGTTTTAAATATCATTATCACGTAATGTATCGCACCCTTGGGATACGGATACATATCCGTTATCGCATGGGATATATCGGTTGTATCGCGTAATATATCGTTATTGTTGGAAAACATGGGAATATTGGAAAATTTGTTGAATTTTTTAATTAAATATCGGGGATTGTCCAAAAAGACATCAAAACACACTTTGAAATCAAAACATTACGAAAAGGAAAAAGTAAAAAAACACATAATCGGCTTTATATGAGGTCCTAATATATATGCTTTCCAATTGAATTGCACAAGTATATTCAAAGTCTATTCATATAAATTATAAACATAAGAAATGTATGGAAACACAAACAATACATTCAAAAGCAAAAGAAGAATCATTAGATCGGCTTACAAATATATTTAATTTTGTGTTTGGATATAAAGATTATAACTGATTTGCGAGAATTTGAGAAATTTTGATTTTTCTCAATTTTCCACAAATTGACCCATCTCCCTTAAATCTCGAAATCGAAATTCAAAATCCATAATTTTTTATGAAAAATATGAAGAATAAAAACTATGTAACCATTTGACAATGGTTAAACGTGATTTACAACAAAAACATGGATCAAAAATCGAAAATGATCATTGGATCGAATGGGTGGGATATATCAACATTACCCATTCATTTCGTATCGCACAGGTGGAATAAAAGATATATCGTAGGATATATCAGCTAATTTCTTTGATATTTAAAAAACTACATGTCAGTTCTCATGAGAATGAGGACTAGTTAATAGGTGAGCATTTTAATATATATATATATATATATATATATATATATATATATATATATATATATATATATATATATATATATATATATATATATATAAGGCTCTATGCGGTCAAGCTCATGGGAACTTCCCTTGAGGTCGAGTTGTGTGGACTCCACTATGATGCCTGTCGAACATCTACCCCATCAATCAGATGCACCATTCCATAGTGAGCCTGGGCTTAAAAATCAAGTCAATCTGTGACTTGTGTGGGCCACACCACATGCAAAAGTTGAGAGGGGTTACCCTCTATAAAACATTCATAATCATTTGTTGGGCCCACCGAGATGTGGTTCACAAATCCAACCCCCATTATGTGTGTCCCACTTGGATGAGGGGTTAGATCAAGTTTCGGACGCATCTAAATTTCAAGTGGGCCCCACCAAGTGCTTTTATATGTTTTAAGCATGTCTTCGCATGATTTTAAATGGTATGGCCCACTTGAGTTCTATATACGGTTGGTTTTTGGGAAATCCCATAATGCATGGTGTTGATGGTCAACACGCATTACGGTGGGGCCCACACAACTCGACCTCATGGGAAGTTCCCATGAGCTCGACTATATATATATATATATATATGGGAAAAGGTACTATGCGCTCGACCTCACAAGACCGTCCCATGAGGTTGAGCTGCGTGGGCCTCACCGTGATGCGTTTTGAACATCTACCCCATCAGTCAAATGCACCATCCCTTGTGGGCCTAGGTCTCAAAAATCAAGTCAATCCGTGACTTGTGTGGGCCACACCACATATAGAAGTGGGGAGGGGCCGTGCACCATTAAAACATTCATAATCATTTTTTGGGCCCACCGAGATGTGGTTTGCAAATCCAGCCCATCCATTATGTGTGTCCCACTTGGATGAGGGTTCAAACCAAGTTTCAGCAGCATTCAAAACTCAGGTGGGCCCCACCAAGTGCTTTTATATGTGTTTGGTATGTCTTCGCATGATTTTAGATGGTATGGCCCACCTGAGTTCCGTATACGGCTGATTTTTGGGATATCCCATAATTTAGAGGGGACCTATCAAATGCACAGTGTTGATGGTCAACACGCATCACGGTGGGGCCCACACAGCTCGACCTCACGGGAGCTTATCGTGAGGTCGAGCGCATAGTACCTTTATATATATATATATATATATATATATATATATATATATATATATATATATCCAAATGCACTTTTTGAGAACTCATCATCCGTTATGTGAGTCCAAAATTTGAATGGTCCACTTGATGCAGCACCCCATGAAACTCTCAAGCCCAACTTTTACTTTGATCCAAAACTTTGGTGGGACATGAAAAAAGAAAACAGTTTCCTCCCTTGATTTGCATGTCTCTTTACTATAGCCCACTAGAGTTTTAGATCAGGGTGAAAATTGGTCCTTCAGGGTTTATGGGATGCCACATCACATGGAACGTTTAGATTAGACACCCATGACTCGTGTGCAAAGGTGCATAAGAGGACTTTATCATTCATAGGAAACAATGGTGATGACCATTAATGAGCGACAAAAGTTTTGGATCAAGGTGACAATTGTTTCTGTCCTTTCATCTATATTTGCGTGACCTTATCAATAGGTTGGATGACAAATAAATATTATATAAACATAAGGTGGAACCTAGGAAGTTTTTAGTGGTATAGCATTCAATCACCATTGTTGTATGGTCTACCTAAGATTTGGACCTTCTTCAATTTTGGGTTGCTGCCCTAAAATGTTTTGAAAAGTAAATGGACAAATACATCATGGTGGGCCGCACCATCTTGGGTGAGAATGGGACACACCTAATCCACTCTCCAAAATATCACAACTTTTTTTTTTTTTTTTTTAAGTTTTATTTTAACTATTAATTATATATATGAAATGGTGGTGAACCAATCTTATTATGTTGTGTGAAACTCATTTTATAAAAAAATTTTAAAAGTTACCTAATCTATTAATTTTGTTTTGAGGTAAAATGGTGGCGACTCATGCTTTTTACCTTAAAAGTTAAGGTAAAATGAAAGAGCTTGTAAAGAAGGTTTTGAAAATTTTCCTTGTTTTGAGGTAAGATGGTGGCGACTCATGCTTTTTACCTTAAAAGTTAAGGTAAAATGAAAGAGCTTGTAAAGAAGGTTTTGAAAATTTTCCTTTTGAAAACCCAAAAGTCGACACGTAAGTTCTTCTTCGTAGTAGGTATTATAACCCTAGAATCTCGAAAGCATCTTCAATCTCGCAATACAGATTCAATTAGCGACGGAAATCTCAACAAAATTAGAAAAAAAGTTTGTTGAAATCTCGACTTTTTTGAGTTATTTCATACTTTTGAAAGGCCAATACCGTCGATCCACAGTCCAATCACTTCTCGATCTTTCAGAAAGAGGTATTTCTAAATTATGATTTATTTTTTTCATTATTCATTGATCGATTTTGTCAATGAATTTTCGGAAAAAAAAAAGTTTACGAAATTTGAAAAAATCAGCGAAATGTTGTCGATATTAAAGAGAAACGAAATATGAGGTTTTTCAAAGGGCTAATGATATCGAAAATATCACTGATAATTTAAACACCGTCTATAACTACATGCTTAGCCTCACTAGGGAGTGTCAATGGAATCCAAATCATTTGCTTGCTACAAACAGAAAATTCATGTCGTGAATATTCCACATCATTATTGGCATTGTCAACACTACTTTATTAAATGCCGTATGTGATGATGTGACCCAATTAGATTGCAACAAACATGAATTTTCTATTTGTGGCAAGCAAATCATTCGGATTCATATCAATGACTTTAGACACATGATGCAGGGTTGACCACTGTAAAAGTTAGACATAACAAAAATTAGGCTGATTTAACCGCATGGCTTTGCATGTTTTCATATAATAGTCCGTTGGTTTCTCATGTGGGGCCTACTTTGTTGTGTGTATGCCATCTACCCCAGCATTAGGTGCTTTCTACTGTAATGGTCAGATATCTAAAAGTAAAACTTACGGAATCATTAGATAGACCACACTATAGAAAACAACTTTCCAAGAGCAACATATATTGGGTTCCCCAACGCACCATTCTTTTACCTGAACCCCTACCTGTCCAGTAATTTTAATGGATTCCAATTTTATCAAGTCAACTCAATCGCTTTAGCCATGACAATCCATTCCATCCCATTTGATTAGGTAGTCCTGACACCAACAAGACCCAAAGCCCCAGCCTGACTCAAATCCAGCCCAAACTGTTTCTTTGGCTCGGGACCGACCCCACCCATGGCCCACCCAACCTGAGCATTGATCAAATCTCTATCTCTCATGTGAATATTCTTAATCTCTGTTGATCAAGTGGGCCACACATGCAGAATGAATTACACATTTTAAGAGGAGTGAAACCAAGGACCATGGTGAAATGACTGTTCCAACCACGATATGAAAATTGATCGGCCCATAGAAGAGAGACCCGATCTCGGCCCAAAGCCGAGTCTAGCGGGCTACCCGGCCCATTGCCACTCTTACATATGATAGCCCATGCTTTTCTAGGTTCTTCTTTTCACAGCGCGCGCTCTCTTTCTCCTATCTTGCAATTCACCAAGCCATCGTTGTACGGTCGGCCTCCATTTCTTTTCTGTTACAAAGGTAATACATCAACATCCCTTAGGAAAGAAAAATTATTCATTTTTTCCTCTTTTTATTTTTTAATTTCTTGCTGTCTAGCGAATGCTGAGAAGAGGGCTTTAGATATGAATGATTTTGGAAATAGGATTCATGAAGTGACTCCCAAATAGCTGCAATGACGTATGATGATATCGAACGAATGAAAATGGAAATTGTATGATTTCTTCATACCGAAACCCTAAGCCCTAAACAAAATAAATTCTAGGCATGGGGTCTTGAAACTCCCCAGTGATCCATTTTGGGGGAGGCAGATAGCTTGTGCCCCAGCCACAGGAAGTTCCTGTGTTTGGAAGCTATGTGGGGCCTAGAGAGATTCCTGTGACATATTCACTCCGTCTATCAGTTTCTCAAGACCACAACAGGATAGGAGTCCAAAAAAAAAACAGGCAGATGCAAAACTCAGGTGGGCCACACCACATGAAACAGTAGAGATTGAGCGCTCACCATTGGAAACTCTGTGGGGGCCACACCAGTTTTGTATCCGGATGAGATTTCTGCCTAAAGTTTGTCTGAGTGGTAACAACCCTATGAACTGTTGGGACTCGTGGAAGCACACTGAGAGGATAATCACAATCGCACAAACAAATCCAACAAGAAGGCAATCTAAATTTACGTGGAAAAACCCTTTCGGGAAAAAACCATGGCACAAAGCGATGATGCACTATGAAAACGAAGTTACAAGAAAAGCCCAAGTCTTTTCCCTTCAAAATCCCTCTCAAACCCTTAAGCACGTTTAGAGGACCCTAATCCTTTTATCCTAATCCCGATTACACATGGTATATATACTACCGCAACCGAAATAGGAAACAAATCGCACACTTTCGCAATTTTGCTCGTGCTTTTGATGGTACTTTTGATGGCATCGACAAACATTGAAGACCAGTCGATGATGTCGAAGAACCCTCGATGCCATTGAGCAGTAACCTCCAAACTGTCCAACAATCAACAAGGATTTTTCGGATTTTCTCAATGGGATCGAGCATCTTCGATGTCATCGACATTGTTGAGAATTTGATATTCTCAAATTACAGATTTATAATTTCTGTAAAAAATAAGGAAAGAAACCAAAAATATTAAAAACTGGCGAAAGCATGTGTGATCACACTGTCCTTAAAGTGTTATTCGCCCCTTCTCAAATTAATTAAGACTGTTGACAGGTTGTAAGCAAATAGCTTCTAGGGTACGACGAGCTTGTGTGTGGTTCTGCGTTCAGCAAGCACGAAGAAACCACTATTGGAACTTTGTAAACACAGTTTGCTGGCAGACGAAAAACTTAAAGGAAAATTCTCAAGCCAAAGAGAGAAAAAACAAAATTGCTGGCTTAGACCATAACACTTGTTTGGTTCTTGTGTACTTGTTGGCTTAGGTTCGTCTTGAACCTTGCTGGCTTGATGAACTTTACCAGTTCATATTAGAGAGTGACTCGAGTGGTTTGTGATGTTGAAATGAATCAACCAAGCTCAGGTTATATATGCTAGGGTAGTTAGACAGTTTGGTCCAGGGTCATAACTCCAATTGACCATTTATGATTGTTGGTGGGAAACTAGCCGTTATTTGGCAGTTTCTAACTGTTTTGAATGTGGGAAAACCAGCTGCATGCTACCCATTTAGACTTAGTGGCTAGCCGTTTATAGAGCTGTACATGAGTTGAACCGAGTTAAGCTTGGCACAGCTCGACTCGACTCAGCTTGGCTTGATCCTCGAGCCTGACTAGCTAGCTCGACTCGGTTCGGTCAACAGCTTGGGCCAATTCGAGCCGAGATTGAGTTTGTGCGGCATTTTCTCAAACACATGGAGTGCACCTTCAATTTCTCATAGTATGCAAAACAACAACAAGAATTTATAGGTATTTCATCAAACACTCGATAGGCAACATCAAAATCAAAATTAAAGGGTAGTTTTATCATGTAAACTTTTTTTTTTTGTAGTGATTTGTTTCGTATCCATACCTTCCTCGCCAGTAGTCGATCCCGCGGAGAATGTATGCAGCCGAAACAACACTTCGTTGAGTCATTTCATCAAACACTTGGTGAGCAACGTTAATATTAAAATAACCGAGTCACTGAACTAATTCTTTCCGAGTTTAATTTGAGTTGAGGTTCAATCCGAGTTGATTCGAGCTTGGACAAGCTTGAACTTGGCTCGAAATTTTTCCAAGCTCCAAAAATCAGCTCGACTCGGCTCGAACTCAGTTTCGAACCGAGTCGAATCGAGCTTTTTCGAGTCAAGTCGAGCGAGTTGACTGAGCTAACTTGGTTCATGTACATCTCTAGCCGTTTATGACTGTTGGGCTAGCCATATATAGCAATTTCTGCATGGTCCAATTTATTACTGCATAAGTAGTAGATTTTTTTATTTTATTTTATTTTATTTTATTTTATTTGGAGAAGTAACGAGATTTCATTAAAAGAAAAAGGAGTAGAAACAGAGAAAAAGCCGATGATCCACCGAGGAGGCGGATCAACTAAGAGGCTAGAAGAGAAAGATTACAAGATTGAAGCTTCTCCACAGAAGCAGACCAACAAACTATAAAATAGACCACCCTTTGGACCACACTCTCAACCGATTTTGAGATACCGTTGAAACATCTTTCATTTCTTTCTTCCCACATAGACCACCAAACTACTAGAATAGAAAATCTCCATATTTTAGATCGACGCTTTCCACACCAAGAACTAGTCCAAGCTTGAAAAAGGTTGCAGGTATCAGCCGGGAACACCCAAGAGCAATGGAAGCGAGACCGAATGAAGGTCCAGATCTATAGACAAAGGGACAGTGGATGAAGAGATGATCCACTGTTTCAGTTGCCGCCAGACAACAGACGCAAATATTTGTAATACACATACTTCTTTTTCTTAAATTGTAGTTACAACGGGCCTCTTAAATGACTAGTTTTAGCCCCTATATAAGGTAGATACGTCTCTTCAGACCCCTTACCCACAACATTCCGAATCCAGCCACCTAACCCATCTCTCATAGCCATTGTCGCACTACAACTCGCACTTGTCTCGCGCCTGTTCATGTAAGGTTGCAAGGGAGCAACCCATTTGCAACATGATGCGCATGTGCGAAGTGAGCCACTGGCGCCTCTACAACCACACCGCCTCACATGCCCGAGCCCTCGTATCAAGACCGAGATCGTGATCGTGCCCATGCCCGAGCGCCTCGCACTGGAACACGCAAATCTCGGAACTCCTCTGATTCACCAAGCAAATAATAAGGTACTAAACACTTTACTCATTAAGAAAAAAAAAATTCTTCTCTCCTTTTCGACATGGGACTATTCCCAAAACACAAAAAACTAAGTTTTTCATAAACCTTTTTATATATTTATATATAATTTTTTTATTTAAAATATTTTTAATAAGAACATTTTCCATAACAATCCCCCACTCGATTGAAAATTATTTTCAAAGAAAAAACACATGCCAGACTAGATTTAACTTGTATGCATCTATTTGAATCTTTTCTTAGTGTAAGTATCTCAAAGTTCTATTGAAATTCCTGGTAGCCACAACTTTGAACCAATTATTCCTAGAAGACAGAGTCGGAGATACCACACACAC